>NC_090988.1:100498750-101705625 GCF_041146395.1 Eulemur rufifrons
AAGGCACGGACACGAGTGATGCCCTCTCGTCTTCCACTGCTCACTCTACATTTCCCTCCATCGTCTCAGCCTTGCAGGTTGGAGAGGCAGTGCTCTTCACACAAGGTATTTCCAGCCAGAGAAAAGAGCAAGTGGCTTCCCCTTAGGCAAACATCTTCTGCATTCCAGAGAGCCAAGGAAATGATCCCATAACCTCTTGTATCATTTATGTCAGAGAAACCAAGAATAAAGCCCTGAAGCAACTACCCCAATTGGGACAGACCTGATTATCTTGCCTTCTAGGTGGCCCTCAATATAAAGGAAATTTATAGGTAGAAATTAGGGAGTTGACATAACTGATTGGGAATTAGACCTACAAAGGACCATTAAAAAATACATTGAAAACTCCAGGAAAGGCCTGGCGTAGTGGCTCATGCCTGTACTCCCAGTACTTCGGGAGGCTGAGGGGGAGGATCACTTGAGGCCAGGAGTTTGAGACCATCCCAGGCATAGTGAGATCCTGTCTCTATAAAAAAATTTTCTAAAAATTAGCAGTGTGTAGTGGCATGCGCCTGTAGTCCGTTACTTGGGAGGCTGAGGCAGGAGGATCACTTGAGCCCAGGAGTTCGAGGCGTTAGCGAGCTGCAATCGCACTACTGCACTCTAGCCTGGGTGACAGAGCGAGACCCTGTCTCTAAAAAAAATAAATGAAATGAATGAATGGGTGGGTGGAACCCCAAGGAAAAAGAGGGATTTGCCCAACCCTTAGAAGCACAGTTGGGGCTGAACCCCCCAGTGCTGGAGTGTTACCCTGCCTCTTCCTCCCAATCGTTCACTAGAAGGCGAGATGCTCAAACAGTTCTTTTTTTTTTTTTTTGAGACAGAGTCTCACTCTGTTGCCCGGGCTAGAGTGAGTGCCGTGGCGTCAGCCTAACTCACAGCAACCTCAAACTCCTTGGCTTAAGCGATCCTCCTGCCTCAGCCTCCCGAGTAGCTGGGACTACAGGCATGCACCACCATGCCCGGCTAATTTTTTCTATATATATATTTTAGTTGGCCATATAATTTCTTTCTATTTTTAGTAGAGATGGGGTCTCGCTCTTGCTCAGGCTGGTCTCGAACTCCTGACCTCGAGTGATCCACCTGCCTCGGCCTCCCAGAGTGCTAGGATTACAGGCGTGAGCCACCGCGCCCAGCCTCAAACAGTTCTTATAATGGGTTTTTTTAGAGACACACAAAAATATTTTAACCACAAAAACAAAGCCTTCATTTTGCCTATAATTTCCACTAGAGGAACACTTGTTTCCTGATCAGCAGACAGAGAGTGCCCCCTGCTGGTTCCTGCTGGTTTTGTTCCCAGAGAAAGCCTAGAAGATTTTGGGGAACTGGGAGGGGGGCAGGATTCAGGCCAGGGGGAAAGTACAATTCTCTGAAATAGCTTTAAAGGTCACTTTATTCCTTATGGAACGAATATACAATCTTAGACATATTTAATCAAAAGGTTAATTCTGGGAAGTGCCAAACAAAGTTCCTTGTGGCCCAGGGGCACCTGCTCATGTGGTGCATGCTCCAGGGCTGTCAGGGGCCAACCTCGCTTTTCCTGCGACCTTGTGCACACAGGCTTGGGCACAGCCCCTGGTGGCTGAGGCTTGGGCTTGGCCTATCCCTTCAGACTACTGGCTCAGTCTAAGCAAAAGGTAACCAGAAAAACATCACATTCCAAATGACACAGCTCTGGTAGTGAGATTTTCACACTTTATCAAGACAATATTAAATATTTTGAAAAGCAAAATTCTACACAAGGAATTGCTTAAGAGTTTAGAATATTTAGCTATACATATGAAAGGGACTCCTCTAGGCAAGTTCTCCCTGGGTGCCACGAGGCAAGGCTGTGGGAAAACAGGCCTCAGGATCTGCTTGTGCCCGGCAGCTGGGGATTTATAGGGGCCAATGAGGACCCCAATCCTGGAGGGCCCAATATCACCTTGAGCTCACCAACAGAGGGGAAGAGTGTCAGCTCGAGACTCCCTTCCATTCCCAGGCTCTTCTGAAAGAGCCAGTGATGTTACAGTCTCTAAAAATGAGCCAATTTCCGGTTTCTGCGGTAAGGAGATACACTGCTGTTCTACGTTCTCCCCCTGATCTCCGTAAGGATTGAGAAGACGCTAATGTGCCGAGTAAGCTGCAGAACGCTCAAGCACACCTGTAGATGACCCTTTAGTCCCCCTCCCAGAGGCTGACTCCCCTCCCAACTCCTGGGAGACAGCAGACCAGGCGAGAGCAGGGCCTGGGCAGGGTCTGAGGCCGCGGGGAGTTACCTCTGCTCTGGACTACTGCTGGGGGGCCGGGGCGCTACGCACTTCACCTCTGCCACGCCAGGGCTCTCCTCCACTTCTTTACAAGCAGCATCTTGAGAGGTAGACAGTTTTCCTTCCTCACTGCAGGAAAGAGGATGACAGGCACATCATACATCTTGGGTACCAGCATCTAGGTACCAAAGGATGAGGTCACATGCAAATGGCTCTGAAGTCATGACTGCTGCGGGGGCAAAGCGTCCTGGGGCTGAGCATGCTCAGGGGGGCACAATCACAGGGACCACAGACAGTGACTGGGGAATCACGAAAGGAAGGATTACACACAAGTGGGAATCAAAAGAGGGACAATGTAATGCAGCTGGTGTCTGGTAAAGAACAGTCCCGTATTACTGTACATACCGATAGGATTTCAACACTCTGAAGCCAAGTGTGCAAAACAGAAAAAGAAATGTACAAGAGTTTCAGAATACTCCTAGAAATGAGGAATTTGGGGGAATAATATGTCCACGACTGCACATTAGCAAAACTGCAGACTCGGTGAAGGTGTCAAATGAACCTGTTTGAAGGAATGAGTCTTTAGTTAAAGCATTTTGCTTTCAGGTCCAAGCCCACCCATCAGCTTGCTGGCTGGAAACCTCAGTCATGTGAGGAGGGCACCCTGCTGCCTGTACCAGATTTAATGACTTCTCGAGTTGCCTTCCAACAATGTGTAAGAAGTACAAACACCACGAGGGAGAACAGGGCACCAAGAACGGGTCCTAAGGGCACACAGGACCGGGGGGACTGAAACACAGGATTACCTTTGCCCCTTAGACGGCTCCTGGCGGTGAGAGAGAAGCGGCAGCCACTTTCCTCAATTCTGTGGGCTAGAAATCTATACTTTTGCCTATTCTGCCTGGTCTCCAAATGAGAATCACACAACCAGAATTGCACTAATGTAAGTTAAAGGTCACCTGAAGGGTCCCTTTGAAAGGTCCATCACTCTCAGAGCTCAGTCTTGGCCTGGATTTGCTTATGGTGAATCTTAATTTTAGGATGATTTCTTGAGTGGTTTCTAAATATTTCCAGACAATTTCTATGTAGGAAAATTAATTAAAATCTAATAATTTGGTGATCATATAAATTAGCTGGTATATTACTTTTTAAACTTATTTCTCTTTATCCCCATTCTCCACTCCCTATCCTCCAAAGCAACTATTCTAATGTGTTTACTATTTTAATTCTTTTAAGATGTATCATCATTACACATGTGTATTTTGAGTCACATGACTGGCACTGACTCATGTAACTCGCTACACTTATCTCTAAACTCAGCATGTTTGGGAGACCCACTGGTGTCCCTGGTGTGCACCTATGACACACCGCCTGGCTCCTCACACCAACACTGACCTCCACCTCCAGGCACAATGCTGCACTGAATGCCACCGCCCATGGCCCCTAAAGACCTGTTTGGCCATTTCTCGGGGCTCTATACCCAGGAGTAGAAAATTCTGGGCCGCCTTTCCACCTACAAAGAACCCCATACAACTATGCAGAATAACTGCCCATTTGCACTCCCCGCTAGCAGGCCCACAGGGATCCTGCAGGCCCATAGCCCCCCCAGCACTCAGCTTATCTGCCTTTTTATTTTCTCCTAGTATGGTAAGGGGATATACAGCTATCACTTATATTTCTCTGAATAATGAAGGAATTTTGTGCACTTTTTTTTTCTTTTTAGCCTTTTGGGTTTCCTTGTCTGTAAACTGGTATTTTTTGCCCATTTTCTGATTTTGTTTTTCTTTTTATTATGGTTAATATGACTTACTTGAATATTAAATGTCATTCTCTCATTGATTTACATATTACACATTTCTTTTTTCAATTTGCCACTAGTTTCTTAATTTTGTCTATGGTACTTTATCAACCAGAAATCTTTAACTTTTGTATGATCTAATTCAACTATTTGCATTATAGTTTATGCTTCTGAGGGTTTTTTTTTTTTTAAGGAGTACTTTTCTGCCCATAAGTTAGAAAATATTCTATGTTCTCTTGTATCAACAACTACCAGGAGACTTTGGCCACATCACTCAACTCCGGTGTCTGTTTCCTCATCTGGAAAGTAGGGGTGATAGTCACAGTACCTAACTCACAGGGTTCCTAAGAGACACACATGAGTTAATACACGTGAGGTGTTTAGAGCGCGGGTCGTGGCACACACAAAGAATCTTTTAAATCCACCTGGAGTTGCTTTAAGATGTGGATTAAAGAGACCTAGTTTGACATTTTTCCTTGTAGTAAGCCAGCTTCCTCCCCTCACTTACTAAACCATCTCCATTATTACTCTCTCTGTTCCATCACATGTCTGGATGCTAATATCAAAACTGTTTCAATCACTGTGACTTTGCAGCATGACTGAGTATCTGGCAGGGCAAGCCTCTTATTAAATTTTCCCTTTTGGTTATCTCTAAGCAATTTGGGAACCTTTATTTTTTCATATATATTTTAGAATGTGCTTATCAAGTTCCTTCTAAAAATCCAACAGAAGTTTTGACTAGGACCACATTAAACTGAAAGACTGATTTGACGGTGGCAGGCGTCTGCAGCACTGAGCTGTGCCATGGTCTCCCCTTGTCTAGTTTTGCCTCCAAGTGTTCTTTATACAGATCTGGGTTAAGATAATTCCTAAATGTTTATAGTTTGACATTTTTTGTGAATGATACTTTGCCTTTTTATTATACATATTTGTTTCTTATTACCGATGTAGAGAAAGGCTACCAAATTTTAACACACTGACTGCCACACTAGAGAAAAAAACCTTTTTCCTTGGGACCACGATGTTTTATTAAGAAAATAGAATAAAAACTTCGAAAATAAAACAATCCTTTCTAATTTAATGAAAAATTCATTTTTTATTGTTTTCTGTGCATGAGTTACATGCAATTAAATTGTCAGTATTAATTGTAACAACAAGAACATCAGTAAGTAAGATTTTCATGAATCAACTGCAGGGCTTTGCCCAGGGGCCACCCATCGGGTAACATGTATGCTACAGCAAGGCAGTGTGAGTTGCCTGCAAACCACGCGGCTCCCAGGTAAAGAGACGTGTGCGTGAGTTACATATGTTTCACAAGGCCCTGGGCTCAAAGTTAGGGTGACTTAAATACAAATCACATGGCAGTTAATGTGTTAAAATTGATCTCTTATTCAATAGCTTTGCTGAATTCTTATTAGTTACAAAAGTTTGCTACTGACTTGGTTATATTCATTACTATCTGCAAAGAATAACAGTTTTATCACTTCTCCCCTAATCTTGACCTACACTGCTACTTCCTTTTCTTCCCAGGACTGTCTATATGCTGGCAGGGATAATTAACATCCTTATTTGGTCCTTATCTTAAAGTAATGCATCTAAAATTTCTTCATTAAGTATAACTTGTGATGTAGCATTTTAGTATTAATATTTAACTTTTTACCAAGTTAAGGAAATTCACTTGTTACTAATTTGCTCAAAGTTTTAATCTTATAAAGGTATGGAACCTTGTCAAAAGCTTCATCAAAAACTCCAATGACTGACTTTCCTTTTAATACCATACTGACTCATTTTCCTGATGTTCAGCCATCCTTGTAGTCCAGGATAAACCCTAACTGCAGTCCCCAACCCCCGGGCTGAGGCCTGTTAGGAACCAGGCTGTATATCACCAGCTGCGCTCCCCCCCAACCCCACCATCTGTGGAAAAATTGTCTTCCATGAAACCGGTCTCTGGTGCCAAAAAGGTTGGGGACCGCTGCCCTAACTGATCATTATAAATTATATCTAATACACTGTTAGATTCAGTCAGTAAATAACTCACAGAGGATTTTTGCATTTAGTTTGCTTGTAAGTGGCATAGGCTGATCATTTTCTGTAATTATCCTTACCTAGTTTTGGAATTAAGATTTCACCGCCCTCATAAAATGATCTGGGCAGGCTTTGTACTTTTTCTGTTTTCTGTAACAACTTAAGAGAGGAACTAGTAGGCCAACGTGCACAAAACAGCTTTAATTATCACTGTAACTGACAGGTCCCATTTACTTGTGAGGCTGAATAACCCTGGATTTGGTTTGCTCCTTGTTTTCCTCCACAGATAGTTTTGCTTGCCTATTTTTAAAAACTAGATTGTTTATCTCTTCCTTACTGATATTAGGTTCTTCCTATATCCTGGTTACTGATTCTTTGTGGCTTGTCTTTTCATGTTAGTGTGCCTTTTAGAATATTAGAATATTAGAAATAAATGAAGTCAAATTTACCAATATTTTCCTTTATGGTTTGGCTTTCTGTGGTTAAAAAACACTCCCAAATTGTGAAGATACTCTCTTACGTTGGCTTCTAAAACTTGCACAGTTATGTCTTTCATATTTATGCTGAGACTGTTCGCCCATTCTTTCCTCACGGAATTGTAACGTCATTGTAACATGCATCAAGTTCTGGAAGTGGGGACGGGGTTCTCTTTGTTAAGGCCAAGTCATCTCAATAGCTTTACGTTTATAAAGTCTTGATATCTAAAATGTTGGAGCCTCTAACTTGTTCTTCAAAATGTTCTTGCTTGGCTATTCTTGGTTCTTTTTAGTCTTCTTTATAAATATCACAATCAGCTTCTCAATTTCTAAGAAAATCTCTCTAGGGGTTTTCACAGAAATTTCATTAATTTTATCGATTAACTTGTTGAGAAATGCCAAAGATAACCTTACCATTAATAAACATGGCAAATGTCAGTATTTATATTTAGGTCTTTATCTTTCAATAAAGTTTTAAATTCATTTAGCATAAAGACTGTATTCCTAGTTATCTTACAGACAAGGTTTAACATTTTAATTAAAAACAAACAGGCACATCTGGAACACTTTATTGGTTTATAGGATGTAAGTGATTTTTGTATGTAACTAGTAAACTTGCTAAACTTTTCTATTCTAATACTTATCTACAGATTCAACTGGAATTTTCTATGTAGGAAATCATAGTCTATAAACAATGACTATTTTATTTATTTCTTTCAAATCTTTACGCCTTTTATTTAATTTTTTAAATGTTGCATTTGTTCAGACCACCACCATAGTGCTGAAGAGAAGCAGTAACTGTAGGACCTACAGTCTGGTTCTTCTCTTTAAAGAGAATACTTCTAACGCTTCACGGTTAAGAATAAATTCTGCTGTAGATTTTCTATAGATACTTGTCAGTTTCAGGAAGCCACTTTCTATTACCCCTGGGCTACTAAAAAATCATGAACAGCTTTAATTTTTATCATATGCTTTTCTCATTTTATCTGTGAATCACCTTTAATAATTTTTACCATGTTACACATTGAAGTGTCATAGTGTGACACGCTGATGTGACACACTCTTCGTCATGAGTTAAAAATACATTGCTGGATTTGGTTTGCTAGTTTTTAACTTGAAAGTTTTGAGTGCCTATGCCCATACATGAAATTAGCCTATAATTAGTTTTTCATACTTCCTTTGTCTTATATGACCTCATAATGAGTTGGGGCACATTCCTTCTTGTGATCTCTGAAAGGGTCTTCAAAGATGGGGACTAAAGCTCTAAGCACTGGCTTAGCCGCAGTCCTTAGGTTTTGATAGAAGGTTTTCCTACTATTCTCTCAGTTTTAAGTTTTAAATTTCCACTATGATTCCTTTTTTGACCCGTAAGTTTAAAAGTAAGGTTGCTAATTTCCAAATACAAAGGTTTTTTTTTTTAAAGCTATCATTCTGCTACTAAATTCTAATGATTGCGTTATGTCGAGAGACAATGATCTGTACGGTAAGGAACCTTTGGTTTCCATGGGCTGTGCTCTACAGCCACTATACAATTTCTTTTTTTTTTTTTTTTTTTTTTTGAGACAGAGTCTCACTGTGTTGCCCCGGCTAGAGTGAGTGCCGTGGCGTTAGCCTAGCTCACAGCAACCTCAAACTCCTGAGCTCAAGCGATCCTACTGCCTCAGCCTCCCGAGTAGCTGGGACTACAGGCATGTGCCACCATGCCCGGCTAATTTTTTCTATATATATTTTTAGCTGTCCATATAATTTCTTTCTATTTTTAGTAGAGATGGGGTCTCGCTCTTGCTCAGGCTGGTCTCGAACTCCTGAGCTCAAACGATCCGCCCACCTCGGCCTCCCAGAGTGCTAGGATTACAGGCGTGAGCCACCGCGCCCGGCCGTCACTATACAATTTCTACTGTGACAAAAGAACTGTCAATTCTCTTAATTCTGTCAATATGCTACACCTAAATACAGTCTTCTGAACGAACACACACACACACGGGAAAAAGGTACTTAGGGGCCTAAACTCTCAATCTTTTCATCATGATTTACTGTGTCTAATGGAGATGTTGGAAAGACACCAAGCTAATGTCTGAACGCTCATTTGTATCAAATTAAAAATTTTAATGTTTTGAGGTTTCTCCCCCACCAACCTCCCAACAACCTGCAGCTGCCAGTAGGAGCTGGCCCCTGGTTACCTTTTGAAGACCGCAGTCTCTGTCTTGGCATCTACAGTGAGGCTGAGCGTTTCCTTCATGCCGCCATTCATCACTGTCTCAGTTACCTTGTCTGTACTTTCCGCATCCTCCTCTCCGTCAGAGCTGGCTTCCATGGCCACACTGCCTGGCCCTGAAGAGAGAGCACAGCTGATGGTCATACACAGCAAAGCCCAACAGGCACTGCTGCCCTCTTCTGTGCAGATCCACCTGCCAAATGTCGTATCTACTGCCTGAAGCCAGTAAGAGTGAGATGGCTTGCCTGCTGGTGCCTGGGCCAGATTCTTAATGGGCACAGGTTCTTAAAATAGCCTATCAGGGAGACGTTTCATGGGTTTTCTTCCTTAGAAGACCAGCGAGTCTCCCATATCCTTTGCAGCTCAACATCCCCTACACATTCAGCCTTCGCCCCACAGGTGCCTGCCCCCGACTGTCCCCACCGACAGCACAGGGCAGAGCAGGCAGCTACCTGCATTCTACCTGCACCCACTTGGGTCTTACTCCTTTTTGTTTTCAGAGTTACTTTCTGTGGTGTCTGGTGGAGTTTCTTTTTTATAACAGGAAGCCACATGGTATACTGGTGACAAGCTTGTGCTCTGAGGTCAGACTTCCTGGTGGTACAACCCTTGGGCAAGGAACTCATCTGTGCCTGAGTTTCCTTATCCATAAAATGGGGACAAGTGACCCTACTTATACAACTGAGGGGTAAAGTGAAGTAATCTCTATCAAATGTATATAAAAATGACAAATGGGTTTTGTGCCCTCCACCTGTATCCTCATTTCTCTCTCCCAGAACTTGCTTCTTGTTCCCTCCTTACGATCCTTGCCCCCCACATACTTCCAATGCCCCATCACACCCCCTTTGCTGACACCCCCTCACCTGCTGAAAGCCCTACTCATCAGGCTGCAAACAGTTCAGAGCCAATGAAAGGAACATAGGTGAATATTTGCAGTTATCAGACAACCCACTGGAACTTTATATAGATACCTGTGACCATTTCATCTACTCATGACGGTGAAGAGAAAATAAACAGACCCATAGCCTGAAGTGAACCCAGATACACCACGTACCTAGCAAAGCAAACTGCAAGGGAAAACTAAGCACAGACTTGGCACACACACATCTGGCTCTGGTTTTATTCACCCCGGGTACTGTAGGCTAAGGCTTTCTTCCTTTCTGGGCCTCAATTTCCTTATCTGCACATTGCCGTGCCTGGTAACTTGCCCCGTGGATGTCAGACCCGCCATCTCATTTTCCTGGCTCCCGTTAGCCCTTGAGCCTGAGAGTCAGATCGGTTTGATAAGGCTGCCACGTGAACTCCCCACACTCACCTTCCGGCTGTGCGGCCAGCGCGGCAACACTGGGGGTCAGAGGGCCCATGGGTTCAGTGCTGGTTTCCATTTCCACTGGGGAATTACTCCTTAAAGAATCTTTTGTGCTTTCAGAAAAGAGAAAATTCAGATGTTAGCAGTGGGGAACAACCGTCAGTTACCCCGTTATACACAAAAAACCTTTCAAAATAAGTTCTGTTTCTGTTGGGAGACATCAGCATTTGTGTAAGAGTAGCTGGGTTATAGACTCCAACGAGACACAGACCTAACCGCAAGTAGCTCCCTGAAGTAGCAGACGAGTATGGGTGGGCAGTAAGGCAGGGACTTCGTAGAGAATTCTAAACAGGCTCAGAATGCCCCCACCTCTCAGCCCCACCATGATCACCAGGCTCCCAGGGCTTGGACAGCAGTGATATACAGTGTACAGTATCAACTGATCTACCAGGTTGATGGGTTTTACAAAAATCCTGACTTACCTTGAGACACACTGCCTGGAGGGAACTGGCCCTCTTAATGACGTTTATTGTTGGAATTGTGAAAACATGGTAAGAAACACCAAATACTGAGTGTGGGGAGGAGAGAGGCTGGATGAGGGAGAAAACTTACTTCCCATTTTATCCCCATTCCCATGTGGCAACACCCCTCTACAGACCCCGAGGCCTGTACACGGGGGCAAAGAGAAGCAAGCTGCCTCAGTGACATTCTCAAGTAACCCAGGGCTCTTATCCTCCAGTTATAAAGAGAAACAAGCAAGAGCAAATGTGACTGTCCTGTACTGAAGCAGGGCTGATGAAATAACTCATAGTATCTTAGAGACATTTTTCACAAACCTCAATTGTACCTTGGAATAATAGTGTAACATTACTGTTATGGTTACTATAAAGCAGCATAGGTTTTAGCCTACTCATTGGTTTGTCTAAGACAGTAACTGTCAGCTCAAAGTAGTGTGTCTTCCTATCTTCTGTATTACCAACGATTTTTTTTTTTTTTTTTTTTGAGACAGAGTCTCACTCTGTTGCCCAGGCTAGAGTGAGTGCCGTGGCGTCAGCCTAGCTCACAGCAACCTCAAACTCCTGAGCTCAAGGGATCCTCCTGTCTCAGCCTCCCGAGTAGCTGGGACTACAGGCATGCGCCACCATGCCCGGCTAATTTTTTCTATATATATTTTTAGCTGTCCATATAATTTCTTTCTATTTTTAGTAGAGGTGGGGTCTCGCTCTTGCTCAGGCTGGCGATTTTTTAAAACATTATTTGTTACAACAGGGAAAGCAACAGTCTTCCAAATAGGGTGGTAGAGATTTTTTTTTTTTCAGTAGACAAAAAACATTTAGCAAATCAAACTAAACCTAGAGAGACATGAAAACTATAGTTTAACACTCAAAGGCTGACAATACTTGTGAAATGACAGGTTTCTGTCATTGAGAATAATACCAACAGCAAGACTGACAGCCGTATCTGTCACAGGCTTTAATCTATGGCACCGTACTAGTGCTATAAATTTATTCACAAGTGAAATACAAGTTCATATATCTGTAGAATTCAACATACATTTTGCATTTTCCTGCAACACCCCACACGGGGGTGCCTGTCAGGAGTCCTTGGCTTCACATGAACTTGTTCCTGTTCTCCTCAATCCTGTCCTGACAGCTCTGGGAAGCCAGAAAAGACCACGGAGATGAACACCTGCTGCTGCAACGTGCTAGTGCCCTGGCACCACATCCTCCCAAGCTACTTTGTTCAAGAACTGCTCCCTTTCCCAATTTATCCCAAAGGAAAGGAAGACGGTAACTGTTTTTCTTGTAACACACAACTGTTGTCAGTTCTCAACCCCCATGTTGATTTTTAATCTTATTTAAGGCACTACATTCAACTGGAAGTAAATTAAAGTAAGAACATGTATTAACAGCAAACACTCACAGCTCCAGTTCTCCTAGGGAAAGCTTTAGAGACAGCACACATTTGCTCACCTCAGGGAAGACGTGAACTCTGAAAAAGAAGCCCAGCCCGTCTCCTTAGTTGGCATTGGCTCCTCTGTGCTCCAGACGTCAGACCCCACAGAGTCCAGCGGAGCACCGTGGGTTGTCTCCATTGGGACGTCAAAGTTGGCTGACCAGTTGGGTGCTAAAAAGAGGAAAGAAATTTTATTTGGAGAATATTTCAGTAGTTTAATGTAGCATAAGATATTTTTCAAAAATACATTAGCAGTGACAAAAAAAAGATTGGGACTGTGAGGAAGAGAGGCTTGGAATGTACTATGGTAGGAGTGGCAAGGGCAACTTGACAGTATCACATTATAGAACTGTATGTTTCCTCTGACTTCTAACAACTTTTTCAAATAGAAATATTACATGAGGATATAAACCTACATATAAAAGGTTATGTTAATGTTAATTTCTTATTTTTGACAAAATATCATGGCTACATTAACACTGGGGAAAGCAAGGTGAAGGGTATATAGGAACTTACTATACTATCTTTGCAACTTTTCTATTAATCTAAATTATTCCAAAGTAAAGTTTATTTAAAAAAACAACATGTGGATTATTCAACTGCAATAAACTGGAAACAACCTTAATGCTTCCCCGTCCAGATACGGCTGCACTTCATACATTCCCTGGCCTCCCTGTACTCCAACACAACCAACACAAGCACCAGGAAGGCTTCCTCAGTCCTGTAGTTACAGGACTGACCTCAGAGGTCGCAGAGGCAGAACTTGCTTGGGCATGCTGCTAGTGTCTGTGGGCCCCTTCTTATTATGCTGCCTGCTGGCCAAGTTTGGATTTAATCTGTGGGTCTCTGTTTAACTGTCACTTTCTAAGAGATGTGTCCCTTCGGATGAAATTAGGTCTCCATTTATTTGCTCAAATTGCACACCATGCTTTTCCTTCACAGTGTGCTGAATCCTCAATCCTTGCTGGGGACAAGTGGGGTGTAAGAGCCACTGCACTCTGTCGGGGATGTTTTCTATCACAATTAGGAACGTCTAGGCTGTAAGGAAGGAATGCTAGGGAACCTGCTAGCCATTTAGGGGCTTATACTAGACGCAAGTGATGGAAGGACCTGTGTAGAATAGAAATGTTCCAGTTTTAAAGACAGACCTTGCTATGACTTTGGGCAAGTTAACTTCTCCAAGTTCCTTCCTCATTTGTTCAATTCACATAAGGACTACCTATCTCCTTAGTGAGGACTAAATGAGGGCCTGCACATAACAGGCACTTAATTAGTTTTGCCTGTCCATCTGTGTGAGTGTGGCAGGGCTCCATGATACCAAGAAGAGGTAACGCCTGAATGCTTAAAAATCTCACCCGAAATCTCAGAAAAGTCAACCTGATAGATGTTTTTGCCAGCCCACCACGTGCAAAGCTCTGGAATCATTCCATCTCAGTCAGTTCCACTTATAACTAAATTAGGCCAACACAAAAATGACTCTTCTGTTGTTAGCACTCTGGGATATTCTTTCTCAGCTTAGCTCCTTAGAGTCAGTATGACATTAGAAACTGTTCTGAATAGTCCACAGAACCTCCAAAAGAAGCCACAGAGACTGGTGGGGTGGAAGAAGCTCTCTGGGGCAGCCCTGCAGCCCTGGGAGAGAATCCTCCCCACACTCAACACCTTGTGACTCCAGAGATCTGATGACCCAAGACAAGCCTTTCCCAAGGAACAGAGAAGCAGGAGGGCTGGTGCCCGGCAGTGCTGTGCCCGGGAGGCAGGGTAAACCTGAATGCACCTAGGGTGCTCACCCTCCTTCTCTGCTTCCTCCACCCAGTCCTCGAGTCAGAGCGGCAACAAGAGTGCATGCAGTAAGTCATGCCCAGTTCATGGCTTCCCTCCAAGTCACGTATCCACACCCAGCCCACTCCAAGAACCATAGATTCCAGAATATTATTGAGCCTTTAAAAAGAAGGAAATCCTGTATATGCCACAAGGATGAACAGTGGGGACAGTATGTTAAGTGAAATGAGCCAGTTAATAAAGACAAATACTGTATGATTCCATTTATATGAGGTCCCAAGAGTAGTCAAATCCATAGAAACAAAGTAGAATGGGGAATTGCTAGGGGCTGGGGAGGGGGAAATGGGGAACTGTTCAATTGGGTACAGTTTCCAATTGGGAAGATGAAAAAGTTCGTTATTCTTAGCCAAATCTTCAGGGGTTCCCCAGAACTTTCAGAAGACAATTCTGGATCTAGCCTCCGGCCTTCTCACCCTCGAGCCACATTAAGCAGCCTCGTTGTGCCTTCCTATTGGTTGTTTTCTCTTTCAAACTGACTAATCCCTACTTGTCCTTAAGCCTCACACTTCTGGGTGTGCAGGTGCCTGGTGGAGCTGGGCTCCTTTCCTCCAGTCTTCCAGGTCTCATCCCCACCCCCCTGCACCCTGCACTGATCTATTTCCCCAGCAGACGCCAAGCCCCTGGAGTCTGTGTGGCTTGTTCACAGTTACAAGCCCAAACTTGGCATACAGTAGGAACTTGATAAAGGCATGCTGATTTGAAATGGATTATTTTTTTTAAGACAGAGTCCCACTCTGTTGCCCGGGCTAGAGTGCCATGGCCTCAGCCTAGCTCACAGCAACCTCAAACTCTTGGGCTCAAGCAATCCTCCTGCCTCAGCCTCCCGAGTAGCTGGGACTACAGGCATGTGCCACCATGCCCGGCTTATTTTTTCTATATATATTTTTAGCTGTCCATATAATTTCTTTCTATTTTTAGTAGAGACGGGTCTTGCTTTTGCTCAGGCTGGTCTCGAACTCCTGAGCTCAAGCAATCTGCCTGCCTCAGCCTCGAGAGTACTAGGATTACAGGCGTGAGCCACCGCACCCGACCTCTCTCAAAATGAATTACTGAGAGAAAAGTCTACTTCCACCTACTGAGGAGGCTGAGCTGGAAACGGAGTCAGTGGATAGAAGGTAACTCTCGTTTCCTCGCTGGCTCCCAGACTCCTCATCTGTAACGTGGTGGCTGCTGGATGGCTGCACAAGTCCCACCCAGCTCTGAGGTTACCATGAGTTTCATCCCCAGCTGGGTTTCAGCCTCTAGGACCAGGCACATAAAGCCCTTCCTGGAGGACAAGAACTGGTCAAACTTGGGGAAAGCCCCCATCAACTCATATGGCTCTTTCACATGAACATTTTTCTGAACTTTTGTAGGTTAACAGTATTTTTTAAAAGGCCAACTAGCTCAAGTCTTCTTAGCAAGTGGCAGGGCACATACAAGCACTTAGGGAGACAAGTTTTTAGGCTATAATTTTCATAAATAAACTATGAGTAACATATTTTAAAACCATTTAAAATCATTAAAGCTAAAGCTTTTCCTCTGGTTTATTCATAATTCTAAAAACCACAATTATTTCCTTACCTCTACCCAATCTGTGGTCTTTACTCTTCTGCTACAGCACATGGCCTCTGTAGCTGTAAGACTGACCTACCAGTGTGCTATGTCCTCTAGCCGGCCTCACACGCAGGATTTGCATATCATAAAGAGATGCCTTATCATCAAAGGCATAACTTGCTCCTTTCCCAAGCCCAGTCTTTGAAACTTAAACCTCTAAAACTTAGCCATTCCTTCAGAAGTCATCTCAGATGCTTCACACTACTCTTTTACCTATTTTTCAAAGTATCTAATTCCAACATGCAGCAACTAATATGGAAGAATAAGGTAACTTACGTTCATTCAAGTCCACCTCCATCTTATCTTCCGCGTTGGCACTGCTGGACTCAAACAAGTCTTGCTTTGCTCCATCCTCTTCTTCAGAGTCTGTGCTTTCCTCACTGTCTGTGCTGCCCGAGCTAAGAACAAAGAAAAGAGACCAAAGTATTTAATGCTGTTTATGACCTACCAGCTAAACTCAGAAATTTCTGAAGGTCATCCAACAATAAAAATCATATTGTGCTTTAACTGGACCCTATCCTCCCGAGTGCCACTTGACTGACATCCGGGAAGACCCTGCTTTGTGTGAGTGTGCCTTGCCTCATGCTCAGCCTCAACTGCTCTACGCTTGTACTTTGCTTAAAGGTGGAGATGACAATCTAAAAAATATGCCTCTAACGGGTCTGTGGTGGTATCTCATTGTGGTGTTAATTTGCTTTTCCTAATGATCAAGGATTTTGAGCATATTTTCATGTTTATTTGGCCTCATGTATCTTCTCAAGTGTCTTTTCACATGTTTAGTGCATTTTAAAAATTGGGCTATCTTTTGTAACTGAGTAGAGATTTCTTAACTCTACATAGAAGTCTTTTTTATCAGACATATGATTTGTAAATATTTTTCTCTCAGTGCATGGTTTCTCCTTTCATTTTAATGGTGTCTTTTGAAGAATAGAAGTTTTAAATTTTGATGAAGTTCAACTTACTACAATTTTGCTTTTAGGTATTGTGCTTTTGGTGATATATATCAAAAAATATTTTATAATTAGCTGTAATATACATTTTGAGTCAATATATTCAGAAGGTAAGAGGTATGCAATCCATTTTCTTGAATATGGATGTCCAATTGTCCCAGCACCAATTTTTTTTTTTTTTTTTTTTGGGAGACAGGGTCTTACTCTGTTGCCCCGGCTAGAGTGCCATGATGTTAGCCTAGCTCACAGCAATCTCAAACTCCTGGGCTCAAGCGATCCTACTGTCTCAGCCTCCCAAGTAGCTGGGACAATAGGCACACATCACAACACCCGGCTAATTTTTCTATTTTTAGTAGAGACAGGGTCTCACTCTTGCTCAGGCTGATCTTGAACTCCTGAACTCAAGCAATCCTCCCATCTCGGCCTCCCAGAGTGCTAGGATTACAGGTGTGAGCCAGCACACCTGGCCAAGCACCACTTGTTAAAAAAGACTATCTTTCTCCACTTAATTGTTTTTGTACCTCTAACAAGTCTGTTGTCCACGTGTGTGTCAGCCTATTTAGAGGCTCTCTATTCTGTCCCACTGATCTGTGCCCTATCTTTGTGCCAATACCACACTGTCTTAATCACTGTATTTTGAAATCAGGTAGTGTCAGTCTTTCAATTTTGTTGTTTTCTGTGAAAGTTGTTTTGGCTATTCTAAGTCCTTTGTGTTTCCATATCAATTGAAGAATCTGCTTATGAATAGTTAAAAAGCCTCTTAGGATTTTGCTTGAGATTGTGCTGAATCTATAGATCAACCTGGGGAGAAGTGGCATCTTAACAATATTAAGTTTTCCTACTGATAAACATTCATTAAGTTGTCTTTAATTTCTCTCAGCTATGTTTTATAGTTTTTAGCATACAGGTCTTATATGTCTTTTGTCAGATTTATCCCTATATACTTAATATTTTTGATGCTACTATGAATACTACTGTTTAGTAACTTCAATTTCAACAGTTTGTTGCCATATGTAGAAATACAATTATACTGCTGGTTTCATGCAACTTTGCTGACATCATTTTAATTGTACTAGTAGTATTGTTGTAGATTCCAACAAATTTTCTATATCAATGGTCATGTTGTCTGGGAACGAAGATTGTTTTACTTTTCTCTTACAATCTAGATGTCTGCTATTTCTTTTTCTTGACTTATTGCCCTGGCTGGACCCTCCAGTCCAATACTGAAAACAAATGATGTGAGCTGACATCTCGTTTAGGTCTTGTTCCTGATTTTAGGGGGAAACTTTCAGTCTTTTAGCACCAAGTCTGACGCCAATCTCTAAGTTTTTTGTACGTGCTTTAATGCGGCTGATGAAATTCTGTTTTATTTCTAGTTTACTGAGTTTTTATTGGGAATGGATGCTGGATTTGGTTACATGCTCAATGATTGATTTTCAAATGTTCAAGCAATTGTGTATTCCTGGAATAAATCTCACTTGGTCATGACATATTACCATTGTATTTGATTTGCTTAAACTTTTAACAGAGTTTCTGCATTTATGCTCATGAATACAATTAGCCAGTCTTTTTTTGGGGGGGGGGGGCGTCAGATTTTGGGATCAAGCTACACTGGTGAGGCCTCACAGAATTAGAAGAATAATATCCCTTCCTTTTCAATTTTCTGGAAGCGTTTTGTATAGAACTGGTATAATTTCTTCCTGAAATGTCTGGTAACATGCATCAGTGAAGCCATCTGGGCCTGGAGTTTTTACTTTATGATGAAAGTTTTAAACTAAAAAATTCAACTTCTTTAATAGATACAAGACTATTTGGGTCTTTTTGTTTGAGTTTTAGTAGTTCGTGTCTTTCAAAGACCATCTAAGTTGTCAGATTCATTGGCACAGAGTTCTTCACAGTATTCCCTTATCTGTTAATCTTTCTAGCTATCTGGAGAATTTAGTGATGTCACCTCTCTCACGACTGACACGGTAATTTACATCTTTTTTTCTCATCACTCTGACTAGAGGTTTATCAATTTTATCAATCTTCTCAAAGAACAACTTTAGTTTGACTCATTTTCTCTATTGTTTTTGTTTTGCATTTCATATATATCCATTCTAATCTTAATTATCCTTTATTTCAGCTTATTTGGATTTAATTTGCTCCCCTTTTCTAGTTTCTTAATGTAGAAGCTGAAATCATTGATTTGTTTCTTCTTTTCTAATATAGGTGGTGAGTGCTAAAAATAATTCTTTAAGTACTGTTTTAGCTGCATCCCCCAAATTCTGATACACTGCATTTTCTTTTTCTTACAATTCAAAATACAGTGAAATTTCCCCTTTGACCCATGTGTTATTTAGCTTCTAAATATTTGGGGGCTTCCCAAAGATCTTTCTGTTATTGATTTCTAAATCTATTGCATTTTGGTCAGAAAATGACTTGTACCCTTTTGGAATTAATACATTAAGACTTGCTTTATGGCCTAAATATGGTCTACCTTGGTAAATATTTCATACATTTGAAAAGAATATGTTTTTGCTATTGTTGGAGAGAGTGCTTTATAAATGTGCAAGTAGGACAAGTTGACAGTATTGTTCAAGTGTTCTACATCCTTACTAATTTCTACCTATTATTTCATCAATTACTGAGAGAGGGGTGTTGAAATATCTGCCTATAATGGTAGATTTGCCTATTTCTCTGCACAGCTCTATCAGTTTTGGCTCTGTGTATGCTAAAGCTCTATAACTAGGTATGTAGATATTTAGAATTGTTATGTCCTCTTAACGAATTGACCCCTTCATCAGTATAGGATTTTCTTTTTTCCTTTCCTTTGAAATCTACTTTGAGATTAATACAGACCTTCTAGCTTTTCTGAGTGTTGACATACAACTTTCTCCTCTTAACCTGTGTCTTTATATTTAAATTATTTCTTATAGCACATAGCCTTGTTTTTAATCCAATCTGACAATCTCAGCCTTTTAATTAGGGTATTTGGATCATTTATCCAATACAGTAATTTAGGATTAATTCTATCATCTTTGCATTAGTTTTATTCATTCCAGCTGCCCTTTGTTCTTTTTCTGTCTTTTGGATTTCTTTTTTACGACCTGATTTTATTTCCTTTGTTGATTTATTAACAATAATCTTTTGCCTTGTTATTTGAGTGATTGCTTTAGGGTTTGTAGTATACACCTTTAACTTATCATAGTCTATCTTCAAGTGATGTTATAGCTCCAAAATGTCCATCAACAGGAAAATAAGCAAATTACAGTATGTCCATTTAATGGAATAATACTCAGCCAAAAAAGGGAATGAACTATTGATATATTAGGCAACACTATGTTGAGTGAAAGAAGCTAGAA
This sequence comes from Eulemur rufifrons, assembly GCF_041146395.1. NCBI lineage: Eukaryota > Metazoa > Chordata > Mammalia > Primates > Lemuridae > Eulemur > Eulemur rufifrons. Next base: position 100,518,550 of record NC_090988.1, read on the forward strand.
AAACAGTATATAATGTATTGATTTCATTTATATAAAACTCTACAAAATGGAAACTAAAGGAATAGAAAGGAGCTAGTGGGGGAGGAGGTCAGCAGGGGGAGGACATAATAAAAGAGCGAGAAAACTTTTCAGGGTGATGGAACTAAGTTCATGATCTTGATTGGATGATGGTTTCATGAAAGTATATATATGCTGAAACTTACCACAGTGTATGATTTAAATAAGTGCAGTTTATTATATGTCAATTATACCTCTGTAGAGTTGTTAAATAACAAAAAACTACCTTCTCTCCTCATCCTGTGTTCCCTGTGGGTATCAGGTGCCATATACTCAACATGAGGACCAAATTCTCACAGTAAATGATGACAAACAAGTTTGAGTTGGACTTTTTAATTTAAAAAACAAAACAAAACAAACCAAACCCCCAAACCAAAAAAAAAAAACCCCCTACATGGAGCCATTTGTCTCTTGCTATCTGGCCTTGAATTTACAACAGCTGTCTTGTGGTCATAAGGAAACAAATCAACATGCAGAAGATGACAGAGTGAGAATGGAAAGAAGCTAGGTATAATGATCTTATTAAACTCCCTTATCAGCTCTAGATTGTGAAACAAATACACCTTTACTTGCTTAAGCCACTGTTGAGTCTTCTGCAACCTGTAGCTATGAGTATTCCTAAGGGGAACAACATAACTGCCGGCACCTGCAGGGAATGGGTGATGGGGACGGACGGTCCAGCAAGAACTGGGTGGCCGGGAGATGGGGCAGCAGGGAGTTTTGCTTTTCATTGTATACTCTTTTGTTTCCTATGAATTTTATGCCATGTGAAAATATTACTTATTAAAACCAAAAGAAAGAAAAATGAAAGTCCAGCTGCTATTCAAATATCCTTTCCTCCTAATTATAAAGATCCTGATAATGAATACTCACATAACTAGAACTGTGTACAAGGCATAATTTATTTAGGCTCCCGTTTAAAAAAAAAAAAAAAAAGATTGGACTGACCCAGATGTATCAACTGACATGAGCCTGCCTTCCCAAGATAGGTTAACTTTTAGAAACAATTTTTCCCTTTCCCCCTCCTTTGAGAAACTTTTGTAAGAAACAATACCTAAGGAGGCTGCTGTCACTACTGGTGAGGGAACATTTATTTAGTCAAACGCACTATGTGACTACCTTTGTCAGCATCTTTCCCATTCAGAAGATGCTGAGTCACAACATTTCATGAACTATGTCTAAACACACAGCATTTTCAAGCAGATCAATTTTCAGGCAAATGACTTTGACCAACTCATGTCACTTAACAAGGGCATTTCTGATCATGAAAAAAGCACTGGTCTCTGGGTTAAATATGTGTGCTAGGTGATGACACAATGACATCTCATGATAATAATTTGTTTCATGGCTTGGCTATAATTACAACTGTAACAAACTATCTTTCACCTGGATCGTCTTTGGGATTCTGGTGTAAATGCAATGTGCTTTTCCTCCCAGATATCTTCCTCATCAGAACCACCATCATCGAACTGCTGTATTCTTTCCTTACAACATGCTTCAAACAAGGCAATATTTCCCTATATAAAAAGAAGAGAGAAAAAGAACAAATTTAAAATCAAGTTATTTTTTTCCTCAGAAGTATTATAAATTGCATTTTTCCATTTACTTTTAAAAACAGTGCTTATCACCAACACCAAACTAAAATGTAAACATCTAATGTTAGCTTCTGTGTAGGTAACAAGAAGTTCCCCTAAAAAGAGTGGGTTCAAAACTAGAAACAAGCAGCCCAGACCACATCCCTCTCATCAACTCACTTCTATCTAGTCAAAGCACCACTCTAATCCCAAGAGCCTCCCTCCGCTGCTCCGGAGACGCAGTACCAGATCCGTCCTAACGAGGATTACAGACCAGCTAGGTAGTGATGCGCTTCAATGGTTCACATCAGTAGTTTCTACCTTATCATATGAGCAAATAAACCAGTGGTCTCTCATGCTATTTAACACAAAACCAAAACTGTGCTCATTCAAATGGTGCAACTGTCTCAATGTTTCCCGAGAAATGTCTGGGAGTGAGAGGCTTGCCCTGACCCAGCCTGTGTTTCCCTTCTGGGACACAAAGGAGTAAAAGGAAGTAGGCTGGCATCAAACTGCAGCCTTCTCTCTGAGGCCAAATATCTATAACGGAATCTCAAGTGACCCTGGTTTTATTAGCTATGTCACATCTTAAACCAGTGCTGCAAAATCACATGTCCACAGGTACCAGGCAGGTAATGGGAGTGGGTGAAGGGTGTAACACCAATCTAGGATCAGGGCTCATAGAGCACAGGGGTTCCAGTGCACATGGCATCCACACATGGGCTCCAACAGAACCCAATTCCCACTTTTGCACCTCTCATGTGCCATGCTGCTCATGACAGGCAACATTTATACTTACACTTTCATTTGTATTGAGAGTAAAGTTGATGTCTGACACCCGATCAAAAGAAACACTGTGAACAAAATATAAGTGTAGGAATCATTAATTACCTATCAGCTCACAGAAACAGCATTCATGAAATTTTCCAAATTTAATATTTACACTGTCATTAAAAATCTCCATAAGTAAGAAGCAAACAAAAACATCCATTTTGTGTTAAATGATGCCACCTCCATGGTATTAAGGAAATTTATAGAGGATGGGAGGATTAGAATAGAAGCCTTTTGAGACATAAGCCTTTGAGAGACCCTCAAAGCTTCCTTACTATAAAATATTTTTTTTTTTTTTTTTGTTGAGACAGAGTCTCACTTTGTTGCCCAGGCTAGAGTGAGTGCCGTGGCGTCAGCTTAGCTCACAGCAACCTCAGACTCCTCGGCTTAAGCGATCCTACTGCCTCAGCCTCCCGAGTAGCTGGGACTACAGGCATGCGCCACTATGCCCGGCTAATTTTTTCTATATAGATTTTTAGTTGTCCATATAATGTCTTTCCATTTTTAGTAGAGACGGGGTCTCGCTCAGGCTGGTCTCGAACTCCTGACCTTGAGCAATCCACCCGCCTCAGCCTCCCAGAGTGCTAGGATTACAGGCGTGAGCCACCACGCCCGGCCTATAAAATATTTTTAACATGCATGGTTCCATAGGCCATACTAATATAACCAAGAAAAAGGTTATTTGCAAAGAACCAAGTCAAAACATGAAAAAATACATAAAAGCTGCCCGACACTGAGCTTTCTTCAGGGATAGCCAAATTCATACACAAAATAGACATCCTGAAAGCTTATGCTATAACAAGGCACAATCTAGAAAAAAAAGTAGGAAATAAAAGAGCCTATTAAACATAATTTCGAGTAGGTGGGGCTATCTTATAATTCTTAAAAGATTTGTTCTACTCAATCATTATTCCAAGCTCCCAACACTAAATTTAAAGAGATTATGGATTCCTAACTAGTAACATTAAGTAAGAGTCCAGACAGATAAATGCTGAGTTGCCAAGTGGGGACCTACAGGGTCTGGTGTGAGGTAGTGGATCCACTCCCAAGTAGATTGCTCCTGGGATATAGACATGAACTCCTTGTGTTCATGTTCTTTCTGGATTTAAATGAGCCAATTCTTAAGACAACTGACAGCCTTCAACTACTGCTATTTACAGTGGAGCCTCCATTCCATGGTGCCAATATGGCACGTTTATGGCACAATTAGGGGCTGTAAAAATATTTTAGCTTCTCACATACTGTAAACTGCAATTTATGACAAACAACAGCCTCCACTGGCTGCAGTTCAACAAATTACTGAGAATTTAATGCTTCCAGGGCACCACAGCAGATACTGGGTGTCCATGGCACAATCAGGAAGTCTCCTGTAAATAGTCATCTAACATTCAAATACCAGCTGCCTTAATTTTTTTCTTAAACTCTGTTCTCAATGAGCTATAATACTCATCTCAAAAATATTTTGTTTATATCTCTTCTTTCCCAAAGCCAGATGCTAGACCATTTGTTTTCATGTCTGTGAATCACCTATACATTTTCTGTTCATTAATCCTACACAGTATCACTAATTCTCGTGTCTATGCTTCTCACCCTGAATGCAGCACGAGTGGTTCAACTGTCTGGCCCTTGGAAAAAACTCAAATCTATGCTATGAGTCACCTAGAGAAGAGAGCACATGCAGGATAGAGCTACTCCTGCTAACCTGGTCATCTGCTATAATGTAATACCCCATGCACTTTCTCTTAATGAATGTGCCTCAAGCCAGTTAACACAGGGATTAATTACTTTAGATAACAGTATTTAACATTAAGACCTAGAATTCAGAACAACAACTTGAATTCCTACAAGGGCAATCTAATGAAAACAGACCTCTGTGAAAGAGGTCAAGCCTAATGGTGAATGCTTCTTTCCTGGCAGTGATGTTTTATGTCCTAATTATCCAGTATCTGGGATGGAAATGCTGGAACTAAAAGACCACCATGGAGGGCAGGTGTCTCCCAAATCATGAATGCTAATGAGCAAGAATCCAGCAAAATCACAAAAATGTCTCAGAAAGAGCAGGAGTGCATGAGACAGTTACAGAAAGAGGGAAACATACTCACTTGCCAATGTCATCTTGATCTGCAAATTTCTCATCGTTGAAGCCAAACTGGTCAATAAAATTGGACGTCATTTGTTGCATCTGATAATCAGAAAAGGCCTGGCAACCCCAGGACCAGTGACAGTGATATAATGATTCTAATGACATTCTACATACTATTTGCCCATTTGTATTCCAGAAATCATCTTATTTATATAGCCATAGGGCTTTAAAAGTTGGTGTGTTTTTCTAAAAAGAAAATCAAATAATTTCAGACACAATTTGTCAAAAAAAGAAACGTTTAAAATTTGGTCCACAAATCATTATAATGCACATGTCACTGTAAGAAACATTAAGTGACCACTCTGTCTTCTATTGTGAAGTAATATCTTTAGGGAGAGGTTTGGGTCAAGCCTAGTTCGAAGAAGTGATCAAGTGACATGTAACAGTCTGAAATTATGAGGTATGTCAGTCACCTCTGTACACAACCAACTTTATCCTTAGATCCAACAAGTGGTAACCACCCACCCACCCTCCTTGCCACCTCCCTCCACCCCCCACCCCCGCCCCAATCCACTACAGCAAAATAGCACCCAAGGAAAAATGACTGATGAACACAATTATGATCCTACAAACAAAACGTTCAGGGACATTTCATTTTCTCAAAAAGGCATTTAAGTCTTAGAGGCTGAGAAGAGTATAATACAGAAGTCACTTCTATCCTACCTACCTTAAGGAGAGGGCAGAAAGTTTAAACACTTATCTGAAATCACTGTGAAAAGTATGTAACACTAGAAGACCCATAGTGGAACCAGTTTTATTTCCTTACACTGTATCTAGAGAGTACCAGGCTCACCTTGGTTTTCTTAGTTGAAAAATGGGGGAATGTTATAATGGACTCCAGGAAAATATTAATACTCTTAATTTAAAACAAGCAGGCCCAAGGAAGCAAGTGAAATCAGCAAGTGTGTTCTCATATATTAACCAGAAAGAGTAAAGAATATTTAAGAATGAGCAAGTGCCACTTCCTCATTTTACCTAAACATTAAATACAGAGACCAAACAACAAGTAAGCGCTGCCTTGTGGCAGAGCTGTGCACAGAAGATATGGCTGCTTCCCTGGGCGAGCCCGTGATGGGTGGGGCAGTGGCCAGAGCTCCAAGGAAGGCACCACTCCAGCAGCCACTTGCTGGGAAGGGGACAGCTATGACTGAGTTAAACCGACTTCTCCTTGGTTCCACATCTGAGCAGAGTGCAGATTCCACCCTGCAGACGTACAATGTAGAAATGCCTCTACCATTAATTCCTGATTAATCATTCTGGTAGCAGGGAATTATGGCATGGATAATCCAAATTGCAGATCATTAAAAAACAAACCTTATATTTGGCTTTGGAAGGTATCTATTGCTTAGGTCTGAAAAAGCTGTAACTAGTTTGTCTAGAAATAGAGAACCCAAAACTTCCCTTTTCTCTCATGCAAGACAATGGCATACCCATGCCCTTCTGCTCACTCCCACTTCCATGCTGTCCCCTTTCTTGCCCACAGAGACGGTATTATGACCACATGGGGCAAGCGGCCAGTGTGCAGCTGGCTATGGAATGGTCACTCATGAGATCACTGCACAAGAAGCTTCACGGGACCACATTTGGTAAGCCATGGAGTGCAACCAAGGCTGAGTCGTGGAAATCTGGTTGAAAGCAAAAGAGTAGGGGGACAAGTCCTGGAATGTGGGGCTGAATTCTGGATATATGCGTGGAAAATACAACAGGCAGCATTCAGAGTCATTAAATCAAAATGAAAGAAACCAACTCCTCTGAACTGTAGCTTTCTCTTTTATGAGGCAAAATGGATGCCTGGAACCTCAAGTATGTGGTGAAGAACCATGAAGTTATTCTGCTGAGCAAGCAGCATAAGCCAGGCTCCAGGTTCACCTACAGATTAGAAATTTGGTCATGCAAGGAGGAAGGTCCTTCCCAATTGTTTTAATTCTTTTTTTCCTTCGAATTTTTATTTTTAGTTTTTTAGAAACAGAGTCTCACTATGTTGCTCAGGCTGGACTTGAACTGCTGGGCTCAAGCAATCCTCCTGTCTCAGCCTCCTGAGAGCTGTGACTACAGGGATGCACCACCATGCCTGGTTCCCTCAAAATTTTCATACCTCTGGAGAACACATTATGATTCTTTTGGGAAGAAATAGTCCCAAAAATGTTTTTATATTTTAAATGCTTTAAATTCAAAAACAATGCAAATATAAAAAAAAATCATAAATGTATATATACATATATATACATATAGATATACATATGCAGACATATATGCATACACATACATATGTACACACAAATATTTGTATTCATTCTCTTTACCCACTCATCTAAAGACAGATATACAGAAACTGACAGACACTAGTAATTTCCACGTAATGATGCAAAGAAAAATTATCAACTGTAGTCCTCATTAGTTCTAAGTCTATTACAGCTTCTAGAAAGACACAAACTAGAAAAGAACTTCATGTTTCAAACCTAATTTTTACAAATAAAGCTATCAAAGCTTACAAACCCACACAGATGAAGATTATTACTATATTCCATTTAACTGTATATAAAAAGTGCTTTGAACTCTGAGAAATCCAGTCTGGAAAACACCACATGGCCATGTGATTATTTAAAAGCACATTTCCCAGTACTGTTACCCTGGCCCAAGTCAGAGACTGTTCAAGTCACTGAGCTCTTAACAGTAACGCCACCCAGGCATCAGGAACTACTGGTTAACTACATTTGGCCTGACTGCCCATCAGTGAGCCTGCATGTGATGTGGGGTGATGGGAGGTGATCAGATCAGTACTTCAGAGCCCATCTGTGACAGTCACCCTGAATTCTCCAGACACTGCACAGGGGAAGAGCGCCTCACCCTACCCACCTCTACTGGGTAAAATTAGAGGGACAGGGAGTCCAACACTAGACTTTAGGAAGCCAGAAAAGGCTGGAGGCAGAACAAAATGGGAAGTTGTGAGGAATTCCCCACCCCAAGTACAGGCCCCACAGGTGACAAGGTTTGGTCACCTTGTTAAATAACCTGCCCTAACTTCTCTCCATACTTTATTTATATGAGGCCCAACTTCAAACGTGAATGAGAACTTGAAGTTGATAAACTAATACTCTGATTACTATGATGAAACTCTTAAATCAACCTAGACTTACATTCTCAAAATTTTAAAAAAGTTGCTTTGGAACATATTTCTTATTTTCAAAATAATCCATGGTTGGTTTATAGCTTAAACATGCAAAGCAAAGTTTACTGGAAGCTTATGAATCAGAAAAAAAAAATTATTTCTCCCACTTTTAAAAGTTTACGTGAAGTGGATAAAATTCAGAAGATTAGGAGCTTGGTGAAGGCTGGGTTAGTAAGTCAGTTCTGTGACTGGGATCACTTCATATACATATCGGCAGTCACTCAAACACACAAAATAATGTAAGAAAACTCTCCCCAGAACACAATGACCCTGGAACCAGATAGCGTGAGAAATAAGGGGCTCCACTTTCCAGATGCAAAAAAACTAACTAATTCTAGATTAAATCAGTAGCTCGAAGTCCTAAGTTTAGGGCATTCTTTTTCTGAAAGCTGTATTTGTTTCCTTTCTTTTCTTGCCTTGCTCTGTCACCCAGGCTGCAGTGCAGTGGTGTGATCACAGCTCACTGCAACCTCAAATTTCTAGGCTCAAGTAATCCCCCCTGCCTTGGCCTCTCAAAGTGCTGAGGTTACAGGTAAGAGTCACTGTGCCAGCTGAAAGCTGTACTTCAACAGGTACAAAATCACCCTGATAATTTACATTTTATATCATCAAGCTTCATTCTAGGGGTGGACCAATGTATAGCAATTGGGTTCATGTCCGGTTGAGTCCCAGACTATTTCAAAACTCTATGGATGCTTCAGTGGAGAGAGAGGCCATTGCCTACGTGCTTCCCTGAGCAATATCAAAGTGCTCAGGGGAAAGTGTGGCTTGCAGGCCTGAGGGCTCACAATGAGCCATGGTGGACCACCTGGGTGGCCAGTGCTGCCTAAGAGTAAGGCAAGAGTGGAGGTAGTGAGGGGCTGCTGCGCTCCTGGAGAAGGCACTGCTGCTCAACAGCACCCATGTGCGCTGGGTGGCTCCCTAACCTCAGGAGAGTAATTTCTCCAAAGCGCAGAAATGTCAAGAATCAACAGAGAAGCCAACTAAGTGCTAAAATGCTATTTCAGACCTATCTGGAAAAGATGAATTCCAAATAGCCTTAGTATCAAAACCAAGTATGGTGTGGAGCTTGTAAGCTGAAAGATAGGGCCAGCATAAGCATCAGAAGCCTCATCCTGGCCCCAGTAAAAGAGGAGGCTTAGAGACTAAGAAAAAGAAGCCAAGCAACAGTCAGTGCCACATGGAAAAGTATCCCCATTAATTCTATTGCCACACCAAAGCAACTTACACGCCAAGACCTTCTGGTCCTGGCTAAGGACAACTTCTCCATATGAATAGCTGATCACCTGCAAAAGGGTTTCTATTTTTAGCTCCCAAACTTGATACCCAGTAGAGAAGTAAAATTATTTGTCACTTCTCCAAGGACTACCAATAGATGATAAATCAGTACATTTATTATTTATATCCTGTTTTTACCCACAAAGACAATATGCCACTGATAAATTTGGGGGCCGGGGGGGTAGACGTGGCAATGAATTACTTATGTTAAAATCTAACTTAGATGTAATTAAAATAGAACTTGAAGATTTTAGAAACATACCATTAACGGGAAGGATCATTTTAACAAGCCATTTGGTTCAGGGATATTGGTATAAGTTTACTTTTACTTACATTTTTAAAAGTCTCATTTCTAGTATTCTTACCCACAGATCTCTACTACACAAATCTTTAAGCAACAACACAACGACTGTAAAGGTCTGCATAATGAGCATGTGTGAGGCAACTTCTTGACTATTCAGTTCATTCAAATCACCTGAAAATTTACTGAACTAATTTATCAGGTATGGAACATTCTCTGGAAACATAATCAACACAAACCTACCTCTCATGTACCCAAAACTTCCTATTTTAAATGCTTTTGCCTAACTAATAAGCAACCCCAAATCACATTCTAATACATAATCTGATTTTGAAGCTGATTCATAAATGGCAACTAAACTAAGCATTTAAAATAAAAACAAAAAGCAAAGCTTTAGGCATGACTCACTTGCTGCAAAGAAGAATCCTGTGAGAAACCCGTTTCTTTAAAGTCAATTTCATCATCACTGGATGAATGAATATGGCAGGTTGTAACCTATATGCATAAAAATGTAAAAAACTATTTAACATAGAAAAGTTTTGGACATTTGTATCAGCATTGTTATGGAAAAATCACATTTAGTTTTTCTCTCAATTTGTAACATAAAAAACAAAAGTCACAGTTGTCAAACCCACCCCATACTTTAAGGGCACACTTCACCTGGGTCTGGCTACCTGTCCTGTGATGTCCACTTCTGGTTATTTAACTCCTCAGTACTAACATCACCAGAAAATAGATTTTAAAAAAGAGGGATGTGTTACTCCATTTAAGTGATTTTTATAATTATCTCCAGTTAAATGTGTACCAAAACAAAGGTAGAATAACGGTGCAGATGACACATAAAAATAATTTGTACGTGCCAGGCCTGTAGGGGGAAACTGCAATCCCCAAGGATTACTAATGAGACACTGGAAAGGTCAGGTTTAAATATAACCATTTCATTTTAAATTCTTGAATTTCCTGCCCACATTAAGAAAAGCATTGTCCATAAGCACTAAATATAACTTGAGTCAATAGTTCCCTGGCTCATAAAAAGATCCCAAATCTTCTACCCCTGAAAATGTACACCCCTACCCCTAGAACTTACAGCCAACTCTCAGGAATGAAGCAAAAACACAAACATGAAGTGCTCACCAATTAATGGTTAAGTGATTTTTATTAATTCATCAATGTCACACAATATTAGGGTAAGTGAATTAACAATTAGAAATCAAGCTATACAAGTACAGTATAATTGTTATATAGCAAGTGATAAATATGAACAGTTAATAAAATTCTAGAAACAAGTACTGTTTTTTTAAGGGTAACTTATACTGTAGTCTCTGAGTTACTTATCCTGTACTTTTCATAGAAGTGTTTTGGGCAGGAACACTGGTCTTAGGGGAAGACATGAGCTGCTGCCACCTGCCAACTATTGAGGCTATGCCTAATGGCCTGGAGTTACAGAAACCGTCCTGGTCTGTTTTGTGAAGTTGTTCCAACATCGGTTCAAGAAGCCCAAAAGTAAAATCCAAGTAGGTCTGTACAGTGCCTGGTTTGTAAAATTCTGAATAAACCACTGCCTGGATAAGATTAATCTTTTCCCTTTGTCTGATGATCTTTGGTTTTAAAAAAAACTAAGCCCAAGTGAAAATAACCCAGTATTTTCAATACTTCCCTCTCCATCCTCCCTAAGGTATAAAGCACTCCAATTCTACTTGTGAATCTGGCCTGATGAAATCAAAGGTAGAATTTGTGATCAGTGAAGGGCACCTGCCTTGAGTCAAAGTAGCTTTAGTGAGTTACTAGGGAAAGCTGTGGGGATGCGGATGGTCCAGAAAAGCCAGCCAGAATGCAGAGGGCGGTGTGGAATACTGCTTGGTCACAGCAGCTGGCACCTGGCACCATATGGGACGACTACATTCACAAGCAGGTCAAGTGCTTGTACTGTGGTGGATTTAGAAAAGCTTTGGGCCACCTGAATGGCAAACTACTACAGATATCATGCTAAGCCAGTGTGTGCTTTAGGGGTGGAAACACCATGGTAGGGCCCAGAAAGAGAAGACAATTCAAAGAGCAAGCTACATGAACTGAACGAGAGAGAACAAAAAAGACTTGGTTACTCTTAGCCAGGTCTTGCTGTCTTAAGTTCAAACAGGACACTGCACATCCTAATTCATAATTTTACTTTTCCTACGTAATTAAGACTTTACCACTCATTAAAGATGAGAAGGAAGTTACCTTTTGTTGAGCAACTACTATGTGCCAGACATTGTGACACCTTTACATATTCTACTTAAATTGTATACTCAAAGCAATCCTGGGAGGTATTTAAAATGTTTTTTCTCCAAAAGGAAATTAGGTTTAGCCAGTTTTATTAACTACACAATGCACACACACCTTTCACAGTTATGTTAATGAAGATGTGATTTTGATGCTACCCCATACCACCCCAGTCTGCAACTGTTATTAATAAAATGAGCTAGAAAGACTAATTTACCCATGGGGGAACTACTTGCTAATCAGAATCCCATCAGCTCACCACTCAGATGTATACAAAACCGAGTTCCTGATCTACACTTTGAAAAACACTCCTTTTGAGGCATCTCCAGTTCAGTAAATACTGCCTTAACTCCTCTTCTTCTTCAGCTAAAAACTTTAGTCATCTTGTTTCCTCTACCCCACCTGTATCTGTCCACCCTATGAAAGTGTAACCTAAAATCCCACCACTCCTCAGCAAGTCTGTTATCAGCAACCTAGTGCCAGGCACCATTGCCCCTCACCTGCACTGATGCTACTTAGGCAGTTCACCAGTCTCCCTGCTTGGAACTCTTGCCATGTTACAGTCTGTTCTCAACCCAGTAGCTGCAGTGATCCTTCAAAAATGTACATCAAATCATGTCACTTTTTAGTTCAAAATCTAATTGACTTCTTTCTCATCTAAAATCAAAAACCAACGTGCTCACTGTGAACCAAAAAGCTATAAAAATTCTGGCTTTTCTTTGCCTCTCTGGCCTCAAGTCTTCTGTTCCCTCCCTTGCTCACTCTGTTCCATCCACAAAGGACACTGTGCCAGTCCCTGCGCACACTGGGAACCACCCAGACTCAGAGCCCTGCACTTTGCTCTTCCTTCCCCACTCCCTCCCTCCAAGTCTTCACAAATGTTACCTTCTCATTGAGATTTCCCTCCACCACGTAATTTTCAATTATAAGTCTGCCCCAAATGTTCCCTAACTCCCTCCCCTGCTTTTGCTCCTGGGCACTTACCATCTGAAACACAAACAGTCATGCATCACCTAGTCACAGGGATACGCTCTGAGAAAGGTGATTTTGTAGTCATGCGAACATCAAGTGTACTTATACAAACCTTGATGGTACCGCCTATTGCTCCTAGGTTGCTGTACAGAATATTGTAGGCAACTGTAACACAATGGTAAGTATTTGTGTATCTAAACATTATCTAGACATAGAAAAGGTACAGTAGAAATACAGTATTCTAATCTTATGGGACCACAATAATATATATGGTCTGTTGTTGAGCAAAATGTTATATGGCACATGACCATATAAGACACATAATGTGTGTGTGCATGCGTCTCTTACTCATTTGTTTATCCGTCTCCATTGAAACAGGGATTTTTGCCCATCTTAGGTAGTACTATTACCTTCAGCATCTGGCACATTGTAGCTACTCAAGTATTTATTGAATTAATGAATACTAATAAATCACTAGATAGGAATAAACAAAGACAGCAGAAAGTAACAAGTATACAAGAACACTTCTGCCAAGCTAGATGTATTGTTTTTTTCTTTTGAGGTGGGGCCTTGCTCTGTTGCCTAGGCCAGAGTGGCGTACAGTGGTGTGACCAAAGCTCACTGCAGCCTGGAACTCCTGGGCTCAAGTGATTCTCCCACCTCAGCCTCACAAGTAGCTGGGACTACAGGCCTGTGCCACCACACCTAGCTTAAGCTACATGTGTTCTCAATAAAGTACACTCTTAATGTTGCATTGAAAAAAAGCTTCTGGGCCGGTGCGGTAGCTCACGCCTATAATCCTAGCACTCTGGGAGGCCAAGGTGGGTGGATCGTTTGAGCTCAGGAGTTTGAGACCAGCCCGAGGAAGAGTGAGATCCTGTCTCTACTAAAAATAAAGAAATTATACGGACAACTAAAAATATATACATAAAAAATTAGCCGGGCATGGTGGCGCATGCCTGTAGACCCACCTACTTGGGAGGCTGAGGCAGGAGGATTGCTTGAGCCCAGGAGTTTGAGGTTGCTGTGAGCTAGGCTGACGCCACGGCACTCTAGCCTGGGCAACAGAGTGAGACTCTATCTCAAAAAAAAAAAAAAAAAAAAAAAAAAGAAAAGAAAAGAAAGAAAAAAGCTTCTGAATTATTACCTTCTTTCACAATAAAATCTGAGTTTTATTAACCATTATTAGTGGGAAAAGGTGTTTTCTTCACCTTGGTTGATTAGGTTGCCATGGAAAATTAGAAGTATGATGTGACTATTAAACTCTGAGGCCCATATTAGTGAAGTAGAAGACCCTGATTCTTTGTTGCTCAAAGTGTGGCCTCACTGTGGATGCCTGGCATCAGTACATCCTAGGGCTGGTTAGAAATATCAGCTCTCAGGTTCCACCCCAACCTGGAATCTCCAGGCAATTAATACATGCACATATTTGTATATTTCTACCCAACCTCTATCAACTAGCTTACCAATGATGGGAAAGAAGCACCAACACATTTAAAACACATTTTCCCCACTAGAGAGGAAGGCAGAAAATGAAACAAACTCAAGTTTTTGAAGTCAGTTTAAAAACATTTCTCATACTTATCTAAATCCTTTCCAATTTTTACAGTTTGGGGGCTTAGTCAAAACACAGAGGTCTTTAATTGAAACACTAACTTTTATTCATAATAAATTCAACATAAAAGCACAGGCAGCATATGAATTCACTGGGCACATATGTAGGCATAATGGAGTCAAAAGATTAAAGCACTTTAAATATCTCCAAGGGAGTTTAATTTAAATTTTGTAGTGGAAGTGAAAGGAGCTTGGGGCTGGGCACAGCCTATCCAACATAAATGAACAAGTCCTCGGGCCTAGAGCCAGTGGGACAGGTAAGTGTTCAGGGTGTAATACGAATCTACCCTTGCTAGGGACAGAAAAGAGAATAAGCCAGAGCAACATACCAATGTACCAACTCAAGCATGTGGTGCTGAACTACAAGGTGACTCTAGTTCCATGAATATACCTGAAATAATTCCCAGAGAGCTATGTGAGCCACCCTAAAACCTACTAAGTCAGGGCAGTGTATCTAATCTACGTATTTGGGAAAGGGAGCAGGGAATAAGCAGCCTATTACTTAACTGCCAAGTCCAGGGAAGAATGTGTTAAGAAGGTTAAGGGCACCACGTTTCACATGTGGGCACTCTTTGTCACTTTGCAAGGGCAAAGTCCACTGTATTTACCAAGTTGTGTTTATAATAATATTTACAATAGCATATTTTCCCTGGAACATGGTATACAACTCTAATGAAATACAGCTTGAAAACAATCTGGGCAGGAAAATGAAGAGCCTGGAGGATGCAGTTAAAATCTCCTTGGTGGCCTAGGACCAATGAATAATAATATAAGCATCCTTAAATCATTTGGAACATCTGCAGCCCTCAAAATACTACAAGCAAAATTTCCTATTGGAAGGATTTAAAACTAAATGGAGGTGGTATTTAAGAAGGATTTGGGACCAAAGAATTTAAGAGGTCTTGAGATTAACCTGAGAGTCTCAACAGACAGCAAAATAATGGAGTGGGGCTAACTCAACAGGGGATATCAGCAATGTTAAGAGGGCTCTATAAATCTGACCATTTTTGCTATATAAGCCAACTTATTATTTTGCTTAAGTGTGGATTATGTACGTAGTCCAAGTATGATGGCACAAAGTATAGCAAGCAAAGAACTGAGCTCCAATTTGAGTGGCAGATGGAACCCATAATTTTTTTCAACACATGCGTAAATATCTACAAGGGGCCGAACACTTATTTTTCACTGTGTACCCACACCCCTCCATGTAGATATATGTAATAACATTTATACACAATCACATGGCAGCTTCACTGACAATATCATGTATAGTAACGGAGTGTTGTCAGAATTGCAATGAAGTCCTTTTTTACCACAGAACTGCTCAAGAGGAATCTGCCTGAGTTATCTAAGATAAAGAGGTTTTTTTAAAAAGCCTGACAACAACTGAACATTTGACTTTTACTTTTGAAAGCAATCAAAGGATAATTTCAAAAGAAGTTTCACCAACAAAATCAGAAGATTACTGAATATCTCTTTATAAATAATAAACATGACAAAAATCCCCTTAAAGGAGACTACATTGCCTACAAAGGAATCAATATGGAAACCTCTAAAATTAAATGGTTTAACAGTATAAGACATTTCACGCTACATAAAAACCCTGATGATCCAAAACTCTCAGGTTAGGTGATATTCTGGGTATGTGACCCAGCTTAAATTATTTTAACCAATTTGGAGAAAAAAGTCTAAAACCATCTATAGTGGGTCATATATTCATTAAAAATGACTTAACCCTTCCTTGATGACCCAGGGCTGCCAGTATAAATGTTAGTTTCTCTGTTAGGCTATAATACAAGGAGACACTAGGGCCATTATACCTGTTTAAATTAAATGACCCCATACAGCTCCCTTTTGATATTTATCTCAACTTCATAATTCTTCCAACTTTTTTTTCTTTTTTTTTGAGACAGAGTCTCGCTCTTTTGCCCTGGCTAGAGTGCCGTGGCGTCAGCCTAGCTCACAGCAACCTCAAACTCCAGGATTTAAGCCATCCTTCTGCCTCAGCCTCCCGAGTAAGTAGCTGGGACTACAGGCATGCGCCACCATGCCCGGCTAATTTTTTCTATATATTTTTAGTTGTCCAGATAATTTCTTTCTATTTTTTAGTAGAGACGGGGATTGGGCTGGTCTCGAACTCCTGACCTCGAGTGATCCGTCTGCCTCGGCCTCCCAGAGTGCCAGGATTACAGGCATGAGCCACCGCGCCCGGCCTCCTCCAACTCTTAATACTTCCTAATTCTATCATACCAACCTTAAAAAGCCATTAACCCACCATTCTGTCAAGATTCTGGAAAAAGAGAACCAAATTTTGTAGACAACCTAGAAAGCAGCAGGCACAGGCCCCTTCAGGGAGTGTGTTACAGGATCTATCTAGTGACTGCTCTGTAGCTTTCAGAGCCTGTTTCCCTCTGGTTTCCAAGCTATGTTCTGAACAGGTAAGGCTGCCAGATAATTGAATTCCTAACAGTTGAAGTTCGATTTCTAATTCAATTTCTAATATATACATTAGAAATTCAAGACTGCAGCTGCTAAATTTCAAATATAAAATTAAATGCCAGACAACAATACTTCAGCATAGAGTCAAGCATTACTTTCATCAAGATAATCAAAGGCTACCTCTTTGATTATCATGTGACATGTGCTTACGAAAGGAAATGCTTTCCTCATCTTTAGAAACAAAAACAAAGCAATATTTACCTGAAAACTTAATACATTAAAAAAATTAAAAAATACATTCCAAAGTCCAATATAATTTTAAAAAATTATCAATGCCATTATTCCCTGACTAAAAGTACCAATTCTGTTAAAAATTTTAAAGCTGGGGTTTCAAAAAGTCATCTACAAAATTTTTCCCCATTGGGAATGATCTGACACGAGAGTAAACCCAACTCAATGATACCAGAAAATATCCAAAGGAATATTTAGGTTTCCTAAGCACTCAGGGTTATCTGAGGCACAAGGCAACAAACACAGGCGAATTAAAAGAAGGCTAGAGGCTGTTTTGTTGAGGTGCTCAGGCAGGAGGGCACAGAGGGAAATGGAAACTAAACAAGGTGTGAAGCAGAAATCAGGGGCTTTTCGGTACCCTTTTGTCATCCCAGGCAGGTAATTAGGAGTTGACTGGACAATAAGCAAGAACTTTGTGAATACTGACCTCTCTTCCTAGCAAACAGACATGAATTTATCCTTGGCCCACAATTACTGGGGTAAACGGAAGAAAACCTTTTACATCTTTCTGAATAAATGGGCAAAGTCTAAGAGCATTGAAAAAATATAAATGTAACCTTGTAAAACCTACTAGATCTACCGTGTTCCTCTTGTTAGTTTCTCCTAAGGAACTCGTGCAGAATGTCTCCCATCGCTCCCTGACTTCATCGGGAAGATCTTCAGAGTGAAAAAAGGAAAAAAAGCATTATCACCACAGTGACCTCCACATAGATATATAAAGTAAACAGGTAATCCAAGAGTGGGCCTACTCACCTGGTTCATGAATGGTGAGCAAGCCCTATCAGCTGAGTGAATGGGTGACAGCCAGGCCAGTGCTCTTAGAGGAATGGAGTTATCAAAATTCCCATAGCCCAATCTCATAAACTTTCAGAAAACAGAACCCCCTGGCCAACAGTGCAGGCTTGATTAGGCCAAGAGCCCTAAGCAGCTCTGTGAACTTAACAAGTTTCTAAAAATGTTTTGGTAGAAATTTAACCTGGAAAGTATGTTTCCAACAAGCTCTTTTGAGAAAGGTAGTAGGTCTTTAAAGAGGGAGGGAGCATATCTTTCATAGTCAAGCAAGTTCAGGAAATACTACAAATGGCAGCTCCCAACACTTTTTTGAGATGGTTTGATTGGCATCTAGCCAGAACCCAAACTGGCCTCTCAAATTGCTCCAAGATAATGTTTTCTAAATGCTTATGTCATGGACCAACATATGGACACATATGCAATACAGAAATTATACCTTCTAGAGAAATTTTAAAGAAAAGGATACACAATTACTTTTCTGAGAAAATGAAACCATGGCTGTAATTTTGGAGGCCTTACTAGACTAAAGTCGTCATTTGACAATTCTGGTTTAAACCTCATGCATCTGTGCAAACTCAGGTGCATACACGTACTACCTGGGAAAGTAACTTCCAATAGGTAAAGACTGCTCTCAAAAACTTAATAACATTACGTGGCCATTTCTCCTTGGTTAGGAACATAAAGATAAAACAGTGACGAGAAATGGCTTGAGGAAAAGGTTTATACCTCTTATACCTCTCTCAAGAAGCAAAATTAGAGGTGGGCCAGCCCCATCTGTTCCGTTACTGGGTGACAACTACGCTTTTAGTGCATATTCAACAGGTAACAGTCTCTTGAACAAACAAACATTCTTAAGAGAAAAACAGAAGGATACACTGAGAAAATACATTTAGCAAGTTAACACCAACTGAATTCTGTACCACAGAGATGAAGGATTTTTCACATTTAGAGCAAGGCTCAGGACTAGTAACACCGCTAGTACAAAAACCCAGAGTACACACAGCTCCTAGTGCTCTCATTTTGGAAGAGATGGACTCATGGCCCAGGTGCCAGTGTAAAAGGCATCCACACAGTTTCTTCCAAATAACCCTGGGCCGATTAAATTGAAATGCTAGTAAAGAAGGAGTCCTTATAAGCCAATACCCATCATTTTAGTGATAGATACCAAAAAAATGCTGTTAAGTGCCTTAATATGCAGTTAAGGGAACTTAATTATAGGCTATATACAGGCCTTCAAAAGAAAAAAAGAGTAATTATAGCTTAAGTGGCTCAACTGCTAGCATATGAGTACTTAGAGCTCAAAATACAAAAAAGAACATTTCACTGAGCAATGCTCTTTAAGAATGACAGTGGAGATTGTAGCATGCTGAACTCAGCCAAGTCTGCCAATGCTTTAAAAGGACTGTAGAAATATGAACAGAGATACAGCCAAGAACTACACTGCTCAAACACATTCACAAGAACCTCGTTCAAACAGATAATTTGCAAAATATAAAATCCACAAAGTTATTTAAAACACTACACACATTTCTACTTCGCTCTTAAGTTTCTTCTCTGATCCAGCAAAAATGTAAACTTTTATAAACAACTTACCTTTGATAAGTTGCTGTACCAATGCACTGTTGGGGCCCTTATCAGTACTATGCACGATACAGTTAGCTATCCTTGTTAGGTGTCCCATGTAACCATGCCGTCTTCCTCCCTCAGCCCTGGCAAGAGGTAAAGGACAAACATTCAGATTCCTGATAGGACAGAATGATGAAACAACTTGGTAAATCACCACGGATTCTTAAGCAATCAGTCTAAAAATTGAGGGCACTGAAGCAGGTAACAATGGACAGGAAAGGAAGGAGAAGGAAAGGAATGGAGGGTGCTAGAGTATTACCAGGCAGCATGGGAGGCAGGGGTCTGAAATCATCTACTCTAAGATTACATGGTAGTCTCACGCAAGAGGACAGTTTATTCAAATAACAAAAACAATCATTAATTGTCAATAACATATTATCTTACAAAAGGCCAAACATTCATTAATGTCTAACGTTACTGTGACTTTGTATCTTTTTTCATAACACTGTTTTTCAAACTTAATCAGATTGTAAGGAACTGAGGTGAGAATTCTGCTGGTTCACTTTCTTAAAAGACATTAAATTTTAGTCATATACATTTTAACAGAAATAATGATCTACCAATGGCATTTCTCAAGTTAAGATATTGGCTGATTTAAAAACTAGGCCATGATAGGAAACGTAGTCAACTGGTACTTGCCTATACACCACTTTTTAAAAAAAATATAGACAGGGTCTCTCTCTGTCACCCAGGCTGGTATATGGAGGTGGAATCATAACTCACTGTAAAACTCAATTCCTGGGCAAGTGATCCTCCCGCCTCAGACTCCCGAGTAGCTAGGACTATAGGCACATACCGCCAAGCCCAACTAATTTTTAAAATTATTTTTTGTAGTGACAGGGTCTCACTATGCTGCCCAGGCTGGTCTCGAACTCCTGGCCTCAAGTGATCCTCCCACCTCGGCCTTTCAGTGTGCTGGGATTACAGATGTGAACCATCATGTGCGGCCTGCCCATTTATCACAGGCAGAAAAACTTAGTCCTCATCGTTTTCCCCATTTAAGGTCTAATCTTCCCAATCATGATCAATCTTTATATTTAAACTAACTTTTCATATCAATGTGATCTCTCTATTTTACAAA
The DNA here is from genome assembly GCF_041146395.1 of Eulemur rufifrons. Classification (NCBI taxonomy): domain Eukaryota; kingdom Metazoa; phylum Chordata; class Mammalia; order Primates; family Lemuridae; genus Eulemur; species Eulemur rufifrons. The sequence goes on from NC_090988.1 coordinate 100,538,980, forward strand.
GTGCCAATACTTTAACTTCTATAAAAGATTTTTGACTACAGATAGCAGGGAACAAACTAAAGAGACTTCTGCTTAGAGGAAGAAAAATGTTGCAGGAGCCACTAAAAAATAACCATACTCTGACTGAAGGCTTGCCTGGGAAATAAAATATCTGCTAGATAATCTCAGAGTGCCTGGGGATACCTAAGGGTCAGAAGGCATAGAGTTGATCTCAGCTGAGTTTCTAAGAGCCTCTTTTAGATCCACAATAAGATCTAGAGAGCCAAGTATTCATATATCGCAACTTCTTAGTTACTTTCCTGTGCTCCTGGAAGCTCGCAGGTGAAAACAAAAGCCCACCTCAAAGCTGGCCCAGGCTTCCAATGTGCTTTAGGGTGCTGGTGTAAGGAAACATTAGGAAAGTTCCTTCAAGACCCCTCTAGATGCGGGGAATGTTATTTCCCAGGCCTTCAGCTGATGGGCCTCCCAGGGGGAGCAGAGTGCAAAGGACCCCTCCACCCTGGCCAAACAAGGAGTTGGAGAAAGGACAGGAGGTCAGGGAGGGCTGCAAGGTCAGACACATAACCAGAGATGTCAAGTGGGCCACACACAGCACCCCAAAGGCGCTCCATTTGGAAGAATGCATCCGAGGTCTACCAATACTAGCCCCTTCTCACACAAACTAAATGCCAATTTCCCACACACAGTCAAATCAAAACTCTAGCAGTGCTTAATAAACAATTTAAAAAAATTAAACCTCACAAAGTAAAGCTGACACCTCCCATGAGTCACCTAGCTTTCTTGGGGCCCAAAAAGGAATCTGAATAGAGCCACATGTCAAGAAAACTCCTGGGAAAGGATCAACCATAAAGGGCCATGAGACAACTTTTTGGGATGATGGAAATGTTTTGAATGTGGTGGTGATTATGTAATTTCATGCATCAGTCAGGATTCCCCGGACTATACTCCTAAAATGAATGAGTTTTGCCATATGAGAACTATATCTCAACAAACCTGACTTAAAAACAAATGTAGGAATGCCTTGAGAGTGTTTTCCAAACACACCCTATACTGCCTGCTTCAGAATCTAGGAGTGTCATAAAAGCTTCCAGGGCACCAGAGAGGAATGTTTGTTATAGACAATATCACTATGAAAAAGTCCTACGTGACAAACCTACTTACAAGTATCAACTAATAACTTCATATAACCTTGCCAATCAGCTAACAAAATTTTTTAAAAAATATTAAGCAATTTTGTTCCTCTAGTTCTATGCATGAAGTGACTCTTCTTCACAATGAGAACATGCACCTGTTCTATTCTGCGTGGAAGGTGAGCAGGACAAACATGCTAAGTTAAATCATCACGAAGGATGACTGAAGTTTAACTCTTTTCATTCCACTCTGCAGTATTCTCAGAAAAACAGCCATTCAACAAAGGCAGGGGACTTGCAAAGGGAGCACAGAGATGGGGAGTACTTCCAACTCCCTGGTTTCCCCACAAGAGAGGTAGAAAGACAGGGGGATCTAAAAGCAAATTATTACATCTGCTACAATGAAATGACCTGGAAGTCCTGGGAGAACTGTTTAAATTGTGAAGTGGTTGGTACCATGTAATTATTTTCATTTTTTCCTGACTAGGACAATGGGGGATATCTTCTTCAAATTACAAATCAAACTGAATTCCTTCCAAAATACAATTTACTTACTGTTTCTTCTCATTCATTTCCCAGGCTTCAAGTATTCGTTCTATTAATTGACATTTTTGGAAAAGCTAAATAAAAAAGAATAATCTAGTTAACATTTATATAAATGTCAAAGCATCAAAATTTTAAAGTACACTAGAACTCTAGGTCAAACAGAATAGTGCTATGCATATAACCCAGTAAGCTAAATGTAGCTATGAAGTACTGGTTAACACATTAACTACCGTGAGTTGTATTTAACTCACACTAGTTTTGAGGCTGGGGCCTCATGAAGCATATATAACTCACATGTCTCTTCACCTTGGGAGCTGCAAGAACTATTTTTGAAGTTGCATAAGACTCATACACAGAAAACAATGAAAAATAACAAGCGTTTCATTGAATTAGTAGAATCGTTTTGTTTTCGAAGCTTTTATTCTATTTTCGTAATAAAACACTATGGCCCTAAGGAAACATTTTTTTTCTAGTGTGGCAGTCAATGTATTACACCAAAAGCCATGTGGTAACACATTTACTCAGACCCTCCGAGCACTACAGGGATTCAAATCAGGAAAAGAAAAATGAGAGCAAATAAGCTTACATGTTTTAGTAACAAATTGTCACCAGTGGAGTCTTGATCAGTAATTGTGGCATTTTCTGTGTTTTCAAAAGGACTTGCAAGAATCAGTGCAATACAGATTTCCACTTGTGTATGCAAAAAGTTATTCCATGTATATTTGAAGAACATGTCCTACAAAAAAGAAAATGTTTTCTTTTATTCAGTGTTAAGCCTCAATGTTTAAACCTCTACTTTAATACATTTGCAGATTAGTGATTTAATAGTTGAAAATAAAAAGGATGTGCTCTCAGTCCAAAAACAGTGTATACATAGGGTTCTTATCTGTGGGTTTCAGGGATCCAGTAGGGAACTTGGAAGGTATCCCCTGCAGGTGAGGGGAGACTACTGTAATCTTCAAGAAGGTTTAAAACACCACTTCATAGCCTAAATGACATGATATCTGCTCATTCAACATGCCAGAATTTGCATGAAATCTAGTACAACAACAAACATATGAAGATAATAGTTAAGTTTCTCATACTGTTTGTTTTCAAAGCAACTAACACAAATATTAAGTTTAGTAGATTTTCAAGTTTTCAGAGAAATTTATAAGAATTCATTTTGACCCAATGAATACCAATGGCTTTTGTGCAGAGCAATCTGCTAGGTGTAGTATGCGAGACAGAGGAAGACAAAAATATGGTCCTCAATCCTGAGGTGCTCACAACAAAGAATCAGTACTCTGGCATTCAAAAACTCCTAGAACTATCAGCAAAAACAAATGAGGTATGAGAGGTGGTGATATGAATCTCGTGGAAGCACAAGGTTTTCCAAATTACTTGAAAAGGTAACAGCATCACAAAAAGGAAAGACAACTTATGAAAGCACAAAATGCACAAAGTATGTATTCAGGATATGGTTAAATCTGGTTATCTAATCTCAGAACAAAAAAGTAATGATTAATGTCCCCTGTAGTAGTCTTATCAAATTTATCACTACTCAAAAGTAGCCGTATAGAGCCCAGTGCAGTGGCTCACACCTGTGATCCCAGGCAGGAGGATCACTGGAGCCTAGAAGTTCAAGACCAGCATGGGGAACATAGCAAGACCTAATCTCTACAAAAAATTTAAAAATTAGCCAAGTGGGGTGGCATGCACCTGCAACCCTAGCTACTGGAGAGGCTGAGGCAAGAGGATCACCTAATCCCTGGAGTTCGAAGTTGCAGTGAGCTATGATGGCACCACTGCACTCCAGCCTGGGTGACAGATTAATAGAATTAAATAATAAATAAAATTATTAACAATAGAATAAATTGACAATAGTTATATACTTTTATTAATAAAATGAAAGACTAGCGACCAGTAACTTCAGGGAGAACTTCAGAGGCAGGAATAGAAGGTTATATTCCCGGAGTTTTATATACTAGCCAGAGGGTAGGGCAAAAACTATGTCCCCAGAGGACAATGACTATGCTACCAAAGAAACTATAATCCTTTAAATTTTCTTTTCTTTTTCCAAATTGTTCCTGTTTTCTATGCTCTATACTGATACGTCATTTAACCCAAAGCTGAAACATAACTAAAAATATTTCAATGACTCTAGGAAGCACAATGGCATGGTTGATAAAGCACGTAAGGGCTTGAAATGGGGTGAATTCAAATCTCGGCTAGCCATGGACGTATCCCCTCTCTGGCCATGATCTGAAAAACAGATACTCTCTCTCTCACAGGAATTTTATATACAGGATCACACAAGCAGTGTATATAAGATAAATGTTACAATGCTCATCATGTAGTGAGCTAATGCCTCCCTTGAGACACCCCCATTCTCCCCCAAATGTCTGATGTGACCAGATGTCTTGTGAAGCCTGCTAAGTGCTAACCCTCATGCCTTCTGTGTGTGGGTGGCAAGATGGACAGAGCCAGCACGGTCTCCACAGTGGGGCTGGTGGGTTCCAAGCACAAACCATGGAGCTGGGAAAGTCAGGGGTTAGGGAACCCCGGATAATTCCTGGGGCTTTTCCTTCTCCCTTCCATTGATAAGCAGACTAACGGCAGTCTCGAAAGGAATTTAGGTTCAAATCAAAAGACCATACAGCCTCAGATACATCCCAGTGGAATGAAGATAAAGGGTTGGTCCTTTGCTAATTCTGAATAGAAAACAATGCTGTACCCAGCAGTCAATGTCCTATGAGACTGAGCTTGAGGAAAAGACGTATGTCTCTTAATCATCTTTGAAATCCTATATTACAGTTCTTTACACACAGCAACAATAAATGGCTACCAAACAATCATAAGCATTCAACATGTATGATAAACTCAAGGCAAAAACTGTATTAAACACCATTTGTGCTCAGACCAAGAAAAGTCATTGACACATATTATAAATTTGTATGGTTGTAACTTGAGTTAAATATCCATGAATATCAAAGGAAAATTAAAATGTCTGAGAGGGGAATCTCACCAATATGACTCCAATGCTATTCAGCTCCATGAGGTCCCCATTTATACTGCTGGTATTGGTTTGAAGCAGGCTGGATATCAACCTAATCACATTCAACCGGGTATTCCCCACAGGAGGGTCCAGCACACCCCATGTAGTCTTCATGACACTTTTCTGAAGAAGGAAAGTTTTCCAATTAAATCCAGTTAAACAAACAAACAAGCAAAACATATATGTGCTAAGACATAACACTAGATTAAATAACTGCAAATAATTTGGCCTGAATTCTACACCTGAAAGAAAATCTAAAGCTGCTATCGATACCTTCAAGATATGATAAAATAACCAAGTAGGTTAAAAAAAAAAAAAAAAAAAAACAAGTAATTTTCCATAGACTACAAATACAAATATGGTTAAGAAATCAGGTGTTCCCCTGCCCCAGCATTACAAACTGTCATGGGAAGAAAGCAGAAAGCTACAAAAGACCATGGGGGAAAAAGATAAGATATTTCAAAATCTGACCAGAAATCTACGAAGCTAAAACAAGTTACAAGTGGTTTTGGAATACAGTCCTCACTCTTTGCCAAATCTGTCATAAAAATACCAATTCAGAAGTTGCCTCTGGATCACAACCCTGAAATGTGACCAACCTAAACCTGTTCTTGTCCATAAATGGGAATTTCTATAGTCTGAAATCACAAAAGATAGAAGCAGAACTTCCAGAATCTTAGATGTCTGAAAGGAAAGGGTAACAAATTACAATCTACCAGTTAGGTCACCCTTTCTGACTGTCCCCCCATCCACACAGCACCCACACCCACCCCTGCTCTATCCTCTCAAGTCCTAAAGGAATCGTAAGGCTCACATCACAGTAAGATAGCTCTAACTGACATTTTTAAAAAAGCTTCATGGATCCACTTACACAGCACATCATACAGTCAAATCAGGTACAAACCGAACTCCCGAGAAGCCCAAACAAGACACTGCCTTACTTTTGAAACAGGGCTAAGAAAAATCAGAAGCTGCCTGCTTGTGCCCTCAGAAAGGGTAGGCGACCTAAAAACACAGGTCAGGCCCTTCCTCACGCACCTTCTTTTCTCTCACATCCTTCTCCTACCTCTGAATTCCACTTGTGGTGATGTCTCCTCTTATCCTAAATCATGTTTTCTTTCCTTACTATTCATTTCTTCTTCCTAGGACTCGTATGAAGGATACCACTGACTGTAATTGTAAAACTACAACAAAGGCACTTTCCATGAGAGCGAGCACAAACACTGTGCTCCACACACATTCAACACAGGCTGAATGCAGATAAAAAGATGTGGCTGGAATGGAACCAGCAGGATGACAAAACTCTGAGTGCAGAGGTACAACCACTGCTTGCTCACTGATACCATCAGGCATCTGAAAAGATGATCTGGAAGCTGAAACAGACTTCCTTGGTTACAGATATAAATTATTTTCGACTCTCTCTCCTCCCCCAAATGATTAAATAAACAGAAAACATATAATTTAGAAACAAGAAACTAGTATTCTAAATTCCCCAAAACTCACACAGTAGATAGTCAAAGATACATACTATAGAGGATACTGGATTCAATGATACAGGGCAGAAGAAAAAAGGAAAGTGAAAAGAACTGGTGCTGGGACTCGAACTGTCACAGAACTTAATCTTTCGCCCTAGATTCCAAAAGCAAGTGCCTTTTAACCTAATCTAAACCTGCACCGATCCAAGGGATATGGGGTGAAATAGAACACCATTTGTAGATTGCTGACAAAGCTCTTTTGTAGGTTTACAATGAGTAAATGGTCATTTTCAAATTAGCACGTGGATGCTCTGTACTGAAATGCTACACACCAAGCTGTATTTTTTCCATGTTGTACACTACAATTCCAACCTACTATTTCTTAAATAAGGTCATCTGTCCAGCAGACTATTATAAACTGCTTCAACTCTGAATAAGAAAACACAATCTCAAAGATCAGCTTTTGAAAGATTAACTATACCCCAAAGATGTGAAAAAAACAGCCCATGAGAAGAAAATTGCTTGTTTTATTAGCATGTAAGTACCCAAGAATTTATAGAATAATGAAAAGGTGAGTTTCTTAAGCAGATAAATACTTTAATAAATTTAATTCTACACCATTCTCTGCTCAAAAGCAGTACAAACAAATGGCAGTGTGCCTTTTAAATATTTTGTACATGTAGATCCCAGCCAGTTCTGTTACTCTCTAGGTTCATATACTTTCAAATGACTGTTTACATCAAATTACTGGCTGGCCAGCCACGCTCGAGATAGCTCCCCTACCTTGGGTGGCTCAAGCAGGAGTTCATGAAAAGACCCAAGTCTTCCTCTGATGGCTTCTAGAACACTCTTGTTGACTGAACAAGCTGAATGACTCATTCCTGGTGGGCAGATTTCTATATGGCCTTCAAATCTTGAAACAAAGCAAGGTAATTTTAGTTATTATAATTTCAAACAAATCATTCAAGGTAGCAACCACGTATGTCCACATTTAATGACTATATAACTATATAATGATTACATCAACACTTCTAGCTGCAAAGAGAAGGTATAATAAGACAGAAGTGGGTGCAATAAAACCTCCATGGGGATTAGCCAATATGACCTGAAAGCCAAAGGCTTACAGGGTCAGGTAAAAAGAAAAAATCACATGTGGCCTGGGTGCAGTGGCTCATGCCTGTAATCCTAATACTTTGAGGCCAAGGTGGGAGCATCACTTGAGGCCAGGAGTTCAAGACCAGCCTGGGCAACACAGCAAGACCCTATCTTTAAAAAAAAAAAACCCCAAAATTGTATGTGATTCACTCTCATTCTATGCCTCCTAACTCCTTATGATTATTATATCAATAGCAGGTCTCTAATTGGCCAGAAAAATCTGGAAAGCAAAAGGAGATCCACGCTTGAGGTCAGGAGTTCGGGACCAGCCTGAGCAAGAGCGAGACCCCGTCTCTACTAAAAATAGAAAGAAATTATCTGGCCAACTAAAATATATATATAGAAAAAACAAAATTAGCCGGGCATGGTGGCGCATGCCTGTAGTCCCAGCTACTCGGGAGGCTGAGGCAGGAGGATCACTTAAGCCCAGGAGTTTGAGGTTGCTGTGAGCTAGGCTGATGCCACGGCACTCACTCTAGCCCGGGCCACAGAGTGAGACTCTGTCTCAAAAAAAAAAAAAAAAAAAAAAAAAAAAAGGAGATCCAATCTCTGAATTATAGGGCACATCATACTGTCTGCCAGTTTGGGATGTTATTAATAAATAGACCTGTACTTGTTCCATACAGTTTTTCTTGGGTAATCAACATTGTTTTCTATTTAAAAGGTTTAAATTATTCTTTTACATAAAGATCAATCTATACTAATTATAACCTACTCCTTACAGAGAAACATTTACAGGTAGAACAAGATTCCCAAATCCCAACTGGTGCTAGAGACTACAACAGCACAATGATTCTCAAAGTGGGGGCAGGACAGAGTTCAGGAGGGGAAGAAGAACATTTTAGGGAGGAGGGCTAAAAGTGTGGATGTAAAGTTCAAATTAAAAAATACACTTGAAAGTGGTGTGTCGACTCCACAGTAACAAAAAGTAGTAGTTAATAATGTAGCTGCTGGAGTGAGTGTGCCTGAGCCCAAATCCAGGCTCTTCAATTACCAGTTATTTGTTCTAATAAGGAAAGGCGGCGGGGTGGGGGTGTTCCCACTCCAGAACATCTCTCCCAGGACAGCTGTGAGGACCACACTAATGTGTAAAGGCTGAGAACACTGCCTACCATACAGCGAACACCCAGGGATTGATTATTATTATGACTATTGCTTGAAAATACTCTACATGTCTAAGTGACTACTAACTCTGAAAGCTGCATGTAATAGCACTGAAAAACCCAATTACTGGAAAGAGGGAAAAGACCTGCTTTGATTATAGTGCTTTTTTAACATACAGGGGTTTTAATAATTTATGTGGCTAAATATAGCTTATTTATTATAGTTTCTGTCTATGGAGCCATGCTTAAAAGTTTGTCAAAACCCCATAATTCTATGAATATCTGCATATTCTTGCGTATTTTATCTTCTAGTATTTTAAATTTAATTCACCTGGAATTTACTTTTGTGTAAAATAACAGGTATAGACATGGCATTTTTCCCCAAGTCGTAAGTCACTTTCTTAGCCACGCTTCTAGAACAATCATCCTCTCCTCACTCATATAAAAAACCATATTAAACCATACAATAAAATTTCTTAATCATTCATAAGTTATACTCATTCATTTAAATACTTAGCATCAATTTATGTACCAGTCCTGACCTAGGTACTATAATCAACGTCCATGGTGCTTTTACAACATTTATACTGGTATCACACTTCTGTATTTATTATAATAATGCTGCATTTTAATATGCAACAGGTTAAGAAATACTTCTCATTCATCCTGATGTGATCACACTGCTGCGTTTAGCATAACAATGCTATAGTGTATGTAAGAGGCAAGTGACCCCAGTAACTTGTCTTGCTCGTTTTCTTAGGTTAGTTTCGTATCTTTATTCTTCCAAATATATCTAATAATTCACCAAATCCAAGACAAAAACCAAGTTGCTATTTCAGTAAGAGCTATATTAAATTTAGAACTTGTATTTGGAAAGGCACTGTTGTGTATTTTAGCAGTCCAATTGTTTTTATCACTGAGTAGCAATGCATTGAACAGAGGTGTTAGTTTCCACTCACAGGTTTAAGGAAATTTGGTTGTTTAGACTTTTTGGCAATTATGAGTAAAGTGACAAACATTCATGTACAAGTTTTTGTATAGCATAGTTTTTAAATTTACCTGGGTAAATACTAAGATATTCCTGGATGACATAAGTGTCCTTTAACTATATAAGAAATTTTCATTTTTACAAAGTGGTTGTATCACTTTGCATTCCCAGCAGCCCACGTATGAGACATCGCATGCTTATCACCAGTACTGGGTATTGTCTATTTTGTTGTTTGGTTTAGCTAGGCAGTGGGCTGAAATGGTAGCCCCCGCAAAAGACATGTCCACATCCTAATCCCTAGAGCCTGTCACCTCATTTGAAAAGGAGTCTTTGAAGATGTAATTAGAGATTTTGAGATGAAAGATTATCCTGGATTATCCAGGTGGGCCCTAAATAACAACACAAGCACCTTCATGAGAGAGAAGAGGAAAGACGGACACACAAAGGAAAAGGAGATGGAAAGACAACGCAGAGAGGTGGGCACAAGTCAAGGAATGCCAACAGCTCCTGGAAGCTGTAAGCGGCAAGGAATGATTCTCCCTTAGTGCCTTTGAAGGGAATGTAGCCCCGCTGATAACTTGATCTTGAACTTCTGGCACTCAGAACTGTGAAAAAATAAATTACTATTGTTTTAAGCCAAAATATTAATATTTTTAGTTGATTATATTTACAGCCGTAGGAAACAAATACAAGTTGTCCAAAAAGCGTATGGTGGTATCTCAATGTTATTTTAACTTGAATTTCATTAATGACAGAAGATCTTGGCCATCTTTTCATGTATTTGATACATATACACACACACCTTTTTTCCTTTAACTGCTCAAATCTTTTGACCTTGAAATTGGGCTGTTTTCTTGTTATTAAGGTTTGAGTATTCTTTATATATCTGGATATAAGTCCTTTCTCACACATATAATTTATAAATATTTTCTGGCAGTCTGTGGCTTTCCTTTAATTTTCTTAAGAGTCTTTTAAAGAGAATTTTAAAATTTTAATGTAGTCTGAGTTGTCAACTTCTCTTTCATGAATTGCATTTTGGAGATGTATCTAAAAAATCTCTGCCTAACCTAGGGCCAAAGATTTTCTCCTGTTTTCTTCTAGAACTGTTAATAGTTTTGGGATTTACATTAGTTCTATGATGCATATTGAGTTAATTTTTACACAATCTGCAAGGTTTGTCAAGGGCCAATATTTTTGCATATGGATGTCCAATAGTTCCAGGACCATTTATTGAAAATGCTATCCATTCTACACTGAATGGCCTCCATACCTATGTCAAAAATCATTTGACTGTATGTGTGTGGGTCTACTTCTGGACTCTGTTCTGTTCCAGTGATATATATGTCCACTCCTATTCTTTCATCATATTGTTCTGATTACTATAGCTTTGTACTAAGTCTTGAAATTAAAGTGTGAATCCTCCCATTTTGTTTTCTCTTGCAAAATTGTTTTGGCTATGGCACTTGCTTTGATTTTCCATAAAATTTTAGAATTAGCTTGTTGATTTCTAGGAAAAACCCTGCTTAGATTTTGATTGGAACTGCATTCAATCTATACATCAGTTTGGGGAGAAGTGATATCTTAGCACCATTGAGTCTTCTAATCCATGAACATAGTATTTGTCTCCATTTACTTATGTCATCTTCAATTTCATCAATATTTTATAGTTTTTGGTATTAAACTTTGGACACATTTTGTTAGATTTATATCTGTTTTGTTTTCTTTGTGCAATAAAAAATGATACTTCATTAAAATTTCAAATCTCAATGTTCATTTCTAACTACATAGAAATGAAATGAATTTTTTTTTTTTTTTTTTGTTGAGACAGAGTCTCACTCTGTTGCCCAGGCTAGAGTGAGTGCCGTGGCATCAGCTTAGCTCACAGCAACCTCAAACTCCTGGGCTTAAGCGATCCTACTGCCTCAGCCTCCCGAGTAGCTGGGACTACAGGCATGCGCCACTATGCCCGGCTAATTTTTTCTATATAGATTTTTAGGTGTCCATATAATGTCTTTCTATTTTTAGTAGAGACGGGGTCTCGCTCAGGCTGGTCTCGAACTCCTGACCTTGAGCAATCCACCCGCCTCGGCCTCCCAGAGTGCTAGGATTACAGGCGTGAGCCACCGCGCCCGGCGTGAAATGAATTTTTGAATACTGACTTTGTATCCTGCAATCTTGCTAAATTTACCTATTAGTTCTAGGAGTTTTTTACATATTTTTCAGTATGTTCTACAAAAACAATCCTGACATCTGTGAAACAAGCACAGTTTTATATCATCCTTTCAAATCTGGATGTCTCTTATTAGGTCATTAAATGTGAAATGTCCGATTGCAAATCAGAAATGTAGTTCATTATATCTCAAATAAGAAGTAGTACAATTAATGAAACTATGTGCCTAAACTATCAACAGTCTTGCCATCTTAACGGTAGCTTGTTTATGCCAGCAGCAAAGTGAGCGGAGATGAAATCATGAAAGGCGTTTTGTACAGCTTGATGAGAAGTGAATATTCTTCTTTGCAAGAAGTGGTCCAAAGCCTGAAAGAAGTGGTAGTCAGTTGGTGCAAGGCCTGGTAAATACAGTGGATGACAGAGAGTTACCAAGTCCTGCTGCTGTAGTTTGAGCAGCGTTTATGCAACATGTGGTTGAGCCTTGTCTTGCAAGAGGATTGGCCTGTCTCTATTGATCAAACTTGGCTACTTAATCACAAGTATCCTCATAATTTTGTCCAACTGGTTGCAGTAGACATCCGCTGTAATTGACTGACCAGGTTTCATGAAGCTGTAGTGGATAATATCAGCACTGGAACACCAGACACATTAGCTTTACCTGATGAATATTCAGTTTTGGACTGCGTTTTGGCACTTCATCTTTACCCAACCATTGCACCGAATGCTTGACCTTGTCAAAAAGAAGCCATTTTTCATCACACGTAACAATACAGTGTAGAAATAGTTCTCTTTTATGTTGTGACAGCAAAGAAAGGCAAGCTTCAAGAGGATTTTTCTTCTGATGCATTTTTAATTCATGCAGAACCCATCTACCCAGCTTCTTTACCTTGCCCATTTGTTTCAAATGGTCCAATATTGTTGGAATAGTAACATAAAACCTTGTTGCTAATTCACGCGCAGGTGAAGAGGGATTCACTTCCACTACAGCTTTCAGCTCATCATTATCCACCTTGGTCTCAGGCCGCCCACGTGGCTCATTTTCAAGATTAAAATCACCAGAATGGAACTTCTTACACCATTGACGTACTGTGCATTCATCAGCCACATCCTTCCTAAACACTTTGTTGATATCTGGAGCTGTCTGCGCTGCACTGGTTTCACGAGGGAACTCATGTTCAAAAATAACACAATTTATTTTACTTATCCATGGTTTCACAAAATTTGCTCTAAAAAAAAATTTGCAAGATAATCACAAGCCAAAATGTGTTGTTTGAAAGACTGAGGATGTACCTTCACAATAAAAATAAAATGTGTCAAAGTGAAATATCAGAGATATCAACTATCAAACTTGGTACTTAAGGAAATCGGACATTTCATACTTAATAATCTAGTACTTCTTTCCTGTCTTAGTTACACTCACAGACCTCCAGCACAAGCTTATTAAACAGGAGTGGTGATGGTGGATATCCTTGCCATGTTCCCCAGTTTTAGAGGAAAATCACTTCAGTCTTTGACTATTAAGAACAACGTTAGGTACAGGTTTTTTAAAAGAGGACTTATTAGTTTCCAAGTTCCTTTCTATTAATAATTTGCTGAAAGGTTTTTACCATTAAGTAATGTAACAGAATGATCATATGGTTTTCCTTCATTAGTCTGTTGACTTGAGGATGGCTGAAGGATGAATGAGCCTTGCATTCCCAAGACAAACCATACTTAGGGTGTGTCACAGCAACCATATAATACATTGTTAAGACTCAATTTGTTAATATTTTCTTGAGGAACTTTGCATTTAAGCTCTTATGGAATCTTGTTATATGCAGTTGGCTCTCTATAACCACAAGTCCCACATCTGGATTCAACCAGCTGCAGATAAAAAATACTCAGAAAGGACAGGTGCAATGGCTCATGCCTGTAACCTAGCATTTTGGGAGGCCAGGGTGAAAGGATCGCTTAAGGCTGGGAGTTTGAGACCAGTCTGGGCAACATAGCAAGACACTGTCCCTATAAATTAGCCCAGTGTGGTGGTACACACCTGTAGTCCTAGCTACTGAGGAGGCTGAGCCAGAAGATTGCATAGGCCTGGGAGTTGGAGGTTGCAGTGAGTTATGGTAGTGCCACTGCACTCCAGCCTGGGCAACAGAGAGAGAGAGAGACCTTGTCTCAAAAAAAAAAAAAAAAAAAAAGAAAAAAAAGAAAAGGCTAAGTACAGTGGCACATGCCTATAGTTCCACTATGTGACAGGGTGAGGGCAAAAGGATCACCTGAGCCCAGGAGTTCAAGGCCAGCCTGGGTAACATAGTAAGGCCAGGTCTTTAAACACACACACACATACACACGCGCGCGTGCATGCGATTTTTTTCAGCCAAAAAAAACCCTGCCAAATAATAATTTTAAAATACAAATTAAAAAAAAAAATAGTTCAGCAACTATTTACATAGCATTTACATCATATTAGGTATTATAAGTAACCTAAAGATAGGATACTGGTACCCACAAGGGCCCTGGAGGTACTGGGGAACAACTGTAGTTTTCAGTCCCATGACAGTTTTGTCTAGTTTAGTCCACTTCCAAAAGAATGCTGGCTTCATAAAATGAGTTGGAAAGTGTTCCCTCTTCTATATTCCGACAGAGTCCTTAAATCTTTGGTAGAATTCACCAGTGGAGTCTATCTGGGCCAGGAGTTTTCTTTGATGAAGGTTTTAAATATAAATTCAATTTCTTCAAAAGATACACGACTGTTGATGCTGCTGATTTTTTCATGAGTGATTCCCCCCCCACCCCAGGACCGGGTCTCGTTCTGTTGCCTAGGCTGGAGTGCAGTGGCATCAGCCTAGCTCATAGCAACCTCAAGCGATCTTCCTGCCTCAGCGTCCTGGATAGCTGGGACTACTACAAGCATGCATCATCACGCTCGGATAATTCCTCTATTTTTTGTAGAGATGGAGTCTTGCTCTTGCTCGGGCTGGTCTTGAACTCCTAGCCTCAAGCAACCTCCCGCCTTGGCCTTCTAGAGTGCTAGCTTTACAGGCTTGAGCCACCACACCCATCCCTTCCTGAGTGATCTTTAGCAATTTTTCCCTGAAGGAAGTTATCCATCTTATCTAAACTGTTGAATTCAATGCATTTTTTGGTAATATTCTACTATTCTTTTAATGTCTGTAGGAAACAGTGATATCCCCTCTTTCATTCGTATTATTTGTAATTTGTCTCTTTTTTTACTTTCTTCTTAGTCAATCTGACCAGATGCTTACCAATTTTATTGATCTTTTCAAAGAACCAGCTTTTGGTTTCACTGATTTTCTGTACTGTTTTTCTCTTCAATTCCACTGGCTTCTGTTCTTAATTTTATTATTTCTTTCCTTCTGCTTGCTTTGGATTTAATTTGTTCTTCCTTTATTAGTCTTTTAAGGTGGGAGCTTAGATCATTGACATACATTCTTTTTTCTTTTCTAATACAACCATTTAATGCTATAAACATCCTTCTACCGCTTTCACTGCATTCCAAATTCTGACATGTTCTGTTCCCATTATTAATTAGCTCAAAATACTCTCCTCTCTATGACACTTGGATTATTTAGCAGTATGTTGTTTAATTTCCAAATATTTGGGGCTAATTCAAGTACCTTTTGAAATGATTTCTATCAATAGTTTAAATATATCATGATCTAAATAATGGACATGTTACATGATTTTTATTATTTTAAATTTGTTTTATGACTGATCTCATATCGATTAAATGTCTGTGTCTCACCAGAATTCATACGTTGAAATCCTAACTCTCAATATAATGCTTTAGGAAGTGGGGCCTTTGGGAGGTAATCAGTCATGAGGGTAGAGCCCTCACAGAGTTTGCTCTCTGCCACGTGAAGATACATTTGCAAGGTGGTCGTCTGAAAACCTGGAAAGGAGCTCCCATCAGACACCAGATCAGCCAGTACCTTGATTCTGGATTTCTTAGCCTCCAGAACTGTTAAGAAATCTGTTATAGCTGCCTGAGTGAAGACAGTAAAAGTTCCACGTGCACTTGAAAACAGTGTGCATTCCGCTGTTACCAGGGGCAGTGTCCTGTGAGTGTCAATTATGTCAAGTGAATTGCTAGTGTTGTCTAGGTCTTCTATATTCTTACTGATTTCTTTTTTGTCTAAATGTCTGTCAACTGCTATTAGAATATATTTTAGATATACAGAAAAGCAAAGAGAGTTCCCATATAAGCTACACATGGTTTTCCCTGTTATTAACACTTTATTGTTAATAATAGGGGGAAAAGTAAGTTTGTTTAGGGGAAATGTAGTATTATACATTTGTCACAATTAACAAACCAACATCGATGCATAACATCCACACTTTATTTAGATTTCCTTTAAGTCTTTGTTCTTGAATCCCATCCAGGATATATCATATTTAGTTGTCTTGTCTCCTTACCCTCTTCTTGGCTGTGACAGACCTTTTTTTGTTTTTAATTACCTTGACAGTTTTGAGTATTGGTCAGGTATTCTGCAGAATGTCCCTCCATTGGGACATTCTGGTGTTTTTCTCATGGTTATGGGCCTTTGAGAGGAAGACCACACGGATAAAGTGTGATCTTCAATACATCATATAAAAAGTATCTACTATCAACATAACTTAACACTGGCTGTTGACTTTGATTATCTGGCTGAGGTAGTGTTTGTCAGGTTTCTCCACTGTGAAGTTACACTTTTTATCTTTTTCCATACTGTAGCAGGAAGCCACAATGTGCAGCCCACACTTAAGGAGTGAGGAGTCTTTGAGGATGTATTATCTACATTATCTATTTGGAATTCTATATGGGAGATGTATCTCCCTTCCATTTATTTATTCAATCACTTATTTTTATCAGTATGGACTTACAAATATGTATTTTATAATTTCGGTTTTAATACAAACACTATTTTACTATGCAAACTATTCTAGCTTTGACCACTGGGAGTTCTTGCAGTTGGCTCCAACATCCCTTTGACAGATCACGTGATTTGGGGTTTTAATACATATTTTTAAAATCTTGAGCACTTCTTTACTTTCTGGCACTATAAGATGTTCCAGACTGATCTTGTATGTGTCCTGCCCCAGACACAGAACTAGCCAATTCTCCAATGAGCCCTGGTTTTCTTTATTGGAGAATGGTATCAGAAACCAAGATCTGGGCACTTGCTGTAGTTGTTCCTAACGGCATGTCGTTATTTCTAGATCTCACCTGCTGACAAGTGTCTCTTTTGTCTTACTCTTCATGTTCAGTATGGATAATTCCTAATGTCCTATGCTGATTCTCTCCTCAACTATGTCAAAGTTCACCAGTAAGCCCAAAGGCATTCTTCATTTCTGCTACGGTGTTTTTCACTTCTAGAATTTCCATACGATCTTCCATCTCTCTGTTAATGTTCTTCATCTGTTTGTGTATTGTTCACTTTTCCTACAAGTCTTTAACATGATTATCATATTTATATTTAAATTCTTTCACACTTTGAGTCTAGTTCTATTGATTGCCTTGAGTTTTTGTTGGGGTTCTTTTTATCTTGTTTCTTGCAATTTTGGTTGATAGCTAGACATCTTGTGTAAGATATCAGAAGCTGATGTAAATAGGATTTATGTAAGAATGGACATGTCTTTTTTCTAGGTCTTTGGTGTGGGGGTTTGAATCAATCTAGTCAGCAGCTGAGCTAGGTTTGGGTTTTGTTGTTACTATGATTCCCCTCAGTGTATTAATGATATCAAATTCATCAAGTTACCTTGTACTGACAGTTAGGGCCAGTTTGCCAAGCTTTTCCCAATATCTGCTTCGCTCATAGTTTAGGTCTTTCCTTTAAGTTTGCTCCTGTTCCTTTGGAGAGTCTCCTTTACCACTAGCCTTTACTCCACCAGTAAACTATTGTTACTTGTCACTCAATGCTTGGAGTGCTGTTGGAGAGGGGTAGGGTAGAGGGAAATGCTCTGTTTTGTTCAGTCATAAGCAGAAGTGTCCCTGGGTCTCAGGGATGGGGCCCTCTCTGTAATCCTGACATTATTCCAGTAGTAGGAGATTCTCTAATGGTCTTGACCCAGAATGTGTTTCTGTTTCTACCATGGGATAGTGGTTTTTTTTTTTTTTTTTTTGAGGCAGAGTCTCGCTTTGTTGCCCGGGCTAGAGTGAGTGCCGTCACGTCAGCCTAGCTCACAGCAACCTCAAACTCCTCGGCTTAAGCGATCCTACTGCGTCAGCCTCCCGAGTAGCTGGGACTACAGGCATGAGCCACCATGCCCGGCTAATTTTTTTTTTTTCTATATATATTTTTAGTTGGCCATATAACTTCTTTCTATTTTTAGTAGAGACAGGCTCGCTCTTGCTCAGGCTGGTCTCGAACTCCTGACCTCGAGCGATCCACCCGCCTCAGCCTCCCAGAGTGCTAGGATTACAGGCATGAGCTACCGCGCCCGGCCGGGATAGAGGGTTTTTTCCTGGTCCCTTCATCCTACTATAAATGGTCTTTACCTGTGTCTTTAGGGCTAAAAGGTTTGCTACCCTTTACTCAGTGGCTTGAGTTTTGTTCAGTAGGGTCAGGAATAGAGAAGGATCCTGTGGGGGGCATTGCTCCCAAGGGCTGCTGCTCCCTTCCTCGGGTCTACACTATAATGGACATTTCTCTGGTCTCTCACCCTGCCACTAGCACTTCTCGAGAAGAAGGGTTTTCAGGTGTGTGCAAATTACCCTTGTGTCTGTAGCTCTCATGGTTTCTTTACTCTTCCTGCCCTCTAAGGTGCTTTGGGAGTTACATGACTTACTGTTACTCTACTACATTTATTAAAAAAAAAAAAATATCTGAACCATAATTTTATCAAGATGAAGAAAGCTACTGTATATGATAATGTACCTCAGCTGCCCGTATGAGAATTGTAATATGTAATAATTTACCCCTTCTCCTTATTTCTTGAGTTTTGTTAAAATAACCTGGATTCATTTCATTTTTTCAACATTTGACTTATTTTCATTATTTATTCTTAACATTTAAATTTCACAATAATATTAACTTTCACAGCTCTACTCATTTCTTGGTCATAACTTACCAATATATTTCCTTAAGTTCTTCATTCTTATTTATGTTTTACGTTTGGCTTTGGTAAAGGCCATCTTCAAGTAATTTTATGTCATGGACAGCACACAGATGGAACACTGAATCCTTATATATGCAAAAATGCCTCTTTTACCCTCACACATCAACAGGAGTGTTACAGGCTCACAATCCTGCCTTCTGTTTTTCAGTATTAAACTTCACAAATGAGATCTCTGGCAATCTCACTGGCTTCATAGGTGGCCCGTTTTTTCTTATCTGATACTTCTAAGATTTACTCTTTATCCTTGGGATTCATAAATCTTCTCAGGATAAAGTTAGGATCTGAGTCTTATTTTAATAATTTAATCTTGCTTAGTATTTGGTTAACTGTTTTGGTTTGAGGATAAGTTCCTTGTGGTCAGAAATTTCTCTCCATTATTTCTTTTATTATTATCTTCTCTGTTTGCTCTATTTAAGTTGTACAATTATGTGATTTTTTTCATTTCCATATGCAAAAATTTTTGATTTTTTTCATTTATTTCTCAAGTCAGAGTAGTCCATATAAAACTCACAGCATCATCTAATGTGTTTTTAAGACACTTTAAGAGATGGTGCAATGGCCTTGCAGTATGAGTAGCAAGTCCTGCAACACTTGATTAATAAGTTATTGTTTACATTTTTTAAAATATGATTTGCCTGGGAAGACATAGGTAGGCAAACAATCCCCAAATTATAACACACTTGAATCAGTGCTGCCACACTGCCCTTCCATTAGTACTGACCAAAGCCTGGACAAACCAGCAACAGAGATCAGGAATTTGGGAAGCAGGTCAGTAAGGCTGTCTTCACCATTTTGCTAGTAGCCAAAATTATAGCATTAAAAGTAAATTCAAAAACCTTGGATAGCTAAAGTTTTCATGTGATGACAGCAGACTCAATCTGTCCTCCTCTTCATGTCCCCTGCTTACTGAATGGATGCAGTATTGAGGGAGAAAATAAAAATTCCAATCTCTTAATCATACAATTCTGGAACACTTACTTACACATACCTCTTCAAATTCTAATGCTCCAAGAGCAGTTGGAAAATCCTGTTAATAAGTAAATTAGCACTAGACATAAACTATAAAGAATAACATGGTGTATCAGCTGGGCATGATGGCACAAGCCAGTAGTACTGGCTACTCAGGAGGCTGAGGTAGGAGAATTGCTTAAGCACAGGAGTTCTAGGTTACAGTGAGCTATGATGGTGCCACTGTACTCCAGCCCAGGTAACAGAGTGAGACCCCATCTCTTAAAAAAAGAATAACAAGACATTAAACAGTAAAACATTAAATGGATGGTTGGGGGGCAAAAGGCCACAATGGTAAAAATAGATTATATTCCTGATTACGAAACATTTCATTTAGCACAAATTCTTCATCCAGGGCTCAAACCACCTGGCTATCCATTTTGAAAGACCCTCATGAACTACAGTGCCCTCAAATGTGAAACCCAGAAAAAAAGCAACCCGAAGGTCTAAGTTAGTATCCATAAAAAAAGAATCAAGAGATGGAATGAGTTACTGAATCACCAGGAGAGCTGTCCACTGACTAGAATATCTATTTTCAATTTACATGAGCAAGAAATAAGCTTCTCTGTGTTTGAGCTATTACATGTGTTTTTGATTTGTTATAGCATTTATTATAGCAGCATTTTCTAAGTATCACTAGAATCTAAATACTACCAATAAATAGTGTTCACCAAATCATTTTTCAACTGCATCCCTATGTATGCTATTCATATAAAACTAAGCTATAGTTTGTACAGTAGAAAAAGATTCAGCACTTGAAATTCAAGGCATGCTATTGTAGCTTATCTACCAAGAACTTAACTCTTAATTTAATATGGTTCATTTCTTAAGACAAAAGAAATGCTTACGTTGGTCGCCGTGTCTCGAGTAAAGTCAGCAGTATCTGGATTGCACTGACTATGGCTGATTCATTTTTCTCCTTGTAGAAAATATTTGATAGAAGCTGCTCTATAATTTCTTGCCTAGGGAAACAAATCAATAGTTAAGTGCTAATTGCAACATCATTTTTCACTAACAACTTCAGAAAAAAGATCACAGCACAAGTAAGATGAATGTCATAGAAGAGTTCAACTGTACTTGGGCATATCTGTTTTACTTAATATTTTATTTTTATATATTTATTAAGGTAGGCAATTGATCTTGTTTACTATAAATGTAACTGTCCCATAAACACACGCACGTGCGCGCGCACACACACACACACACACACACACGTATCTCTTTCCGTTAGCAAAATAGTTTGGGCCCTACTTGCCTTCATCTTGTTGAGATCCAACAAATATTTCAAGACTGAGAGTCACCTTTCACTCAGACCAGGGCTGTGGTGCTGGTGATGGCTGGGGGTGGTAAGAAGACTTAGAACCCTTCACCCCTCACAAAAGGAGGGAGAATTTCAAAAAAAGGCTAATTAGAACCTATAAATGTTTTCCTACAAAGGCGTGAATGTGTAATTAACAAAGATCTAAAACAGGAAAAAGAGAACATCAACTGCTGCATTTTACTCTACAATTAAAATTCAATAAATCAAAATAACATGACAGCAGTGAAATGGATTTGACTGAACTATTGCCCAAAAAGCATTCTCTTCCCATTACACTTCTCTCATACATATGCAAGATCACAATTAATATAAAACACAAGGGTAATCTGTTAATTTACATGGACATTCTCAAGGAAAATCTCAGTTTCTTAGGATCTCAGTAGCTTTCCATATCCATGTGAGTTAAGAAATGGAATCTCTCTTACAACATGCATGACACGCAGTTAGGTTGTCCCTGGTTGCTCATCTGGCAAAGACGCCAGTCACTCCAAAGTACAGCTGTGCTCAGTGTGAACACCAGTTCCTTGGCCACCTGCTGCCAAGCTAGGGCAGAATCTCTTCTATTTGGGGAAAGCAAATAAAACTGGTATCTACCCAACTTCAGAGGGTCCCCTTGCAGGAGGAAGTTTTCAAGTACTCCCAGACTAGCACTAAATTGCTTGTGAGACCTCTAGCCAAGAGTACTGTAAAAGTCACTCAACATACAGCAGTCTACAGACTAAACATTTGGGACTGAGTTCTGGAAAACAGACTGTCTTTTACAGTAAATATGTATATTCTTCAAATAGCATCTTCACCCTAGTTGGAGGGGTACCAACATAACATCCAACTGTAAATGTCCATATTCTCCTCGCTTACTTGTAGTACTCTTACTCATCAGAGAGTAACAGCATACTTTCATAAATACAGATGCCATAAGGGAATGGCTAATAGAGGCCTTAGCTACTTCATGGATACATCCAATTGGAAGTCTACTGCATCCATGAAAGAATTCTACTAATGGACAAGAAAAACACAATAACCAGCAAAAACTTGATGGTCAAGATGCAAAAACACCACAGTAGGTGTGCCATATTCTGATTCTTATTTACACATACAAATGTCACCAAACACAGAAGGAAATAATAAACCAAAGGACTGGAGCTTATGAAACAGGATAAAAAGAATACCTTCACATTTTTTAAATAAAAAGGTATTTATTTACATGTGAGAGAAAATATATTCACCTTCACATTTAAAAAACCAGGAGTTTTTGGATAAGCACCAGTAAAACTCAAGATATGAGTTGTTTTATGCATGAAGCCAGCCACGTTCTTTAGCCACGCCTTTGAGACAATGACTCACCTTTATTTTTTAAAAATATGGGCAGCCACAGGAAAGATTCACTTCTATAAAACTAATTGGCTCAAAGAGGATCAAATCCAACTTGTTTCTAAGGTCTTTGTACTTAAAAATTTTCAAGAGCCACTAAATGAAATGCATTCAATTTAGGCCAAGATTGCTTCCCAAGATAAATATTATCTAATAGTTTAGTCCACTTTCTTAGCAATTTCTTGGTACCACTACCACTCTTTACCATCTTCTTTAACCTTAGCTTATTTCAAAGTTTTCCTTAAGTACTAACCTACACTTATATTTATACATTTGTTGTTTACATATATAGCAATACCCAATCTATGGGCTGTTTGATATTATAATTAGGTTATTTATATATTATGTATTGCCAGTATATCAGCTTAATATTATTATATAATAACTATAACTTATTTATCAAATGTATAGATATTATATATTAGCACATGATATATGTCTCAAATATATACAGATGCTATTATGATTAATACAAGTTTACTAAACTCATAGAAATCTTTCATTGTGTATTTTCTCAATCAACAGATACTGAAAGAACTGTCATAATGTGGGAGGATATCAGATATCAGGAGGAGTTGGTTCTCATTCTCAAAATGACTGTGGGAAGCACCATTACAGATTAAACTTCCCTGATGCTAAGTGTAGTAAAGATTTTATTCAGTGACATCACATGGCCACTGACTCATCAGAACCATGGATTTGAAGAAATTTACACCAACTAGTATTTAATGATGTAAATTCTGAGCATATATCTATCTTCATTCCAGAAAGTAGTTGCCCAATTCAGAACTAACTAAAGACACAGCTGGGCTGGGTGTGATGGCTCATGCCTGTAATCCCAGCACTTTGGGAAGCCAAGGCGGGAGGACTGCTTGAAGCCAGGAGTTCAAGACCAGCCTGAGCAACATAAGGAGACCCCATCTCTACAAAAAATTTGAAAAATTAGCCAGGTGTGGTGGCATGTGCCTATAGTTCTAGCTACTCGGGACACTGAGGCAGGAGAATCACTTGAGCCCACGAGTATGAGGTTGCAGTGAGCGATGGTGATGCCACTGCACTCTAGCCCAGGCAACAAATGAGACCCTATCTCAAAAAAAAAAAAAAAAAAAAAAATACAGGCTGGGTATGGTGGCTCAAGCCTGTAATCCCACCATTTTGGGAGGCCAAGGCAGGAGGATTGCTTTAAGCCAGGAGTTCAAGATCCCACATATACAAAAAATTTTTAAAAATTAACCAGATGTAGCAGCACATGCCTGTAGTCCTAGCTACTCAAGAGGCAGAGGCAGGAAGATCCCATGAGCCCAGGAGTTCTAAGCTGCAGTGAGCTATGACCATGCCACTGTACTCCAGCATGGGTGACAGTAAGACCCTCTTTTTGTGGGGGGTGGCGAAGCTGGTGCACACACAGGCTCTGATGATGAGGTCACACATTTGGTCTAAATAAAGTTGCGTGGAGGGCTGCAATGGCACTAAAGAGCTCTGAGGTCACTACTGGGCAGTCTGACATTCAGGTTGATCCTGCACAGTCTAATATGGGAAGCCATTCACTACATGGGGCTACCAAGCACTCAAAATTTAACTCATCTGATTTGACATGTACTAGTATAAATACATGCTGGATTTCTAAGACTTTGTATAAAAATATTTAAAATTACACTAGCTTTTATTATGTTTCTAGTGGAAAGCACTATAGGGAGCTATATGAAACCACTGATATGCAACATTTTTAACCTACCCAAATGGAAATTTTAACAAGGTTCAACCTAATTAATACTAGGATTAGTATCTGATTGTCAGGTATCTTATATGTTTAAAAGGAGTACATGTGATATGATGCCAAGAATTACTAAAATGGGGCAGGTAAAATGCCATTTTACTCAAAAGCCACTAATCTCTTGTAGTTTTGCTACTTTAGAGAACTCGTCAACTCCTTCCTATTCTACAATATATACTGGGAAAACACAATTTCACTTCTCAGAAGACGAAGTTTAAAACAAGCTGACTTGTCTCTAAATTATTCCTTGCCTGTCTCACACTTGCCAAGAAAATAATACACATAGTGTTTTATTTTAATAAAAGGGCCTTACAGGTAGTTAAGTCAAAAAATGCAAAAGAGCCTCAAAATATATAAGGACTAAAAAAGAACTGACAAAATCATTAAAACAAAAAACAAAACAATAGCAGTAAACTGAAGCAAGATTACCATTAGTACTTAATGCTAGCTGAATGTACTCTTTCCAATTATTTATTCCAAGTGGGAAATACCTGATTTTTCTCTATTAAAATAACTTTTAGCTGTTTGCAGATCAAATGCATGCCCATGTTGACAGTAGACATTCTTTCTGAAAATGTGTGAATCTAGAAAAAATAGCACCCTACCCCCAAGCTGTCTTCTACCTAAGCATGAAATGATTGCTCAGGTTGCCCCCAATCAACTGCAAAGATACAGTAAACCCTAAGAAGACCTTCTGATAAAAACTGGCTACTAAAATGGGTCACATTAGTATGTACACAAGACTACCGCTCATCGAAAGACCCTTGGAAGCAGTGACTACAGTTATGATGTGACTACTACATCTTATGATGGCTCTACAGAATTCTAGTTATAAATGCCATTCATTTTACCTTCTCACCCTGCCAATCTCCACTGAGACAAGGAGGTTTTCCCACCTCCTCACACACCCAAAGTTATTTTCCAGGGATATGAATCCCACATAAAGAGCACTTACCCATCACTCACGATGGTAACACACCAAACAGCATCAATATGAAAAAGGAACAAGAACAGAGTTTGAAACATACTTTTCTAGAGTGGCAAGCAGGGGATCTGGTTCTGCACTGTTCTGAATTTGTAACATCTGGTCTCTGCTCAGGCGAACAATCTCACAAAGTGACTGTGATGCATTTGAATGTCGCTAAAGGGAAAAAGTACAATTTTAACTATAAAATACATTAGAAGGTAAATTTATAATAAAAATGGAAGGAAAAATTGCTTAAGAAATAAATTCATACTGGCCACAAGCTTCAGTGAGCAAAAAGTCAAGTCTAAAAGAAATAACATCATGAGTATTTTATTCTGTCAGGCTTATGAGCTTTACAATATTGCACAGTACAGATTACTACGTGTAGGGGGACATGATCAAAATTCTGACAAGGAAAAATTTCTACCATTGTATAGTTGGAAAAATATATATAGGTTGAGTGCCCCAAATACAAAATTCTGAAATCCAAAATGCACCAAAATCTGAAACATAACACTAAAAGGAAATGCTCGTTAGGACATTTTAGACTTTTCGATTCAGATGCTCAACAGGATAATGCAAACACAGCGGTATTCCAAAATTCAAAAAAAGGTGAAATCCAAAATATTTTTGGTTCCAAGAATTTCAGATAAGGGATACTCAACCAATATCCCCAAAATATACTTTCATCAGCACAGAAAGATGCACATACTTCTGTGGCTTAAAAAAATAAAATAAAAAGCAAATATAGCTTTCTGGAAGATACCAATGGGTAAGAAATATTAAACCTTCTCTCAGTACATACTGTATTTACTTTACAGGAAAGCTCTAAGATCTCAGAACCCAAATACATTATATTCTGTGGCATGTAAAACTAAGCATGATTCAAAGACTGAACACTGTTCTCCCAATACAGGTAGAACCACCATATTCCAGCTGAGATGGCAACATACACTAGGATTAGTCAGGAGCCTAATAATTCCCTAACAAATACAAACTGGTCAGTATAATTTTACCATGTAATCTATCACTTAACACAAAACAGAAGTATCAACAGGACTGTCCAAAAGGCAAAATTAACTTTCCTCTAACTCAAGTAGAGACGGTGCTGATGTCCACAATGCTTTCTGCTTCTCAAAAAACTTGCTGCAGAATTGGACTTCTCCTTTATCAATAACTCCTGGGCCCTTCGGACAGGTCCTATCGAGCAATCTTATTCCTATCCTACTGAACAATCAAATTCTTCTGCTTAAGAATATGAACATAGTGAGGAGTAAGCTTCATTCACAGAAATTACTCCCTGTAAAGGGGGCCAGCCATGCTCCTGTCATGGCTCCACAGCCTGCACTAGCCACACTTTTACCAGGTGGGAAATGTGCTTCCATACCCACAGGAGGACTGACCAACTAGACTGAGAGCTCCTTCTAAGCAGGGGTTCTCACACTCCAGTACTCCCTAGCACCCAATCCATGTATACACCGGACGTGTCAACTCTGGCAACAGTAACAAATATTGCAAGAGAGTACACACTGTGCTGTTCCAAGGAGGGATGAGGTAGAAGTGACAGCCCCTTTAATAAAGTTCAGGTACCAAAAGTTCTTTAAGGGACCAGAATAGAAGGGGTTAGATCCACTGCCACAGAAAATTTCCCTTCTGGCTCCACGCCTCTTCCTTTGCCCCAGGCCCCTCAGCAAACTCTGAACTGCCCTTAAATCAACTCCTTTGTAGATATTAGGTTGAACCATATGGAACTGTCATGTCTGTAGGTAAAAATGATTGACTACTGGCAATTTCATATGGCTTGGCCTAATACTTAAAGTGGTGACCTTTTAGATCTCTTTAGAGAGACACACACCCACTGGTTCCAGCAGGCGTCCTCTCAGCACACAGCTCAATCTGCAAACTCCAAATCAAACTTCAATCCTATTGCCAAGTCAATTTTTAGCACACAGGACAAAGGCCAAGCCTGACAGAGCTTAAAAGCCAGGGCCAGGAAGTACAATAACCAAGTTACAGAGGGGTTCACTAAAGGCTGGGTGGGGTGGCTCATGCCTGTAATCCTAGCACTCTGTGAGGCCGAGGCGGGAGGATCGTTTGAGGTCAGGAGTTCGAGGGGTTCACTGGTGAACAATATCCCAACCTGTTGCCTGCAAAGCTTTAGCCAGACGAGATAATGTGAGTGCAGATGTGGCCACACCAATGGGGCTAAAGATGGGTATAAAAGAAAAAAGAAGCATGGACAAAGGTTTGTAACAAAGGCAGGCAGATTCAGCATAAAATCCCAGCTCTGGAAAGGAGGTGGTGCTAGAACAGGGCCTGTTTCTGCACATTTATGGAAATTTTCTGGGTATCAGCAGAATGCAATATTGTTTAGAAAACTGACAACTTCAAGAATAACAAATTATTGCTGTTCTGTCTTCTCTGATCATCTTCACATCTAATACAAGTATGCTCTCTGCCCAAATAAAGTTTTTTTTCCAATCAAGTTTACAATCACACAAGAGAACTTACATCTTCTTCTTGCGATGGATGAACTATTTCCACAAGCCTCTGGATAATTTTCTCCTCATTTAACCACTGTAAAACACATTGTAGAAGTAATCATAGCAATGAGTGGCTCTTGTTCTAGCCCCAATGAAGATTAACATACTTGGAAATATCCATCACATTTTAAGTAGAATGTTACAGGTTTCTCTGGACTTTGAACACTACAGAAAATTAAAAGTCCCCCAAGGAAAATGCCAGTGAATATATTATTTTAACAGTGGCCATCAGTACCAAAAACTCCCCAAATTACAATACCCACAAACTAAAATTCTATACATAGCTCCTCTGCTATGGGGTAACACTCCCAGACACTCAGCACTAAAAGGGTTTGTACTCTGGTTAGTAAGAAGGGAAGTATAGGGATTAAGAAGGATGGAATTTATATCGTTTCTATAAAAGCATGTTTGTTCTGAGCTTCAGAAAGACTGAGAAGAGCAGTATTTAGTAGCAAGCCTCTGGGTTAAGAAAAAACACAGGATGAACAAAAAGGGAATTTAGATTACAAAACCAAACTCACTGCAGGAAACATGGGGGTGGGTGTTTTATCTGCCCTGTCATATGTTGGCAAAGAGCTATTATCACGACTATGGCAATCTCTTTTTAACCTATGTATGAAACGCTGCAGTAAATGAAAATATAAAGGGGATTAAAATGAGAACAAAAAATCAGCTGGCTTATTAGTTCCTGGGCAGTGAACTAATCTGTCCTTGACCCCTACTGTCTATTTACACACGCCTGCATTCCAAGCCCATTCCTGGACTAATTCCCCCATTGTGGCCCCTCAAAAGTAAGACATTTTGGAGTGTCTAACTAACCTTCCCTCAACCTATGCCTTTATTATCCACCTATCACTATCTCTCTCCAGAAACACATCTATTCCTTTGGAAACATGCATGCCCTAAAAGTCAACACAGAAGTGACCAAATGAATAAACCCATTCCAGCAAACCATCCTGAATAAATTTCCCCGAATCATAATCTAAATATAAAGGTGATCCTCCTCCCCCTGGTCCTCGGCAGTCTTACCCAGAATCCTCAATCTCTTTTGAGAAGACTCACATCCACCAAGGCACACCTAGAAGGAACTGGGCATCCCACTTTAAGGCCCCTAACCACAGGCAAGTTCCAGTACAGCTTCTAGGTGCACGCACAGCAGGTTTAGTCGCAATGCCTGTGGTGCCTGGGTCATCTTGACAAATCCACTAGCCCTGACCCCATCACACAAATGCACTCCCAGCACACCTGTCCACCTCAGTGGAACATGCCCTGCCCTTGGCACCACCTGACAGACCTTCCTTCTCACAGGCTCTCCTGTTTCTTCTTATGGTCCTTTAGGTCTTTAATTAAAATTAGCATTTTCAACAAAACTCATTTCCAAAGAAATGAGTCAGTTCTAAGGTTCCAGAAGTGAGTATTAAAGATGGAATGGATTGAGGAATGGTTCTGGAAGGCAGAGAAGGGAAAGAAAGGGAGAGAAGAAGGGACAGAAGACAAGAAGACACAGCACAGACAAGAGTCCAGGAGAAACCTTATTTTCAGTTTACTTACACCTTCCTCTCTTCCCACCCAAATTCCATCTGAGATAGCTATCTATTCAAGAGAGACACATCCTAAAAATCACCATTTACCTAAATTTTAAAATATTTCCTTTTCAAAGTAAACTCCATTCTCCTCCTTATCCCATTCTCCCAGATGCCCACATAAGAGATTTACTTCTGAAGCCTGAATCCCTGGAAATACAGATACATCTCCATCCTGGCTTTCAAAGATAGCCCTGCAGAGTGTGACCATCCTCTGAGAAAAGAAGTGTCACAGCATACTCAGGTGAGATTTAGAGCCCCTAGCCCTCTCGTTTCTACTCTTATTACCAGACCCAATTTTAAGACAAATCCTCAATACATTCTGCCTCACCATACCCACAAAAAACAAACCAGCAAAGAGGGAAAAACCTCTCACAACGAAACATCCCACACACCTAGGGATGTGCCCATCTGAAATCCTACTCCTGTAAAATCTGAAGCTCTTCCTATCTTGAAACAATCTTTCTTCTCCACCCGCCTCCCTGCCGCCCAGACAACCCTCTGCTACCAGCCCTAACCCTGTGGAACCCTTCCCAGCACAGAGAAGTCTGGTGGGCTCGCAGGCCAGCACCCCAACCCCAGTCAGCAACAGGTCAGAATTCTACTCACATTCAGTACATCTTGCCTGGGCTGTGGAGGCTCAATACATGTCAGGAGCCTGAGCAACAAATCCATGATAGCTGAAGTTCCTATATGCTTTATAATAAGGTCTACAAAATCACGTTTCTTCTTTAAGAAATCCACAATCTAGAGGAGAACAAATCAAAAACTGAGAGACATGTAACTTGGGAATTATAAACTTTATAATGTTTTAAATCCTGACCCACTCCTCCCATCCAAAATCCCACCACTACTTTAGGGTGAAGAATGGCAAAGGCTGAATTAGCAATGAGATGTCAAATTGGAGAACCTGGCTCACAGTTACAATATTCAAAATCCCCTTAGGAAAAAAAACTCCCAAATTAGCACCTATCCCCTCATACAAATATAACATAATAGAATCTTTTATTTCTATTTACTTTCATTATTAATTCTCTAAGAATGGGGATCAAAATTTTAAAACGCCTATAAAGAGCAAGAGAATATACCATTTTACAGTTTATGGACATAAAGTCCGTTAGATTTTGCACTAAAATGCACAATATTCAAAAATCCTAATTATACTCTAGCAAGTAAGGGTGAAAATAACATTCAAAACAAAGAATTCTACTTCAGTCAAAGTAACTAACTCACCTGGCTATACAAACACCACCTTTGAATTCGATTTCAGCAATTCACCTGATTAGATTAACACCAGAAGGATGGCTGGTAGAAGAGGAGGCTGATAGCTACACTGAGGGAATATGAAAATAGTAACAGAAATCAGGACTCTGTCACTGGGTCTCTTCTGTACTGGAAGAAGAGGGGGACTACTCTGTCCTGTGCAGCCTTGTGTACCTTCCACTTTCTGTGTTCATGTGTTATCTAGTCCAAGACCCTCCATGAGTCCCAGGAGTGGCCAGTGTGGCAGCTGCTGTAGGAGGATCTCACTGAAGTTTCTCCAAAACCCCAGGAGGTGGGGATTGAATAACTCAAGGTTATAGATGAGGAAACCAAGGCTCAGATAGGCTAAGTATCTTCCAGAGCTAAAAAGTGGCTGCCCTAGAGTTTAAACGTGGATTTGTATGGCACAAAAGCCACAATACTTCAACTATTCTACATGAATTAAGTCCGACAGCCAGAGATAACAACTCAAATATGCTTCTTACAATTAGGTATAAATACAAGATTAACCATCACACATCACTTCTCTAGACAATGAGGTTAAACATTACAATATAAGCCCTCAAGAAATGACACATAATCCAATCACAATTGAGTCTCCATAGTAGATTTTTAAAGGATAGTAAAGGAGAGAGGAGGAAGTCACTTGTGACCAAAACATTCCACAATTCAGTGGCGGAAACACTGGACCTGCAGCTCAAAGGCACAACCCCCAGCTTGTGCTGTGCACAGTGCAGCAAGGACAGCAAGGACCTATTCCATGGATGACGGCGCTGAGGTGCTAAACACAGAAGATGCCCTACAGCTGGACTTGTCTGAATTTTTGTTATCACCTGTGGCTGCACAAATCCTAATAGTATCATGTAACAAAAAACCTTTATTTACATGCACAATTCTCAAAGCAGAGAGAGGCGAGGTTTGACCTTTACCTGTAGCTAAAAGAGCAAGGGCTGTTGAATCCTCTCGCTGTCACTCAGTCCTGAATGGAGAAATATTAAAATAACAAGCACCAGGCAAATGGGGCTCTTGTCTCAGTGTTTAACTGGCATGTGCCATCATCTCTACACAGATATACATCTGACTTTGAGGTCCAATACAAGTACTCAGAGCCCCAGAAAGTTTTAAGCATATTCTCATTCTATCATATGTACACAGAAAATCACAGCTCACAAATTTGGGTTCCAACAGCACAGAAGTGAGGAGACAGGGCACAATGAAGCGTAATATCTAGATAATGACTACAACCATCCCTGAGAACTGACTGGTACATTAGGGTGATGCCATGGCTTGCACTCTCCTAAAATAGCTAGCAGCACTTTTATTTCTAAGCAGAAAGCAGAAAAAAGAGACAATCTGCGTTAGAATAATCATGATTTTGGGAATATTACCTAAGAGAAAAGAATCTTATTTCTAATACACTTAAGAAAGTTATCCTACTCAATTAAGAGCATGAAAGAATGACATTTCTTTCTAAAATAAAACATGTATCCACTCTGCTTTGGCACAGAACAGAACATACTGGGCTCAAAATAGCTCCAGTCCTTTCATGAGTGCTGATAGCAAGAATGGGTCACCCAGAGCCTGTTTTCCACCATGAAGGATGCCAGGCCTGACTGGTTTGACCACTTTCACCTCACATCATCACACCCTTGCTTGCTGCAATTCTCGAAAGTCTGTTATAAGCTTGTATTTGAACATCTGAGGCTCTAGTTGATCTCTGGGTGCCCAATTCCATAAAAGGACTATAATCTTCTTATAAGTAGATCCTTTTTCACACCAATATCCCAAAGAGCAATGGTTCTCAAATTTTAGCATGCATCAGTTGGAAAGCTTGCTAAAAACACAGGTTACTGGGCCCCACCCTCAGAGATTCTGATTCAGTAGGTCTGGGGTGGGACTCAAGAACTTGCATTTCTAACAAATTCTCAGGTGATACTGGTCCAGTAGAGAATTAAGTTCCCAAGTACATCTGTATTAAGAATAAAAGGAAGGAAAAAAAGGAGGAGGATGCTGTAACAGTAAGGTATGAATTTTTGTCAAGCACTACTAGATCGGAACAGCAGAGCTACGAATGTACACAATGGTCTATGCACCCAGATGTCTCAAGCTAGACATTTAAGTTTTGAATAGAATCAAAATAGAATCACCATTTGTACAAACCAATCATCAATTACATTTGTGGGAAAGGCTTTTGGTTTAAGCTTCATTTGTAATTATCATGGGGGGGGGACAAAACAAAGCAATTGTTTGGTGGTCAAAGAGTCACTAAGACTCTGTCACGTTCAACTGCTTAGTTACATGCCACAGTCCTATCTGCACAAATGAATACCCAGTATTCTCATGCTTCTAACTACTTGTCAAAAGAGGAAATCAATAAATATGCCAACAAATTACGTGAGATTAGAGGAACTTAGAAAAGAATATGCCATGTTAGAAATATTCATTACTGTATCAGTGTAAGTCAGTCAACACTTAGATGTTTATGGTGTAAAATATAGTTTCTTGTAGAACCTGAACTTAAGGCAAACACTAAAGCAACAACACTACTGGGGGATCATCTCAAGGGGATGATCGGCCCTAATACTTACCTTTAGGAAAACAATATTTACCTGTTCTGGTTTTCTGCTGATAAGAATACTTAGCACCTTGCTGAAGAAACTGGCAAGTAGTGGGTTCAAGGGGGAATCGTTTAGGAGGAAGCTATATAATTTCATTAGCAAGGATTCATCTTCTCCCAGTCTATCATTCATCTGGGAGACATCGGAAGTGAGCAACTCACAAGATATATTTGGATACCTAGAAGAACAGGATACTTACATCATCATCTGTATTAACAGTTTAGTTAAATAAAGTAAACTAAAACAGAAATCAGAAAGGCTTCCTAAAATTTTGTGAAAACAACAAAATCATCTACTGGGAACTAGAAAATCATTTCAATCCATTCTATCCAACCGATAGATTAAAATGAATTTTCTACTTCGTCTAAACAATTGTTTTTAAACCAAGCTTTAAGAATACATTTTCCCCAAAGAAACTACAGCATACCTATGTGTCGGGAGCCAAATGAGGCCATGCTGTGGGTGTGGCCTCCGCAGTGAGGGAAGCCGCTGGAGGAACAAGCCATCAGGCCACAGCCATCAGCAGTCTACTCTGACATGGAAAGCAGCACAGCTTGCAAGACAACTGTACGGAACACTGGTTTCCAGGAAATGCACATAGCAACTTGTAATTACTTAAGGCACACTGTAGGTTCCTGGACTGGGCTTTATTTTTAGATGGGTTGTAAACGGTACTATAAAGTTGTTTGTGGGATTTATCAAGTGTTCAGTCTATATTACATCTTAAGCATAAAATTCTAATATATTGAAGGGGAGAACAGGACATCAGCCTGGGTTACCCAGGTGGGAAGCTATATACAAAAAAATGTGCTTTCCACATCAGCTGACCAGTGTCTTCCGGAGATCAGTAGAGACACGAAGTCATGGTCAGTCTGCACCATGGTCTCCCTCCTGTAGGATACAGGCCCACAGAAAGCAACATGACATCTGCTCTGGATGTATCCACAGCTTTAGAAATACCTGCACTCCCTTAAAGCACGCTTGCCTCTGACAATCAGACTACTCGCTCTCTGAAAAACAGGTATTAGATCCATTTTCTCCACTCACTTCCCTTTACCACGATCTCCTTCTTGTCTGTTTTCAATAGTAACAATGGAGACACCAAGCCCACCCAGAGGACACTCTTACATGGTCCACAGTTCACTTCTCTGCTCTTATATTCCTCCCTGTTGGGCAGCCAGGACCCAGAGCTCCAACTAGTCATGAGGAGTGGCAGGTTCAAATGTTGACCAGGACAGGGAGGTGACAAAACAACCAAAAGCAGCTGCATGGCAAAAGATGAAGACTGCGGGCTAGAACGTGTAAGACACACCTGGAAGCATCCAAGGCAAGCAAACTGGCTGTTTCAATATCCCTGGCTCAAAGAGACATGGCAACATACCAGAAAGCCTCAGCCCTTGAGAGGGTCTAGTGTGAGGTCAGAAGCCTGAACAGTACGAGAATGTCCCAAAATGAACCTTTATAGGAAGATGATGGAAAAGAAAGAAAATAGACCTGGCAGGTATATGGGCAAGTGGGTCAAATAGCAGTCTTAGGTGTACAGCTCAAAGTCTCCCTCACTTTATGTCACGCACAGGCTCAAAGATGCCATAATATAAACCCCTATACAGTAACCATTATCCCAGGGGCAGGATGATGCAGTGGTTACAGGCGCAGCTACTGGAGTTACACTACCCAAGTTCAAATCCTGCCTCCACCACTTACAAGCTATATAACCTTGGGCAAATTACTTAACCTCTCTGGGCCTCAGTTTCCAAGTTGGTAATATCAAGACAAGAGTCCTTAGCTTGTGGAGGAGGATAATACAAAAGGCTGGGAAGAGGCCCTAGCATAAAGTAGGTAAGTGTTTAATAAATGACAGCTGTATTTTATTTCCATAGCTGCTGTTGGGGGCTGGGAGGACACAATCCTTCAACTGTTCCAATTTGAAAACTGCTGACAAATAATTAGTAAAAGGCAGCAAACTCAACTCTGGCTATGAATCAAATGCGTGAGTGTATTCTCCAAATTTTGACGCAGACAGTCCAGAGCGGGGCACAGGCAACTTTTAAATTTTTCACTTTCTGTAAGTGACTTAGAGCTATGATTTAACTCAAGAAGCATGAATAATGAGGCCTAGGCATTATACAAAAAGCTCAGAGTTCTGGTTCTAGACAGTCTGGGGCTATTCTCTTTCCTTCCCTCCTTAATATTCAATAAACTTCTGAAGCATCCAAAGATCTCCTTCACTCCAACCCCCGCCAAGACCCCTCCTCCCCCATCCTGTGTTCCGACTTCCCTTCCTTTGCACTGAGAACACAGAGGCAACCAGAAGAGAACTCAGCCCTCCTGCACCACCAGCCACTGGGCCCTTCCTCCCCAATCCCATGGGAGTCGTCCTTGCTCCTGAGACCACTCTCCGCGTGTCCTCTTGAAAGCATTCCCTCCTGCCCGCGGCTGCATGGCACACCCCTAGATGGCCTGCTCCCTCACACTGGCATCACCTCCCTTGGACCACATCATTCTCACCAGCGTATCAACAGACCATCATTTCTTCCACTGAGGACAAAAACAAAACCTCACACCTCTCCTGACTCCACATCTGCCTGTAGCTACCACTTCCTCCCTCTGCTCCTGTTACAGGGAATTACATGAAAGAATTGTCTCTGCTTGTCTCCAACCCTCTCTTCAAAGGCATTCCCAGCAGGCTTGCACCTCAGTCACTCCAAAGAACCCGCACTGATGGGGCCCAGGGTCTCCACACTGCAAATTCAGTGGTTTCTTGTGAGCAGCAGCCCTTAACCCACTGTCCCCCTCTCATTCCAGAAGCCTGCCTTCCCTTGGCTTTCAGGGCAGCAGAACCTCCAGGTTCTCCTCTTGTGTCTAGCTGCTCCTCAGTCTCTCTGTGGAACCGTGGGCCAGCCAATGCTCTCCATTTCCGATCTCTGAAGCTTTCTTCCACCTACCTCAGAGCTCAGCCTCGTAGCTTTTTATGTCCCCTACCCACCTGCTGCTACTCCTCATCACCACTTGATGCCTAACAGGCATCTCAAACATGGTAAGCCCAAAACCAAATCCTAACCTTTGCCTCTGAAATCTATCATCAGTGCCATAAAGCCACTCCATCCTCTCAACTGCTCAAGCCAAAACCCTTATTGTCATCTTGACTTTTTCTCTCCCACTCCACACCTGTGAGAAAACCCTTTCAGGTCTAACTTCATCTAGTACCTCCAGAATCTGACCACTTCTCACTAGTCAGGTCCACTAAGATCTTGTCTTTCTCTGCTGAGCACTGCAGTCTCCTAACTGACCTCCCCACTTCCGCTCCTATCCTCCTACGGTCCACACCCACAGAGCAGGCAGAGCAATACTGGAGAAGAAAGTCAGGCCACCGCACACACAGTCCAAAACCCTCCGATGGCTTCCCATCTTAAGTAAAGCCAACGTCCCGACTGAGCCTACCAGGCCTTGTGTGGTCTGTTTCCAGAGCTCCTGACACCCTTCCCGCTCCAATTCTCCCCCATTCACAATGCTGTCCCTTCCCTGGCTGCCCAGCTGTTCTTGGGGTACACCAAGCACATGTGCGCTTTTAGGGCTTCTGTACTTGCTGTTCCCTCTGCCTGGACGTTCCTTGCCACATGCCCACATGGCAATTGCCCTCATCTCCTGAATGGCTCCGACAAAATGACACCTTCCTAATGGAGCCTTCCCTGAGCTTCCTCCTCCCACTCTACCACTTTCAGCAGTCCTGTCTTATCTTGCTTTGTTTTTCTCCAGAGGACTTAAGTGACAAACTGTGAGTGTGCTTTTTTCAGTCTAGTTTACCCCAATACAGCAATCATTCCATCATCCCCCAACCATGAAATCCTAAACTTCCTTAAATGACTATAGTCAACCATAATCCTGAAATACTTTCAGATCCCACCTGAAACCCCTCTGTGCTAATCTAGATGTTTATGTTATCGAAGGTACATTACATACAGCTAGTGGGTCTGCTTAGGTTGGATGCACAGCACAGTATTGTTCCATCCAACTCAAGTTGTGCTCCTTCAAAATGGTGCCATACAGAAGGCTATGAGCCCAGGGGAGGCAGATCTGCTCTTGCAACCTTCAAGGCAAAATGCTGGCAAAGCAATGTGATACAACTGCCAAGCTGTGTTATAAAGGGGAGGAGGAACCACCACTTCTTTTTTGGTAAAGTATGCACTTCATATAAGGCATATTTACCCTCCCTCAGTTAAAAAATTATTAGCTTTGGCTTGCACCTATAGTCCCAGCTACCTGGGAGGCCGAGGCAGGAGGATTGCTTAAGGCCACAAGTTCAAGGCTGCAGAGAGCTATGTTAATGCCATTGTATTCCACCCTGGGTAACAGAGTAAGACCTCATTTCTTTAAAAATATATTTTTTATATTTTTATATAAAAATAAAGATATATATATGTATCCCAGCTTCATTCAGTATAAGAAGAAACAGATCCAAGAAGGGTAAACCACCTGCCCAAGTTCTCAGAGCTTGGAAGGATGGGAGGGCTATGCCTGAGCTCTCTGACCCACACCACACCCCCTCCAACAAGGACCAGCCCCAAGTTAAGCAGCACCCACCCGGTTCACAGTGCTAGTTCACTGTGGAAGGAATTCCAAAGTAGTAAAATGTCTATCTTTGGGGATTGGGAGCACACTAGTATTTCTGCTACCAGATTTCTTTCCTTCTCCTTTTTAAAGGCACTGATCTCTGAGTGAAGGCTTTCATTGAATGCTAAGCGTCAATCTTAATGTCTAGCAGAGAATACAGCATTCTTAAAGATCCAAGCTACCAGCAGCTTGAAAGCATTAACAAGTATTATTTCCCTGATAGCATGTTTCTCCCCAAGAAGAAATGAGATGTTTGAGAAGAGGGTCAGACTGGCAGAGAGAGGGCAAAGGAAACGATACTAAAAGGCATAATTCTTCCATTAAGTTGTTTAATTGTATCATCAATTAATTTTTGTGCCTAAAGTTGCTCTATTGGGGAGGGAGGAATATTTCAATAGATTTGGATATGAACAACAATTAACTAAAACTCCAATGCTTTACACACCTATGGGGTACTCACAAAGAGTTTCCAAGGGTTGTACAAAAAGTGTTATAGTGATGGTAATAAAGGGTCCTCTCTATGTTGTCATTCTGTTTGTGCAAAGATTAAACTGGTGATGGGTAGATAAATCCACGGTAGTTACCCATGGTGTTACCTGCCTACATTTAGCTACGCTAACATTCACTAATACCCCATGTTCAGTTAACAAAATGTCAGACTTTACTGTATTACCAATGCTCTTCATAACCCAAACTCTGACTTACATCAGCTATGGGATCTTCGGTGTACATATAATCTCTATCTTCCTATTTGTTAAGTAGAGAAAATACTTACTTGAATCATCTTATTACTTTAAGAAACTTGTCATCCCTGTTTATAAAGCACATTGCCCTTCCACAAAACCTCCTGAATGGAATTCAGAACACTCACTTTAAAATGCCCGTGGTTCACCGGACTTAGTTCTAGAATGGATTACGTGCTCCACTGACCATCGCAACCTTCTGTAAATGGGGACAGCAGCACTAGAGAATTCTTGGACAATCAGAACTGTAACATTCTACCCCCAATTCACTTTAGTCCCACCCTAAAGAGAAGATTGAATTTTCTTACTTGTATCTGATCTTCTCATCCATGTCTTGAGGTGGTTCTTCTATAATGAATGAGACTAAATCTTCGAGACATTCTGCTTTTAACAGAAATTCTATAAGTTTGCGGTTCTGAGCTTTACATTCCTGTAAAACATCTTCCTCATCCATTAACTCCTTCAGTGTTACATCTTCTCTTTCTAGAAGTGTGTCTATGTGGGATGATGAGTGAAGATCAAATTTCCAAAACATGCTGGTCTAAACAAAATGCAGAGAGTATTTCATAAAATTTCAACTTCACATATTAATTTTCATAATTCAAATTTCAGTTCAGTTTTACAGTATAAATTGCCAACCTGGCTTACACAAGTTAAATAAGTTTCATATTAAACCTACAAAATAGTTTTTAATGAATAACATTGGCAAGATTTTTTCCTTCTCAGAAAAGAAAATATTTGTATTGATAAAAATATTTTTTTTGACTTGAAAATGCTCAAAGCTAAAACTCGAGATGATTTTAACCACAAAAGTAATTCATCTATATTGAGTTAAAAATTTAATGCTGGCAGAGGGGAAAGTTACCCTTTTCTTAAGGAGGAAGAATATATTCTTACACAGAACAAGTATCTTCAGCAACAAATGACAAGTAATAAGGCTTAAGCATCTAGAACTCTTCAGAATACTAAAGAATTAAATAATCACTAACTACTAAGCAGCACTTTGAGCCACTGACAGCACTTTCACAGTCAAAAGTTTGAAGCAATAAATTAGTAAAATCTGTCCCATTCTTAATAAAGAAACTAAGAAACTGGAATTCTTGAGGCATTAGAAACCAATTCTTCTCAGTTTACTAGGAAAAACTGGACAATCTAACTTAAAACAATCACTCCACAATGCCATATATATATATATATATGTATATATATATTTACTTTGTCCTCAACTTCATGCCCATCCTTCCTCAATAATTCAAACACAAAGTTTGTTTCCTCCAGTTAGAGTTAACGAGTTACTTATTTGTTACAAATGGAAACACAAAACAGAGGGTTCACTATATAATCTAAAGGCTTCACTCCCCACCTAGTAAAATGTCCTGTTATTATCATCAAAAAAGCACATTAACATACATGTTATTTAAAAGAGCCTAGGTAAAAAGAAGACAGCTGCAAACAGTTGTAACTTATGAATTTTGTACATTTTTAGAAGCATGTATTTTGTTTTTTTTTTTTTGTTTTTTTTGTTTTTGTTTTTTTTTTTTTTTGAGACAGAGTCTCACTCTGTTGCCCGGGCTAGAGTGAGTGCCGTGGCGTCAGCCTAGCTCACAGCAACCTCAAACTCCTGGGCTTAAGCGATCCTACTGCCTCAGCCTCCCGAGTAGCTGGGACTACAGGCATGCGCCACCATGCCCGGCTAATTTTTTGTATATATATATTTTAGTTGTCCATATAATTTCTTTCTATTTTTAGTAGAGACGGGGTCTCGCTCTTGCTCAGGCTGGTCTCGAACTCCTGACCTCCAGCGATCCACCCGTCTCGGCCTCCCAGAGTGCTAGGATTACAGGCGTGAGCCACCGCGCCCGGCCAGAAGCATGTATTTTGTTAAACTCACCCGTATTAGATCAGGCAAGAAAACACCCTGATTTGATGCCATCATGAACATGTGCCTCAATATAATTTTTTAAAGATGAGATCACATAAGGCAAAATTTATTTAACACTGCTAGTCTCACTGATCATTGCGGGAATAAAAGAAGAAAAACAAATTGTGCACCATGGCAAGTTACTCAAGGATCTCTAAAGGCAAATTCACTTCATATGATAGGTTGTGACCACTGAACTTGGTTATTAAGTACATGAACATAGTATTTAAAATATAGGCAGGGTTAAAAAAGCCCCTTAGGGAATACATTTTAGATAACAAAATTAAGAAATAAGAAGGGTATTATAAAAATTGTATCTGTTTTTAAAAATCTCTAAATGCTTTAAAGGAAACATGGCAATATTTTCACATCAATTAGTAACAGCAGGACCTGGGAATGAACAGCCACAGTGATGATTCACCTTGTGAAGACTCACACCGTACAGGAGAAGTGATGTGGAGGATTGCCGTTCAACATAAAGCTCCGTGGAATGACACAAAGTCACAAAGCAATGGCCCCAGTATGAGGCACAGCCGTCACTTTCCTCTTAATGATTAGACTGATAATTATGTATAGATGACATCACAGACTGACTATGCTAAAGAAGCACAACTCCCAGCACTGACAGCAACCACCACCCCCTTAGGGAGCATGTGACCTCTGCTCAAGATGAGAAGTGGGCAGGGGCATCCTGTAGAGGCTAACTGGGGGGGCAAAATGCATTTGCTAGTGAAGGAAATAAGAGAAACCAACTTCTAATATTAATACAATGATTAAGGAAGTAAGGGCAAAGGTGACATTCAAGTGACAGGGAAAGAAGTTTCAGGAAAATGTCAGGGGAGACAAACCTTAGACATAAAAGTTTTTTGGGGTTTTTTTTGTTGTTGTTGTTTACAGATTTGTGGTTAATGGCAAACAAAATAACTATATCATGCCACTTTATACTAATAAAATTGACAAGCAGAGAAAAAGATAAAAGGATGTCAAAAGATAACTCCAATCAAGGAAAGGGAAAAAAGCTGCTTTCCATTCCTACGAAGGAGAGAAGTTGTCCCTTGTTGAAGGGCACGGGGCACAAAGTAACAATGTCAGTGCCACATGCAATGCTCACCTTGGAGGAACATGGATCATTTATCTGCAAGTTTTTTTTTAAATCACTCATTCTTTTTTAAGAAGTGTATTTGAACACTCTTCCCCAAACTTAGTATTGAAGCTTATGACGACTAAAATAGCAACATTCAGCATAGTTCCCCTGTTACAGGAGCACACAAGTCACAGGCCTGTTTAGTATCCAAGCACATATTAACTTGCACTGTTCCTTTAAGGATATAAAAAAGCTTGATGGCTCTAGTTTAGCTGAAGTAGTAAAATCACCTTAAAGAACCACCCAAAAACTAACCATTCACATCAGTCCACCTTGTCTTTAAAGTCAATCACAAAAATTTTGACCTTTCTATATTTATAGGTCAACAAAATAGTTCATTTACCTATTTTAAATACTTCAGCAAAGTAATGGACTGAAAAGCCACCATGCATATTCAAACACCTTCCCATGATGCCCCTCCAACACTACCAGATCTGTAAGTGCATACTTAGTATATAAGTCAAATTTCTGATAATCTAATATTTTCTCCACTTACGGTCAGAAAACTGGACATAGTTAAAAATTTAGTCTGAAGCCTTTTTTAAAAATCAAATTTCATTTAAAGTAGCAAGTCTCTATTTTTTGCAATTCCATATATAAAGGCAAAGTATAATGAAAAATACTAAGAAACAAATCACAAAAAAGCAAGTCTGATATCAAGCACTTTATCCTTAGCTTATGATAAACAGGATATACATTCATCAATCGAGAAACTATAAATGCTTACAAACTAGATAAAGTCAAACTTCTGAATTATGAATCAAGATATAAAAAAATTTTTCCACTTCAAGTAAAAACCAACTTCCAAAATCTTAACCTTACAAAGGAAGCTCATTAAATATTGGATTTATTAAAAAGACTGATAATTAGTCATGATAAAGTAAGAACAGGAGCATACAGACCCAATTCAGCCCACAGTTTACCAGCTGAGCATGGTTTTGACATTTTTAAAGGGTTGTTTTTGGGGGAGAGGGGGAGATGCGACAGAGACCATCTGTGTCCCACAAAGGCTAAAATATTTACTATCTGGTCCTTTATAGAAAAGTGTGGTGTCCCTTGCTTCAGAGGAAATAAAGGTTCCACTAACACTCACTTTGCTTTCTGCTGTCTCGGCCCTTGCACCCGCCCTGGCGCAGTGCAGACAGCTGGCTATTCCCATTACCCCCTTCCTGGGGCACTCACCAGGTAGGTATAGCCACATGAGTTTTCTCCAATGTGCCATGAACCACAAAACCTCCATGCTCTGTCCCCTACATCTGGCTGGATGCTGATGACCAAAAGGCACTAAGGGATGGATGGTAGGACCAAAAAAATGGAAGGTACGTTGATCCCCAGATCACCACAAAGAAGAAAGCTGCCTGCTGATCTGAGTGCCTGCCCAAGCTGTACACATGGCCTGTGCCTTCAGGCAGTGTGGCCTACCTGATGAACCAGGTCCTCTAATCCCCCAGCCCATGATTTTGTATTTTCCTATACTTATTTGAAACACGAGAAAAGGAAGTCTTTGGTAACTAACTGTTGTAAAATGACTAATTCCATTTGCTCTCCACTATTCTGAGTTAGAATAGCATTTTTCAAATAAGAACACTTTGAAGTATACATTTCCATGGTGAATTTTCCTTGTATTAGGTATACTACAAACTCGAAACCAAAATACAAGCACATTACACTCCTTAGGCAAAAATTACGTATTTTATCTTTTAGCCAAACAGCAAGCTGACTGCAAACAAATGGCACTGGTAAAGGGGAGGGCACAGTCACCCCTGGCTTGGCTCTCCCTTCCATTTGTGTTCTCTGAAGTAGAAAGAAGCTAGGTATGAAATAACAATTACAAAGTTCAACTGCCCAGGACCTTGAGGTAAAAGGGAGGCCTTTTAAAAATATTAACTACTAGGAAAAACAATTAATACTCAGAAAACCTGAAGAGTGAGAACTTCAACAACTTGTTTTTAGTGAACATAAATATACTTTAAAATTCACAACCTCGGCCGGGCGCGGTGGCTCACGCCTGTAATCCTAGCACTCTGGGAGGCTGAGGCGGGAGGATCGCTTGAGCTCAGGAGTTCGAGACCAGCCTGAGCAAGAGCGAGACCCCACCTCTACCAAAAATAGAAAGAAATTATATGGACAGCTAAAAATATATATAGAAAAAATTAGCCGGGCATGGTGGCGCATGCCTGTAGTCCCAGCTACTCGGGAGGCTGAGACAGGAGGATCGCTTGAGCTCAGGAGTTTGAGGTTGCTGTGAGCTAGGCTGACGCCACGGCACTCACTCTAGCCTGGGCAACAGAGTGAGACTCTGTCTCAAAAAAAAAAAAAAAAAAAATTCACAACCTCAACTACACAGTCAGGCATCACTTAA
This sequence comes from Eulemur rufifrons, assembly GCF_041146395.1. Taxonomy (NCBI): domain Eukaryota; kingdom Metazoa; phylum Chordata; class Mammalia; order Primates; family Lemuridae; genus Eulemur; species Eulemur rufifrons. Next base: position 100,582,917 of record NC_090988.1, read on the forward strand.
TAGGGGGAATACATTCTGAGAAACGAGTCATTAAGCGATTTCATCACTGTGCAAACATCAGAGTGTACTCACACAAACCTAGAAGGTATAGCCTACTACATACATACCTGGGCTACAGGGTATGGCCTATGGCTCCTGGGCTACAGAGCTGTACAGCATGTTACCGTACTGAACCCTGTAGGCAACTATAACACAATAGCAAGCATTTGTGTATCTAAACATAGAAAAGATAATGCACTGTGCTACCATCAAGATGTAGTTTAGCTAAAGTAGCAAACTCACCTTTAAAAACCCTCCAAAAACTAAAACAAGCATCACATGTACTCACCAGAAAATTGGTTTCCCTGAACATCACCTAAATACAAATCTGGGAACGACACCAATTGGACATCAGACTGAGGTGGGGGGGGGAGAGGAGGGGGGTATGCCTACACAATGAGTGCATTGCACACCGTTTCGGGAGTGGTAACACTTGAAGGTGCTGACTCGGGAAAGGGGGGGGTGGGGAAAAAAATATGAAACTGTTGTTTTTAACTTGCATTGTTCACTTAATAATTTATCATGAATATTTCCCATATTATTTCATATCATTGTACAAGAAATAATAAAAAAAAAATAATGATGCATACTCAGTCACTGCCCTCATTAAAAAATTAACAATTTAAAAAAAAAAAAACAAAACCCTCCAAAAACTAATCATGCATGTCAGTCATAAGGTGATAGGAAATTTTTAGCTCCATGGTTTTATGGGACCACTGTCATATATGTGGCATGTAAATACTTAAATAGGACTTAGGGTAGGAGGAAATACAATTTCTTCCAGTAAACCAATCAATGAGACAAAGAACTTGGTAAAACCAAACTACCTTCCATCTTTCTTCAAAATCCTAGAGTTGTTTTATATGTTAAATGATCAAGTAGTTTCAAAATGGTGCTTTCTCAAAAAGGGCTAAAGATTAAGGGAGGTCACTGCAGCGTCACCTGTTACTTGATGCCAAAGGACAACCTCTGTTCTCTACTTTCCCTGTAACTCAAGACAAGTCAAACTGCTATCTTATACATACAAAATAGGACCAAAGGACCCATTTGTTAAGTCTATTCATCAAAGAACAACCACTTTAATTTAAACACCCTTGGAAATTATTAAAATACCTTCACAGTACCAAAGCCTTCCCTGGAGTGAAATGTGGGGCACGGTAACATTATTTCAAAGCAGTCAAGCAGTGATAGTCTCTGAAAGAAAAGGTACTATCCTGTCTCTGAAACAGGAACTAGTATGATAGTGACATCATTTGCAAGAGGTATGACAAGAACACTGCTCCACCCACAGAATTTACCAAGGAACTGCTAGTAGAATCTTAGTATATATTCAATAGGGGGCCAATTATGATTTATGTAAACCACCTACCACCACTTGTTCTCATCAAATAAACAATGCCTCCAAAAACTATTAAGGGATATTAAGCATCTTAACAGACATTGATTCCAATGCCAGCTCCACTACAGGCTAGCTCTGAGGCCTTGGGAAAACTACTTCATCTCTCTAAGCCAGCCTCGGTATCCTTGCCAAATAGACTGGCTGTGGGAAGTCAGTAAGAAAGACCCAGTGCAGCAGGTGGCACATGCAGGGCACTTAGCAAATAGAAGCTACTGTGCAATGAACATGCCCAACAATGTAACTGGTGAGCTTTAAAGCAGTGCTTCCCAAACTTTCACGGGCATAGGAATCACCTAGGAGTCTTGTTAAAACACAGTCTCAGATTCCGATTCAGTAAAGCAGGGCTCAGACCTGAGATTCTGCTTCTCTAACAAGTTCCCAGGTGCTGCTGATGTCCTGATTTTAAACCACAGCTAACCATTTGTAATTCATAAAGGAACAACAGAGGATCATCTTACTGTCTTCACAAATTGCAATAAGTATATTCAAAATAATCATATAGCCACGAAAAACAGGAAAAGCATACTAGTGCAAACATGTGAATATGTTATTTACCTCAGAAACTTCCTCTGGACAAGTTGGTATTAACGGGTTTTCTTTCAGCACAACAGAGGCAGAACATATCATACTATATTACTCTCCAATAGAAGCCCAGAAAAAATGACACATGCTAAAAGATAAACTACTAGAACTCTGAAGAGAGAAACTACTGGTGATTCTATCCACAAACAAGCAGTAAACTGTGGGAATGGCAAGAACTTAAATGAATTTCAAATCCAAAATCTTCTATTGATATGAACTCACTCTGCTTAAATTCAGCAACTTCCTATCCAAGTAGGATAAACTGTACTCTGCAAAGACCCCACTCTACACACTATCAACTGTGGAACACCTGTACCCAGGATTGGCTGGGCCTGGGGCAAAACGTTCAAAGATTCAAAGATTATGATGACGAATTTCAAGAAAGCAATAGCAGAGCATTAAAGTAAGTGTTTCTAAGCCCTATGAGACTGTACGGGTCAAACATCCATGAAACCAGTTTTCTGTACCATTTTAAAGCCGGCCTCACTGGAATCCTTAAGATAGCAAATCTGAAATAAATATTTGATATCATATGCCAGACTTGCAATAAACATACATAAAATATTTCTAGTTTAAACAGTTGCAGTTACCTAAACATACGGAACACAAACAGTACAAAAATAAGAGAAGCAACAGCTTCTGCCCAAGATAAAACACAGGAAAGACTTTAAGACAACAAAACGTGTTACAAACTTTCAATATTATTTCTTTAAAACATGCTATGAGGAAATCTTTGAAATACAATTTCTACATGATCTTACACAAAGGCATGCAACCATACACTACTCAAATTCAAATTCCTATACACCCCAAGTCTCCCTTCAGCACACAGGGATGGGGAACCTGCGGTCTCAAGGCCACATGTGGTCCTCCAGATCCCCAAACCCTCAACCAAATCCAAACTTTATTAAAAGAAAACTTTATTGTTCCATAAAATTTGGATTCAGTCAAAAGGCTGCACTCAAGGATCCTGAGGACACAAGTTCCCCACCCCTGTGGGAAGCTCCTTCTCTCCCTATTAAAACTATCAGAACTACACTAGCTCCACCTATCATCCAGTCAGACCTGTCTAACAGAAACACCAAGTGAGCCACACGTAAGTTTGAATTTTCTAATAGCCACATTAAAAACAAAAGAGAGAAGAAATTGGTGGAATCAAATTCAACAGTATATTTAACTCAATATATTCCATAGGGATATATTATTATTTCTTTTGGTACTAAGTAAGTCTTCAAAATCCCTTGAGTATTTCACGCTTACAGTACCTCTCAATTTGGACTAGCCACATTTTAAGTGCTCAGGAGTCACATGTGGCCAGTGGCTGCCGTACTAAACAGCCCAGCTCTAATTATAACATTACTACAAGTATCATTCAAAGTCTCTCTCTTGGTACTAAAATAGCTCCTCAACCTCCTTCCACAGCCACAGTCAATCATTAACATTTTCCACACAAGGGCCAAAGTGGAGTGTGTAGAAAGAGGTTATCGGCTATATTTTCCCCATCTTTTAAAATATAAACATGCAGGAGAAATCATGTATATTCTTAAAATACAACAACTTGGGCAGTCTTCAACTCAGAAAAGTGGATCACAAGAAAACTAGAACTGCTTTTTAGTCTCTAATATCTAGAAATATTTATAGCAATAATAAGGAAGTTTTCAAATTCTTCATCTTGAAATAATGGAGAGGGCTAGATCATAAATCAGGAGGATCACAGATGGGTTATCACAGGTTAGATTTAACTAGTCAAACTGAAAAACAGGTGCATGTCTCTGAGAATTTATTTCATTTTCTAAGCTATTTAAAAAATATTTTAAGGGGAAGAAAAATGCCTATGCCACTCAAAAATGTTGGGGAACAATGATATTTGATCAATGTGAAAAGAAACCCAGAAGCACATCCCCACTCATCCTGGAGAAAACTGAGGAGTCTTTGCACCCTCCCTTAAGACCCAAAACAACTTATTTTTTCCTCAAGCAGCGGACACATTTACAACAAACCTCTGGCTGAGCTTACAAGCAGGTTGGGAACAGGATGTATTGAACAAACCAAGCTGCTGAAAGGCTGTTCTTACTGGTTCATCTATTCATGCAGCGTCCAGACGCATGGAGTCTCAGGACTTCTTCCTAGGCTCGGATGCACATACGTGGGGACACATGAGGACCTCAGTTGAGCAGTGCCTGACAAGTTCCAAATGTGGAATTGTTGGGCTCAACAAGGGTTTGGTGGTTACTTACAGGCATGATGAAAGCTGCATGCCACTAAGAAGGGGACAGGGAGGAAAGTATCTATAAATAGGAGAATGCAGAGTCAGTCCAATGGGAGGTTACCTCTCAGTGCTGTGAGTTTATGATAAACTCTTCCCGTCAGCAAAGCTCAATGCCTAGGGAAATGTAACTTTCACAAGAAGCAGCAGGAACAACAAATATGAAGCAGTAAAAAGCATAGGCCTCTGAATGCAGTTCTCACTAAGCACTAAGGAAAAAGACCACCGAACTAGAAAGTTCACCCAGTAGCTACTTCTCCATTCTTGAGGTAAGGCCTCAATTTCATAAAGGCACATTCCACCTAATTAAATCAAATATCAGAGTGCCTATTAGAGAACAATGTATTTCTTTAGAGAAGACGGATGGCAATACAAACTTGGAGCCAGTTTCACTGTATTTGCTCTGCAACTGCTTCTTCCAAAGGTGTCAAAAGCAGTCAACTTTCTACTACTCAGCTGTTCTAGAATTTTTTCTAGTTTTTATTTGTAACTTCTTTGACATTTCAGCTTTTCCTTGAGAGCAGTAAATAAATTAATCAGGTCCATTTAATATGTGCTATATTAATCAACCAGTGGCACTTTTAAAACATGAATACGCATTACACTAAGGAATACAGGAGTAACGACAGAAGGTCCCTAGTGCCTTGAAAAACACAATAAAATTGAGAACAGAGAAAGAAAGGCATAAAAATTCCAACTTTGTTCCATAGAAAGGGATCTCGAGGGAGGACAGCCTGAACAGAAAAGACTTCATTATACATGAAGCCTAAGCTAGGCCTCAAAAGATAGGTAGGATTTAGTAGCTGATGGAGAAGCAAAATGTATTCCAGTCTAGGAGACACCTGCATGAAAGCACAGAGGACAGGAAGACCCAGTAGCTTCAGGAAATTCATGCCAGGGAGAAGGTACTGATGACAAAAGAGAAAGCCTTTGGGAAGGTAGTAGGATTAAGCCAGCAATATAACGCCAAATCTCCGAGGGCTGTACATGAACGCACAATACATGCTTGTTGCAGAAGCAAGGATAGAACCAGTGAGTTTTAATTGAGAGAAATGTACATTAAAGTATGGTAGAGATTAATAACATATAAAAACAATTAATTCTGAATAGAAGTAGACGGGGAAGCAGGACAGAGTAGATGACACTGAAGCTGTGGCAAGAACACGTGCTGCAGAGTTTGTATTCCTACAAAAGTGAAGAGAAGAAAGAAGACAAACCTGTCTGGGTACTGCCAAGTGTTTGAATTAGACTTAAATGTGGAACAGAGAAAGGAGTGGATGACAGTTAAGACCACTGAGGTGGGGCTTCGCAGGCACCGTCCATCATGCTAAGACAAACACAGAAGTCTGCATGAACAGATCTTCAGTGTAAGTATGTAACTGTCAACAATGAAAGATGGGCTGGAGAGGGATGAGCCTAATAAAAGAGCGACTGACTGAGAGAAGATGGTGAAGCCCTGCAATGGCCTCTACTTCAAAAACCAAGGTATCCCCGAAGAGATTTCATACTAAATTACCATTCATCCTCCAATGTCAACCAAAATTCTGCCTCCTCAAAGTCTAATTTTCACTTTTTCTTCATTCCTGAGCTGTACTTTGGTATAAAATGATACAAATTTATAGCTTGCCATTGGAATTCTGAGCTGCCTGGGAAATAACGCTCAGAAAGCAAATGCCTACAAAGACCCTAGGCTAACTCCAAATACACTGCTAAGATGCTGAGAGCAAGGCAAGAGGTACAATCTTATCATGAACTTCGCTTTTATGTTTAAAAAGTCAACCACTGGCCGGGCACGGTGGCTCACGCCTGTAATCCTAGCATTCTGGGAGGCTGAGGTGGGAGGCTTGCTTGAGCTCAGGAGTTCAAGACCAGCCTGAGCAAGAGTGAGACCCTGTCTCTACTAAAAATGGAAAGAAATTAGCCAAACAACTAAAAATAGAAAAAATTAGCTGGGCATGGTGGCACGTGCCTGTAGTCCCAGCTACCCAAGAAGCTGAGGCAGGAGGATTGCTTGAGCCCAGGAGTGTGAGGTTGCTGTGAGCTAGGCTGATGCCACGGTACTCTAGCCTGGGCAAGAAAGTGAGACTCTGTCTCAAAAAAAAAAAAAAACAGAGTTAACCGCCACCCAAGAAAAATCCAGCCTTACTTTTGTCAACTAGACAAATTAAAGCAATTATAGTAACATGTTCCTCTACAAATTCTCATTACGAAAACTTGAATGCACATGAATTTCTGTGCCTATTTTCCACACTTCCAAAAACTTCAGTGCAAGTATATGCAAAGCATGAGTGATTTACACTAAGGACAAGTTTTTTTGTTTTATTTTTTTTTTTAAGTGAGACTTAGGGGAAAGGCAAGTAATGAGGACGGCACAATGGTAGTCAGGTTTTTGCCAGGAGCCTTGTTAAGAGATCAAAGGAACAAAGGCAAGGAACACGCCGCTGAATCTAGGTGCCTATTGTGTGTGTGTGTGTGTGTGTGTGTGTGCGTGCGCGCAAGCATGTGCTGAAAGGGAGAGTGTGTGAACATAGGTAAGAGAGTATGATAAAAGTCAAAGGCAAATCAGCAAATTCTTATGGGCCCTAGAAAGGTTTTCCAACTGCAGCATCCAAGATTCTCCAAATCTGTGAAATCAGGCAGGACCCCAAAAGTCAACCAAATATGAGTCAAATATCAGAAAAGAAGTGATTTGTAACTGGAGAACGAGAAGAAACATGGTTATGATCAGCATGGCTATTATTTGCAATAACACAAAAAAGTTTCCAAGTTTCTGAAACTATGGGGAGGAAGGGTGATCCTGAGCAAATAAGGAATTCCAGAACGGAAATTCTATACTAACATGTTGTGGAAAGAAAGAAGACTTGGAAAATCCAACTCACTGAAGTTTTCACTAAGTGAAACCGTGTCATATGCAGTTTAAGAGTAACCCAACTTGAAGCAAGCGACAGTGGTCACTTTATTATTCATCTATCTTTTACAGACAAGATGCCCAAGACAGTCTTTCTTAATCAAGCAGAAATTCTAGAACATATTGAGACCCTTTTGGAAAATGGTCAAAAAGTAGTAGCCTCCAGATTAAGAAATGAGCTAACTATGAAGTGTATTTTGTAATTATAACCAATTCTATAAAATAAAACAGAATTGACACCTTGGTCACAAAAATCTTTAAAGAGCCTCCCCTTTTTAAGATTTAGCTATTATCTTCAATCTTCCTTGCCTAGCAAACTTTGATCAGACTGTATAATCATTAAGTATTCAGGGCTATCTCCATAGTCCCTAGAATAGCAGTAATAAATTGTTAACCTTCAGGAAAGTGTTTTCTTTTGTAAATGTTTTACAGTATGCAACCTAATAGGTAAGAAAAGTTAAAGTAGATTCTAGACTACTGAGACAGCTTAGGAATAAAAGCTCAGTGTAGAATGGTCTTTACAGCTGCTTATGAAAAACAATCTTCAATCTCCTCTAGCCATTCCACAGTAATACTAACTGTCTTGACATTGCAACTTTCTATTAAAGGTGGAAACATGATTATGATTAATAACAGCTCCCAATTATTAACCATACTGCTAGACTCTGGGCTTCCTTTTAGATACATTTAGATACTTCACAACCCTTCATTTTGCAGATTTAAGACTCTGAGCGGTCAGATGACCTACCAAATACCAGAGCTAGTAAATATGCTAGCCAGAATAGGGACTGAAACCTAGGTCTGACTAGCTCCAACATGTGTGCTCTTCCTGGTCAGAGCAGCAGTAATCAAGAGCACAACCCAGTCCTCGGCTGGCCTATGCATGTACCTAACTTGCAGAGAGCAACAGCAGCAGGTCAGCCTATAATTCAATGGCTCTCAAGACAAGGAATAGGAACCAGGAACCATGCCTCTCTATGCACAGGGTGGAGAATCAAGTTGCAGACAAGGTGGCTGGGCAGCCCAGCCTAAAGAACACTGGTGGTAGCTCTGGAGGAGCTCAGCTCTTGTGGCCAGTGGCACTGTCAGTGTTGATTCATGGGATGTCACAGGCTTGTCCAAATGCACAAAGAACACAAAGCTAGGAGGGAAAGCTAATGCAAGATGAGAGTCAGCATTCACACTGTTGGACATGATGATCCAAGAAAAATTTATTTAACATGAATGAATACAAAGTCCTTTTCAGATAAATACTGAAAAACAGTATGGGGGAAAAATAGGCATAAGAAAACTCCTAAAGTGGAGAAAAGAAACAAAAAGGTCCAAAGCTTTCAGTTGATTATAAGTTCAATATAAATTATATTACGATATGACTAATAAGCAAAGTCATCTCAAAACATAGTAATAGATGTATCATGTCTAGGACCAAGGGAGATACTAATCCCACTGTATCTTGCCCTGAGCAGATCACAACACACTGGATAATGCCACACCATGCCAGGCAATACCATACCCTGTTCCGAGGGAAAATGAAGAGACTGCCAACCACAGGGCATCCAAATAGATAACCAGGGTGACAGAAAGACTTGCCATTTGGGGGATAAAGTAATTAGCTTTGAGTATCTTGGAGTTATTTTATACTACCATGTGTAAGACCTGTCTTGTATAGCACCCAAGGATAAAATGAGAACCAGTAAGTGAGAAGTACAGATTATTTGTGAGCAGTAGGAGCAGGAACTTGTTAAATATTAGGGCTGTGACTGCATGTGAGACCCCTTGGTTGAACGTGCTCTGGCAAGGCTTGGATGATTTTCTAAGAGGACAGAAGGAGTTTCTGTTCTGGAGAGGAAGGCTGTACAAAATGATCACCATGCTGTTTTATGTATCTCTTCTCAAAGTCCATTGGATATAAAAGGTACGATTCATGCTACAATTGGGCCATGGAGCCTCAATGAGAAAATAGAAATGATTATGCAACCTTCCAGATGCTCAGTGGGCTGAATCCCACGCAATTCTCCACCCTCCAGAAACTCTAGTAACACAACAAAATAAAGGACAAAGAAAACGAAACAACAGCCAAGAACGCCAACAAATTCATGAAAAGACGAAAAAAAAAAAAAAGGAGAAACAGTTTGCGAAGTCCAATATTTAAATTAAAAAAGTTTGAGAAGAACATATTATAATCTACCATCCTCCCTCCTGGCCAACCAACAACAACAAAACGGTAAGCGGGTAGAGGAACAGAAAAAAGAAATTTTCCCAGAGCTTAACAAATGTGGCTCTCCTTAGGGCCTGCACAGGCCATCACAATGAGTGGGAGACAGATCCTCTCAGGCACTGGTGAAATTCCATGAGAGCAGAGAGAAAATAAGTATCTAAACTTTGTGGAGGAGGGGGTGCTGTCACAAAAACAACACATAAAAAGGACTGGAACTCAGAATGACACCAGCTTCCTCAACAGCAATTCTAGAAAAGAACATTTTCAGACATGGAAGATCTGAAAGTTTTATTCACACTTTCTCAGGAAGCTACTAGAGAATGTGCTTCACCAAAACATGACAATACATTGAAACCAGAAATCCAAGACTCCAAGAAGCAGATGACTCCCCAGAAGAAAGGTAAGAAGAAACACCAGCAGCCACAGAGGTCAAAAGCAACCAACCCAAGCATGTCTCATCATCAGCATGAGACAGAGGATTCTGGAAAGGATGTATCCAAGGAGACAGTGCTGACAGACTGAAAAATGTATCTGATCACAACGAGAAGAATTTTTTAAGTAAGTTAGAGATTTAGAGAATAATTAACCAAAATATACATATTAAATAAGTCAGAGATAAAGGGAATAATTAATCAAAATATATATACCTTTAATACTGATTTTATTCACAAGTTGTGCTTTAACTATGTTGGAAGATGGAGGAGGGCAGGAGATACCATAGAAAGCTAAAACCTCTTCTTCATAGATAGAAGCCGAATAGATTAGGAACAGCTATACATAAGCGTATTATTTAGAAATGTGGAATTAAATATGAGAAAGCAGCCAAGAGATGAAGGTAGCAGTCCCAAGTGAGTAATTTAGGGATAGGAAAGATAGAACAGTTGATTGTTATTTTTTTGTTACAAACCTTGTGATACTGTTTGACTTTTTAGCATCTATCAACAGTCTTTGTGAAAGAACAACACAGAGAATATTTTCAAAGTTGAGAAAAGAAAACCTAAGATAGAATCTGCTATGACATGCTATAACTGATTGTGAAAAAATTAATGTAGAGAGCAGAAAAAGGCTTAGTTGGACAAACTTACAAACTTGAAAAAATTTAAGGTGCTTAAAGATTAGAGTTATTCTATTAATCATCAACAGGCATTTGGATAGACATTTTTAATCCATCATGTGTCACTGAACCAGTAGCACCAAGAGTAAACTTCATTCATTTTTGTGAATTTAACCATACTGACTTGCTCTATCACACAGGGGCTTGAGGTGGTAAAGCTTTATTGTGACTTTTTTTGAGCTCAGGGTCAAGACTGAAATTTTTCTGAACAACTACAACCCTCAGCCACAGTTAATGAACACCGGATGGCTATGGAAATTTGCCTTTGCTGAAGTCTCAATGTTTGTTAATGACTTCATCCTAAAATTACAAGGCAAAATAGTGCTGACATGTAACGTCATTTCAACAGCTTTGGCTTATAAGGAAAGTCAAGCTGCTTCATATACCTCCTATTAAAAATAAGATTCCCAGTTCCATACAAATTTGTAGTGGATATATTTTCTAAGCTCAAACTACAGTTAAATTGCATTTTTCGGACCTTGATGCAAGAGCAAAGTAAATTTCCCTGTTTCAAAATCAATTTCGTTGTGTAATTGAGGAGCTTTCATCTAATTTTCAACTGGTAATGATTAATTTACTATGTAATGACATGCAAATATCAAGGAAAGAATCTAAGAGAATTCTATATATGCCTTCCAGGTAATGAATATACTCAACTAAAGTCATATGCTTGGGGACCGATACAGAATGTGGGAGTACCCATCTGTATAAAAAGATATTTTCCAAGATGAAATATATAAAATCTCATTGCAGATTAATATTACTAGATTACATGTACATTTGCAATAGATTTTGATGAGAGGATAACTCTAATTTTGAACATCAATTAGATGAAATGTTATCCCACCCCCAGAAAAAGAATTTCAGTCTTCACATTAGTAGATATTATAGAAAATTGAACTCAATTATTATTATTATTATTTTTTTTTTTTGAGACAGGGTCTCACTCTGTTGCCCAGGCTAGAGTGAATACCGTGGCGTCAGCCTAGCTCATAGCAACCTCAAACTCCTGAGCTCAAGCGATCCTCCTGTCTCAGCCTCCTGAGTAGCTGGGACTACAAGCATGCACCACCATGCCCGGCTAATTTTTTCTATATATATTTTTAGCTGTCCATATAATTTCTTTCTATTTTTAGTAGAGATGGGGTCTCGCTCTTGCTCAGGCTGGTCTCGAACTCCTGAGCTCAAACGATCCGCCCACCTCGGCCTCCCAGAGTGCTAGGATTACAGGCGTGAGCCATCGCGCCCGGCCTCAATTATTATGTTTTGAGTGTCATCAATAACCAAGTCTGTGAAAATTTGTTTTCTCTCTTGTTATATATCTTCACAATATCCTTTTTTGCCTCTTGGCCCGTAAAATCTAAAATATGTACTATCTAGCCCTTTGCAATAAAAGCTCTGTTTGACAATTCCTGGTCTAAAGTGCCCTATATCCATATAGTCCTGTTCCTCTCCAGGAACCCTTCGTAACCTGGCATTGATTCTAGGACTCCCAGAGAATACTACGTAACTTCTTAAGAGAAGAGTTCATCCGTTTTAATGTGGGACAGCATGCCAAGGAGCAGAGATGAGTAAAAGAAAAAAGAACAATAGTAAAGGTAAGGAATTATTCTATAAGCTGCTAACGCTAAGAACCTCTGTCAGCAAAGAAAAACAAAACAAAGAAGAGAGAGACACGGAGAAAGAAAGTCTCAAAAATATTTTATCCTGAGAAATGCTTGATATTTTAACTTCTATCACCGAACAACTAATGATACTTATATTATGTAAAAATTACTAAAGATATAAAGAAGTTAAAACTACTTGCTCACAAAATATTTAAAATCTAGTTAAAGAGAAAAAAAAAATCCTAAAATAATTTACTTAGATACTTACTCTGAACATTCACAAAGGAGTGACCCACAAGGGAACTGGAACAATCCAAAATGATTGACAAAAAAGGTAGGAAGAAAGCCAAGCCCCAGAAGATGTGAAATCAAATACACAGAACAATAATAAAACTGCATGTTTTGTTCACCAAGAGGTGAATGAACACTTAGAGGGAATTCTCCACGTAGGATTCATGCAGGAGAATAACATGGAGATAAAGCTGCAGAAATTAGAAGATTTATACAGGAACCTGACGACTGGGGCGAGCACCAGAGGTCCCTACCAGCAAACACAAGGGGAACTGCCAAAGGTTGAGTAGGATCATTCTTGAGGGGCTGCGTGTAGGGGGAGGTCATAAGCAAAGTAATATTTTAGATGCCTGGGAAAGAGCCACCTGGGGATTGGAAACAGAGACCCATTACAGCAAAGCAACCAGAGTATCTCCAGAGGTAACAAAGCCTGACCTAGCTTCACAGCAGTGGAAACGGAAAGAAAAAGACAGCTGCAAGAGTCACTATGAGGGTAGATCCAATAGGCCTTGGTAAATATCTGAATGATCATCAGGTTGAAATGAAAACATGGCAAAAAGGGACTAAAACTTCAACTCTTGGAACTAGCACCAGTTCAGAAAGGTGGATGATTAAATGGTATTTGCCCACCCTCTAGAGAAACAATGGAACAAATGAAATTGGATTAAGTGTGTCTGTATGTTCCCAAAAAGGCCCTAATCTGCCACTTCATATTAAGTGCCAACTGAGCTAAAAAACAAGTATACAAAGTCAATCTCCGATCTTTAATAAAAAGTTCCACTAAAGCGTTCCAAAGTGACAGCAATTAGGACTCAAAAAGAGAGAGGTGGCTACTATAATAGAAGCTAAATATCCTATGGCTAAATATCCTAAACAATCACAAACACACACACACAGAGCCAGGTGACCTAGAAGCAGCAGCCTGGGTCATAAGTCTCTACTAGCAGTCTTTCTCTGCGTGCTACTACTTCGGCTTGCTAGGCCTGGCTATCCACGATGCCCAGCTCAATACCCCTCTGGAAATTGGGAATCCCCTGAGTTCTGCAAGATTGCGATATACAAAAGCAGACTACAGAGGCTGTTATTTAAATTTCTTAAAATAACACAGAGCACAGAAATGTATTGCACCTAGCTCCAAGAGACTGGCCTAGACCTGGTTCGCCGCCAAGACTCCAGAGTCTTCCAACACAACACTGCTTTCCTTGATGGAACTCACAGATGTAACTCCTGATAATCATAATGGTCTTACCTTTCAAACCAAGTTTTAAAATTAAAAGAAATGTTTTCTTCTTTGTGGCTCCTTGCCCATTACAAGTTATCCTGGTAACAGTTTCTTCCAATTTACTGCATTAGCAGATTAGCAGGAAAAAGTGGGATGTGGATATGAAACAGAAGCTTTCCTAGTAAAAAAAAAAAAAAAAAAAGCACAAAATCATATAAGTTCTCTTTTGGTTTTTGGTTTGATGACAGTTGCCATTAAAAGATAATGAATGATTCAGGGTGAAGATTCACACAGAACTATACCTCAGAGAACTCAAAAGTCCTAGTTAATTGAAATTTTTCTAAGTGAACACAGGAAAAAAGGCACTGTCATCCCTCTACCTCAGCTTTTATCCTACACTAAATAATAACTCAGAAATAAATATAGACACCATAATAGCACTATCAATGAGTCAAGAAGAATACATATTCTTAACTTTACCTTATGAAAACATCAATAATATTCTTTTCCAACACAGAGTTGACTATAAATACACCATACTTTAAAATACTAAAAAAAATTTCAAAAAGTTCCTTCCTTTAAATGCCCCTAGGTAGCCCATGTAATACCTTTAACAATCATAATTGTTTTTTTTTTTTTTTTTTTTTTTTTGAGACAGAGTGTCGCTTTGCTGCCCGGGCTAGAGTGAGTGCCGTGGCGTCAGCCTAGCTTACAGCAACCTCAAACTCCTGGGCTTAAGCAATCCTACTGCCTCAGCCTCCCGAGTAGCTGGGACTACAGGCATGTGCCACCATGCCCGGCTAATTTTTTTTTTCTATATATATTTTAGTTGGCCAGATAACTTCTTTCTATTTTTAGTAGAGACGAGGTCTCGCTCTTGCTCAGGCTGGTCTCGAACTCCTGACCTTTAGCGATCCACCCGCCTCGGCCTCCCAGAGTGCTAGGATTACAGGCGTGAGCCACCGCGCCCGGCCTAACAATCATAATTGTTATCAAGAAATGTGAGTAGAACACTAAGGTCACTGAAATTCTAGCTGTAGCCAAATTCAGTCTCTAATGTCAATTAACCAAATGCTGCACATGAAAGGAATATAAAATTGTCTTCCAAGGCACTTCATATATAACACTGCAGAAAAAGACTCAAACTGTGGACATTGTACTAATTAGAAATCCCTTAAGAATGTAGTCTATAAGGCATCTCCAAAAAAAAAAAAAAAAGTGTTCATCTAATGCCTTTCTTCCATGAAACATTCTGCATTGTGATCTTGACATTTTCCCTCCAGTAAGATAACAAAAACAATGGTAAACATTTGTTAATCTAAAAAAATTAATTAACAAACACAACAGTGACAAACCTCGGTGAAAATGAAAGAGAGCATATTTATTTCTAAAATAAAACATTTTACCAGTTAAGTGCTTTTTAAAATTTTTTTTAGAGATGGGGGTCTTGCTCTTTCACTCAGGCTGGAGTGCAGTGGTGCAATCATGGCTCACTGCATCCCAAACTCCTGGGCTCAAATGATCCCCACCCCCCACCCCCAGCCTCCCTAGTAGTTAGGATTACACAAGATTGTTAAGTACTTTTTGAACATACACTTGAAAAGGTATAGTTGATCATCTAAATTTTTTGCTTAACATCATAAGAACAGATCTAGCAACAGTATGTGTTGCTAGAGTCCTTAGACACTAACACACTAGTGTAAAAACTGCATTACTAAACGTCACAGGTAAGTCCAGCCCCATCACATTCATTCTGTATTAGGGTTCCAGATCCTTTTAAGAATCCTTTTAACAATCCAACAATGTTATATACTTCCCAAAAATGTACATACATACAAAATCTGGCATTTAAATTTGAGTGGTCTCAGGATCCCCAAAGCCAATCTGCAATTATTTCTCATACCACCCACTGTACCCACTTACAGGCTGGTCCAATCACAGGCTCCCAGAAGAGTTTACCAACACTATGCTTCACACTTCCATTCAGTAATGCCAAAAGAAAACACAGCTATCAAACATATTCACAGCATTGTGAATCCAGCTGCTTACCAAAACTGCAGTAAGTACACTGAGATACAACCCACTTTCTGGAAAAGGGTCTTTGTTTAACTGCTTATAGTTTTTTCACTTTAGACTAATCAAGGGAAAGACTGGGTCTATATTATAGATGCTAAGATGCTATTACTGACATTGGTTATTCTAAAGTGTAAGAATATGAGGTATGGTGGCTCACACCTGTAATCCCAGTTACTCGAGAGGCTGAGGTGGGAGGATCACTTGAGGTCAGGAGTTTGATTGCGACCAGCCTGCACAACACAGAGAGATCTCATCTCCAAAAGAATGAAAAAAATTAGCCAGGTATGATGATGTGCACCTGTGGCCCCAGCTACTAGGGATAGACCGTGGTGGGAGGATCACGTAGGCCCAGCAGTTTGAGGCTGCAGTAAGCCATGATGGTGCCACTGCATTCCAGCCTGGGCCAGAGAGCAAAATGCCATTTCAAAAAAAAAAAAAAAAAAAAAATTTAAGAATATGAAAAACAAGATCAAAAGATGGAACACAGAATGGAACGGTGCGCAAGGACAGCGTTGGGACTTCTAGGTAAAAGAGTGTATAACAAACATACACTGAAATGCCTCTAAAACTACAGTGAAAGGACTGTTTCTAGTGTTACAGCTCTTTTAGAATTTGTCTAGCAGGTTTTCTCATTTTTACTGGAAAACCCCTCATGCAAAAAAAAGACTGGTTTTGATTTCTTTTTTAAAAAAGAACAATCCACAGGATCAGAAGACGACAATAAAACTGAAGAGGTGCCGGAACAGAAAGAATACTGATTAAAAGTTATCTAATGAACACTTAGACCCCCAAATGTCACCCTCTCTTGCCCCTTCCCACACCAGCAGATAACTGTTGGCTAAGACAGTAGGCTCTGCACAGGGACACTCCAGCAAAGCACAGCTGGGGATGGGATTGCCATGCTGAAAAAAGAGGGACTGTGTGAATTGCAAAATGAATGCCGGACACAGGCATCCACCTACCTGTGACACATCGCTCACCCTCCATCCAACCCCCAGCCAGATTCCCCTATTGGACTTCTTCATTTCCTGTCAGCAGGAAAGACCTTTACTCTCCAGACTGAACACTCAAGGTGCCTTTTCAGTGAGCTAACCTTGACAAAAAAGACCTGAAAACACACTGGAGGCCCTCCAACCAAAGGAGTTCAACTAGTCAATGCTGTAATGTTTACAGCCAATGAGACCCATAAAAGAATGGAGCTTTCAATCAGTCACTCTCACTCCAACCTCTAAAACAAGTCTTCATTTTAAACTTGCAGAACTTTGCAAGAGCAGTACAAGAAACGACCTGGATTCACCAACTGACATCACTGTGCCATTTCTGCTTTACCACCCCCTTTCCTTGTACGTCCTACCGACCTAAACATTTGAGAGTGACTGCAGCCATCACATCCCTCTACTCTGAAATGCTCCAGTGTTTTGTAAGAGCAAGGTATTATTCCCTTATCACGGTACACATGTCACAATCAGGAGTTTAACATATCATATAAGGACTACACAGTTCATACTCCAATTCCACCAACTGCTCTATAATGTCCTTCATGGCAATCCTCCTTTCCTTCTGCCCAGGATCATGTATCATATCTACTGTCAATTTCTCCTTAATTTCCTCTCATCTGAAACAGTTCTTCAGCATTTTTTATCTTCCATTTCACTGGCATCCTTAAAGAATACAGGTTATGCATTTCTGGCGGGAATACTACATAAATGTTTTTTTCTAGAGCATTACGTTAAGAGACAAGATGATGTCAATTTGTTCCATTACTGGTAACAATTTTGATTACTTGGTTAAGATAACATGTGCCAGATTTCTTTACTGTAAAGTGACCATTTTCCCTTAGCAATTAATTAGTAAGTTAATTAGTAAGTAATCTCTGGGAAGATACTTAAAGAGACTATGTTCTTAAAACATTCACCCAATAGTTTTAGTGCCCACTGGCAATTCTTATCTGAATCAATTGATATTCAGTTATAAACTAACAAGGTTTTTGTAGTTCTACTGTTCCTTCTGCATTTGATGGCATTCTAACTTCAATAAGCAATGTTCCCTTCCCCTATTCATCTTTTCTTTCCATAATTCATTATTAGCATGGATTCACAGATTCTTATTAACATCATTTTTCATTCCGATGTTCAAATGGCCCCAGATTTGGCCAGTGGGAGCCCCTTCAAGCACACTTTTGTATGCTTGCCATAATTTTTGAGCACTTCCTTATTTCCTCCCTTAACATGTTCCAGACTTAGCTTGTGCATTCTCTGCCTCATCTTTGAAATCAGCTGTTTCTCCAAGGAGTCCTGGTTCCTCTTAGTAGGGGATGGTATTTAGAAATGAAGATATGAGAGGTAAGTATGGTCACAGATACTGCGGTGTCACTCCTCCTGCCCTCTGATAGTGGAAAAAGCTGGAAAAGGATGTCAATTTCATGTGACGCAACTCTATATGTTGTGTATCCCTTTTAAATATGAACAAAAACCAAGGATTACTAGACACCTCCAGAAAGGCTCTGTCATAAGTAGTAGCAAAGCAAACACAAAAATGCAAGTTGGAGGAAAAAGACTATACAAAGAAAAAGAGAACATAAAAAGTAATAATTGATATAAAAATGCATCCATTAAATAAAAAAGGATACTGTTTAAAGGGGACACGGAATAAAAAGAACTTGGAAATTAAATTTACTTTCACAGCAGAAATTAAAAGCTGAACAGAAAGGTTGGAAGATAAAGTAGAGGGGGAAAAACTCAAAAAATGAGAGAAAAGAAAATTGGAATTCCAAAATGGAACATCCAACATCCAAGTAATGGGGTTTAAAAAAGAGAAAGAGAGAGAAGAAAACAGAAGGGAGGAAATCAGAGAAATAATTCTCCAAAACATCCCTGAAAATAGACCTAGACCAAGGAAGATGACTGTGAAATTTTATGACCCCGGGCACAAAGAAAAGCCCAGATCTTCTACAAAGGATCAAAAATCTGAATAGTTTCAGATTTCTCAAGAGCAAAACAGGAAAAAAACAAAGCAACACATTAGGATGGCTACTACCGAAAAAAAAAAAAAACAAAACAGAAATAAAGAGTCAATGAGGATGCAGAGAAACTGGAACCCTTCTGTACTACTGGTAGGAATATAAAATGGTACTGCCACTATGGAAAACAAAATGTTGGTTCCTCAAAAAAATTAAAAATATAATTTCCATATGATCCAGAATTCCACTTCTGGGTCTATACGCAAAAGGACTGAAAGCAGGGTCTCCAAGAGATATCTGTACACTCATGCTTGTAGCAGCATTATTCACATAGCTACAACATGGAAGCAACCCAAGTGTCCTTCAACAGATGAATGGATAAGTGAGATGTGGTGCAGGTTGAGTATTCCCTATTTGAAATGTTTGTCCCAGATGTGTTTCAGATTTTGAATATTTTCAGATTTTGGAATATGTACATAAACATAATGAGATATCTTGGGGATAGAACTCGAGTAAACATGAAATTCATTTATGTTTAATATATACCTTATACACATAGCCTGACAGTTTTATATAATATTTTTAATAAATTGTGTTATTGTTTAATAAACTTCAACACATTTCCTGAGGTTAGGTGTGGAATTTTCACTTGTGGTATCAAGTCAGTGCTTTACTCTCAGATTTTGGAGAATTTTGGATTTTGGATTTTCGAATTGAGGATGCTTAACCTCTACATACAATGGAATATTATTCAGCCTTAAAAAGAAGGAAATTCTGACATATGCAACAACATAGATGAATCTTAAATATATACTAAGTGAAATAAGCCAGTCATAAAACAGACAAAAATGTCTTTTGATAAAGACAAAAGACTGCGTGACTCCCCTTAATATACTCAGAATAGATAAAATCAGAGGGAAAGTAGAATAGTGGTCACCAGGGGCTGGGGAGAGGGGGAGAATGGAGAATTGTTTAATAGATATGGAGTTTCAGTTTTATACAATAAAAAGAGTTCTGGAGATGGATAGCGTTGATGGTTGTGTAACATTGTGAATGTACTTAATACCACTGAATTGTACGTACACTTAAAAATGACTAAAATGGTAAATTTTGTATGTATCTTGCCACAAAAAAAAAAAAATGATGAGGCAATGCCTAAAGAATTCTCAAGGAAGGTATAATGGACTGAATGTCTGTGACACCTCACCATTCAGCGTGACTGTATTCAGAAGAAAAGTAATTAAAGTTAAATGTGGTCGTAGGGTGAGGCCTTGAAATGACAGATTAGTGTCCTTATAGGGGACAGCACAGAGGTTGCTCTCTTTGCGCACACACACCCAAGGAAAGGCCATGTGATGCGGTTTGGGCCATAATCCCAAAATACACAATCCTGAATGCCATAGTCCCAAATATTGAAATCCTGAAAGACCAAAATCCCAAAAATATAATTCTGGAAAACATAATTTTAAAAATTCTTTAAAAGACATTTATTTACATTTTTCAAGGGGATTTGATAAACATGTAAAAACACAACAGAATACTTCATACAACAAAATAGGCAATAACATAACATACGTATTTTTGCAAGTATAAATACTCAGGTATCCTAACAATAGTCACACAGGTATAACAGTTATGAGTAGACAAACCATACTCATAAAGAAATAGGTCAAAAAGTGAAATGTATAAACTCTTATCACTATGCTTGGTAACTGTGTGCACCCAGCTTTATAACTGTGGTCATCTGAAATTCTGTGATAGACAACCTAAGTCTTTTGAAGAGATCAAAATTGATAATGGGTCACCACTGTGTGTGCAGTTGCTCAAAGAGCTGAAATCTTGATAAATTTTATCTTTCACAAACACATATGTACAAAAAGTACATCTCTTCCACTTATTGAGGAAATTTTAACATATTTACATGCACAATGCTTATACACAAAGTCAACACTGTGATAATGCACTTTCGTGGAGTCAAATTTGCAAAAAAAAAAAAAATGCATAAAATGAATTAGGACTCTCTAAAAGTCTATACACAATTTACACCTCCAGTATTGGAAGTGCTTCAAAGACGAAATACATAGCATAACGAACTGGCACTGTGTCTGAAGGGCTAGAAGTTGTATGTAATTAAATAATTTGGTAGGAGGGATTTCTTGTATTTTTCACCTGTGCTTTCACTTCTGTATCTTTGAAACATTTGCTGCCCTTGTATTTGGAAAGTGGTTGTGGCCTACATTTTGTAAGTATATGGTGTTCATTTGAAAGTCTGGTTGTTGCTCAGTTCTTATAATTAAGCAACCTCTGCTTTCACAGCACCAATAATTAGCTTTTAAATTTTTATCTTTCACCATTAAGTAGCCTCATACAATTAACTGATGCAAGGCAACAACTTCACAGATCTCTTCCATTGTGTTCTAAGCAACACAGTAAGAAGGAATGATATTCGGCTTCCTCAATAACAAAATCTGTATTAGGGTTCTCGAGAGAGAGAGAGAACCAGTAAGATATATATATAGATCTACGAGAAGGGATTGATCGGGGGAATTGGCTCACACAATTATGGTGACTGTGAAGTCCCACAACAGGCCACCTGCAAGCTGGAGACCCTGGGATGCCAGTACTGTGGCTTAGCCCAAGTCCAAAGGCCTCAAAAGCAGGGAAGCAGATAGTTAAACTCTCAGTCCACAAAAACTTCAGGACCCGGGGTAGTGGCTGGTATATATCCTTGAGTCCAAAGGCTGGCAAGCCTGGACTTATGGTGTCCAAGGCAGCAGAGGAAAAGTCTACCCCAGCTCTCAGAGAGATACCAATTCTCTCTCCTTCTATATATGTTCTTTCTGGGCCCCTGGCTGATGGGATAGTTACCACCAAAGTTGAGAGTAGCTATTCCCCAGCTAGTCTACTCAGACTCACACACTAATGTCCTCTAGAAATACCCTCACAGACATACCCAAACTAATGTTTTTACCAAGTTTCTAAGTATTCCTTAGACCAGTCAATACCTTAAATTAAGTCCACGAGCCAATCTCTTGTCAACTTGCACCCATACACATCTCCTTAAACTGTTTTAATTTCCAAATAAAGATAATAACAAGGTAATAGTTCTGCCTAACATGATGTAACTAACATGATGCAACTATCCTGTGTACAACCAAAAATCACTAATCACATCCCCAGAATTCAGCTTTCAGGATTTCAATATTCAGGAGTTTACTCTTTGGGGATTGGGATTTTTGGGATTTTAAACTTTAGGGATTATGATCTTTAGGAATTTTGATCCTTAGGGATTTCAACATTTAAGATTGTAGCGTCCAGGATGCCTTTTAGTATGATGATTAGTACTGCATGTGAGGATAGATAGTGTCTGTAAACCAGGAAGAGGGTCCTCACCAGAAACCAAATTGGTCAGAACCTCGATCTTGGGCTACTGAGCTTCTAGAACTGTGAGAAAATAAATTTGTTGTTTAAGTCACCCAGACTATGGTATTTTGTTATGGCAATCTGAGCAGACTAATACAGAAGGAAAATGATTTCCAATCCAGAAGCATATACCCAGCCAAACTATCAATCAAGAATACAGAAAGAGACAAAGAAAGTCAAAAAAGATTTTAATTAATTAATTAAAAAATATTTATTTATTTATTTATTTACCTCCCAAACACCTTTTTCACAGAAAACTACTGGAGACTTCTCCATTAAAGCAAGGGAAAGCAACAAGACAAAACAAAACACAGAACAGGAGAGCCAATGTAGGAGAGAGGCAAAAAGAACCTTCAAGTTCATGGTAAAGGGAGAGTCAGCAGTCCAGACTAGCGTAGGGCAAGATTTCTTCAAAAAGGTAAAGCTGATGGAATACATGAACATGTAATAACTGGCTAAAAGTTTGAGCCTGAATTAGTGATAAGTGCATTTAAAAAAAACCACACACGCTTCCAGGGAAAACCAAAAGTTGTTGAGGAAGGGAAAGTGTAATTTACTACTTAACAGCCAAAAATAGCATACGTGGTCATAATGATAAAGCTAAATACTGATTTAACCAATATTATATAATAAACCTATGTTGGAAGGATGGGGAGGATAGAATGTGGGCAAGAGGGTGTATTAAGGAGAGAAGAGGGCGCTAATCTTTATCTTCTATACCTTTCCATAGCGGAAAATCAGTAAGTATTGCCTAAAAGTAATAAAACAGCAAGTATACACACAAGTATGAAATCTTCAAATATGCTCTTCAGATATATGGAGGTAATATATACATATACACACATACATATATATATATTTTCTTTTTAATTGGGTGAAAGAGTCCAAAGTATCAGAGTTGCTTTCAGGAAAGGGGAAAAAGGGTGGGATGGTTAGGGATGGCTGTTTATCTTACCCAATCTCCTAGAACTAGTAGATTCTAAACTATGAACATATAATATTTTGGCTTAAAAAAAAAATTGAAATAACCTTTTACGAAGAATGCTGGACTGGGAAGGGGTATTAAATGATGAGACCAGAGAGCTGTACTATCCACTGCTCACTAGCTGTGTGACCTAAAACAAATCATTTACCTGAGCACCCATTTCTTCATCTATAAAATAAAGGAGTTGGAATAATTAACTCTGAACTTTCTTCTTGCTTCAATAACTTACAAATCTAACATAAAAATTAAGTAATCAAAGCTTTAAACATAGTATCATGGCCATAGATCATGGGCAAATTAAGTTACAGAAAGAATTATGTATGACTTGGTAAAAGAATAGATGCGGAAATGGAATGAAAATAAAAAATCTGCTTTTAAGTCTATGGGGACTGAGAAGGTGTTGATGGTAAAGGAGAAGTTAGACAATCAATCATTGCTCAGGAAATGAAGACACAAGGTTCCAGATCCTAACCTGGAAAGAATTTAAGTGACGGTATCCAGACAAACTCTGACATGAGACCACTTAAAAAAGCTAACTGAGAAAGAGATGTTTATTTTGAAAATTAAACATATGCAGATCGTAGGCAAACCCATGAGGATGCTGAAAGCTTCTCCTCAAAGAACACTAAAGCTGAAAAAGGGAGAACTCTCTCAAATATTTAATTTCTAGGAAACCATAGTATTTTTCATCGCAAAAGATGAAATGAAAAGGGGGCATGGTTAAAGAGTAAAGACTATCCAAAAATAATGGGGGCAACAGCACAGTGTCATGAAGCTAAAGGAAGAAAGATATGAATTTGATGATCAATAATATCATACGCAGTTTAATAGTTGGCATCATTAGATTATTCTCTCCAAGGAAATGGACCCAGAGCCTCCTCCCCAAAAAAAAAGGAATCAAGATGGGGGAAACCCCCAAAATAAGCTGAAAAAAAAAAAAAAAAGATGGGGGGAAAAAAAGAAATAGCATACTTTTATTTTATATTCATTTTTGCCAATCATTCCTTATAGGAGACACATTTTTCTCAACAGCCATGCCACTATCACAAAGCTTCTCTTTTAATACTGCTGACTCTGGCCAGGCACAGTGGATCACGCCTGTAATCCTAGCACTCTGGGAGGCTGAGACGGGAAGATTGAACTCAGGAGTTCAAGACCAGCCTGAGCAAGAGCAAGATCCCATCTCCACTAAAAATAGAAAAATTAGCCATAAAGCTTGTAAGATTTGCCATACCCATGTTTCCTGTGGTGTATAACCCAGTACATATATAAAACAGGACAAAGTCCACTGAGAAGAATCCTAACAGTTATCTGGAGAAGGAAATGTAGACTAATGACTTATATGAAGCATGTTAAAAGGTACAAGGTCAAGGCAGAATAACAAGCTTGACATACCTCTTTTCAAAGGCATATTTCTATATACCTTCTGTGGCCTTTATCAGACTCACTTGTATGTTTCTCAGTTTTTAACAATTTTAGAATAAAAAAAAAATCACTCTCAAAGAACCTGGCTAATGGCATGATAGGAAAAAAACATTCTACTTTCTTGAAGAATATAATGCTTTACCTGGTATAGACCTTCCTTTAGTTTTACTGTAGATTTAACCAGGCCACCACTTTTGACCATTTAGTTTTCAATTTTTGCTATTACAAAAAAATGCCAGTGTTCCCAGAAGTGGAACTGCTGGATCAAAGGACGTGCCTTTCTAATTAGATGCACATTGCCAAACGGCTCTCCACAGAGGTCAGAACTACCCACATTCCCACCAGCAATGTGTGGATGCCTGCTTCTCCCCACACCCTGTCGACAACACATTTGCTTTTTCTCTTGTGAGAAAGGTTGAACATTATTTGTATGTTTAAGAGCCATTTGTACTTCAC
Organism: Eulemur rufifrons; assembly: GCF_041146395.1. NCBI lineage: Eukaryota > Metazoa > Chordata > Mammalia > Primates > Lemuridae > Eulemur > Eulemur rufifrons. The sequence goes on from NC_090988.1 coordinate 100,607,887, forward strand.
TTTTCTGCCAACTGTCTGTTTACATCCTTTGTCCATTTTTCTACTAGGCTGGTCTTCTCAATGATTTGCAGTGGTTATTTAAAAGAAAGAAAATGAGCTCTTTGTCTGATAGCATTCCCTCTTCAACTCATTCCAATCTGTATCTATCTGTACCACTCAACTGAAATGGCTCTTTCGAGTCACCAATGACCTCCAGATGGGACTAAATCCAAATGAAACTTTTCTGTCCTCATCTTAACCTCACTTTCAGCAGCATTCAAAACGGTTCACCTTATTAGAATGTTCTCCTCGTTTGGCTTCTTTGATATCATACTCTCCCCTCTGTTTTCTCCTTTGCCACTTCTCAGTCTCCTTAGCCAGAGGGTTCCTCCCCTCCTTTCTTCTATACGACTGATAATGTAGAGGTTCCCACAGAGTTCAGGCTGTGGACACTCCCTACATTACACTCTACTCAGCTGACCACATTTGCTAAGAGTAAATTCACGCTGTTTCCCAGCAACTGAAACAAGGCCCTCAGGACTCAGAACAAATTTTGTTGAATAAATGAAGCCATTTCCATGGGTTTTAAAATTACCTCTCTCCATAAACATAGTTGAGATCCAAATTTATAAAACCAAAACAACCATCTCTGCATTTCAAACACGGACACCCAACAACTAGTAGACATTCCCCTTTGAATATCTCACAAACACATCATATTTAACCTCCAAAACAGAGTTTTTGCTCTCCATCACACACTGGCCACCCAACTAAATGTTTTCCTCACCATGTCTTGCCCATCTCAGTAAAAGGTACACCCCAGTTGTGAAAGACAGAGCCTGGAAAGTAGCCCTGGCTTCTCTTTTCCCTCCCAATGCAATCCATCAAAACTTTAGTCAGTTTCACCTTCTTAATATCTATTAATAATATTTCCCTTCTCTTCATCTTCTGCTACTGCCTGGAGGAAGGATACAGACAGCTTCCTAGTTGTCTCCCTGGTCTCCTCTGGCTCTGGCCCCCTCCAAGCTATTGTTTTCTTGAGTTCTTGGTCAGCACCCTCTGCAACTCCACGTGAGCAATGATAATGATGATAATAATTCTGATAAATGTTGTCCACTATGGTAGCCACATAAGGCGTTTGAGCACTTGAAATGTGGCTGGTATGAACTGAGATATACCACTGAGTGTAAAATAAGCAATGGATTTCAAAGATTTAGTACAAAAAAAGTAAAAATATCTCATTAATTTTTCTATTGTTTACATGTTGAAATGATAATATCTTGAATATATTGGGTGCTGTAAAATATATTAAAATTAATTTTATGTGTTTTTTACTTTTTTCACGTGGCTACTAGAAAATTTAAGATTACATATATAGCTTATACTGTATTTCTTTTGAGACAATGTCCTGAGCATTTCATTGAGGGTATCAGCACCATGTCCATCTTCTTTAACCATGTACAGTTAAGTCTCCACTTAATGGCATCAGGAGCGTCTTCAAACTGTGACTTTAAGGAAAACAATGTACAGCAGATTCTTAAATAGCATCATTTCATTATAATATTGATGAGGAAAAAACTGATTTCATTATATGTCATTTTGCTTAAAATCAGTTTCCAAGAACCTATCGATGACGTTAAGTGAGGACTTGCTGTATGACCAAAGCACAGAAAGCACTGGCACAGGTAGGCACCCAGATACTTGCTGAATGAAATAGTAGCCAAAAATCGCTATCACTTCTCTACATTCACTTAACGATACTAAATTCTTACTTGAATATGAGCGATACTTTTAAAATACAATTGGAATTAAGAAAATCTTTTAAGTTTAAACTTTGTATATACATGTTTGTTAAGAAATAATCTGTCCACTTCTTTAAGGTTCAGGTTAATCACACTGTAATTAATTTTTCATCATGAATGTTTCTATCAGAAACGAAAGACAGAGACTGGGGAAATCTAGAAATTAAAGGTGGCCTAAGAAAGAATTTAAGAATTTTGAGTCATCGACCCTTAAAATATTGATCATAACAACTTAAAATCCAGCCATGAGAGATGGAAAGCTAGTAGACAGTATAAGGAGAAAAATACAAGTTGACGATAAACACGGAAAGTCTAATTAACAAGATATAGACTCATGCTGACTATGCCCTGCAACATTTTAAACTACCAGAGAAGGTATGATGCACTCAAGATTACCCGGCTCATAGTCAGTGTACTGTCCTTGTACAGAAAACCCAGAAAATGCACTGTCACATGGCCTCACAAACACAAAGAAAAGGGAAGAGGTAGAAAGTACATTTCAAAATGAACGTTATTATTACATTTTAAGCATACAACAACTTGCCTTTGAATGAATTTTAATGTGTTTTAGGTTGGAAGCCCAAAAATGAAGCCCTTAAATATTTCAATTTGGCTCCGCATTCAGCCTCCAGAGACTTGTACAACCAAAGAAGCAACAACAGTTTGACAGAAGTTTTAAGGTAAGAGTTCAGCAAAGTTTATCCCCCCAAAAACGAAATTTCCTCAAGATCCAACTGCCAGTGTACAGAAAATAAGGTTACTGTAACACTGTGGGTAGTGTAACAAATAGATGGGAGACCTACAGACTTAAAAAAATGAGTAGGTACTATTTTGGATTTGCCAACATTAGAAAATCATACAAAAAATTTATGATATTTGAGAGAACTGGAAATTTCAACTCTGACGAGGTATTGAATAATATCAAGCAATTGTTGTGTGGGTTTTTCCTTAAGCTGTGATAATTTTGTGGTTGTTATGGTTAAAACAAAAAGTCCTTATCTTTGAAAGATATATACTGATGTTTATAGAAGAAACAAAATAATTGTTCGGACAGTTTCTTCAAAATAATATGGGCAGGACTGACCATAAAGGAAAAAAATTAACAGAACTTCTCTTTCTCAAAAGACACGATGACAACCCACAGAATAGGTGAAGATATTCACAACACATATTAAAGATTACTATCCAGAATAAAGAAATCCAACTGAGTTTTGTTTTAAAATACATTTCAATTAAAAATAAAACTTCTTAAAAAAATCCACAAATTCTGACACCACTCCTTTCAGAAAATGGATCCCAACTCCCCTCCCCATGCAACATAAGCTGGGCCATGACTGACCCTCACCTGACAAGTAGAAACATGGCAAAATTAGATGCTACTTGACTTCCAAGGCTAGGTCGTAAAAATAAAAGCTTCCACTTGGTGTCTTTCTCTTGAAGCACTCTCTCAGTGGAAAGACAGCCACTATGTACTGAGAGCAGGACACTCAGACATCCCTGGCAAAGGCCCAGGTGAAAAGGACCTGAGGCTCCCACCAACAGCCACAACTAACTTGCCAGGCATGTAAAGCCTCCTTGGAAAGGATCCTCCAACTCCACTGAGCCTTTCAGAGGGCTAATCACACCCAAGCCAGAAGCATCCAGCCATGCCACTCCCAAGTTCCTGACCCCTAGAAACCGTGAGATAATAAATGTTTATTGCTGTTTTAAGCCACTAAGTTTGGGGATAATTTATCGTGAAGCAGTAAATAGAGTGCTAATACAAACAGGAAAAAAAACAGATAAAATATGAAATATTGGAGAGGGTACAGAGTAAATGGAACTTTCACACACTGCAGGTAGAAGTGCAGTTTGGTACAACCGCTTTAGTAGATCCTGCCACAGTTTTCCAACACTATCTATACACACACCCCTAGGACCTAGCAATTTCACTCCTAGGTATATTCCCAAGAGGAGTGCCTATATTACTCAACAAAAGACGTAAACTCTGAATGTTCAGAGCAGCACTATTTGTAATAGCCTAAAACTAGCATCTATCCAAATGTCCATCAAGAACAGAATAGATAATGTAATACAACGAAATTTCACATAGCAATAACAAATAATCAACAGCTGCATGCAATAACATGGATAATCTCACAAACAATGCCCAGAGAAAGAAATCAGACATGAGTATACACTGTAAGATTCTATTAATTAAGGAACAAAAAAGGCAAAACTAAAAACTAATCAGTGCCATTAGATGTCAGAATAGCAGTTGGCCCTAGGGAGTGGTTATGACTGGAAAGGGGACACAAAGGGACATGTGGGGGACTGATTACCTAGGCGGATTTCAGTTTGTGAAAAATTATTTAGAATATGTGTACTTTTCTATATTTCTTTTATAATTCAATAGTTTCAAAATATAATAACACAGGAGAGAAGTGGGAAATAGGAGAGTTAAGTGAGACAAGACAGACCTCAGTTAAGTTGAATTTTGAAGGACAAAAAAGAAAAAAGAAGGCCGGCACAGTGGTTCATGCCTGTAATCCCAGCACTTTGGGAGGCTGAGGTGGGAGGATCACTTGAGCCCTGGAGTTCAAGACCAGCCTGGTCAACATAGCAAGACTCCATCTCTACAAAAACAAACAAAAAAAAATTTTTTTTTTAATTAGCCAGACATGGTGGTACACACCTGTAGCCCTAGCTACTTGGGAGGCTGAGGCAGGAGGATCACTCGAGCCCAGGAGTTCAAGGTTATAATAAGCTGTGATCACACCACTGCCCTCCAGCCTTCACAACAGAGCAAGACTGGGGGCAGGAGGGACTGGCCTTAAGTATATGGTGGTTAGAGTTGGGTAACTAAAGTTTCATTATACTGTTCTGTTTCTGCATGTTCAAATTTTTTTGAACATGTTCAAAAGTTTTTGAAATTTATTAACTTAAAACTGGCTAGAATTGCTGGTAAAACTATAACTGGGGTAATTTTTCTGGATGTAGTTACCAAGATGTTAAAATCTACACACCCTTTGGCCTAATGATTCTATGAGTTTATTCTAAGGTGTTTATACTGAGTACAAAGTCATATATAATAATGTCCAAAGAGTTTATAATAGAAAAAAGAAAAATGTCTAACTATAGAGGATATAGGACACCATGGGGAACACCACAGAATAATCCAGGTTGTCCACAAATGCATGGCACCTAAATATCCAACAATAAATAACAATGATTTCATTTGAATAAGGTTCTTTTATCTATCCAATAAAATACAGTCAATAAACATGACATAATCAAAACTCTTAGGAAAAAAACATAGGAGTAAAAATCTTTGTGGCCTTAGATTAGGCAAAGCCTTCTTAGATATGATACCAAAAACATATGGGACAAAAGAAAAAATAGATACATTTGACTTCATCAAATTAAAGCTTTTTGTGCTTCAATAACACCATCAAGAAGTGAAAAGACAACCAATCCAAGGGGAGAAAATACTTAAAAGTCATACATCTGGATAAAGACCTGTATACAGAATACATAAGAAACTCCTACAACTCAATAATAAAGACAACCCGATTTAAAAATGCACAAATAAGCCAGGCTTGGTGGAACGCATCTATAGTATCCGCTACTCGGGAGGCTGAGGCAGAAGGATCACTTGAGCCCAGGAGTTTGAGTCCAGCATGGGCAACACAGAGTGACTCCAACTCAAAAGCAGGTGGTGGGGAGGATAACTTGAATAGACATTTCTCCAAAGAAGACAAGACAAATGGCCAGCAAGCACATGGGGAAAAGCTCACTCTTCAGCCATCAAGGAAATGCAAATCAAAACCACAAGAGGATACCCCTTCATGCCCAAGAGGATGGCTATGATCAAAAAGACACACAAAGGCCGGGCGCGGTGGCTCACGCCTGTAATCCTAGCACTCTGGGAGGCCGAGGTGGGCGGATCGTTTGAGCTCAGGAGTTCGAGACCAGCCTGAGCAAGAGCGAGACCCCATCTCTACTAAAAATAGAAAGAAATTATATGGACAGCTAAAAATATATATATAGAAAAAATTAGCCGGGCATGGTGGTGCATGCCTGTAGTCCCAGCTACTCGGGAGGCTGAGACAGGAGGATCGCTTGAGCTCAGGAGTTTGAGGTTGCTGTGAGCTAGGCTAACGCCACGGCACTCACTCTAGCCTGGGCAACAGAGTGAGACTCTGTCTCAAAAAAAAAAAAAAAAAAAAAGACACACAAAAAACAAGTGTTGCCAGGGATGTAGAAAAATTGGAATCCTCACACACTGCTGGTGGGAATGTAAAATGGTGCAACCACTCTGGAGAACAGTCTGGCGGTTTCTCAAGAGAATAAACATAGAAGTACCATATGACCCAACAATTCCGTTCACATGTATATATCCAGAGAAACGAAAACGTATGTCCATGGAAAAATCTGTACACAAATGTTCACAGAAGCATAATTCCTAAAAGCCAAAAATTAGCAACACCCAAGTATCCATCAACGGGTAAATAAACAAAAGGTAGTATTCTCCTTACAATGGATATTATTTGGCAAATGAAAGAAACAAAGTACTGATACATGCTACAACACAGATGAATCTTAAAAACATGGTTAAGGCCGGGCGCGGTGGCTCATGCCTATAATCCTAGCACTCTGGGAGGCCGAGGCGGGTGGATCACTGGAGGTCAGGAGTTCGAGACCAGCCTGAGCAAGAGCGAGACCCCGTCTCTACTAAAAATAGAAAGAAATTATCTGGCCAACTAAAATACATATATAGAAAAAATTAGCCGGGCATGGTGGCGCGTGCCTGTACTCCCAGCTACTCGGGAGGCTGAGGCAGGAGGATCGCTTACGTCCAGGAGTTTGAGGTTGCTGTGAGCTAGGCTGACACCACGGCACTCACTCTAGCCCGGGCAACAGAGTGAGACTCTGTCTCAAAAAAAAAAAAAAAAAAAAAAAAATGGTTAAGACAAATAAGCTAGTTACAAATAGACCACATGCTGTATGATTCCATTTACATGAAATGCCCAGAACAGGAAAAGAAAATACATGAGAGAGAAATGAAAAGTGACTACTAAAGGGTATGAGGTTTCTTTTTGGAGTAATGAAAATATTCTAAGTGATTGTGATGACAGTTGCACATTTCTATGAATATACTAGAAAATATTAAATTGTATGCTTCAAGCGGGTGCATTATGTCTCAATAAAGCCATTATTAAAAAAATGATGTGGGGATGGGGGTATAACTACATGATGAGTGCAATGCACACTGTCTGGGGAATGGATACGCTTGAAGTTCTGACTCGGGGGGATGGGCGGGACATGGGCAGTGCATGTGGCCTTAACTTTTGTACCCCCATGATGATAAGCTGAAATAAAAAAAAAAAATGATGCAATCTATATTTACAAAGGAAGGTGTTAACAAAAGATTGTTTTTTAAGGACTTGCCTTTGCTTTACCAAATGTATTCACATATTTTCATTTGTGAATACAAATGAAAATCTGCTGCCTCCCGGATTATTAAAGGTAAAGCTTATGCTACATGTGGAACTATCACAACAGCTGCTATTATTTACAGAGGACCTAACATGTGCCAGGCAGTTCTTAAACATCTTCAACCCTGGCACTTCATGGGCACTCAAATATTTGTTGAATAAACTTACTTCTCATAACCCCATTTACAGTTAATGACACTAACTCTAAGAAATTAACTGTTAGTATACTGTAACAAACTTATCTAATAGAAAATTTGGGGAGGGGGCTTGTTATAAGCACAGTTCTCAGGGGTCAGGAGGATAAAACACAATAAAGAAGGAACGATATAAAGTTTAAGAATTAAAACAAAAGATAAAGTCCTTTCAAAACATGGAAAGGAGTAAATGCAAAACACAGAAGATAATTTATACAATGCCTAGTGGGAGCCAAAGAAATAGAAACCTAATCAGCAAATGATCTGAACAGAGCACTCAGTCAAGAAGAAACCAAAATATAAGCCAACATCTGAAAAATGTATGGCCCTTTATGATTTTTCATTAATTTTCTTAATGAAAAACCCATAAAGTATTCCTTTATTTCCCGTGAAGCAGCAGCAAACAAATTACAAATAATTAAAACTAATGAATCTTGGGAGGGGAACATGGGGAAACAGGTACATTCCTCTATTGCTGATACTGTGTATAAGTACCAGCTTTTTAAATAGTATTGTGATATGCAAGATTACTATAAACGATAGCACCTTTTGATTAGGTAATCTCATGACAGAAAGAAATTTATCAAAAAAGGAGAGAAATTATTTGTACAAAGGATAGTACTAATAATGGCTATAAACCTTAACTATGATCCATGCATGCTGTAATATAAACATTATATGAACTATCATTTAATCCTTATCCTGTTACTTATCCTTCCCATTATATAAGAGAGGAAATTGAAGCTCAGAGATCAAATAACCAGTATTTGGCAGTATTAGGATTCAGGCTCACTAGAATTTAAACCTCTATATTACTAGGGTCATAATTGATTTGTGGGGCAGAGTAAGTATGAGTGGAAATGCCCAATAAACACTGGAACTCAAATCAGGCCTAGAGGTAGACGTGTCATTAGCACATACACAGTTAAGTTCAACTGTGAAAGCAGAGATTACCCAAGGGATAATGTGGAAAATAAGAAGGGCTGAAGAACAAAATGTAAAAGTGGCCTGGAAGAAAACTGAAAGGGAGAGGCCAGGAATGGTAAGAAGAAAACCAGGAAAACACCATATCACAGAACTTGTAAATTCTACAAAGAAAACTCTTCCCTGGATTTTGATGCCAGAAAGATTTAAGCAACAAATAGTACTTTGTTTTTCTTTGGTTTTGTTTGTTTGTTTGTTTGTTGGTTTTCTTGTGAAGACAGGGTCTACATTGCCCAGGCTGGTCTCAAACTCCTGGGCTCAAGCAATCCTCCTACCTTGGCCTCCCAAAGTGCTAGGATGACAGATGTGAGCCACCGCCTGGCCACAAAAAGTACTTTGAGTACTACTGTGCAGCTCACGTATAAGCACTCAAATACACGTGCTAATGTGGACAAACTGGAACCATAGTACACTACTGGAGGAATGTAAAATGGCGCTTCATTATGGAAAATGATATGGCAGCTCCTCAAAAAAGTAAAAATAGATCTGCCATATGATCCAGCAATTCTACTTCTGGGTATATACCCAAAAGACTTGAAAGCAGGGACTTAAATAGATATTTATACACCCATGTTCACAGCAGTATTATTCACAATAGCCAAATGTGGAAGCGATGTAGTGGCCATTCTTGAATGAATGGATAAACAAAACAATACATATATACAATGAAATATAATTTAGCCTTAAAGGAAATCTGAATACATGCTACAACATGGATACACCTTTGTAGACATTATACTCGAAGCCAGTCACAAAAGGACAAAAACTGTGTGATTCCAGTTATATAAGGTACTTAGAGTAGTCAAATTCATAAAGAGAGAAAGCCAAATGGTGGTTGCCAGGGGCTTGGCGGAGGGAGGATTGGGGAGAGTTAGTGTTTAACGGGTATTGTGTTTCAGTTAGGGAAGATGAAAAACATTCTGGAGATGGATGATGGTGCTGGTTACACAACAATGTGAACTGTACTGTACACTTCACTGAAGGATACACTTCAAAATAGTTAAAATGGAACTTCTGGTTTCCAGGCCAGCACGTAAGGAGCTTAGAAGTCACCACTCTCTTGGCAACAGTCAAAATCTGAACAAAAAACTGAAAAATCAACAACTCTTCTTAGAACTTTGAAAAGTAAGGTCACAAGACAAACTGCTGCCTCCTATATTGGAGAGACATTAAGGAAGACACAAGGAATCAGAACTTACCAGAGGAGAAACCTCCATGGGAACCAGTGCCAGGATAGGAAAGCCTGAACTATGACAAATTTCTGGAGCCTCATATGGACAACTGTGAGTTAAAAACTTGGGGTAGGGGGAGTCATACAGGATCCGCATACTTTCATGAGTTTTACCTCTAGGAGCTCCATTAGGTCCTCACAGTAAAATACTGGATAAAAATCTCCTTTTGCTTCTGGCAGGGGGAGAAGAAAAGGAACCATTCTGGAATATGCCAGAGCATTCTGTTCTTAACAAGGCCTGACTTCAAGAGAAACTACTTTACCAGAGTCTAACTTGTTAGCGTTTTATCAGAGCCTATCTCATCTAAGGGGGGGGGGGGGGGGAAAAACTACACTGGTGAAGTTCACAGTCCAGGGGCACAGGTTCATCAAAAGACTGAGACCTCATCATAGGACTACAGAAGGCTTCCCCTTCCACCACACCTCACGTTGCTAAAGGCCCATTTACCGCAGTTCCTCATAATGTCAGCCTTCCAACAAAAAATTACAAGGTATACTACAAGTTAAAAACACAGTTTTAAAACCATGATTAATATGCTAAGGGCTTTAGTGAAAAAGGTAGACAACATGCAAGAACAGAAGAAGAATGTAAGTAGAAAGATGAAAATTCTAAGAAATAATCAAAAAGAAATGTTAGAGGAAAAACCCACTGTACCTGAAATGAAGAATGCCTCTGACGGACTCACTGGCAGACTAAACACAGCTGAGGAAAGAATCTGAGCTTGAGGATATGACAACAGAAATAATAACTGGAAAGCAAAGATATAAAAAGACCAAAGGGAAAAAAACCCCAACGAAACAAAATATCCAGAATTGTGGGACAACTACAAAAGGTATAACATGTGTGATGGGAATGGGGAGGACGGAACAGAAACAATATATTAAGCAATAATGATAGAGAATTTCACCCAAATTAATGTCAGGCAGCAAATCATAGACCCAGGAAGCTCAGAAAACACCAAGCAATACCAAAAAAACTACATCAAGGTGTAGCATAATCAAACATCAGAAAAAATCTTGAAGGAAACCAGAAGGAGGGAAAAAACTTTACTTACAGAAGAGCAAAGGCAAGAATTATAACCAACTTCTCACAAACAATGCAAGCAAGAAGAGAGTGGAGTAAAATATTTAAAATAGTGAGAGAAAAAAAACACCAACCTAGAATTCTGTACCATGCAAAATTACCCTTCAAAAGTGAAAGAGGATAAAGACTTTTTCAGACTAACAAAAATTGAGGAATCTGTTGCCAGTAAACCTGTCTTGCAAAAATTACTTTCGAGAGAAGGAAAATGATGCAAGTAGGAAACTCAGATCTACACATAGACAAGAGTACTGGAGAATGAATAAATGAAGGTAAAATTAAAACTTTCATTTTTCTTATTCTTAATTATCTAATATACAGCAGTTTGTTCAAAATAGTAACAGCGACAATGTACTCAATTATTAATATGTATGCTCCTGTATGTATTTATGCATGCTAAAAAAAGTGAAATGAATGATAGCGATGTTACGAGAGACAGGAAGGAGGAATTAGAAATACCTGTTGTTATTAAATATTAGGTACAGGCACACCTTGGAGATATTGTGGGTTCGGTTCCAGACTAAAGCAATAAAGTGAATATTGCAATGAAGTCAGTCACATTAATTTTTTGGTTACCCAGTGCATATAAAAATTATTTTTACACTATAGTCTTTTAATTGTGCAATGGCATTATGTTAAAAAAAAACAATGAACATACTTTAATTAAAAATATTTTATTGCTAAAAAGTGCTAATGAAGTGAACACACGCTGCTGGAAAAATAGTACTGATAAACTTGCTTGTTGCAGGGTTGCCACAAACTCAATTTGTTTAAAAAAAAAATATATCACAATATCTGCAAAGTACAATAAGTGAAGTGCAATAAAATAAGGTATGTTAATCATGCACTACGCATACACTGTTATCTGAAAGTGGACTTGGATTAGCTGTAAATGTGCGCTGCAAACTCTAGGACAGCCCCTAGAAAAGCCAAAAAGAAAAAAAAAAAAGAGTAGTTTGTGTTAAGAAAGGAGGAAAAATGTTATCGTATAAAATGATCGATTAAAATCACAAAAGACAGAAGCTGTGGACGACAAAAATAAGAACAAATGATAGGCATAAAATGAACAGTAACCAATACTGCAGACATTAATCTAATTATATCAACAATTACATTAAAGATCAATGATCTAAATACGTCTATTAAAAGACAGATTTTCAGAATAGATCAAAAAATAAGACCCAACTATATATTGTCTACAAGAAATTACCTTAAATATAAAGACACATGTAGATTAAAAATAAAGGGATAGGAAAAGATATCCATGCTACCAACGCCAATCAAAAGTAAGCAGGACCAGCACTTTGTGGAGCCAAGGCAGGAGGATTATTTGAAGACAGGATGTCAAGACCAGCCTGGGCAACATAGTGAGATCCTGTCTACAGAAAAGAAAGAAAGGAAGGAAAGGAAGGAAGAAAGGAAGAAAGAAAGGGAAAAGGAAAGAATTACTCAGGCTTGGTGGCATGCTCCTGTAATTCCAGCTCCTTGGGGGAATGAGGCAGGAGGATCGCTTGAGGCCAGAGGTTCAAGGTTACAGTGAGCTGTGATCACACCACTGTGCTCCAGTCTGGGTGACAAAGTGAGACCCTGTATAGAAAAATTCTTTTAACTTAAAAGAATAAAAATTTTTTTTAAAAAATAAGCAGAGATAGCTATATGAATTTCGGGCAAAGGAGATTTCAGAGCAAGGAAAGTAACCAGGGATAAAGAGACGTATTACATAATGATACAGGAGTGAATATTCCAAGATACAACAATCCTTAATTTGTATAGGCCTAACCACAGCATCAAAATACACGAGTCAAAAATGGATAGAGGCAGGCTGCAGTGGCTCACATCTATAATCCTAGCACTCTGGGAGGCTGAGGTGGGAGGATTACTTGAGCCCAGGAGTTTGAGGCTGCAGTATGCTATGATCACATCACTGCACTCCAGCCTGGGTGACAGAGCAAGATCCTGTCTGATTTAAAAAAAAAAAAAAAAAAGATTTGCTAAATAATTGGTCATTTATAGTAAAGCTTAATTCAAAGCAACATCATATCTCATTTCAAAGGAAGATAAACAGAAAAGCTTTCGAAGAAGTTTCCTTCCCACTGCTTAAACAGTTGTACTTTACATGCAAACACAATAAGCTAAAGAACTCAGCTTATAATTTAGTATTTTATTTCTGCACTAAACAATATAGTTCTAAAAGCTTCTAAGAACAAAGTATTTTATTATATCAAACTAAAAGCAAGATGAATTGTTTGTGATAACAACACAATCTAAAGCTCCGATATGGAAAATGGCTATAAAGTATACCCTCGGAACACAGCAATTAAAAAGAATGAGGTAAATCTATACTTACTGCAAGGGAGTCAGTGAAAAATGATGAACGAAATATGAACTACGTAATAGGATGGTGCTATTTATATAAAACACACATACCTAACTCTATGGATTTCCAATAAGCACATATATAAGTATGCAAATATATAGCGAAAAATCAAGAAAGTAGATACAAAACTAGTAACAGAAGATGAAAAGGACTTGGAGAATGTCATCAAAAGGGATTTTAGCCTTTACAATTGTTTTTCAAAATAAATATAACCACATATTACTTGAGTAATGTTTTAAAAAGCTAAGACTTTCTATCCCAAACAAACAGAAAAAGTCAATAGAATAAAAAAGAAAAATTCACAATATCCTACCGCTAGTCAAGATTTCAAACCCAAAGCCAGAAAGAGTCCATAAAACAAAGTCAGTTTGGCCTTAACCACTTATTGTGTGAAAGTTTACGACTTCTACATTAGAAAACTTCAAAAAACAAACACACATACACACAAATTCAAATTAACTAAAGTTATTTTTATGGAAAAGGGAGGAGAATTTTAACATTACTTCCTTTCACATATGAAGAAACTGGAACTCAGAAAGGTGAAATATTAGGTCATTAAATATGAAATGTTCAATTTCAAATCAAAAGTGAGTTTATTATCTCTCAAACAACAAGCAGTACAATTAACCAACGTATGTGTCTAAACTATGGACACAGTTTTGTCATCTTAACGGTAGCTTGCTTATGCCAGCAGCAAAGAAGCCTGGAGAGGGAGTGGCAGTGAGTGGCAATGAAATTACAAAAGGCGTTTTCCACAGCTTGTTGAGAATTGAATATTTTTCCTCGCAAGTGGTCCAAAGCCTGAAGAAGTGGTAGTCAGTTGGTGCAGGGTCTGGTGAATATAGAGGATGACAGAGTTTCCACGTCCAGCTTCTGTAGTTTGAGCAGCATTGTCACCTACCCCACTATAAGGTAGGTAAGTAAGCCAGGCAGACTGCTGAAGGTTTCACTAACCAGGGAGCACTTAAGAAGTAACTGAGGCCAAGAATTGGAAAACTTTAGGCCTGACAATAATGGTAAACAACAGGAATGGACTCTACTTTTTTTCTGGAGACAGATGCAAACATGCCCAGTAATGTTTATTTTTAATCCTCACAACAATTCTGCTAAACCAGCTCTCTCTCTTACCCATGTTCCCCTACAATCCTTTCTCATTCTTTCCTCATCACCCTGAAAGATTATCAAGCTTTGCTTTCTGAAGTTAGATGAAAATAATAGTTATATTGCATATGCATTTCAAACTCCTTGGCTCCGTGGAAAATTACTAAGATAGGATTAAAGGTAGTTATTAACTCTGTGCTTCTGGGATTGGCAGTGCTGCTCCTGCTGGCAACAAATCCCCTAACCCTTCTCTCGAGGAGGGCTACAGCAGAAGCAGACACAGGGCCAGAATTGACAGGATCTGTCACAAAATGAGCTCCAACACCAGCACCAGCCTACATACCACTATGTCCCTCCATGGCTGTTCTGCTTCTGATTGCCTCTTTTTATTAGTCATAATAAGAAAAGACTTTAAATATCAAAAAGTAAATATAAAAGTGTCCCTCCCTTCCTTGGGGATATGCCATATATTAATAAATGCTGAACTCCACTCTTTTCCATTCCTCAAAACAGATTAGGCTCATGATCTATTTTGATCCACATCCCTTTTCCAGATTGTTTTTGGTGTTCTGTACTTGGCTAGAGTGAATGCTAACATTTTCTAGCAATCAAATGCTCTCATTTCAAAATGGTAATTATTCTTGAAATCTTTCCCATTTCTGGATATAAAAATGTACTAACTAATGTGCAAGAGCTGAAAATCTCTAAGAAATTCCTCATTGACATAAGAACATCCCACATTACTGGAGGAAATAATATTTGCTAGCTCTTAAAAAAATGAAAATCTTGTAATTTAAAAAAATTTTTGAATAGTAACTGACACTTATTCAAAACATGTATCTGATACTTGGTTATACAAAGGTAGCAAGACACCAAAAAAATAATCCAAAATAGGAGATAATACCAGCAACCTAAAAAAAAATGTAAGGCCAACATGAGGATCACTTTAGGCACAGAACACATAAATGCTGGATAAGATATCAAAGCACCTCTTTAAATGCAAAACTGGGCTGAAAAAAACAAGGACAAAATTCTCACAGACACCACCCCAGGTGGTTTTACTCCTCGCTCAGCTCTACCCAGGTATGGAATATTGTTCCATTTTGGTCTTGGATAAATATCAAGTGCCCAGACAGTGTGGGAGTTCAATAAATATTTGTTGAATATTGACTACCAATGTACTGAGGGCATCTGGCTATTGTCATCCAACTAGAGCATGGCAGACAAAGACTGTAATCACAAAATAAAAAAAAAAGCAAACAAAAGAGGAAATAAGTTTTCAGAAACAAATCAGACCAAAAAACCATGCAAACACTAGTATTACCTGCAGAATATACAGCTGAAACAACACATCAGAGAATGTATACTTAAAGAACATGAGATTAACAACAAAGAACAAGCAAACTCCGCAAAAAACTAAGTAGAATTTATCAAAATGAAAAAATACAATGAGTGAAATTAAATCCAATCAATGGATAAAATTTGCAGTGGCCATAGCTTAAGAGAGAATTGTTATAGATGGAGTTAAAGAAAATACCCAGAAGGTGACACAGGAAGATGAAAAAATGAAAAACATTAAAGAGAGCATGGAAGACAGAGCGAGGTCTAGGAGAGTCTAAACAGAGTACGAGAACAGGATAACTGAAAAAGCCGTGAGGCAACATCAAAGCAATACTGGCTGAGAAATTTTTTTAAATTGAAGAAATTAAACCAATCCTTAGAGGGAAGATGAGAAATAAGAACTCTTTACATAAATAATTCTTAGTGAAATTGAAGAATAAGGGGAGAGAGAGTTTTAAAAAAAGGTAAAAAGAGTTTAGAAGCTAGAAATTACCTACATAGGAGCAACTGACAGCTAACTTCAAATTAATCTCAATAGCAACAATGGAAAAAGATGGGAAGTATTGTCAAAGTGCTAAGGGAAAATAACCATCAGCCCAGAATTAATATTAGACAAAACTACCTTTTAAGAATTGACAATATGAAAGTACAGGTTGAGCATCTCTAATCCAAAAATTCAAAATCGAAAATCATCCAAATACAGAACCTTTCTGAGCACTGACATAACAGCTCAAGTAGAAGATTCCACACCTGACCTTGCGTGACAGGTCACAGTCAAAAAACAGTTTGTTCAGCATCCCCAAGAGGAAAAAGACTCTCTCAGCACTCTTCATCTGCTGTTGTTTAATATCTGATAGAAATATTGTGGTGATGCTACCGTGCTCCTTAGTTACCCCGAACACATTAATTTTTTACTGTATTAATGGTATGTCGTATTTTTTACTGTTAAGTATTTATTGTGAATAAGTGTTAAGGGAATGATTACTTATAGGTAGCCTATAAATTCAGAGTTAGGAATGACAGTGACACCAAGCAACTACAGACTGTCCATATGAATGGCTGAGATAGTGACATCTTTGTTTTCTGATGACTCAATGTACACAAATTTTGTTTCATGCACAAAACTATTAAAAATATTGCACAAAATTACCTTCAGGCTATGTGTATAAGGCATATATGAAACATAAGTGAATTTTGTGTTTAGGTTGGGTCTCGTCCCCAAAATACCTCATTATGTACATGCAAATATTACAAACTCTATTAAAAAAATTCAAAATCCAAAACACTTCTGGTCCCAAGCATTTCAGATAAAGGATATACAACCTGTAATTATAATGCCTAATTTGTGGGATTTTAAGAGCAATAAAATGAAAATTAGACAAAAGAATATAAATTGAGAAGGAGTATAATAAGGTTCTTGCAAGGATGAAGGTCTATTAACTTTAGGCTCAAATTTAAATATGAAATTTCTCAGATCACCAGTAAAAGAAATGTACAACTTCTGCACCACTGGGTATGTATATAGGAGGCAGACAGGAATAAACAAAAAAATCCTACAATACATGAAGTAAGAAAGGAAAAAGAATATGAAAAAAGCCAACTTAGCACAAAATAAGACAGTAGAAATAAACCAACTATTTCAATCACAATTAACTTAAATGGACTAACTCAACAGTTTAAGAGTCAAATTATAAACCTCAATCTAGCTGTGTACTTCTTTCAAAAGGCATAACTAGGGCACAAAAAACTTGAAAGTAAAAGGGCAGGCTGGCACAGGAGCTCAAGTCTGTAAACACAACAGTTTGGGAGGCTGAGGCAGGAAAATCATTTGAGGCCAAGACCAGCCTGAGCAACATACCGAGATCTTGTCTCTACAAAAAGCTTAAAAATTACTGCCTGGCGTAGTGGCTCATGCCTGTAATCCCAGCATTCTGGGAGGCCGAGGCGGAAGGATCCCTTGAGGTCAGGAGTTCGAGACCAGCCTGCAGCCAGCCTACGCAAAAGCAAGACTCTCTACAAAAAATAGAAAAATGAACTGGGCATCCTGGTGAGCACTTGCAGTCCCAGCTACTTGGGAGGCTGAGGCAGGAGGATCACTTGAGCCCAGGAATTTGAGGTTGCTGTGAGCTATGGTGATGCTACTACATCTCCCATAGGTAACAGAGTGAGACCATGTCTCAAAAAATTTAAAAAAAAATAATAAAAATAAAAAATTAAAGTAAAAGGGCAGAAAAAGATACAGCAAACAAACATTAACCAAGTCACTTGGCACAGTAATAAGACAGCTGACAAAATTACTTTAATGGAAAAATATTCCTAGAGACAAAGATTTATAGAATGACAAACTGTACAAGTCACAGGCAATTTTAAAATTCTAAACTTATAGGTACAAAGCAAAAACTGAGAACTACAGAAATTTGACAAATCTCCCATCATAGAAGGTACAGATGCTCCTCAACTTATACCAGGGTTATGTCCCAATTATGTCCCGTGGTAAGGTGAAAAATTATAAATTCAGCCATTGTAAATCCAGATGCTCCTCGACTCACAATGGGGTTATATCCCAATAAACCCACAATAAAGTGGAAAAATCCCAAGTCAAATCATCTTAAGTCAGGGACATCAGGTATTGTATTTTAAAAACATCCCACTTCCACCCTGTAAATGACAGAAGCAGACAAAACTAGTTAAGGACACTAGTTTGAATGAAAATTCAATTAGTGTTTCATCTAACAGACATGGAAAAGCCTCACCTTAAATTGGAAACACACATTCTTTTTAAAGACACATAGAATAGTGATAAATATCTGCACAAACTAGACACCATTAAAACATGACTCAACAAACTTCAAAGAATCAAAATCACATTAGACCACATTTTATTAACACAATTTAAGTTTGCAATCAATAACAAAGATTTTAAAAAGACATGTACACTGAGATTTTTCAATATACCTTCTAAACTTATAAGTCAAAGAAGAAATCATAATTAAAATCTGAATACATTTCAGAACTAAAAGATAAAAATTCTACACAGCAAAATTTAGGAGGTATAGCTGAAGTCATACTAAGAGGAAATTATTACTTTATTTAAATATGTATGTACATGTAAGTATATAAAAAGGCTGAAAATTAATGACCTAAACTATTGTTTTAAGAAGTTAAATATTAGTGACCAATTACAAATATGATAGAGATTCAAAAGATAATGTTAGGATTTTCTGCCAATGTTAGAAAATGTTGACAAAAACAAATTTTTAATGTAAATTACCAAATGTAACTCAAGAAGAAAACAAAGATTCTAATGATCCTATAAATACTAAAGCATCCAAATAAGTAATTTAAAAATCTGAGACAGAAAACACCAGGCCCGGATGGTTTTACAGGCAAGTAAAAGATAATTCTAACTTCATATAAACTCTCAAGGGAACAAAAATAAGGAAATACTACAGCTCATATTATTAGACTAGAATAATCCTGATAATAAAACTCATCAAGGTTGATACAAAAAAGGAAAATTAGAAGCCGAGCTTACCAATGAACATAGACACACAAATCCTAAGATAGCAGTAAGTCAAAAACTGAAAAAATATAGTTCTTTTCTAAAAAAAGAATAAGTCACAATCAAGGTAGTTTTATTCCAGAAAGGGTAGATTAATTTTTATCTTCCTTAACTTGTTAAAGGGGGGCGGAGATTGCAACCACACATTTAATGGTGAAAACTAAAAGCATTTCCCTTAAAAGGAGGACTAGTAACAATGATGCCTGCCATTACCATTTATATTCTCCATTGTCATGGTTGTGCTAAGCGGTAAAATAAGACTAGAGCAAGATATAAAGGGTAAAGGGATTGGAAAGACATGAACTGTCATTATTCAAAGATGAGATGATTATTTACATAAAACCCCCCAGAAGAGTCCACAGGTTAATTTATAAAGTTAGATTAGTTACTGCATATAGATAGAGTCAACTGCATTTCCATTTATCAGCAAACAGAAAATTTAACTTCAGAAATATCATTTACAATAGCAACAAAAACTAAAAGGTACCTGGATACAGTTTTGGGCATTTGTCCCCTCCAAATCTCACGTTGAAAGCTGACCCCCAACATAGGAGGTAGAGCCTGGTGGGAGGTGTTTGGGTCATGGGGGCAGATTCCTCATGAACAGCCCAGGGCCATCCTCTTGGTAATAAATTCTCACTATTAGTTCTCAGGGAGAACTGATTGTTAAAAAGAGCCCAGCACCACCCTCCTTCCTTACTCTCTTGTTTCCTTCCTCTCCATGTGATGCCTGCTCCCTTTCCCCTTCCACCCAAGTGGATGCTTCCTGAGGCCCACACCAGAAGCACATGCTGGTGCCATACTTCTTGTACACCCTGCAGAACCATGAGCCAAATAAAACTCTTCTTTATAAAATACCCAGCCTCAGATATTGCTCTACAGCAACACAAAAGGGACTAAGACAGTACCCAAGGAATAAATCTAACAAAAGATGTGCAAGACTTGTAGTGAGAAAAACCATACTTATATTAAAGACAACCAGCTGTAAACCAAAAAAACAAACAAACAAAAAACCCTGGGTTTCTTTTTTGTCCTTATAGTCTATGCTTTCAATAAACATCTACTTTTTTTAAAAAAAAAAAATCTAAAATACAGAAAAAGACAAGCCACAAACTAGGAAAAGAAAAGATTCTTAGTCAGAATATGTTAAGAATTCCTAGCAAATAAGAAAAACCAAACAACCAATAAGAAGAAAAAAGATATAAACAAGCATTTCACAAAAGTGGAAATCCAAACAACCAGAAAAATAAAAATGTAAAAATACAACTTCATTAGTAATCAAAAAACAGAACACTTAAACCAGGTAAAAATAACAATAAAAATGGGCAAAGGATTTGAACAGACTTTTCTCCAAAGAAGATATACAAATAGCCAATAAGCTATATCATCAGCATTAGTCATAAGGCAAATCAAAACCACTGAGATACCACTTCACACCCACTAGGCTGGCCATAAGTAAAAAACCAAAGAATGAAAAATATAAGTGTTGGCGAGGACAGGGAAAAATTGGAACCCTGATATAGTGTTGGTGGGAATGTATTACAGTACAGCCACTTCAGAAAAGGAAAACAGTTTGGCAGTTCTTCAAAAAGTAAAACAGTTACCACATTATCCAACAATTCCACTCCTAAATATATCAAGAGAAATAAAAACATGTCTACCCAAAGACTTGTACACAAATGTTCACAGAAGTATTGTAATAGCCAAAAAGTGGAAATCTGGTAATATATAGAGGGAAAAAACAAACCAAAGTGCTTTTCCTATTCTCTCTCAACAACACAGGATACTTCTGTGACCACACACATCAAACAAGCAATCAATTCTGCAGCAGCCACCAGCTGGGTGTCCTTCAATTCAATTCCAACACCATCTAGCTGGAGACAGCGTTAGATCCCACAAGTTGAGGGCTCAGTCCCACAAGACTGCCCCCCACTTCCCATGCCAATCGCAAGCCCCAGGTTGTTTTACCTGTGCTTCTGACCAACCGGCAATAAATCGGGGCTCCCTGGACCCCTTACTTAGGTTCCATTAATTTGCTAGAGCAGCTCACAGAATTTAAGGAAACATGTTTACCAGTTTATTATAAATGATATTACAAAGAATACAAAGACATGCATAGAGTGAGGTATAGGGGAAGGGGGACTGCACTTCCTGAGCCACCCTCCAGGAACCTCCACATGTTCAGCTATCCAGACGCTCCCAGAACCCAGTCTGGGGTTTTTACATAAGCTTCATTACTTGGCCATGGCTAATTACATCACTGGCCGCTGGTGATCACTTCAACCTTCAGCCACTCTCCCCTCACGGAAGATTGCAAGATTGAGGGTGGGGCTTAAAGTCCCAACCCTCTAACCAGGCTTGGTCTTTCCTTTTTTTTCCAGGCTTGGTGTTTCCAGTGACCAGTTCTGAACCTTAAGCTACCTAGGGAAGGGCCAGCCATTAGTCAATTCATTAGCATACAGAAAGACACTTATCATTTTGGAGACTTCAAGAATTTTAGGAGTTGTATGCCAAGAAACTAACTGAAAGACCAAATATACATTTCACAATATCACAGGAAATAACACAAGTGTCCATCAACTGAGGAAGGGGTAAGTAAAATGTGCTGTATCCATATGGTGGGATATTACACAGCAGTTAAAAGGAATGAAGGACTGAAACTGATACAAGCTAAAACATGGATGAGCCTTTAAAACATTATACTAAGTGAATAAAAGCTAGTCACAAAAGACCACATTCTGTATGATTGTACTTATATGAAATGCCTAAAATAGGCAAACAGGTACAAGGTTTTTTGGGGGGTGATGAAAATGTTCTAAAGTTAGATCATGATGATTATCACAATTCTGTGAATATATTAAAATCCATCCAACTGTACACTTTACATTGGGTGAATTGTATGTTAAGTGAATTATATTGCAATAAAGCTATTTTTAAAAAAACCCAGCCAAGACAGTGGCTCACACCTGTAATCCTAGCCCTTTGAGAGGCGATCACTTAAGCCCAGGACTTCAAGATCAGCCTGGGAAAGGGTGAGCCCCCGTCACTACAAAACAATTTAAAAAATAAATGTGCGGTGGTGTGTACCTGTAGTCCCAGCCACTTGGGGCAGAAGAATTGCTTGAGACTAGGAGTTGGAGGCTGCAGTGAGCTATGATGACACCACTGTACTCTAGCCCAAGAGACAAAATGAGACCCTGTCTCAAAAATTAAAAAAAAAAAAAACAAAAACCCTTGCTATAAAGTCCCAGAAACTAAAAAAAGAAAAAAACAAAAACCCTGAGATATAAGTTCATACCCACCAAATTGGCAGATAGAAAATAGTCTGACAATACCAAAGGTTGTCAAGGATGCAGAGCTGGTAGGAGGGTAAACAGTCACAACTATTTTGGACAACAATCTGCACCATCTACTAAAGTTGAAGGTGGACATGTCCTACTACCCTGCAACTCTCTCCAAAGTTCACACACTGGAGAAACAGTTCCTGCACTTGTTCGGAGCAACATTCTTTCTTACTGAAAACAATCCCATTTTTCATGACAGGACAAAGAATAAAATGAGAAATAGCCTGAAATATAACACAGAAGTGAAAAGGAACAAATCAGCTACATGCATCAGTGTGGACAAACCTCCCTATCTGCATGTCCACACTTCCCTCCCTTCCCAGCTTTAACTCCATTTCCCACCATTAAATCACTCCCTCGACCCTCTCCTGCTTTTCCACTTTTGCTTACGAAAACCACAATCCCAGTTAAATGAGGCACTGTGTATTCTGCTTCCAGGAAAAATAACAGAACCATGCTGTTTTCAGTTAAACTCAGGACTGCTTCCCTCAGGGAGGCCATTCCATGCTGCTAATCCATTCTCACACACTCTAACCTTCCCTTAGAACATTTCCTACTTCCTCCTCTCTCCTCACACCTCACCAACCTCAACTCTCCCTCATTCTCCCTGACTGCTGAGAATTTCTTCCATTTCAGAAGAAAAAACAAAGAAAGGAGAAATGTCCACATGCTCCCACTATCCCATCTCCCCTGCTTTGTTCTCCCTCCTCACCCCAAGGAAGACCCCATGGATGCCAATTCTCCTCGTGGCCACCCAGCCCCATTCCCTGTTGCCAACCCAAGAACATGGCTCTGGCAAGGAAGGGTCACCTCTCCTGCTTTTTCAAGCTGTTCATTCTCTAGAGAATCATTTCTCACCAACATTACAAAAATGCTGTGATTTCTCCCATATCAACAAAACCGCAGGATCCCAAATCTCCCTTCATCATTGTGGCAAATCCCCATAACAGAGTTTTCTCTATGTGCCTTCATCTTCTCTCAGTCTTTCATGAATGCTTCCTTCCAGGCTTTTCTCGCACCACCACGTTGGAATTGCTCTCTTCAAAGTCACTGACAAATTCTGTGCTGCCTAAGCCATGGGACAGGTCTTGGCCCTCATCTCACCTGACCTTACAATAGAAGCACTTGGTAGAGGATCCCCCTCCCCCCTCGAAGACAATACTTTCCCTTGACTTCAAAGATGACACCCTCACCTGGTTTTCATCCTCCTCAGAGGCTGCTCCTTCCTGACCTCCTGACTTGGGGCCTCACTCCTGCAATGCTCTCACTCAACCTCCAGCCTGTTAAGTGCCATCTAAACACTGGAGACTCTCACATTTCTATCTGCAGCCCAGACCTCTCCCCTGAACTCCAAATGCCTCAGTCTTACAAATCTCCGGTCCACTCTCTAAAAGCTTCACAACGGAACATGTCTAAAACGCAAGTCCTGATCTTACTTCCACAGCCTGCTCCTCCCATAGTCTTCCCTTTCTTCATACATGGCAACTCCCACAGCAAGCAAAAATCCCGGTATCATCCTTCATTCCTCTCTCACGCCCACGTTCAATCTGCCAGCAAATCCTGTCTGCTCTCCCTTTTCAAGAAGGACCCGGAATCTAACCACTTCTCACTACCTCCCCTGTTCCCCTTCAGCCCAAGCTGCCATTAGTGCTCTGCTGCATCACTGCCATAGCCTCTAGCCCCCTTCCAAGGCACAGGGACAGCTATTCTTAACACATCTTCGGGGGACTCTTAGAAACCAGATCATGTCACACCTCTGCTCAAAATACAATGACTTCCCATCTCACCAAGAAAAAGATAAAATCTTAACAATGCCTGTGTGACCTACCATCAACCCCAAACCCAACCACCCACTGTCCTCACACTGGCCTCTCTACTGTCCCTCAAGACAGCAGGCACACCCCCTTCTTAGCATCTTGTCCTGCTGGATGCTGTAATGCTCCTCCACCCCCTAGCCCTGTGGCTAGCTCTAGCTCCCTTACCTCCTTCTGTTCAAAGGCCCTTACCAGAGTGGCCTACCCTGACCACTGTACTTCAGTCTGCAAACAGCCCCCTCCCTCACTCATGTACCCACTTCCCCGCTTTGCTTTTCTCTCTGCTTGTACTACCATATGGCTACTGTCTCTTTTACATATCTGTTAACTGTCTTTCCCCCACCAAAATGTAAGGTCCATAAGGGCAGGGACTTTCGTCCCCTTTGCTCACTAACATACCTGGCACTAGAACAGTGACTAAGACATAGTAAGTACTCAAACATCTGAATAAATGGATCTCAAAATCAATGTGAGTGGGGGAAAAGAAAAGACACAGAATAAAATGATTCAACTTACATAGTTTAAGGACATGTAAAACTGAAGTTATATAACAATACATTCATAGATGGCAGTCACAAAATAAAGCAGGAAAATGATACATGGGGGCGGTCAGAAGAGGGAAGTGGTCAGGGGAGGACGCACAGGGAACTAAAGGTATGGCAACATTCTATTTCTGATTCTGGTTAGTGGGCATGCAATTGTCAGTTTTAATGTTTAATAACACATGCTGATATATACTCTTTCAATATATATCATTAAAAGTTAAAATAAAAAATAGATTAGAACAGGTACTGGCAAACTACGTCCCATAGGCCAAATTCAGCCCTCTGCCTGTTTTTGTAAGTAAAGTTCTACTGGAAGACAGCCACCTTCATTTGTTTACATATTGGCTATGGCTGTTTTCACATTACAAAGGCAGAGTTGAGTAGCTGCAGAAATCTTTTAGCCTGCAAAGACTAAACTATTAATATTTACTAACTAGCCCTTTACAGGAAAAGTGTGCAGACCCTCAATAGAGTTGTCTGGCTATAATGTGGAATTTGTAAAGAAATTAAGTGCAAAATCAAAAAGATCCTATCCTCTGTTAACATACATTGATCCTTCAAGGCATATGTGATTATCCAGAGTATGCTGAAAAAATACGGTTCTGTGTAACATGTGAGACTCCATAGCAAACGAAACTACCTTTATAATGTCCTGGGTGCCAGAAAGAAACAGATTTTAAAGACGACTGGTTTAGGAAGCAAACTGCAAACCTTAAATTTATGATCTCTATTCTAGCCAAAGAAAGGATTATGTTATATTTACATAAATGTGAATATTATCACATTTTTGTACATGAGACAGATATAAAATAATCCAACTTTGGAGGGAAAAAATTTGCATATAAACACTAACTCTGTAATATCCCCTCACCCCAACCACCATCACTCTGCACTTCCCCAGAGCAGCTAGTTAGCCCTCAAAGCTCTACGATCCCATAATATTTCATTTCTCTCCTTCAGGAAATTCACTGTAACTTACAGTTGTTTCTGTCCTTATTTTTACTGTTATTGAAAAGAAGATCAATATAGTAATATAAATATTAATCTGTGCTGGACACTAAGCTAAACAGTTTACATTTAATATTCATTTCACAAATAAAGATACTGTGGAACAGAGATGTCAGCTAATATCAGGATCATGCAGCTAGAAAACTGTGTGAGCCAGAACTCAGCTATTATAGACCCTGTACACTCTTGACCACCATAATATATTCTGAATTAAGGACACAGACCAGGTACTAATCTGTGAAAACTCCCTTAACAGCAAAATACTACGTCTATGATAGGTGCCAAACAGTTTGTTAAATCCATCTAAGGGCATAACAAAGCAAGAACAAGGCCACAATGGAAGGGGGAAAGGGGGAGTCATTCAAAGTATGTATCTCTATGTCAACAAAAGGAAACCAAGAGACACTGTCCCCTCATCTACTACATAGTGACAAAAAACTAACATGTACTACCACCATAAGGAAACAATTCAGAAGCTAACTATTTATGCTTAACTCTCAGTGAGATCCAGCTGTGAGGTCACTCTTGAAACAAATAGCACTTAAAATTGTGGTCTAGTGGGGCCACCATAACCCTAAACAATCACCAGGAACTGAGATTTCTCCACTGCATCTGCATCCATTCTTCCAAATGGCCTAAATTTTTCTCTAAGAATCAATGACCTCTAAGTTATCTTCCAGTCCAAAACTATGATTCTCATGAAAGGAAGCCCTAAACGACAAATCAAGGTAAAAACTAGTTAAATTTCCTCCTGCCACTGCCCCAATCTGGGGGCTGAAAGCCCAGCCAATTTCACCACCCAACCATGAAGCATGCCTTAATAGGTAGTGTAGCCCGTCCTGATTAGGGTCTCAGAAGGCAATGTGTTCACAGGCAAGCTATCCATTCTCTTCTTCTCAAAGTGTGTCTGCCACCAGTATTCTTGCTCAGATTTACATCCAGGTAGAGAGAACCCTAGGCTTGAACTAGCAATCCCACACAGCTTTCTCCAAGTCTGACTCAATCTTCAGTCATACTCCTATTTCTGCAGCCTTTTTACTCTTGCTTTCCAATGTTCCTAAAAACAATCTTTCATTCATCTTTCCTTTGGGCCAGATTTCATGGCAGTAAACCTCTGGGGTGTACAAATCATTTCAAATCAATATATACACCCACTATAGGAAATTTTGCAACTAATATTACCCTAGTTTTCTCCACAGTTGCTGAGAAGTACAAAATCAGAGCCTCTTTCTACCTGTAAAAAGATGTTCAGAACCTATCAAACTTTAATTGTATAAATTCAGTCAACTTCTTCACCAATACATCTAAAACAGGTCAACATTGACCAGCCTCTACTAAAGTAGTAAACAGCCCCTACTAGGGGAGGGGTAAAGCCAGCTCTTGGCCAAGTCTATGACATGAAAATGTCCTAGCTAGGGATAGGCGTAAGAAGCATTTTCACATACTGCCAGATGCCCTTTTACTCGTTTCTTTACCACCTAGCCAATCTACTTGGTATCCAGATGTTAGTCTATAATCTTTGAAAAGCTGAAATAAACTGAGTATTGATCTGACTAGTAACTATCTCCCTCCCAGTAAAGCAGAACAGAGGGGGAGGGAGGAAGAAAGGGGGCTCCCATGACAACTAAATCTAACCCAAAGTCAAAGGGTCACAAAAACAAATCTCCAGTCAACCTAGATCCACAATGCAGCATAAAAATAACAACAACAAAAACCATTCCCACTCAAAGCACATCCATTTCAGGGATGCTTCAAGATATTTAGCAAGAACCTACAAAAAGCCTCTGATGAGTATGGAACTACAGAGTTAGTGTTTCAAATTTGACTGACGACAACCAATGTGTATGGAATAATAAATAATAAACATCAATCCTATCTATCATGACAAAACAGCTTCACGAGCATGGGAAGAATGGCATTGCTTTTTTAAAAACCTCAAACTAAGGAGGCAAATCAATGTAACCGTTTAGTACAACTGAGTAACAAAGATGTAACTATTTTATTCTTTTGCAAAACTTCTGAGCTCTCCACCACCCAAAGTTTAAACAAGCCAACCAATTAGAAAACAGCTTTCCTCCAAGGCCTCTAAGAGACTACTTGGTTACACCATGCACAATTCCAACAAGCTTTGTCAACTGGTCTCTTTTGTAATTGCTTGCCTCTCCCTCTGGACTGAAAGTCCTTAAGGGCCTGTTCACCAGTGAATCCCTAATATAGTTCCTGGCAGAGTAAGGACTCAATTTGTTCATCAAATAAATGAAGATTAGAAGTAGATGGGGTCTCTTGTAGTTCTTAACATAGCCACAGGCCGAATTTCAGGGTCAAGAATCAGAAAACGCCTCCGTGATCTTCTGCCTTTTATATGTCCAGATAATAACATTTAGTTGTTGAAATTTTGTGTACATTTTCATACTAACATTCTTCCATTCAATAAACTAGATAATTTAGATTTTAAGTATGAGCAAGAAAAGGATCTTTGCCCCTTCTCTCTACTATTGCACCTCATCTGCCCAGGAGGGAAGAACACTCTCCCATTTGGATCCAGCGTCCAGGGCACAGAAGGGTCCCCTTAAAGGTTGAGCATATCATATGCTTCTCCTGCCCTGCACGGGCAGAACTGGTAAATGGATCCAGAGCTAATTCTCTGGGAATAGGTGGGTCTTCATCAAAAAAAATAATTAAAAAATAAAAATTAGGCCGGGCGCGGTGGCTCACGCCTGTAATCCTAGCACTCTGGGAGGCCGAGGTGGGCGGATCGTTTGAGCTCAGGAGTTCGAGACCAGCCTGAGCAAGAGCGAGACCCCACCTCTACTAAAAATAGAAAAAAATTATATGGACAGCTAAAAATATATATAGAAAAAATTAGCCGGGCATGGTGGCGCATGCCTGTAGTCCCAGCTACTCAGGAGGCTGAGACAGGAGGATCGCTTGAGCTCAGGAGTTTGAGGTTGCTGTGAGCTAGGCTAACGCCACGGCACTCACTCTAGCCTGGGCAACAGAGTGAGACTCTGTCTCAAAAAAAAAAAAAAAAAATTAAAAAAGTTGAAGCTGGCATCTAAAAACAGAACTGAGTTGACTAACAAGATGAGGGTAAAAGATACAAAACTCAAAAATTACAGTAGTATAAGGTTATTCAGCACAGAAGCAAACTAAATAGGTACAAATTCTGCATGATAAGGTACCGTATTTTCATGACGTAAAGGTAAAAAGAAGTTTCTAAATTACTTTATAAAAGCAATTCAATATATTTTTTAAAAACTTCAGTCTTCAGGCACCTGAAAAATGATGTTAAGGTACACCATCTCTCCCCACTACTAATAATCTCCAATGCAGGATTTAGGTACCGCAAAGACAGAGTTCACAGATCACCTGAAGGATGCTTTAACTCACAAACCACCCCTAAAATCTATGGTCTAAAACAGTGGCTCCAAAACCCAGCTGCACTTCAGTATTGTCTGGGAAGCTTTTTAAAAACAGATTCTCAATCCCACTACAAATGTCCAGAAGTGAAGTCCAACATCCATGATCTTAAAGTACACCAAATGATTCCAATGCAGGCCAGTCTAGTATCCATCTAGAGCAAGGTTTCTCAACCTCAACACTGTTGGTATCTGGGGCTGAATAATTTTGTTGTTTGGGAGGGGGAGTGTCCTGTACAATGCAGGATGTTTAGCAGTACCCCGTCTCTATCCTCTAGAAGCACACTAGCCAGAGGTGTGACAAGCAAAAAGTCTCCAGACATTGCCAAATGTTTGGGGGAGTGGTTCCCCCCCAGCTGAGAATCCCTGATCTAGAATAAATCAAAATCCAATCATTTGAAGTTCTGTTAAGAAAGGAAGGAAGCCAGGTGTGGTGGCTCACACCTGTAATCTCAGCAACTCTGGAGGCCAAGACAGGAGGACTGCTTGAGGCCTGGAGTTCAAGACTAGCCTGGGCAATGCAGTGTAAGCACGTCCCTAAAAAAATATTACCCGGGTGTGGTGGCATATGCTGTAGCTTTAATCCCAGCTACTCAGGAGACAGAGGCAGGAGGATCACCTGAGCGCAGGAGTTCAAGGCTGCTGTGAGCTATGATTACCACTGCACTCCAGCCTGGGTGACAGAATGAGGAAGAGGAAAAAAAAAAAAAAGGAAAGAAATATGAATGCTGCTTAAAGTCAAGAGGCCAGGTCTATTTTTCAGTACATCCTGAGAAAAAGTAGCTAACACTACTCAGCCAATGGGGCTTAGATCTTGACTCATAATGACCAAAGCAGACTCTTGTGCTTTTTATTAATAAACTCAATGCAGAGCTTTAGTTGAGCAGATAGAAGAGATTCATTTTCACGATCATTTACTCTTCTTAAGTGTAGTAAAATATTGTAAAAACTTGAGACCAATACACACACACACACAGAGGCTGCCTCTCAAATACCAAAAACATAAAACACTAAGATACAATTTTATCCTGGAAACAAACTGAATACTGATCCTGACAAACACTGTTTTAAGGAAGAGATGCTTGCTCGTAATAAGCACATTATCATTATCTTTGTACCAAATAGATGCAAAAACTTAACTTAAAAAGCTAAGCAACCTCATCCTATCTTAATTTTAATTAATATTCATTTTCTGCTTAGCTATGGGCTGATTCTCAAATTCTCAATTAGCTGATTGAAAATTCCAAATTTTTGTTTGTTTAATTTGGTTTTCTATAATTCACACAAAAGTTAAAGTCTTCTAAACCCGAAACAATCTTCTTCCCGTCCTTAAGTAAGTTCCACCAGCAAGATGCTCATTTCTACTTAAGACTAAGTCTGTCAAAATACACTTCCCCAGAGCAACAAAGCAAGCCACATCCCAAGCAAATAAGTAATACCAAGAGAAGGGCAAGCATGGTTTCATGAACCATGGAGAGGAGCTCAGGGTAGGCCTTAAAAGACTGCGTTTATGTATGAGTGAATGGCATTTTGTTAAATATTCTAGACTCCCTGGCCAGACATAATGAAGTGCAGTGTAGCTTCCAAAGCATCCATCCAGGACAACAGCTATTTCCCAAACTATCTTTGCTGAAGTATATCAAAATGCACAGTATCCTTTCAATCTTCAATAACAACCAGGAGTACACTAAGAAACCCTGACGTTATGGATTTGGGGACCAAACGCAAGAAGTAGTATCCAAAAGTATATGAGTAACAGAGTCCTACTTAAGCTTCTGATGGACTTTTCGGTATTTAACCACTTGTTTAAACAAAACATTCTGAGGTATCACCACTAATTAATTACTCTACCAAATGTATGTAATTTAATGAATATTCAACAACCTTGCTCCGGAAAAAATAATTTCCAGTTCACTTTATCAGCCCAAATAACTCTTAAAAACACAGAGCTTTCTAAAGAGTCACCACGACACAGGGCTTAAACACTCACTTGACTTCTCAATGTATCCAAACACTTAAAAATTAAATTTAAATTGGTAACAATAACCACTAATTACCAAGCTGATTCTATGTGCCAAGCACGGTTCCAGCTGCTTTACATGTATTAACTCATTTGTCCTAACAAACTTACGGGGTAGACACTATTATCATTCCCATATTACAGAGAAAGCAGACAGACTGAGTAACTTGCCCAAGGTCACGGAGCGAGAAAGTGGTCAAGCCAAGATCTGAATCCAGGCAGTCTAACTCCAGAGTAAAGAAAACTCAACCACCACCACAAACTTAGGTATCACACATTTGCTGAGGCACATTTCAATGGTTGGAAATCTGGAGTCCCTATCCCACTTGATGCCTATCTGCAACATGACCTTGAAGACAAAATCAAAGCAAACTTCACATTCGTAAAGTGGAACAATATCAACACTAATTAACAAGTGCTGCGAGAATGAAAGGAAACAACTACCAAGTGCACGCTCCTATAAAAGCAAAACATCCCTCCCCACAGAGAAAATGTTAAGTCCCAGAAAAATGACATTAAGTCATGAGGTCGAAACGTTAGAGCACGGAGATACATCCAAGGACCCATTCCGTCCACCTACAACTGAAAGTCCAAGTTGTGATCAAAGCAAGCAAACCCTTAGGAAGAAACAGCTCCAAGTTAAGAGAGAATGGGCTTCTTTAAGAGGGAGGTACTTTAAGCCACAAGAAGAACCACCTCTCTGGCTCAAATACACCAGGGAGGCATTTGAGACCCAGTCTACGTCCGAGCCACAACACCGGAGTTTAAAAGATCACTGGGCAAGCTACCGAAAGACTCCGAACTGGTTTGTGTGTATTCTGATGACTCTGCAGCGAATTAACAGAAACCCACAAAACTTGTTTCCCGGAGAAGAGTCCAACAATGGCCTTCGCGAGTCACTACGACGAGTTGCTACCTCAACTTGATACGCTCCCCGAGGCCCCGGAGAAGTTGTCCGGGAGCCGACAGCCAGGAGGCCCGGCGGGAGCGGGGCTGGAGCCCCGGCCGGGGCGGTGGGCGACGCTGCGGGCTGCGGCTGGCGGGGCGGAAAGGCAGGAGCCGGAGCCCGGGCAGGGGCGCGACTCGCCGGCCCGCCCCGCTGCCAAGCAAGGCCGCGAACGTCAACGCGGCGCAAAGTTCGCCGTCCGGGCCGCGACCCGCCGCCGGCGCCCAGTCCGGCCGGGCACCGAGCTGACAGGAGCGAGCGGGGAGCGGCCGGGAGGGACTCGGCGCCGCGCCTCCCGGGCCCTCAGAGCAGCGAATTCCGGGGGGGAGGGGAGAGGGGCCGGGACGCTCTCTCCCCGAGCCGCCGAGGCCCAGGCGGAGCGGCCCCCGTCGCCCGCCCGCCCGCGCGCCCCGCGTACCCCGCGCTGCGGCATGTCCTGCCGCCCGCCCCTCATTACCTGGAGGTGCCCACAACCCGCCGCTAGTTGCACTCAGGCGGGAAACGCGCTCACCGACACCATCAGCGAAGCGCCCAAAATGGCGGACGTATCAAGCAGGCCTTGAGTTCCCCCCACCCTCCCTCCGGCCGCCTCGCAGCCAATCGTGACCCTCCCCTGCCCCCAGCCCCGCGCTCATTGGACTCCCTCGTCCGCCCCCTGCAACCTATTGGATCGCCCAGCGGCTCCCTTGCATCCACTCCGATTGGCTCGCAGGCCTAGTCAGTCAAGCGCGAGGGGCGCATTCTTTTCCCATGGACTTGACGGATCCGGAACCTCTAGGACCCGGAGACTGAGAAACAAATCAGAAACCGGGAGAAACCTAGCTGGGTCCCCCTACGCCGTAGCAACAGCAGGGCGTCCGCTTGACGGACGCTTCAGCCCACCAATCCAAGCGGCCAGTGCTCTTTAAGCTATATCGAGCCAAACCAATCATCGTCAGGGAACCGGAGCTGTTAGGAAACCAATGGGGTAGCGGGATGGCCGGCCAGGCTGGGCAGAGGGCCGCGAGGAAACCGGTGATGACGTGTGTCACAATGCGTGTCGGCGGCGGAAGTGGGCTCGAGCTGGGGAATTAGCTCAAATGGTAGAGCGCTCGCTTAGCATGTGAGAGGTAGCGGGATCGATGCCCGCATTCTCCACAGCTGAATTTTGTAAAAAGGGCCGCTGGCCGTGGCCCGTTTACCTGAATAATCAGGTGGCTGCCCCGGAAGTGGAGGTCAAGATGAGGAGTCCCTGAGTGTCCCTAGCGGTGGTCCACCAGCGAGAAGGAAGATAAATACCCTTGCCGAGGGAAGGGGGCATCCCTTTTTGTCTTGAGGGGAGGATTCGCACACCAGCATTCCTAATGCTCGTCTGGGCTCCCCCTCCCCCGCCCCAGCCGGTCGGGGACACCAAGATAGCCCACCCTGTGCCACCCTACTCATAACCTACTTCATTTCCAAATGGATTCGCAGAGCCTTTCAGAGTCCCGTGAAAATCAACACGAGGGCAGAAGTAAGAAGCAGGCGGCGAAAAGGACAAACCGGGTCAGCCTCCAGCGAGCGACACGGTGACACGAAGCCGAAGCCGGAGTTGAGGCTGCTGCAGAATCGCACACCTGGGGTGCGCCCGAGCTGTCTGCGGGCAGGAGGGCGCCCTTTACTGAGCACCCGGTCCCGAGGAGCCCCAGGAACCTGGGAAATGTCAGGTGACAGTAAGCTAAACAGTCATTTCACCCCCAGGACAGAGAGGATAGAGGAGTAAGCTCTTGGGTTGAGCTGTCAGAGGGGGAAGCTAGCACAGAGACCCCAAGGTGGGTCTTTGGGGCACTCGAGAGGCAGGCGTGGCTGGGGCATGCTGAGAGAGGAGGGGGCGGAGGTAACCGAGTCATGCAGAGCCTTGAGGGACAGTGCCACCATGCCAGTCCCTGATGCTCAGACCTCAGAGAGGGGCTCCATGCAGGGAAGCTGTGAAGTCTCAAGCTGGCTCCAGTGGCGCTGGCTTGGTCAGGGACAGGCACTCCTGCTCAAAGAGGGCACAGCATGGTTAATGTGTGGCTTCCACAGACCCCTGGGAAAAGTGGCAGAGCTGGGCCCCTGGGGCCCTGGGGATGGGGTTGGGGGGTAGGACCTGCTTTCCAGATGCTTAGCATCCCTCTGCACCCCCAGCGCCAACCTTTGCACAGGCCCCAGTCGGCCTGAGCTGCCCCCACCTCACTGACTGTGCACCTGCCCCCACCCCAAGCAGAGCCTGTTCCTGGAGGAGACTCTAGAAGGAATGCATCGCCGCTAGTTCCAGAACAGCGGCATCTCCCCCATTTAGGGGTGGGGAGCCTGCAGCCTTCTGACTTCAAGATTGTTCTTTTTTAAGAACCAAAGGAGCCAAGAAAAGCTTCATCTTTCTCTGCTTGCACCCCTTTTAATAAAAGGATTTGTTCCGTAAAGTTGAGATTCAGTCAAAAGGCCACACTTAAGGACCTAGAAGGCCACAGGTTCCCCACCCCAATTGGACCCTCTGTATCTGCAGGTTCCATATCTGTGGATTCAACCAACCCCAGATCAAAAATATTTGAAAAAAAAATAAAAGTAAGAAAATAATACACCTGACATGGTGGCACATGCCTGTTATCTCAGCTACTCAGGAGGCTGAGGTGAGAGGAGCACTTGATCCCGGGAGTTTGAGACCAGCCTGGGCAACTTAGTGAGACCCTCATACATACATACATACATACATATTGTTTAATACAGTAGAGCAACTGTTTACATAGCATTTACAATGTATTAGGTATTATAAGTAACCTAGAGATGATTTAGAGTATACAGGAGGATGTGTGTAGGGTATATGCAAATATAGTCATGCACTGAATGACGATGTTTCAGCCAATGACGGACAGCATGTGTGACAGTGGTCTCATTATACCATATTTTTCCTGTACTGTGCCTCTGTTTAGGATGTTTACATACAGAACTACCTACCACTGTGTCCCAGTGCCTATCGTATCCAGTGCAGTGACGTGCTGCGCGCTCTACCAGCGAGGTTTGTGTAAGCACACTCTAGGTTGTTCACACAACCGTTAAACTGCCTAATGATGCCTTTCTCAGGACATATCCCCAGCATTAAGTGACACAGGACTGTGCCACACCATTTTATATAAGGGACTTGAGCATCCTGGTGGCCTAGAGCCAATCTCCCACGGATTCGGAGGGACAACTGTACCTGCCAAGCTGTGCCCGTGCTGTGAAAGGTCCCGGGCCTCTAGGGAGGCAGCAAACCAGGGCAGGTGTTACTCACAGGGACCTGCTGCTCAGAGAAGGGAGAAGCCTCGCCCAAGGCCACACAGCCAGTGAGGAACACAGGCAAGGTTGAAACCAGCGGGGGTGCTAGGGCAGAGGGTTAGGGAGGGGCCCCAGGTGCCTGGGGCAGGGCGGGAGGGCGTGCCAGGGAGGGAGCTGCAGAAGCGTGGTGGAGTGAGCACATCTGGGGAGGACAGGGTCAGGTGCTCGCTGGGGAATTGCAGAGGCCTCAGAAGACAGGCAGAGGCACTTAGGGTCTGCGCTCAGACCGTGGGAGCCAGGGCAGGAGAAGGGCTGCCCACACTTTAGGAAGGACAGGCTGAAGCAAGAGCCGCAAGCAGCAGCAGTAGTGCAGGGTCAGAGGGGAGGCCCGAGGGGCTCCTGCCTGTGAGGGAGGCTGGGCCATCAGCAGGAGGGGGAAGGAGATGAGAAGACATTGGACAGGGAGAAAGAGGTAGATGTGTGGGAATCTGAGAGAGGACGCCAAGAGGAGGAGCCAGCAAGGGGGTTCCTTCGTGGGGCCACAGCCTCTGATCTGAGGGTAAGGTCCAACGAGGCGGTCCCCATACTGTGAAGAGCCAGCCACATGACCCAGGAGAAGGAACCCTGCAGAGGCTGAGTGGGACCCAAGCCCCACCCAATTTCCTGACCACCCAGATTTCTCAGGGACAAGACCTCCCACATTGGCCACACCCAGGTCCCCAGTGGCCTGGCTGGCGGGGGAAATGCCCAAGACCTGGCCACATGGACTTTGTTCAATAGCCCGGGGGGATGCTGTGTCAGTGTCCCGGGGCAGGCAGGCAGGAAGCTCCCACACCCATCCTGGGAGGGGCGGGGTGTGGCTGAGCTGAGCAAAGGGCCCCTTCTGCTAGGGTTGGCAGGGAGGGAGCCCATTACTGGGCTCAGTGAAGGGTGACAGAGACTTGGAGAGTAGTGGCTGTCACCGCAGAGGTGGGAGGATTTGGAGGGAAGGTAGAAGCCCTTTTGGCCACATCGAGTAGCACCTGGGTAGGCAGTTAGTAACATTTATTGATAAAGGAATGATTAAACAAATGAACGAAAACAACTCTGGCCTTATTTCTTTTTACCCAAGCCTCAGTGTCCTAATCTACCTAGCTGGGCTGTTGTGAAGTTTAAGTAAGCCAGGTTAATTTCACCCCCTCATTGAAGACACAGCTCAGACACGGTCTCCTCCAGGAAGCCCTCCCTGCCTTCCCCTCTGAATATGATGCCCCGTCTGGCTCCAGGGCATCTCAGGGCTATGCTTCCCCCATGGCTTTGGAAACTGCCCCGTATCTCTGGATTTGGAGCACCTTCAAGGGAAGGGCCACACCTGACTTACATGCTGGGTCTCCATGCATGTAAGTGGCTTAAGTGCAAGGCTCTGCATGCAGTAGGTGCTTACTGGAAGGCTAATGGATTTACTTGGCGTTTAGTAGGCAGCCTGCACATTGGCTCACTCCCCCTAGCCAATGGTGTGGGCAGGAAGGGTCCAGGAGAGAGGCCTCTGCCACCAGACCGCACCCCTAGCTGTGCGATGGCTCTAGGGAAGGGGGTGGGGGGCCGCAGAGGGTGACTCACCCTCTCCGGGCCCACACAGGTACCAGGGGCCAGCAGCCCAGGCCACTCCTTCCCTGACCCCTGGCAGGCCCTCTCAGACTGGATGTCTGGCTGGGCAGAGTAGGGGTGCTCATGGGGGACCCCCACAATGCAGCTGCTGCTTCTGAGTCAAAAGTGGCCTCCACTAGGTTATCCAGGTTGACACCTTTGCTGTCCCGAGCACCTTGGGGGTACGTGGTCCAGCCTGAAAGATCAGGAACCCTGAGTGCTTGGGAGACCAGCGCCCCCGTAGGCAGCTCTGCGGCACGTGGGTGGCAGGAAACCCGGTCTTTGGGCCTAGGAGCTTTGGTGACCCTCTGGCTCTGCTGGTCTTAGCAGTGTGACCTTGGGCGAGTCTGTCACTTCCCCAAGCTCTAACAGGTCACAGCTTCCATTTGCCAAGGACCTGCTACTAGCCAGACACTTGACTGACAGGGCTTTTTCACAGACGTTTTCGCAGGGAATCTTCACCGGGCGGGTGCGCCATCAAAGGTGCAGCGCCCGTCTACGGGGCCTTGGGCGTAGGTCCCCACCCCTGTCTGCTCTCCACGCCAGCAAGTCGGCCCGTCTCCATCACTGCCAATGCTGACCCCTCACCTAGGGGGCTCCTGGGCAGTCGGGGCAGGGGTGGCGACTCCTGAAGGTCTGTCACAGGAAACCAAGGGCCGGCAGGCTCGTGTGCCCACATGTTCCTCAGCTGTCCCCTGGTGGAGCAGTCATCAGGATCCCCGTGTGTTTCGGGTGTCCTCCCACTGTGGAGGACATCTAGCAGTTGGTCGCCCACAAGACTCCTCTCCCTCAGCTGTTGGTCAGCTCATTTTCAGGGTCCCATTGGGAAGCCTGCAGGCTCACTCTAGGCATTTCTTCCAGATCCTTGTATTTTTCGTTTCTTTTTTTTTTGAGACAAGGTCTCACTCCGTCACCCAGGCTGGAGTGCAGTGGCATCATCACAGCTCACTGCAGCCTCTAACTCCTGGCCTCAAGCGATCCTCCCCTGCCTCAGCCTCCCGGAGAGCTGGGATGACAGGCACGAGGCAGCGTGCCCGGCCTTCTATTTTGGTCCTTAAGTGGAGTTGCACTCGGCACCAAGCCCACCTCCCGCCAGCCTTCTCACTGGGCTCAGAACGTTCCAGGCTGATGCACTGGGCATTTTCTCCCTGCCCTCTGAAGACGGCAGCCCCTGCCTGGCCTTCAGGAGCCCAGCATCCTCCCCATGTGATTCTCTCCATCTCCTTCCACAGTCTGGGACGCCCTGGGGGCCGGGCCTCTCTGCCTGTCTTCTGCAGCACCTCCGGGGTGGGCACACAGCAGGCCTCAGGCCTCGCCTGCCTACTGCCCCACGAGGACCGGGGGTCCTTCCTGCCTGGGCAAGTGTAGCTCGGCATAGTGGGCTCAGCAGCCCACCCAGTGTGGTGGGCACAGAAGCAGCCCCCTGCTCTTGCGATGGACAGCAGCCCTGGGCGAGCACACAAGCGGTCACAGGGCAGCCAAGACTGGCCTGGGAACAGCCCAAAGCCCAGGCACATAATCCCAGTACAACGTGAAGATGTAGGCCCTTTCTCCAATATTACCAAGAATTTGAGGACAGCAACGCAGAGCCATCCACATGTCCGTGCAGCCTGCCCTGTCTTCGAGGCCAAGGACACCTCCTAGAGAGGATGCCAGCCCCTGCAGAGGTCTCAGCCCTTCCCTGGGGGAACCCGACAGAGGGACCCTCACTCAGGACAAGCTCGCGACGCTGACCTCAGTCCAGGGGTCAGCGTTTGCTCCACAGGGACATGCAACTCAAATGCACACAGGGCACAAAAGAATGGCAGTTACGTTTTAAAAAAATTAAGTTTATAAATATTTCTCCACTGTACAAAGTTTTCCCAGCCCTGCCCACCCCATCACTGTTCACATTTCTTGCATTTTTAAAATCCCAATTATATTTATTTTTTAAATCATAAAATATATTTTTTCTTTGTTCATATTTAAAACTATTTACAGGGGCGCAGAGAGGCCAGGGTGGCCCGGCCAAGGTCAGGACGAGTCCGTGCAGGGGGACGGAGGGGGCGGGAAGAGGTGGAAGTAGCTCCGCTCTGTGGCGGGCGAGGGCGGGCAGCTGTCCTCCGCCGACAGGTACTGGCTGTGGGGCGTGGGTGGGGGCGGGTAGGGGTCTGAGTCCGAGTTCAAATCCAGGTAGTACTTGCTGGCCTTCCAGCGGCTGGCACTGTAGTCGCTGTCACACACGTCCGTGCTGCAGGGCGTTGTCGGAGGAGCCATGCCTCGAATGATGTAGGGCCTGCAAGAGACAAACGCCGTGGGCCAGGGCAGGGATTCAGGAAGGCCCGTGTGCATGTCCGCTCTGGTGGGCACAGGCATCCGGAGCTGCAAACAGGAAAGCCCTGTCCGCGGCAGCACGAGCTCCGGAAGAGGCAGGCCTGACCCGGGACCCAACCTGCTGTGTGGCCCGGGCTCATCATGCACCCTCTCTGAGCCTCAATGTCCCTGCCTCTAACATGGGCGTGGCTGCCAAGCCCAGGCCCTGTGGGGTTGCCCTTGTGGAGAACGAGGCCTCTGGAGCCTGCCTGGCTGACCATGGGCAGTAGGTACTTGACCTCTCTGAGCTTCAGTTTCTCACTGATTAAAACGGGGCATGAAGCAGTACCCATTTCAAAAGGGGCTTGTGAGGAGTAAAGGAGATTCGGCAGGAAAAGTGCTAGAAACAGTTCCCGACTGTTCCTAGAAGGTGCTCGACAACCATTCACCGTAATATCACACCGTAAACGTTGGTGACGGATGGGCCTGGAATGGTCCCATCTTGGGTTAAAGCGACTTGACTCCGGAGATGCCTCCTGCCCTGTCTTCCCAGGGGCTGCCTGACCCCTGCTGGGGCCCAGAAATCCCGAGTCAGGCCACACAGCCTGAGTCCAGGCTGGGATCTTGGTGGGTTTTAGGAGCCCGGCCCCAGCACAGCGGGGCTCACGGTGGGCGGGAAGGTGGAGCCAACACCTGGTGGCCCCAGCTGCTGTAAGGTCAGACTGTGGGGAGGGAAGATGTCTCAGCGGTGGGGCCCAGAGCTGGGTGGCAGGAGCAAAGGCACAAGGAGGGACAGGCGGGGCTGGCCTGCCTGGTGTGGATGTGGTAACTCTGGAGACAGTAGCGGATGAGGCTGCTGTGACTGTGACAGCCCGAGGTGGGCAGCAGTGCCTGGATGTGATGCTGAGGCACCAGGGGGCCACTGCAGGTCCTTGAGCAGGTGCTGACTCAGTACGGAGGGGCTGGGAATGGAGGCGGGCCGCTGCCCAGGCTGCAGTTCCCAGAAGTTGCCACTAGGTGGCGAGTGGCGCCACGCTCAGGAGGCCCCGCGGCTCCGGGACCCAGGCCCGGGGTGCCAGAGCGCTGGTGGGCTCGGGCCACCCACCACTGCCCCTGCGGAGTAGGCCC
The DNA here is from genome assembly GCF_041146395.1 of Eulemur rufifrons. Lineage (NCBI taxonomy): Eukaryota > Metazoa > Chordata > Mammalia > Primates > Lemuridae > Eulemur > Eulemur rufifrons. The sequence goes on from NC_090988.1 coordinate 100,648,410, forward strand.
AGTGCTGCTGGGGGATGTGACATGTTGGCTGAGATCACGGGGTTAAAGGTCAGGAGACTCACCCGGGTCCACCCCAGGCTCTTACCCGGACCCCACTTCTTGACATCCCAGGGAGGAGGGGCCCGTCACCCCAATGCGGGCACTGCTGTCAGGACGAACAGCCGGCGCAGCCAGTAAGAAGCCAGGATCGTCCTGACATGGCCACGCCCTCGGGCTGGGAGGAGCACCAGCCTCCACATTCGCATTCCATCCCTGGGACTGAGGTGCCCAGAGGCGGTGTCGTGATGGTCAGGGGCCCACAGCCAGATTCCAGAGCGCGTGTGGACCCTGAAGCCCAAGTCCTCGGCCTCCCCTGCAGCGGGATGATGGGGTGGGAACACCCCTGGTGGCACCTTCAGGGCCGACAGCTCCAAGCCGTGTCCTGGCCCACAAGTGCTCCTCCCGGGGCTACCTGAAGCAGCTGCAACCCCACTGCGCTGGTTCCCGGAGGCAGCCCGGTGCCACCGAGAGCAGGAAGCGGCTGGGCCCTCCCCCACCACAGGCTGGTCTGAGTCCACGTGGCCACGACAGTCCAGGGCCCTGGTGGGGACTCCCTACCTGTACGGTCTGGCGGCGGCCGGAATGTTGGAAGAGTAGAACATGTCCATGTTGTACAGGGAAGGGTCCGTGGCAGGGGACGGAGGTGGGTTCAGGATCTGAGGAGAGCCAAGCAGAGGTGACTCGGGGCCTCGCCCAGCTGAGACTCCTCCTGCCAGCCCGCCCTGCACTGTCCCCACAGGGAGGGGCCCTGGCTGGGCCAGCTCTGCCAAGCCGGCCCCAGGCTTCCCAGGAGCCCTTTCCTGGTCCCGTTCTGGTCAGAGCGGTGAGACGCGGCAAGTGGAGGGCAGGCAGACCCCCTCTGCCCTGAAGGTCGCTGCAGTGAGAGGCAGAGAACAGGGGCACTTTTGGCCCCGGTGACCTCACCCTCCCAGAGTCACCAGCCCTGCAGGCCAGCAGTGACTCCAGGCCCACACCCAGACATTCGGCCGTAGAGGCAGAACTTCCACAAGGTCCCCAGACTCCTATGCCAGCCCCCGTCGTAGCCAGCCTGACCGGCTGCAGCAGCAGATGTCCCCCGGCCCCGGCGTGCCCACCTGCACCAGGGAGCACCTGGCCAAGCTCCTCGGGGACTTCTCCGCTAACTCTCCTTCTGACTTTTACTTCCACACCTCCTGCCACCACCAGACAGTCTAACTCCTGTAACGGCATCCTTATTCCTAACACGCAGGTGGCTCTGTGTCCCTGCTCGGCCCTGACCCATGCGCAGGGCTCCCCACGCTGAGGGAGGGGCCCCAGCCCCACTGCCAGAAAAAGGCGCCCCTTTCTCAAGGGCCTGTACTGCCACTTGCCCCCAAACTGCGATAATAAGTAGATAAATCTGCCATGTGAACGTGCCTTCCAGAGCCAGGAAGTATACAACCAGCCCCACAAAGGGACAGAGGGACCCCCACACAGGTCTGCACCCTCCCCAGCAACTGCTGCTGACAGCACCCTAGCCCTGTACCCAGCTCAAAGTGTGCAGGGCCTACTGGGTCCCATACAGCCATCCCTGTAAAGGACACGGCCCGATCCAAGCTCCTACAGAGAAATGGGAACAGGGCCGTCACTGTGTGCCCTGAAGGACTGAATTCTTCCAGGTCCCCTAGGGTGTAGAAAGGGCACAGCCTTCCATGCTGCACATATCTGGGTCAAGTCCTGTTTCATCCAGCTGTAGCATGAACCCTGGGGAGGGACGTCACCTCTCTGAGCCTCGATTTATGCATCTCTAAAATGGGGTCAAGAAGACCTGCTTCACAGGCTGCCCTGACAACTGAGAGTTACCAGCAGGAAGTCCCAGCCCTTCCCCTGCCCTTGGGAAGCAGCTCTGGGCCCCGCTCCTTATCCTGGGGAGGGTCCACTCAGCCCAGATAGCTAGCGCAGGATCCCGCAGGATCTGACCCCAAGGTTGGAGGGCACAACACTGGGGGGCGGGTGGGCGTGGGGCGTCCAGAACAGAGGGCAGGCAGAGAAGCAGCCGGCAAGGCCTCCCACAGCTGCCCTGGCCCCGGGCCCGTGGGCTCCCGTTTCCACACCTGCCGTAACTTGGCTGGACCTGGTTGGTCTTCACCTGCACCTTCCAAGGCAAGCTGAGATCCTGCCCGAGCCCCCTCCTCTGCTGGGTATGCCTGCTCCTCCCCCGCAGGGCACTGGGGACATTAAGGTGAGAGGATGTTTTCCAAATACTGCAGTGGGCAGATTTCTGTCCAGTTTCACCACTGCAGCACCTCAGCGACTTCTCAGCCATCTGGTGAACCACAGCTATACCCTGTTCAACAAGGACTGGATCTCAGCCCTGGGGGTCTCTTCCTTGGGAGCGCTACCTTGGCCCACCTGCTGTTCCTGCGGCCTCAGAGTTCTCTTTCTCTCTCTTTGGCCAATGCCCTGTCATTCCAAGCCCTGTTAACATGCCTAGGTACTAAACTTCCCGTGTTCCAATTACCACGTGGTCTCTGTCTCCTGACTGCATACCATAGTGCAAGTCACCTGGCAGCCAACAGCAAAGAGACAAGTGGACACCTGTACATCTCACTACATTCCGGGAGGTTGGAGGATTTAAACATAAAACAAAAAGCATGAGGACACTAAGAAAGAGAACGTGGAAGGGAGTTTTCTTATGATCAGAGTAGAGAAGGCCTTTCTGAGCATGACCAAAAGCACATCAGGCACCATAAAAGATTAACAATTGCATTGGATGAATGGCAAAACATACCATAACCCAAATCAAAAGACAAAAACACTGGGAAACAAATATTTTCAACACATATCCCAGGCAATGGGCCAATTTCCTCAGCATCTCTGCATCTAAAGAGATCTTGCCAATAAGTAGGGAAAGTATCAACAATCCAATATAAAAAGGATGTATGCACAGACCCTTCTAAGAAAAATAAAATGACAAAGGTTCTTAAACACACAAAAAAAGATGTTCAGTGTCATTCATAATAAAAGAAATACAGGCCAGGTGCGGTGGCACACACCTGTAGTCCTAGCTCCGAGCCCTTTGGGAGGCCAAGGTGGGAGGATCTCAAGTCCAGGAGTTGGAGGCTGCAGCAAGCTGTGATCGAACCACTGCACCCCAGCCTGGGTGGCAGAGCAACACCCTGTCTCTAATAATTAATAACTAACTAAATAAATATTTAAGATTTCAACATGATTCCCTGCATTAGACGGGTGGAGAGCAGTTCGACAGGGACAACCTTGCCGTGTGGCCCTCTGCTGGCAGAAAGATGGACTGTCCTCTGGGGAGGCCATTTGGCAAAGGCCGTCAGAATGGCCAAGGCTCGGCCTTGCAGGGGGACTCGGACACTGTCCGCAGGGGCCCAGCCACACCTGACAAAGGGCACTGCTCAGCCACTAAGAACAGGACGGTGCTGCCCTTGAAGCAGAACCAAGCTGCGGGTGCAGGGGAGGTGGGGCGTCTGGGAGTGTTGAGAGTCGGCCAGCCCGGCCCCAGCACCTGCAGGCAGGACGCCCAGGGCCAGCAGTTGCCACTCGGTTCCTCAGACCCCTTGATGCAAACCGGGGCTGACAGCACCTCCTCCTAGAGACAGGCTGACGTGTGCCACGGCAGGGCGTGTGCGGCCGCCGGGCGCCGCAGCGGTGCTCGGTCAGGGCCAGCTTTCGAGTACCCTGAGCGACAGGCAAGGCTGAGTGGCTCCTTGAGCTGCCATCTTTTGGGTTTTCACAAGCACATATGTAAAACATATGAATAAGGTCAAAGGGTCACACCCGTGTCCTGCGGTGACACTGTGCTTACGCAGTTGGGCAGGATGCTCCCACTGGAGGAAACTGAGCAGGCGGCAGACAAATCCCTCCGGAGTATTTCTTACAACTGCACAAAACCTACTATGATCTCTTTGCAGGGAAAATAAAGTCCGTACTCTTGTGTACTTGTGTAGGTCCGGATTACCCCTGGGAGGACGTACAAGAAACCCACCACGGGACACGCCTCCGGTGGGGGGGTCCCCGCTTGGCATGGGGGTGGGGCCTCTTCCGTCTGCAGGTTCTTCGGTGCCTTTTGAATTTTGTGCCATGGGTACGTATCACTTTGCTAATTTAAAAATAGCCGGCTCCATACACGGTTTCTTTAGGGATGATAAAAACATTCTAAAATTAACCGCGGTGAGGGTTGCACACATCTGTGAACACGCCAGTGGGCGAACTGCATGGTTAAACCATCAAGCGTCTAGACACAGCTGGCTGGTCAGTGTCTTCTCTGACAGCCTGGACAGAGAAGTCACTCCCCTGAGCCTCCTGGTGCATGCTCGGGAAGGGCGGGGGAGGGGAGCGAGGGGAGCTGCTTCCTGGAGTAAACTTGGCCTTACAGGGGTCCTGTGCTCAGCTGGCTAGGTGGGCTCTCTGGGAGCGACGGCAGCAGGAGCACAAGAAGAATGGTGGGAGTTTTCTAACCTCTGGCTCTGGGCTTCCTTTGTCCCTAAACAGTCAGGCCCTGGGGCCTACAGGAAACTCAGTTCCTGTCTAGCAAACCAGAGAGAACCCTCTTCTCCCTCTTTTGCATGCCCCGCCCCCACCCGTCAGGCCTGCCAGGGGCAGGTGCGATAAGGAGGGAACACCCCAGACGTCAGAGACACTCAGAAGGGCATGAAGGACCAGCCCGGGAAGGCGGGGTTCACTGGGGAGACCCCAGAGGAAGCCTAAGCGGTTGTTCTCACCTTAGAATGGCACAGGGCTGCAGGACTGGGTTTGGGAGGAATGAGAAGCAAAGAAAGCACGTCAAGTCAGAGCCCAGTGCTTACACAAGCTGGCCCTGGCACCCTGGGCTGTGCCCGCCGAGGGTCCCCTCGGGAAGCCGGAGGGCATCGGTGCCGCAGCCTCTTCACATTGCGCGGTAGGGCGAGGCTCAGCCAGCGCCAGCCCTCACCCGCTCCGCTGCCCACAGACATCACCTGCGTCTGTCCTTCGGAAAACAATCCAGCTATTTCCTAGGGCTGCGCGGGACAACAGGGCGAGCCGGGGGGAGGGCCGCGGGCAGCTCCCGCAGGCAGACAGGCCCACAGCCACGAGGGGCTGGCGGAACACAGACCGCCCGGTGGACTACGGGTGAGACTCAGCCTTTATCTTTTCCTGTGGTTTTCAGATCACCCACGCGAACGAGGATTACACTTTTCTAAGTAGAAAACAAGGTCATTAAAAAAAAAGCCAAAGGGGTGTGGAGAGGGAGGAAGGTGAGCACCCGCACGGTGCGCTAGTCACCCACTCTGGGAAGCCCCCACCGGCCAGCACTGACGGTGACGGCCCGGCTGGCCCACCCGCCCCTCCCTGCCCGCGACTCACCGGCGGGTACAGCGTGGCCTTCGTGCTGGACGAGCTGCTGGACGAGGCCCCGGTGACGTGGTTGCGGTCGTAGAGGGGCACCCCGCCCCGGCCCCCCATCAGGCTCACGGAGCTCATCATGGACTTTCCACATGAGATGCCTGCCAGGGGAGGGGACGAGGTGGCTCAGGTGGCCCGGCCCTGCCACAGACACACTGCATCCTCCCCAGCTCTGCTGCCCCGAGATCCAGCCCGCACCTCCCACAGGCCTCTCTGGCCATGTCCGGCACAAGCTCACCCAGGCTCACATCAAGTGGCCAGACGCCCAGCACCTGCCCCGGGGCCCGTGGGCCTGTGGGAACTCAGTGGGGCTTGGCTCAGAGCCTGCCAGGCACACACGGGTCCCCGCCCTCCGGGGCTGCTGGGATGGTGACGGTGCCACCACATGGGCTTCCAGGAGGTCCTGAGAAACCCTGATGACCTCACCCCCCAGGGAGAATCAGGCCACATCTGCACCTTGACATCGGGCCTGACGAGACTGACTTGGGGTGATGCTGGGACAGAGAGGGGTCCCGGGGCAATCCCCAAGGTGGCCCTGGAGCCGTAGGGGCACCTTCAGAGCTCGCAGCGACCTCACCTTCCCAGACACACGAGCACCCATGTGACGCAAACCAGCAAGGTCCAGCCCCGTGGTGCAGCCCCCGGGGCATCCAGAAGCCTGACCTGCGCTCCCGGTGCCCAGGCCACGTCGAAACCCTAGCTGCGCAGCCACAAGTCCTAGCTGCTCTTAAGACAAAGCTGCTATCACATGAGCGACTCTGTTAGCTCTACAGGGAGCCCAGCTGCCCCCCACGTTCATTTCTGAGGGACATAAGGACTTGAGGATGACTCAGGACACGTCCCACAAGAATACCGAGGGCAAGTCTGAGGGATCCCCCACCCCTCCAGAGGGCGGGCCGTGGGCGCACAGGCCTCCGTGCTGAGGGACTGTGGCGCGAGCACAGGCCCGGCAAGGAAGGCCAGTGCCGGGACCGGGCCGCAGGGTCTGCCATGTGCACACGAGGCGCGTGGCTGCGGCACCCCGGCCACCACCGTCCCTGCCGGGCCCTCGGTCTCGAGCTCCTTACCTGTGAAGGGACCGTGCTGGGAGCCGCCCGGGGCTATGAAATTGAGGGGCACGTGGGGGGTCCCGCTGACGTACTCATGCGGGAAGGGCCCACTGGCCCCCGAGTAGCGCTGGCACACCACACGCTGGCACACAAAATAGACCCCGCCCATGACGAAGAGGGAGAGGATGATGCCGATGACCGGCCCGATGGCGCTGCTGTGGCCTGGGGTGTCGTCCGAGGGCGGCTTGGTGATCTCTGCAGGGCACAGAGGGGAAGGGGTGGCCGACATGAACCCAGAGGAATGGGCCCTCCTGGGGGCTGACACTGCATGCCCTGGGGGTGGCTCTGCCGGGCCCAGCACCCACTGACGGAGGGCCGGGGGTGGGGGCGGTGAGGAGAGGCCGGGGCTGGGCCCGGGCAGCCTTGCCCATCCCAGGGCCTGCAGCCTGCCAGGAACACCTTCCTCTTCCTCCTCCCGGCCCCTACCCGGCCTCCCCACATCCCCTCAACCAGTCTCCTTTGTCCAGGGGCCCTGGGTGGTGGCTGGATGTGAGTGCGTTCCCACTGGCCCTGGGTTCTGCAGCGCGGGAGGGCCCTGGAGCTGGGTTTGAGGAGCTGCCCACCTGGCCACAGGGTGGGGCCGCCACGGAGGAGGTTTCCAGGCTCCAGACTCAACTTTGACAAAGGCACATTCCCCTTCCCATGGGGTGGGCCAACGATCCTGAGCACAGTCAACTACAACCCCTCCCGCAGGCCAGAACCCCAAAGGAGAGGGGAGGACAACTGCTGGCTCTGGTGACAAAGTTGACTGTGAGCAAGTATCACCCCCTACACGGTGGGGCCCACAGTCACGCTGAGGCCCAGGCACAGACATGGTCAGACTGGGAACCTGCCCAGCAGAGAAGCAGGGACCCCTGTGGCCTCCGCTGCTGCCATCTGTCCCCAGGTCCCTCTTGAGATGGCACCTGAGGTGCCTGACCTGGGCTGGCATGAAGGTGCAAAAGTGTTCAGGGAGACCCTGGGGAAACCTCCTCTCCACACCCCCCACCTCCAGACTCCTCACTCTCTGGCAGCCGGAAGAGCTCTCAGACCAGGTCCCTCTGCAGTGAGGGGGTGGCCATGTCCTCAGAAACACTGATTCCTTCCTATTTCCTATCTGGAACTCCAGCTCCCTTCCTGTCTGAATCAGACAGCCTTTCAAGAGCTACCGCCTCCAGGAAGTCTTCCCTGGAGTCTTCCCTGACTGCCCTGGCCTCCCATACTCTAGCCCCTGTATCCCTGAATATACAGGCCATGTCACTTGAGTGGCATGTGGGACATGTTGTGTATGTGAGTGTGCACGAGATGCGTGTATGTCCGTGTATATGTGTATCCACATGCATGCACCTCGCTCCTCAGCCTGACAGCCAGCAGCCGGGGATCAGGACCACCACGGCCTTCAGAGTAATCCTGCTGCCCGACAGGTGCTGCTGAGCGAGGCACTGTCTCTAAGAGCCTGTGGCCCAGCTGGGGACACCTACAGATCACAAGATCACTCTCTCCCCTCCTGGCCACTGCCTCCCCCAAGGAACCTCCCAGCTCCCTCAGGCCCCCCTGAGACCCTGCTTAGAAGGCAAACTTCCTCCCCCGCCCAGGCCCCACTCTCCCGGGGGAACCCAGCGCAGGCGCCCACGCCCTCTGCCGGAAGCTGGCTCACCGCACATGAGCTCGTCGGAGCCGTCGATGCAGTCAGGGAAGGAGTCGCACTGCTGCTTGATGAGGACGCACTGGCCGCTGGCACAGCGGAACTGGTTGGGCAGGCAGATGGCTGCAAGGAGGGGCCGCACACTCAGAGGCTGGGGCCGCCCAAGGTCTGGGCTCCAAGCGGAGAGCGGGCGGATGGGACCCTTTCTAGGACCAGGTCAGGACCGGTCACAGCTGATCCCGTCTCCACTGTTCCATGGCCTATGCCACGCCAGGGGAGGGATGAGACCTCAGTGCTCCTCTCGTCCCCCAGGAGGTATTTGACAGGCGCCTATCATGGGTCAGGCACACACACCTCGAAGACTAACAGACAGCTCTGCACAAGGCTCTCCAGGTTACAGGGGGTGGGGTGGGGTAAGTGCCAACGAGGGGAACAGCCAAGAAGAGCCTTGGCTCCCCGAGTGGGTGGTACAGGGAGTGACAGGGCCCTGGCAGAGCTCGGAGATAGGGAGGCAGCCCATGGCCTTCGGAGAGGGAGGCAGAGCTAGGATGGCACTGACCGCTGCCTGCGCCTCCCAGTGCTGGCCTGAAGGGAGCCGCAGCTCCATGCAGAAGGCAGCTGCTGCGGCTCAGCACTGGCCAACCAGCTAAGCTCCCCTCCTGTCCCGCCCCAGGAACCAGAGACAAGGGGACCCTGTCTTCGCTATGCATGGAATGACTTTCTGGTAACCAACCAAACAGGTCATTTATGGAAGGAAAATTCAGAGGAGGCACAAAAGAAAAATGTTTCGCTGTCAAGATCTAAAGGAGGATCCTGCTGGTCAGAGTGGGCCCAGGATGCCTAAGCAAATCTCTCTGTAACTCCTGGTTCAACGGGTTGCTAGAGACCACCCAGGGAAGAGTGCTACCTCGCACACTGTTCAGTGGAGGACACACTGTCTTGGGCTGGGATTTACCAGTGTGTGAGCCGTGGAACCTCCAGCCCACTCCCAGATTTGCCCTGAGTTTCCATAAAACTCTTCAGTGAATTCGGGAAGGCGAGAGGGCCTCGCTCTGTCTGCCTTAAAGTCAAACCACCTGGTGGGACAGGATGGCGGTCTGATCACAGCGCTTTTCTTTCTTGGGCCTAAAACTAACATCTTTCCTTCCCAAAGGTGTGGAGGACCTGGCGATTTCTCCAAGCGAAGGTTTTTCAGAGCCCCTACTCATGTGATGCCAGACGGAGCCCCAAGTGCCACACCTAGGAGGGCAGGACAAGTGGCCTTGGCGGTGCAGGGCCTCACCGTCACAGTCGGCCTCGTCCGAGCGGTCCTGGCAGTCGGCCTCGCCGTCACAGCGCAGACGCAGGTCCACACACTGGCCCCGCGCGCAGGGGAACTGGGCGGCCGAGCACACCGGGCAGCCCTCCTCGTCGCTCTGGTCGTCACACTCAGGGAAGCCGTCACAGCGCCAGGCCCCAGGGATGCAGTCGATCTCCCCCGTGGCACACGCAAACTGGTCGGGGGAGCAGGTGGGAGGCTCTGTGGAAGGGACAGAGAATGTCACACACGGTCCTGCCCAGGGAACTCCGGGCCACGGCGCGATGAGGCTGCAGAGCAGGAGACACGCGCCGGCTGCGTGTCCCTGAGGCCCGGGAGCTGCACCCACACGTCCTCCATCGCCGCATCTGTGCATACTCACACCTCCCGCCCCGGTGCAGAGTGAAGGCAGGGCGTCGTAGGTGTCTGTGGCTAGACGACTGCACCTTTCTGTTTGTGTTTCACTGCAGAGGGGAAAGAGGCTGGCTGGGAACCTGGTCTCAGCAGCAGGCACCACCCCAAACACGGCAGAAGTGCCTGGGCGGGAACTCAGCCTTGACTGTTGACAAGCCGGGGCAAGTCCCCTTCCTCCGGGCCTCAGGCCCAGGCCAGGCTATGGATCCGGTGTGGGCCAGCACACACCTGGGCCCGGCCACACCTGAGCGCCCACTGCACCCCTGTCAGGAGATGGAGGAGCAGACGGTGGGTGGTCAGCACCCACCCTGAGACGGGCTTGGGGCTGCTAGGGAAGTAGAGACCCTGCAGGAGGTCAGTGTGCCCATGAGCAGGGCGGGAGCTGGCAAAGGACACGGTCGCCCGGTCCCAGGCCCCTGCAGAGGAGGAGACTGAGGCAAGGCAGGAGGGCTGAGGACACCGCGGGGGAGGGCGGGAAGGCTCCCTGAGGGAGGTGGCCTGGGAGGGCAAGGGCCACTTCCTACCGGGGACTGTGGCCAGGGCCAAGCACGAGGGCACCAGCACAGCCCCTCAGCCTTGGGGCTGCCCCTGTTTCCCAGGACTCCCCCACCATTTGTGAGGAAAGTCACAGAAAATGGAGTGAGGCTGGTTCGGGGAGGGGACGCTGGGAAATCGGCCAAAGCGCCACGTTAATGCTGAGCGGCAGTCCCGGCACGCCAGGCTCTGACAAGGAAACAAGCATGCCTTCCCGCTGCAACGATGCGTGTGAGCCTCCGGGCACTCGGAACCCCTGTGCCTCCTCTATAACCGCACAGATCACTCGGGAGAACAGGGACGGTGACATGCAGGGACCTGAGCAAGGACAAATCTCTTGGGAAACAAAGAGAAGCCACTGTCATCACTGGGCTCGGCAGAAGGACACGCCAGGGCCAGCAGGGTCCCAGGCGCCCACAGCATCTGAGAGGAGTCAACAAGGGCCGTCTGCAAACTGCGTCTGGCCATGGGAGACGTGGGGACGGTGGCCTGCCCCACACCTGCACCGGAGCCCCAGAGGCCCCGGGCCCGCACTGTTGTTCACCTGAGCCCCAGCAGGGGAGAAGAGGGCGCCTGGGCCACCTGTGGGGCCAGGCCATGAGGTGCGACCGGCCAGCAGGCCAGGCAGCCGTGGCTGGAGGGTCGGGCAGGGCCGGGAGGGAACCCGAGCTTCCCTCAGCAGCCGTGAGACCACGGCATCCCTCAGCCTCCCGACACCTGCGTTTCCCCATCTCTAAAGCAGAAGCAGCCCATCCGCCACCAGGTCCTCAGGAGGAGTATCTGCAATGGTAGGGGCAGAGCCAGGGCGCGCCGGCTGGGGCGAGGTCCAAAACGCCGGGACCACTCAGGCAACACCGGCCCCGCCGGCCTCCTGCTGCTCTCGTCTGAGAACCTTAGCGTCCTGGGCCTTCTGTGGTCTCCCCAGAGGCACCTGCACAGTACGTACATGTCTCCCAAGCCATGAGGCAGGAGCCTGGTGTCCCCGAGGCTGGGGGGCCGGAGCCCAGGCGGGGCAGGTGGAGGGAGGCGGGGTGGGGGGGGCCGTCTACCATCCCCTCCCTTGGCCGGGCAGCTCTGGTGTCTGGGGAGCTGCAAGGACATCCTTGGACTGCAAAGCCACATGAGCCCTGGGCAGGAACTTGAAGAAAAGCCACCAGGAAGCTCAGGAAGGGGGACAGCCACAAAATGTGTCCCCTGCTCTTAACCAAACCCTCTGGGGTTCAAGGTGGGAGGCAGGGCAGGAGAAAGCTCCAGAAGGATGGGTGCTGGGGTCTCCCTCCCCGAGCTCCCAGGCAACGGCCAGTCTCTCCAGGAGCAAGACAAACCACTGGAAAGAACAGGTGTCCCCATGCCAAGCCTGTGTGTGCGGCCGTCCCCGTGCGTAGGATGGGGGTGGGGACAAGGAGGACGCTGACCCCCCTGCAGCTCACAGAGGAGAAGGGGAGCTGAGCCGAGCACAGAAACCACATGATCCAAGACTGTCGGGCGCAGCAGAGAGGAAGCCCTGGGGAGTGGGCTTCACCAGGGTGATATCAAGATGGGCACTTTTATTCCACCTGCCACCCCGGTGACACAGCATCTGGCATTCCTGCACATCACATGTCAGGGACCAGGTGAAGTGCCTGAATGTTACTGCCCACAACAACCCACTAGGTAAGTGCCCTCAATTTCATGGAGGAGAAAACAGAGACTGAAAGAGGGCCAGTGACAGCCGGGGTTGCTCAGCTGGGAAGTGGCAGAGCTGGGATTTGAATCTAGATCTCTCTGACCCCAATGCCCACCTTCTTCACCCTCCCACCACCACCACCACCAAGCCCTAGCAGGAGAAGAGGGTCAGGGGAGAAGGAGGGGAAAAGACAGAACTACAAGGATGAACGGACAAATCTGCTATGAGACTTGGAGACTTCATGTCCCCATCAATCACTGGCAGCTGGAGCAGGCAGTCAGGAAAGATACAGACGCCCTCATCAGCGCCATCAATCAACTGGATCTAATTGACATTTCCAGAACACTCCATCCAACAACAGCAGAATCCACACACTTCTTAAGCGCACATGGAACATTCATCAAGATAGACCAAATGTTGGGCCATAAAAACACCCCTAACACATTTGAAGTAATAGAAATCATAGAAAATAGGCTCTCAGACCACAGTAGAATTAAGCTAGAAATCAGTAACAGAGAGATACTTAGAAAATCCCCACCTATCTGAAGACTAACAATACTTCTACATAATATGTGGGCCAAAGAAGTCATCTTAGAAGAAATATAAAAATATACGAATTATCTGAAAATGAAAATACAACTTATCAGAACTTGTGGGATGCAGTAAAAGCAACACTTAGAGGAAAATTCATAGCACTGAATGCATTATATAATATGTTTCAAAAGAAAGGAGAGCAAAAGAAGAGATGATCTAATTTGGAGATTGGATGCCATACGGAAGTGATTTTAAAAGGATGCCAGGTAATAATCCAGCAGGCAGAGAATCGGGTCCCTGAACATCATCCCAACAGAAAGTGCCAAGGTCACACCTACCACCACAGGTCAGCAAGTTCTGCAGGAGCACGAGGTGGACTGGGCATGAGCACCGTGGTGTCCCGTCACCCTTGGCGATACAGATGTGGGAGCAACCGCCGTTGTCGCGGGCACATGGGTGGGCAGCTGCAGGGACAAAACAAGACAGGAGAGGTCAGGCTCTGCCTCCCACCTCAGAACTGCAGTCTGGAAGGTGGTGGAGATGGGCTAGGTGAGAATTCACAAGAACTGGCCCTCCTGTAGGCCAGGGCCCTATGGGAGATCCTCTCACTTAACCGTATGGACAGACCACAGTCTGTTTCTAATGACGTAGAAATTGACACAAAAATGGAAGATGGAAGCAGTCATAGAACTAGTCTAACATCACAGCCCAGCCGCACCAGCCCCCACTGTACCCACAACCCACACTGCCCATCCGTCTCTCTCTCATGGTATAGTGGGGTGGATGGTGCCCCCACACCCGAAAAGATATGCCCACGTCCTAACCCAGGGAATCTGTGAGTAGAACCTTATTTGGAAAACGGGTCTCTGCAGATGGAATTAAGGTAAGGACCTCAAGATGAGGTCATCCTGGATTATGTGGGTGAGCCCTAAATCCAATGACAAGTGTCCTTATACGAGGTGACAGAAGAGATAAAGACACAGAGGAGATGGCCACATGAAGACAGAGGCAGAGGTGGGAGTGACGCAGTCACAAGCCATGAAACACCCGCAACCGCCAGTACCAGAAGGGGCAAGGAACCAGCCCTCCCCTGGAGCCTACGGAGGCAGCACAGCCCTGCCAACACCTTGACCGTGGACTTCTGGCCTCCAGAACAGTGGGAAAGTAAATTTCTGTTGTTTTAAGTCACTCAGTTTGTGGTCATTTGTTACAGCAGCTATGGGACACTAATACACATGGGAATTAAGCAGCAAAGGCACCAAGGCCCGGGGAACCTACACTCCTCCACTCAGTTGCCCAAATGTGTCCAACAACCTGAACAGGAAGCGGGCGGCCGGCAGGGCAGGCTGCCCACCCCCAGGTGAGAAGAAATGGCAGAAAACACTCTGCACTCCCCACCCTATCCTACCCAGAAAAATATCAAGTGTCCCACCTCAACCTCAAGGATTAGGTGTTTTTATAAATGGCAAGTCAAGATTTAGAGCCAGCAAACTTTTTCTACGAAGAGCCAGAAAGTTAGTAATTTTCATTTTGTGGGCTGGCCCGTCGCTCACAACTACTCAATTCTGCCAGTCGTAGCACAAAGGCAGCCATGGATGGTACAGAACAGGTGCGGCGGCTGTGTGCCAATAAAACTTTATTTACAAACACGGGCAACGGTCTGGTTTTGGCCTGGGTGCCCAGCCCTGGTTTAGAGTTTAGCTATGAGATCTCACAGGAAAGCAGGCTGAAAGGCCCACACCCCAAGTAAACAGAGAATTCATCTAAGCCTCTCGTGCCCTCACCAAAAACAAGGAGACGCTCCATGTCACCCAAAACATCTCACAAGAGCACCCATGGGGACATCTGGTTTCCAGCCTGATCCCTGCTCAAACGTTTCCTGGGTCCCCATCCCTCCAGCTCCCAGGGGCTGCTGGTCAGTGTTCCTGGCTCTACTGACAACAGCAGGCAACAGATCCAGACTCGTGAGGTCCACGTTCACCAAGCTGACCATCTGCCAGCAATGCTGAAGGCCCAATGACACCCAGTATCCCTGACTTTGCTGAGGACAGCACAAGGGGCAGGAAGACACAGGTGTTCTAACCTGTATCCACTGGGTGCCTCAACTGTCCAGAAGCTATTTACCCAGCAACTTCACCTCCCCAGGACCTGGCCGAGAACCCACAAGGACAGCAGAGCAAGGAGCCCCACGACCTCACTGCGGCTGATGTGTTCGTATTTTACACACGACTCTACTGAACGTGAACACCAATGTGCCCAACCCACAGGGGACAAGCCACAGGGAAGTCCAATGGCCAAGCCATGGGCTCTGGCCGCAAATCCAAGCCTCTCCCTACTTATGAGCCAGGTGGCAGGTGACAAGTTAACACCCTTTCTGCGCCTTGCTGTCCTCAGCTGTAAAATGGGATTATTGTGAAATAACATACACAGCGTACTAACATGCTACCCACAGCGATGCCAGAGGGTCAAATCACTGTGCCAGCCACAGGTAGAGCTGAGCACTGACCCAAGTGAGGCGGGAGGATTAGGAGCAGTTACTGAGACAGAGGGGAAGGTAACAGAGAGAGGGACTCTAGGGGCCATGGGCATGGCCGCAAGGAGCCAGGGGAGGCTGGCAAGGTGGGCGAGCAGCCCCAGCACCCAGAAGGCCAGAGTTTGAAGGGGCTGCCCTGAGTTGGAGGAACCTGGTATGTCCTGGGCAAGCGGGGTAGAGACAGGCAATAGCTGCAACCTAAGAACAGGTGCCTTTGGGACAAGACTACCTGCCAGCTGCATGGCACAGAGCTGAGGGCACAAGAGAGGAAGCAGCCAGGCCAGGGGGAGGCCTGGAGGGACGGCAGGCTGGGACCGGGTGGAGGCAGTGAACAGGTTTCCACCAGACTCGGCAGGCAGAGTGCACAGGATCAGTGGTGGACAAGACACTGTGGAGACAGTGGGATGCAGAGAGGCGGCAGAGGTGAGGATGGGTGCTGCCCCCAGCCCCCGACCACTGGAGGTGAGTCTGCCACGTGGCCAGACCATGGACAGCACAGGACAGGGACAGCCCTGCTCACTGCTCTGTCCCCAGAGCCAAGCTCCCAGCTTGCGGTCTGCGTGTATTTCCTGAATGAAGAGAGAGAAAGTGAGAGGACAGAGAGACAGGCAGACGCTCGCACACACCCCTTCGTACACAGCTGGCCACCTCCAGAGGGGGAGGAGGAAACGAGGGGTCCCAGCTGCAGAGGCCCCCTCGGTCCCAAGCCCAGGGTACAGCAAGCCAGTGGCAGGCAGAATCCTAAAATGCCCCCCAGATTTCCCACCCTAACCGCCAGCACCGTGGATGTGATGAGCTATCAGGCCCGTGCCGGCACCTCACATGGCAAAGGGGATGTTGTGGAAGTAATTAAGGTTACGAATCAGTTGACTCTGAGTTCATCAAAGGGGAGACCAACCTAAAGGTGGGCTGGGTCTCATCAGGGCCCTTTAAATGAGAGTGGGCTCCCCGGGTGGCAGGAGAAGGGGATGTCAGAGGGGCTGACACAAGGGCCTCTCCATGGCTGAGACTAAGGGGCCATAGGCGGGGACCTGAGATGGCTCTAGGAGGTGAGAGTGGTCCCCGGCGCACAGCCAGAAAGAAAACAGGCCTCAGTCCAACCACCACCAACCCCCTGAATGAGCGTGGAAATGGATTTCTCCCCAGAGCCTCGGCTAAGGGCCCAGCCCGGCCAACACCTTGATTTTGGCCCCGTGAGAACCTGAGCAGAGAACCCAGGTGAGCCACACTGTGCCTGCACTTCCAGCCTACAGAGCTGCGGGACAGCAAGTGGCTGTTGCCTTAAAGTGTTAACTTTGTGGTGATCTGTTCTGCAGCAAAAGAAAATGACCACCGATGCCTTGGGACATCCGGGTACCCTCTGAACTCCAGCTGAGGTCAGGCCAGCTCGCACACTGGCCTTCCTCCAAGGGGGCTGGTTCGGGGGTCACTGTGCTCTGGTCAGATATTTGCCCTCCCCAAAGGGACCCCCGCCCACTTCACCACCCACTGCCAGCCCCACATACAGAACTCCTCCAGGCTGACTTCCTCCACGCCGTGGACGCCCGTGAGATGGGCCACACGGCCCTGGACTCGCGTGCGCTTGTCCCCAGTGGTCTTCTCCACTCGCTCGATCATCTGCTGCTGGCGGTCGATCCAGTAGAGGTGCTTGCCCAGCACAGTCAGGCCCACGGGCTGCACAATGTTGGCATCCTCCAGGGTCAGGCGGTTGGCCCCTGCAAGCAGGTCGAGGCCCCTGAGCGGTAGCTGACCTCAAAGGCTCACCCCACACTCGGTCCGCGAGAACACAGGTTGGAAGAGGGGGCTGCCAGGGAGCCCACGGAAGCCTGTGCTCTGGCCAGGGCTGGGAGCCGGTGCAGGTGCCCTGGAAGCAGGCAGATCCGGGACAAGCCCCGAGACACCTCTCCTCCCACCTGGGCTGGCCTTGGAATCAAGGCCACTGGCCCCAACTGTGGTTCTGGTCACCGGTTTCTGCAAGCCCAGCACCTCCCCGTCCCCACCCAGCCCGCTGTAGAGAACAGCCAGGGGACCTAAGCCCCGCTCTGGTCCAAGAAGGCCCACGGTGGAGCAGCTGCTAGCACAGGTGGGGCGGAGGCCAGGGTGCAATCCTGCTCTGTCCCCTGTGGACTTCCGAGGGACCCGGCGCCGGGAAGGAGGCCCTGGGGGGAGTACCTGACAGGTCGCAGCTCTCGATGCGCTTCAGGTCCGCATCCACCCAGAAGAGCTTGCCCAGCGTGTTGTCCACCACCAGGGCCACGGGGCGGATGAGGCCCGTGGTGAAGAGGACCTCGCGCTCGGTGCCGTCCAGGGCCGCACGCTCGATCTTGGCTGCACGGTCCTGCATGTTGGTGAAGTACAGGTACCTGCGGGAGGGCAGTGGGTGAAGGACAGGTGCTGGGGGCTCCTGCTGCCGCTGAGGCGTCTCCTCTGCCAGCCCCGAGCTTACAGAAGCGCCAGGCTGCCCCGATCCTGCCGGGTGTCCAGGGCATCCGGCCAGGCTGTGGATGGTTTCAGATTAGAAGGCCCCCTGGCCCAAGGCTGACAGGTCATGTCCTGTACTGGGTTCAACAGCATCCCCCAAAAATTCACATTCACCCAGAGCCTCAGAATGTGAGCTTATTTGGAAACAGGGTCTTTGCAAATGCAATTAAGTATCAAGATGAGAACACACTGGGTTAGGTCTAAATGCAATGAGAGTGCTCTGAAAATAGACAGAAGAGGCCTCTGTGCAGTGAGACGCAGAGACGGGAGTCATGCCACAGGTCAAATGATGCCTGGAGCCACCAGAAGCTGGAAGTTTCCAACACTCCCCCCCCCCCCCCCGCAGAACCTTCCGAGGGAGTGTGGCCCTGCCGACACCTTGATTCAGACTTTTGGCCTTAGGAACTGTGAAAGAACAAACGTCTATTATTCTAAGCCACCTGGTCTGTGGGAATTTGTGACAACTACCACCAGAAACTAACGCCTCAGCTGCTACAGAGCTCGGGCATCCCCGGGGGCGGCACACCGGCTCCCGGGCAGCACCTCAAACAGGGGCCCCCGCTCACTGCGCCCTCGTGCGCTGCGCACCCGGCACTACTGTCATCTTCACTTTTACAGACAAGGAAACTGAGTCTCCGAGAGGTGACGCCACCTGCCCGAGGTCACACGCAGTCAGCGACGGAGTCAGGATGCGAACTCCCGGCCCGGCCCCGTGCTGGCTGTAGTGCCAGCCCCGCAGAGACCGGGAGACAGCCACCTGCTCCTGCCCCCAAGCTTTCCGTGCTCAGTTTGCCCCTGAGCTTCACGTTGTGTGGCTTCGGGTCCCCTCCCACCCTGGCTACTCCCTCTGAGGACCCCCAAGTGTACCAACGTGGCCCAGGTGCTCTCCCATCGACCGGAAACTCTGAGACCAGTGGGGGAGTGTCGGGGCCTTCGGGGAGGCAGAAGCTCCTCAGGCCTCCTCGCAGCGGAACACACGTGAGGGAACAAACCGCCACCGCCTGGGACACTGAGGAAGGGGCTTCTGTACAGGGGCCAAGTTCGACGGGGCACGGCACAAAGCCCACCGGCTCCAATGCGCACCTGTCCGGTGCTGAATTCCTACCACGTCTCTCCCGAGCCTCCCACAAAGCTCCCCGAGGTGCTGGAAGTGGGGTGGGGTGGCGTGTTTCCGCGTCCCCACCGCGCTGTGAGCGAGTTTGTGTTTCCATGCCCTGCTCTGACTGCGCAGGCCGGGGCTCTGGAAAGCTGCTGATTGCCATGTCGGGGCACGAGGTCCCTCCCAGCCTCTGAGAGGCTGGCATCGGCGAAGGGCCCCAGGGCCCTCCCAGCAGATGGCCGGGCACACCTGGGGGTGCAGCACCGTGCCCCACACCCACAGCACCCACCCTCCCCGCCGGCCTCCTACCCTCGTTCTGCGTTGACGACGATGGCCCTTGGCTTGTCACGGTCCCCACGAAGCACCACCCCCATGGCGTCCCCGCTCAGCCGGTGGACGTTGATGGTGTTGGTGGCCTCGCACGTCCAGAACAGTGTGCGGCTGTAGATGTCGATGCTGAGGTCGTGTGGCTGCCTGTCTGGGTTCTGGCCTTGGCTTGGCGAGGCCAAGACAAACGGCTGTAAGCAAAGAAGCCAAATGCATGCGTCAGGGACCCTGGAGCACCCGCGGGCGAGAGCTCGGGGACGGCAGAGCCCACGGTTCCCGAGTTTAGCCTGAAAGTCAAAATTCTAACACTGGTGGGGACCTTTGCTGTCCAATCAGTCTTAACCACGTGTCCGTCCAAGAGTGATTCAGGCACCAGCTGCGGGAATACGCTCGTCATTCCCGCCAACGTCAGGGCCTATCGGGGAACCCGCCAGAGGGGCCTGGCTGTGCCCCACCAGACTGGCGGCTGTCCCTGCTCACAGACGCCCCACCGACAGCCAAACAGTCACCAGCACCACAAAGTCCCTCTCAAGACATCGTCTCTCTTTCTTTCCCATTTTCTAGGATTCATGCTTTTCACTTAAGACCCTCCAATCTTGTTTTCTCGATGTAGTGTCAACATAGTGGGCACGGGGACCAGATGTCACCTGTCACCACCCCCTTCCCGAGGGAAACAGGCAGGGGTGCAGCCAGGCTTGCAGTGCAGGGGCAGGGGAGGGCACAGGGACGACTCCCAGGGCAGCCACGTCTCTCAGACTCAAAGTCGGCTCTCCCTCTCTGCACTTCCGGGGGTCTCTCCCCAGGAGATTCTCCCGAACGCCACCTGACCCCACGCCATCTGCTGCGTCTCAGCGATGAGCCTTGGCTTTTGGAGAGACAGAGAATCCCCTACACGTGTCTTTGTAGGCAGAAGGAGGGGCAGGCCCAGAATCACGCTCATCCCCCCATCCCATTCCAGAAGCCTGATGCCCTAGTGGATCTGGTCCCCCTGGGCTACATCAATAGGCAGCTGTGTTCAGGTTCTCAGGTGACCTTGCCTGGTGCAAAGGGGCTTGGGGCACCTGGGCTGCTGCCACCCAGGGTGTGGATGAAAAGCCCCTTCCTCTAAGCAGGGAATGGGGCCAACACCTCTGCTCTGCTCCCTTCCAGATTCAGAGGGAATTATCTTAGGGTGACTCTGAGCACTGGTCATTTCGGGTCTCTTTCAGCAGTTACGAAAGCAAGAGGTCTCCAGGTGGGCAAGAAAGGGCTGGCGGCCAAGAAGTAGCCCCTTCCCCCGGCCCGGCCTCCTGGACCCAGCTCCCCTCCCCCTGTACACACACACACACACACACACACACACACGGCAGCTGGGCAGCTGTAAGGGCATCACTTTCATCAAGACAAGAAGCACCACTGTGAAGCATCACGTGTCTATGTGTCTTTGTAGGTAATGACTCCCCATCCCACGGAGCTGTGGACCCCGGGGGGCTATGTGTCCCTGGGGGGCTGTGTGTCACCTCCAACTGAACACACTCCTTCCCCAAAGCCTGGCTGGGGACGCCAGCCTGGTGCAGCCAACAGGCCAGAAGAGGAGCAAGAGCCCGGCTGACCCTGGGCCAAGTTGGGCCGACTGCAGGGGGAGGGTCTGCGGGAGCCGGGCGGAAAACCAGGCCTGACAAAGCCACACAGCAAGCTTCACGCAGATGGGCAGTTTCACGAAACCCGAGCTCCAGTTTTAACGTAAGTAATAACACTTACGTTAGCGCAAAACTTCTTAACAGAATCCTGCTCACCACCACAAGCAATGCCCGCTTTCCTCCCCAGCACAAAGTCTCAGCCCGCGGAACTGTCTGCAGCGGCGGTGTTCACGGCAGCCGCAGGTAGATGCAACTCGGCGTCCACCGCCCGGTGAATGAGCGAAACGTGGCCCATCCACGCGAGGGAAGGAAAGTCTGACACACGCTAGAGCACGGACGGGCCCTGAGGACAGCACGCTGAGTAAATCAAGCCAGACACAAACGGACAGATACCGTATGATTCCGGAGTAGCCAAATTCACAGACAGAAAGCAGAATGGCGGGTCAGAGGGGGATGCAAGTTAGTGCTCGGTGGGGACGGAGCTTCCGTCTGGGAAGATGAACTTTCTGGAGATCGAGGGTGGTGACGGCCAAACGGCTGCGTAAACGTACTTAGTGCCACTGAGCTGTATGGTAAACTTGAATATGTTTAATAGTGAAAATGGTAAACTTTATGTTATAAATGTATACCACAATAAAAAATAGAAAATATAACCTCAGCCAGCTGGATCCTAATTTAAACATCGCCCCTGGGGGGTGGGCGCAGCCCTAATGAAGAATTAAAGCCAAGCCCTGCCAGGGACAGGATGGGAAAACACGTTTCCTAAATAAGCTGAACCCCAGAAGCTGTTCCCTAGGAGGGTTTTCTTCAAAGTCTTCACCCACTTCTGCGTGGACGCCATAAAAGGACCTTCTCCGATGAGACTCCAAGGCAATTTGCACCCAGGCAGGGAAGCCCAGAGGAAGCCACCATCCCTCAATTAACACTTCCCATTCTCCAAAGGCTTCCCTGCGACTGTCACCTGCACCTGTCACCTGCACCAAGTAAGATGAAAGGAACCCATTTCCTCTGTGACTCTGCTCCACAGAGAGGATTATCACAGCTGCCCAGGCAGCGCTGTGGATTTCAATCTGGTTGGCTTTTGCCATCAACCGAGGACATGGACCTCACACTATGACTTAACTCACAATCGTGGCTGGACGAACGCTCTGGTGGAAAGGGGTGTCCAGCTCGGGGGCAGGACGGCAAAATCGACTTTACAGACACTGCGAATCTTCTCAAAGTCCCTACAGAGGAGCATTTCTCTGCCTCACTGTTAGAAAGATACCGAGATTTCATCAAGACAACATAAGCTCCTACGCCAGCCACTCGGTGGAGAGAGAGGCTGCTTGCTTCTGTGAACGAGTCTCTGGAAAACAGCACCACGCACAAGCCAGGCACGTCCCCGAATTCCACAATGACGACTGCGCTGTGTCCCTGCTGCCACCGTTAAGAGCTGCCAGGCGGGTCTGAGGCCACAGGGAGCACACAGCCTCCCTGGGACAGGTCACACGAGCCTGACGACGTATGGTGGTCAGTTCTGCTACAACACTCATTTTGAAAACACAGATTTGTTCCCTCGCAGCGAGGTGTCACAGAACAGCTGGAGCGTGGCACAGATTTCCCATTTGCTCCTGCATAATTTCATCTGTGAGAAACACTAAGTGAACACAGAGAACCACACCCAGCACAGAGCCGGGTACGGACACGCAAGACACTCACCTCCACCTCCCACCTCCCTGGGTCACCACGGGGGCTACGAGTCTCGGCCATCCACACCCGGGGTTAGAACTTTCCATCCGATCCCACGCAATCCTCCTTCCGCCACGTCACAGGACGCAGGCGCTGCAACCCTCCCGGTGCTCGTGCCCACGGCCAACTCCAGGCCTTTCAAGGAACAGCGCGGCGCTTTTACTGCAGTGCTCACATGATTGTAGGATACATGTACTTAGCACGTGCGAAAAGGTGCTCCAGCATATATCAGCTTCTTATCTCTTTTGTTGTGTGTCACTGATGGGGACTGTGGGCGCTGTGCCCCGGCCCCCTTCCCCATAAACTGTGTTTCTACCACGCGATCCTGCACAATACGGTGCATGCACCACTGCACTGTAGCAGAAACGACTGTACAATTCCTACGAAATAGAAGACAAATCTGGAGTAACCAATACCAACTGCCCCTGCGAGACACAAAACCGCCCTAGGAGGAAAAACTCCTGTGGGTTTTGACCCCAACCACTGAAACAGCTAGGAAATCAGTCTGTCTAAGGTTTCACCCCACTCGGGGTTATACCCTGCAACTCCGTAATCGAAGCCCACATCATTGTTGACCCAGGCCTGCTCTGCCGGCCCCCTCTGCACGGAAGCGGCCCCACGCCTTCCAACGGCCCACTTGCCTGGGTCCCGTCGTCCCTGGCGCGCTTGATGTTCTGGCGCCCGTCCACCCAGTAGATGAACTTGTCCAGGGGGTCGTAGTCGATGGCCTTGACGTTCCTCAGCCCGTGCAGGGGCAGGATGAGGTCTGGGCTGTGCTGGTCGTCTGGGATCATCCGGCTGATGGCGCATTTCTGGCTGAACAGCAAGAAGGCGGTGGGCGCTGCGGGAGGCAGAGGCGAGGGGCTGCGTGTCAGCGCCTGCAGGCTGACGAGGGAGCGGCGGGGCGGACGGCTGCCACTTCGTCACAGCGAGGACGCCTGCACACGCACCTGCCAGCTGCCCCTGGGAAAGACGGGAGGCCTGGGGGATTCTACTCTCCATGGTACACGTGTCTCTGAAGTTTCAAAGGACATGTGTTATTTTAAATTTCAAATTTGTAAATCGGTAAAACGTCAGGACAGAAGGAGGGTTGTGGCACCAAACACCAAACTCGCACCCACAAATGTCCGTGACGCTTGGATGGCTGCGCAGTTTGCCCCGGTGAACTGCTGAAAACCGTGTCACATGACGATGCCACCAGGAGGGAACGCTCCTCAGGGTGTCAGTGAGCAGCACGTCGCCCCACAACACTGCGCCGGGAACGAGGCTGGGCCCGGCAGCCGGTGCCTGGAGGCTCCGTGAGCAGCACGGTCTCCCCGCATCCCGGTCTCCGTGGTTTTCAAGGCAGCCAGGGACTGGGGGGCTGAGAACGCCCCCGGGCCTTCCCTCAGGTCACCGGCACAGGCCCTGAAGACCCTACTTTCCAGAGGGAGAACACAGGACGGCCCCTCCCTCGCGGCAGGTGACAGCGGTCTGCAGACCTGTGTCCGGCTGCTCGTGTTCAGAAACCATGGCGCTCGGAGCATGTGGGAGGACACCAGCGCAGCTACCGTGTGGGGGTTACAGCGGCTGGTTTGAAATCCAAGTTGTCACCCCAGGTCTGCCGGCCACAAGAGACTCTGAGGAACAGCATCCCCTCCGTGCCTGGGTTACCTGCACCTCCACGCGACCCTTCACGGCGTGGCCCATGGATGAAAGGTGACCAGAGGGTGCCCAGACCCGTCACATCCCAGCCCAGGGCCTCCAACGGCCCACGAATCTTGCAAAGCCTCAAGCCCCCATCAATACAACCGGGCAGCAAGACCAGCCCTGGGGGCGCCCAAGGCTGCCTGCGGCTCAGACAGGCCAGATGACAAAGAGCTTTATGAACTGCCAAGTGCTGCGTAGAAGCTGGATTACGACTGGCTCTGTGCCGGTGTCAAGGGAGAAAAGCCTGCCAGCAGGATGCACCTGCACTCTCTGAGGGGTCGTGGGAAAAGTCACCCTGGACTCCCTGAACCTCTTTTCTCATCGTTGAAACAAGAACAGAAAGGCCCACCTATAGCTCAGAGGTCAGTGTGAGGACTGAGCTGATGCAAGGCCACCTGGTCAAGGGGGTCTCTGGAGCCGGCCCACCTGGAGCCGAGCCTGGCTCAAACTTTTCCAGCCGTGTGGCCTTGGCCGGGTTACTACACAACTCTTTGCCTTACATTCCTTTTCTGTGAAATGGGGACTGTGTTACGCACCACCCACACGCTTGAGGAGTAACCGAGTGCCGTGGAAAGCACTCAGCATCATGCCAGCAATACGAGTGGAGCGACTGGTTCTCACATCCAGAGTCCTCCCCTAGAATCTTCCAGCTGAGGGCTGGGCCCATTTACTTGTGTCTTGATGATGCAACAAGTCCTCCACCCAGCCTGGGCCTCCAAGTAGCATTATGCGGCTTGTGCAGTGCACAACCTGCCCAGCCATCCACGTACACTAAGGTAATGTCCTTACCTTAGTAAGGGATGAAAGGGTCCTTTCAACCTCAGCTCCAGCCTAATCTAATGTGGGAGTGTGGTATGGGGGGAAAGAAAGGCACTTACGGCTACAGTTGCGGCTGCTGGGGTCCAGGGTGTAGTGCGAGGCACAGCCACAGCGGTGGCCACCAGGGACAGCGAGGCACAGCTGCCCACACTGCCCGTTGTTATGCATGCAGTCGTTGAGGCCATCCTGGCGGGAGGAGTGGAACACCAGGATGTCCATCACGAAGTCCAGGTGGCCCTGGATGAGGGTGCGGTTCCGGCCGCTGGTCTTGTCGGCCCGCTCGATGCTGTGCAGATTCCAGTCCGTCCAGTAGATATAATCGCTGTACTGCGTCAGGCCAAAGGGGTGAGGGAGGTCATCGGCAATCACGACCCGCTCCTGACCTGCGTGGAAACACGTGGGCACGGCGTCAGCAATGGCACAGCCAGGCCACTAAGCACGGGTGGTCCAACCCTGCAGCCTGGCAGCCACGAGAAATCCTTAAAGTCTCTGGCCACTTTGTACAACGGGCAAGGTCTACCAAAGCTGAACATCCGCCTACTCGGCAACTCCACTCCTGGGTGTATGTCCAAGAGAAATGCACGCGTCGCCCACCAAAACCACACACACGAGAATGCCCACAGCAGTAAGTACAGCCATGAGTCGCTAACAACAGGGATATGTTCTGAGAAATGCATCGTTAGGCGCGATGATGCGATTTCGTTGTGCAAACGCTACAGTGTGTCCTTACACGAACCTAGCTGGTATAGCCCACTACATACCAGGCTGCATGATACGGCTCATCGCTCCTAGGCTACAAACCCGGACATGTTACTCACTGAATCCTGGAGGCCACTGTAACACAAGGGAAGTATTTCTGTATCTAAACATATCTACACATAGAAAAGGCACAGTGAAAATATGGTATTATAACCTTATGGGACCACCATCATGCATGTGGTCTGTCATTGACCCGGACATTATGCGGTGCGTGACTATTTGTAATAGTCACAGACTGGAAACAACCCAAATATACGTCAGCAGTAAATGGTGGTGTCTTCTTATACTGTAAGTTACGTATTAATAGCAATAAGAATCACAACGCGGTCAGACCTCACGGAGATTCAGAGGACCCTCAGGGGGCACTTAGTGGGTGCCAGGCAGGTGAGAGGTGCTTTTGTCCACATTATCTAATTAATTCCTATGTCAACTCTGTGAGAAAGGTACCATTATTACTAGGAAACCAGGGCATAGGAGGGCAAGTGACTTGGCTAAAGTCACACAATCCCTAAGCAGCAGGGCCAGGAACAGCCCGGGCAGTGAGGCTCCAAGTCCATGTCCCTGCCGGCTCCTGCCACGTCAGGCATCGTAACTCTCATTTGTTCCCCCAGTGACAAGCCTGGGGCCGTCCACACTGTTAATCAAGTGCTCAGTGACACCCAGAGCATGGAACAGAAGACACGCAGCAGAGTGACAGCCAGGCCCCCCACGCACGGCCATCCTCGACTTGCAGGCTGAGGCCAGTCACCAGGACTTTGTGGTTTTCAGCTGGGACTGTCCTCACTCCAGGGTGATTAATGAGCACAATATTTCAGGAACCACAACTGTGCTGGGATCGGTTTCTGGTCTGGCACCAGTTTCGGGTAAAGACCAGACAAGCAAGGTCACGCAATTCACCCCCGAGCTGGGGAGCGGGTCTCAAAGACACACTCAGACCTTGCCCGCTGGCCTCATACACCGGGGCAGTCAGAGTCCATGGCGGGTGCAGTTGCCCTAGGCAGAAACCGGGACACTGGGGTTCCAGCTCCAGCTCTGCCCGCACAGTGCCTGGGATGAGGCATCCAGCTCGCCTACACCCCGGTGTCCTCGTCCACACAACGGCACAACCACACCCACCACAGACGGCAGCAGCAGTGATCAGGCAGGAAGCCAACCTCTGTTCGTCCTTCCTGCAGGCCCCACAGCGCTGGACGGCTCGCAGGGGCTCTGCCAGGCCCACGGTACAATCGGCCAGCCTAGGATCACCAAAGCCAGGGCTGCCTGGGTGACCGTCCCAGCGCTGCATGACCAGCTACACCCTCTCCTCCCCTGTCTGCCCAGAAGCTGAGGCCTGCCTGGGAGTCAGGTCTGAGCCCTGGGAGCTTGTGCTCCATCAACCTTCCATTCTCCCAGCTTGGCGGGGTGGGGGGTCCCTGGGGAGCACGGTGGCCCCAGTCGCCTGGCACATCATCCAGGACAACTAACATAACCACTCCCCTCTAGCAGAATAGTCTGAGTTCCTGCTCTAGGTTCAGATCCTGCCCTTATAGCTGGATAAGCAGGGACAGGTTTTTTTAAAGCTTCCCTGGGCCCCATTTTCGCCATCTGCCAAGGAGATGAAACAGAGTGGCCCAGGGGTGCTGGGAGTCTGCGAGCACAGCGGGTACTCAAGGCTGGGTGGAGACTGAGCGCTGGTGTCTGAGGAGGGCTCCACAACTCACCAGCTCTGTGACCTCAGGCAAGTCATGTGACTTCCCTGGACCTCCGTTTCCCCATCAATGAAAACCTCTGCTATGTCCCTGCCCAGGGCCTAGCTGGGAACTGGTGCCAGCAGGTGCACGGGGAACAGCTGTGACCAGGGCCTCTCCCGACACAACCACAGCAATGGCAGCACAGGGGGACATGGACAACCCCCAGGAGGGTAAGGCTGATGACCTCAAGGTGTGTCCACACCTCCTACAGGGGACTTGCAGGCCAGAGGGGCACAGTGCGGTGGGGCTGGGAGGTGGCCAACACCCAGCCACCCCACCCTCCATGCCAAAGCACAGGGCCTCGGCCCACCCTCACCCAGCATGTTGGACGACTCAATCATGTTGGTGTC
The DNA here is from genome assembly GCF_041146395.1 of Eulemur rufifrons. Classification (NCBI taxonomy): domain Eukaryota; kingdom Metazoa; phylum Chordata; class Mammalia; order Primates; family Lemuridae; genus Eulemur; species Eulemur rufifrons. The sequence goes on from NC_090988.1 coordinate 100,676,134, forward strand.
CAGGTCGGTCCAGTAGAGACGCTGGTCAGTGTAGTCAATGGTGAGGTCGTTGGCCCGGCCCACCTTGTCCACCAGCGTCATGCAGTTGGTGCCGTCCATGAAGGCCCGCACGATCCTGGGCTTGCCGCCCCACTCAGTCCAGTAGATGTAGCTGGAAGGCACCGGGGAGAAGGGCAGGCAGGATCGGTGAGTCCACTCTCACCAAGGCAGATGGTGGCAGGGGACACATAATGCCACCATCTGCTCAGCTCGGCCCTCCCTTCCTGGAGAAAGCCATGTCCTGGAAGAAGGGAAAGGGTGAGACCCCTGCAGCCCAAACATCCCTACAAGGCCATCGCCATGCACCTCCCTGAGTTCCGGCAGCAGCTCACTTGTAAGGGGACCAAACACGCACTTACAGACACGAGAGCAGGAGACAAGGCAGCCGCGTCTAGAACACCCAGACTGGGGAGCTTCTGCCAGGACACATGCAAACTAAGCTCAACTGCACGCGGGGAAAAAGGCAGAAGCCAGGATGGACTGGGGCACAATGGATGGACAATCCCCTTGCGTGAAGAGGGTGGAAAACAAGGCCCAGGCAGAGGCAGCCTCGCAGGTCGCGGTGCAGACTCAGCCCTGTGCTGCTCCCCCGGCTCCTCCTTCCTCCTCTTAGCAGATCCAGAAAAGGAAACACATCCCAAAGCCAGGATTTTGTAAGGTCCCCGTGCTCTTCCCCTTAAACCTGGGCCACTTTCTGTGTGCCCTGCTGTCCTGGAATCTTCCTTTCTCCCACAGCAGAGCACGTGACAGGCAGGGATCGAGCTGCTCTGTGCGAATCACGGCCACTTTACGGGGTGGGCACTGTGCCCGCCGCACAGGAAAGCAAGCACAGGTCCAGGGACAGACCCTGCCCAGGGCCTGTCTGGCCCCAGTGCCCACGGCAGGGCCCCCGAGCCGCCCGGCAGATAAAAGCATGTTTCCCTCCAGAGACGGGTGCTCAGCTGCAGCTCAGTGGCCTGCGAGGAGCCGCTCCTGGACAGCCTGAAACCTGAGGACCTCGACGCCAACTCTGCGATCACAGTCTGGCAACACGGTGCCGGGAAAAGAGGCCTAGACGGGAGCCTGAGACAGAACGTCCGGGCCAGGCTCTGCTCTAACTGGCCTCATGACCTTGGGTAAGTCACTTAGTTTCTCTGAGCCTCAGTTTCCACATATGTGAAATCGGAGACACAGACACCCACCCCAGATGCTCCAATGAGCCAGCCCAGGTGAACGCAGCCAGCACAGGGCCTGATACAGCGGCTTCTATCCTTTCCTTCTGCTCTGGCCTCAGCTTCCCTCCGTGAGTGAACCAGACGACCCCCAAGGGTCCCAACAGCCCTGGCCACCGTCACAGGGAATGGGGGTCAGTGCAACTCTAATCGCACAGTGCCAGGCGGGCAGCCAGCCCCTCTGCCTCATTGGCACAGCTGTACTGGCCGGGGCAGAGCGGTCGCAGGGCATGGGGACTCACACCACAGACCACACGGCCCTTACCCTTTGGTGGGATCCAGGGCCAGCGACCTTGGGTTGTCCAAGTCCCTCCACACAAGGACTTGCCGGAACTGCCCGTCCAGCCGGGCCACTTCGATCCTGTTGGTCCCGGTGTCGGCCCAGTAAAGGTTCTTGCCCATCCAGTCAACGGCCATGCCTTCGGGGTAGTCGAGGCCAAACTCGATCACATGCTCCACCGAGCTCCCATTCATGAAGGCGCGGCTGATGGTCTGGCGGCAGGCGAGGAGGGAAAGGGCCACGTTTTAGCAACCAGCATCTTTTGTAGACACCTAACCACGAGGAGCCTGGCCACCTGGAGCAACTGCTGATCACATTTGGGATCAGGTCGCCAATATTCAAGAGCTTTAAAACGAACATTTGAAATGTAACAAAATGCAACCTTTTAAGAAAGAGCAACTTGGACATTGATACACATATCACATAGGTACTTATGTGAGGCTTGAAAACATTTGCATCCTTTCACCCAGGAATCTTCCTCCTGAAACTTTAAGTTTCCAACTAAGAAAAATATAAAAGACACAGAACTATTCAAGATACAAGAAAAAGGCTTTACGCACAGTATACACAGAGCTTTGTTTTGTTTTGTTTAAAAAAGACTCACTCTGTCTCACTCTGTCACCCAGGCTGGAGTGCAGTGGCACAGTCATACCTCACTGCAGCCTCACGCTCCTGGGCTCAGCCATCCTCCTGCCTCAGCCTCTCAAGTATTTGGGACTACAGGCATGCGGCACTGCACCTGGCTAATTTTTAAAAATTTTTTGTACAGATGGGGTCTCACTATGCCACCAAGGCTGGTCTCGAACTCTTGGCCTTAAGCAGGCCTTCCACCTCAGCCTCCCGAGTAGCTGGGACTACAGGCTCGCACCATGCCTGGTTCCAAAGATGTTTGTTACTATGATATTGTTTGGAATTGGGAATGGTTAGGTCTAACAGGGAATGTCTGTGCAGTGGAATATTTTACACATTTCAAAAATATTAAAGAGTTTGTAACAGCTTAAATAAAACACCTTTTACAATGTTAAATGGAAAAAAAATCACAATATAGAATTCTCTGTAGTGTAAGACTGTGACTATGAGAAATACTATCTGGAGAAAAAAGGCTTGAAGGAAACACACAGAAGTGTCAGAAATGGTTGACTCTTGACTAGTGAGGTTACAGGTGACTTTTATTTTCTACTTTATACTGTTTTATATATGTACATATATATATATATATTTTTTTTTTTTTTTTACAAAGAACCCTTATGACTTTTAAAATCAGAAAAAATCTTTCAAAGATATGTAATATAAACAGTAGAATTAAAAAAATGATTAACTGTTTCAGTTGTCCAGTATTTTAGAACAGGGATCAGCAAACTTGCTCTGTAAAGGGGCGGACGGTAAATACTTAGGGCCTCACAGGCCACACGGCTGCCATAGCTCGACTCAGGAGCACAGAAGCCACTGCAGACAACCAATAAACAGATGGAACTGCCACGTTCCAATAAAACTTTATTTACAAAACCCGGAGGCCCGCCCATGGATCCGTTTGCCAAGCCCCACTTTAAAAAGTGAAAAAGTCCTTTCCTGTATTTGTCCAGATGTTTGCACTTGTACTGGGAACGAGGAAAGGGTTTGCTAAGCAAATGGGCACCGGTGAGGGGGTGGCGGGGGGTGGCGGGGAGGGTGGGTCTGAAGTCAAGGGCCATTGACAACCAGTGTTTCGCGTTTACACAACCACTCTATAAAAGCCTGTGTGTCTAGAGGATCTGCTCATTAGTCACTCATATTTGTTTATTAAAAATACTTTCACTGGCTGGGTGCGGTGGCTCAAGCCTATGATCCTAGCACTCTGGGAGGCTGAGGCAGGAGGATTGCTTGAGCTCAGGAGTTCAAGACCAGACTGAGCAAGAGTGAGACCCTGTCTCTACCAAAAATAGAAAAAATTATCTGGGCAAGGTGGCATGAGCCTATAGTCCCAGCTACTCGGGAAGCTGAGGCGGGAGGATCACTTGAGCCTAGGAGTTTGAGGCTGCTGTGAGCTATGATGATGCCACTGCACTCTACCTGGACAACAGAGCAAGACTGCCTCAAAAAAAAAAAAAAAAAAAAATTTTTCACTGATATTTTAACAGCTTGAATGAAGTTATAATAAACACTATAGTTCTTCAAAAAAAAATTTTTTTGAAGCCTTTGAGGCCTAACCATTCAGGCAAGTTTTCACGTGCAATCAGCCCACGGTACCTTCAGGCTGACGTCCGTCCAGTAGATGTGGTTGTTGGACACGTCGAAGTCCAGGGCGGAGGCCTCCTTGACGCCCGTGAGCGGGATGGCCACGTCGTTGTTGTTGGTCTCCAGGGAGATCCTGTGGATGGCGGCTCTGCTGGTGAAGACGAGGAAGGCCTCGGGCACGATGCAGGTCTTCATGTCGCTCAGCAGCTCCAGGCCGATGGGGCAGCCGCACCTGGTTGCTCGGGGTGTGAAGAAGCACAGGTGGCTGCACCCGCCGTTCCCGTCTGCACACGGGTTGGTTCCTGGAGGCGAAAGCACAGGCCCTGAACACCAAGGGCCAGCAGAGAAAGCGGCGGGACCCAGCCACCGTCGCGCACGGCTCTACTCCCATCACACGTCAACAGGGGACAGCAGGTGGGGCGCTGGGAGAAAGCCCCGGATGACGGCAACTGAAGTTCTCCCCTGGTACGGCCGAGTGGCAGTGACAGTAACAGCAGCAGCTCTCACTGGGCCTTGCCACGAGCCAGGCACTGGTCCCTGGGTCACCTATCTTAACTCCCTCCATCGGCCTAGCAGGCAGCAGGTATTCTCAAGCCCAGTGTCCAGTCGAGGAAACCAGAGGCCAGAGGACCTGCCGGGGTCACACCGGCAGTCAGGGAGCAGCGCAGCGAGGGCCCCGCCGGGCGGGCCAGCCCGGGACGCAGTGATGCCTCCAGGCAGCCAGGCAAGTCGCCCCTCCCAGCCTGCGGACGGGACTGGCTCCCGCGGGTCCCACCCAGCTGCTCCCTGCAAGTCAGTGACATCCTCAGCAACCCTGAAAACTCGCACTCTCCCAGGAGAGTTACAGGGAGCTCTTTTCACGGAAGTAGACAGCACGCAGCATGTTTGTTTATTTTTATCCAGTCTGTTAATCTCACTCATCTCCCAAAACGCTATTAAAATTGGCTTTAATCTAGTGCTAAATATTTAAGCTTAAAGAATCCTTTCCCCTATCTCCCTTAGTAAACCATCAGATTGGGGGGAGATTTCTCACCTTTAAATCACAGCCCTCTAGGTGCGTCCTTTTTTATCTCTGGGGTTTATTTTTTGGTTTTTGAACAATCACTCATAGTTGAGTCTCACCCTCCACAGTGGATAATGAATGTGTTTTGTGAGGTTTTTGTTTGTTTGTTTTGAGACAGGGTCTCTCTCTGTCGCCCAGGCTGGAGTGCAGTGGTGTCACCATGGCTCGCTGCAGCCTCCAACTCCTGGGCTCAAGCCATCTTCCTGCCTCAGCCTCCCAAAATGCTGGGATGACAGGCATGAGCCACTGCGCCCAGCCTAACAAATGTGTTTGTAAAAGTGGCCGGTAAAACTAACCTGTGCAGCCCACCCTCCCGTCCTCTCTGCATCAGGAGCCCAGGTTTCGACTAGGAGCACCAGCTGCTCTGAGGTCACCTGCCCGGCCTCACCTCCAGGCCTTTGCTCGGCTGCCCCTTCCGCTGGGCAAGCCCTGCCCCCACCTACTGCCTCAGTTCCAAGTTCAATTAGCTCCCTCGCATGCTAAAGCCAGGGAGCACTCTGACATCACAGGTGAGGCCACCCGACTGGTAACAGCTCACTCGGGCGTCTCACCCACTAGACCTCAGGCAGCTTGGCGGTGAGCACTGGGTCCTCTCTGTCCACTCATGTGTGTGTCCAGCAGAGGTCTGCTGGGCACCTCCAGCACGCAGGCACTATACCAGGTACCAGGTACCAGGCCCCCGCTGGGAACAGAGCCCCTGCCCCGTGGCACAGCAACCCCTTCCCGCCCCTGGACGCCGATCTCTCCAGTGTGACTTGCTGACCTGGAGTCCTTTTCAGAAAGAGACAAATTATTGTGTCAAACAACAACCTCCTCAGTGAGTTTTTTGCAGATCCTGGTTTCCAAGTAAAGGTGGGGTGTGTATGCATTTGAGGGTCAAGCCTGGCCACAGTGGACGACACTCACAGCCCGGCCCAGTGATGAGGTCAAGGCAGACCCCGGACTGAGCCCTGGGCTCAGCACCACGAGCTGCGCGGCTCTGCCTGCTCTGCCCCCGCAGGGACGGAGCAGTAACCGTATTAGCACACGGGGTTGCTCTGGGCACTAAGGCCCTCAGCCAGCGCCTGGCATACAGCAGGAACCCAACAAATGTCAGCCAGTATTGTAACCACTACCAACATTCCTAGTCCATAGCCACTACCTGGTCAACATCCCTGGTCCGTACGCCACCCCCATTCCCATCTGTCCTTGGCCAGATATTGTCACCTTTTCCTGTCCTGCCCTTCCCCAGACTGGGGCACCCCAGCTGGACACTTCTTCCTTGTGCCAGTCAGCAAGAATGAGCCATGGCCGGGGCCTCCCTGACTCACCAATGACCTTGGCCACGTTCACTGCCTTGAGCCCCATCAGGTCGGGCAGCTGGTCGATGATGACGTCCCGGCTGGCCTTGACCTTGTGCACCCGCTCGATGCTGCGGCGCTGCCAGTCCGTCCAGTAGATGAAGTCCCCCAGCAGCGTGAACCCGAAAATGTGCGGGAGCTTATCTTCCAGGAGGGTCCGCCTCTTCGTCCCATCAACGTTGATCACCTGTGGCGGCAGAGACACGGGTCTGGATGGGCTGGGGCCCCGCCAGCGACAGCCAATCCTGACCCCGCCTCAGGCCTGGGCTCCCAGGATCCTCCGCTCCGTCTGCACTGTGCCAGGTACCAAAACACACCAGGTGTCGTGGCTCATCGGGGATGCCAGATAAATGACATTTGCATTATGACGCCATGTCTCCAGATGACGGGCAGTGACAGGGCCAGCTCAGGAGCCCTTTCCCACAGCCTCCCCTGCCTGGGTGTGGACGTTGTGCTGGGATGGGCGGCACAATGTGAACATACAGGGCAAACAGGTGTCTTCACCCTCACCATTGCTGACCAACGGGCAGCGGTGCCTGGAGGACCAAGGGGGGTCTCCGACCACGGTGTGCGCCACAGGAAGGGGTCTTGGGGTCCCTTAGCCAGGCCTGCCCCAGGCGCTGGGGGTGGGGGGTCCCCAGATCACACCCACCACACAGAGTTGCCAAAGGCCAAGCAACAGCAGGACCCGAGGCAAGTTTCTCCCACTTCCCTGTGAACTAATTTCTTGCTCAGTCAGGACCAGATGAACTCTGAGGGCACCTCTTGTTCTACATCTAAGCCAGCAGGTCTGAGATACTTTCCACCCTGTTTACTCTGAGATGTAAAAGCTCAATCTTCTTCTCGAAGAGTCAGTGCTGATTAAGAGCAACTACCGCAAAAGCTACAGAGGAGGAAATACCGTCAAACATAAAAACGCAGTAACGAGCCGAAACACATAGCGTAAGACATGGTTCTGATGATCGATGATCCCGAAGAAGCTTATGTTAAAAGGAAGACTCGGTAAAGGCACCACATCCAAGCTCTCGGGCTCTCAGGCCAGGAGGAGAGAACAAAGCCACTGCAGGCAAGCTTCGGCAGGCCCCCTGCAGCCAGCCTGCATTTCCGGCTCATGAGAAGAGCTATAGATCCTCTGTTTTGCAGGTGGCAAAAACATAGGCAAAAATACAAGACAGACTAAATGCACGCTGAGCAGGAAAGACTCTGGCCCTCTGTTCTTGGATGGCTCAGGGCAAAACTCCTGGGTCAACAGGGCAGGGCAGGGCACGTGGCTATGGGCAGAGCTGGGCTCCAGGTGCACTGTGCCCTTGGGTGGGTCCCTGCACCCTCAGGGACCTAGTGTCTCCACCTGTAACTAAAGGGATTAGACTAGCCCAGGAGCTGCAGTCACCCAGGGAACTTCACAAAACAGAGCGCATGGCCGGGCCCCAGCTGGAGGAATTACAGCAGAACCAGGAGTATTAAAGCAGCTCCCAGGGGGCTCTGCAGGGCCAGCCCGGTGCAAACGCTGGGTTGGCCCAGGCTGCACCAGTCCTGGCAGTGCGAGGGGGCAGTGCACGGCAGGTGATGGGCCCTTGGTCCCAAATGGTTTAGGGCTCTTGTTCCGCCAACAGAAAGGCACACAAAGGCAATGAACGCACACCCCTGAGAGGCGGGGCCCTTCCCCGCAGCACAGAGCCACACCAGGAAGCCACCTGGCCCCGGTGTACGGCAAGGCAGTGCACAAGAGTCCCTGTGCAAGGGACACCAGCAGGGACCCTTGTCCCTTCCTCCACTCACAGTAAGCAGAGCTGGGGGCTGGCCCATCAGTGCAGTACGTGGACACGGACAAAGAAAATAATCCTTACCTAGAAAAAGAAATGACTTGAACTTTCAATCTACCAAAAAGGCAATATATCTCTGTGATTTTTCTCTTCTGGTCGTATTTCCTTACTTTCTTAATTTTAATAACTCAATTTCCAGACACGTTAAATTGAACTAAGGCAAAGGAATCCGCCTCTCCCGGCTCTGTCCACAAACAATGAAAAGGAGCCCAGAGGACCTGGGTGAGCCATGGTGACAGGTGCTGGCTGGCAGCCACTTTTCTCTCCACCCTGCTCCCCACTCCCTGGCTGCCCCAAACAAAGTGGGGGGAGGCCATAAGTGGCTCCTCCTCGGCTGCACCCACAGCAAGGGCAGGGTGGTGGCTCTGGGCCAGCGTGTCCTTGATGAGCAAAGCCTCCCTCGGACACCTTCACGGCCACTTGGAAGCCTCCCTGAACCCGCTGCTCTGTACCTGGGTTACGGAAGCCCCGGAGCACCTCGCTGACTCACCAACTTGCAAAAACATCAGGCTGCAAGAGCAGTTCTTAGCTGCTCTGATGCCGGAGAAAAGAAATGATCCCAAGTGGTCTTTGGACAACAACTTCCAGCACACCGTGACCAGCAACAACACATCTGTAAAACCACCCTGCCAGATCAGGCCTTTCCCCCAAGTGGAGCGGGTTCCCGCTGGGCCCCAGGCGGCAGGCGACCCCCTTCCCTGGAGCCAGACCTTCCAAGAATCCCGGAGCCAAGCGGAGCCTCTCACCGAGCACGAGCAGAGGGGCCACAGAGAACGAGCCTGGTCTGACTCCTGGGAGAGGGACGAGTAGAGACAGAATTCAGAAATAACAGGACCAAATTTGGGACACCCACGAGCACCGGAGCCAAGAGGGAACTTGGGAGATGGATTTCCTGGGATGGGGGTCTGCAGATTTTTCTGTAAAGGGTAGAAAACCCTTTCAGCTCTGAGGCCATAATGGTCTCCAGACTGCAAGAGCAGCGTGGACAGCACATACGTGAACAGGCATGGCCGTGTCCCAACGGCACTTTATTGATGGAAGAAACAAAGTTTATTCGTGGATGCTGAAATTTGAATTCCCTATAATTTTCACAGGTCATGAAATAGTCTTTTTACTTGTTTCAAATAATTAAAAAATGTAAAAACCTCTCTTAGGTTGAGAATGGCGCAAAAACAGGTGACGGGCTGGGCCCAGGCCATGGGCCATAGTTTTGCACCCCGGCTCTCGGTGTCCCTGTGCACTCGTTTTTCAGGGAAGGAAAGCAGACCCAGGAGGTCAAGTCCACAGACAACGACATGGTCCAGCCTGAGGCCCAAAGCTGCCAAAGGGTCCGGCCCTGCTCTGCGAGCTGCAGCTTCAGTTCTTGTCCCAAGGCAGCCAGAACAGACACCTGCCAGCTGGGACGGACGGACAAGGAGACCCCAGAACCCCCCTCAGCCACGCTCCAAGGAGCAGCACCCGTTGCTGTGAGATCTGCAGGACGGCCCCAAAACGGGGACCCCAGGAAGCCATCTGACGCGTGATTTCCTTATAAAGAATCCTGTATTCCCGCTGACTTGGTTGTGCAAAGAGATGTGAGCACAAGACCAACCTCTCGAGAGCGCACGTTTACAGGGAAAACAGTTCTGTCGTCTGAGGCAATAATGACCCCACGCTGTCGAACACAAAACCCCAAAGCAGACTGCTATGGTTACCTGGTTTCATGCAATAAAAAAGATCTGAAACACACGCACGGGGCTCGCAGCTCCGGCGGTCGAGCTTCTCCCCTGGTGCCGTGGACAGCACAGCTGACCGGGCTCCCCCTCTGTCACTCCTGCAATGAGTGTTTATTCTGGATGTGCCAACGTCACTGCCACCTACCTAGTAAACGTCAGGGCAGGGGACAAAGTCCAGGCCAGGGGCAAGTGAGGGCCACCGAGAGCGTGTGGGTGGGAATACAGAGGGGCACCGGAAGGTCACTGCTGACCCAGACCTGGTGTGTCCTGGGCCTACCTGGGGTCAGCACAGTGACCCCAGCTCAAGCTGGACCGCAGAGAGCTCTCGTCTGCTTTGGGAGACAAGGTCTGCTCACAGGTAAGTGATGACGATGACAATGATGATAATTCTGTGGCCAAGCCACAGCACAAGCCCTGGACAGGGGTGGGTGGCTACAGCTTCCAGCCTCTGGGCAGGAACCAGGATGTCACCATTTTGGAAAGGAAGACCCTCCCCGGGCAGCTGAGTGGGTGGAGGGCGTGGGTCATCCCCACACACACAAGACCATGGCATGTGGCTGAAGGTGACCCCAGGCTTCCAGAACAAAGGGCAGGTAGGCAGGTGGGGCGGGGACTCAGGTAAGAGCTGAGGCGGTGGCCAGGGAAGGGGTGAGCACAGCCTGAGCGTCACCAGTCAGAGACCCCTTTGGGTGACAGCAACACTAGTCACGTTGACAAATAAAGTTGTGTCTTGGGGCACATGGCGTGAGAGGTGGACACCCAAGCCCAGGTGGGCGGGAATGGGACCCACTGGAGGGACACAGGATGGGCTGAGTGTGGCCAAGGGCATCCGTGGTAGCTGAAATTCCAACCCTAGGGTTCTGACTCAGGAAAGGGGTCAAGGAGGTGTCCCGGGCTGAAGACAGGCTGGGAAAACAGTGAGAAGCAGCCGCTGTGGAGGGCAGGGAGGGAGGGGTCACCCCTCCCTACCCTCCTGTGACTGTGATGTCCCCATTTTTAGCTCCTCGGTGGGTCTTAATGTGCTCCAACCTTTCTCTCGGTGCTTCTCACCAGCCTGCTTTGTGAGACCAGGGTGTTCCAGCCCTCCCCTCCTCTCTCCCTCCCGTCTGCCGCCTAACTTCCGTCCCCTCTGCTCGTCCACACCGGGGCACGTGACGTTCATATTCCCTGTGGTGTCTATAGGGCTTGCACTATGCATGGACTGATCCCACAAGTGCGAACTCAAAAACCACGCTCACGTCATCGCAACAACGAAGGCACCAGCGGGTGCAGGCCCAGGGGTGCCACAGCCACACCCCCTTTCCTCACTGCACTTCCTGCTTTGCCTGACCCCACCAAACCGTCTGATCCTCCTAACTGCCCAAGGACGTTATGGAGACTGGGATTCTTTCCTCTCTCCTTTAAGATGCCCGTCCCCCTCCACAGGACCCGCTCCCGCTCCCATCTGGACCAGCTGATACAGATCATCCCACGGACAATACGCACCTGTCTGGGCTTTGCTGTTGCCCTCACCTGAAATGGCAGGAAATGCTACGGGCCTTGCCGGTGACACCGGGAAACTGCGGGGCCTTCGGAAAAGGGCTAGCGAGCTTGGTAGGCTCTGAAGTCACACCACCTGGAGACCACCTGCTCGCTGTGTGACCCTGCACAAGTTACTGTCCCCTAAACTTCAGTTCCTCATTCTGCAAACGGAGACCAGGCTACATACCTCAAAACGCTGCTGTGGGACACGATGGTCAGCATCTTAGTCACCAAGAAAATGCAAACGCCACACAGGCACCACTGCACACCCACTGGGACGGCCGTGGTGAATTTTTTTCCAAGGTGGAAAAGAGCAAGTGCTGGTGAGGAAGTAGAGAAATCAGAACCCCACGCGCTGCCAGAGGGGGTGGAATATGGTGCAGTCGCCGTGGGGAACAGTTTGACGGCTCCTCAGTAAGTCAAACTAACGTTACTATACGACCCAGCAATCCTACCCCAGGTGTATACCCAACACAATTAACAACAGGTGTGCAAACAAAAGCTTGCACATGAATGTTCATGCCAGCATTGCACACAATAGACAAAGGGCGGGAAACGACTGCCCATCGACTGATAAAAGGATAAACAAAACGTGCTCCAGCCACACAACACAACATTATCCAGCCATAAAAAAAAAAAAAAAAAAAAATGAGGTTCTGACCCGTGGTACCACATGGGTAAACCCTGAAAACATTATGCTATGGCAAGGAGCCAGACCCCCAAATCCACACGATTCCAGTCACATGAAATGTCCAGAAATAGGCAAATCCACAGAGACAGGCAGCAGCACCATGGTCGCCAGGGGCTGGGGGGAGTTGGGGAGCACGGAGAGTGAATGCAGTGGATACAGGGTGGAGCACGGGCGGTGAATGCAGTGGATACGGGGTGGAGCACGGGCGGTGAATGCAGTGGATACGGGGTGGAGCACGGGGAGTGAATGCAGTGGATACGGGGTGGAGCACGGGGAGTGAATGCAGTGGGTACGGGGTGGAGCACGGGGAGTGAATGCAGTGGGTACGGGGTGGAGCACGGGGAGTGAATGCAGTGGATACGGGGTGGAGCACGGGGAGTGAATGCAGTGGATACGGGGTGGAGCACGGGGAGTGAATGCAGTGGATACGGGGTGGAGCACGGGGAGTGAATGCAGTGGATACGGGGTGGAGCACGGGGAGTGAATGCAGTGGATACGGGGTGGAGCACGGGGAGTGAATGCAGTGGATACGGGGTGGAGCACGGGCGGTGAATGCAGTGGATACGGGGTGGAGCACGGGGAGTGAATGCAGTGGATACGGGGTGGAGCACGGGGAGTGAATGCAGTGGATACGGGGTGGAGCACGGACGGTGAATGCAGTGGATACGGGGTGGAGCACGGGGAGTGAATGCAGTGGATACGGGGTGGAGCACGGGCGGTGAATGCAGTGGATACGGGGTGGAGCACGGGGAGTGAATGCAGTGGATACGGGGTGGAGCACGGGGAGTGAATGCAGTGGATACGGGGTGTCCCCCTGGGGCGATGGCAGTGTTCCAGAGGTCGACAGCGATTATGGTTGCAAAACACTCCGAATGTACTAAATGCCGCTGAATAGTTTCACTGCAAAAGGGTTAACATGATCATTTTTATGTTATGTTTATTTTTCCACAATAAAGAAAATCATTGCTGTGGGAGTCTATGAGGTGGTGCCGTGGACACTCGAGTCCCTGGCCTGTCCCCACGGGCAGGTGGACACATGAAGATGAAGCATCCTCAGCTGCCCCGGAAGTAAGGGCCTTGCCTTAAAGAATGTCACTTACAGGAGCCCCGACAGGGGCGGCTGCCACTACTGCTCCCCGGGTGTCTGTGGGAGGGTCGTCCGTCCCGCCTCCCCCAGCACCGAGCTCCCGACCCTGCTGTGCCGAGGTCTGAAATCCTGCAACTCGGACACACGTGTGTTCTCCATCCCGCCCTCTCCCTGCAGGCCACCCGGCTCAGGCCTCCCTTGCAAGCCGTGAGAAGGGCAGAGGTGCCCCTTGATGGTGACAGCAACAAGGAGTGACGCAGCCACATGAGGATGGTTCGGAAGCCACTGGAAAGAGGGTGGCATCTGCCCTGAGGTTCCTGTGTCAGGGACTTGCCTGCAATGGGATAAATGTCACTATCACTGGCGCCGAGAGCCCCTCAAACAAACTTTCAGCAGATGCTCGGAGGTGAGCAGGAAGCCAGCTGCCCCAGAACACACACGGGACGCCGCCACTGGGATCGTCTCAGCACAGGCAGAGTGAGGCTGCACGTGTTGCCGGAGACATCCACGTAAGCAAAAAACTCTGACGCTAACTGTTTGAGAATAAATCATATTCAGGAGAGCGATCGCCTCTGGCTTCGACTGCATCAGTATTTTACGTCTTCAGCTGGGTGGTGGATATGTCATTTATTTTTTGCTGTAACTCCGTGTTTTGAAACGGCACAAGGCTCACAAGTCGTGGCAAAATTAGTGCAGAGGGTGTCATGTCCCCTCTTCCCGACTCCCATGATAACATCCGATGCACCCACAGTACACCGTGTGCCGGCAACTTGGGCTCAGACCCTCGAAAGGCCTTTTTGTCAAAAAGTATCATAACAAATTACGTTTTCTAGTACAGGCAGCCCGGGGGTTACGGACAACCCAACTTGCAGCGTGAGGCTCCATCCTTACAAGTGGGGGCTCCCAAAGTCCCCATGGCGTAATTTATAATTAAATAATTAAGTTAATAATTCGGGGACTAGTTTCTTCGACGCAGGTCAATAAACTCGCACGGCACAGCAGCTCGCTGGCGCAGCCTTTATGCCAGGAGCTGGTCTCACAGACAGACAGAGAAGGACAGTTCATCAGGGATCCGAGTTACGTACAAATCCGATCTCAGGAACGGGACCGCCTGTGTTCCGTTTGCCCAAATAGCACAGCCCAGGAGTCCATCGATGCCAACCTGGTAGGTACGTGAGGCTGCAGCGGTGGCCAGGCCTGGCCGCTGTGCAAACCTTGGGGCCCAGGGACGGGCAGGCAGTGCCGGGCCCCATGGTGCATCTGTACCAAACGGCTTCTTGAACCAGTGCTCTCTCTCGGTCCAAAGCCCCCTCCCCTGTGATGACTCACCTCGATTTTGTCTGTCTTGGCGTCCCCCCAGTAGAGCTTCCCCTCCTGCAGGTCCAGGGCCAGGCCGTTGGGCCACCCGAGGGAGGCGTTCACCAGCACGTGCCGCTCCTGCCCGTCCAGGTTGGCGCACTCGATTTTGGGGTTCTCACCCCAGTCTGTCCAGTACATGAGGCTGGGGAAGAAGCGGATGTCCATGACAGCGCCCTCCTGTCTTGTCCCGGCTGCATCCCCAACGCCGAGGGCGACACCCGCCCCCATCACACGGAAGGTGCTCAGTAAACGGGGCCTAAATAGGCGCGGCAGGCCCGGTGTGCAGAACCGGCAGCTCCGCAGGAACAGCGGTGTCCACCCCACGGGGGCTTCCCCGCCTGGGCCCTTGGGCTCACAGGCCAGAGGCTCGTCTCCCATCCCACAGGGCAGCAGGCAGGAGACGCCCCACCAAGGGTCTGGCGCAGCCTCACGTCTGACCCGTGGGATGAGCACCCAGAGGGAGGAAAGGGCAGAGTGGAACCCTCTGCACACAGCTGAAGGGCTCCCCTGTGCAAAGGACAGGTGACTTGTTCCCTGCGGCCCCCGAGGAGGGAAACTGGATCCTGGGTGGCAGCCCAGAGGTGGAGGTTTTGGTGCTCCAGGCCACAGTCTCTGCTTCCAACGAGTCTGGTCCGGCTGACCAGCTCACCAGCCTCCCTTCCATCCCAACACTCTTCCCCAGACCCCTCGATCTCACACACCTGCCTGCAAACTCACTTCCCTGGGGAGCCTCGGACTCACAGCATCAGGGCCTTGGAGCCTGCTTCCTGCCCTCCCCCACCGCACAGCCGAGGACACAGAGGCCCAGGGAGGTGGTGACATGACCAAGTTCACTGGTGGCAGAGTGGGGAGCAGGTCCTCAGGGCCACGTTCCCCTCACTGGAGCTGACAGCCAGTTTCTCTGCCTCCGTGACACTAAAGCCCCAGGGGACCCCCACCAAGGTGGACCGCTCCCTTCTGCAGATGAAACTGAAGCCCAGAGAAGAAACGACTCGCCCGGGTCTCCGGGGCTTTCTGCACACGGACACAGCCGTCCACAGCAGCGCTTGCCAGGGCCAGGCCCGAGCACCAGTAGCGTCAGCACCGCCCGGGAGCTCGTCAGAGATGCAGGTTCCCAGGCCTCACCCAGGCATCCCACATCGCAACTCTGGAGTGGGGCCCACCATGTTTTAACACGCCCTCCTCCAGGGGATTCTGATGCAAGAGAATGTTCCAGAACCCAGGGCTGGGTAACTCTCCCTCACACATCCACACAGCCCCCCGCCCCATCTTACCCCATCACAGGGTGCAGCACGATGGCCCGGGGCTCATCCAGGTCCTCGGACACCAGGATCTTGCGGGAGGTGCCGTTGAGGCGCGTCACCTCGATGCGGTCAGTGCCTGTGTCGGTCCAGTAGAGGTTGCGGGCCACCCAGTCCACTGCGATGCCGTCAGGGTCGTTGATCTCGGTGTTGACCAGTGTCTGCGCCCCCGACCCGTCCAGGTACGCCCTGCGGATGGCCCGCACCTCGTCGTCCGTCCAGTACACGTAGCCCTCCAGCGGGTCGTAGTCGATGGCGATGGCGTGCCGGATGTCATCGACCTGCAGCACGATGTCGGTGAAGTCCGGCGTGTCCAGTGAGATCCTCCGCAGATCCGTCCGCCGGGCCAGCAGCAGCACCTCCTCAGCCCCTGCGGAGACACAAGCAGTGGGGTCAGGGTCAGGCGTGATAGACTAGGCCCAGAGTAGCAGGGGAGGGGAGGGTGTCAGCTAAGTCCCCAAGGGTTTCCTCACGACAACAGGTGACGTTAGGTGACATGCACCCAGCTTATCCTACACAGTCACTAGTTTGTTCTCATGAGAGCTCTATGAGGTTGGCCCTCTGTGTTTCCTCCTTTTATACATGAGAAAACTGAGGTACAGAGAGGCTACACAACCAGCCAAAAGCCACACAGCCAGGCCACCTGGCTTCAACCACTGCATGGGAGTTGCCCCAGTCAGTCTCCCTTCTCTCCTGCCAGCCCTTCTCCCAGCCACAAACCAGCCCCTACCCCACGTCCCGCCTGGGCACAGGGCTCCAGACCCACTTGCCAGCCACACTGCCCAACACCCCAGCCGTCCACCTAGCAGGTGCTCACCCTTTCTGGGCCCCCTGAAGCTCTCCCCGGGTCCACCCAAGGGCAGCTTCAGACCCCAGTGCTCCTCTTGACCACCCCAGCTCCCAGGCGGGCCGGAAACGGCTGCCACGGGAATCAACCTCCTTCGTCACTCACAGACAATCACAGAGCACCGAGATGAAGGCAAGTCCTGGCTCCGAGGCCCAGAGACCCTGGGCACTTTCAGCTACACTGAGAGCTAAAAGTTCAGGGACGAGTTTAGGGACCATTTGACACACCAGATAATCGAGGCAAGACCTAAGAAACATCTGCAGGGCCCGCATGTTTGGGCCCTGGCCAGGATGAGACCCGGGGGCCCTGACTCCTTGGGTGTGGCTCCGCCACGGCCCACCGTGGCCTCCACACAGCGGGGCCTTGGGAACAGGCCCTCAGATTGCAGCAATGACCCCAAGTAGCTCAGATCTTGTTTCTAAACAGGGTCCTACAGGTGGGGGTCCCAAAGAGAACAAGCAAGGCACTGTCCACACACCTCAAACTGTGTCTCAGACCCCACCACGAAGTCCCCACCCACAGCCACCTGGGTCTCCGCTACACCTTGGGCCGAGCCTGGTAGGCTGGGTAGCTTTGGGGCTGAGCCCCTTCGTGGACGGACAGGGGTTCAGGGTGACACTCAGGTAGGAGCATCGGGGAGAGCACAGCCCTCCCAGGATGCCCCTGCAGACAGCTGGGACACAAGCCAGGGCACAGAGGTCATTTGGACGATTCTGGTCTCAAGTAAAAGCCCCTCCCTCTAGCTGAGGGCAAGATTTGTCGGCCTTCGTGATTTGCATGTGTTAAATCCCCAAAGAAAGTTATCTGTACTCAGGTACCTGTGTGCGGCCTAACTTACCAGAGCAGCCTGAGGACACAGGCTCAGCACAAGAGAAGCAGGACTCAGGCTCTGCCCGGACGCTGTAGCAACATCCCGCCTGGGGCCTGGCGCACAGCGAGCGTCCCGGGCCAGCAGGGCCTGCAAGATCAGCTGTGGGTGGTGGTCCTGCACCTCTGGCCCAGCGGTTTACAAATTCCGGGGCCCAAGGCCCCAGGACCCCCTTTACCACCTACTCTAGCTGCGGGGGGGGCGTGCAGACGCCCAGCACTCCAGTAATTTCTCAGATTTCTAGAGCTCGGTGTGGGGGACAGGGGACTATAGGACTCCCTTCTGGACCCCTGTGGCCCACCCGCCACGTGCTCCTGACCCCCAGGGCCCGAGGTGGAGACGAATGCTGGGGCGAAGGGCCTCGAGGGAGAGGAGGCTGCGCACGTGGCACCAGCATCGTTCATTCCGTCCTGGTCCTCCTGCTGGGATCTATTAGAACTCCCAGCAGAAGCTGCACACGGGGCCTCAAGCAGACTCAGGGTCCCCAGGGTACCCCCAAACCCCAAAACAGATGCCATCTGAGGCTGCTGGGGTCAGCATGTGGCTGCCTCCCCGAGCTGGGTCATCGTCCACTCACTTGTTCCAGCCTTTCTGGTCTTAAGGACCCACAGAACCCAGAAGGTCAAAGCCAGAGACTGCTTCCAGCATTCTGGGGCCAACCGCCTGCGGTCACAGTGCCCTCCCAGCACAGGGGACAGCGACTAAACTGGCCCAGGGGACTCCCTCAGGCCCTGGCCCCCAGGCCCAGCCCCGCAGCCAACTGCCCAGTGTCCCTGGTCCCCAGCCTGGCCGCAGCCTTTGAACAACAGACGGCCTTCCCCACCTCCACGCTGGCTTCTTGCCACAAGGAGCCAGAGACCTGAAGAGTCCTCGCAGGGTCCCGGCGTCCTGCCTTTCCAGCAAGGGCAGGACTGGGTCCCGACTCCTGCCCCAAGCCCTGGAGAGCGCAATCCCGTTCCTCCACTAGAGGGCACCCACGGGACAGCAATAGCTGCTCATGCCCAGGGCCGGGGAAACTGAGGCAGGAGGTGGGGAAAGTGAGGTGACGAGCAGCACTGGGAAGTTGTCCCAAGGGCCAGACTACAGTGGTAAACCTCTGAAAACCAAATTCAGATTTAGTTAAAGGTAGTCATGCAAGTTCTGATTTGGTGTGTGTTGGCGGGGCGGTGGGAATTCCGAATTCCAACAGACTTTTCCCTCTGGGCTACGCTCCCAAAACGTTCTGCGGACATCAGCATCGACCTGTCCCTCCAGGCCCAGGTCACACGTCTCCTCCTGCCCCCCTCCTCCCCCTCCCCCTTCCCCTCCCCCTCCTCCTCCGGGAGCTGTTCCTGCCCCTCTGCCAGGGCACCACCCCCACCAGCTCATGGGATTCTGGCACAGGCCCCCTTCACCCTCCACAACCCCCAGCATGATACCACGCCCAGAGCAGGCACCAAAGCTGCCCGTCAAGAGGCAGCTCCACATCCTGGGACGACGAGCAGGGAGAATTCAAGAGGGACGCCTCCCGGGCCTGCTCTCACCGTGACCTTGGGCAGGTCCCTGGCCCTCTCTGGACTGTTTCCACATCTACAGTGAAGAATCGGCCAGAACCGATGGCATCTGAGGCCCTGTCCTGCTCCGACATCCAGGGGACCATAAACTCAACTCCACGGAGGGTTCCAGCTTAACTGGCCACCAGGCAGGGAGGGGCACGCATGGAGCCCCCCACGGCACGGCCAAGAAGAGCTCTGTCCGAGGAGTGTCTGCAAAAGCTTCCAAAGAGGCCGCAGGCTCCCAAGCCAAGGCCACGCCAGCCTCCCTGGGGTGTCCGTCGAATCACACTTGACCTCAAGCAGTATTTCCACGATGGCTCCAAAGAAAACGCTGCTCCCAGATGGAAACTGATACTTGGTCCCAAGACACATTTTGAGCCTGCTTTGCAAGTCCTTGTTCCCATGATCCTCCTAACAAATCACCTAAAATAACACGATCTTCACACGTCAACCCTGGAGGTATGATTATGGCCCGTTTTACTAATGAGAAACCTGATGCACAGAGAGGTTAAGCTCCCAGGCCAAAGACACACAGCAGCCAGTGGAAAAATAAGGTCCCCCAAACACTTCAATCACTGGAGCCAGCACACACTGGCACCTGGCTGGCTCAGTCATCCCATCAGTATCTTTGTGGGTAGCTACTTTAGGGCCCGGGCCTGGGATGGAGTCACGGACAAAACAGACGTGGGATCTGCCCTTGTGAAGCCCTTGGGGTCACAGGGCGGAGACCTAAGTGAAGAGACCATCTGTGAGTACACAACCACAGACTCTACCTGGGGCTGGGGAGGAAGGCAAGGATTACGGGGTATCTGCAGGGGGCCTGCTGAGATGGGGGGGGTCTGCTCTCCAGTTCAAGTGCCTCTGGGATTTATGTGGCTGTCACCATGTGGCAAATTCTGCCACAGTGTCCCAGATGGGCCCAGAACCTTCAGGGGCCGAGTGCACTTGGCTCCAGCCCTCTGGTAACCAGGTCAACCCAAAGCTTCATGCACACCCCCCCACTAGGAACCCCATCCTCAGCATCCCTTGCAGCTCCTTAGGCTGAGGCTGTAAGTCATTGCTGGAGTCAATCTGTAGAGATTTACTGACTCCAAAGGGGGGGGGGGTTTCCGACACCCCTTGGGCTGCAAGGCCTTTGAGGTTTTTGAGTTTTCCAGAAACCGTGATACCTGGGACAGAGGTAAGACCCAGCTGTTTGCCTGAAGGTCTGAGTGAGCTGTGCCAGCGTAGAGGCGACCCCAGTCCAGAGGTGGGGCGCTCTGTCCAGGGCCAGGTCAGCAGGGAGCAGCTGCAGAGAGAGCCGCCGGCCCGGCTCGCCGGATGCTTGCTGAGCTGGTGCCCATGCTGGTCCGCAGTGAGGTCCCTGCAGCAGCTCTCGCCGTGGGTGTGCAGGCCTGGGGGAGGACGGGCGGGTGCAGTCGACTGCGCCGGGCCATGGAGAGGAGAGGCCAACCCCCTCCCTGGGACCAGCCACAGCGCCTGGGTAGCAGTTTGTTTAAATACCAGGGAAGTAAACTGTTTAGAAACTAACAGTTTGGCCAAATGGTTTTCTTTGGGGTTGTTTAAACAAATAGCCAGCCCCACAGCACTGCCAAAGAAAGTGAAACCTTCCTCTTGCCGCAGGGTGGCCATCCCTGGAGCCTCCTCCCCCACTCTGCACGCACAGGGGAGAAGCGCAGTGTCCCTGCCACAGGGGCAAGTGCAGGGCACGGGCCAGGCCAGGGCACAGCTCCCTGGCAGGGGGTGTTCTCCTCAAAACAAAGCAGCAGTCCCAGACGATGGCCCACAGTCCTGGGCACGTCCAGCTCACACCGTCCTCCCTGCCACCATCCACCCAGGCAAAGCGGCCCCTGATCACAGACGGGCAGAACGTGCAGGAGGCAAAGACCATAAATACAAACTCACAGAAGAAAAAACACTCAACAACACGAAAAACGGGTAATTTCTCAGTAATACGCAAATGGAAGTGAACACCCTGAGGGCTGCCCAGACAGGTCACCACACACAGGGGGTCTGCAACAGCGGAAACCCACGGCCTCGCAGGGTGTCGGCAGGGACGCGCTCCCTCGAAGGCTCTGGAGGAGGATTCCCTCTGCCTCTTCCAGCCCTGGTGCTGCTGGAAATGCTTGGAGTTCTCTGGCTCGTGGCCGTCACACCAACCCTGCTCTGATGCCACACAGCCTCCCCTTTGTGTCTCTGCGTCCTTTCTCCTCCTCTTCAGACCCCAGCAAGGGGGGTTCAGGGCCCCTCTACCTTGGGATGGCCTCGCCCTCGCTTGATTACACCTGCAAAGACCCTATTCCTGAGTTAGGGCTCACACCCAGGTTCCGGGAGTTGGACTTCAACATGTCTTTTTGGGGGACACGATTCAACCCGTGCCCAGCCTGCAGCAATGGGTGAGGGGACAGCTTCCATGGAGCAGCAAAGGCGAGTGAGCCAGGCAGGCTGGGGGAGGGAACCACAGCAGAAGGGACAGCCCGGGCAGAGCACAGAGGACAGGGAGCACCACAGCCGCTCTGCAGCCGGCAGGCAGGTGCTCACCAGAGTCTGAGCTGCCCACCTGTCACCACTCTCTGCTGAGGACCCACTGTGCTGAGGACCCACTGTGCGCAGGACGCAGGGGCACTTCTGAGCCCAGCCCTGTCCTCAAGGAAGCCTCGTGCAAACGACACGCCTGTAGCAGAATCCCAACCACAAAAGCAAACAGACAGCCGTCCTCAAACAAAAGCCTGGAAGGAAACACGCTCAAATGTCAACAGTGGTTATCTCTGGGCGATGCCTGTTCTTCCTTCTAGCTCTCCAGCAGGGGTGGGCAAACGTCCTCCCAGAGAGGCCGGACAGTAAATATGTGCAGGGCTGCTGCTGCGGACGGCTCTGCTCTGCGTCATAGCGGGAAAGCAGCCTGCCTTAGACTTCACCACCGTGTGCGAACAAAACTGTACTCACGGACACCAAAACCTGAATTTCCTATCATTTTCACACGCCACAAGACACCTCGCTTCCGATTTTCTTCTCAACTACGTAAAAACGTAGAGACCGTCCTGAGCTCCAGCCTGTCCCACAACACAGGTGAGCGCTTTGGCCTGTGGCCACAGTGTGCCAGGCCCTGCTTGATACTAGAAATATGTGTGACTTTCATAACATTAGAAACTAATTCACAATAATGGAGAGAGCGGATATAGGGGAACCCTCTGTATGCCTCAGTCGATTTTTCTATAAACCTAAAACTGCTAAAAGATGAAGAATATTTTCTTAAAAAAATTAAATACAAAGGCACACAAGTCAATTAGGAAAATACCAAAAGCTTAGCAATAGATGCACAAAGACCATAAGTAAAAATTAACAGAAGAAAAAACATAGTCGATAAAACATGCAAAAATGGGTCACTTCTCCGCAATATGGAACCGGAAGCGAGTGCCCCGTTGCCATCCAGTCGGTGGAACGGCTTGTTTAACCCTCAGCCTGGGTCGCCTCCTGCCTCCTGAAGGACTGAAACCACCACAGGCTTCCTGGACAGCAACCTGCGGCCCACTGACCCCACCGCTGGCCCTCGGAGAACACGGCCTGAGGCAGCAGCTAGACGTGACACAGACCCACACGTACAGACCACCGCCACGGCTCCGTAACAGCAGCAACACCCACACCCAAGGAAAAGAGCCTTGAACAACCTAAGTGTCCCACAACATTAAAAATAATGCACTTTACCGACTTTAAGTGAATGAGGGCGTTCAAGGTTACAGGCTGCTCTACAGGCACTGAACGTCACACTCCGGAGAAAAGCTAACGACGTAGGAAGGCTCACAAACGACAGATGGGAAGAGCCGGGCGCCGCGCTGCGCACACGGGGTGCACGGATCGTGCGAGAGCCGAGCTGAACGTGTGCGCAGAAAACAGACAAGGCCACACGTCGACGTGGTAGCAGCAGCTGGCTCTGGGTGGCAAGACTACAGGTTGTTTTTATTTTCTTCATTATTTTTTATGATGTCTTCCTTTCTGCAGTGAACATATAAATGTTATTTCACAACAGGAGAGGAACAGGCTTTGAAAACACGGGAGAATGGGTTTATCCTTAGAGGCGCTCGCGGCCCAGGTGTGGAGGTGGGTCAGGCTATGGGACGGCACCTTCTTCCTGGGACACCTCGGGGACACGAAGGACCTGCCCCTCCACTGAATTGCCAAGCCGGGGCGAGGAGGCCAGCGGTTTATCCAACTTCCAGGGTCTACACGGTGTTGAAGGGAGAACTGACAGAAGGAAGAACAGGGTAAAAGAACCCACTGCAGCAACTCTGTGGCCGACCGACAGGCCCTCACGGAGCCCCGGAGGAGGAGCCCCGGGTGGCGGATGGCCCAGCAGGTAGGAACCCGAAAGGTCATCATGGTCAGTCCCTTCCACGCGCCAGTGTGAGTAAAGGGTTTTTTAACAAGTAAAATAACACCACTTCCCAGGGAGTGTACCGACCAAATCACGGACGACTGCGGCAGGGCCCCCCGACCCCCCATCGCTCTGCAGCGGGGCCCTGGCCATCCCAGCGGACAGAGTGGACATCACCATCCTCCCCACTGGACCAAGCGCGGCTCCAAGGCTACAGGCTGCCCGGGAAGGCCCACTCCCCCACCGCGGGTCCCCGCCACAGCCGGCACCCCCAGGACAGCTCCACACTTCCAGCTCCTTTTCACGCTGGAGACAGAAAGCTGAGATCTGAGCGAAAGCTGAGAATCGGCCTCTCCCGCCTCCTGACGCCCACCCCAGCTCCGCTCCAAGCTCCGGGGCCTCCTCCTGGGCTGCCCCCACGGGAGGCAAAGCCGACTTCAGCCACCTCCCAGCTCTGGAGCCGCGTGGGCAGAACCGGGTCACACTGCGGGCAGCTGTCCACTCTGCAGTTTCGAAGGCCATAAACAGCCCGGCTGCGGCGGCTGCCCAGCTGGCAGGCAGACAGATTATTTTTGTTTTTGAGCAATTGATTAAGTTTCTCCACTGCCCCTCTGGGGTAAGTGGTTGGACAAATGCTGAGACCGGGGCCCGCACCTTAACCCAAGAAACCTCACCGAGTGACCACAGGGTCACAGGCACAGAGGAAGTGGCTGGGCCTGACGCTGGCTGTGCTTGCAACCTGAGGCCTGAGCAGCTGTCTACCCGAACAGCCCCCCAGGAACTCCCAGACAGCGCTCAGAAAGGCCATGGCCACCAAGAGAAGACCAGCAGGCACCATGGCCAGCAGTCCAGGCCTCTGTCTGCTCAACTCTAAGATGGGGAAGTCACTGCTCTGCCCAGGGGCCTGGGGCAGTCAGGGAGTGACACCGTCAGTGCCAGCCCCGGGACCCCGCTGCAGGCTGGCCACTTCCTCTCCCATCCCCAGGTGCCGGCCCCCACGTGGTCCTCTGCGGCTGCCTCCGCCCCCGCTCCCCAACCACAACCTTCAGGCCGGCCGCTGAGTGGCTGCTCACCACACAGGCAGTGCCGTGCAATGGTCAGTGCACCGGCTCCCTGGGCAGACAGACCAGCTGCGGCCCCCTTTCCTGAGTGACCTTGAGCTTGCAACTTAACCTTTGCTTCCCACATGGAAGACTCAGCGAGGCGGGGAGCATCCCACGACACAGCCCATGCCCGTGGCCCCCTCACTGTGACATTAAACGCACACATCCTCCCCGCCCCCGCCCAGGAGAGACTGCCGTACAAGGGAAGTGTGCCTGTGTGGGGCAAATTAAAGGTGGGCAGCCTGAAACCTAAGAATTTGGAGCGGGGTGGGGAGTGTAAAATAACTGGTGACAAACGACAAAAGAAGGCTATACCCCAGCCCTCCAGGCAGGGCCTTGATTCTTTAAAAAGCCTGCACAGAGTTCCCTCTGAGCCCAGGCACGCAGTAGGTGTTCAACAAACAGCAGCGACATTCTTACTGCTGCCGACACCCTCTGTGGCTCCCGAAGCTGAGCACAGCCCGACGCACGCGTGGCCCTCCGCACCACGGCGGGCAGGCTCAGCGGTGGGGAGCCCCGGGCAGTGTGGGGCAGGGACTCCGGGAGGCAGCCCCTAGCTAGGATGCCCAGGCCGCAGTCCCACCTGTGGCTCTTCTGTGGCCTGAGCAAGCCCTGACTGTGCCTGTCGCAGCCCCCAAGAAACATCACTACGGTTATTGCCTACCCTGCCTCGGTGGCCGTGGCTGAAACAACAGATTAGAAACATGTGAAAATGCCATTTCTCTAGGAGGAAGAGGGTTGCTATCAGCAGTTCACACGGTTGAACCTAACTCAAGTGCAAAAACTTTACAGTTTATAAGGCCGTTCCCGAGATGTGAGCCTACGTTACACTCCCAGGGCAGCAGCACAATCCTGCACTTCCCAGCCACACGGCGAAGGGCTGAGGCCAGAACTCAGACGCTCTGACTCTGCCCCACCTCCCTGGGGGTGGCCAGGAGGGGACAACGGGAGGCTCCTCTTGGCGAAGTTGCTGCTGCTCCCCTGACGACCAAAGAACCTCAGGTCTCACCACCGCAAACGCTCTTGAAGGCAACTAACCAACCTTCCCAGCACTTTTCCCAGGCCCTGACACTGGTCCATGCAAAGGAAGGCAGGATTCCTCCCCGGGAGCCAAACCCAGGGGAGCAGGGGGAACGGGGCTTGCAGCCCAGCGAGAGCCAGGGCCTGGGCCCGGCGACCCTCCCGAGATAAAGGGAAGGTGTCCGAGCTCTGCAGCCAGTCTGGGGCCAGGATGGAGCTGGGCTCACACTGCAGTGACAAGGGGGGACACGGGACAGGGCATGGGGGACAAGACCAGTGGCCGAGGTGACCACAATCTAACTCTGCAGGCCATGGTAAGGGGTGTCCACAGAGCCCACTGCACCCAAGAGGGGCTGTTTGGTCTGTGCCCCCAGTCCCAGAATGACAGTTTTATCTTTCTAAGGACATGGTGTGTTCCCCTCTCCTCTTTCAATAGCTTTGAAACTTAGTGTTCAGGCCAAGGCACAAAAGCACACACGCGATGTGGTTCCATTTCTATGACATTCTGCAACACGCCAACTGCCTCCGAGGGGCCGGGCGGGGGCTGCAGGGGGCCCCAGGGTGCTCGCTGGTGGAGGAAATGTTCTATATCTTCACGGGGGTAGTGGCTATGCAGACGCATACAACTGCCAAAGTTAATCAAAATATACACTCAAAACGTGTGCCTTTTTATTGTCTGCAAGTTACACCTTGGTTTAAAAAAAAGTCAGTGCTCAGGCTTGTTCCACCATCTCTTGGACTGTGCGGTCTGATTTTCTTGCTATTAAAAATTCACAGTCCGTGGCTGAGAACAGCAGCTGCCTTCTGTTTGCAAAGTCAACGCCAATCACAGCCCAGCGGCGGCAGACTCAGCCCCACAGGGCCTCCTTTCTTTTCCCTTTGACCTACTTCCCTGATAAGTGACAAGGCGGCTAGACTTCGGGAACAAACGCCGGTTATTCCCTGCCGAGCTGAGCGGGCCACGCTCCTGTGTCTAATCCACCCGGACAGACGGACAGACGTGAGGGCTCTGACCGCCAGGCCCGGGTGTCAGTCTGCCCGTCAGACCCGACAGTGGACCCCCTGTTCCTCCCGCCACCCCCACCATATCCCCAACTTCTTTTCGTTTCCTGTCCCCGACAGATGAACATCTGTTGAAACAAGGCCCCTCGAGGCGCAGCGGGCACACCGTAAATCACAGCCCCCGCCCTGCACTCAGCCCCCACCCGCCGGGGGGCTGGGGAGGGGCCCCTGCGCCCGGCACGCTCTGGACACAGCCCCAGCGAGTCACCCAGCCAGGGCACGCGTGGCCCCTGAGCAGCACGTACCGCTGCCCAAATGCCCCCAGCCGGGAAGATTGCGTGGGTGACAAAAGTCAAAACAACAGGGGCACGTTCCACAAAGAACAGGACGCGGAGGGGCCAGCAGCGAGGGAGCTGCAGCTTCTGAGGACAGTGGTGGCAACTCCCAAATAAGGCCCCGCTCCTGCTGTTTTTAGCCCATTCCACATAATTGGAAAAACATGGGGGAAACCAAAGCCAGCTGTGCGCCTCTGTGCGGAGGGGGCGGGGAGGCCGGGAGGCCCCGCGGCTCCCTGCCCAGGAGGGGCCCTCCATGCTCCAGCTTCCCAGGCACGAGAGTCCTCGGAGCTGCAGGAACAGCAAGGCACCCATAAGGGTCTCACTGAGCTGGGGCAGAGCCAGGCAGCGGAGGGCCACGCTGGCTGGACATCCTTTCCTGTCTCACAGGCCACTCCAGGAGGGGCAGGGGACAGGAGACACTGAGACCCCACAGCCAACAGTCACCTACCCACCCACGGGGCCTCGGGAGCCACGGGAAGGAGCCCACGCAGGGCGAGTTCTGTCTAGTGTCCGCTCTGCACTGACCCCACCAGGCCAGGCACATCGGAAAGCTCTCACCTGAGCCCCCCAACCACACTAAGGCGGTCACCCTGCCCTTTCCATGTTACAAACGAGAAAACTGCGGCTCCGCTGGCGCATGACAGCACAAGGATCCCCCACGCACTCCCACCTCTAAGGGGACATCTGTGCACCCCAGGAACGCCACTCCCTCGTTCACTGGGGTCCTGGTGTGGCCGCCATCTCAGCCCCTTCCTCAGGGACAGCATCCGACCCCCTACGCTGGGCTGGCTTTCATTCACTCAAAATAAGGAAAAGACAGATTCACAGCATCACAAAACCGTCTTCACCTCCAACCC
The DNA here is from genome assembly GCF_041146395.1 of Eulemur rufifrons. Lineage (NCBI taxonomy): Eukaryota > Metazoa > Chordata > Mammalia > Primates > Lemuridae > Eulemur > Eulemur rufifrons. The sequence continues at coordinate 100,703,720 of NC_090988.1, forward strand.
CACGAAGCATAACAGTTCACACACCCAAGGAGAGCCCAGGATCTGAGAGTCATGCCTGGGGCTCCGGCTGCAAACCCCAAGATGTTTCTCGCTGTGCCAGTGGTCCCCAGCCCAGCGCACATCAGCCTCCCTGGGGAACTGGCCCACTGGGCTCCCGCCTCCCTCACACGTCCCTTCCTGTGGACTGGGTGGGTCGAGGGTGGGACCAGGGAATCTGGATGTGTCATAAGAGTCAGAGTGATTCTGACACAGCGGGCCTTGCTCCTGACCCAAGACATGCTGGCCTTAGCCCCACAGGAGAGGGGGCCACGTGCCCTGAGCTGCCAGGACAAGCCCTCTCCCCTTGTCCCTGCCCCCAGCTCCTCTTGGCAGCACCCAACCTTGGTGGCTACTTCTAATTCCAAACATTCAAGAAGAACTGCTCTCTTGGCATGGAATCAGATTGCCTGCCTGGCTCCCAATTCAAGTTCAAATTCAAGCACACCTATTTGCTGAGCAGCCGGGTCTCCCTCCAAACAACCTCATGAAGCGGGTACCATTATAGTCCCCTTTTTACCAGTGAGGAGCTAAAGCACAGAGAGGCTAAGTCATTTTCCCAAGGTCACACAGCCAGGACGTGGGCTAAAGTATCATAACACGATAACTTAAAATAGAAAACCATCATACAACTGAAAGTAGGTGCTCTTGATCCTGGGTTTGCCTGACACCGCGTTTCCTCACCACCAGAGTCCTTGGCAGGCTCCCAACTACAAAGCCAGCCATGTCATCTACCCCGAACCCTCCTGGCCTGAGCGTCACTTCCAACATCTCCCTTTGAGAACAGGCAGAAGTCCCATCAGCACAGCCTCCTGCTCTGCTACCTGCACTTCTGCCAGCCCAGCGCCACGTGGCCTCAGCTCTTCATGCCCCTGGTACACTGGACCTCACCGATTCCGCAGCCAAGAGATCTCCACGTGGCCCCAGGGCCTCCTCTGCCCGACTCTGAATTCTATCCCCCACTGGATACCTCGGAAGCCTCCTGGGAACTGGCAGCCCTCCACGGGCACCGCTCCCTTCCGGCCAGCTCTGACATCCCCACTGGCTGGGTGCCCTGCACGAGGCCTCTGCCCACCGGGACCTCAAAGCCATGCCGTCAGCTGCAACAGTGCTTGCTCCATTTGGCCCTTGCCTGCCAGCTACTATCTCCAGGCGGTTTTCACAGTCAGTACGCTAAGCACATGGGCTCGGTCAAAATCCGAATTCCACGCATAACTCGTGTCCACGAGGACACACAGCCACACGTGCCAACAGACGCTCACACGGGAAAGGAAAACAGCTACAGTGCTCAGGTGACAGCATCATGGTCTTTTAATAGAAAGTTTTCCTTTAATGTGATAGTTTGTGGCAAGGAGTAAAAACCGGAGGTCAGGACATCCATGCCCTAAAACCCCCAGTTTGCCGGCGTGGTCTGTTTCCGTGAAGCCTGAAGCCCGTGGCCCCTCCGGCCTCGCTCCGGCTGCGTCTCTGACGTGCCGGCCTGGGGTCTACGGGCTGAGTCTGTCCTCCAGACAGACCAAAGGCCCCTCAAGGACAGAATCCATTTCTCACTAATGCCTATATCTCTCTGGATTTAGAAATATGGAAAGACATTCTAGAACCACCTCAAGTTTGCAGAAAGCCATCTTGGTGGCAAACCCTTGAAATGCTTCTGAGAAGATTCTAGGTTTCTCCTCAATTCTCAAACCTTTGGAAAACTGTTCATCTCTTCCACGCCAGCCGCCCTGGAACACTCCACCTTCAGACGGGCCAGGCGGGGACGGAGAAGCAACGCCAGCACCCGGCGCCAGCCAGTGAGTTAACGGGAAGCCCGAGGGGCAGCCCACAAAGAGGCTGAGCTTGGGAACCACTTTTATTTTAACAAGTGAACCCAACGGTCACATTCTCATGCAAAATGAGACTCCTGGTCGTATCCCTTTTGTGTCTCATCTATGAGCTTTCCCTCCCTTTGACACACATCCCAGACACAGCAGAAAACTCCAGGCTCAGTGCACAAAGTAAGAAATTCCTCGCGGTGACTCTGCGCGGCGCCCCCAGCCCGGCCCACGCTCCCACCCGAGCAGGGCCTCCGAAGGACACAAAAGCGTCTTTCTCCCTCACGCTCCACTCAGCATTCTCCAACTGAGTTATTAACAGCGCCTCTCACAGCTGGGGGGAAGCAGGGAAAGGTGACCCCTGACGGCTGAGACCCCGGGGAGTCTGGCCGCTGGCAGCCCGCTAGAGGAAGCCCGGGCTGTGCACTGGGCCCCTCCGCCCCGACAGCTCTGGACTGGAAAGGCTGATCCACCGGTTCAACTCCACAAGTGTCTGTCCTGTCATCTCCACACTGCAGAGCCACCAGGGCTGAGGCCAGAGACACCAGGCCCATGCCAGTTTGCTGGCACCGCCTCCTCTGGGAAGCCCTCCCACTGCGGCTTCCCAGCATGGCCCTGTGACCGGGCAACCTCCTCTACTCTGCTCAACACACAGGCCCACCCCTTGCCTGCCCCCTGCCCGCCCCACTCACCCCCTTGCAGGACAGTGAGCTCTGAGGACTCCCCAGGGCCGCTCTGGGCCTGGACATGCAGCCAAACAGTAAACATTTGCAGAAAGACCAAGATGCCCTCAAAGGGCTTGGCCAGGGGTGGCCAGGCCCCAGGGCGCACACGGAGGGCCCAGCTATCGGACGCTGGGAACCAGAAAGGAGCAGGGGCTCCACCTGAGCCCCAGCCTCCACCTCTTGTGGCTGGAAAAGAAATGAGCATCCTCCACTGGCCGCCCAGTGACAGCCCATCCCCACATGCGGGAGGACCCTGGACAACAGAGGCAGATCCAGACCTCAGGCGAACCTGCCCCAGCTCTCACGGGCCTGGCACCGGCCACAGCACCTGAGGTGCCAGTCATGGTGGCAACGTGACAGTGAGGAGGGCATGGATGGCAGACCTGGCTGTGTATACTGTGCACCTACCGCGTGCTGGGCACCCTGCATGGCACTTTCCATTCCTGTTAACAGGTGGGTCCTCTGTGGCCTCCCTGGGCAGGGCTGGTCCTGGGGCCCCCATCTCATGGAAGAGAGGCGGCGGCACCGGGTGGCAAGGCCCCAGACCCCCTGGACGACCAACGACCCTTTGCAACCCAGGGCAAGCTCTTTGGGGACTCCAGGCTTGCCCTGCTGAGCCACTTTGCTGGACCATGACTCTGGGATTCTATCGGGGCCTGCACCCTACCTCGCCTGGAACCCCATTCCTGGAACTCTGACGCACGAGGGAGCCTCACAAGGCCCCCTAACCAGAGCTCCCTGCACAGGTTCCTCTGTCAGGCAAGATGCCCGGCAGGCACTATGGCACAATCCATCTTGGAGGGGCCGTGTCCATCCCCTACTACTTCTACAAACGTCCACACACAGCCCGGCTCGGACACGCCAAGTGCACAGACAGTCACCACACCTGCTTCCAGACGCACCCCATGCTCTCCCAGAGCAGACATCACCAACCGATCCAGAAAGCATCTGGGCAGGCATCACCAATCAATGGTGGCAACAGACACCAGACCCACCTCCCTCTAATTCCAGGGCCCAGGCCCCAAGCCAGCTCTCACCCCCTACGGCAGTGAGACTCAGAAATAGCAAAACCACAAAAAGAACAGAAACACCCAGAAGCAAAAAGATGGCTAAATGATATGTCTGCTTGAAAAGATGTCCTTCGGACACTAAAGTTCATACTTACCTCCTGTGATTGCAAATGCTCCTGCAACACATCAAGTGAAATAAATGCCTCAGGGTTCCCACATATGCTGTTCCCTACACCATTCCTCTGCTCTTTAACCCTTCAGGTCTCCGCTGGAATGGTGCTTCCGGGGGAGAGATCCCGACCCGCCAGCTCAGGTAGCCACACCCCCCATACACTCGTCTCCTCCCAGCCTCCTCATGCCCTTTGCCCTTCGTTCCTCTTAGCCAAGTCTGTCCTGACTTCACTAACTCGTGTGCCAATGTCCCGACACCTGCCCCAGCCAGCACACACACCAGGTGAGGAGCAGGGAACAGGCCGGTTGATTAACTGCTTCATTCTCCGCTCCCAACACGAGAGGCCCACGGCAATTATTGGTGGATATCGTGGAATTTACATACTCCATATTTTCAATTTGTCAGGATGAACTGCTCATTCTTAATCTGTGCCCACATCCTGGTGACACTCTCTCCCCTCTGTCTTTCAGCCTAACTGTAGCGACCGCTCCCTGCTGTCTCGAGCCCCTTTCCTGGTTTCTCTCCGGGAAGGAGAGAAACCAAACGATAAGAAGGCAAACCCTCCTGGGCAGCCCGCAGTCCTCACCCGACACGGAAACCCTGCCGGGAGCATATAAAAAATCCCACCCCACCACAAATGCCACGACCACACACACGATACCTGGCCACAGCTCCCCCAGGGCACAAGGGACCAGGACGGCCCCTAGAGGTGGACCCCCATGTGCTGGGGCAGCAGCTGGGCAGAGGGAGGAAATACCTCCCCACCTGGACACTCAGGGAGGGTTTTAGTGGGCCATACACCTGCGACCCTACCACACGGACATTCCCACATTGGAAGCCAGCCCACCTGGGAAGCCCCCTGCCTCCCTCGCCTTCCCCAGCGGGATGCTGACGCAGGAGGCGGGCGCAGGCCCTGGCCCACCAGCTATAGCAAGGACTGGTCCCAGGGATGGCTGCTTTCCTGGCACCTCGTAATAAGCCCCTCACGCGCCAGGCCCCACGGTCAGCTCCAGAGGCCCAACCAGCTGTGCCAGGCCCCAGAGCACCCCAAAGACAGGCTGCGCCCTGCACCGGTATCCTTTCCAGAGGAGCCCACCCTGAGCCCCACACCTGGGAATAAAGAGCCTCAGAGAGGAGGAACGACGCCGTGGCGAGGGCCCTCGGAGCAGTGCGCGCCTGAGAACCAGGGGGAGAGTGCACAGGTGGTCAAACATCTGAAGCAAAGAAAACAAACCGCATGTGGGGAAGGACATCAGCTTAGCTCCGTGCGTCCGGGAGAACGCCGGGTCAGAACATGCTTGTGGCCTGAATTTCCATAGGGGAGTTGTGACGGCGTGAAGGCTCCGTGGGAATGAGACTCGAGGATAAAAATGAATTACATGTTCCTGTCACCGTGGAAAAATGCTCGTGAAAAGCGGAAAAGCAGGAGACGAAACCACCCCGCAAGGCGGGGGTGCAGCAGCCGCGGTGCACAGACAGAGGGGAGGAAAGGACTGTGTCTGTCGGGGCGCAGGACCGCGGTGGCTTCCTGCTGCGCAGCGTCCTCTAACGCTGCTGCCCTTTCTTACGACAGTTTTGGTTGATAGCTGACGACAGCGAGCTTGTAGGCTGTGATCACTGTGTGCGGCAACAGTACTCAGCTGTTACGGTGTCATTTTACAGACAGGGGACCCCAGGCTCCGAGAAGGCTGGTAACAGGCCTGAGACTATTCACCCGTCGGGCCGCAGAGCCCAGATCTGCCCACAATCCAGGTCTGGTCGGTGCCAAAGTCCACTGGGATGCACAGCCCACCCGTGCCAGGCCTTCGCCAAAGCACGCAGATCATTCTGAGCCAGTTCCTGAGCTGGTTTCCCAAGGCGGCGGCAGCCTGATCCCACCAGGCTGGGCCCCTCCCCGCCAGCGCTCGGCCTCACCTGCCTTACACGTCTTGCCGTTGTCCTGAAGCTGCACGCCAGTGGGGCAGGCACATGTGTAGTAAGGCTCCCTTGGGGACAGCAGACACAGGTGGGAGCAGCCGCCGTTGTCCTCCTCACACTGAGTATGGACTGGGAAGGAAGGACAAGGGGAGAGAAAGTTCCAGAGCAGGGCCTGCAACCCCCACCACCTCCTGCCACTCACTTGCTTCCAAGTGAGTCAGCACCCCGCCTCCTCAGCCCCCATGACGGTCCCCAGTGTGCCCCTCTGCCCAAACGCCACCCTCGCGTGGCACTAGGGCCCTTCCCCACGGGCACCGCTCTGTCCTGCCTCGTGGCCGACCACCCTCGGTCTGCGATTTCTCCAAAACCAGCTGTGACCTTCCTGGCCACCCTCACACCCCGAAGTGCCTGTCCCTGGAGGGGCACCCTCCCGACCTGGCCCCCTCCCCAAGCTCCTGCCAGGAGAAAACGCTCCTCTGCTTCAGCGACCCCAGAGGACACCCCCTCTGTGAGGGCTGCCCCCACGCACCCGCATTAGGCTCTCAGGCCCGGCCATGTGGGAGTGACAGCCCCTGAGTCAGTGGGCTCCTAAGCGCAAGGCCTGTCCTGCCCTGAAGACATGCATGGACCCCGCAGGTTCCTTGCAGACGCTTGGTGACCTGGCCCAGGCCAGGGTTGCACCGCTTACGGGGACTCTCCCAAGCCCTTCTGTGACCAACAAGCAACTGAGCTGAACTCAATAAATGCTCCTGGCACCCCCCCCTCTGCCCAGGGGAACGCCGGGGCCGAGCACCCCTGGAAGATGGAGTCACTGGCACGACCGCCTCGCCGGCAGGATCCGCCGCCCTCCCTGACGCTGGCGCAGGCGTGCGGGCTGCCCCAAGCGTGGACGTTCTCCAGAGAGCCCTGTCCTCCCCTCTGTCCTGCACTGAGAACTGATGTCACCCCTGCACCCCCTCTCCAGGTTCAAAGCTCAAACTTTCCACAATGGCTTGAAATTTCCATCCCTGGTCCCGTGGGGGTAGGTGACCATCCCCATGGGACTGGGTGAGCCTAGGGCCCTGGCCCCACTGGTCACCTGTCACAGGAGCCTCTGCCACAACCCTACGGAGCCCACAGGCTGAGAACCACCGACTCAGAGCAGGTTGTTCATTAATAAATACGTAACTTCCACTGGGCAGCTTTCCTTAGGAATCCCACTGCCACCTCCGAGCCTGGAAGCCGCCCCCATGAGCTCTGCAGAGGGGTGAGGTCTGCGGCCTGCCCACACCTGCACACACCTCCCTCCACCCCTCAGAGATGCTGGCGCCCCAGACCCTGGGCTTCCGCAGGGGCCCAGCAATCACCGCCTGGGGGAGGGAGGCGCCCCAGCCCCCGCCACACCTGGCACTCACAGGAAGGCTGCCGCTCCTGGCTGAGCACCTGGATGTCCATGGGGGAGTAGAGGGCACTGAGGATCTCCTTCCTCTTCTCCCCGGTGCGCTTGTTGCAGGCATGGATGGAGCGGGTCTGCCAGTCCGTCCAGTACAGAGTGTCCCCAGAGAGCGTCAGGGCGAACGGGTGCGTCAGGCTGCCCTCCACCACCTTCTGCCTGCGGGCCGGGAGGCAGGGGAGAAGCCGTCACTCCATGGCTCCATCCACTCCGCTGACCCGTCTGTATTAAACTCAGCAATGCGGGACCAGGGAAAGCAACCAGGAGTCACCTCCGCTGTCACCTCCGCTCGTGTCTCCAGGAAACCTCTGCGGCGTGTGCACAGCTCCCCCCAAACCCAGCCATCCTGCCACCATTGGTGGCAGTGACACAGGCGGTCCCAGAGGTCAAGCGGCAAAGTCTCCCCCAGAGGAGAACCTAGGAAGCCACCCCTGGTGACAAAGAGCAGCTGACAAGTGTCCATCTCCTGCCCTGAGATTTAATGTAATACCAATCTGGCCGAAGGCACTTGCTTGTTCTTGTAAAGCCCATAATTTAAAGTTCAGAGTAAATTAAGCAATAAAAAGCTTTTCTTCTCCAGGCGCTTAAGTGCCCAGCAAACGACTCGTGTGCGCTGAGACTACGGACACGGGTAGCGGGATGGCAACATGAGGCACAGGAACGTGTGGCCGTTTGTTTGTGACCCCTGACCCTATGCTAGGCTCCCTGAGGGTGGGGCTGCCAGTGGGGGAGGTCACCACTGCGTCCCCAGCCTTGGTGCAGCACCTAGGAGAGAGCGCCGAGGTGAAATTCACGTGACACGACGCTGACCAGTTCAAGGTGAGTAATTCAGGAGCAATTCAGTGCTACTTGGCAGATCGCAGGGCCGGGGTCCCCCACTTCCACCCGGCTCATCACCCCATGCTCGTCGGCAGTCGCCGCCTGTTCCCCGAACCCCCGGGCCCCGGCAACCACTTATCTACCTTCTGTCTGCAGGTTTACCTATCAATATTCTGAATGCTTCATATAAATGGAACCAAACGATATGTGGCCTTTTGTGTCTGTTTTTTTCCACTTCACCCGATGTTTTCAAGGCTCATGCACGTTGTAGCATGTGTCAGCGCTTTGCTCCTTTTCCTGGGCGAGCAATATTCCGACGTACAGAGCCCAGGGTTTGTTTATCCGTCCATCTCCCGGTGGACGTTTGGGGTGCTGTTTCCACCTTGGCTGCTGTGAGTGATGCTAACAGACATTCCTATACAAGCGTTTATTTGGACACCTGTTCTCCGTTCTTTGGGGTCTGTACCTAGGAGAGGAATTGCTGGATCCTACATTAAGTCAACGTTTACATCCTCAGGAATCACCAAACCGTTTTCCACAACGTTGCCATTGTTTTGATCCGAGGAGCCAGAGGCCCGTCCTTCCTCAGGCTGCTCCTCTCGCTGTGCCTGCCTCAGCCAGGACCACCCTCCCCCGCCCCCCAGGGCCCCGCAGTCTGCAGGACACCCCCTCCTCCATTCCACTTCCGCCAGACCTGGGAGCTCTCCGAGCACCCCAGCCTTTCCTGAAAGCTCGCTCAGTCCAGGCACCACGCCCTTGAGTGGCCTAAGTGGCCACGTTGGACCCTCTGCACACGTGCGTACGTGCAACTACCATCCCAGTTCACATACAAGGCCTGAAGCTCGGAGCAGCGAAGAGCCCCAGCCATGGCCACAGTTAAGCGGGGGCCCTGACAGCTCTGCTTCCATTTGAACGGCCCTGGTGCGTCCACAGGGAGCATTAGCCACCTGTAGAGCAGAAGAGTCTGGAAGCAAGGCAGGTGGGAGAGGGGCCGAAAGCCCACCCTGGCTCCGGCCACCTGTGTGGCTGCAGATGAGTGCACGTGCCTCTCTGTGCATCATAACAGGAGACCACAACAGCAAACCCTCCGTAGGCTGGAGTGGGCATTAAACAGCAGACAAATGTCCCTGAAAAACAGTGCTATGGAAGGGCCACCATCACCATCACCATGTTTCAGCTGCCATCACCCTCACTGTCCCCGCCACCATCCCCTAACCCGGGCACCCCCAGCCTGCAGCCTTTGTAGCCTCAGATCCACCCTTCATAGCTGCCAGGACCACTCGGCTCTGAAGAACCACGGTCCCCAGGGAAGCCACGCTGCAAATCTCATACAAGACCCAGACCCATGGGGCCTGTGCTTCCAAGGACAATGGGACAGAAGGTTTCAAACCAGCCCAAGACGCACGGCTCAGCATAAAAGGAGGCCCCGGAGGAACCAGGGGCCTTGGAAGCAGTGAGCTTGGAAGCAGATCTTCCGGCCTCTGTCAAACCTTCAGATGACTCAAGCCCCAGCCGGGAGCTTGACTGCAACCTCAGGACACACCGTGAGCCAGAACCACCCAGAGAAGCTGCGCCTGACTGCTGACACCCCCTGCCCCAAAACCCTGCTCGTTACGCAGCAACAGGTAACTAACACGCAAAGCCCAGGTGACATGGCCCAAGTGTGCCGACATCCTCGAGTCTGTTCAAGTGGGTGTTGCCTGCGTTTGCAGGAATCTGGCCATCGAGTCTTCCCGTGCAGGGTCACCACGGCCCTCGGTGTTGGCACTCACCACACCCCGCACCTAGCCAGGAGCTCACCATCGTGGGAATGGGCTCCACCCTCCCAGCAGGGTCCCCAAGCCCTGGCTCAGAGCCAGCAGGCAGTACTTGGTCCTCTTAGCCATATGCAGAAGGGATATTTCTCCGTCTAAGGGGTCATAAGGCAGAGGGTTGTGCAGCTCAGCTGACCAGAAAGCTTTAAAGACAACTACCCAGCAAAGGAAAAACCCATGTCCATTCATTCATTCAGCAGGCTTTGTTGAGCCCCTACTGTGCACAAGGCTAGGGACACAGTGATGACTGACATAGCTCCCAGTGACCGAGACCACCCCTGCGGCTGCCTTCATGGTGATTATGTGCTGGGGTGGGATGGGCGTGAGGGTAGCATGTACAGGGACATGAACTGTTCACAACCTGGTCCGGCCACAACCCCTGACCTGCAATTCCGGAATCCAAAACACTCTGAAAATGGAAAGAGTTTTGCTGCTCGTGCAGTGGCAAACCACGTGCGTGGATGTGGGGCTACTGATCCTCTTCCCTGCCCCACTTGGAATGAACGTTGCACGTTTTACTGCAGAAATGTCCAGGGGCTCGGTGGCACACGCCACCAACCTTGCTCAGGATGTGACGTCAGAGGCAGCACGGGTTCTCTATCACCGTCCCGAGTTCTGGGAAGTCCCGCATTCCTCAGGTCCGCAGGGCTGCGAGACTGTGGACCGAGCTAAGGACTGCCTTCGAAAGCCCTGGGGGTCGCTGGGGGCAGTGGGAAAGGGGCAGCCCGGGCCGGGCGGGCACCTACCGGAACGAGCCGTCCAGGTTGGCTCGGTGGATGAAGCTGAGCTTGGCGTCGGCCCAGTAGAGCTTCTGCTCCTCCAGGTCGATGGTCAGCCCGTTGGGCCAGTAGATGTCCGAGTCCACGATGATTTTCCGGGTGCTGCCGTCCATGCCAGCCCGCTCGATCCGGGGCGTCTCGCCCCAGTCTGTCCAGTACATGTACCTGATGAGGACGGCAGAGGCAAGAGGAGAGAGAGCTAACACGGACCTGCGTCCGACTTGTGTCCCGCCTGCACAGACGCAGATGGATGCACCAGAGACAGGAGTTTGCCCAACATCTCACCCACCAGAAATGACCAACGCATGGGCTTCTGAGTGTTACTGCCTTAAGGTGAGCAATGAAAACATTGTTTCCAACTAGCTCTCGGTTAACGATAAATTCCGAGCACCTTGCCTTCTCATTAACATCAAGATTCCTGTTCTTCGGATAGTGTCCTGTACTGTAAGTTATTTAAATAGCCCACGTTGATGTTTAGGTTATTTCTGATTTTTCACTATTATGAAAATGCCATAGAAGACCCTTTAAAAGGCAATTCAAAACATGCAGAATGGAATATTATTTAGTGCTAAAAAGATATGAGCTATTGAGCCATGAAAAGATATGGAGAAAAACTTAAAAGCACATTCCTAAGTGAAAGAAGCCAGTCTGAAAAGGCTGCGTACTGTAGGATCCCAGCTATAAGACATTCTGGAAAATACCAAACTGAGGAGACAGTGAGAAGATCGCCGGTTGCTAGGGGCTGGGGGAGGTAAACGGGGGAGCACAGAAAACGACTGGCACTGTCCTTTACGGTACCACAGCAAGCCACAGAGTGCACACCACCAATCGTGACCCTACTGTACCCGTGGGCTCTGGGTGTCAATGACGCATCCGTGCAGGTCTGCAGCTGTAACAAGCGCACGGCTCTCTGGGACGCGGGCGTGGGGAGCCCATGGGGGGGCGCGGGGCAGGCACGAGCTCTCCACACTCAGGGCTCAATTTTGCCATGAGCCTAACACTACTCTAAAAAGTCAAGTCTGTTCAAAAAGAACAAGACACATGGGTGGGTGTGCCCTGAAATAACAGCGGCAGCTATTCGGGGTGGGTTTGTGGGTAACTTGGCTTTGCCATGTTCTCAGGGTTCCTTCCAGAAGGGGCAGACATCGCACATCCACGAGAAACAACCACATCCTACAAGGCTCCCCCGTCTGATGTCTAGCCAGTGGGCCAAGACAATGTGAGCAGAGACAATGTCCAGCGTCTGGGAGGGCAGGTCCCAACCTCGCCAGTGCCCAGACAAAGCGCCCAGTCCTGAGGTGACCGCAGGGTGTGTGCCTGGAGACTGGGCGTGGCTCTTCAGCGGAGACCAGAGGGGAACCACACCAGCCTGGAGGACACAAGGTTCCCATCCCAGTCGGCCACGATGGGCCACGGACCACAGGGCTGGCAGACCTATTTTGTTCTGTCTACCCCTCTCGGCAGAAGAAGGGGACAGTGCCCGCACCGCCCTTGGAGCAGCCCCCCAACCCCGGTCTAAGTGAGATGGTGCTGGCTCCCCCGTGGCATCGTCCTCCTCCTCCTGGGGTGGGCACAGGGTCAGCCAGGCCTGTCAGCAAATCCCATTAGCCCCGGCCCCGGAGACAGGCAGCTTGTTCAAGCTGGGCGCACGGGGGTCAGCCCTGGAACCCCGAGACTGGGGAGGGCAGGGCACTTTGCCACCCCACGGGATGGCTGCCGGGGAGAGAAGAACCCAGGCAGGGACAGGGACGGATGGGTCCCTGGGCTCAGCTGCACCTCACAACGGCGGCACTGCGCAGACATCCTAATTCCGCAGGCGAGCAGATTCTCTCTTCTCCTGGAGCTGGTCTCTCTCGTACCAGCGTGTCTCTCCACGCTCTGGGAATCCATTTCTTCAGAGGCGAGACTTCAGCCCATTTCAGTGAGCCCTGAGCTGACCTTCACCAGGGGCCAACGTGGCAGCTGGGGACATGGGGAGAACAAGCTCTGCCTCGCCCCTTGGGGGTCTCCGTCCAGCAGGAGAGGGCAGATGACCTACGCACGGCTGCCACCTCCCCCCACCAGGGGAGCTCTTCAGCCACGGGAGCTTCGGGTGGCCGTGGCCGAGGGCCAGCCACATCCGTAGGGTCAGGCAGGCTTCCCAGCAGGGTGGCGTTTCCAAGCTAGCACCACCGCCACCTTCCGGAGGGGCCGTGACCAGATAGCTCACAACAAACGTACTGCACTCAGCTGTTGTCACCACACCCCTCTTCTCCAGCTAAGTGGGGACAGAAGCAGAGGGCAGGCTTCACACGGAGGCCTCCCCAAGCAGCCTCTGTCACATTGTCTCCTGTGAACCCGCCCAACGCAGGGAAAGCAGGCACTGCTATTCCCATTAGCCAGGTGAGGACACAAAGCACCGGAAAGGCTGACCTGTCCCTGCTCACGAGCACCAAGTGGCAGCTCTGGGAACGCAGCATGGTGTCTGGTTAGGGCCTGAGCCTGGCCATCATGACTCACCCCTTCGCCAGCAGGGCCGGGGTGTGGGTGAACTTTTCCTGGCAGCCTGAGTCTCCAAGGTGCTGGCGGCCAGCCCGGCAAAGGCTCCCGAGGGCCCAGGGCAGGCGTCTTTCTCTACCTGCACGTTTCCCACCCCCAGCAGCCTCGGAGAACCCGGACTTCCCGCCACTGGCTGAGAGGCATCAGGAGAATCCATCTCAGACTGAGCCATGCAGTCCCTCCTAAAACGCTCCACCGGGGCCCCTGGAAAAGGCCAAAAACATGAAGGATCCGGGACCTCCATGTGGAGCATAACTCACATTCCTTCCCCGAGTTTCATAACAGGCCTGCTGGCTTCCTTAAATGGGGAATTTGCAAGTCTGTCGGTTTCCAGGGACCGACTGGCGTGGACGTGCTCTTGCAAAGTCTCAGACGCCACCACAAGCCCAGCCAAATTCCACGGAGGAAAATCGACTTCCGAAGAAAGGGCTGCAGCAGGGCCTTCCTGCAAAGGCTGCTGTGGTTGTGGTCGTGTGTTATTTTAGGGAAGGGCCATGCTGCATTTTAAAGAGGGGGTTGGGTTTCACCCAGGCTTTAATCTGAGCCCCTGGGGCCACTGCAGCCCCCATGGAGCTGGCCCAGGCCGGGGCCTCCGCCCACGCTGGGCTGGTATCTTCCAGGCCCCAGATTCTTGAGGGCCAGCGGGTCCTCTTCAGAGCCCACATGGGCACCCTGGCGCTGGGGGCACGTGCCTCCCCCCACCTGCCTGGACGTCTGAGCTGGGCCACCTGTGCTGCTGAAACCACTTTCTCGGAAGCCAGGGCCCCTCCTGGCTGCAGGGCTCTTGCTCGTGTGCACACTGAGGTGAAGTTCGGACCGAGAGCCTCCCTTCCTGACGATGGCCCGGGCAGGAGCCCCGTCCTCTGAGAAAGGAGCCTGGTTGGGGACAGTGTCACAAGAAGGCACAAGGAGGTGACACAGGCTCAACAGGCAAGGAGGGGGCCGAGCTGCTCCTTGTAGCCTCCTGCCTGCAGCCAGGACACAGGACAAACTCTCCCCTCTACTGTCCCCGTGCTTGGGACAGGGGTCCTGCCCACTGGACTAGGAGCCCGACCTTGTACCCGAGGACCACTATTCAGGCCAGCATTCAGTAAGAGTGAGGGTGCTGCCCACAGGCTTCTGTGGACGGGCTGGAGTCCCCTCCTGGGCAATGCGGTGCCTAAGAGGACAGAGTAGTCTTCTCAAACCTCAACCACAATCACAGAGGAACCTGGGACCATGTCCAGTGTTACCAGCACCATTCGATCTGATGAGGGAGGCTGCATCCACTGTTTCCTCCCTCATGCATCAGGCAACTCACCGGGGCGGGGGAAGGTGTGGGGAGAGGCCCAGGCATCAACACCAAGGTCAACTTTGCCCCAGGGACAGGGTTAGGATGGGGTAGCCACAGGTGTGATCCTGGGGAGAGCAGGTGTGCTTCTGGGAGAGAATTCAGAGACATGAGCATAAAGAAACTATTCCAAACATTTAATAAGCAAAGCCAGAGCCAAACAGAGACTGACTGGCTCCCAGAGATAGTGCAGATAAGGCCAGCCCAGATGTAAGCATGGGGAAGACTGCTCCCTACCAAGCACCAAGCACCTCCCAACCAAGCACCTAGCACCTCCCTACCAAGCACCAAGCACCTCCCAACCAAGTGCCAAGCACCTCCCAACCAAGCACATAGCACCTCCCAACTAACATGGTAAAAGCCATGAGGAATTAAAGAGAGAAAACTGCACAGGCATGGAGACTATACTTTGGGTGGTGGGGAAAGGGCATTTTTGTTGTAACAGTTAACATTTATTGGATCCACAAGTAGTTGTTGGTGTTTTCCACATGATGTGTGACGTGGTCATATCTCTGTACAGATGGGGACACTGAGGCACAGAGCAGCACCAAGCCATCCTTGACTCTTTTCTATCCAACCCACATGCAGAGGGCCAGCAAATCCAGTTGGTTCTCCCCTCAAAATAGATCCCAAATCTGGCTACTTCTCACCCCCAGGCTGCCACGCCCCTGGTCCAAGCCACTGCCCCCTTCACCAGGATCACAGTAATGACTACTGACAGCGCTCCTGCCCCCACCCCACCCCACAGCCTACTCTCACTCCAGCAGCCGCTCCCATAAGCGTGAGTCAGACCAGGTGACTCCCAGGTTTAAGACCAGATCTGCCCCTCCCCACATCCCCCTCACTCTGCCACAGCCCCTCAAACAATCCCAGCCCCCAGCTACCCCAGGGCCTTTGCACTGGCTGTTCCCTCTGCCTGGAATGCTCTTCCTCTAGAGGACTGCACGGTTCTCAGTCTCATCTGCTTCAGGTCTCTGCTCAAAGCTCACCAAGAGGCCTTCCCAGGGTCCTGAGCTCCGATGGGAAGCCCCTCGCCACCACCTTCCGGTCCTTGGGCACCGCTTTATTTTCCTCCAGGCACACATCCCTCCCAGACACACTATCCAATTATCAGTCCCCCAAACCCCCGTACACTATAAGGGCCTCGAGGGCAGAGACTGGGCTGTGTCTGCAGCCTGGACAAGCACCTCCCAGCCAAGTGCACAGGTGCTCGTAAATGCTGGCTGAACGCCCAGCTGGGAGGTGAAGGAGCCGCAGTATCCCATGCTGGGGGGTGTGGAGGATGGAGGAGGAGGGCTGAGCAGACCGTGAGCCGGCCCTGGGCTGGGGCTCTCCAGCAGACTGCTCCCCTCAGCCTCTCCCGCCACGGACGGATGCCCCATCTTGGCCACGGAAACGGCTACACTAGCCATCACCTCCCAGGAAGGCGGCAAGTGACTCCAGGGGTCCTGGAACCACACTGCAGGGTGGGGAGAGGTCTGAGGGGGAGACAGTTCACTGGGCAGCACAGAGACGGTCCCTGCAGGTCAGCCTGGCCCCTGGGCAGCTGCAGATGCCAGCCCACTTGGAGGGGGCAAGAGGGGCCTATGGGATGGGTGACTGCCCAGCACGGCACCCCGGGAGGCTGGGGCTCAGGTGCCCCTCAGGCAGTGGGGTCACTAGACTGCTCTGGCCTGACCTCAGGGAGGCAAAATACTTGGGCTGTAAATTCCACCGCATCCCACCCATTCTACACACACATACCCACTTGCACACATGCTCGTGCACACACACTTACATACAAACTCCTGCACACACACTTACTCATGTGCACACTCAGTCACGCAGACTCACACCCTCCCATTGCCAAACTCAGTTGCTCAGACACACTCACACACACTCAGCTTTCACACAAACCAGCTGGGCTCCAAAAGGCTCAAGCTCTTCCCACACACGTCAGAAGCCAGTCCAGTCGCTTCCTAAGCCAACATGCCAAGCGAAGAGGTTAACTTGGCCACCAGGCACCCCTCACCTGGCCTGCTCCTTGAGCTCCCAAACACCAGCTTTGGCAGGACAGACCCTACCTCCCGGCCCTCATTCCAGTGCCCTGGGCAGGCCCGGGGGCTTCTGCATAGACCGCCAACCCGCCCCTCACAGCCCAGCTACTGCGCAGGCCACAAAACCAGTGTCACCTCCAGGGAGGCCACTGCCAAGGGCAATGGCAAGCTGGTGGCATCAGGACTAGGGCCCGGGGTCTCCAGTCCTCCTTGAAGCTCGGACAGTGAGGGAAGGGCTCTCAGGCCCTGACTGCGGGGAGGAAGGCGGACGCGTAGGCTCCCGCGGCAGGCCTGGGCGCACGGCCCACTCCTGGGACTTTCTCACTGGGCGGATCCGGGCCGTCCCACAGAAGCTCCTCACCTGGGGAGGGAAGCTGGGACTGCTTGTGGTGACATTAATGAACATGCAAAGTGCTTCCAACAGAGCCCGAGGACAAAAAAACTCTTGCTTTTTGTTCAAGACGTGCGCCAGTTTCTGACAACTGAACAGCACAGAACTGGTCAGCAGCCACTGGCCGAGTAGGGCCTGGCTCAGGCAGCCCAGGTACAGGTGTATGGGCCACACTCCAGCGTCACTCCTGGGCCACCAGAGCAGACGCAAAGGTGGGGCGAAGGAGGGGCTGGACACACTGTTCCCTCTGTTCAGAAAAGTCTGGAATAAGCCTGGCCTACTGGCCAGTGAAGCTCAGCCATCTCCCCACAAAACCTCCACCCCTGCCTTCAACTCTGCACATGTTCTTAGCTTTACTGCCACTCACGCACACCCACCTGGGCCTCCTGGCCACGCCCTGAGCCTTCAAGGGCCCCGGTGAGCTCAGTCAGCCCAGCAGGCAGAGGGGACAGAGAAGCTTCCAGAACAGACAGAGAAACCACCCCTTGCAAGTTCTGCTTCCAGACAAGGAGCTGCACTTTTCTGACCCATTTTCAGCCAAGGCAGTTGTAAAACAGGTGTAAGGTGCAAAGTCCACCTGCCGCACTCCTGGGCCTCCCACCACACACACAGCAAAGTTGTGGTTAACCGTTCAAATCCACGGCGACATCAGATGCCTCCAGCATGCAGGCTTAAAAAACAAACATAACTATGGAATACTGAGGGAAAATAATTCTCAACAACAAATTCTGAAAAGGAACTCATTTTAAGATTGACAAGTTTTCTCTGAAAAAGAAACTGGGGCTCAAGTAAATGCAAAAGGACCACAGCAGCCCCCCGCCAAGGAGCCAGGAGGAGGAGCAGCAGGGTTACCCGTGAGCGGGGTCCAAGGCGATGGCCCTCGGCTGGTCAAGGTCCTGCCAGAAAAGGACCTTCCGGGACGTTCCGTTGAGGTTGGCCACCTCGATGCGGTTGGTCTCTGAGTCCGTCCAGTACAGCTTCTTGCCGACCCAGTCACAGGCCAGGCCGTCGGGCGAAACCAGGCCGGAGATGACCACGTTCTGCACCGCGGCCCCGGTCTGGTTCAGGTAGGTCTGCTTGATGGCCTCCTCGCTCACGTCCGTCCAGTACACGGCTCCCTTGGAGAACTGGAAGTCCACTGCCGCCGCGTCCTCCAGGCCGCTGACCACGATGGTGGACTCCAGCTTGACACCGCCTGCGTCCACCAGCCGCACATCTCTTCGGTTGGCAAACAGCAGGAGCGGGGAGGCTGCAGGAGCAGAAGCAAACCGTGAGGACCACCAGCCGAGCCGGCAGGGCACGCAGCCCTGGCACCTGCCCCACCTGTGCCCACAACGTCCGGCTCCTTCCTTCCACCCACAAGGTGCTGCCAGGAAGTCGTGCAGGGGGCCCCGGCCTACACCGTTCAGAGGCTCTTCCAGCGCAGCAAACAGTCTTCCTATCACTGGACTGACAGCTACCATTCATTCAACCACTGCTATGTTCATTCCCCACCCCCAGGCACGGGAGACTCTCCCTGCTGTTCCCACCACCTCCCACATCGATGCCACGGACAAGGTCTTCCGGAGGCTGCGGAGGCCTTACCCTGCTCTGCAGAGAAGACACATCACCTTTGCCAGCTTGCTGCAGAGGAAGGGGACAGGCAGGCACAGCCCTGGCCATGCTGCCTGGCAGAGGCCTGGCCAAGAGGCCAAGCTTTTTTGAGGTGACTCAAAGCCCCGGCACAGGCTGGGATGTGGAGCTCAGGCTGGACAGAGCTTCAAGATTCCCTTGCATGTCTCCACCCACTGGCTGAAGTCAGGCCCCTTCCAGGGACTGTGGCCTCAACTTCCCACGCACCTCTGCAGTCCACCTCTGTCCTCCCTGGTCCTAGACAGCTCCGCAATGAGCAGGCTTAAAGGGTCACTCTGGAAGGCCACCCGCAGCTCAAACACCTTCAATAGTTCCCCGTGCCAGTGCCATGTGGAATGAGGTCAGGCTCCCTGGCCTGGCCTCACCTCCTCTTCCCCTCTCCACCACACCACCCCAGGCATTCTGATCTGCCCTCACCTCCCCCGCCCAGCCTGCAGCCCCTCCTGCCTCTACTGAGCCCTTACCCCACAGACAAGGGTCTCATTTCCGGCTGAATGAGAATCTGGGGGGACCATGACCCCTCCAGATGCCTCAGACCCCAGAGGCAAGCCCGAGAGGGTCCAATAATCTACACACACTTCAGAGAGACCGTAAAACCATGAAATATGGACAGAAGGAGGTGGGGGGCCTCCATGGAGTTCCATTGATCGATGTTCTTATCCGCATCTAGCAGGGCTGAGCTGGCCACAAACACCCCAAAAAGCCATCTTAAGACTTGGCTATAAACAGATGACATTCCTCATGAAAACGGCAGACCACCGGGGTCTCCCGCCCAGATGGGGGACCCAGCCACGCACACATTCCTACCCCCACCAAGATGTTCCTTTGGAAACAGGAAATCACAACAAATAGAACTCAGGCAATGAAAATCACATCACTGAATTCTACACTCAGTTCAGTCAGTCGCATTTCAGGAGGGGAAGGATGTGTGATCTCTATGAGGCCACCTGGGAGTGCTGGGGACCAGAACAAGGGGGCGAGTCCCCCATGCAGCAGGATGGATGGTTCAGAGCTCGGGCTCTACTGCCATGACAGCACCTGCCCAAATTCCAGTCCTTCCCACTCCCAGAGACCTCCTCTGCAGGAGGGGACTCGAGTCCTCAACAGCTGCAGCGGGGGCTCCACCACCACCGTCATCACTGTGTGGCAGGAAGGGACACTGTGAAAAATCAAACAATGGGAAGGCACAGACAAT
Source organism: Eulemur rufifrons (assembly GCF_041146395.1). Lineage (NCBI taxonomy): Eukaryota > Metazoa > Chordata > Mammalia > Primates > Lemuridae > Eulemur > Eulemur rufifrons. Next base: position 100,723,360 of record NC_090988.1, read on the forward strand.
GACAACAGAAAAAACACAGACAAACTGAACTTTATGAAAATATTAAGATTTTGTGCATCGAAAGACACTATCAACAGAGTTAAAAGGTAACCCATGGAAAGGGAGAAAATAGCTCCAAACCATGTAGCTGTTAAGGGATTAAGATCCAGAACATATAAGGAACTCCCAAAACTCAACAACAAAGAAACAACCCAACTCAGAAGTGAGTGAAGGACTTGAACAGACATTTCTCCAAAGATACATAAATGGCCAAGAAGCACATGAAAAGATGCTTAACAGCAATAATTGGGGAAATGCAAATCAAAACTACAATGAGATACTACCTTGAACCCATTAGGATGGCTACTATCAAAAAAATAGAAGATATAGTAACAAGCGTTGGCATGGACGCGGAGAAACTGTAATCCCTGCGCACTATTGGTGGGAATAAAAAATGGTACAGCTGCTATGGGAAACAGGATGGTGGTTCCTTAGAAAATTAAAATACAATTACCACATGACCCAGCAGTTCTGCCTCTGGACCTATGCCCAAAGAACTGAAATTAGGGACAAGAACAGGCATTTGCATGTCCCTGTTCATAGCTGCATTATTCACGATAGCCAAAACGTGGAGGCCACCCAAGCGTCCCTTCAGGGATGAATGGAGAAGTAAAATGGGGTCTATGCAAACAATAGGATGTTATTCAGCCCTAAAACGGAAGGAAATTCTGATACACGCTACAACACGGATGAACACCAAAAACATGATGGTAAGTGAAATGAGCCAGTCACAAAAAACAAACGCCGTATGACTCTACTTCTATGCAGCACTTGGGGAGTCAAATTCATTGAGACGAAAAGTAGGATGGTGGCCACCAGGGGCTGGAGAGAGAATGGGGGCGCTGCTGCTCACCAGGGACGGTTGAGTTGGGGAAGATGAAAATAGTTCTGGAGACGAGACGGACGGTGGTGCTGCCTACACAACAACGCGAATGTACTTAACCCTGCTGAACTGTACACCTAAACATGGTTAACCTGGGAGGCCATTGTGGGAGGATCGTGTGAGGCCAGGAGTTCGAGACCAGCCTGAGCAAGAGTGAGACCCCGTCTCTACAAAAAACAGAAAAAGTAGCCAGGTGTGGTGGCGTGTGCCTGTGGACCAAAATACTCAGGAGGCTGAGGTGGGAGGATGGCTCAAGCCCAGGAGTTTGAGGCTGCAGTGAGCTATGGTGATGCCACTGCACTCCAGCATGGGTGACAGACCATGACTCTGTCTCCAAAAGAAAAAACAATGGTTAAGATGGTAAATTTTATTTCACCATATTTTACCACAATAAAAAAAATTTTTTTTAAAAAGAATAAAATAGAACACTGGGATGCTACAACTGCAGCTGAACTAGGCATTCTGACCTCTGAGGAGGAGGACACGGTCACAGCATCTCGCCCCAGCATGCTGAAATTTGTCCCCAATCTCACCCCCTCCCTGCCCCAAACAGGTCCAGACAGCGAATAAAATTCGTGGCCAGAGGTGGACAGCTCTTTGCAGTTCACACACAGGGACGCCCTGGGTCCCACACCTGCTCGGGCTGTGGGTGATACCACCCCTCTTTACAGAGCGGGAAATGAGGCTTACAGGGGATCCTGCACGGCTTAGGTCAAAGTCCTCGGGGCACCAAAGGCCTCAGTGCTCTGGAACACTCCATTGTGTGGTTACAGGGATGTGTTCAGTTCGTAGAAATGCATCACTTCTCTGTGCGTATATAATTCAATGAAAACGTTTTGAAAACTGAAAACAAAACTTTCCCTGTGTCCTTGCTGACAGGCCACCCTGCCGGCGGCTCACGAGACTGCTCCCCGATCTGCTGAGCGTCCCAGGGGACTGTGCACCCAAGGAGGAACAGCCTGCTCACACCCTGCCCCTGCCTGGGCCCGGCCAGAAGTAGCTGCTCTAGGAATGCTGCATTTTACCCACCCCGCCCAGCCTACAGGCACCCCAACTCCATGACAGTGAGCCACCTGTGCCCTGTGAGAGGTGAGAAGGGGGTGCCTAGGAGAGCCCAGTCCTTGCCCCATTAGGGAGAGGGAGCACTCGCTACCAGGTCAGATGCCGGCTGCAGTGGGGGGTGGGAATCACACCCACCATGAGGGAGGGTCCAGGACTTTCGGAGAAGGCAGAAACAATACAGACTGGAGGCAGGAGGGCCTCGCAGGGAAGAGGGTTGTGTTCGGGATCCACAGGGCACAAGCCGGCAGAGCCACTGCCAGCAAGGTCGCCCTGCACACACCCAGGAAACTCAGCATTCCCGGAGCAAGTCCCCATCCGTCGCCCCTGAAGCAGGGACTTCCAATAACCCCATTTCAGTTTGTGCATGAGGCTGACCGTGCCCCAGCCGGCCCAAGGTTCCCCTCGGCAAGGACCCCAGCTTGTCCCCACTCATCCATCGAAGGCGTGACCCGCCCAGGCATGTCAAAACTCCATGCTGTGGTCTCAACCTTCTGGGGGTCACAAAGCCCTTTGAGAAGCTGGTCCTCTCCCCAGACACACACACACAGTACACTCTCGCTCACACACACACTCTCACACACATGCACGTACTCACACACACTCACACTCTCACACACTACACTCTCATACACACACTTGCACGAATGCACACACACACACTTCACACACACACGTATGCACTCTCTTTCTCTCTCTCTCTCACACACACACACACACACACACACACACGGTGCTGTCGCCAAGCCCCATGAAGTCCCCCACCAGGATGGACGCAGCTCCAGCCCAAGAGCCCCTTGCTAACACCAGCAGGGACAGGGCCCGGGACACGGAGCGTCCTGCTGTAACCCAGCTCCTCCAGGAGGCAGTGGCCCCACCGGCAGGTGTGCAGGCAGGTGAGGGAGGAGCCTCCCTCCGGCTGTGTTTCCCAGGCAGGCGGGACGCTGTGAAGGAAGGTCCGCTCCGCTCCAGGGGGCAGTCCACCGCACCCAGGAGCCCAGCAAACGCCTCCTGCTGCAGCCAGAGGTCCCAGGGGGAGACCAGGGCCAGCCCAGGGCAGGGAGGCAGAGAGCTCTTGGAAGCACAAAACCCCTGGCTCTGCTCTGTTCTTTCTCCTCAAACTGGAAAGACCACATTTCACCAGGTTTGCACTCCCGGGCAGTTCAGGTGCGCTCTTCAAAGGCCAGAGATGGGGGCGGTTTAATTTCCGGTGCTTTTCCCAACCTCTGACAGCAGCAGGCAGGCCGGGCCTGGCGGGCCTTGGCAGGCGGGCTCTTTCCAGGAGCTGCTCTGGCTTCTAGAAACAACCACATGCTTAACTCTAAGTTTAAGAGGAACCCACAACATCACTGTGCTGTCACCTGGGGGAGGACCTGGTGGTGGCCCCAGGGCACACAGTGGGGGACGGGTTCTGTGTGGGTGGCCTCTGCCTTCCCCAGGGCACAGGCGGTGAGCTCCCCCTCCTCCGGTCTGGGAACCCTGGCTGAGACCTGGCTGACGTGGGGAGGACACGCACCCACCCAGGGCCCCTGCCGCAGGTCTGCCGCCCTCCTCTCCAAAGGGGGTTAGAAGCCCAGGTGGAGAGAAGCCAGCCCCAGAGGGGGCTGCGGGTGGGCGAGAGTCCGGGAAGGGAGCAGGGTGGACGCAGGAGGTGGCCCTGGGAGAGGAGTCCCAACCTCGCAGGGCAGAGAACAGAGGCCTCACCAAGAACACAGCTTCATGGTCCTACATTCCAATGGGGGAAGCAGACAAGCAATAAACACCATCAATAAGGAGATTTTAGTAACATTTGCCCATAATGGCTGAGGACTGGGAAAACAGAGCAGGGAAAGGGAGTGGGGGGCTACGCATGACATGAGACGTCAGAGCAGGCCTACTGAGGGGAGGGAGCGGCAAACCTGTGCAAAGGTCCTGGGGTGGAAGCACAGGGTGGGGGTGGCAGGTGCTGGTCCTACAGGCTCCTGCCCCACATGCCAAGACCTCTCATTTCACAGTCCCCTGTGGGTGAGGGGTCACAGCTACACTTGCCCCAGGTGAGGAGACCGTAGCCCTCATAAAGGTGCCATGACCTGTTGACCTCTGGCCTGAGCTCTGGGCAGTGAAAAGGCATCCCAGGAAGAAATGACCTAATTTAAGAAGCAAGAGGAGGGGGGCCACAGGGCTGGGGAGGTGCCAGGCGGCACCTGGGAGCCACCAGCCTGGGGAGGGTGGACAGGCCGAGGGCTGAAGCCACTGGGCCCGGCCACACGCCACACCCCGGGGCCCCCAGGACCCACACAAGATCACCAGGAAAAACAAACAGACTGTCATCTGGTGGCCACAGACTCCAGAACAAACATTTCAGAAAACACTGTGACAACTGTTGTGTTAAGGACCATAAAATGTTTAAACCCTCTCCCAGGGATCACCCTCACAAGAAGTTACCCCAAGGACTATCGGAAAGAAGGAAAAGGTCTTAGTCACAATATTTGCAGCCTTATTTGTAATAGCAAAAAAAATAATAAATGATCTCCAATGTTGGGATAACCAGACTGTTGTCTCAGTGGAAAAGTTGTATCTATTAAAGTAAAAAGGATCGTGATAAAATCAAAAATGTGTGACATGTCATCGAAAAGAAAAACCACACATGCAACACAACCACGACCCCGGACCTGTGCTAGAACGGACGGCAAAGAGAAAGTGCGAGTGGAAACACGGATTAAAATGAAAGTGGCCTTGCAGGGGAGAGGAGTCTCACTAGTACGCTGGCGAAGAAGTATTTTTTAATGTTCTAACTCCAAATTCCATTCATGTTGCCATGAAGCTATTTGTGCAACTGTTTTTTTCAGGACCACGTACCACGAGGGCAGAAGGACCAGGTCAGCCCTCCAAAGTGGGAGCCCTGGCAGGGTGGCCGCTCGGGGCAGGACTCCGGGGTTAGCAGCCCGGCTCAGACCTGGCCCGGGCGACCTGGGCATCCTGTCTGTGAAAAGGGGGTAATTACTGCACCTCCGCATCAGAGTGTGAGGCTTAAACAGGACAATTCAGACAAAGGCTTCGCCCAGTAGTAGCACGTTTTAAGTTCTCAATAAATAATAGCCGGAGGAGGTGGTGGTTTTTGTTAACTAGATGCTTCACGCATCCAGCCCTGGGCCGGCCCCCTCCAGGGAAGAGCACACGGACTCAGACCCCAGCCCGGTCTCAGCTGTGAGACGCAGCGCAAGGCTTGTCACCTCCCCTCTAAGCCTCAGTTTCCTCATTTATAAAGCAGGAAATGATAACTACTCTTAAAAGACACCTCTATCACTGTGGAGAACAGGTAGTTCCTCAAAAAGTCACATGTAAAATGACCATGTGACCCAGCAGAGCCACTCTTACCTATACACCCAAAGAACTGAACGCTGGGACTCAAATACACATACACACGTGTTCACAGCAGTATTCACAACAGCCAAAACGCGGAAACAGCCCAAATGTCCATAACTGATGAGTGGATAAACAAAACATGGTCTATTCATACAATGGAATATTATTCAGCCATAAAAAGGAGGAGGCTGGGTGTGGTGGCACACGCCTGTAGTCCCAGCTACTTGGGAGGCTAAGAAGGGAGGATCACTTGAGCCCAGGAGTTGGGAGACCAGCCTAGGCAACACAGTAGGACCCCATCTCTTAAAAAAGGTGGGAGGCAGAATGAGATACTGACACACATTACAACATGGATGTATCTTAAAAAATTATGCTCCGTGAAGAAGCCAGACAAAAATGACCATGCTGGATGACTCCACCTGTACGAAACGTCTAGAACACAGGGATCCACAGATACATAAAGTAGATCACTGGCTGCAGGGGCCGGGGGAGGATGGAACGGGGACTACTGCTTAAGGGGTTCAGGGTTTCCTTTCGGGGTAATGGAAATGTTCTGGAACCAGATAGAGGTGATGGCCACGCAACACTGTGAATGCATTAAATGTCTCTCAGTTGTTCACTTTAAAATGGTTTATCTTATGTGAATTTCTTCTCAATAAAAATAGGTAATTTTTTTTTTTTTTTTTAGGCACCAGTGCACACTGAACAGGCTAAATTCCCCGTGACATTCTTCCTGTGGCATTCTTCTTGTCTGTCCTGGTTCCCAGTAGGTTTAATGGGGTGCAAATTACCCTTTGCAACCCTGGATTTAGGCAGCCCTTCTCAGCGTGCGCTCGAGACACCCCACACTCTGCTATGGGCTCCCGGCACTTCCCTATTAGGGAGCGGGAAGAGAGAACTTAGATCTATCTCTGGAATGGGTGCCTGTCTGCCCTTCCCAGGTTCCCCAGCAAGTCAGTGTCAGAGCAAGGCCAGCTTTTGCCCCCTCCTGCCTTGGGTACCAGGACCCGTGATCAGAGACTCCTGCGGTAGAATCAGGAGTCTGCAAACCCAAGTGCCAACAATCCCATTTTAACCCATGTAAGCATATCCAATATTTATATATAGAATTCATAACAGATGTCTGGGCTTCCATTCCAATAGCCTATATTTTACACTGTTTACATGGTTACACCAAACAAGACCCAATTCAAGGTAATCCAATCCTTTGCTACTATACCAAAATAAGCAACATTTTTAGTACATGCCTTATTTATATTCACCAAGCATTACATTGGGCCTCCAACTGCTCACTGGAGCAGGCTGGAGCCTGGACACGAACTACGGATTAATCAGTCAGGAATGACCCTTTCTCCAGCGCCAGCCCTATAGGAGGCCAAGAGATGGAAGACACCATGGGTCCACATCCAAGGAGCCTGCATGTTGGCTGGGCAGGACATACGTGCACACACATGCACACTCACACACACAGTCCAACCACCACCTAAGAAGAGGTGGGATGAGCATGTGGACAGGCGGTGCCTGTAGCCTGGAGGAGGAAGAGTTGGCTGTGGGTAGACCTGGCTGGCTTCCTGGAGGAGGAAGATCTGGAGCCCTGAAGGACGAACATGACTTGCTAATGCTGAGCATGCCCAGGTGGGACACCTAGATGCGACTGTGCATTCTAGTTAGTTAATTCTACTCACAAACAACACCTGACACAGCTCCGGGTACCTTCTAGCTTGAGTTTCTCAAACTGGGTATTCACAATACAACCCTGTGCACCTTCTCACACTCCCAGCCCCAGGGGCAAGAGCTCCACAGTTGCCAAATTTCCAGGTACACCTGAGTCCACTTCCAGGTCCTCTGTTTGTCTACCCTGCACCAGCATGACGTCCCAAAAGTACGGCCCCTGATTCATCTCCTTCAGAAACATCCTGGCTGTCCCGGGCCCATTATACCCCTTGCACATTTTAGAATCAGCTTCCCAAGTTCCACGAAGATCCACGTTGGGATTTTTTTTTTTTTTTTTTTTAAGAAAGGCAGACCACCACGTGCAGCCTACCCCACGTCCTCCTACAAACGAACCTTGAGAGCTCGTTGGGGGGCTCTAGCCGAGCAGTGCAGCTACCTGTACACCCTGACCAAAGAATGGTCCTCCTGTGTCGGGGAAAGTTGTCCTCTCCCCAGCACATGGCTTCAGGAGGGAAACATGTGGAGTGGAGAGAGACAAAGGGGACACCCCCAGGCCAGCCAGATCAGCTGAACCTACCCTGGCAATCCATGCGGTGACAGATGTCGCAGCCAGATCACCCTCGCATCCCATGTTGGGATTTCTACAGCATTTTAAGTTGTTATAATACATGAAAGCAAAATGTCACAGCTTAGCCAGCAGGACAGACAGATGTACGATGATGCCTGCTGCACTATAGTCTGCGGTAGTGAAAGTCTGGTTTCAATAGTTTATTCAATTATGGGGGAGACGGGCGTGGCAGTGGTTGCACACATGTGAGTATTCTAATGCCACTGAACTACACACTCAACAAACGGTTATGACGGTAAGTTTTATGGGTATTTTACCACAATTAAAAATAACATGTAAAGGCCGGGCGCGGTGGCTCACGCCTGTAATCCTAGCACTCTGGGAGGCCGAGGTGGGCGGATCGTTTGAGCTCAGGAGTTCGAGACCAGCCTGAGCAAGAGCGAGACCCCATCTCTACTAAAAATAGAAAGAAATTATATGGACAGCTAAAAATATATATAGAAAAAATTAGCCGGGCATGGTGGTGCATGCCTGTAGTCCCAGCTACTCGGGAGGCTGAGACAGGAGGATCGCTTGAGCTCAGGAGTTTGAGGTTGCTGTGAGCTAGGCTGACGCCACGGCACTCACTCTAGCCTGGGCAACAGAGTGAGACTCTGTCTCAAAAAAAAAAAAAAAAAAAAAATAACATGTAAGTAAATGCAAACTTACGGTGCAGTAATATCATAGGATATTATGAGCCACTAAAAAGATGACTTTGAACTACATTTACAGCCCTCATTCCGGATTCTGTTTTAAACATGGGTTGGTCATTAAGGCATGTCCACAATATACTACTTATTCCTTTATTTAAGTCAATGTACACTCATCGATTCCTATGTTACTAGATGGGTTAGATCCAATACTGTCATTTATTTTTATGTACAAATTTTCCTAGGTTTGGACTGCGAAGAGTCCCTCAAGGTGGCTCTTGTGTACCCCTGGCCCCATCCTTCCTCGAGGACTTCCTACTTCCTGGCACAGTGAGATGCCCCAGGCTCACCTTGCACCTCTCCTTGCCTCAGCCCTGGAACCAGCCTTTTTGCTGGGGGTCTGCTTCCTTCTGGCGGAGAACAGTGTTGAGGAACCCAGACCTGGGCGCTCACTGCCGCCGGGTCCTTGCGTCTGGGCCTCTCATGCGACGTAGCCAGGAAGTGTGGGCACAGCCCATCCTCATTTCTCCCGGGTTCCGTACCCGAGAGGTCACCTCCTCGCTAACATTTACATATAACCCCCAAATCAGCACTCTCGGCACTTTCACAATCTGCGAAAAAACTGAGTCAGGGGCTGAGGTCAAACGGGGCCGCGATGCTCCACCTTGTTTCAGCTCCCGCACTGCAAACAAGTGCCCTGTGCTCAATCCAGCTAGTACCACATTTTCCACATTTTTGTGCTTTATCTTGGCAACTTCTCTGCTGAAAATGTGCCCCCCACGGCGCTGACGTGCTGCCTGGTGTCCCTGAAGCAAGAATCTCACCATGTGCTTTCCATGGAGAAGACATGGGCGCTACAAGCTTTGCTAGGCACGAGTTATGGTGCTGCCGGCCATGAGGTCAGTGTTAATGAATCAACAATGTATCGTCAATAGGGTGTCTTTAAACAGAAGTACACATAAGACAAAGTTATGTCTTGACCGGTTGACAAAAACATTGTGACCAGAGGATTGTAGGAACCTTAGGGACCCAGCCCGGTGTGTCCCCTGGGATCGACGGTTCAGTCTTCAGGAAGTTAGCGCTCACAGCGCCTTTGTAGAAAGTAGCTACCATGAGCAACAAGCATCGGCTGCATGTACATGCGTATGTTTCTAGACACACACGCCGTACCTATTTCTGTGTATCCGTACTTGGTAAAATCCATGAGTTCATGGCAGCACTTGCAGTTTTAAACGTTGCCTCGGGTACTTCCCAGTCCTTCCCATTTCTGTGCAAGTCCCCTCCCCAGAATGAGAAACCTGGCTTTTGTGACTGTTAATATGTTTACCGATCTGCTCAATCAATATACTCCTTTGCGCAACATAACCAACCTCCCGTCGCTCTGGCAGTCTCTGCCGTACCCACCCACCTTGCTCCAGGATGCCGGGCGCAGAGGCCGCATCACCCTGGCACACCCACTCTGCACCCCTCACCACCCTACTTTTGGGGATGCCAGGCACCAGCGTTTCTGCACTGGGAAGGACAGGAAGGGAAGAGCACTGTAGGTCAGTCTGGGGGAAGTGCCACCTCTAGGGTACCATCTTCCCAGATGGGAACACTTGTTTCGGTTCTCTTTACCGTCTTCTTGTAACGTTTTACTCATGTTTTGCATATAGGTCTTGCACGTTGTTTCTCAGATATAATCCTAAGCAGTTTATACAAAATTCAAACCATACTTAAAAAAAAATAAAACTGGCATGACTGTAACAGAGAGTCTGCAAATTCCCACGAACTTTATGACAAAACATGATCAAGGACACGTGGATTGGGCTACCTGGAAGCCTCTCCATCCCCAAACCGGAAAGTCCTACCTCCTCCCTGAGAGGAAATGTTTGAAAACCACTGATCCGACTAAAATGATGGAGACCGAGGAGAAACCTGCACAGCCTCCCAAAGTGCAGGCGAACAAGCCTCCTCGGTTCTGAGCACACAAAGCTCAGTCCCTCCTTTCCAAGGACAAGTACAAGGATAATACACCTGTTCACCAAGAATGAAGTCAGGTACCTTGAAGCGGCTGAAAATATTCACTGCCGTGCCACTGACAACGTTCTCGGCAAAATCATACCTTAGCTCCTCATGGAACTTTCCCAGTTGAGGTAAAAGCAACAGTAAACACCCAACATCTCTTTTCTGGAGACAGTTCCATGAAGCCAGGGACCGTCCCACCCCCATGTTTCAATCCCCCGCACCCAGCTCACAGTAAGCGCCCAGTGTCTACGCGTCACTCCCACTGGGGAGGCGGTGGCCACTCAAATCCTCGTGCAACCAGCGTAACCACAATTCTGGGAACAGAATTTCGTGTTTTTACTCGGCCTTTTACCCAACTAAGATACGCTCGAGTCAGTGACACAATTCTGCAGTTGTCTAAATATTCTAAATGAGGGACTTGACATTTACAACAATAATAAAATCTTGGGTTTCCCTTAACCAAGCAGATGTTCTGCCTTTTATGGAAAACTCGGCAAACTCAAGGCGGAGTGGGGCCCCGGATAACATCTCCCAGTGCCCCGGGAATGGCTCTGCTCCCCCCACTTCCACCTTGGCTGAACTACCTGTACCCCAAGAACCGCCCCCCACCCATCTCAGGACCCAATAAGCCAGGAGGTCTCTCCTGGTCCCCTCAGCCCCCAAGGCCCCTCAACATGGACCCCACCCCCACCTGAGTAGACCAAGCCTCCGGCAGACCCCACCCCAGCCACCTCCATGCCTCTGGCAGTTCCCAGAAAACCCTCCCTGTACTCCACACCTGGCCGAACACGACCTGGCCTCTGGGGCCCAGGGTAGAGCCCATGTCCTCTGTGAGCCTGTCCAGCTCATCCTGACTCCCCTAAGCATGTAACCACACCATACAACGGGGCCCCGGTGCAGAGCAGGGCCCAGCTGCCAAGAGGGTGTGCACCTCCAACACCAGCCCCTTCCCACACGGCCCCACCTTCCCTGTCCCAGCCCAGCCATGCCTCCCCAACCTCCCCTCCTGAACCCACGCACCAGCCTCGGGCTCCCCACGCAGCTTGGAGCTGGCCCTCTGCCTCTCCGCTCAGGCACCCTGCTCCTGCTGTTCCCAGCCCCCTTCCCATCCTCTCTAATCCTCACACACACACTCACACACTCTACTCACACAACTCACATTCACACTCAAACTCACACGTGCACACACACACCGGCCCCAGAGGAAGGCCGTAATTAACTCTGAGGTCCAGGCAAGTTTCCCGAGCAGGAACCACATTTCAAAGGTCAGGGAAGCAGGCGAGCAGGAAACGTACAGGGGACACGTTTGGGGCTGGAGCAGGAAGTAAGAAGTCACTCGCAAAAGATAAAAAGAAAATGAGGTCACTTGTTTAAGACACCTTTGAGCACAGAGAAACAGGACAGGGGCCTCATGGCTTTTATTAAACAGGGAGATGGACTGGGGGGATGGGTACCCTGCTGTTCCACTGCAGATTGGGGGCTGTGGCCCTGACACAGGGCCACCAAGGCCATGGGGCAAGTGGAGAGGCAGCTCTTTCCATACCTACGCTCCGGGCGGAGCTTGGGCTTGGCCCCACAAAGGAGCTGGCCCGGGCCTCTGCTTGGCCACTCTGCAAAATCCTGGGAGACAAGCAAAGGACTTGCTGGGTCATTCCACACAGCCCAAATGTGACAACTCTGAAGAAGCCACACCAAAGCGAGGGTGACAGAACAGTGTTAGTGATGTCAGGCATCAGCTTAGGTACAATCCAGCTCACATGGCCCCACCCATAACCTGCCTTCTCTTCTCAACCTGTAAAGGATGCCTAGGAAGGGAGGACTCAGCCTGGGGCATAATTACCACTTTAAAGGCTCTGAGAAGTCCTGCAGTGAAGAAACTTTGTTCACTTTCTAACCCCCAATGTATCTGATGGCAGAACATTTTTTAATTTTGACTCAGGGAACACATATGAAAAACACTGGCCTAGGGGCAGAAGTGAAATGGGAAATACTTAAGTACACTGAATAGGAGGCGCTGGCAGAGAACCGGCGCAGGCGGAGGACTTCTGGAATGGTGGAGATTCCCAGCTCAGCACGGTCCCCCTCCCTGCCCCCAGCCAGCCTCCTCTCCCATTCACACGTAAGGCTAATGTCCACGGAGGTGAAGGCCTTGCCTGGGAGCCACCTTCTGGTCACGGCCAGTAACTTTCTTGATTTGGCTACTGTGAAACTTGGCAATGAACCACCCCAGATACAAGTGACAAATGACCAGACACGAACACAAAGGGCCAACGGTCTCTGTGACACTGCTTGGTTAATGCCATGCAGAACCAGAATGACCCCAACTGACCAAGCTCCCCACCGAGTCCTCACCCCAAAACCCCACGGAACCTACCAGAGCTGTGAGTTCACATGTGCTGTCTGCGTCCAGCCAAGACTGCAGCAAGGGGAAGACACGCCAAGCACCGGGGCCAGTTATCACAGACAAACTGGCTTTTCCAAAGCCAAGTCTGTTGGTGGAGGTCACTGTTGGAGGGAGGCAGGGTCTAGCTACGGAACACTGCACAGCAGAGATTTTCCTGAGAGAAAGTGCTTTCCCCTGAAAGCCATTTCCCCTACTAATTATGTTTTAATTGGGCGAACATCTATATCTGCCCGCAGTGGCCGCGCACGTGCTGACGGGGGTGGGGGAAGGGGCAGGAGGGGATCGGATGCCCAGGAGCCTGGGAGGGAAGGAAACGGTCACCAGGGCTCCCCAGGGGGCACCTCTGTCTCTTCCTCACTAACACAGGCGTGCACACGTGCGTGCACACACTGCAAGCCCTGATTTGGCAACCGTGGAACGCTCCAGCTCAGTGATATGTAGGACAAGCTGTTAGGGAATATGACATTTGATTTATGTCTGCAAATGTGCGTTTTCACTAATTAGAAGGTTTAGAGCAGAGCAGAGAAAAATATGTATTTCAGAGTCCCAGTTTGACTTGCCAGAAACCAGCCCATTACTAACATTCTTATTTTCAACAAAATATAGCATTCTGATTACATACCATTTCAGCTCAACGGCTCCCGGCTTGCCAAGCTCCCAGAAGTGGCCCAAGGCCACGGCAAAGAGTGAAAGAAATGGTCCTGGGACGGAGGCTGACTTGGGAAAGACAGTCACTATTGCTCCCTCCGTGGGACAGGTCAGTAGCTTTCAGCCGAGGTCATGCAGGCCCACCTGAACAGGCCCCAGGTGGCCGCTCAGGTTCATATGGGAGGCAAGAGGAGTGGCCACAGCTGCAGACCACCCAGGAGAGTGGTTCTGATGTCACTGTCCCCTCCAGGCCTCAGTTTCCTCATGCGGTAAATGAGAAGACTGAGGTCTGAGCTGACAAGGAGTGCTCAGCACCACATTTCTGCAAATGCCCTGCAGGCTCTTAGCTGATTTCCTTTACAGGCCAAAGAAAACACTTTTATAAGTCAAATAGCAGTTAAGACACAGGCACTGGAACCACAGTTTGCCGATCTCTAGTTCTGCCTGCATGAAACTTTGCAAGTTACTGGACCTCCCCCAGCCTCAGTTTCCCTACCTATAAAACGGGGGCAGTGACAGCCCCCAGGCCACAGGGCAGCAGGAAGGATTAAAGGAAATCAAACATCATTTAGAACCTGCACAGCACACTGTAAATGCAAAACAAAAGTTAGCTATTTTTATCTATTAAGTCTAGATTTTATATCTCGGGTGTTCCACAGTAAGATGCATTTATTTAAAAATAAGGATTTTGATTAAATGCACACCCCAAATAAAGCAACCCCACAGAGACAGCTCTTAATTCAGACCAGCATCAAAGATACCCTAAGTATTGATACAAGCTTCATACAAATCTTTTAAGCTGAAGCTGTCCTTCAAAACCAACTAAGAAGGTACTTCTAAGGCACCATGTGCATGTGTGTAGGCCTGTGTACGGCTCACGGCTCCCCCAAAGACCCCACCCCGCCCGTCTCAACTAAGGAAGCAAAAGGCAGAGCAGCCAAAGGTCTGCGCCCCTGGACACTGGTGACACCCCCAGGCTCGACCTGGTCCTCCCACCAGCTCTGCCTCTGCGCTGCGTGCTGGGAATTGGATTACCCTTTGGACCCGTGTTGGACAGAAGAAAAGGGTCAGTTCAACTCCAGGTAACAAAGACAGTACCAGGCCCCAGTGTACACAAACGCAACGCAGATTGTGAGAATGTAGTACGAGGCCACACTGCAAACTCGAGGATCCAGGAACAGAGACACAGACGGTGGTGCCTTCCTAAGACATGACCCCGCAAATTGCCACCCGGGGAAATGAGTCTCCCAAAGCCCCAACAGTCAGCCGGAGTCTCTGGGTTGGCACAGACTTGTCATTTCCACCGAGGTGGGAAGAGGTGGGACCGCTCCGCCCCTCCCCCACGCCCACTGGAGAGGGAAGCCGCCGTTTCCCCTGTGTGGTTACAAAGGTCTCATTGTTCTTCCCCCCAGAGAGGAAACTGGAGAACTGAGCTCAGAATGCATTTTAGAATTGGCAGAAAAGAACATCTGGGGAAGGAAACACATTTCAGAAACAAACATACCTTTGTACCAGCTTTTATTTTCTTTAAGTATTGAAAAAAAAATAATAATAAAGACATGCCAAATTTATCATCACTCCACAAAATCTCTTTATTGAGCAAAATGTGGAAGCTCTGCTTTCAAATGATCTACTGTTCTTGGGAAACAGCAGCAACACGGTGCCAGGCCTGAAAGCTGCCATCGGGAGCCACACAAAAGACGCCACCTTAGGCTCCAGTGACACTTCTGTCCCATGCCAGCAAACTGGACAGATGAAAACAATCAGATAAAAGAAAAAACTCAAACTCTCGTCAGGAGTGCATGGTTTGCTTTTAACCCCTTGCCGCCTCCTGGTCTCTGAAGCTTCTCGAGATGCTAACGATGCTCTGTGAGGAACTGGCGTTTCCTAGTCCTGAACGTTTACGTGGGTTTGGGAGATACCGACAAAGTCCAGTGCTGAGGACCAGCTCTGATCGTCTTGGAACCAAGCTAAGTGTCAGGTCTTGAGGTTACGGAATTCGGAGAGGCCCAGGGTTATGGTTTTGCAGACCCCAGGTGAGCTCTTCCACCGAGCATCCGTTGAGGGCTCACAGGGCCCGGGGCCTCTGCAGGCAGGCTCCTGAGGACGAAACCGAATTCCCCACGGAGAACACCTGGAGAGAAGCTCCTGATCTTTCTTAAGGTGCCTGGCCCAGTGTCATGGGTCCCACGTACACCACACCTGAGCACACCTGGAGCACACTGTCTGTGAGCCTGCTCCTTACACCTGACACCACTTAATCCTCACAGGAGGTGAAACTACTGTCCCCTGTACAGATGAAGAGACTCAGACACGAAGAGGACCAGTAACCTAAGCAAAGTCATTCTTGGCTAATCGGTGACGAGGGGAGATCAAATGCTCAGGTTCTTTCTATGAAAGTTAAAATTTATTCATTTTGCCTAATCGGGCAAGTGAAAGACCCCCAGATCTCTTTTCAAAAGTGTCAGAAGCAGGAGCAGCATCAGAGTGGGCAGATCTGCCCCCCAAGGTGCTGAGCGACCCTCCTGCCACACCCAGAAGGAAGCTCGGCCCCTCCCAGCCCCTGGTTCCCTAACCACACATCCCAGTCCTGTGTTCCAGGACAGCCCCTCTGTCCTCAGGAAGATGAGGAAATGACAAAGAGAAGCACGCTGCAGCCCAGGGCCCACAGCCGTCCCTTCCAGAGCAGGTCCCAGGAAAGAGCAGCCTGGCCAGGCTGGCGGGTCAACACGCCTCCCCTGCCCACGTGTGGGGTCACCCCAGGCCCCCACATGCCAGAGTGGGCAGGGCAGATAATGGGACCCAAAGGTAGGACACCAAGGCCGCAGCCTGGCCCCACCACCCCTGCATAACACTGGGCCAGGTCCATATTCTCCTCAGACTCAGTGTCCCCATCTGCAGGATGGGGGTGTGGACATACTATGCACGGAAGCCACACAGCAACCTAGGATAGAGACCCCACGCTCCCCAGGGACCCGTCCTCATTGGGGCCACTTGGGCTTCATGGGTGCCTCGGGGACTCCGGTGTGGAGCCACACAACTCCCACATGACCAGGCCTAGCGCCCCTGGGGCGCAATGAGCAGGATGCACAGGGACGGAGGGAGGGAGCATGGCGAAAACCCCACCCCTGCTGAGCCCAAGTCAGGACAAAGACAAGGCCAGCCTCGCTGCCTCCAGGGCTGGTGTGAAGGTCCAAGCACAAGAATAACTGGCCAGGCAGCCCAAACACTGCGGGGAGAGAGGCCACCATGCTTTCCGGAGAGGGAGAGACCCCTCCAGAGGAGGCCGGGGGTCCTGGTAGCACACGAGCAGGGAAGACAGGGAAGCGGCTCTTCCCCGGCACAGCTCTCACCTGCGGTAGGACCCCCACTCACTGAGGGTCAGAGCATGCTGTCTCTCAGCATCCGGACGGAGCCCCTGCCTGTCTGTCCTGTTCCCTGCCGGGCACAGAGTCAGCACACACTGCTAGAGGCATAAACGGCGCCCAGGCTAGAGAGCAACAGAAGTCAGGGAAGGCCTGAGCTCACCCAGACCAAGGGGGAGGCCGGCTGGTCCCATCTGAACTGACAGCCCGAGGGCCAGGAGCTCTTGTTCCGCAGGCAGCGGGGAGCCACAGCAGGCCTGGAAGAGACGTGGTGGGCCCCACCCTCCACTTTAGAGACTCAGCCCAGCACACAGGCTGGAGGGCAGCAGCTCTCACTAATCACCGGGTTCTCACTGGGCACAGGGCCGGCCTGTGGTCCAGGGCAGAGGCACTGACCATCCATGACCCAGGGCAAGGGAACCAGGTCAGGAGGGACCTCTGCCAGAGAGTGAAGACCCCGGTGCTCAGGGTCCCCTCTCCGCCTTCAGCAGTGACACTGACACTGTGTGGGGAGGACAGCACCAATGCAGGGGACGAGAAAGGGCTGCTGGTCAGACGGGGAGCGGTAGCCTGCTGTGAGAAGAAGGGCAACAGAAGAGAGGGCAGGGTCCCCTAACAGCTTCCTCTGAGGAGGGAGAGGCGGGATCACCCTGGCAACACCCACAAATAGAAGGCCAGCCGCCAAAACACAGCCCGGTTGCACCTCTGACAGTGGACACCCCAGGAGGGGTGATGCCCTCAGATACCTGCACCTGATCCCCCAGGGCTCCCAAGCCCACCCCACCGGGGCTCCAGCTACAGAATAAACACTGACTCCAAGGCCAACTCTGCATGGACAGGTCAGGCTCCACGCAGTGGGTAGTTCGACTTGACTTTCTACCTTCTAACCCAGCTAATGGGCTGGAGCCGCCCGAGGGCCCTCACCATGCAGAGTAACAATTATGATGCAATAACAATCCTAACAGCTAACAATTACTGAGCGCCCACCCGGAGCCAGGTCCCTGCTAAGCACTTTTCAACACGGCCTCTTTGCATCCTCAGGACAGGCCTGTGGGGGCGACACGATGATCCTCAATATCAGTGAGGAAACTGAGGCCCAGCACAGTTAACACATGTCCAAGACCGCAGTGCTGCGTGGAGCAGAAACTCAAGCCTGGCAGGGACAGCTGGGAGGGAGCCAGGTGTGTTGCTTCACAGGCCAAGCAGGTGGGCAGCCCCCAGGACCTCTGACCCTGCAGTTCAGTTTGCTGCCACCCCCTCAGCCATTCACAGCAAACGGGGTGGGACACCAGGGAAGGAGGCTGGGGGCACAGCAGCCTCTGCTTGGAGGCCGGCATCTGGGAGTGGCTGCTGGACAGAAGTACAGCCCGAGCCACCTGTGCCAGGTGGGGTAGCCTTCCAGAGTGCCCGCTGGTGACCACGCTGGCCTTAGGCACTGTGCGCAGGCAAGAACAGAACAAGGCCCACCTGTGCTCTTCACGCCGACAGAGAGCTGGAGGGGCACACTTGAACTGAACATGTCCCTCTTGCTCAAGGACCGCACAGATCACAGGCTGGAACGTGATCCACCTGCTTCTACATCCTACTTTGCTGATATAAGCCAGTAAAGCTGGGAAAATCCTGAACCTCCCTGTTTCCCGCCTAAAACATACCTAAACCCTTACGGCAGGAAGGTCAGCTCACTGGTTAAGTGCCTGCGGATCCTCGGTCAGGCAGGTTCCTAGCAAGAACCCTGGGGCATGAGTGACCACTCACGGGCGGGAGGTGGTGGGCGTGGTAGGGTCCCACTCCCAGCCACATCCCATCCTAGTGCCGTCGGAGCACCCCAGGGCCTTGGTAAATTCAGAGGAAGCCACAGACAGGTCTGTGGTCCAGGACTGGGCCACACAGGGCACAGGAGCCCAGCAGGAGAAATGCTCACCTGGGTAGCCCTGAGCAGGCTCTCTGGGCCCTCAGAGATAAGGAGGCCACCGGGTGGCCAGACCCGCCTGGATCCTGGAGCAGATCCCCACATCACCCTCCAAATCAGTTATTCCCAACCTGAGGTCCCACAGCCCCAGGGGCCACGAAGGTGTCCTGGGTCCGAGAGGGTGCTTCAACACTATGCAAAGCCACACGGAAACTCCCCAAGAGGGGACGGAGGAAACCCCGCCAGCCTCTGCTTCTGGCTGGACCAGCTCTGCTCAGCCAGCACACACGTGTGGGACCAATAAGCAGAAGAGATTATTACTTAATAAACGTGGTTTCCTTGAGAGGATAAAATCTTTCAAAGCATACAGAAAAATTTTTTAAAAATTAAAATTGGTAGCCCAAAGGATGAAAGCTGCGCTTTGTTCTGCTCTTTCATTTTGAGGAATCCCCCGTGCATCCCAAACTGTGCACTGCCCAGGTGCCTCCTGCAAAGAGATGGGGCATTGACGAGGAACACGTGGACCCTGCACCAGCTGCTGTGCCGGCTCTGTTCCGCGGCGTCTGGGGGAACACAAGCCAGGCAGCCTGGGGGCCACCGGGGCAGAGACCACCCAGGTCAGCAGATGGGGTCACATCAGGCCCACCCTGTCTCTGAGCCTCCCCTGTGGACACAGCCCTCTATAGCCCAGCCCGCCAGGCCCAGGGGCCCAGCACAGGTGACATGCTGTTCACAGACCATTGCCAGAGGCAATGGCCCACGGTTCTGGCTGCAGCCAGGTTGTCATCTGCCCTGCAGGAAGAGGCAATGCTGCGCCCAGGTCCCCTGCTCCGGGAGCTACTCCACAGCAGGACTAGGGATGCGGCAACTCGGCCGTCCCGGGAGGGAGAGCTCCAGCGCTGCTCTGAAGCGGGGGACGCAGGCAGCAGCACGCAGCCCCACGCGGCCGGTCAGCGTCCTCTGCTTCTCTGCATCCTCAGAGCGGCAGCCGCGAGCGAGGCAAGGACTGCGGGTAGCGGCAGCCACAGGAGCAGAACGAGTGTCCCTAGGGAGTGGGCAGCGGCAGGGAGGCCGCTCTCCTGCCACACGGCACGGCCCCTGGGATCACTGGGCACTGCAGCAAACCCGGCCACCGGAGCAGTGGCCAGGCGACAAGGCCACGGACTCTCAAGGGCGTAACCTCAAAGGGGCAACACTCTTTGTGTTCAAATTTCTGAAGTCACATTAAAAATACCACTCACTCAGCCACCTACTCTGTAGTTTTAACCCAAAAGCACCAAAATTTCTTTTTAGCGTAAAACTTCATTGTTCTATTATTTCTTTTTTGCATGATTAAAACTGTTCACATGAAGTTTTTCGAAAAATGGTAAAAATGCCTAGTGATGGATACAGGTGCCCAAGCCTCACGGTGACATCTCGCAAATCGGGGCTGCAAAGATCAGTAGGTGTCACGTGGACACGGGACTTCACAGTCCAGTCCATTTGGGGTGCACTGGGCTTCCCAAAGTAAAACAGCTTTGTTTATAGCCAGCCCCCTCAAAGTCCAACCTTGGAAATAGGGGCTCTTATTGCTGGGTAGGATTGAGGGGCCCATACCTGGCCCCAGAAGCCTTCTGTCTCGCAGCAGGACAGGTAGGTGTTCTACAACCCGGGAAACAGCCGGGCTGGATCTGGGGCTGGCGGAGGAGCACAGCCACAGCAGAAGGATGGGCGGGACCCGCTTCCTGGACAGACATGGCCTTGGCGGCCCCGGGACAGTTACTGAGCATCTCCCGGACACCAGCCAGAGGCAAAAGGCAAGGATGAAGACAGTCGTGCCCTCAAGGCCCTCCAAGCTAGGTGGACCACAGAAGGTTCCAGATTCTGAGGAGGAGAGGATGGGGCAGGCCAGCACAGCACACTGGGCAGAAAAGTTCCAACTTTGCACGTTGGAGAACCCACACAGTTTTCTGAGAAAGAGAAGAACATAATGAAAACTATTTTAGAAAAATTAGTCTGGCCAGAGTGTTAGATAAATGGGCAGGCAAAGAGAAAGTTCTAGAAAGCTAATGTCATCCACTCCGAATCTAGTCTTTCACCAAATGAGCACTGCAGGGCTACAGGTGAAGCCTCAGAGCCCGGGTGGAAGACACAGCCGGGAAGGAACTGGCGTGGAGGCCGACGCCAAAGCTCCGGCTTGAGTGAGGAGGCGGCCAGGACAGCACGGCCACACCCTGATTCTCCACAGTCCAGCCTCCTTCTGGGAACCAAGTTGGCGCTGGGGCGAAACGGCCTTTGCCATTCATTCAAAGGCAAGCTCAGAACACGTCTTGCTCTAAAACCACCTTGCAGGAGTGAGGACATTGAGCTTCTGCTCCCATCACAAAGACTGCCTGCTCCTTCCTGGGGTGGAATCCAAGGAGGCAGCTGCCCGAGAGTGGACGAAGTCTGGAAGGTACCCAGGCACCCGGGCTGACGTGTTCCGGCCGGGGCCACGCGCTCAGGCAGCTATTAATGCCCCATTGAGCAATTTCCCGAGAGTTTTGCCAGGCAGATACCGCCTCCCCATCTGGGCTAATAGAGGGGTACAGTCCAGGGAAGAAATTAAAGGTGCTCAAATTTTGTTCTGGAATGAACTAGGGGAGGGGAGCAATAATTTACTCAGTAATTATATCTGCCCTTGGGCTAATGCTGAAATTAGTTTGCATTCAAGTTTGCTTCCCGAGCAGACACTGGTGTGAGTGAGGCAGCAGGGGTGTCTCAGGCAACCGGGCACACACGGCACCCCTAAGGCACTCCACAAATGTCAACAAAACCCACAAATGTCAAGGCCACGCCATCGCCAGCAGATGAATTGATTTCCACAGCCAAAGAGCAGCTAGCCCGCCAGAGACCACTTAAAGCCCAGGCCTCTGACACCTGTTGGATGTCACCACTTACTGTCCCCAGATCAAGAGATCAAAGGATGGAACCTGATAGGCTGGCTCTGAAGCTTATCACAAAAGAGTGAATGTGCAAGAAGAGCCAACGGGTTTTTTGAACGGGACAATGAGGAGGAAATTTGCACAACTGATCTCAAAATATACTCTGATGCTACAGAGATTAAAACAGCAGCGTATTGGTACAGAAAGATACCCACAGGCCAGGGGAACATGGAAGGATCCGGAATCAGGAGCCAGACATCTGTGGACACCACACATGAAAGAATGGCATTTTACAGGACGACCAGCAAGGTGCTGGGACAACTCCCTGTCCACTGGCCAGATCCCTACCTCGCATCGTGTACCAAAAAAAAAAAAAAAAGAAAAAAAAACACCAGATCAAATAATGTCTGAATGTAAAACACAAAACGTAACAGTTCCAGAAGAACACAAAGGAGAACATATTTATAATCTGGGGGTAAAGGTACGAGGCATGAAATCCAAAAGGCACATGGAAAAGACTGAACGTTTTGATTACATAATATTTTTAATGTCTTTATGATAACATGCTGCCAGAAACAAGGATGAAAGACTCGCTACAGACCAGAAGGGAAATCTGGAACAGATATATCAAAGAATTAATGTCTGAACCAAATACAGACCTTCTACAAATCAATAAAAAAAGGATAAACAACTCAACAGAAAAATGGGCCAAGGCTAAGGGTAGGCAATTTGCAGAAAAATAAATACAAATGGCAGGGAAGTGTAAATCAAACACTGTTGGCCGGGCGCACACCTGTAATCCTAACAAGGCAGGAGAACTATTTGAGCTAAAGAGTTTGAGACCAGCCTGAGCAAGAGCGAGACCCCATCTCCACTAAAAACAGAAAAATTAGCCGGGAATGGTGGTGCATACCTATAATCCCAGCTACTTGGGAGGCTGAGGCAGGAGGATCACCTGAGCCCAGGGGTTCAAGGCTATAGCGAGCCATGATCTCAACACTGTACTCCAGCCTGGGTAACAAAGCAAGATCCTGTTTCCAAAAAAAAAAAAAATTAAAGATAGAATTACCAGTGATTCCATTTCTAGGTATATACCCAAAAGAATTGAAAACAGAGTCTCAAACTGATACTTGTACACCAAAGTGCATTACAGCATTTTTCCATTTTTTTCCAGCCCCTAGACCCCTTTTTAAAATATTTTACTACTTTTTTTAAATTTTGCATTACAGCATTATTCACAATAGCCAAAGGTAGAAACAACTCAAGTATCCATGGACAGATGAATGAATAAACAAAATGCGGTATACCCATACGATGGAATATTATTCAGCTATAAAAAGGAAATTCTGACACATGCTACAACATGGATGAAATTCAAAAACATTATGTTAAATGAAACAAGCCAGATATCAAAGGACAAACATTATATGATTACACAAATATGAAGTACCTGTAACAGGCAAATACAGACAGAAAATAGAATAGAGGTTCCAGGGGGCAGGGTAGGGGGTAACGGGGGAGTGACTGCTTAATGGGGACACAGTGTATTTAGGGTAATGGAAAAATTTTGTAAACAGATGGTGGTGATGGTTGCACAACACTGTGAATGTATTAATGCCACTGAATTGTGTATTTAAAAATGGTCAAAATGGCAAATTTCATGTTATATATATTTTATAGCAATTAAGAAAAAAAAGGAAGTGCTTCCAAATTTAAAATAACCAAACAGAGAAGGGGAAAGTCGAGCCCAGGAAAGCAGTTTTCAAGACAGCCCATTTCTCTAGGAAGCCCCAAACCCACACAGCGGTGCCCCCTTAAGAATCCCATCTGCCTGGCACCTGCGGGAAACACTAGGGCAGAGACCTGCTGTGGGCAGGGCTGGTCATGGGGACAGTCCCAGGCCTCGGCACTAGGGACGATTTCCAGGTGACAGCACCAGGCAGACCCCACATGGCCAGACACCCAGAAGGCAAGTGTCAGAACCAGGAGCAGCAGGGCCAAGTAGGGCACAGAAGAGGCACCTCCTCTGGGAGCATCCCCAATCCCTAGTGGTCCAGAGGCATGAGGATCATGAAGGAAGGAAAACGTAAAGCCTCGTGCTGGAAAAGGCCTCAGAGACTGGCATCAGCTGGTTCCATTTTACAAGTAAGGAAACTGAGGCACACAGAAAGCGAGCACTCCTCACGGTCCCAGAGGGAGGCAGTGATGGGGACTGAGAGCCCTGCGGGGTCCTCGAGGGCCTTGGACCAAGGATGTGCACGTGCCACCCTCACCCTCCTCCTGGGAGAGGAGCCGCCGTCAGGGGCACCTGAGACCCCATGAAAGCTAAAAACCACTCTCCTCCCTGAGCAAATCCTCACTTCGGTGCAACCACAAGAAAAACTGCAGTAAGGCGAACTGAAAGCAGATGCTTAAAATGCATAATAAATTAAATGTGCAATAAAGCAAACAATAAAATACCCAGAAAGGACAATCCTTCCACTCCTGAAAAAGGGCTCAAAGGCAACTTGACCATGACAACCTCCAAGGGGGTCCACGGCCAGGGAGGCCCCAAGCCGGAGGCTCAGAGAGCAGCAGACACATGATGGAACCTACAGCACTTCAGGCTGATCAGAACGTGAGGCTCCAGCCACGCGGCTGCAGCCACCCAGGGAGCTCCGGGCAGCTGCCCGGCAGACCAGACCACGGGCTCCGGCACACCATGAGCCAGGCCGGCAAAGTGTCACCTGCCCCCTACAAGGAGACAGGCAAACCAGGAAAAAGCGGAAACCCAAGGCTGGACCTGGAGCCACAGGGACAACAGCACAGGGTTCAGGAATGAGCAGCGACACGGCGCTGTCTTGCGCCGGAGACGGACAGAGCGCAGACCCCGAACACCTTCACCCGCCTCCCGGCCGCCAGCTGGACGGGGCACTGCGGACTGTGGCTCCCAATCTCCTCCTCGGGGAACTCTTCAAAGGAAACCCGGGGCTCTACCCACGGTGTCTTTCCCACACGGCCTGGGGGGCAGAGCTCATGAGCCCCAACCAGCACTGGCGAGGCAGACACCTTCCTCCCAGTTACTCGGGCGAGGAAACTGAGGCTGAGAGCCAGCAAACCGCTTTCCAGAGCTGAACAGAAAGCAGAGAGCAGACGGAGCCAGCCGGCGGGACCCATGGACCAGCTCTTTATGCGGCCACAGCTGCCTCCGCATGTCACACTGGGGCCCAAGCTGCCCCCAGGAAGGCCCCCCGGCGGCCTGGCTCAGAGCCGACACACCGCTGCTTTCTGAACAAATGTGTCAACAGAGCCACGAAGCCAAAGAGCTGGATGTGGCCCAGCGCCCACCAGGGCCTCCCCAACAGACTCCCCATTTTGAGAGCGGTTAAGTGTCTGCGAGGCCTCATAAACCACAAGTGTCCGGTTCTCTCAGGGATTCTGTGCGGCTGCACCTGGCCTCACTCTGCCGTTCCAGCGCCCCAGGCTCTCCTCCCTGTCCCCATCACCTGGCACATTTCTGAACTGTGGCAGGAGGACCTCAGGCGGGATCCTCCGACTGTCCAAACCGGGCCGCCCCAGCCCGCCTCACACTGTTGAAAGATGCAGCCAGACAAGATCGACTCAATGGGTGCACGTACAGGTAGACAAATGTGGTCCACCGTGCAGTGGAATATTATTCAGCCATAAAAAGGACTGAGACACTGACACACGACACAACGTGGATGAACCACGAAAACCATGTGCTATGTAAAGAAGCCAGACACAAAAGAACACGTATTCCATGATTCCATTGATACGAAATAACCAGAATAGGCAAGTCCATGGAGAAAGCCGATTGGTGGCTGCCAGGGCCTGCAGATAGGGGAACTAGAAGTCACGTTCAGTGGGTACGAGGTTTTATTTAGGGGTGATGGAAATGTTTTATAATTTAATAGAAGTGATGGTTGTAAACACTGTGAATATACTAAATGCCTCTGAAGTATACACTTTAAAATGGTTAATTTTATATTATGTAAGTTTCACCTCAATTTAAAAAAAAAAATTCAACACCTTTCACCTAGGACAGATCTGACTCCAGCCTGCATTTCCTTTCGGCCCTGCACAAAGTCTTCCAGAAGCTTCCACTGTCTTTTGGATCACACCCAGACTCCACAGCACGATCTGGCAACTTCAGCAGAGACCACCAGGCACTTGAGGACTGGGTTCTGGGATGTCTCGCAGGTCACCCCAAGGGTGAGGGTGCAGCAGCCCTGGGGCCGCCTCTCCATAGCATATCAGCCTCTGCTTCCCTGCCCTCCCCTCGGCATGTGAAGCCCTGCAGGTGCCAGGCCTCATCTGCCTCTCGGTACCACCCTACACCGAATGCCGGACACCAAAGAGAAGCAGCAATGATGAGAGCTGACGCAGTGCCAGGCACACGTTGACCTGCTGAATTGGAGGTAGAAAGGATTATCATCCCCGTTTTACAGAAGAGAAAACTGAGGCAGCAAAGGTGGAGCCGGCCACCCAAGCTCCCCACCACGGCAAGCAGCCAGGCTGGGATTAGACCCCAGGGCTCCATCCACAGAGCTAACTACTCCAAGACCCCCACTCAGGGCCGGAACAATACAGGACTCCGTCAGCGGCTGGATGGATTTCCAAGGTCATGCACAGAAAAAAGTCCAGGCTGTGTAGCAAGAGCCTCTAGATCATCCAGGCCAGAAAGATCAAGGACCCTGTTACACAACAGCAGTCACGGCGGCTCTGCCACCACCCGTCCCTCATCTGGGCTAGGGACGGTGCTAAGGGTCTCACACGCAGCACGTACTGCTCCCAACAGCCTGGGAGGGGAAGGGACCAGGTGAGGATTCTAGTCACAGAGAAGCTTAGTAAGTCGCCCAAAGTCAAACAGCTGCTGAGCACATGAAGCCAGGCTGGTCTGACCCCAAAGCCTCCACTCTCAACCCTGGCAAACTGTCACTGCAAGGCAGGAGACGATGCCAAGACCTCACCTCACTGCACTCCCACACCCCACCCGTGTGCAAATCCTGCTAAATGCCTGAACAGTGTCACAGCGCAGCTGAAATTAAACAGGTTCCAAAAACCTGTTCCATAAACAGAAACCATGAGGTGGATCTCCCCAGAGAAGGGCTGAACAAATGCTGGATCGGGTTGATGGGGTAATTTCTTGGATTTGAATGGGAGGGTTAAAGGCACCAGGGCCCTGCTTTGGAGGGGACTCTACCAGGGACTCCATACAGCAGTTAGTGGACCCAACACAGGCCTGCTGGGCCCTCTATGGGCCAGGCCCTGTGCAACCACAGTAACCTCCCCTGGGGATGGGGGATGCCTGGACAGGCCTGGAACAAGTGCCCAGGAGAGAGGCCTGGGGCTTCGGGGCTGGGGAACGCCGCCCTCAGCCCCAGGACCACTAGAACAAAGGCATTTCCGTGGGCTCACGGCTTCAAATTGCAACAGGAAGCAATCAGGAAAAATAATTAGCTGCCCACTTACTGGCTTCATTCTGGACTGAGGCATATATACCTAACACAGAAAATCAGGGATATAACAAATTAGGAACAGTCAAAACAGTTCTGCAGAAAGATTCCTGCCTTTCGTTCCATTTTAGGACTAGATTTCACGTTAGCTGGTGCTCCCAGGCCTTGCTTCCTAATGTTAAAATAATCAACTCTATTTTTGCCTCATATACAACTGAACTCCACAGATGTAATTCCTTCTCCTTAGGGGCTCGAATCACACGACGACAGGCATTCGATTCCGGCAATGTCACCCCAAAACGTACAGAAAACCCAAAATTGCATGAGGTGAAAGAGCACAGCTGGCTTAGAAACCCCACCTTTAAAACAAACAGCTTCCCAAAAAACCTTTTGCCTTCATGACCCAGGCATTTCCGGAGAGAAAAGGAGCAACGTCAGCCTGAACTATCCAGATACTGTCATTGTTTTGTCTTCACCTTGTTTTGCTAACACCAGACATGGCCCAAAAATGTAAACACGCTCCCGGGAGAGGAATTTGGGGTGAAACTAACCACAGAATCTCTGGGCTCCCAAGGGAGGCAGGGGGACTCGAGGAAAAGTCCTTTCTGCTCCTAGCTGCCCCTCCACCTTCATGGAGGGGTGCACTGGGGGTCCAACCACAGGGCCAGGCCACCCCCCTGCAACGTCCACACTGGACATGTTCAGGGAGACAGCTGTCTGCCTTAAAGAAGCCCAGACAAAGGGACCCGACGTCCCCCCCCACCACCAACTGCCACCAACAGAAGAACCCGGGGTGTGCACAGGCACTTGCTGGCCATGCCCACTTGGACAGCCACGCTCCAGAACAACAAAATACGCACATCGGAAGAGAATGATTTAGGTAGCAAGAGGCTTGCTTCAAAACCCACATGGCAATCTCCAAATTAAAAGAACATGTGTAGCGTTTCACAACTGCTTAGGTTTCCCGAGTCCTCCTGACCTCAACTCCTCCCCTTGGGACACACCAAAAGTTGGAGAGAAAGTTCCCCAGCCCTCCATCTCCCCAAGGGAGTGTACAACTGAGGCACGAGCACACTGCCCAACCCCACACTCTAGAACCACGTCACCCCCACGCAGCGGGCCCCAGAGAGGGACACCGGTCAGCGGCGGTCAGCTGCCGCCGGGCGCCACCATTTGGGGCCTCAGCGGCCAAACAGGTCATTCGGGTCGCCCAGCACCTGGCAGGTGTCAGTGCGTTAGGAAACCGACAACCACGCAGATCAAAGGGACAGCGCCACAGGCCAGGCCGCCCCGCGCCCGGGCTCAGAACTTTCTCGCTGTAACTTGACTCAGTTCTCGGAGCTCGCAGGCCGGCGGCGCGGCCGCTGGCACAGGCTCGCGAAGAGAGTTCCCCAAGTAGTTCCCGAAAGGCCAGGCCTGTCTGGGCCGACAGACTCTGCTCGGTGCCTGGCCCGAGGCCACACGGTCCGAGCTCGGCCCGGGCTCACCGACTTCCCGCGGGCGCATTTCCGAGCGCGCCTGGGCACGGGCAGGTGAGGACCCGCCCGCGCCGCACCTGGCGGGGTCGGCGCCACCCGCGCGCCCTCCTCGCGGGCCCGGGACGCGGCGTTCCCGGGAAGGGCCCGGGCGGGGAGACAAAGGGCCGGCGCGCGGTGCCCGGGCGGCGGGGGTCCGCGGCGCGCGCCCCAACTCGCCCCCAACTTGCGAAGTCGCTTCCGAGCCCCGGCGCGCGCCCGCGCACTTGGCCGCGGGGCCGCCCGGGCCATTGTCCGCGCGGCCCGCCGCCCCCGCCCGGCCCGCGCCCACCTACCCGCGGCGGGGGCCAGGCTGCAGCAGAGCGCCAGCAGCAGCAGCAGCGGCGACGGCGGCGGCGGCCGGGACGGCGGCGCCTCCATGTTGTCCGGCGGCCGGACGGGCCCGCGCCGCGCTCACTCCGGCTCCATGGCGCGGCGGCGGCGGCTCCTCGCGCGGCTCCCGGCGCCTCCCGCCTCCCCCCTCGGGCGCCGCGGACCAGGACGACGGGGAGGAGGGAGCAGGGCGCGCGGGAGCGGAAGCCGCGCCGCGTCTCCGCCCCCCGCCGCCGCCGCCCGCGCCCCCCGCGCCGGCCGCGCCCTCCCGCGGGCGCCCCCCGCAGCCGGCCCGGGGCGAGGCGGGCGCGGCGGCCTGGGTCCCCGCGGCCCCTCCTCGCGCCTCCCGCCCTGTCCTGGGGGCGGCCGCCAGGAGGCTCGGCGCTACGCACAGGGTTTGCAGCCCGCAGGGCCCGGCGGCGGGTCAGTACCGGAAGCAGGTGCGTCACCTGTAGAGCGAGCTGCGAGGACCTGGCCTTTACGAGTGGGGAAACTGAGGCACGGGAGGAGGGGCGGAATTGCCTAACGGCACACAGCGAGGCAGTTTCAAGGCTGGAAGCCAGGAGCCCCAAGCCAGGTCTGTGCGGTTTCCTGCTACCGCCGCCACCCGGGCAAGGCAGGGTCCCGTTGGGGCAACACCTGTTCTCACTTGGGGAGGGACCGAGCAGGGACAGAAGTGGATGAAGCTGGGCGGGCTGGGAGTGGGGGTGGGCTTGAGGTTTTACTTTTAAATGAAACATATGCCCTGTACATTAGTTATTCATTATGACGCCCGAAGACTAAGCAGTAGACCGGCTGTCCTAAATGTGCTTTATGCTGGCTGAGAGAGAAAGCCCCTCTTGGCCTTTGAGTCCTTTGACAAGCCGGCTCGCTTTCTCCCCACCTCCCCCTGAAACTTACCCTCTCTGCGCCCACCGGAGTCAGCTCAGCCAGGAACCCTGGTGCAGAAGAGGGCCTAAGAGAGGGAGAATCTCACCCGGGCAGAGCCCTGAAGACTCACAGGAGGGGCTCTGGAATCAGTGGGCCCAAGTTGAGACTCTGGCTCTGCTGCTTTCTGGAACCACTATGCTCTTGGCAGGTGGAAATAGAACCTCTCCAGGCACCCTTTCCTCCCTTATAAAGTGGGGACAGCAATGCCTACCTTGCAGGTGCAGAAAGGACTTGCGATACCTGGCCCAGACAACTGGCTACTCACAAATGCGTGTGTTCTTCATGTATTTGTGACGGCTTTGCAAGGCTGGTGGTCAGGCAGAGCATCCTCATGGGGTTTATATGCTAGGGACCGAGACAAACAAACAAGAAGACAGAGAAAATTAAAAAGCAAAAGCACCATTAACAGACCACAAGGAATGAAAAGTGAAGGGTGTTGGGCTGCAATGTCTGGAGGAAATTCTGACTTGGGAGGTAAGGACATTTGAAGTACCACCGAGGAGCCCTTGAGGCAGAGAAAACATCAAGGGAACAGGGGCCAACCTGTCTGCTGGACTTGGAGGAGGAACCACAAAAGGCCAATGTTGGCCAGGCAAGGTGGCTCATGCCTGTAATCCCAGTGCTTTGGGAGGCCAAGGCAGGAGGATCCCTTGAGACCAGGAGTTTGAGACCAGCCTGAGCAACATAACAAGACCTTGTCTCTACAAAAAAAAAAAAATGAAAAAATGAAAAAGCTGGGCACAGTGGTGCGTGCAACTGTAGTCCCAGCTACTTGAGAGGCTGAGATAGGAGGATCGCTTGAGCCCAAGACTTTGTGGCTGCAGTAAGCTATGATCAGCACCACTGTACTCCAGCCTGGGCAACAGAGCAAGACCCTGTCTCTAAAAACAATAAAATAAAACAAAAATTAAAAGGCCAGGTTACACAGGATGGAAGTAGGGGTGGAAGGAGGCAGATGATGCAGTGGGCGAGGGTAGCTGGGGCCAGCACATGTCAGACCTCAGACTGGGAACAAGAGCCGAAGCCGTATCCTGATAGCAGTGGGGAACATGACAGGGATTTAGGCAGCAGAACCCCTTGCTGATTCCTTCTCCCACCCTATGCCCAGCCCTCACAGCACAACCTGTTGGCTCTATTTTCCAAACAGATCCAGGCTTCTGGCTCTTCTCACACCTGTACTACTGCCACCTGCTTTGAGTCACCTCTCAGCCCCCAGTGAGCCTGTTAAAACAAGTCAGATCACATCCCTTCTTTGCTCAAGAGCTTGCGATGGCTCCCATCTCAGGCAGAATAGAAGCAACGGCCTTAGGCCCGATGTGGCCGCACCTCTTCCTTTACCTCTGAAGTTCATTACCCGCTCTCCCTCCACCATCTCATCCTGCTCTAGCCACAGTGGCCTGCGGCCTCCACTGGTCTTCAGACTCACAGGGCACACTCCTGCCTCGGGGCCTTTGCACTTGCTGTTCTCTCTGCTGTAACTCTCTTACTCCACTTACTCCCTGGCTCACTCCCTCATCTCTTCAGCCCCTCAGCCAGGCCCTCCCTGCAGCCTGTGGAAAATCATTACTACAAACCACACCCCAGCACTGCCCTCCCTGGCCAGCACTTCCTGCTCCATTTCTCTGTTTTACTTTTCCCCTTTGCACGAAGGACCATCTGACCCACTAAATGTTTGCTTGTCTTTCTTCCCACCACCAGCACAGAAGCACCACGAAAGCAGAGATTTTGTTTCATTCCCTGGTATGTTTCCCGTGCCTAGACCAGGGCCTGGCACATGGTAGGTGCTCAACAAATGTCTGTTGAATGAACAAACAAAGTGAGAAGATCTGATTTACATTTATAAAAGGAACGCTCTGGCTGCTGAGCTGGGAGGGAACAGACTCCCACGGGGGCTGGTCAGCTGGTGGGTACAGCAGTAGCGGCCAGGAGAGACAGCGTCCCGGACTCAGGTCGGGAGGGGATGGATGGTGCGAGGGGCTGGATTCAGGCTTGCTAAGGGCACTGGCTGCCGGACTTAGCAGAAGGGACCCAGGGTGGCCTGCCACAGCAGCTGTGTTAGTGGACACTTACTACAGCAACTGGTCCCAAGTTCAAGTCACGGTTCCAAATTTGGGAAGGGATAGGAAGAAGCTGAAGACTCTACAGTCAGTCATTCAGACGATTAAGAGAAAAATGTGCCAAGGCTGTTAAAAAAAAAAAAGGCATCGTGAAGGGGACCACGAGAGACCACCCCAGAGAGGGAAGGGGCGGTGCCCTGGGCCTCAAGGCACATCGGCACCAGGCCCCCGGGGGCCGACTCCAATCAGGGCTTTGAGAAAGCTCATTCACAGAGAACGAGTTAGAACTCACCGCTGTGTCATTCTGCAGAATTCTGACACCAGGAGGACAGTAATTTTTA
Source organism: Eulemur rufifrons (assembly GCF_041146395.1). Classification (NCBI taxonomy): domain Eukaryota; kingdom Metazoa; phylum Chordata; class Mammalia; order Primates; family Lemuridae; genus Eulemur; species Eulemur rufifrons. The sequence goes on from NC_090988.1 coordinate 100,755,484, forward strand.
GACCCTTCAGTAACGTAATAAGCGACCAGAGAACGCGCTAAGCTCCCACTTCCCCTGAAGGCTGCCGGTCACAGCTCATCAGGCCACCGAGCTTTTCTTAGGCTGCACATTTGGAAATGTTCACCCTCGATTCATTCTGCAGACCTAAGTTCCGCCCCAGTGAAGTAACAGGCTGAGCACCTGTCTGATCTCATCGTTCCTGGGAGTGGGCCCAACTGGGGTCCATTTAGGGCCTATCAGAGGATGCTGTCTCAGCCCTTGTGACACTTGGTGAAAAGTGTCTTTTTGGTTTCCCTCCCAAGGTAGAACATGCTGACTCCGGAAAGTTATTCTGGGCTTAAGAGCCCCTCCTGCCCAGCAGCCCTGACCGCTGTGGGCCAGGGTTTGCCCAGGGCTCTCTGAGCCATAGCATCCTCCTGAGGACAGCTCGGTGGAGGCTCCCAGTGGGAATGCCCATGCTGGGGCCACCCTCAGACCCCAGCAGCCCCTAGGTCCTGGCAGGAGCGGGCAAGGGCTTCTTTGGCTTCCTAGGGCCAGCAATGGCTGGGCCTGGCATTGACCCTGAAGTTAGACATGCTGGGGAGTCAGGGCCACAAGGACTGGGGTCCTCACCAAAGCTGGCGAGGGCTCCCCGGCAGCTCTCGGGGCCTTGGCCCTGGGGCCCCTGTCTGGCGCCGCAGGCGAGGCTGACCCAGTGCTCGGGTGTCCCTGGAAGTGGGGGCCCACCTCCCACCGCCCCCCTCCTTCCGCAGGTCATGGTCACATGTTTTCCCGGCTTGTTGGTAATTCTCCAACACACCCTTGGCCACTCTGACCAAAGATCAGAGTGGGCGGAGGCCTTGCGAGCAGCAGGCACCTTTGATGTGGAGCCCCCGCCCCTCAGTCAGCAAAGCCGCAGCGGACTTTGCACCAAGACTTTGTTTCCTCCTTACAAGGAAGGGTCAGATCACAGGTCTTCTCACTGCCCTGCTGAGCCGGGGCTGCTGGCGGGTTCTCTCCAGCTCATTTTCTAGGTTCTCAGGGAGCGCCACTGAGGCCTCCTGACAGCCCTTCGGGGTCTTAATTTACGCCCATTTCACAGAGGAGAAAACTGAGTGGGAGCAGGTGACTTGACAGGTCCCTCTGGTCAAGGGGTGGAGCTGAAGGCCCCATTACTTGTGCTCCCCACACGGCCCTCTGCCGGTTCTGCGGGGAAGAGACCGAGGCCGGCGAGGGCCCGAGTGACCCCGACAGGCGTCGCCGGCCGCGCCGGGTCCTCGGGCCTGCAGTGCGCCGCGCGGCCACGCGGGGGCAGCAGCGCCCAGCCTTGCACGGCTCCCCGGCGCCGGGAGTCCCTCCCGGGTCCGCGGAAAGAGCTCTGAGGCCGAAGTGGGCGTGGGGGTGGCCCGGCGAGCTCTTGGAAGACGGACGTGGCCCGAGACGCAGCAGCTGCACGCACCGGTTTCTGTCCAGACGAAAGGAAAGCATGTGGGCTCCCAGATCACCGCACGTGGTTCGAGCCCCCTCCTCACTGGCCACTGCGTGACCCTGGGCAAGTGGTTCAACCTGTGGGGACCGACCACCGCTTCATTTTCTAATCTGTGTAGTGGGGACAGCAGTAGCTGCCTAGCTTGGCTGTGTTGGGGATTAAGTAAAATGACCAGGTAGGAATTGTAAATGTTACTCCCAGGTCACAGAGCGCCCCAGGCTGGGTTAGCAGGGTGGCCGGACCTGCTGCTTCCTGGCATATGCCCGAGAGGGGGCCTCGTTGTCATCTGGGTAAGTCATCTTCCGAGCCTGGCACCGCTAAACGGAAATAAATTTTCCCATCCATGTTGACAGATTGTCTGCAGCGTCGGGTTCCAACTCTGGGATGGACTTCGAGGCCTCTTCATCGGACTACATTCACTCCTCTTCCTCCTCCGGGAGGAACACAGGCCCGGCTTTCCTCCTACTGCCCCCTCCCTGGGCCTGCTGTCACCCTCATGCCTTCTGTTGGTTTCCTGGAATCCGCACTAACTTGTGAGCTTCTCAGGGCAGGGACCCGTGATTTCCACAGGCAGGACACATTGTTCCTCAGCCAGCACTCGGAGCCCACACGCCTACAGGTCTCTGACAGCCGCTGGCACCCGTGTAGCCCCAGCAGGCAACTGAGGCTCACAGAGGCTAAGCTCCTGGCCTGGAGTCACAGCCTGTGTCAGCAGCAGAGCTGGGGACCTGCGATTGCTCTGCCCACTGCACGTTGCACAAACTGCTGCTCAAATCACCTGTGCAGGGTCAAGGACGTTAACTCCCTCCAACATCCCCTCAACCGGAGTGGGGGCTGCTGACGGACACTGTGACAGCTGGCCTCCCCCACCTCTGCTCCCATCCTGATTGTGGGATCTCCTGGGAAGAAAAGCTCTAGAAGGAGTCTCACTGCCAGCCTGGCCTGCCCCCTCCTAGTGGCTTGGGCCCTCCAGTCGTGGGCAAGCCGATTGTCAGGCAGGGGGAGGCAGTGAGGATTCCCACCCACTCAGCCCCTGCCCACCCCAGTAGGCTGCTCCCACCCATGAGTTGGGTGGGGGCCAAGGAAGAGTCCAGGGAACGTGCAGGTCGCCTGGGACAGCCCTGTGTGCCGTACAGTAAGGTTGCAACTGTGACGCTGAAAGTTGGAGAGGGAGGAGCCAGTGTTTATGGCTTTAATTAAGTTAATGAAGTTTATGTTATATTCTGATTATAAACTTAACACATGTTCGTTGCAGGAAAGTTTGAAAACATAAGAAAGGATAAAGAACAAAAATCACATATAATCTCACCGCTGAGATCTAACTGCTATTAGCATTTTTATTTACTTCCTTCCAGTCTCTTTGTTCTAGGCACGTGCACAAAAATGAGATTTTAAAACAAAGCTGTGGTCAGGGGCTTCTGCTTCTGGCAAAATCACAGACAGTCCTCTTGGTACGGAATATGTAAAAATGCTGGAAATAATATTCATTTAACAAACGTTTTTCAAGACATTGTAGAGTTGGCAGGAACATAGGGGACATCTTTTTTTTTTTTTTTTTTTGAGACAGAGTCTCACTGTGTTGCCCAGGCTAGAGTGAGTGCCGTGGCATCTGCCTAGCTCACAGCAACCTCAAACTCCTGAGCTCAAAGGATCCTCCTGTCTCAGCCTCCCGAGTAGTTGAGACTACAGGCATACACCACCATGCCCGGCTAATTTTTCCTATATATATATTTTTAGCTGTCCATATAATTTCTTTCTATTTTTAGTAGAGATGGGGTCTCGCTCTTGTTCAGGCTGGTCTCGAACTCCTGAGCTCAAACGATCCGCCCACCTCGGCCTCCCAGAGTGCTAGGATTACAGGCGTGAGCCACCGCGCCCGGCCAAGGGGACATCTTTAAGTACAGAAATAATAAGAAAGTAATATTCAAAAGAATAACACAAATTTTTGAGGCAGTTGGCAATTTGAACACTAATTATAGCAAAGAACTAAACACTGCTGTTAGGGAATCACTATTAAAAATGTTAAGTGTGAACACAGATATAGTGGCTATATATATATTTATGTATCCATAATATATATATATCTCCATAATATATATATCCATAATATATATACATAAATATATATATATATTTTTTTTTTGAGACAGGGTCTCTATTGCTTGGGCTAGAGTGCGGTGGTGTCACCATAGCTCACTGCAACCTCAAACTCCTGGGCACAAGAGATCCTCCTGCCTCAGCCTCCCAAGTAGCTGGGACTACGGGCACGCGCCAGCATGCCCAGGTAATTTTTCTATTTTTTGTAGAGACGGGAGTCTCATTCTTGTTCAGGCTGGTCTCAAACTCCCACCTCAAGCAATTGTCCCACCTCACCCTCCAAAGTGCTAGGATTACAGGCATGAGCCACATGCCTGGCCAGTGACTATATTTTTTTTTTTTTTTTTTTTTTTTTTTGAGACAGAGTCTCACTCTGTTGCCCGGGCTAGAGTGAGTGCCGTGGCGTCAGCCTAGCTCACAGCAACCTCCAACTCCTGAGCTCAAGCGATCCTCCTGTCTCAGCCTCCTGAGTAGCTGGGACTACAGGCATGCACCACCATGCCCGGCTAATTTTTTCTATATATATATTTTTAGCTGTCCATATAATTTCTTTCTATTTTTAGTAGAGATGGGGTCTCGCTCTTGCTCAGGCTGGTCTCGAACTCCTGACCTCAAACGATCTGCCCACCTCAGCCTCCCAGACTGCTAGGATTACAGGCGTGAGCCACCGCGCCCGGCCCAGTGACTATATTTTTTAAAAGAGTCTTTATGTTTTAGAGAAACATACTGAAGAATTTTCAGATGAAATAGTATGATGTCTAGAATTTGCTTCAAAACTATACTGGGGGAGGTCTGGGCACAGAGATAAAATAAGACTGGCAACAGGTTAATGACTAATAACAATGTGTAATGGTTTGATGAGTTTGTCGGGGTCATTACACTATTTTCTTCGTCTTTTTGTTAGAGACAGAGTCTCACTTTCTTGCCCTGGTTAGAGTGCAGTGGCACAATCATAGCTCACTGCAGCCTCAAATTCCTGGGCTCGAGCAATCCTCCCGCCTCAGCCTCCTGGGAGTAACCAGGACTACAGGCGCTCACCACTATACCTGGCCAGTTTTTTATTTTTTCTTTTCTGTTTTTTTTTTTTTTTTTTTTTGTAGGGACAGGGTCTCGCTATGTTACCCAGGCTGGTCTGAACTCCTGGCCTCAAGCAATCCTCCATGTCAGCCTCCCACAGTTTTGGGATTGCAGGCGAGTCACCATACCCCGCATTCTTCATATGTTTTTATATATTTGAAATTCTCCAATTTAAAAAGAAAGAAATGGACCTTGCCTTAGGGCATCTCTGTCCTGGTGCCTTGGAGCCGGGTTTCCCTGGTACTGGTAGCATGTTCAAGACAGCACCAAAGCTCAGGCCCTGAGCAAGGTGCGGGGTCAGATCAACACCCCCCCAAGAAACTTGAGAACCCCCTGAAAAGATACATCCTCAGTGAGTGAACTAGAAAAAAAATCTGCCCCATGAAGGTCCAGGGGATGGAAAAGAGACTTCCTTCTGTTGGCCTTGGCTCTGGGTAGAGCAGAAAAAAATAAAAAGAAAAAGTCCCCTTGACAATTTCTCAACACACCACTGCACTCACAAGAGTTTGGAGCCAGGAGCCACATACAAGCCCAAGTTTAGGGTGAAACACAAAGTGGTCCCCAGGTGGGAGAGCCCCATGGAGCCTGACAAGGCTAGGTGACTGTGGCACTTGAAACTGAGCCGTCAAAGAATCCCCAGTAGTGCTGTATACAGGCCCAGGGCACACTGGGAAATGAGCCACCTGAGCAAGAGTCAGCAGAAAAGGCAAACTGTAGGGACTCAGGACCCTAAGAACCACAGTCTTTTTCAAATGTTTAGAGAAATAAAAGAGGATATTGAAAATATGATAAAGTAGCAAAAAAAAAAAAATCAAATTTGCAGACAAATTGGAGAAAAGGATGAAAGAGAGATTCCAGAAATAAAACATAAAAAATTTAAAGGAAAATGCGAATGGACAGATTAAACATGATAGGAAGCTGTGAATGTGCTGGAGATAGTCTGAAGAAACCACGAAGAGTGCAGCTCCGAAAGGTGGACAGATGAGGAGGAAATCACCTCTGCTGGGGATGTAAAGTGGCACGGCCACTTTGGAGAACAGTGTGGCAGTTCCTCGAAGGGTTAGACATAGAGTTCCCATAGGATCCAGCATCCCACTCCTAGGTACAATATATTCCCAGGAGAAATGAATGCATAAATCCACACCAAAACTTGTACACAAATGTTCACGACAGCAGTACTCATAATAGCCAAAAGGTGGAAACAACCCCAAATGTCCACTGACTGATCGTGGATGAGTAAAATGTGATTTTTGATACAAAGGAATATTATTTGGAAATAAAAAGGAATGAAGTACTGACACATGTTGCAACATGGAGCTTGAAAACATGCTGATGGAAAGAAGCCAGTCACAAAAGACCCCTGTTGTGGTTGGAATGTGTCCCCCTTTAAATTTCATGTGTTGGGAACTCAATCTCCAAAGTGGCAGATGTGGCAGTATTGAAAGGTGGGGCCTTTGGAGGTGGTTGGGTCTGCCCTCATAAACTAATCAATCCATTCATAAATTGATGGACTAATGGGTTATCATGGAAGCGTAACTGGTGGCTTTATTTATTTATTTATTTGTTTTGAGACGAGGCCTCATTCTGTCACCCAGGCTGGAGTACAGTAGCAGCATGATCATACCTCACTATAACCTCGAACTCCTGGCTTCAAGTGGTCCTCCTACTTTGGCCTCCTGAGTAGGTAGGACTATAGGCATGTGCCACCTTGCCCAGCTAATTTTTTTTAAAAAATTTTGTAGAAGGCTACAGTAGCCAAAATAACATGGTACTGGCACAAGAACAGAGACCTAGACCAATGGATCAGAACAGAGAACCCAGATATAAAACCATCCTCATATTACCATCTGGTCTTTGACAAAGCAGACAAAAACATACACTGGGGAAAAGAATCCCTATTCAATAAATGGTGCTGGGGAAATTGGATAGCCACATGTAGAAGACTGAAACAGGATCCACACCTCTCACCTCTCACAAAAATCAATCCACGATGGATAACAGACTTAAACCTAAGGCATGAAACTATAAGAATTCTAGAAGACGACGTTGGAAAAACTCTTATAGATATCGGCCTAGGCAAAGGATTTATGAAGAAGGCTTCAAAGGCAATCACAGCAACAACAAAAATAAATAAATGGAACCTGATTAAATTTAAAAGCTTCTGCATAGCCAAGGAAACTATCCGTACAGCAAATAGACAACCTACAGAATGGGAGAAAATATTTGCATGCTACACATCCAATAAAGGGCTGATAACCAGAATCTACAAAGAATTCAAGCAAATCAGCAGGAAAACATCAAACAACCCCATTAAAAAGTAGGCAAAAGACATGAAGAGAAGCTTTTCAAAAGAAGATAGACAAATGGCCAATAAACATGAAAAATGCTCAACATCTATAATCATCAGGGAAATGCAAATCAAAACCACAATGATAGATGTGAGGGCTATCTGGCTGTGATGTCTGTCACCCATTGATCACCAGGGTTGATTCAGCTGATCATGCTGGCTAGGCGGGTGTCCCCTTCCTCCCTCCCTGCTCCATGTGCGTCCCTCCCGAAGCTGTGTGCTCAAAGAGAACAACCTTTCCCAATAGAGGAGGACCGTTCTTCAGTCAAGGGTATACGAGTGGCTGCATTCCCCTGCTGGAACCTCCAGACAAGCTCTCAAAACCACAGTGAGATATCACCTAACCCCAGTGAGAATGGCTTTTATCAAAAAGTCCCAAAACAACAAATGCTGGTGTGGATGCGGAGAGATAGGAACACTCACACCATGCTGGTGGGACTGCAAACTAGTACAACCTCTATAGAAAGTAGTATGGAGATATTTCAAAGAACTAAAAGTAGAACTACCACTTGACCCAGCAATCCCACTACTGGGTATTTACCCAAAGGAAAAAAAAGACATTTTATAAAAAAGACACTTGCACTCAAATGTTTATAGCAGCAAAATTCACAATTGCAGAGATGTGGAAACAACCCAAGTGCCCATCAATACATGAGTGGATTAATAAAATGTAGTGTATGTATACACCATGGAGTATTACTCAGCCATAAAAAATGGTGAACTAATACCTTTTGTGACAACCTGGATGGAACTGGAGACCATCCCTTTAAGTGTAGTATTCCAAGAATGGAAAAACAAACACCACATGTACTCACTACTGAATTGGAACTAATAGATCAATACTCATGTGCACATATGGTAGTAAAATTCAGTGGAAATCAAGCAGGTGGGAGGCGGGACGAGGGGATAGATAAATTCACACCTAACGGGTACAATGCACACTATCTGGGTGAACACACTTATACCTTTCACTCAGACTGTACAAAAGCAATTCGTGTAACCAAAACATTTGTGCCCCGTAATATTCTGAAATTTAAAAAATTTTTTTCATTTTAAATTAAAAAAAAAATTTTTTTTTTTTTTTGTAGAGACAGGATCTCACTATGTTGCCCAGGCTGGTCTCGAGCTCCTGGCCTCAAGCAATCCTCCTGCCTTGGCCTCCCAAATTGCTGGAATTACAGGCAGGAGCCACTGCGCCTGGGTTGACTGGTGGCTTTAAAGAAGAGGAAGAGAGACTTGAGTTAGCACACTCAGCCCCTCACCGCGTGATGTCCGGTGCCACCTCGGGCTCTGTAGCGAGTGTCCACCAGCAGGAAGGCCCTCGCCAGATGCAGCCCCTTGACCTGGGACTTCTCAGCCTCCCTAACTGTAAGAAATACATTTCTTGTCTTTGTAAATTACCAGTTTCAGGTATTCTGTTTTAAGCAACAGAAAACAGACTAACACGACCACGTATGATTTAATTTCATGTATATGAAATAACCAGAATGGGCAAATCTACAGAAACAGAAAATAGAGCAGTTGTCGCCAGGGCTGCGGAGAGGGGATGGGGAGTGACTGCTAGTCAGTGCGGGGTTTCTTTCGGGAGGGAAGAAAGTGTTATGATATTGATTGTGGTGCTGGTTGCGCAACTCCATGAATACTAAGCATGATTGTATTGTGCACTTTAAATGGATGAAACGTGTAGTGTGTGAATTATATATCAATAAAGCTGTTTTTTTAAGGACATTAAGAGACATGGAAGATGGAGTGAGAAGATCTAAGGGACAAAACTGGTGTCACAGAGGGAAAAACCAGAGGGGGCAGAGGCAGTGTTCAACGTCATAACGGCTGAAAGTTTTACAGAAGTGATGAAAGACACCGATTCTCAGACTCAGAGCCCCGTGGAGCCCACGCAGGATAAACGCAAAGAAACCCCCACCCAGAGACCTCTCGGGGGTGCCATTGAGCGTCCAGTCGGGAGACAGGCCCGCATGGCGGCTGGAATGGGGAGGGTGTGCGCCGAAGAACTGTGAACCACAGTGGGGCGTGGGAGTAGGGGTTGGGTAGCAAGAGGTCAAGGGAACCCCAAAGAACACAAAACAGCAAATACCAGGAGCAGCCCCCACCCCAGGGCCGAGACAGAGCACCCTGCGGAGAGGGGCCCGGAAGAGATCAGGCCTTGCTGGAGAGAGCATGGCTGTGGAAAGGTCACCGAGGAGTCTGGTGACAGCTGTCCCTGGGAATCCACCCCCTGGGGAGCCCACAGAGGGCTGGAGGTGTCACCCCCCCCAGCCCTCTGTTGGGAAGTTGCCCAGTGGGGTGGCCCCAGTGAGAGGAACGTGCTGGAGACAGGACGAGTGGCCCCTCCTCCCCTCTGGCCCCCCCCCAGTCCAGTTCCCTCTTGACAGACGAGGAAGGGTGCATCTGGGGCAGAGAGGCAAGAAACTAAAAACTGGCACAACAGTGAAACAGTAGGAGACCAAAAAGAAAGAGATCTTAGAAGCAGGGGGAGAAAATAACAGAATATCGACAAAGGAGTGTCAGTCAGGCTGACGACGACAGGGGAGAAGATCTTCAAGTGCAGAAACCACTCTCAACCTAGTGTTCTAAGCCCGGGAAAATGACCTTCAGGAGGGATGGTTAATTATCTGTGTCACCTTGACTGGGCTACGGGGTGCCCAGACATTTGGTGGAGTATTACTCTAGGTTTGTCTGTGTGAGGGATTCTGGATGAGATTAACACGTACATCGGTAGGCTGAGTCAGGCAGATTGGCCTCGCCAATGTGAGCGCGCCTCCTCCGCTGTGTCAAAGGCCTGAATAGACCAAAAGGCAGAGCAGGGGAGATCGCATTCTCCGCCTGGCTGCTCAAGCTGGGACACCGATCTGCTCCTGCCCTTGGACTCGGATTCGGACTGGAATTTACACTGAGTTCTCCTGGGTCTTCAGCTTGCCATAGCTCAGCCTCCATAACTACGTGAGCCAATTCCTTATAATCCCTCTCTTTCTATTAAATATATAACCTATTGGTTCTATTTCTCTGGAGAACCCAGACTATACATCAAGAATAAGGGACAGGCTGGGCACAATGGCTCACGCCTGTAATCCCAGCATTCTGAGAGGCCAAGGCAGGAGGATCGCTTGAGCTTGGAGGTTCAAGACCAGCCTGAGCAAGAGCGAGACCCCATCTCTATGAAAAATAAAAAAATTAGCTGAGCGTGGTGGTGCATGCCTATAGTCCCAGCTACTCAGGAGCCTGAGGCAGGAGGATTGCTGGAGCCTAGGAGTTTGAGGTTGCAGTGAGCTATGCACTGCACTCTAGCAGGGGCAACAAAGCAAAGCTCTGTCTTAAAAAAAAATAATAGAAATAGAAATAAAGTGTAAATAAGAATTAGCAATTGAGATTTTAAAATGCAAATATGACTTCCAAATTAGTGGTGTTTCCCCCCCCACCCCCCGACCCTGACCAACACTGGGTATTCTCAATCTTTTTAATCTTTGCCAAACTAATAGGTGAAAACAAAAACTCATTTCCATTTTAACTTTTTATGTTATTGAGCAATATTTCAATGTTTTATTGTCCGTTTATATATTTTTTTCTGTGAAATGCTCATTCATATCCCTTATGGGTTGAATTGTGTTCTCCAAAAGATACATTGAAGTCTTCAACACCACTACCCACAAGTGTGATCTTATTTGGAAATAGGGTCTTGGCCGATATAATCAAGATAAGATAAGGTGATGCTGGATTAGGGTGGGCCACAATCCAATGATCGGAGTCCTTATAGAAGGGAAATTTGGATCCAGAAACCCAGAGACACACAGGCAGGAGAAGCCCACGTGAAGATGGAGACAGAGGCTGGAGTGAAGCCACTGGGAAGCCAAGGAATGCCAAGGATTGTCTGTGCCACCGGCCACAGGCAGAGGCAAGGAGGATCCTGCGCTGGAGCCCTCAGAGGGCACGTGGCCCTGCTGATTTTTCCGTTGAGACATTCTTCTCTTCATCTTAACAATTTGAACAAGCTCTTTATAACTTAGGGAACTAAGATCTTTGTTCATCCCATATATTGTGAAAAAATTTTCCAGCATGTATTTCACTTTATGATGGTTTTAATTTTACACAATTTTTCTAACTTCTTTGCCTTCTAAGCTTCATTCCATGCTTAGAAAGGCCTTCCATACCCCCAAGTCTAAAAAAAGATTTACTCAAGTTTTACTTCTAGAAAGTTCATTGCTTTCACTTTTAGCACTTCCATCTTGTTTTAGCTGACTGTATTTTGAGGCAAAGAGTAGGAATCTAACTTTATTTTTCCAATTGGCTATTTAGTTGTTTTCATTGTGTATTGACTGATCTGGTTTTTCTACACTGATTTAAAAAGCCATTTTTTATTACTTACTAAAGTCCCATGGACAATTTGACCTGTCTCTAATTCATGCTATTGCTCTGTTTACACCCATACCGTTCTAATTATTGTGGCTATATATCATAATACATTAAAAAAAATTTTTTTTATGTTTAGAGACAAGGTTTCTCCCTATCACCTATCGGCGCATGACAGGTATCCTGCAATTTCTTGTAAAATTTATTCCTAGGTATTCTGCACATTTTCTAGATGTTTGTTAATATTTTTCATCTGTCATATCTTCTAACTGGCTGTTATTTGTATATAGGACATCTATTGAATTTTTTTATTACTGTGAAAATGGCCATTCTTTTGTGTTTTTTTAACTTTCTATTTTGAGATAATTTTGACTTACAGAAGATCTGCAAAAATAGTACAGAGACTTCCTGTTTCCCGCGTATGTTAACCCAGTTTCCCCCTTGGTTAGCGTCTTATGTAACCATAGAACAATTGTCAAAACTAAGAAATCAACTTTGACACAGTGCTATTAACTAAATACAGAATTTATTCGGATTTCGCGTTTTTCCGCCCGTACCCTTTTCTCTTCCAGAGTTCAATCCTAAATCCCACATGTATTTAGTTGTTATTTCTCTTTGGTCTCTTCCAATCTGTGACAGTTCCTCCGTCTTTCCTTGACTTCCATGACTTCCATCTTTGATACTTTTGAATAGCGGTCAGTTGTTTTGTAAAATACCTTCGATCTGGGTTTGTCTGAAGCGCTTTTCTGTGATTAGGTTGAGGTTGTACATTACGACGTGCTCTTCTCGTGCATCAGATCAGGGGTTTGCGGTGTCAATTTACGTCGCAGGGGATGTTCACCTTGAGCACTTGAGAAGATGGTATCTGCCAGGATTCTCCACTCTAAACTTACTATTTTTCCCTTTTTAATTACTAAATGTCTTAGGGGAGATACTTTGAGACTATGGAAATATCCTGCTTCTGCTTTAATTTCCACCCACTAATTTTAACATTCATCCGCGGACCTTGTCCAGAGCGACTCTGACTGTGGTGTTCTAATTGTAATTTCCCGGTTCCCCCTTTCCTTCCACCTTCAATTGTGGGGATCCTTCTATAAGGAAGAGTTGTCGCTTCTCCCCTGTTTATCCTTTTTTTTTTTAGTTTTTCCAACCATGGTCATTAGGAGCCCTTTCCATTTGGCTCCTGTGCTCTTTTAATATGACAAGGCACGTCTGACCTCACTTCTCATGGCCAGTAACTCAACTTCAGGGTATTTCTGGGGTCTCCTGGGCCAGGAGGGGGTCCATTCAGTTCGCTGAGGGGGCTTAAGATTTTATTTTGGTTCACAAGAGGAACAGATTAATAAACTGTGGTCATTTGTGTAATGGCATGCAAAATAGCAATGAGAATAAACAAGTTACAGCAACATAAAACAACCAAAACCCAACACAGAACAAAAGAAGATACAGAGACCCCACGCAGCACCATCCATTCATATGAAACTCAAGATGAACTAAGTTTGTCTAGGATGCTGCAAAGGTGTCGGCCTGTAACAGAAAGCGAGGAGATGATTCTCGAGAGAGGCAGGAGACTTGGTATCTGGAGGGAAGGAGGAGAGGGTCGTGCCAAGGAACCACGGACACACAGACAACTTTTGGACAGCTGGCAAAGTTCTATTTCTTGACCTGGCAGGTAGTTGATTAAATAGTTATTCACTTTACAACTATGAATTATGCTGCCCATTTGTGCCTTCTGTGGATGACGGTTAGGACCTGCACTTGCCTCACCGTTCAAGGGAAGATGCCCGTCGAGAGAGGTGGGGCGTCCAGGAAACGCAGTCGGTAACCAGCGGGTGAAATTCTCAAGGGGACAGTGCAGGGCAGGACCCACACCCCAGGCGAGGGGAACACTGCTCCCAACTGCGCAGGAGGGGAGGAGGAGAGGACGGATGTGTATTTATTCAGGCCTGGTGCAGGCAGCCGCTGCTGCTTTCTCTTCGAAGAAGAGGCACGACCTTCTGCTGAAAGTGAACGAGGCGGTTTTGAGGACGGTGGAAATGGACAGGAGAGGGCGCCCAGCACGGAAGCATGGGGTCTGGCAGCACGAAGCCCGGCTGAGGCAGGAAACCACGGATCTTCTCTAGCTCCCAGGTGCAGGCGTGGCAGAGGTGGACAGCTGGACTCCCCCGTGGTGTGGCATTGCCTCTGGCGTTGCCATTGCCCTTGCCAATGGGTGCGTTGGAAGGACAAGGAAGCTGAAGACTGTCTATTAGCAAGAGAATGACTGACTTTCTGGATCACAGAATCCAAGCTAGGGGAGGAAGAAAGAGAAGGCAGCGACAAAGGGCCACCAGGTGTGGCCTTGGCCCAAGAACAGGTGCGGGGGGAACAATGACATGGGATAGCTGGAAGGATGGTTCGAAAGTGGGAGCCCAAGCTGGAGCCTCTCCATGTGACTGATGACAGGGTCCCGAGCATGGCATTGGGGCCAGAGAAGCCACAAAGGTCACAAGAACTAGGAGGACTCAAGGACGGAGTTCCTGTGATGGTCTCAGGGCTGGGGGTGGAGGGAAGACAGTGGTCCGATGCCATCAGAGTTGGGTGGGAGGTTGACAGAAGGCAGTGCTCCGGAAAGTAGAGGGTGGCATAGCCCCCCTGCGGCTCGGGAAAGAAACACCTCTGTGTGTAGTTTTCAAGGCATGAGAAGCCTTTCCCTAGCACTTGGCCCAAGCTGCCTTCCCGGAAACACTGGGGAGAAATTCAAACACTCTTAAGGAAGTGACATCTCCAAACGTATGTGATCCACAAAAGACAAAATCCTGAAAGAGTGACGGGGCTGGGGGATGATCAGTGACACTGAATGCTACAGGAAAACTTAAGCGAAATGAGACATTTAAAGGAGAAGAAACAGGCAGCATTTCCCGCTGCAGTCCCGGATGGGGTTCCCTGTGACGCCTTATGACTTAGGCTACGCTCAGGTACAGTGAGTGAGGTTTAGCATTTAGAGTCAGTCCAATGTACCTGGGCATTTGGATCCATTTGGCTGGAAATAAACCAATGTCTACGTGGAACACAGAGGACAAGATAGGGTTTGTGGTTGCTGTGAAGATCTCAAAGGACAGGAAGTGGCCCCTCATTTCCCAAGTACAGGATGGGTCAGACAGGTGACACTTGTGTATTTGCTACTGTATACAGGACAGCTGACCAACATAATTCTTGGATAAACCATTTGGGTTCTGCAAGACTCTAACTGGTTTATTTGTTTCTTCTCTGGGCAAAACAGTATCAAATCACATACCTTCTTCTCAAAAAACTATTTTTCTACTTATTTGTCACTTTTTGTGGAGTGACTCGAACTTCTAACTAATCTAATAAGCAGTGGATAGAAAGGTTTATGCCTCAGCTTTTGTGTACTATGCTGCTTTTAAATGAGTATCGGGATTAAGTTGGCTTTTGTTGTTAAAGAGCATTTCTCCTAAAAATAGTTTTCTATTATAAAACACTTTTTTCTATTATAAAAGTGATACGTGTTTTGTAGACATTTTGAGAAATACAGTTTCCTTGCTAGTTTTGACCATTTAGTGTTACAGATGAATGTCAGAATTATTTTCTTAAGTTCCATAAGAATACAAAATGAGGTTTTGTATTAAAAGTGCATTAAACAGGCCGGGCGCGGTGGCTCACGCCTATAATCCTAGCACTCTGGGAGGCCGAGGCCGATGGATCGCTCGAGGTCAGGAGTTCGAGACCAGCCTGAGCAAGAGCCAGACCCCTGTCTCTACTAAAAATAGAAAGAAATTATCTGGCCAACTAAAACTATATATAGAAAAAATTAGCCAGGCATGGTGGTGCGTGACTGTAGTCCCAGCTACTCGGGAGGCTGAGGCAATAGGATCGCTTAAGCCCAGGAGTTTGAGGTTGCTGTGAGCTAGACTGACGCCACGGCACTCACTCTAGCCCGGGCAACAGAGCGAGACTCTGTCTCAAAAAAAAAAAAAAAGAGTGCATTAAACCTATGAATTAATTTTGGAAAGTTTACATCTTTAATGATGTCCTGAATATTTCTCACTACTGTATCCCTAAGTATTTTATATTTTTGTTATCATAGTAACTGACATTTAAAATTTTTTAGCTGGTTTTTGTTGGTATATGACAAATATACTGACATATTTATTTTGCAACTACCCAAATTATTAACTTGTTCTCATAAGTTTTAATTGATTTTAAGTTGGCTCTCTTAGATATTCTAGGTAGTTGCTCATATCTTAGTAAATAATGAAAATTTGTCTTGAAAATTATACTCTACTTATTCTTCTTATCTCATTGCTTTGACTAGAAAAGCCAGAAGTCTACTAAGAGCTTGAGAACAGGCATATTGTTCCTGATTTTCCTAGGAATGCCTCTAGCTTTTTTAAGTCAGTAAGTATGATGTAGAGTAATAGCCTGAAATAACTATTCTGTATCATGTTGAGTAAATATCCTTCTATTTCTAGTCCACCAAGAGTTTTTATGGAACGACATTAGTCCTTTTCCACTAAATTTATATTAGAGATTCCCATCATTTCTTCTCCACCCATGTCTGTTTCATAGTGAATATGTATGCTTACAATGACCACAAAGAGTCCCTGATCAAGATTTTTTAATGATGACCTCTTCAAAATTTTAGTAACCGGGATATTCAAGATGCACTGTTTGCACAAACATTTTAAATCAATTTTTAAACAACCATTTCTGCCAAGAGTTCCTGCTCAGCCTCAAAGTTGCTCCACCCTCACTTTTCCATGTCTGGGAGACTGAGCCACGCTCCTTGGGTTCCTGGAATGCAAACACGTCCAACAGCACCGCAGCCCTCGCCCACGTAGGGCAGCATCGAGCTCTGCCGCTGCTGCTGAGACGTGCTGGGTAAGCACCCTCCTTGCGCCTGCTCAAGCCGCAGATTTCTGGTGCAGGAGGGCCCAGGGTTTACCAGTAGACCTTCCTCTGCCCTGCCACCCTCCACAGAGCCAAGGACAAGGTAGCCCTCTGGGGCCGACAAAAGGCCGAAAGGTGAGCCAAAGCACGGTCTGAAACTCTACACTGTATCATTTATAACTCATCTGAGTCAGAGTTATCTGCAAATGTGATGAGCAAATTCAGCCAGTTATTAGGTAGGGTGGTCGACATATGTTCTTCTTTTTTTTTGAGACAGAGTCTCACTCTGTGGCCTGGGCTAAAATGCTGTGGCGTCAGCCTAGCTCACAGCAACCTCCAACTCCTGGGCTCAAGCGATCCTACTGCCTCAGCCTCCCAAGTAGCTGGAACTACAGGCATGCGCCACCATGCCCGGCTAATTTTTTCTCTATATTTTTAGTTGTCCAGCTAATTTCTTTCTATTTTTTTAGTAGAGACAGGGGTCTCGCTCTTGCTCAGGCTGGTCTCAAACTCCTGACCTTGAGGGATGGGCCCGCCTTGGCCTCCCAGAGTGCTAGAATTATAGGCGTGAGCCACCGCGCCCGGCCGATGTACATTCTTTAGCCAGGATTTGTTAGTGGTGTCATTCAAGTCTCTCATAATCTTACTGGTTTTTGACTGCTTGTTCTACACATTACTAAAAGTAATGTATTAAAATTTTCCCTTATGTTGGGGATTTTTCTCTTTGTAGTTTTGCCAATATTGCTTTACCTATTTTGAGGTCTTGTTATTGGCACATTCCAATTTAGAATGTTTAGAATTTTCACAGCTTCCAGGTGAGTTGAATTTTGTATTATCATGAAGCGACTCTCTCTGTGCCTATCCTCAGCAAATATTCTTTTTTCTTCTCAAAATTCTCATAATTTTAATATCTTTAGTTTTGTGTTCAGAGCATGAAAATGAACATTCTAGTTGGAAATAATGACAATAAAGGGTAGAGCATGGAGGGAAGTGCTGGCCCTCTCCTGAAAGAGAACTCCCTTCGATGAGAGAAGAAACTTCCAGAAGGGAAGAGAGAGTTTCCTGTGACAAGGGAAGGGTCTGCCTGGTGTGACACTGTGGAGGGAGTTCAGAACGGTTTGGGACTCAGGGACTCTGAGTCATCCCATACTTCTAGAGATCCCTATTCCAAATATCAGAGTCTTGCTCTTCCAGGATCAGTAATAATAATAGCTAATATTCACTAGTGCTCTATGTATGTGTAATACCCATTATAAGCACTTGTACTTATTTATCGTTTAATTCTTGTAAGTATCTGATGAGGCAGGTTGTATTATTTCTCTACTTTAGCATACGGTAAGTGGATTCCAAATTTGCAAATTCACTTGCTAGCTAAAATTTATTTCTAACCCCCAAACCAATACCTGTCACACTTCTGAGGTCATTCAAGGCGTGTGCATGCATGTGCACAGAATGGGAAATTTTGAGTCACCAGTGTGCATGTTCCCACATGAGATCCAGCAAGCTGACACTCCCTCTGCCCTCTTGTTTCAATTGTGCCCTTCTCTGGGTCTATTTAATGCCATGTTTTTCAAATTTTTGTGCTTTTTGTTGGTGATCTTGTCATTTAAAATGGCCCCCGCGCCTAACGCCAAAGTGCTGTCTAGCGTTCTAGTTTTCCTGAGCGCAAAAGGCTGTGCTGTGCCTTAGGGAGAAAATACATGTGTTCGATAAGCTTTGTTTAGGCATAAGTTACAGTGCTGGGCCATGGGTTCAATGTTGATGAATCCATAATACACATTAAATAAGATGTCTAAAAAGAAACACAAAAACTAGGTTATGTATTGATCGACTGATAAAAATGTTGTAGCCAGAGGCTCACAGGAACCTAATCCTGTATTTTCCCCAGGAGCGGTATTTCCTAAGTCAGCGTACTTGACAACCTTATTAAACATTACTACTGCAAATACCAAAATCAACTGTATGGCGAAACTGAGGCACAGTCTAAACCTCTTGTTTGTTGTCACTCAGTGAAAAAAATGAAGGAGTCAGGATTTGAAGCCAGGCAGTGTTACTCCAGAGCCCTAACTTTCTAATGTGGCATCCACTGAGACTGAGGACTTATATTCAAATAACGTTAATTCAACAACTAAGAGGACTGAGCCCTGAGTTTATTTAGCTACTTGTGCACAGAAAGCACATGAAACGATCTGTGCCCTGAGACAAAAACTGGAGGATTTAAGTGTATCTTTCTCTATGTACGTTATCCACGGCCATCAGAAGCCGCTGGCCTGCCCTGCTTTACTCTTCCGAATACTCTACAGAAGCAGCTATGCAGTTCCCAGAGCTGTGCCCTCAACGAACACTTGCCTCCAATCCACCACCGACCGGCAGTAGGTCCCCATATGAGAATGAGTCTCCTCCTATGTCACATTGTCCCTGCCAGATATTTCTGATGTTGTCTGAAACCCATTTTCTAGTAACACTCTAGAGTGGGGATCAGCAAACATTTTCTATAAAGGGCCAGAGAGGAAATATTTTAGGCCTTGTGAGCCATACAGGCTCTGCTGCAAAGACTCAACTCTGCCCTTTTATGGAAAAAGCAGCCACATTTAAAATAAAAGAAAAAGCAGCCACAGACAATACCTAGTGAAGAGGCAAGACTGTGTTCCAACAAAACTTTATTTGCAAAAGCAGATGGTGAGCCAGCTGCCTCTGCTCTAGAGAGGAGGGGCTATGTTTTATCTTTGTAATTTCAGCCTCAGCAGTAAAAATTGTCCCCATTTTGCCAAAGAGGAAATGAAAACACAGAGTTATAAACGTTGAGTTTTGAGGTGGGCAAACAGAAGTACAGTTAGTTGGCCGTTTGGGTATATTTTCACTTCTGAAGTGAGCATGGATACTGCACTTCTCATGTTAGAGCTAACTGGAAAAATTAAAGCAAACACAAAGCAAAAGGATCTTGTCTTCACATACCCTCCGAGCTGGCCTGGGTCTCAGCAAACCCATGTCTTTGCAGGTTAAGTTCCACACAACATGAAACTGCGAGGTTGAAGTGGAGACAGCGGTGGTGACATTCTAAATTGAATTTCAGGTGCTCCTAGAGCTCGGAGATGGATAGTTGAGCCTGTCTTTGCACACTCTCAGCTTTCTGTGTCTGGTTTATTTTCCTAGCCCAAGACCCAAAGCAGGTTATAAAACTGGAAATAAAGCCTTTTTGGTTTACTCCTGTGAGATCATCCTTGACAGGCAGGTTTTGGTTTGGACTTGGGGATGCCGGAGGGTCTTACACAGACTGGGATTCAGTCACACAACTAGTAACTTGCAAGACCTTTTTCTAACTAAATTCAAGTCCCACACTCTTTCCTCTCCACTCCGTTTTGCCCCACTGTTACCTCACGTCTAACAGTTACAAAGCACTTCGCCCAAGTCTGGGGGCGAAGCTCCTTCCTCCATGGCGCTACTGCAGAATTAAGTCAGCGGTCCTGCAGGGAAAGTGCTTAGGACGGGCCTGGCACACTGTAGGTGCACAAGCCGTTAGCTGCCACCCTACCATGACTCCTAGGACACCCGGAGCCTCCCGCAGTGGCTGGACACAAGAAGAGGAGGAAGCGCAGGAATGTAGCAGGAGGCTCGGGCAGAAGGTCTTACGAGGCATTTGGAGGTCACCCCTCATGCTCGGCACCCTGCGCACCGTCGAGGTGCGTCTGAGCGCGACCTGCCCACCCCGGGACCCCCAAACACCCGCTAGCACAGCAGGACGGCTGAGCCCCCGAACGCCCTCTCGGGCCGCAGACCTGCCGAAAATAGCTCTTTCCGGCCACGCGCTAGGCGTAGCCCCAGCCGGCCCGGGGAGGCGGGGTCTAAGTGCAGCCACGCCCCTCGCTTCCGGCTCACATCCGGCTGCGCCGGGCACCACCAAGGCCGCTCCGGGTCCCAGCCAGGCCGCCCCGCCCCGGGCCCTCCCTACGTGACGTCACTTCCGGGCGGCCTGGGCGGGGCCCCGGCAGGGCGCGCTGCCCTGAGCTGTCTTGGCTGCCCTGCTGGCCACGTCCCTGCACCGGGGTGCGGGCGCTTCCCAGCTGTCCGAGGGCCGCCGGGCCGCCGCAGGCCTGCCGCGCCTGGGTAAGGGGCTCGCGCTGCTGTCTGGGGAGTTGCTGTCAGGGGTCCGTGAACCGGCTTGGAACTGAGAGAGGGAGGTGGGGAGCAGGAGAAAGGTTGAATGGGGGCACGACGGGCAGGAGGGTGAATGGGTGCGAGAGGAGGCAGGAGGAGAGGGACAAGAGAAACGACGGATGGGGGCATAGAGTGAGTGCAAGACGAGGAGAATGAAGGTGAGGAATAGGGGGAGAGAGGAAGGAACAGGAGTCAATTGGGGGCCGAGCATGGATGAGGCCGCAGAGGCAGGAGGAGGGAGGAAGGCTGAAGGGGATCCCACGCTGGAGAAGAGGAGGGCAGGTTGTTCCAGTTTGGGAGCAGAGTGGGGACACTCCGGGGGGCGAACTAAAAGGTCTTTCCCGGGCAAATCCAGGACCAGATTGTGCCCCAGGAAGTGTTGCCCTCAGAGAAAGAGTTGCCCTGTGAGTGACCCAGGCCTACGCCCCAGACAATCTCTACCTGGTAGGGTGTTGGGCATTTTTTGGGATTTTCTCCCCTGCTCATCTATCCACCTGCCTACCTCGCCAACGTGAGTCCCTAAGTAGTCTCCCATGTGGCAGCTTAGGGTGTGCATTTAACCTTAGGCTGATATATAAGGAATCAGCATCCATGAGGTTTGCAACAAGAAATAAACATTGTGCTTCGAAATTTGAATTTAACAACTTGCAAATCCCTCTGCCCCCAGGAAGCATTTCTAAAATTTCAATAAAATCAGCGAGGAGAGTATTTAAAGTACAAATTTTCCATTTATACACTGGACCTGCCAGATGGACAAAGGGAATATCAAATCTACCCACATTGCTAGCAAAAACTAGGCCTTAGCATTCAGCTGTGACACCAAAACTTCCAGAAACCTGGAAGCAAGCAGTATAATTAAGATGATATCCAGTGTTCCAGGTTCTCATCTGCCACGGAGTCACATCCTTTGGACTACAGGACAATGTCTATATACACAAAACCATAAGTCTGTGTTCCTTGGGCTTCCACTACCAAAGTTCAGCCAGGTGACGTGTCAGGATTAGGTGTCTGCAGTTTGCCCTGTATTTGTTTTGCAATCCCTACTCCTTGGTATGTATAGCTTCCCCCTTTGGAGTAGGGACTGGGGCCACGCTGCTGCTGCCAAGTAAGTCTTAATAGCACGATGGAGGGTGGGGTGACGTTTACAGTCCTTTACCGCACCTG
Source organism: Eulemur rufifrons (assembly GCF_041146395.1). Classification (NCBI taxonomy): domain Eukaryota; kingdom Metazoa; phylum Chordata; class Mammalia; order Primates; family Lemuridae; genus Eulemur; species Eulemur rufifrons. Next base: position 100,777,044 of record NC_090988.1, read on the forward strand.
AAGATTACTTGGGTTGGATCTTTGGAACCTCTCTGTGCCACAAAAAAAAAAAAAAAAAGAAGCTATTTGGAGTCTAATTTCATGTAACTTGAAATTATACAACACCCTGTATATAACAAACAGGTTCATAAAAGAATTAAAAATCAAGCCAAGGTTGGAAAACAAGAAATCAGAGACAAGGTGTGGGGAGGCATCTCAATGATATGGACCAGAAAAGGATAAGAAAGTTGATGTCCAGGGGCACAATCTGGGGGTGCCTTTCTCATGGAGCATCACGTGGCTCAAGGGGGTGTCCTGCTGCTCCTTCCTTGCAGAGCCTATGGGGAGCTGATCCCTGAAGAAGGGAACTCCCAGCAACCAGCCCAAGCTCCCATCTTTCCATCTGCCCTGGTCTCCTAACTTAATTCTTTCTCACTTATTCCCTTCCTGCCCCAGGGTGCTCTATCCTTTCCATCTCCTGTGGTCAGAGAGCTCAGCTTTACACAGCCTGCCTGTGCCAGATGATGCTGAGAATAGCGGGGCAGCTCCTAAGGGCCAGGCTCTGCTTTCAGGCTCACTGAAGCCCTCTCAGGGGAAACTATCATTTTAAGTCTTGTTAATGGTTTGTCCATCATGAGTCAACTTATAAAGATTATCACAGGGGCCCGACTGTGATCTTGACATTGAGAATATTCTTTTGGAAAGTGGAGGCAGGACCATTCCAGAGAGGTGAAGTCATGGTACAGCAAAGGCCTGTTCTTGACTCCGCGCAGCGGCAATTCCTGTTCCATGGGAGGGACCTCAGCCCACTGGCCGGGAGGGAGTAAGCAGTGATGGTATTCAGCAGCTTTCCTGAGACAGCCTTGTGGGGATGCTCCGTGTATGCGCACTTGTGTGATTTCGCACATGCGTGTGTCTGCGTGTGTGCTTGTGTGACTGCACACATGCAGTGTGTGCATGCGCAGCTGTGTGTATGCACGAGTGTGACTTCATGCTCGCGTGTGTGTGACTGAATGTATGCGTGCGTGGCTGTGTGTGCACTCGTGGGCGATTGTGTTGGGGAGCAGGCCCCCGGTGGTCCTCGTCATCACCGCCCACTGATACCTGCCCACTATAGGAGGGGATCAGCTATAAGCTCATCTGACTGTCCTCTGGAGTTTATGTTAAATACTCATCGATGGAGGATTTTTTGTGCCGGTTAACATCTTTGCATTGCAGCTGTACTGCATTCCTCTAAAGTTTTGGTTGGCTCCTAGAAAAATACACCTCCTGATAAGTAAGTCATGTAGTTTCTCTAAATTATTAAAATCTACATGTGAAACTGCATCAGTTGGGATATCCCTGTGCCTTTCTGCCTAGCAGCTCAAAGTATTTGAAGAAAATCAGAGTGGTTTCTTTTTTAATTTACTTTTTTTTTTTTTGGAGACAGAGTCTCGCTCTGTAGCCCTGGGTAGAGTGCAGTGGCGTGATCATAGCTCACCACAACCTCAAACTCCTGGGTTCAAGCAATCCTCCTGTCTCCGCTGAAGCCTCCAAAGTACCTGGGGCTGCAGGCAAGCACTACAACACCCAGCTAATTTTTCTATTTTTTAGCAAAGGGATTTTGCTCTTGCTCATGCTGGTCTCAAACTCCTGAGCTCAAGTGATCCTCCCGCCTCAGCCTGGGTTCACAGGTGTGAGCCACTGTGCCAGGTCCAGAGTATTTTTCTTTAATTGGAGCCTTTCAAAAATGTTTTGTGAAAGTGATACATGCTTGTAAAAAAAAAAAAAGGAAAAAGTGGAAGATGAAAATCACAGGTAAATCCATTTCTCAGGGATATTATCAATGTTCTAGTACAAATCTTTCTAGACCCTTTAATATATATCTATTTAAACAAAAATAGGATCATGGTGCACATACTATTGTGGAACCTGCTTATTTCGCTTAGTGACGCATGTTATGCATCTTCCCATGTTGATAAATAGAGGTTTGTATGTTTTTTAACAGCAGCCATAGTGTTTTATATAAGAACGGGACCAAACAGAACTATTCCAGTTTTTTACTATTGTAAATGCTGTGATGAGTATCTTTGTAGATCTCCACCTTTGGACATCTGTCCAAGTGCTTCCGTGGAAGAAACTCCTGCAGTAGAAATTGCTACATCAGAAGTTCTGACATTGAAAGCTTTGATACAAGTTGTCATTTTCGCAGTATACTGAATGATCTGTTGAAGGTGGCTATTTTGGTGCCTCCCTCCCCACTGGATTCTGCCCCTCCCCCCACCGGCTTTCCTAAGGAGTGTTGACTCTTTTTCAAACCCTAGATGTGTCTGTTATGAGAGTGGAGCATCTGCCTTTGTCTCACATGTGCCGCAAAACATGCCGTGGCCTGGGAGTGCTCCACCTCACCGCTCTCACCTGCAAAGCCAGACCTCGCCCGGTCACGTGGTGCCAAGCCCACAGCGCTCCACCGAGGAAGTGGCCCAGCTGGGAGCACACCCTGAGCAGCCGCCTCTGGTGAGTATCCCAGGCCCTGCAGACTGGGCCTGCCTGTTCCATGATGGGACAGCGAGCCCAGAGAGGGCCCCGAGGGGGCTTTGCAGGGTCAGCAGGGGGTGGCAGCAAAAGAGAGACAGACAGCCTTTCAGTAAGCAAGGGGCCCCTGGCTGTGGCCCTGCACTCTCAGCGGTCCTCCCTTCTGAGGTAGGTGGGTCAGACATGAGGGAACAGGGACCATGCAGTTCTCTATGGCCCTCTTCTGCTTCTGTGACACAAATGCAAGTTACCACCAATGGTTCTCTCTCAGCCTTGCGTGGTCATGCTGGGGCACTCACAGGAGTCTGCTCTGTGTGTGTGGGAGGCTGCAGCTCACTGACGCGGGGCAATGGAGAAGACCCACCCTTAGCAGACGACCAACAAGAGGCTGCCCCCACCCCAGGAATGAGTCTGCCTTGTCTGTTTCAGGGTGAGGAACTGGACAGGAAGGAGGAGACCCATTCAGTTCATGGCATCAGCTCCTGCCTACCTTAGCTGAAGCACAACCCTAAGGTTGGCTGCAGCGCTAGAGCAGAGGTTGGCAAACTACAGCCCATGGGCCAGGTCCCACCTGCTGCATGTTTTGTGTAAATAAAGTTTTATTGAGACTCAGCCATGCCTACCATTTACATATAGTCCAGGGCTGCTCTTGCTTTACAATGGCAGAATTGAGTACCTGAGACACAGACCGTATGACCCACAAAGTCTGAAATATTTGCTATTTGGCCCTTTTTAGAAAAAGTTTGCTGACCCCTGCCCTAGAGATTTGTAGTGCGGGGCAGCAAAAGGCCATAGGCCTGGGGCGTGTTCAAGGGGCCAAGACCTTCCTTGCCCATGGGAAACCCTGGTCCCATCATCTGACCTTGGACTCACCTTCAAATCCAGGGCTCAGGCCTGGGGAGCGTCCCGGGCCCAGTGGTGGGAGCATTTTACGTGCATTCCGTAGATGTGACCGGCCAAGGGGCCGCTTCAGTGCAGGTGTTTACCAGAAGCCCAGCTGCATCGCTCTGGCTAACAGAGGATTGTGCATCCTTTGTGCCCGAAACCGTCCAGGCTCAATTCTTCCCTGTCATAAGATTGGTCTGTTTCTTCTCTCCCCACCCCACCCCCACTTTTTTCTGTCAGAACAAAGAATGCTTTTTGCGCTCTAGAAAACAAATGCAAATCTGTGGTTTATAAGGCTGAGTCATTTTCTAAACCTGTGATACATCAGGAGCCCTGACAGACCACTTTGCAGAGAGAGCACAATTTGAAGCTAGAAAAAACCGAGTGATCCTTGGAAAGGGATCAGAAGTGTCATGGAATGTACTAGCCTTCCAGAAGAGTGTGCTCAGAGGAAGCTTTCCAGTTATGGGGCCACTTTACAGCAGCCCCCACTGATTACAGGAGGCAGAACCCCAACACCCCTTATGTCGCACGGGAGCTGCTTCTGTGTGGCTGGAAGTGCTTGCTGGGTGGGCTGGTGGCTCAGTCCGGTGCTGTGCTGGGTGCCTGCCTGCATAACCCCGGTTCACCCTCACGCGGCTGCGGGAGGCTCAGGCGGTTCTGTGACTTGCCTGGGTCACTTGGTTAGAACTCAGGCAGATGCCGTTGGCCGCTGCGGGTCCTGCCTGCCCCACTTCCCTGTCACTGTGGCTTCTTCAAGGGAGTGACAGTGGATGCTGGAGGAGCTAAGAGGCTGCTCCAGCGAGTCACACACAAGCGGTCCCAGTCCCTGAGTGACGAGTGGGTAGCTGCCCCAGCGCCCCCACCCCCAGTCCACCTGCAGCCACGGGGCCTGGGCTCTCACTTTGCTATGGGCTGCTAAGTGCTGATTGCCTTGTGACCATTTCCTTTTATCATTATTATTATTTTGCTTTAAAAAAAACAATTTTTCTAACAATGCACTAAGGCCTCCACATCACCTCTGCGGAGCATTAGAATGAAGAGGGCTTTGCTTTCCAAGCGAGTGAGAGGGCTGTGGGGACCGCTACGGTCTCTGAAGTGGAGAAGTCACTCATTCACTCACCCATTCGTTCATTCAGTGACACCCTCTGTGTCAGGTGCCTGGATCGTGGCCCCTGCTGCCCCTCGTTGGCGGCCCTGCTACTGCTCTTGCTAAAAGCACCTTCCTGCTTTTGCCATACCCTTGTCTAAGGCTCTGCAGGGGCTCCTGTCTCCCTGCTGTGAAATCCAAACTTCCATGGGGCTCGTGGGACCTCCCAGGACCTCCCTCCTCTCTCCAGCCTAATCCCTGTCTCACCACTCCCCTCTGGCCTCTGACCCTGCTGTGGTCATCTGCTGCTCTCTAGCCACTTGTCCCCCCACACCAGGTGGGTCCCCATCTAGCTTTCAGAATGTGGCCCAGGTGTCACGTTCTCAGGAAACCTTGCCTGGCATGCCCACCACCGCCACTGGCTGAGTTCAGGGTCCCTATGGCACCCTGTCCTCTGCCACCCTCAGGATCTCTGCCCAGAAGACCAGCCCACCTCCCTCTTCAAGGCCTGCCCAGATGCTGTTTCCTCCTTGCTCCCGGCTCCGAGTCACACCCCTGCTCAGCACTTGTGCCAGCCTGTAACAACCTCTGTCCTGTGCCTCCCGCTGGATTGCACGTCCCCTGGAGGGGGGGTTGTGTGTTTTTCATCTTTTTGTCCTAAGTGCAGTACCTGGCACATGAGTAGGCACTCAGTAAATATTGGATGGTTGAATGGATGGATGAATGGATGGATGGATGGATGGATTAAGGATGGATGAGTGGATGGATGAATAGGTGGATAAGTGGATGGATGGATGGATGGATGAATGGATGAGTGGGTAGATAGATAGATTGAAGGATTGATTTAAGGATGGATGAGTAGATGGACTTATGGATGGATGGGTAGATGGATGAGTGGATAAATGGATGGATGGATGGATGGCTGGCTGGCTGGCTGGCTAAGTAGTGTCTCCCATGTGAAAGGCGTGGTCATCTCACAGGGTGCACACAGGTGCATTAGGCTTGACTTGTGCTCTGCAGACGGTGGGACAGGTTGAGGAGGAAGACTCTGTCAGTCTTTGTGATAAGAAGGCTTTAGCCCTATGAACATGGCCAAGTCTTGGCCCTCTCTCCTCTTCTAAATGCTAAACGTCAAGATGGGAGAGTGGGAACTTGTGGAGGTTGAGACTCATGGTGAAATCGAGTCAGAAGTGCATCACATGCAAGGCACGGGGCAGGTCGTTATTCCCACCACGGCTGAGACGTGTTGTGCTCTCCCTGGGCACCAAGGCCTGGTCTGAGCACTTGGCTTGATTTGCACCTGGGACCCTGCAGAGCCCTCCACAGCAGGTGCAAGGCTGAGCCTGGGCTGCAGGCCAGGCTGTTTGTTGCTGACCAGTGTCCTTTCTTGACCACAGAGTCCTTGGCCAAGCAGAAGGGAACCATTAACAGCCTGATGAGCCACTGGCTGGGAGCCTCGGGGACCACCAGCCTCACTCCCAGCTTACCCGCAAGATGTGGACAGCCCTTGTGCTCGTTTGGATTTCCTCCTTGTCCTTATCTGAAAGCCAAGGGGCATCTAATGATCTACGTAAGTGAGAAAGCTGTGTGACTGCTGGACAGGCCCACAGTGGCCACAAAGCACCCTGAGCCCATGAGAGAAGTGTCTGCAAACGCAGGCCAGCGAGTCAGGAGCCCCGGCCCGCTCCGGGGCTGGGCTGGGAAGGGGTGCCGGACGATCCTCTCTGGGGCTCTCATCGGGAGGGAGCCCCAGCAGGACCAGGTGGCTGAGCCCCGAAAAGTTCACTTGCTTGGCTGCGCGATTTCATGTCTCCTGTAAATGATCTTCACTGGCGAGTTCAGTCATTCAAACGTCAAATACGTAACTGTGCTCCTACCTTGTGCCAGGCACAGTTCATCTTCAAGGACTCCTGAGTGAACACCTCCACAAAGCCAAGAATTTTTCTACTTTGTGAACCCGGGTGTGTGTTTAATAGGGTTTTTGTATGGCGAGTCACACCTGTCATGTGAGATTTCCACTCTGATGTTTTGGGAATTGGATCAAATCTTAAGCCTTCAATGGGCCGGGGGTTCAGGAGGGCAAAGGAGTTTTAAAATGCAAGTGCGGAGGCTGCACGTCCGGTGCTGCGGGGAGAAGGGAGGGCAACGTGTTCACACGGCACGTCGCCTCCCCGACCCCGCCGGGCGGAGGAAACGGGGCACAGCAAGGCTGGCCCGCAGGGGCGGAGCGGAGAGGTCTCTGAGTAATCCACGTGTGCACGTTTGAAACTGTGTCTCTTTCTCTCCCTAGCCCCTAACACGATGTGGAATAAAGTCGTCAAGAATGATACGTCTGTGGAAACAGGTGATAATAAAACACTTGAGAAAATAACCACAGTGACAACTTCTCCTGTCACGTTGACCAAAGGGACTTCAGGAGCCAATCTCACATCTACTGGCATCATAATGGAGGGAACAGTCAGGACGGACACGGGCTCTCCAGCCACTGCAGGAGGCACGACTGGTGGTGCGGCCTCCGGCGCTCCCCTGGCGTCTGCGCCGCCCGTCCCCACGTCCCCACTGCGGACGCCGTCCGCTACCACTGCTGGGCCCCCACTGCTCAGCACGCCCCGTGCACAAGTGCCAAGTAGCACGCTGGCAAGAACAGCCACGCCGACTACGTCGGGCCCGCATGCTCAGACTGCTGCCGTGACCACAGCAAACGTGAGCAGTTCCACAAGCACGCACGGCCCTTCCGAGCCCACACCCGAGAGCTCCACGGCAAGGCCTGCAACTCCCACTGGTCCCCAAGCACAAGGGCCCACTGTCCAGACGTCCCAGGACTGGCCTGTGGTTAAGACAAGTAGGTCCACACCTGCCCCCTCCAGTGTGACTGCAGAGTCTACCAACACCCCTTCGATGGCTTCGGTGTCCTCAACAGCGGTGACCACCACCAAGGCACAAGCCGAGGAGCCAGCTGCCAGCACAGTGCCAGCGCCTCACTCCAGCCCAACCCCCAGGGCAGAGGCCACATCCCCCATGACACAGCGAAGCCCTACACCATCTACACAGGGGGCCGATGGGCCAGGCTCGCCCCAGACACCTGAGGAGGTGGAGACCAAAGCCACTCCTGGTACTATGTCCACAGGACCAACACCCAGGAGCTCAGGAGACCCGAAGATGCCAGCCACAGACTCATGCCAGCTCAGCACCCAGGGCCAGTACCTGCTGGTGACCACTGAGCCCCTGACCCTGTCCTTGGAGGACAAAACTTCTCTCCTGGTGGTGCTCTTACTCGGGGTGACACTCTTCATCACAGTCTTGGTTTTGTTTGCCCTGCAAGCCTACGAGAGCTACAAGAAGAAGGACTACACCCAGGTGGACTATTTAATCAACGGCATGTACGCGGACTCAGAAATGTGAGCGTGGTGGGCTGGCTGGAAGGCCGGGCCCTTCCTCGTCCTTTCATTTTGCCTCTCAGACCAAACCAAGTGCTTCCAAAATTCTTTTGGTGCAATTTAGGAGACATGCCAGACGCTTAAACACATTTAACTGCTGTCAGATTAATTCCATGATCACTAAAGAGTTGCTGCTTTTTGCATATTTATTTTTGTAAACAATCGTGTGTACAGGAACAGCCAGTGAGTCTGCCCCGGGGTGGGGTGGGCAGGCCCGGTGCCCCTGGCACGTGGCGTCCTGACGGGAATTAAAGCAATGACTGTGTCTGTGTTTGTGTCAGTGCGTCCTGCCCACAGTCACTCAGGGTGGGGCCTTTGTGAGATGAGTATGACGGGGTTGGTTTTACAAAGCCCTGGAGGTCTGCTGTGTCCTTGCCACTTTCTTGGGCTTCTCTCTCACACCCATGCCTGCCCTGGGTGCACAGCAGGAGGCCCCAGCCAAGGTCTTCAGTCCTCCCTTTCTGACACGTTCAGTGGGGAGCGCCCTGGAGCCTGGTTTGGGTGTGAACGAGCCGAATCCAACCCGTAACCCACATGCGGAGCCAGGTCAGCCTGGACCTGCTGGGCCGGAATCTCAGTGAGTGACCCCACACAGCTCCCCGGGTGGCAGGACCATTACTACAGCTGGAGAGGCCAAGGACCTTGTCCCCAGTCACGTTGGGCCCTGGGGACAGGCCTGGGATTCGATGCAGGACTGTTCCCCAGGACAGTTGCCCAGGCTCCAGGCCCCGCGCCCGCCGCCGTCAGAGCCAGAACCTGCTATGTGCTTGTCATGCACCAGCCACTGTCCCAATGCTGAATGCATGTACCTCCTGTGGCCGTTGCCTCAAGCCCAGATTAGCACTACAATCCCCATTTTAAAGATGAGACCACTGAGGCAGAGAGAAATCAGTCACCCATGAGGCCAGAGTCAGGATTAGACCCTGGTTCTAGAGCCCCAGCTCTTTGCTTAACTATTTTCTTTGGCCCCCTCCCCGGGCTGAGTTCAGCCTTTCCGGCCTTTCCCTGCCCACCTGCCCAAGGCAGTGGGAGCGACAGCCCCACGTGGCCAGGGCATCTTGTGAAGCTGTGTTCCCAGGCCAGGTCTGCATGTGCTAACTGACCTGGAGCAAGTTATGGAATGTTCTGGAGCTCCGCTTCATCTGAGAAATGGGGAAAGTGGGAAGTGGGATGAGGAGCAACGCGCAGGGCCGGACTTCAGCTTGTGACCAGGGCCTCTGCAGGGCACCCCTACATCCAAGGAATGGGGACAACTGGGCCACAGGGTCGGCCTGTCTGCCTGCCCCAGCCAGGGGCCCCAAATTCTTTTATCCCCTGAGAGAAATGGTCGCACTTCCTGCCTCTCCCTCCTTGGGGATTCCATTCCCAACACCCACCGTTGTTCTCTCCGCTCCCGGTGGGCCACAGGCACCTCCAGCTCACAGCACCCAAGGCCAAGCTCAGCACTGGCCCCCAGGGGAGTGTTTGGCCCTAAGGGCCCTCCCTATACCCAGTGGCACGACCACTTACCTGAGCTGGAAACCTGTGCTTTAGCCCACGTCCAGTCCACCATCCTAAGTATTCCTGTTCTCCAGCCACTCCACTTACCCAGGCCCGGCTGCTGCCCTGTCTTGAGTTCCGCCACCAGCTGCCTGCCAAGGTCACTCTGCCCCCTCGGTCCATCCGTCCTCCACCCTGCAGCCAGAGACCCCTCAAAACACACATCTGACCAAAGCCCTTCCCTGGGTGAAGACTGAGCTCCTCCTCCCGGAACCGCCTGGCATTCCGGGCCAGGGCAGACCCCTGTGGTTGTGTCCTGGCCAAGCAGAGCTGAGGGCCCATCCATCACAGGCCTGGGCAAACCCAGGGGCCCCAAGCTGTCTCTTCCCTGCCTTGGAGGACACCAGACTGTGCATGAGCCAGGCGCTGTCCTGGCCTGCCGCAAGTTCCATTCAACTCAGTTCATCAGCTGCTCATTTGGTGACTATCATTTGCCAACCAACTGGGGATTCGGAGATGAGGCGCCCGCCCTGCCCTCCGGAGCTCACGGCTTGGCCGGTGAGAGGCCGCCGCTGCAAGAGAAACGCCTTGAAGAGGGGAGAGTTGGGCTCAGAGGAGGCACCTCCCCCACTCAGAGAAGGCTGCCTGGCAGGGGGCCTCAGAGCCTCCCTCTTCTGGGCCTTTTGTCCCTGTAGCAGGGCCGTGGCTCTTCCAGGGCCCAGCACGACTCTGGCACACAGGAGGGGCTGTCCCTGCTTGATGGGTCAGAGTCTGCACAGAAAGGTGCCAGATGCCGGGGTGGAGGCGAGGGTCCGATTCAGGGCTCGGCCCCCACGGGGCTCTCTTCCCTGCGTAGTGAGGAAACCGGCACAGAAAGGCTGGCTGGGCGCAGAGGCTCACGCCTGTAATCCTCGCACTCTGGGAGGCTGTGGCGGGAGGATCGCTCGAGGTCAGGAGTGGGAGACCAGCCTGAGCAACAGTGAGACCCCGTCTCTACTAAAAAATAGAAAGAAATTATCTGGACAACTAAAAATGTACAGAAAAAATTAGCCGGGCATGGTGGCACATGCCTGTAGTCCCAGCTACTCAGGAGGCTGAGGCAGGAGGATCGCTTGAGCCCAGGAGTTTGAGGTTGCTGTGAGCTAGGCTGACGCCACAGCACTCTAGCCCTCTAGCCCGGGCAACAGAGCAAGACTCTGTCACAAAAAAAATAAATAAATAAAAATAAATAAATAAATAAAATAGAAAGGCCAAGTTGCTGACCCAAGGTCACCCGCCAAGCAAGTGCAGGGCAGGATTCACACCAGGTCTGTCTGTCTGCAAATGTCGGCCATGGCTTGGGGCACGAGGCGGCCACGGAAGCTCCTTCTATAAAGCCACCTGCGGGGACAGGAGCAGCGGTGGACAGGCACCAGCACCGGAGCTGGCCAGCTTCCTCTAGGGACAGACCTGCAGCTCCTGGCCAAGGAAGTCCAAGGGCTCCCCCTGGCGGTCAAGGCTACCTCCTGGCCTCCCTCGCTGGCCCTGGGTGCTGGTCCAGCCAAAGACCCTCCGTCCCACCCTCCGTCCCTCCCTCCGCCCTGCAGTGCCCACACCCCAATTCTGCCTGCAGAAACCCCTTAGCCAAGCTCACCCGACACGGGAAGTCTTCCTGGTTACCCCAAACTGGAGAACTCTGGCTCTCCTTCTAGACCAGGGGGTCTTGTCTCCCACCGTGGGATGGAATGTTCTAGGTGAAATTATGTCGTTTGTGCCTATAACTGTCTCCCCACCAGAAGGAAGCCTGAGTTCAGGGAGAATGCAATAAACCCACACACAGGCCGGGGGCTTCTGTCCCAGAACTGACCAACTGGGTCAGCTGGCGCAAACCATGTCCACACTGAACCACAATTTTTATATCTGCGACTTTGCTTAAAAACAAGGGGGCCAAGGTTTATCCAGCACAGTGACTAAAAATAGCTAATATTGTTTGAACACTTACTACGTGCAAGGCTCTCATTTCATTACCTCGGTTCATGGTCTTCCTACTCCCCCACCCAACCCGGGCTCATCTTCCGCGCAGCAGCAGGGAGGATATTTTAGAAACATAACTCAGCTCATAATACTCCCCTGCCCGGTTCCCTACGATGACTCCCACTGCGACTAGGAAAAAAATCCGAACAGTTGAACTAAAAATGCACATGGCCAGACGGAGGCATTCGGGAAAAGCCAGGGAACGGGTCTAGGCAGAGGCTGGGAAGGCCCCAGGGCTGTGAGTGTGGGGACCCAGGAATAAGCAGGAATCATGTCATCTGATTCAGGGTTTAAAACATTTCTTTGTTGCATCGAAATATTTACAGGTGAATTGGTACACTGTCTGAGATTTGCTTTAAAATGCTCCGGCAGGCGGAGAAAGTGGTGGGCAAACGCAACAAGGCCCGCATCGTCGCTGCCCAGCCAGGATGGTTGGCAGGTTCATAGCGGGGTCCATTCCCCACTCTCTCCGTGTGTGTATGTTTAGAAATGTCCATAATAAAAAGGTAAAAAAAAAAAAAAAAAAGTGAAAAGGGCCAGGTGCAGTGGCTCACGCCTGTAATCCCAGCTCTTTGGGCTCACTTGAGGCCAGGAGTTCAAGAACAGCCTGGGCAACATAGTGAGACCCTGCCTCTAAAAAATAAAATAAAAGTTAGCCAAACATGGTGGAGCACACCTATAGTCTCAGCTACTTGGGAGGCTGAGGCGGGAGCATCACTTGAGCCCAGGAGTTTGAGGTTGCAGTGAGCTCTGAACGTGCCACTGCACTCCAGCCTGGGCAAAACAGTTCGACCCTGTCTCTAATAATTAAAAAAAATTTTTTTTTTTTAAAAGGAAGGAGTGGAGGGGTGGGGAAGAGGAAGGGAAGAGTTTCAACTTAAATCTCCTAAGTAAATGATCACTCTGGCCACGGAGGGGCTAGAGGAAGGCAGCTGGCTCAGTCCTCCCAGAGCACAGATGCTGGCTTGGACAAGGTGTCTGCACAGACAGAGAGACGCCGAGGAACCAGGGGAGGTGTTTTTGAGGCTGAGACAACAGGACTTCCGCTATTTCTTTACACACACCCCACACGCCCACAGCAGAAGCCAGAGCAAACCCTACATTTTTGGCTCAAGTGACTGGGATGGTGGCAGGGTCGTTTCCTGGGAGGAGGGCAGGAGCGAGCCTTTATTCTCAGCGCTTCCCACTCACTCGTTCGATCCTTACCACAATTCTGTGAGATAATTTATCATTATCACCATCACCCCCATTCTCGGAGACAATCCCCACGGGAGAGTTAGAGCACCTCACTGCCTCCCCACATGGTCGGAACTATTATTATCCCATTTCCGGATGAGGAAACTGAGGACAGAAAGGTTAGGTGACTTGCCCCAGGCCACACGTAGGTAAGGGATGAGCCAGGCTTTAAGCCCAGTCCTCCTGGCTCCCAAAGCCCCCTCTCACCGCTGCTCCGGGGTCAGGGTCCACGTGGTGAGCTGATGTGAGGCACCAGATTCACTCAGGTGGGGCCACCACGCCCCTGTTGGCCAATCTGGCCTTCTTGGTGAACGACTCACTGTGCTCTATGAGCAGGGCACATGGTGGAGTGTGGTCCCACCGTGCTGTGGAGACACCACCAGACAGGACGCCGCACGAGGGCAGCAGGCAGAGTCACTGGTGTCTGGGTGAGCAGAGAGAACCACAAAAGTGGCTCCAGGGGGGTAGGTCTAATGCGTGAGACCTGGCAGCTCTGTCAGTGGAAATCCGTGATGGAAAAAGACCCCACCCCCAGCTCCAGCCTTTCTCCTGAATCTCTGGGGGACCCCCAGCTCAGCATCTCTGAAGGCCCAGAGGACAATTCCACAAACTGGGAGCAGCTCTCTGTCTCAGGGAACTTTTTTTTTTTTTGAGACAGAGTCTCACTCTGTTGCCTGGGGCAGAGTGCCATGGCATCAGCCTAGCTCACAGCAACCTCAAACTCCTGGGCTCAAGCGATCCTCCTGCCTCAGCCTCCCGAGTAGCTGGGACTACAGGCATGAGCCACCATGCCCGGCTAATTTTTCTATATATATTTTTAGCTGTCCATATAATTTCTTTCTATTTTTAGTAGAGACGAGGTCTCACTCTTGCTCAGGCTGGTCTCAAACTCCTGAGCTCAAACAATCCGCCCGCCTTGGGCTCCCAGAGTGCTAGGATTACAGGCGTGAGCCACCGCGCCAAGCCACGTATAAACAGGCAATTACCTGATCCAGCAATCCCACTTCTGGGTATGTACCCAAAAGATTTGAAACCAGTTGGTCAAAAAGATGTCTGCACTCCCATGTTCACTGCAGCACTATTCACAATAGCCAAGTTATGAAATTAACCTAACTGTTCATCAACAGATAAATGGATAAAGAAAATGTGGTATATATACACAAAAGAATATCACTCAGGCAGGGTGCGGTGGCTCATGCCTGTAATCCTAGCACTCTGGGAGGCCAAGGCAGGATTGCTTTAGGTCAGGAGTTTGAGACCAAACTGAGCAAGAGTGAGACCCCATATCTACAAAAAATAGAAAAAATTAGCCGGGCAAGATGACAGGTGCCTGTAGTCCTAGCTACTCAGGAGGCTGAGGCAGGAGGATCACTCGAACCCAGGAATTTGAGGTTGTAGTGAGCTATGATGATGCCACTGCACTCTAGCCTGGGGGGACAGAGTGAGACCCTGTCTCAAAAAAAACTACTATTCACCCTTACAAATGAAGGAAATTCTGTCATTTGTGACAACATAGATGGAATTGGAGAACATTATGTTAAGTGAAATAAGGCACACACAGAAGGACAAATACCGCATGCTCTCACTTACATATGGAATCTGAAACAGTTGAACTCACAGAAGCAGAGCGCAGAATGGTGGTTACAGAGGCTGGGGGTGGGGAGAGGATAGGGAGATGTTGGTCAAAGTGTACAAAATCTCAGTTAGGAGGACTCCGGTTTGTTTGCTTTTTTTAGATCGATTACACAGCAAGGTGAATATAATTAATAACAGAGTACTGTACCTTTCAAAATTGCTAAGGGAATAAATTTCAAAGGTTTTTACTACAAAAGTGTTGAGTATTTGAGGTGGTGATATATTAATAGGTTTGATTTAATTATTCCACATTGCAGTCATAAATCATAACATTACTTTGCACCCCATAAAGTTATACAGTCATAAATTATCAATTTACAGTTTTAAAAGTCAAAAAACAGTCAAATACCTTACAAAGAGATTTAAATAAGAAAGTCTCATGTAGTCACCGTGTCCAGCCCTTTTCCTTCCTTCGTGGGGCTCTGGCTTCACTCTGCATGGTTTTCCGTGGCCGAAGGACTTCCTCTGACGTGGTAGCTGCCTGAGCTTTTCTTCTGTCCTGTCTAATCTACTCTTAATGCTATCCAACATATGTTCCCTCTCAGACATCATAATTTTAATATCTTGAAGTTCAGTCTGGGTATTTAAAACATATTTTCCATGTCTCTACTTAACATTCTTTTTTTTTTTTTTTTTTTTGAGACAGAGTCTCACTCTGTTGCCCAGGCTAGAGTGAGTGCCGTGGCGTCAGCCTAGCTCACAGCAACCTCAAACTCCTGAGCTCAAGTGATCCTCCTGTCTCAGCCTCCCGAGTAGCTGGGACTACAGGCATGCACCACCATGCCCGGCTAATTTTTTCTATATATATATTTTTAGCTGTCCATATAATTTCTTTCTATTTTTAGTAGAGATGGGGTCTCGCTCTTGCTCAGGCTGGTCTCGAACTCCTGAGCTCAAACGATCCGCCCACCTCGGCCTCCCAGAGTGCTAGGATTACAGGCGTGAGCCACCGCGCCCGGCCTACTTAACATTCTTAATCGTTCCTTTACTTTCCTTAACATATGGAACATGGTTATATTAATATTAATAATAATAAGAATTTGAATGTCCTTGTGTTCTGTTTCCATCATCTGTGTCATTTCTCATTCATTGATTTAATTTTCTCTTCGTTATGGCTCAGAGTTCTTGCGTTTTTGCCTGCCTGGCAGCTTTTTATTAGCTTCCATGCATCACCTGTGCTCTCTACTTAGTTGTGTGATTATTTTTGCATTCATGTAAATATTCTTGAAATTTGTTCTGGGAGACAGTTAAATTCCTTGGAAGCAGTTTGACTCCTTCTGGTCTTTCTTTGTTAGGCAGAACCAGGGCCATGTTTAGTCTGGGGATAATTTTCCCCACCACTGAGGTAGAACCCTCCTGAGTACTTTACCCAAAGTTCTATAAGGTCTCCACTCTGCTGCTGGGAAAGAAAACCTGTCCCCCTCCCTGTGTGCACTGTCGTGATTGTTCCCGCCGGTCCTTCAGTGGCTCTTTCCCCAGCCTCAGCGTACTCCTCACACGCGTGCACCGACTGGTCCTCAGATTAATTACGACCCAAAGGCCTGCGGATGGATCTCCAGTGTGCAATCGCAGTCTCTCTCTCTCTCTCTCTCTCTCTCCTCCCCACTTCTTTCTCGTCCTCTGCCCTGTGAACTCTAGTCTGGGCCTCCCAGACGTCAGCTCCATCTCCTCAGCTCAGGAAAGGCGCTGGGCTGCTCTTTGGTTCCTCTTTGCACCGCAGACTGGAAACGTCGGACAGTAAGATGGAGCCCTCCTTAGGGCTCACCTCATTCGTTTTCCCTCCCTCGGGGATCTCTAGTAATGACAACAACAAAAGCAGTACTGTGGCTCCTAAAAGTTTTAAACAGGTTGAAATCTAACAAGGTATACATAGGATTATAAACTGAAAACTACAAAATGTGGAGGAAATAAATCAAACAAGACCTAAATAACAGATACCCTGTGTTCATGGATATATAGTATATATATCTACATACGCATATATATATATATATATGGTCAAGATGACAATTCTCTCCAAACTGATCTATAGATTTCATTCAATTCCAATCAAAACCTCAGCAGGATATTTTTCTGGGTATCAATAAGCTGCTTTTAAATTTTATATGGAAAGACAAAAGAACTGGAATAGCCCAGACAAATTTGAAAAAGAGAAACAAAGTTAGAGAACTCACAGACACTACCCGGATTGTTAACAAAGAGGAAAAGGCAAGTCAAGGAAGAGCAGTCTTTCAACAAACGGCACTGGAACAAATGGACAACCACGTGCCAAAAAAAAAAAGGAAGAAAAAGAAAAAGATCCTCAACCTCAGCCTATGACTCACACTTCACATTAAAATGAATTAAATATGTAGCACAGATTTAAAAATAAAACAAAACCATAAAACTCTTAGAAGAAAACATAAATATGACACCAAAATCATGATCCTTAAAAGAAAAAAATTGATCAATTAGATTTCATCAAAAATTTTTATCAAAACTTTTGCTACACAAAAGATGCTGTAAGAGAATGAGAAGATAAGACATCTACTGGAAAAAAAGTTATGAATCACCTATCCGGGAGGGGATGCTGGGATGATGGCATACTAATGAGCACTAGGAATCGCTCTCCCCATCTAGACAACATTGCACGGGTGGAATCTGTCTAATGTAACTATTTTGGAACCTCTGGAGTCTATTGACATCTTGCAACTTCCAGAGGAAAGCTTGGATGGTAAATTGAGTTAATTTCAGGCGATTTTAGCTCTTCGCACAGTAGCAGCTGCCCATTCCCCACGCCTCAGGGCCGCGGCTGTGCACGTCTTCCTGGAGCAGCCTGCACACAGCTTGCAGGAGCCAGAGCGGACAAAAAGGACCCTGTCCTCTGAATATTGAGGATCTGTGCTCTGATCACTGATTGCTGCTTCTGATCACAGAGGTGCAGGCAGCCACTGTCACTGCAGTACTCCCGTTAGTGCAAGCCCCTCCTCCTCTGGCTGAAGTGACTTCCAGGGAACTTAAAGGGCTGGTGCCCTTTTTTCACACCCCTTCTTTTTCCTCTTTTGAGAGCAAGCCATCAAATACTAGAACATTCAAAAACAACTGTATATACAGGGAACAGTTGAAAGTGACTGCACATACCCAGGGAAAGGCACAAGCCCAGAAAAGATCTGAAAAAACCTTAAGGTTACACTTCAGACTTTGTGTCCTTGGCACAGAGATGGCCTACAACAATCAAAAAACAAACAAAAAAGCAATGAAAATAATAACAAAACCCAACAATGTTGGGGAAGGGAGAGAATCTGATTTTCAGAATTGTCACATTGTTAGATTCAACTTCTAGTATTCAACAAAGAAAGCACAAAGTGTACAAAGAAACAGGACAATATGGCCTATTCAAAAAAATAAGTCAACAGAAAATGTTCCTGAAAAAGACCTGATGGCATATCTCCTAGATAAAGACTTTAAAATGGCTTTCTTTAAGATGCTCAGATAACTAAAGGAAAATATTGAGAAAGTCAAGGAAATGATGTATGAACAAAATGGAAATACCTATAAAGAGAAAATCTAAAAGAAACCAAAAAGAAATTCTGGAGCTGAAAAGTATAGTCACTGAGGTGAAAAATCACTGAAGGGCAGATTTGAGCAGGCAGAAAAAAGAATCAGTGAGCTTAAACATAAGAAAATTATCAAATCTGAGGAACAGAACAACAACAACAACAAAGATGAAGAAAAGTGAAGAGAGTTGAAGGGCCCTGTGGGCCACCATCCAGGGGACCAAATATGCATCGTGGGAGTTGTAGATGGAGAAGTGAAAGAGAAATGGGCGGAGAGACTATTGGAAGAACTGATGTCCAAAAACCTCCCAGATTTGATGAAAGATGTGAATATAAACATCCAAGAAGCTCAGTGAACTCCAAATAAGATGAACTCAAAGAGATTCATGTCAAGATACACTATAATCAAGTTTTTGAAAGACAAAGAGAAAATGCTAAAAGCAGCAAGACAGAAGCAACTCACCACATACCAGGGTCTTACGTGAGATTTTCAGCAGGTTTCTCATTAGAAACTTTGGAGGCCAGAAGGCAGTGGGCTGATATATTCAAAGTATTAAGAGATTAAAAAAATACTGTCAGCCAAGGATCCTGTATCTGACAAAACTGTCCTTCAAAAGTGAGGGAATGTATGTGCTTGGCTGAGGAGCCAATGAAGTGAAGCTACCGTTTGTGACATTACGACTGAACGCTCTAAATCAGAATCCCACCCAGCCAGAATGACACAACGGCACCGTGGAGCCTCAGTTGGCCTCAGAGAGCCAGTCCCTTGCTGTCCCTGCTGGTACACTGCCATATACCAGGAACAGAGTCCAGTGTGGAGAGCCTCTCATCCTGAGAAATGGGCGTGGAGAGACAGGGGCCACCCCTTGGCCCGTCACACAGCGCATGTCTCTGGGGAACCTGGTGCTAAATCACGCACAGATGACCTGCATCTGGGTTAGGGTTTCACAGGCAGCAAAGCGGCTCCCTCATTGTCATCCAGTGAAAGCCAGCCCGTTACACAAAGGTTTGTAAAAGAAAGGAATATATAATATTTTAAAGAAGATAAAAGAAAAAAATAAGAAAAAGAAAAAAAGGACAGAGAAATTAAGACATTACCAGAAAAGCAAAAGCTGAGGGAGTTCATAACCTATAAACCTGCTGTGCAAGATACGCTTAAGGCGGTTCTGTAAGGTGAAATAAAAAGACGCTAGACAGTAACTTGAAACTGCATGAAGAAATAAAGATCTGAATAAAGGTAAATACATGAGCAATTATAAAAGCTAATATTGCAACAATAGTTTGTAACTCTACTTTTTGTTTTCTACAGGATTTAAGAAACTAGTGTGCTTTAAAAGACAATTAGTATAAAAGTTAGTATTATTGTAACTTTGGCTTGTAACTCTACATTTTGTTTTCTACATAATTCAAGACACCAAAGCATTTATAACAATTATTATAATTATGTTTTGGTGCACACAAGTATAAAGATATAATTTGGTGACATCAGCAATCATAGGGATGAGGAAAGAGTTGTAAAGGAGCAGAGTTTTGTTATGTTATTGAAGTTAAGCCAGTATAAATTCAAATTAGAGTATTATAACTTTAGAATGTTAAGTATAATGCCCAAGGTAGCTACAAAGAAAATAGCTGTACAATACACACAAAAGGAAATGAGAAATAAATTCAAACATTTCTCTACAAAAAAATCAAGTAAACACAAAAGAAGATGGTTATGCAGGAAACGAGGTACCAAAAAAAAAAAAAGCTGCAAGAAATATAGAACACAAATAGCAAAATGACAAAAGTATGTGTCTCCTTATCAGTAATTACTTCAAATGTAAATGGGTTAAACTTTCTAATCAAAAGACAGAGATTGGAAGAATGGATAAAAACACATGATCCAAATATATACTGTCTACAAGAGACTCACTTTAGATCCAAAGACACAAACAGATTGAAAGTGCAAGGATGGAAAAAGATATCCAGACAAATAGTAAGCAACAGAGAGTAGGGTATTAATATCAGGCAAAATAGACTTTAAGTCAAAAAAGTTTATAAGAGACAAAAAGGACATTATATATTAATAAAAATTTCAATATAGCAAGAGGATATAACAATTGTAAACATATACACACCTAATGACAGACCATCAAAATATATGAAGCAAAAACTAACAGAACTGAAGGGAGAAACAGACCGTTCTACAATAGTAGGGAGTTCAATAACGCCTTCTCAATAATGGATAGAACAATGGGAAATAGAAGACTTAACACATAAACCAACTAAATCTAACAGAATTATAAAGAACATTCTACCCAACAGCAGCATACACATCCTTCTCAAGTGTACCTGGGACATTTTTTTTCAGATAGACCATATGCTGAGCCACAGATTAAGTCTCAATAGATTTTAAAACATACATATCATACAAAATATCTTCTCTGATCATGATAGGACAAAGTTAGAAATCAATAACATAAGTAAAACTGGAAAGAAAAATTCAAATTTGCAGAAATTAAACAACATACTCTTAAAAGACCCATAGATCAAAGAATAAATCACAAGGGAAATTAGAAAATCCTTAGAAATGAATGAAAATAAAACACAATATATCAAAATTTATGGGATGCAGCAAAATCAGTGTTAAGGGGGAATTTATAGTTATAGATACTTACATTTAAAAAGAGCAATGATCTCAAATAAACAACTTAACTTTACCTCTTAAGGAACTAGAAAAAGAACAAATTGAACCCAAAACTAGCAGAATGAAGGAAAGACTAGAGAAGAGATAAATGAAATAGCAAATGGAAAACAATAGAGAAAATCAATGAAACCAAAAGTTAGTTCTTTGAAAAGATCAATAAAGTTAACAAACCTTTAGCTAGATGGGCCAAGAATAAAAGAGAGAAGACTCAAATTACTAAAGTCATAAATGAATAGGGACATTACTACTTATTTTACAGAAATAAAAAGAATTATAAGACAGTACTATGAACAATTGTATGTCAACAAATTGGACAACCTAGATAAAATGGACAAATTCCTAGAAACACAAAACGAGGACTAAATCTCAGTGCAATAGAAAGACTGAGTAGACCAATAACTGGTAAGGGGATTGGATCAGTAACCAAAAATCTCCAATTCCCCCCAAAAAAACCTGGACCTGAAGGCTTCACTGGTAAATTCTACTGAACACTTACAGAAGAACTAAGACTAATCCTTTTCAAATTTTCCCAAAAATTGAAGAGAAGGGAACACTTCGTAATTCATTCTATGAGGCCATCATTACCCTGATACCAATGCCAGACAAAGACATTACAAGAAAAGTAAACTATGAGTTGGTCGTGATGGCTCATGCCTATAATCCCAGCATTTTGGAGGCCAAGGCAGGAGAATAACTTGAGGCCAGGAGTTTGAGGCCAACCTTGGCAACATAGCAACATAGCAAAACCCTGTCTCTACAAGAAATTTTAAAAATTAGCTGAGTATAGTGGCACATGCCTCTAGTCCTAGCTACTTGGGAGGCTGAGGTGGGAGGACCACTTGAGCCCAGGAGTTTGAGGTTACAATGAGCACTAATGGTGCCACTATACTCCAGTCTGGGTGACAGAGCAAGACCCTGTGTCTAAAAAAGAGGAAAAAAGTGAATTACAGAATAATATCCTTTATGAATACTGATGTAAAAATCCTTAACAAGATACTAGCAAGTCAAATTCAACAGGATATTAAAAGGATTATACACCATGACCAAGTGTGGTTTATTCCTGGACTACAAGGATGATTCAACATATGGCAATCAATCACTATAATACACTACATTAACAGAATGAAGGAAAAAAACACATGGTCTTCTTAACTGATGCAGAAAAAGCACTTAACAAAATTCAACACCCTTTTATGATTAAAAAGTCACTCAACAAACTAGGAATAGAAGGAAACTACCTCAAAATAATAAAAGTAATATATGAAAATCCCACAGTAAATATCATACTCAATGGTGAAAGACTAAAAACTTTTCCTCTAAGATAAGGAACAAGGTAAGAATATCTCCTTTGCCATTTCAACATAGTACTGGAAGTTCTACCCAGGAAAATTAGAAAGAAAAAATTGTAGAAGCATCCAAATTGGAAAGAAGAAGTAATATTATCTCTGTTCACAAATGATATGAGTTTATATGCAGAAAACCCTAAAGATTATGCACACACACAAAAACCTATTAGACCTAATGAATGAATTGAATGGATTCAGCAAAGCAGCAGGAAACAAAGTCAACACACAAATCTCAGTGACATTTCTATACACTAACAATGAACAATCTGAAAAGGAAATTATAAAAACAATTCCAGTTACAATAGCATCAATAAGAATAAAATACTCAGGAATTATTTAACCAAAGATGTGAAGGACACATACAATGAAAATTTCAAACAGTGCTGAAAGAAATTAAAGAAGATATCAATAAATGGAAACATATCCTATGTTCATAGATTAGAAGACGTACTATTGTGAAAATGTCAATACCACCCAGAGTGATCTACAGATTCAAAGCAACTCTATCAAAATTCCAATGACACTTTTTGCAGAAATAGAAAAACGTACCCTAAAATTATACGAAATCTGAAAGGATCGTAAGCAGCCAAAACAATACTGAAAAAGAACAAAGCTGGAGGACTCACACTACTACAATGCCACAGTAATCAAAACAGTATGCTACTGACATAAAGATAGACATATAGACCAATGGAATAAAATAAAGAACCCAGAAATAAAGTTTCAAGTGATTTTTTACAAGGGTGCCAACACCATTCAATGGGGAAAAGACAGTCTTCTCAATAAGTGGTGCTGGAAAAACTGGATATTCACAAGCAAAAGAATGAAGTTGACTTTTACTTTACACCATATTCAAAAATTAACTCAAATGGATCCAGGACCTAAATGTAAGGCCCCAAACAACAAAACTCTTAGAAGAAAACATAGGGAAAAAGCTTCATAACAGTGGATTTTGTGACGAGTAGATATGACACTGGAGGCACAGACAACAAAATAAAGAATAGACAAACTGGACTTTGTGAAAATTAAAAAATTTTGTGCATCAAAGATCCTAATAACAGAGTAGAAAGGCAACCCACAGAATGGGAGAAAATATTTGTAAATCATATACATGGTAAGGGATTAATATCCAGAATATATAAAGAACTCCTAAAACTCAACAACAAAATAACAAACGACCCAATTAAAAAATGAGTGAAGGTCTTAAATAGACATGTATCCAAGGAAGACATACAAATAACCAATAAACACATGACAAGATGCCCAGCATCACTAATCACTAGGGAAATGCAAATCAGAACTACATTGAGATAACCCTCACACTTATTAGGCTAGCTACTATTTTTAAAAAGAGAAAATAATGATGGGGAAATGCAAATCAAAACTACAGTGAGTACATTCCATTGTTGTACTACAATTCCCACATCCATCCACAGAACTCTTTTCATCTTGCAAAACTGAAACTCTGTCCTCATTTCCCCAGCCCCTAGCAACCACCATTCTACTTTCTGTTTCTGTGAATTTGACTACTCCAAGTACCAAATAACATAAGTGTAGTCATACAGTATTTGTGGTTTTATGACAGGCTTAGTTTCATTCAGCCTAATGTGTTCAAAGTTCATCCATGTTGTAGCATGTGTCAGAATTTCCTTTATTTTTAAGGCTGAGTACTAGTCCATTGTGTGGGTATGTCACCTTTTGCTTATCTGTTCATCTGTCGATAGACACTTGCGTTGTTTCTACCTTTTGGCTATTGCAAATAATGTTTCTGCAAACATGGGTGTACGGTATTATTATTTTCATTAAATAAACAATTGTTTGCAGCATGCAGACCTGAACCAGTCCTGGCACTTGTGCTGGAGTGCCTTTGCCCTAAGTTATATTTCATCACTGGAAACTCTGTTCCCAGAGGGAATAAAGAGGAAACTCAGGAGTCAGAAGGCATGGCAGGGGCCAGGGATTTCTGCCTAGCCAGAACCAGCAGCAACTGGTTCCCGTGGAAGAGCCTGGGTTCAAGAGTCAGGTGACCCCAGATGGGGTGGTAGCTGTGCTTTTCCAGACCTGCCCTGCACTGAGGGCTTTACCTGCCTAAACCCTGGGCAGCTTGTTTTAATGTGGAAACATAACTCTTATCTTTCTTTTCTTTGCTGCAATTAATTTTTCTCACTTCTAGGGAGGGTCTAAAGATTAAACTCTGCTCTTCCTCTCCCTTTTCCCTTCCTGCTACAGACGGAATATTTGTATCAGCCCCTCCCCAACCCCACTCCCAAATTCATATGTTGAAGCCCTAATATTCTGTCTGGGCCTTCAGTGCATTGATGCCTGCCCACACTGGGAGGGGCCGTCTGCTTTACTCTGTCTACCAATGCAAGTGCTAACCTCTTCCAGAAACACCCTCACAGACACACCCAGAAATAATGTTTAGCCAGCTATCTGGACACCCCTCGGCCCAGTCAAGCTGACACCTAGCCTAAGCGCCTCTTTCCCGATGGTGAGCTAGCTTCTCCAATCTCTACTGGACCCCTCCGAAGATCTGCTTGGTGAATGCGGGACCGAGACCCCCAGTCATGCTCTCCACCCAGCCACCCAGAGTGCCCTAGAGGAAAATCATCTGGACTTTCGACTCAGGAAATGCCACCCCCTGGAATTTACCAGAGGACAAGCCAATAGCCCAAAGTGTATCTATGAAATATGACTTAAGGGAAGGAAGATTATGAGGCAGAGCAAAAAGTTGACTCCACCTGAAGCACATATATCCTGGCCAGAGAAGACCCAGGTCTTCCAGTCTAGTGCAGGCCAGGCAGCAGCTCGAGTGACCTGCAGCAGGGAGGCTCACTTGGTGGTAGAAGTTTCCTGCAGGTCTATTGGAAGCAGGAGCAATTTTTCTTCCTCCCTTTAAATGTCACTCAGCAATAACTGGCAGACATCCCTGAATTGGGTGACCCAAGTGTACGTCATCCACAATGGGTCAAACTGAAGTCCTTTGCACCTGATAAGGTGCAAAGACAAGAACACAGCATCCCTTCTGCAATGTCCCTGCCAAAGATCCATGACCTTAATCTAACCATGAGGAAACAGCAGAAAACCTGAACTGAGGGGCATACCACAAAATAACAGGCCTGTAACCTTGAAAGTGCCAAAGGGTGATACAAGTCAGGAAAGGATGAGGAACTGACTCAGGGTGAAGGAAACTGAAAAGACACGACCATCCAAGGCAACTCGGGATTCTGGACAAGCTCCTTTGCAATAAAGGCCATTATTAAGGATCACTGGAAAAACTTGAATGAGGTTTGAGGGTTAAATGGCAGCAACCCATGGAGGTTGATTTCTTAATTGCGATCATCCCACCCTGGTTTGGGAGGAGGCTACCCCAGATGGAGGAAACACACCCTAAAGTATTTGGGGGTAATGGAGCACCCAGGAAGTAAATTATAGTCATATGGTCCAGGAAAAAAATTTTACTGTATTTGGAACTTTTCTGTACATATGAAATTATTAAAAAAAAATAAGATTAGGCTCTCCCTGTCCTTGAGGAAATCAATTTTTCAGCTGCTGTTGATCCTCTGTGTGTTGACTTCCAGATGTGAGTGAAAGAGAGGGCTGGTTAGGGCTTGGTTGTATTTGGGGGAGGCGAGAGAAAAGAGGGTGTGTGGCAGGAACCCAAAAGAATAACGTCTCAGTGACATGGGACTTTCCCTGGTCCCCATCTCATTGGCCCAGGTGGACACCGCATACACAACTCCCAGTGCACCTGTGCGCTTAAAAGGTACACACCTTTCAGGGGTGAGTGGTGGGGAAGCCCCATCAACTGAGCAAGCTTGAGTCCCCAAGGGAGAGGGAGCGGTTGGAGGGCCCCTTAAAACTCCTTTTTTTTGAGTTTTACGTTTTATTAAAAAATTTTTTTTTTGAGACAGAGTCTCACTTTGTTGCCTGGGCTAGAGTGCCGTGGCGTCAGCCTAGCTCACAGCAACCTCAGACTCCTGGGCTCAAGCGATCCTTCTGCCTCAGCCTCCCGAGTAGTTGGGACTACAGGCATGTGCCACCATGCCCGGCTAATTTTTTCTATATAGTTTTAGTTGTCCATATAATTTCTTTCTATTTTTAGTAGAGACGAGGTCTCACTCTTGCTCAGGCTGGTCTTGAACTCCTGAGCTCAAACGATCCACCCGCCTCGACCTCCCAGAGTGCTAGGATTACAGGCGTGAGCCACCGCGCCCGGCCTTATTTTTAATTATTATGTATACATAATAGCTGTATATATGTATAGGGTACATGTGATGTTTTGATACATGTACATCAGTCACATCAGGGTAACTGGGGTATCCATCACCTCAAGCATTTATAACTTCTTTGTGTTGGGAACATTCCAATTCCACTCTCTTAGTTATTTTAAAATATACCATAACTTATACGGGCAAATGCTTCAGGACCTTGGTCTGGGCAAGGACTTCTTGAGTAATACCCCCAAAGCACAGGAGCCAAAGCAAAATTGGACAAATGGGATCACGGCAAGCTAGAAAGCTTCTGCATAGCAAAAGAAACAGGCAACAAAGGGAAGAGACAACCCACAGAAGAGGAGAAAATATTTGCAAACTACCCATCTGACAAGGGATGAATAACTACAATATACAAGATGCTCCAACAACTCAATAGGGAAAAAAAATCAAACAATCCAATTAGAAAATGGGCAAAAGATCCGAACAGACATTTCTCAAAAGAAGACCTACAAATGGCCAACAGGTATATGAAAAGATGCTCAATATCAGTAGTCACTAGAGAAATGCAAATCAAAACTACAATGAGATATCATCTCACCCTACTTAAAATGGCTTTTATAAAAAGACAGGCAGGCCGGGCGCGGTGGCTCACGCCTGTAATCCTAGCACTCTGGGAGGCCGAGGTGGGCGGATCGTTTGAGCTCAGGAGTTCGAGACCAGCCTGAGCAAGAGCGAGACCCCATCTCTACTAAAAATAGAAAGAAATTATATGGACAGCTAAAAATATATATAGAAAAAAAATTAGCCGGGCATGGTGGCGCATGCCTGTAGTCCCAGCTACTCGGGAGGCTGAGGCAGGAGGATCGCTTGAGCCCAGGAGTTTGAGGTTGCTGTGAGCTAGGCTGACGCCACGGCACTCACTCTAGCCTGGGCAACAGAGTGAGACTCTGTCTCAAAAAAAAAAAAAAAAAAAAAAAAGACAGGCAATAACGAATGCTGGCGTGGATGTGGAGAAGGTGAACCCTCGTGCACTGTTAAAGGGAGTGTGAATTAATACAACCACTATAGAGAACAGTATGGAAGTTCCTCAAAAAACTAAAAATAGAGCTACCATATGACCCAGCAATCCCAACGCTAGGCATACATCCAAAACAAAGGAAATCAGTACATTGGAAAGACATCTGCACTCCCATGTTATTGCAGTATTCACAATAGCCAAGATTTGGAATCAACTTGTGTCCATCAATGGAAGAATAGTTAAGAAATTGTGGTACATATACACAATGGAATATTATATTGCCATAAAAAAGAATGAAATCCTGCCATTTGCAACAACATAATGGAACTGAAGAATATTATGTTAAATGAAATAAGCCAAGCACAGAAAGATAAATCTCACGTGTTCTCACGCATATGTGGGAGCTAAATATTAAAAAAACTGATCTCATAGAAACAGAGTAGAATGACGGTTACCAGGGGCTGGGAATAGTAGTGGTGAGGAGATAAAGTGGGGATGGTTAATGGGTGCAAAAATATAGTGAGTTAGAATGAACAATGTTTGATAGCACAACAAAGTGACTATCAATAACTTACACCTCCTTTTAGCCTTGTAGCAATCCTGGAAGGTTAGCCCTGTCCTCCCTCTCTTCCTCCTTCCCTCTGGTCCTTCAACAAAAGCCAGTGGAGCCTCTTCACAGTTGCCCCAGGGGCTGTTCCGGAGGCTGGAGATACAGCAATAAACAGGACAGACAAAGCCCCCTGCCCTCCAGAAGGTTACAGGCTACAAGGGAGAGACTGGGACAGACACAATGAATAAGTAAACAGGATGTCAGACTGTGACAAGTGCTAAGGATAAAAAACAAACAAACAAACAAAACCCAAAAGCCCTAAGAGAGAATGAAAACTAGGCATTGCATCTGAGCAGTGGAAGAACATTTGTCTGGGAAGTGGCAGTGTGCTGGAGGAGGGGGTTTTGCTTTTGTCGGCGTGTGCATCCAATCTCAGCTGTGTTGTATGTGAAATGCCTATTAAACAGTGCAGTGGTGATGTTTGAAGTTCAGAGAAGTCCAGGCTGGAGATAGAAATTTGAGCACCCTAAGTATACAAATGATTTTAAAGATGCGGATGAGCTCACTTAGGAAGGTCTAAGGACTGGCACCTTTTTACAGTTGAGGGCTTGGCAAGCAGATAGGCTACATCACTTGTCCTAAATCACATGGCTGGCAAGTTGCAGAGGTGCGATTCAAACCCAGGTCAGACTCATGCCAACCCCCGTTAGCAGCTGCTAAAAGTCTTGTTGCTGTTGACTGGGGGACTTTGGGCATGTCACCTGACCTTTCAGAGGCTGTTTATTAAACATCTCTAACGAAGGAAGGCAGCAGTGGGGGAGCAGATGAAAGCCAAGAACGGTATGGGGTGCTCAGGCCAGTGGTGCTCAGGCATAGGGCCAAAAAGCCAGCCAGTCACTGGGATGGGCTGGGTATGTCCCCTCTTTATCCACTGGTTTTAGAGACCTGCTCTCATCAGAGCAGTCCTAGCTTCTGGGCAGGAGTGTGCAGAGCCTGAAAGCCAAAATATCACTTTACAAGAAATAACCTGCCCCCAACCTGGAATGCTGGGGTCAATGTGATCTGTGGGCCCTCCCAGTAGGCACGGGGTCCAAGCAAGCGAATCCCTGCCAGACACTCGCTGAGTGAACCCGGCATTGGAAGAAGGGGAACTGAAGAGCAAAGCAGGGTTGGTGGCACCAGGCTGGGTCCCTGGAGTGCCCCTAGGACACACCAGGGCTGGCCCTGCTGGCAAGACCAGAATAGACTCTGTGGCCTCAGTCAGTGTCCAGCAAGGGTGCTGTACCAGGCCAGCCCCGGCCAGGCTGGCACTCCTGGCCAGCCTCACAGTGCTCCAGGGCTGCTCAGGCCCCTTCCGCTGACTCAGTCTTTCTTTAGAGCTGCTAATCCCTCTCGCCCGGCCAGGCTGGTGGGGGCCCTGTGGCCTCTGTGGCTCCGCTCTTCCACTTCAGGGCATCCTGAGGCTTCACGGTGCCAACGCCAATGGCTCCTGTCACGTGGGGACTAGGCAGGTGCCTGGCCGCCGACTTCCTGCCCCCTCCCTGTCCCCTGCCAGCCGGCAGCAGGAGGCCTCCAACTGGCCTCTCTCCTGTGGGGAAGTCTCCCGCTGGGGCTGGAGGAGCAGCCGGCCCTGCAGGGGCTGCTGGAGGGACGGACACAGAACTAGGGAGCCTGAGAGGAGGCTGCACTTGGGTTCCCTCATCCTTTATGCCTGCCAGGCTGTGGGCTCAGCCCACCCCCTTGCAAGGCAACACCAGAACACGGGGCCTGGCACTTGGCAGTAAATAAACCAAAGTGCCAGCATCTTGGGAGTATGGGGGCTTTACAGAAGCGGGGGTTTGGGTCTCAGTCTGAGGGGTGTGTAGAGAGCATGGCTATGTTGGGTGGATTCTGGAAAGCTCAGAGTGGGAAAGACACTGGCATTTGGGGCTGTGAAGGGCTACTCGGGTGTAGCTGGATTTGGGGCCTGAACACCAAGACCCTAGAAGGTTGGAAGGTTGACTTAGGGCCATGGCTACCCCCTGGGGGGAGATGGTGCTTCCCTGCAGTGCTCGCCTTGGTGGGCACTTAGCGTTGGGGGCGGCTAACGTAGTCTCGGTGTTTCTGGGATGCAAGTGGAGCATTTGGAGCCTACCACTACGAAAATCTTGGCAAGTTTAGTGATAAACCAGAAACTAATAAGCCGAAAGCAGCCATTTGTTAGTTGTGTTTGCAAAGAGGAACATGGCAGGGTGGCTTCTGATGCCACAGATCATGCTGCTTTTAGAGTGAAAGAGCACAGAGGAATGTGGTCTGCGTTACCCAGGGTGGCCAGGCTGTGCCCACTGCCCACACCAGCCTCCAGAGGGAGGAGACAGATGGACAGTGAGGGCAGTGGGAGGAGCTCTGCTTTCCAGATCTAGACCTTCCTCTGCCTGTCAGCCATGGGCCCTCAGCAAGTCATTGTGCCTCAGTTTCCCATCTGCGGAAGGGGGTCACAAGCATCACGCCTACCACTCAAGGTCAAGAGGGAGGGGAAATGAAGTAAGCACTCTGTGCTGGTGTTAGTTGGACTTTAGGACAGTCCTTGTGGTGGTCGTCCACGCCCTCCCTTAAACCACCCTCTGTGGAGGGCCCACTCCGTGCCAGGTCCGGGAGATGCAGCGGACACAGCCGAGAGAGGCAGGCCGGGACTCTGCCCGGAAGCCGTCTGTCTGTCCTGTCTGCCTCCCCCCAGCCCCCAGGGACTGTGTGCTGCTGGCCCCACTGTCCCTACGTGTCTTAACATACCCAATTCACCCTCCAGGTGTCCGCTTTTTCGGGGACACCTCCAGGCACCGAGTTGCCCGCATCTAAACGCCTGCGGCGATTTCAACTTCTTGGCGTCCTTAGCACACTACTTATGTACTTGCTATCTGCGTTTTCCACCAGAGTACTGGATAAGGGTCTGGCTCAAGCCCTGACTAGCTGTCATGGAGGTTACCTAAAAAAAAAAAAAAAAAAAATCTGTCTGTGCCTCAGTTTCCCTACGTGTAAACTGGGAACCACGACGGTGCCCCCCTCTGCGGGCTGCCTAGGGAGCGAGGGCGCGTCAGAGCCCAGAACAGCGCCTGCTAAGGGCCGGATACGAGTTACTCTCTTCAGTGGTGTTGTGTAGTCCTCACTGCAGACTGCAACCTCCCGCCCCGGACCCTCCGCTGCCCGAGCGCCCCGAGGACACGCCGCATGTCGGGTGCCGAGGGCCCCGTCGGAGAGAAGAGGCGCCGTCGTGGCGTCGGGAAAGCCTAGCCCACGGTAGGTGCCGAGGAACGGCCGGCAGCGCACGCTCACTCCCGCCTCCCTCGCAGCCCTGCGTGCGGCGGCGCTCAGGCTGCCCACTCGGGCTTGGGGTGTATCTGCTTCCAGCGACACCCTTTCTCACAACAAAGAGACTCCCTTCCTGGGGCCGCCTCCCCCGGCGCAACCCGGAGGCGCGCTGGGCTAGGCGCGTCCCCGTCGCCCGGGCAGCCCCCCGGGCTCGGGAGCTGTCCCTGGTAGGGGCAAAGGTGCGAGGGCCCGAGGCTGGGGGCCGCCCGCCGGGGCCCCGCAGGGACGCGGACGCCACCGCGGCCCGGGAACTAGGTGGCGCCCGCGAGGCGCGCGGCGACGCCGCCTCCAGCCGCGATTTAAAGGGCAGCGAGGCGGAGGGATCCCTGACCGCCGACTGGTCGGCCGCGGATCCCTCCGCCGCGAGGTGAAGCGACGGCAACGACTCTGCGCATTCTCTCAAAAATCGCTCCTTTTGTCCCTCCGCCGTCGGGAACACCCGGTGGGGAACTTATTTCCCTTTCGCGTTTCTTTTCCTCCCCCGACAGAATCCCGTCGAAGCCACCAAGGCGGCCGGCGCCGGGCGGGGGGAGCGCGCACGCTCCGGGAGGCCGCGGACGTGGTGTCCCTCCGCCGTCGGGTGTCCGCGGAACTCCTTTTCGTATCCTTCCACCGATCCCGGGCGGTGTCCAGGTGGCTCACCGGAGGCGGCGGCGCGTCTGCGGTGCGGCCAGCGAGGCTCCCGGGCTATGAGGTGAGGACACCCCGAGACCGAGGCGGCACCGCGCGGGGCAAGCACTCGGGACGTAGAGCTCCGAATCCGCCGGACGCCTTTCGGACCTCGCGGCCGTGCGTGAGGTGAAGGTGAGGCCTAGGAGCGGCGGAACGGGGGCGCCCGAGCGCGGCGAGTTGACCCAGGGGGTGCGGGTGCGGGGGACGCCGGCGGCCGCGGCGACCGCCGGGTGGGGGTGGGGTCCGTGGCCGCAGCTGGGACTTATTTTTGCCGACAGCGGATGGAGCGGGCGGTGCTGCGGTCCTTACCGCCATCTTGGATTTTACTCTCCATTTTTCTCTGGAATTATTTTTTGGTGATTAATTTTGTTGGGGGACGGAACAGTGTGGCGCGGCGGCGCGGCCCCCCCCCCCATCGCAGCGGCCGGGCAGCGGGGCCGCGGACGCGCCCCGAGAAGGAGCCGGGCCGCGCCGGCAGTGAGTCGGGGGAGGCGCGGGCGCCGGCGCGGGGAGTGCGGGGGGCGGCTTCGGGCTCCGGGGGTGTGCGGGGCCGCGGCCGGGCCGGAGCGGGGCCGCCGGGGCCAGGGCGGGTGGAGACCGGGGCGGCGGGGCCGGGCGGCTGGCGCGGGGGCGGGGCCGGGGCCAGGGCCGCGGCCGGCCGGGGCCGTAGTGCGGGGCGGGTGCGGGCCTGGCCTGCAATGGTGACCGCGGCCGGAAGGGAGCGGTAGTGGCCGCCGGGCAGTGTCGGGGCCGGGCCCGCGGCCGCACGAGGGGAGCAGCCCCGCCGCTCGCGATTGGGGGACTCTGTTTTCCCTCTTCTCCAATGGGCAGCCGTGAACCGTCTCGCCCAATCTGCTACCTCTGCCGCGCTGAACTTTTTGCTTTTGTTTTGGCTTGAGCCTCCTTTCATGGGTCCCCCCAGAGCTGCTCTGCAGCCCGCTCGCTCTGGACGCCCTCGGCTGTGGCCGGGTTGCCTTCCCTCGCCTTTGTGCTTTATCTGCTCTCCCTTGGTCCGACAGCGGCTGTTGGTCCTTCCACACGTGTACAGACGGTGTGAAGCAGTGTCACCCCTACCTCTAAGAGGGGGAACGAACATGTTTTCAAAGTGACAGTTCGATCCAACTTGCTGGAATGAGGTAGAAACAAATTGGGCGCTGAGAAATTCGCTGTCTCTATTTAGGTTCGTTTGACCCGGTTCTGGAGCTGTAACCTCTGTGATGTGTTGAGTGGTGAAACTTAGAAATAACAGGGGAGGTCAAAATGTGTTCTTTAAAGTTATTTTTAAGAATTTGCCAAATGAAATTCGCTCTGGGGGGAAGTTTTATCTAGAACTGCGGGCAGGTGAGTTAATTTGATTAATTGTGATTCTTTTCACCTGGACCTTTTTAGATTTAAATGAGTTTGGTATGAGCCTGAGCAAGAGCGAGACCCCATCTCTACTAAAAATAGAAAGAAATTACCTGGCCAACTAAAAATATATACAGAAAAAATTAGCCGGGCATGGTGGCGCATGCCTGTAGTCCCAGCTACTCGGGAGGCTGAGGCAGGAGGATTGCTTAAGCCCAGGAGTTTGAGGTTGCTGTGAGCTAGGCTGACGCCATGGCACTCACTCTAGCCCGGGCAACAAAGCAAAACTCTGTCTCAAAAAAAATAAATAAAAAAAATAAATGAGTTTGGTATGAAGTAAAGTTAAGCGGGGCCTTTTAGGTTCTGAACTCTGTCAGATCGTCAGATGAAGCAGCTGTAACTTTCTTCCTTTAGTTTTTAATATTGAGAACATGCGTGTAGTTTTTGACAATTAGTAAAAAATAAATACTTTGAAAAGGGAGGAGAAAATCATTTTTGCCTGAAATAATCGCAGATAATTTGTACATACTGAAATATATAAAATGTTACTTGCTGTAGATACAAGTTCATTGTGTATTGGAAGGTTTAGCAATTTGAATCACAGGTGTGGCCCTGTCCCTGTTGGAGCTCCCTATATTCCAAGGTTAAAGTCCACAAATGCGTTAATCCTGGCATGTGTGGAAACTGCAGTCCACTTTTCAGTTTTTAGTCTCTAAACATTCTACATTCTACTCCCTTTCTCAAGCTCTGGCTGCACTGGCTTCCCCATGCCTAGGGCCTTTTGGCCATGTCTTGCCGGGCATTCCTACACCCCTCTCCTGCCCCCAGTACATACTCGTGCTTCAGACGGGCCCAGTGGGAATGTCGCCTCCTGGTGAAACTTGCCTTAGACACACAGGTTCAGGGGCTGGCCTGCTCAGGAGGATACATCCCTCCTCTGTGTTCCCTGAGCACTTACTACATTGTATTGAACTGAGTGATTTTCTTGCCCATCCCCTCTGCTTTCTTGTGAGTTTGAGTCTAGTTATTGTCTTCGCTGCCCAGGGGCAGGTACAGAGCAGGAGGAGGTGCTTGGTAGCACTTGATGAGTGTGTTAATCTGTTAATCTCCAAGTTGTCAAGCTTAATGGTTTGTATTTAGTGTTTCAAAATATGTCCATTCTAATGTTACATCATTTTTTAAAAAAACTGAGTTTGAAACTGAAAAGAATATTATAACTTACTCTTCAAGAGGAGAGTAGAGCTCCATTCTTTATTCATAACTTTGAAACCAAACTCTTTCAAAATCATTTCCTAGTGCTCTCTTGCCTATATTTTCATCTGCCTTTTAATACACATGGAACTGCTCCTGCTCTGAGCTCTCCATACTTGTAGCAGATACCAGTGGGCAGTCCTGGGGAAGTGGGAGGTGGGTGGGGGATAGCAGAATATGGGTTGGGGAGAGGGAGGTATGCTCCAGGGAAGTGTCCTGGTGTTTGCATATCTTTGAGCAGGGGGTTTTGTGGGTACGGGATGTTGGTTTGTAACTTTTACCTTGGGTCATAAAAGTTTGGGATTGAATCTGATTTTTCTTCACCTGAGTTTCAATTTATGGGTTTATAGGGCACGAGTATGTGGCTGGGTTATGTGACAAAGAGATTTGTGTGTGTGGCACCTGAGCAGCTCCCTATCCACAAGAATGCCCTTTCCATGGCTTACAGAGCAAATCCTTTCAGATAAATGAGTGTGATTCCATTATTTCGTGTTTTTGTGTACCATATATGAGCTTTACTTCTCCATGTCAGGAGTCCCAGGACTCTGTCAGCCCCAGAACACTCTAATGTAAGAGTCTTCCGCACACTTGTAAACACAGGCACCGTGTGTCTTGTCTTCAATGTGTCATGCTGTGGACTATGTGGTATTAATATACATATATTAAGTACATGCAGGGAGAGAGCCATTACATTTGCGTGGGGTTGATTTGGGGATAGCTGGTATCTCTGAATGAAATAAACTCAAACACTGGGCAACCTTTTAGGGCTGTATATAAGATTATGACTGTTACATAAATATAATTTTGGGAATAGCTGAAGGACCTTTGGAGTAAGAATTGATATGTGTGTTCCAGTCTTTGCTCTGTTTCTATTTGTATAAGACATTGATAGGGCCAGGACTCAGTTTCTTCATCTGTAAAATGACTAAACATTAGTCTCTGAAGTCACTTCCAATCCTAAATTATACTTCATCTTTTACACTTATGTGCCATCCAATTTTCTCATTGCTAAGAATTATGTCATATTTTGATATCTCTCTAATTGGCTTACTTAGTTCATCTGCATGTTTCATGTAATTTTACCTTCTTTTTTTTTGAAGTGTCATTAAATTGATGAAATGACTTACACTCATTTGGGTTTTAGAATTGAGAGACTAGTGTGTATCAGTGGTCCCTAAAAGCTTGGTTATTAAGACCTATGTGGCTCCTACATGCCATTTGCATTTCTGCAAAATGTCTTAGTTTCTGTATTATAATAGCACACTGAAGAAAAAAGTAAATAGACCAAGGAAGCATTTGCCAATGACAAGCCTCTTTATTCATGGGTGACACACGTGGCTCAAGCATGGAGTTTACACCAGACTGCAGTTTAAACGTGAGGGTTTTCGACCCAGCCTCACTACTTAATGGCACTTTGCCATCAAGAAAGCAATTCATTTCTGAGCTTTAGCCTCCTTATTTGTGGTGATAATACCTGTCTCACCTACTTTGTAGGGTTGCTGATCTAGTGAGTCCTGAGTCTTGCAAGTTAGGGTGAACCAACATAACATCTAATACAGGTGTCAGGGCAGCTGTGTTCTAACTTGTGCCACCGTTATAGGATCAGCTGGTCAGCACATCTCTTATGGCAGTGGGGTCGCCTCTCAGGCCTTATGCAAAAGGCCCCTTCAGCGAAGGTTCATTCTGCTGCTTATTTTGTGCCCATCTACCCTGTTGTGTAGAGACCCGGTTTTTTCCTCACGCTGCCCTTTGGTTTTGGTTCTCCACTCCTCTGTGTAGTAGTAACCCTGCAGTTCTCCTGAAAGTAGACGCTCTTGTGCGCCCTCTAGTGTTCCTTGTTCGCGACCAGTATTCCAGCACCACGAACAGTGCCTGCTGGCTCCCAAGGGGTTCTTGATAAATGTTTGTTGAATTGTGTGGATTCTGGGTCTACAGAATGAATCATTTTGTCTGATTTATATAACAAGGTTGAAGTATCTTATATGTTTTAATGATCTCTGAGGAGTATTTTCAAGGAAATGCTTATGTTGCATCATGTGGAGAAATATATTTTTTAGCCAGAAGACCAGCCTGCTCATAGGAAGGTGAGTAGAAGGGGGCTTGATCCTTCAGCCAGTGGGGTCTGGGGCTGGAGAAGCCATAGGAAACCTCCTGTCGCACTCCTTTAAAAAGGGAGGTTCTGGAGGCTTTAGACAAATCCAGTTGCCTCAGAAAATATTTGTTTGGTGGATATAAATGGATACCAGGAGGGTTTTGGCCCAAAAAAGTCGATCATTTTTATGTTTACAATTTGGGTTTTCCCTGATCATCCGATCTAAAGTCTATTTTCATATTATTTTCTCTCCTAACATCCTATTTGTTTCTGTTATACCTCTTACAAGAACTTCTAGTTACACACTTTCTCAGTTGTCTCTCTGCCCACAGTATACTCTGAGCTCTGAGAAATCAGGAACCAGGTTTATTGTGTTCTATGGTTTTACTCTTGAAATATGGAGCAAAGTGTGTTTAAAAATTTGTTTGGGTCAGGATTGTATTGCTTTCTTAAATGATGTTAAGAGTGTACAGTACTCAACCTGGCTTTGGCTTAATTTTTTCCTAATTCTCTAAGGCTTGTTCTCATTTATAAAATACAGATGACAGTAGTAGTATGTGTGTTAAAGAGCTTTGGTGTGAGGAAATAATATGATGCACATAAAGTGATTAGCACAGTTCTTGCATAATTGTAAAGCAATAGTGTGAAATGCTGCCCAGAAAACTAGAGCTGGGAGGTGGTCTCTCATTTCTACAGCATTCAGTCCCTCACTTGCATCTTGAGCAGACATTAAGTTAGCTGGACGTGGGACACTGGTCGGTACTCAACAGCACATGTCCCCAAACACTGGAAGTGGGTTGCTCCTTTGCAAGAGTCATCTGTCTCACAGCACCTGTGTATGTCTCTTGCCCACCTTTTTATTTCCTTCCCTATTCCCTCCCCTTTCTTGTTTCATTTACCTGCCCATGGTAAAATACTTCAAGATTTTATTTTGGTTTCATGTATTGATGGTGCAGTATGTTGTCAGAAGAAGTAAATTGCTTTGGGCAAGTAACACAACTCCCTGAGCCTATTACTTTTAAGACTTTTTGCAGTGAATTGAGATAATGTTGAAATGCTTGGTGAACTGTAAAGTCCTTTTATTATTAATGTTAATCTCTTCAGTTTCCACTTCTCTTCAAAGTTCTAATATCTTATGACAGCTTTACCTGGGTGGTGCTCCACTTCCCAAATTTAGCAAATCCAGACTTTCTCATCTTTCCTGCAAACCTATTTCTCTGTCTTCCCTACGGTTGTGGCAGTCTTGCAGCCTCCCAAATTAAAACTTTCGCCCCACCTAGAGATTTCGGACTTCCCTTGAATTCGTTGCTCTTCCTCACCACCTGTAGCTAATTAATTTATTACCAGGTTTGCCATGCCTATGTCTTAAACACCAGAGCTTTTCTCTTTTCTCATCCGCTGCTACTGTTGCATTTAATTTCCTAACTGGTCTCTCTGCTTCTAATTTCATGGTCTTCCACCAGAGAAATCTTTTCTAGAGCACAGGTGAGGAAATTTCCAACCTCTTATCTGTGTAACCAAAAAAAAAAGTACTTACTTTTATAGTGTGTGAGAACT
The DNA here is from genome assembly GCF_041146395.1 of Eulemur rufifrons. Classification (NCBI taxonomy): domain Eukaryota; kingdom Metazoa; phylum Chordata; class Mammalia; order Primates; family Lemuridae; genus Eulemur; species Eulemur rufifrons. The sequence goes on from NC_090988.1 coordinate 100,814,929, forward strand.
AAGTGATAGCATGAATATTAGGAAGCACTAAATGAATGGAGCTGTTATTATTTATTGTTGGTGTTTTTAAACATGGAGTTACAGTAAGAAAAAAATGTTTTAACCCATATACAGCAAACTAAATTCCACTGTAACCAAATCTGTAGTCCCTCTGAATGTTGATGGATGAGGTGCAGTTTGGTATGATTTTTAATCCTATACACTTACCAGGAATCACATTTCTTCCCTTTAGGAACAGTAGGAGAAGCTCTCAAAACTGATGCTCAGTTCTGTATTATAATTAGCACCTTTGGTCTTTTTTCGTTCTCTTGAAAGTTTGTACTTCTTAAATATTAGGGTGAGATGATACGATTTTCTGGTGGGAGTTATGGTTGGATGGGGAATGGAAGGGAACTTTTTTACTTGATTGTTTACAGTTTTGTGAATAATGTATCTGGTCCTCTTTGCTTTTGCCTTAGTTACTTGAAAAGAGGAGCAGTTGGAGACTTTAATTTTATAAGCAATTTCTGCTTATTTTTGTGCCAAACCTAGGAGGTAGGCCCTCTTTTCATTTTACGAATGTGGTGTGAACGAGGTTCAGGGAGACTCGTGCATGGTCACACTGCAAGAGAGCAATGATGTCGCTGCGGTGGGATCCAGGTGCTTTGACTCCAGAGCCACATCCTTCACCGCAGTGTGGACTGCCTCCAGCGGAGTCCACCAGCTGGCAGACTCAGACATGCCCTGAAGGTTCAGGCCAAGAATCACCTTTTGGAGGTTTTTCCTCACCCTTGTCTTGGCCTGGTAAGAATTGACTATTCTGGCCGGGCGCGGTGGCTCACGCCTGTAATCCTAGCACTCTGGGAGGCCGAGGTGGGCGGATCGTTTGAGCTCAGGAGTTCGAGACCAGCCTGAGCAAGAGCGAGACCCCACCTCTACTAAAAATAGAAAGAAATTATATGGACAGCTAAAAAAAATATATATAGAAAAAATTAGCCGGGCATGGTGGCGCATGCCTGTAGTCCCAGCTACTCGGGAGGCTGAGACAGGAGGATCGCTTGAGCTCAGGAGTTTGAGGTTGCTGTGAGCTAGGCTGACGCCACGGCACTCACTCTAGCCTGGGCAACAGAGTGAGACTCTGTCTCAAAAAAAAAAAAAAAAAAAAAGAATTGACTATTCTTTGATCCATTTGTAGCTTCTGATTGAGGAACGGCACTGTAATGGCTGTACTTACGACGTTTGACACTAGATGGCATCTTTTTCTAGAAAAGTGAAATTCTCTTTGGTCTTAGAGAAAACGGTAACAAAGAAAGCATCCTTAATTTTATCTATAGGCCCTACTAGGTAAGCAGGTGGATCAGATGTAGAGAGATGGGGAAGCAGGTGTTTTCTGTTGTTTTGTGGGTTATTTTTGTGGAATTTCCCTCAACCACATCAGTTAACCTTTATTTTAAAAATACCTACTGAGATGATTGGAGACATGAAATCTTTCTTACATAAAATCCCGTATAGTGATACATATTGAATGTGGATATGTAAGAATGAAGTGGTATTTTCTACAATGAGGCAGAGAGGAATTTCTTCCATGTCTAACTGTAGATCATTAGCCCACTAAGTGCAAAAATTGCAAATGTGTGATTGTAAACTTACCTGTGGTGGGTATTTCACTGTGTAAAATGTTTTGCCACATGAAAAATTCTATCTAATAGTTTGTTTTCATTTTAAGTTTTTATATAAATTGAAAAAATGTTCAATCATAATACTTCTAAGGGAGATCTTGGTTATCTGGCTTAGCACAGTGTATAAGTAGATGTGTAAATGAAAAGCCAGCTTTATTTTCAAAATCCCTATAACTCAATAGCTGTTTCATACCTGCAGTTGAAGAGGAAAAATGACTTTTAAAAATTGTTCTAAATACACTGTTTTTGAAGGTGTTTAAAATCTTTTTTCTTGTGACGTGTTGAAATTTTGTTTTTGAAGTCTCGTAAGTATACAATGTTTCTACTTTTATTTACTTTTTCATTTCTGTATTAGTGGCTGCTAGTAGAATCCTGTGGCTGCTGTCACAAATTACCACAAACTTTCGTTGCTTAAGTTAACAGAAACGCATTTTCACAGCTCTGGAAGCCACAAGTGTAAACAGTGTCGCTGGGCCGAAGTCAGAATGTTGGCAGGGCTGTGCTGTAGAAGCGAATCTCTTTGCCTCTTCTGGCTGCTAGTGGCTGCACATTCCTTCGCCTATGGCCACATCACTCCAGTCTCTGCTGTTTCTTCTCTTCTGTGTGAGCTGCCAAATCTCCCTCTGCCTCTTACAGAGGCGTTTGGGATGGCATGTAGAGCCTACCTGCATAATCAAGGATAATCTCCTTTATCTCAAAATCCTTAATGTAGTAACATCTTCAAAGACCGTTTTCTTTTTCTTCTTTTCTTCTTCTTTTTTTTTTTTTAATTTTTATTTTCTTTTTTGTTCAAAGACACTTTTTCTTATAAGGTGACATTCACAGGCTCAGAGATTAGAACCTGATGTCCCTGGGGGCCATTTTTCGGCATATTACAGTCTCCTTTAGAGCAATTAGCTCAACCAATTTAGCATGATCCAGTACTTTTCAAAACTTAGTGATGATATCTGTAGCCATCATTTTATCCTGAAAAGGCGGTGGGTGAAGCATTATGACTTGGTGTGAATTGCTCAGCTTCGGGCCTCATTCCCTTGGAGGCCCACGTTGGGGGCATTACCACCAGAGAGTGCTCGAGAAAGCTGTAGAATTGTCTGAAGCTGGACCAAGTGCTAGAGAAGGAAAGCAGGAATGACAATAACAACATGGGCATTGATAATAATTTTACCAGTATAGAGACCTATTCTTTGCTATTGTGTTGATGGTACCATATACCTAATTAGCATTTGAATTAGCATGATAGCTCTAGTCTTTAAATAAAAAAAAAAAAAACGGGACACTGGCTCTGGCTTAGGTAGAGGCATAATTGTGAATTCAGAGAAAAATCCCCAAAGCACCTAATTAAATTAAAAAGTTTCTGCACAGCCAAAGAAACTGTCACGAGAGCAAACAGACAACCTACAGAATGGGAAAAAATTTTCGGAGGCTATACATCCGATAAAGTGCTGATAATTAGAATCTATTTAGAACTCGGGAAAATCAGCAAGAAAAAAATCAAACAATCCTATCAAAAAGTGGGCAAAAGACATGAATAGAAATTTTTCAAAAGAAGACGGAAGTATGGCCAACAAACGTATGAAGAAATGCTCAACATCTCTAATCATCAGGGAAATGCAAATCAAAACCACAATGAGATATCACTTATCTCCAGTAAGAATGGCCTTTATCAAAAAGTCCCAAAACAATAAATGTTGGCATGGATGCGGAGAGATAGGAACACTCATACACTGCTGGTGGGACTGCAAACTAGTGCGACCTCTGTGGAAAGCAATATGGAGATACCTTAAACAGATAGAAGTAGACCTACCATTTGATCCAGCAATCCCATTATTGGACATCTACCCAAAAGAACAAAAGACATTCTATAAAAAAGACATCTGCACGCTAATGTTTATAGCAGCACAATTCACAATTGCAAAGATGTGGAAACAACCCAATTGCCCATCAATACATGAGTGGATTAATAAAATGTGGTATATGTGTACCATAGAGTATTACTCAGCTATAAGAAACAATGGTGATACAGCACCTCTTGTATTTTACTGGATAGAGCTGGAACCCATTCTAAGTGAAGTATCCCAAGAATGGAAAAATAAGCACCACCTGTACTCACCATCAAATTAGTTTCACTGGTCATCACCTAAGAGCACATTTAGGAGTAATATCAATCAGGTATCAGGCAGATGTGGGTGGGAGGGCATGGGTGTATACCTGCATAATGAGTGCGATGCGCACCGTCTAGGGGATGGGCACACTTGAAGCTCTGATTTGGGGGGCAGGGGAGCAAGGGCAATATACGTAACCTAAACTTTTGTACCCCCATAATATGCTAAAATAAAAAAAAAATCTGAAGGCTTTTTTTCGTTTCATAACACTAGCAGTAGTTGAATTACTCTGACAAGTTGTCTACCTTCTCAAGTGAAATTTATTTCTGACAATATAGGAGCAAGTTTTAAGGTTATAGGTATGAACAAGAATTCGTGGTAGTTTTCTAACAAATTGGCAAGTGAGCAATGCCCTCTCAAACTGTGTTATAGCCTTGTGATGAAATATTGATCACAAATGCTTCTGATAGCTTTTCAGGGTTTGTGGTGGCCTAACCTCTAGAGTTATAGGATTCCATGGAACTTGGATATATATTGATTGCAGGTGGATTTGGAATTGCCATTGATAAAGACTGATTTGGAATTCTTTGCTATGTTATAGATCCTTTTGTAATTTCAGATTTGGGAGAAAGAACTAATAACCAGTTGGGATTCTGTGTAGCAGTTGGGTTTGGGATTAGAAAGAGGGTGTGATATGAATGGACCTATGCTGGGCCTTGTGCTAGGTCCAATGACATGAAAGTGGATCTTAGCTAGTTTATTCTACCGTGAGGAAGGTAGATGTTATCAAATAATTGCACTGAGAAATGAGTACAGTTGTAATAAGCACGATGATGAGAAATGTAAGGGGTTAAAATGTGTAAGGAAATCATGGAGCTGGAGGAGTGGGGTTGGGCAGGTGCTGCTGAGCAGATTGGCAGTATCCCAAGTACTAAGGCCTTGTGATAGGAAGCTGCCAACCTGTTCTATTTTCCTTTTTATAAATATCTTCAATTTTTTTATTATGAAAGTAACACGTTTATTTTGCAAAGTTGAATATAAGGTAAAAGTTGCTTGTAATTTCATTCTCTGGAGATAACACTATTAACAGTTTGGTGTGCTGAATTGCTTTCTTACCAAATTATAGCTGAATCACTTAACATTTTTTCTTTGCTTTTCTCAATAAAGATTTCCGAAAGTCCTCTAATAGGCTAGAGCTTAAAAATGTACGTTAAATTCTCTTTTTCTACCACTTGGGGATTGTTTCCCTGCCACTGGATGATTTAAGATAAACTAAGATAAACTATTTATAGACAAGTTCAACATGTAAACTGGTTAGAGAGTTCCTGGTGTAATGTCACAGGAATTAGGTTAAAATTCTTGACAGTCAATCAGAATCAATGTTTTTATTTTTTTGACAGATTTTTTTAAAATCCTGGTTTGTGTTATGATGGTAAGCAAAACATTCCTATATTTAAGTTAAAAGAGATTGGAACCAGAGTTCTCAAATTGAACACAAGTGGTTAACTCAAAAGTCACTCAACAATGTATAATCCCATATCGGGACTATGGAAAGAGAAGGGTGTCGACATTTGTTGAGGGGCCATTATTGCCAGGTATAGAGCAGGTATATTACCTGAACCTAGCACATTTTCTATGAAACAACTCCGCGTTCTTTTGAAACTTGTTAAAGTATTAAGGCTTTTGTTTTGTCTGATTATATATAAATATGTTCACTATAGACATTTGGGGGAAAAAATATATTGTTTAAAATTATCTCTTCCCTCCAAAGATGGTGTTGGTGTTGGTGATTTGGAATGTACCCTGGTGGTCCTGGGTGTGGTGCTTTTTACCTTAGTGGTAGTATAATATGATTAGGAGTGTCCTCTTTAAATACAACTTTAATTCTTGAAATATTTTCCCCTTTAAATAGAGTTCTTACGGGTATGGTGGCTCACGCCTGTAATCCTAGCACTTCGGGAGGCTGAGGCAGGATGATCGCTTGAGGTCAGGAGTTCAATATTAGCCTGAGCAACATAAGGACACCCCATTTCTACAAAGAAAGATCAACCAGGCATGGTGGCGTACACCTGTAGTCCCAGCTATTCAGGAGGCTAAAGTGGGAGGATGCTTGAACCCAGGGGTTTGAGGTTGTAGTGAGCTATGATAACACCATTGTACTCTAGCCTGGGCAGCAGTGCAACACCTTGTCTCATAAATAAATAAATTTCTTATTTTAGCAGTTTTCCAGTATGTTTTAGGTTGAGCATAAATTGTTCCCCTTTTATGTAAGTTTAGTACTAGAATCTGGAGTATGTGCTTCCTTCCACAGCTATTGATCCAGTGAAACCACATAAGGTGAATCTTCCTTTCCTGTTGAATTTAGTGTTGGCTAAACCTCTCAGGGAAGTGGTCCTGCCCATCTCAGAGCGTAATCTCAGTTGCATTTCCTCAGAGCCTGGTTGCATCATTTTTGTGAACACTCACAGTGAGCCACTGCACATGGTCCCTTTTTTTTGCTATTTTTTTTATTACCCTCTGCCATCTACTTCTTTTTGTTTTGTTTTGTTTTTTGAGACAGAGTCTCATTCTGTTGCCCGGGCTAGAGTGCTGTGGCATCGGCCTAGCTCACAGCAACCTCAAACTCTTGGGCTCAAGCGATCCTCCTGCCTCAGCCTCCCGAGTAGTTGGGACTACAGGCATGCACCACCATGCCCAGCTAAATTTTTTCTCTATATTTTTAGTTGTCCAGCTAATTTCTTTCTGTTTTTTAGTAGAGACGGGGTCTCGCTCTTGCTCAGGCTGATCTCGATCTCCTGACCTCTAGTGATCCTCCCGTCTCAGCCTCCCAGAGTGCTAGGATTACAGGCATGAGCCACCGCGCCCGGCCTGCCTTCTATTTCTTAAGTAAAACCCCTTCTGTCATCCTCACAACTGGATAATGTCCTATTTCAGGACATTATATCCATTTTAGAAGCTCTCTCGTTTCTGAGCAAGGCTCACAGATTGCCAGTGGCCTCTCCTTTCCCCTGATAAAAGAAAGATACTTGCTTTCTGGGCATCTGCAGCCTTTGCCCAAGTTGATCACTCCCTTCTTGAAGCATTGTTCCTGGTTTGCTGTTGGTTCTCCTCTTTGCTCACTAGTTGCTCCTTTCTTTTTTCTTTTTTTTTTAATTCCATGCTGTTTTCTCCTCATCTTGACCTCTAGATATTAGAGTGCCTCCCTCAGTCCTTGGATTTCTTTGGTCTGTACTCACTCCTGCATGATTTCTTCTGGTCTCATGGCTTGAAATACCATTAATACTCTGACTCCAAATTTGTATCTCCGGCTTGGACCTGGACTACAGACCCTTATATCCAACTGTGTACTCTACTTGGGCCTCTAATGGGCATCTCAAAAATGATCAAAACCAAAAAAAAGAAAAAATGACCAAAACCAAACTCACCCCAACCCCTACCCAAACCTGATCCCTGTAGTCTTTGTCACCTCCCTAAATATTAATTCTGTTCTTCCATTTGGAGGTGTATTTGAGTCCTCTTTCTTTCACACCCACATTCAGTCTGTCAGCAAGTCCTGACTATCAGCAAAACCCTCAGAAAAGATCCCGAAACCAAACACTTGCCACCTCTGTTACTGCAACCCACTAGTTTTCCTCTGGTTTATCGCAGTAATCTCTTAACTATTCTCCCTATGTTCTCTTGTGCCCAGAAATTATTAGCTTCTGTAGCCTCATTAAAACTGCTTTTTTAAAAGTATTTGTTTATAAGTGCTTCTCCATGTAGCAAGCTGCCAGCATGGTCCTTTGAAACTGTGAGTTGGATTATGTCACCCTTGCTTCCCATCTCACTGGGAGTAAATGCCCAAGTCTCAGCAGTGGCTTTTGAAGCCCTTTCTTCTAGCAGGCTCTCCGACCTCATCCTGTCTCCATACCCGTCATCTGCTCCAGCCACACCAGCCTCTGTGCTATTCCACAGACATACTGTGTGCATTTCTGCCTCTAGGCTTCATGCTTTCTCTTCCTTTTCCCTAGTACACTCCTCCCTGGTTGCTGCCTGCTTTTCCCTCACGTCCCTTGCTCTCAGCAAAAAGCCACTGTCACCCCCCTACTCCACCTGGAACACTCCCTGCCACCATAGACAGCTTTAGTTTTTCCAAGATGCTGAAATTTATTTGTTCATTATTTCCTAGTGCTTTTTCCATTAGAATATAAGCACAGATGAGGGCAGAAACCTTGTTTTGTACTTGGCAGCATCCGCAGTGCCTGCAACAGTGTCTGGAGTGTAGTAAATGTCTAATGGTTTTCCTGACAGTTTGATATTGGAAAATCAGAACAGAGAAAGATTTGTGACTATTACGCCACTTAAGAAGTGGTCAGTAGTCCTTTCTTGAAATTTTTTCCTGCCAATTTTGCAACAAAATGGAGGCAATTTTTACTTCTAAATATAGTCAATGGCTAATTAAATCAATTGTTGTCAACCAAGCCACGACCATGGGGACATTTTCATATGAGCCAACTGTGTTCCATGGCAGAGAAGACTACACCCTTGTTTGTTGGGAGAGGGGTCCTCTATGGTAGGCATGAAGCATTTAGGCTTTGCTGTCCACCTGTTGTTTTCAACCGCTGTTTCTCCATAGTCTGCTATAATAGTGACCTGTGTTAGCTTTTTAAAATTCCATCATTGCCTTTATTTTATTTTTTTGAGACAGAGTCTTACTCTGTCACCCAGGCTAGAGTGCTGTGGTGTCAGCCTAGCTCACAGCAACCTCAAACGCCTGGGCTCAAGCAATCCTCTTGCCTCGGCCTCCCAGGGTGCTAGGATTACAGGCGTGAGCCACCATGCCCAGCCTATCATTGCCTTTAATATGTAAGCTTGTAGTCCAGATCATGCCAGCAAGAACAGATGCCACACTCATGAGGACAGAACAATGACCTGATGATTAATAGCATATATATTAATTTCCAGCTAAAAATTTGTGAATAGCCCCAAAATTATTGATAGCTTTATTAGAACTGCTTTTACAAAATTTTCATTTGTGAGCCTAAGTCAAGTCTTTGGCTTTACTGACAGCTGCTGTATGAACATGTGGAGAGTATGGAAGCATCTGCTAGACGACATCCAGATGTGTGCAGTGTGTCCGTCCTGGTGAAATTCAGCCATGGTCTGTGGCTTTTACACTAAGGTAGCTTCAGTTCAGACTGTCAGTGGACCACAGTATAAATAAGACCCAAGGTCACAGATTTGTTCTGGATGACTAACTCACATTTAGTTAAAATTACTTATAAATTAGAGTGGATCTCAGCCTGTGTCTGAACTGAGCTGAAGGGGTGCTACTGCTAAAACGATTTATTGGTGAACTTTTCCTAATTCTCAGAAAAAACTTGGCTTGATAGATGTAATTTCTTAAAATTTTTATTCCATAATCTTTCTTAAAATTTTGGCATTTGTTTGGGATAACAGATGATAAATTGAATGAATGAATAACCTAGAGCAGCAGTTCTCACACTGGAGTTTGCATCACCTAGAGGTCTTGTTACAAGACATATCGCTGGGCCTTGTCCCCAGATTTTCTGCTTTTATCTCTTGAGTGGGAATCTTGGTTGAGACTTAATAATTCTCCGTGGAGACTCTTTTTATTCCATCTATTTCTTTTCTATTCCATATAGTTACACTTAATATATTATTGATACATATTGGGACTAAGAATCTTAAAACCACACTCTTCAGTCATTATCCATAAGTTGTGTGTCAAACGCAGGCATTCTAGGGATGGATTTCCTAAAGAACCAAAAGCACTTTGTGGCCTCCTTGTTCTTTTTCTCTGGAGGTGCGGAACTAGGGGGTGAACCAGAAAGCACAACAGTTGGTGGGGAGGTTAGTGGTGGTAGCAGCTGCAATTCCTGCCATGTTTGCACCTGTGCAGGAGTTTCTCTCACTGCCGTAACACCGTGGACGTCTTGAGAAAGACAAGGATTTGAAGAGGTCAGGCAATAACTGTAGTTTGTAGATTTTTTTTTAAATGTAGAAATAGTTTCTGTGACATGGTGTAGACTGTAACCTCATTTATTTAATCTTTCATCATGAGTGCCTCTGACTCTTGACTTCTGAAACTCTCAGTTAAGGAAGCAGACAGACAGTTACAATACGTTTTGTGGTGGAAATCTATAACTGGATTTGGCAGTGAAGGTCAAAGAAGACTTCCTAGAGGACGTAGATACTGAACTGTGACTTAAAGGAATTAGCCAGACAAAAAGATGGTGTTATTGTGTTCCAGGCAGACAGAAGAGAAAGGTGAGAGAAGGCCATGGTGCATTGCTCTTTTTTTCCTCAAGCTTTCTTTGCCTTTTATGCTTCAGAAGTATACTTGAGTTCTATGCCTTTTCTCTTAAGTATAAATATATAGGGTATTTGACAAGAGATCTTGTGTTAAATTTGATTAAAAATGGAAAAATATTTAACTTATAACTGATGTATAATAGTTTTACTTACCCTTTCCTATTGTTTAAGCAGCATCATTTGTTTGGGTTTAGTGAAGCTTACAAGAAGAATCAAAAAACAGGCACACTAAAAGTTGAATACAAATTAAATTTCAATAATGAAGGAACCAGGAGAAAAATAGATATTAGAGAACAATTGTAAAGGTATCCTGAACATTGGTAGGTGTTTTTTTACCTTGCACCTAAGCATGCCACTCACATGCACATCCTACCCCACTGTGAATCAACACAAATACTCCTGTGACGTGAGAGAGACCTGAGATTAAGTAAAAATTAATGTTTTGTGTTTGTATTACGCATCATTAAAGGGATGTCCAGGTATGCATTCCTGGGAGTACTTCAGAATAATTCATCATTAGTACTTTTCTGTGTGTTTGTGAAAAGGATGGGAAACTGACCCTTATCCGGTTTAGTTTAGAGAGTCTTGGGCAGCAGTGCTGTGTTCTACTCATGATGCGGGTTAGTTGTGTAGCACTGGCTGTGTGACTTCATCTGCAAATTGAAGGAGTTGTACTGGTGATCTTAGAGTCCCTTTGGCTTTTTTTTTTTTTTTTTTTTTTTTTTTTTTTGACAGAGTCTCACTCTGTTGCCCGGGCTAGAGTGCCATGATGTCAGCCTAGCTCACAGCAACCTCAAACTCCTGGCCTCAAGCGATCCTCCTGCCTCAGCCTCCCGAGTAGCTGAGACTACAGGCATGTGCCGCCATGTGTGGCTAATTTTTCCTATATATATTTTAGCTGTCCATATAATTTCTTTCTATTTTTAGTAGAGATGGGGTCTCGCTCTTGCTCAGGCTGGTCTCAAACTCCTGAGCTCAAGCAATCCGCCCGCCTCAGCCTCCCAGAGTGCTATGATTACAGGTGTGAGCCACTGCGCCCGGCCCCTTTGACTCTTAAGTTCTGTATTTTTGCACTTTCTTATCTTAGGGCCTTTTTAGTCTGACTCACACTAAAGCATATTTCCATAAGGAGGCGGTATCAGGGACATCCTCTTTCTCATTCCATTAGTGACACATATAATCTACAATACTCTCATTTCCAAAGGCATCCACCACTATCCAAATCATTCAATCCCCAAATTCAGCTAATTAAGATTCAGCTAGTGAGGGATGCCTCTATACTACCAAATATAGAATGGTAGCCTCTCAACTTTGTTGTCATTGTAAAGGAATAAGGCAGATATTTTTAGATGGGCACTAATTTGATATTTGAATGTTAGTCCCTTAAATATCTTGAACAATGAGTTAAAACTAATAACAAAAAGATGTAAAGGTCCTTTACTTGTCACTCTGCTGCAGTGTACATTTCTTTATGCTGTAGGTAATGAATAGCATAACAGTTAGGAGCCTGTGCTTTCCTTGGAACAAAGGAGATAAATAACTTCCTTGTAGTTTACTCTCAAGAGTTCATAGAACATTACCAAAACATGGTATTTGAGCAGATTATAGAGCTATACCTAGATATCAGTATAACAAGGAGCAAAGATGATTTGTATTGGTAACTGAAAGATAAATATTTATTTATCACTATTTGCTGGTGGTTATTCTAGCACAGGCAATGAACAAGGCAGACTAAGTCCCTGCCTCACGTATTTCACATTCCAATCCGAGTCTTAGTGGGGTGCTGTAGTCCTGAGCATGGCATCATATGACTGGGGAGAGCCAAGACTGTCTAGAAATAGTGGAGACGTCAGTTAGTAAATTACAATCATGTCGCTTAACGATAGGGAACATTCTGAGAAATGCGACATAAGGCAATTTTGTCATCATGTGAACATCATAGAATGTACTTACATAAACTTAGGTGGTACAGCCTACTACATACTTAAGCTATTGTAGCTCCTGGGCTACAGATCTGTATAGCATGTTACTGTACTAAATACTGTAGGCAGTTGTGACACAATGGCATTTGTGTATCTAAACACACCTAAACATAGAAAAGGTACAGTAAAATACAGAATAAAAGATAAAAATACAGTATTCTTGTATAGGACACTTAACTACGAATGGAGCTTGCAGGACTGGAAGTTGCTCTGGGTCAGTCAGTTGAGTGAGTGTTGAGTGAATGTGAAGGCCTAGGACATTACTGGACACTACTGTAGAGTTTCTAAACGTATTCTAGGCTACACTAAATTTATGAAAATTTTCTTCAATAATAGCCTTAGCTTACTGTAATTTTTTTACTTTATAAACTTCTTAATTTTGTTAAACTTTTTAACCTTTTTGTAATAACACTCAATATAAACACATTGTACAATTATACAAAAATATATTCTTTATATCCTTATTTTTTCTATTTTTATTTTTTTTTTTTCTTTTAAAACTTTTTTTTAAAAAGCTAAAGACACAGTCACATATTAGGCTAGGCTTTCACGGGATCGAGATCATCAATGTCACCGTCTTCCACCTCCACATCTTGTCCCACGGCAAAGTCTTCAGGGGCAATAATATGCATGAAGCTGTCATCTCCTGTGATAACAATGCCTTTTTCTGGAATACTTCCTGAAGGACTTGAGGCTTTTTTACAGTTACTGGTTTTTTTGTTTTTTTGTTTTTTATCAGAAGGAGTACACTCTAGACTAATGATAAAAAGTATATAATGTAGTAAATACTAAACAATAGGAATTTTTCAGCTCCATTATAATTTTATGGGACCACCATTGTATATGGGTTTGTCATTAACAAACATCATTATGTGGTGCGTGACTATACTTTCAATGTTGCGTATCTTTCTCAAGGGTCTGTTTAGAATGATCTTTCATGTATTTACCTCCACATTTTGTTTTGTTTTTTTGTATTTTGTTTCTATTAGGAGAGAACATTGAAGTTATTCTCTAAGCTATTAGAAGAGAGTGACTAAATGCACCTGGGTCAGGCTGTCTGTGGGTATGAAGTGGTTGGGAGAATCCAAGAACATGGTGGTGAATGGCAGGAGAAATGGAGGCAAGTTGTCTAACGACCATCAGCAGAATCAGTCAAAACTACAGCATGCTGGGAAGGACGCCCTGAAGGCTGGCAGAAACGCAGTCGAGAGGAGGTCAAGCAGATGTATGTATACACTTAAACAGATGACGTATGGCTGTTTCGATTGTGATATGCAGCAGTAATTCCTTCCACTTTGTAATGTGCCTTCTGTTTTGTCATCAGAACAATGTTTTACATTTTCATAGTTAAGAGTATAATTTTTTTACTTTCAAAGTCATATCCGTTTTCTCAAACAATATGTAAAACTTAAATTTAATGCTTAGTATAATCTTACTCATGCTTTTCTATCCATAACTTTATATTTTGTAGAATTTATACCTGAATGGTTGTTATATAAAAATTTTAAAAATACTGCTTTTGAATTTCTTATAGGTTTAAACGGTATTTTTTTATATTCAATGTAAGTATAAGTATGTACTTCTATGCTAATGTCCATAAATGTTATATGAAATAATGTGAATAATAAAATCAACTATTAACCAACCTACATACGTAGAATGGAGGACAGATAGAACTGTCTGCATGAAAGCAGCTTCACAAATCGTAGATACTTAACTCTGTATATACAGGGTAAACAGTTGTTTATCCTCACAGTGAAACACTTCTGACAACAAGTAAAATTTATTACCTCTGTATCTCTCTGTATGAGGATGAGGATGCTTTTTTGTGAGTTCAGGAAATTGGAGGTTTAGTACACGTTTCATACTTCCTGTAAGAGTAGTAAAATGTCTGAGGATAATTGTGTAACTAGGAAGCTGTATGTCCAAAAAGTCATCCACATTTGTATGCCCATGTTAAGGAGGACAATTTTTTTCAGTTTCTGCTTTTCCTAACAATCTAGCCACTAATGAATATCCTTAGTTTGTGGTGGAATTGGCCTATTCCCAGTGGTGTGGATTAGCCTGGGGTTTTCTACAGTTTCAGATAGATTGTACCAGTTCTGATTAATTTCCTTCTTATGCTACTCATTGGGCCCAGACTATCCTTAGCCTTGTCACATCAGATTAGGTCACTGTTATTGTAGAAAACCAGGCAGAATGCCTACTTGGGATGGGAGTAGGAAAGAGCCTGAGACTGAACAGGCTGTCCTCTGCATGGACACTGGCTCTCTCCAGAGGTTGCATTAAGCATGCACCCTGAGCCTGTCTCACCCCTTAGCATTTGGTGGGAACCTGAAGAATTGAGAAATGTAGTGACCATATCAGTGGTGTTGGTTCTCGTTAGTAAATTGGACATCTCTTAAGCTTTTTAGCTAATTGCTATTGGCTTCCTTTTGTGCATCATAGTACAGAAATGTTTTCATTAGTTTAATTCTTGGAACTACAGAAGAATTTAGGAAATTACCATTATGTGGGTTACACTTTGCCAAGTGTAGATAGATATAGAGGGATAGGTTGGGAAAGCCCAGAGTGTATAGATGACAGCACACACTGAATGTCATTGGGCAAGAATGGTGCAAAACGAGAGCCAATGATGAAGAGAAACGGGAGAGCACAGAGCAGTGCTCCATCTTAGATAAAATGCAGTGACTTCACCTAACATCAGAGCCTCAACACATATGAAGCAAAAACTGACAAAATTGAAGGGAAAAATAGTTTGACAATAATTTGGAGCCTTCAGTACTTCCCTTTCAATAACGGATAGAACAGCTTAACACCGTAAACCAGCTAGACCTCACAGGTATCTATAGAACATTCCACCCAACAACAGCAGAATACACATTCTTCTCACGTGCACATGGAACATTCTATAGGATAGAAAGTGTGTTCTCTGATCACAGTGAAGTAAAATTAGAAATCAGGAACACGGCCGGGCGTGGTGGCTCATGCCTGTAATCCTAGCACTCTGGGAGGCCGAGGCAGGCGGATTGTTTGAGCTCAGGAGTTCGAGACCAGCCTGAGCAAGAGTGAGACCCCGTCTCTACTAAAAATAGAAAGAAATTATATGGACAGCTAAAAAATATATATATATAGAAAAAATTAGCTGGGCATGGTGGCACATGCCTGTAGTCCCAGCTACTTGGGAGGCTGAGGCAGGAGAATTGCTCAAGCCCAGGAGTTTGAGGTTGCTGTGAGCTAGGCTGACGCCGCAGCACTCTAGCCCGGGCAACAGAGTGAGACTCTCTCAAAAAAAAAAAAAAAAAAAACAGAAAGAAATTTGGGAAATTCATGAATACGTGGAAATTAAACAACATGCTCCTCAATAATCAGTGGATCAAAGAAGAAAACAAAAAAGAAATCAGAAAACATTCAGTGAATAAAAAAGGAAGGCACAACGTACCAAAACTTAGCAGATGCAGCTAAAGCAGTGGCTTAAAGGGAAACCCTCCACCTTAAAACACCAGAAGATGAAGAGTGAAGGAAAGAAATAATAAAGATTAGGGTGGAAATTAATGAACTAGAGAATAGAAAAACAGAGAAAATCAACAAAAATAAAAGTTGGTTTTTGAAAAGATCAACAAAATTGACAAACCTTATGGAAGACCAAAAAAAGAAGACTCAAATTACTAAGATCAAGAATGAAAGAGGGGACATTGCTGTGAGCTTACAGAATTAAAAAGGATTATAACATAATACCATTAACAGCTATATACCAACAAATTAGATAAAATGGACAGATTCTTAGAAGCAAACTACTGAAACTGATTCAAGAAGAAATAGAGACCAGGCACAGTGGCTCACACCTGTAATCCTAGCACTTTGGGAGGCCAAGGTGTGAGGATCCCTTGAGGCCAGGAGTTCTAGATCAGCCTGGGCAACATAACAAGACCCCATCTCCATAAAAATTAAAATTAGCTGGACATGGTGGCCTGTACCTGTAGTTCCAGCTGCTTGAGAAAGTGAGGTGCGAGGATTGCTTGAGCCTAGAAGTTAAAAGCTGCAATGAGCTATGATGATGTCACTGCACTTTAGCCCAGGTGACAGAGTAAGACCCTATGTCTGAAAAAAAAAAAAGAAAAAATCTAAATAAACCTACAGTGAGTAAAGAGAGAGAACCAGTAATTAATAATAAAAACAAAAACAAAAAAACTCTACCCATAAAGAAAACCTTAGGCCCCAGATGACTTCTTGGTGAATGTTGCCAGATGTCTAAACAAGAAGTAATACCATCACACACTTCCACAAAATAGAGGGGAAAGGAACAGTTTCTAGCTCATTTTATTACCGTTACCAGCAATATCCTTTATGAATATAGACATAAAAATCCTCAAGAAAATATTAATACTACCAATCCAAATCCAGCAACATATAAAAAGGATTCTACAACATGACTTAGTGGAATTTATTCCAGGAATGCAAGGTTGATTTAACATTTGAAAATCAATGTAATACATCATATCAATAGAATGAAGGACAAAAATCATATGATCATCTCAGTAGATGCAGAAAAAGCATTTGATAAAATCCAGCACCTTTTTAGAATACACTCAGCAAACTAGAATGAGAGAATACCTCAACTTGACGAAGGAAGGAAATTTATGAAAAACCACAGCTAATGTCATATTTAATGGTAAAAGACTAAATGTTTTTCCCAATGAGATCAGGAATAAGACAAGGATATCCACTCTCACCGTTTTGTTTTGTTTTTTTAAGAAACAATTCTCAATCTGTTACCCAGGCTGGAGTACAGTGGTGCTATCATAGCTCATTGCAGCCTAGAACTCTTGGGCTCAAACCATTCTCTCGCCTGAGCCTCCTGAGTAGCTGCGACTACAGGCACGCACCAAGTGGAGACAGGGTTTCTCTGCTCTGTGGGGCTTTGCTCAGGCTGGTCTCAAACTCCTGGCCTCGAGTGATCCTTGCGCCGCAGAACCCCCAAAACCTTGGGATTACAGACAGAACCACCACATCCGACTCACTGTCACCCCACTTCTATTCAACATTGTACTAGAGGTTCCAGCCAGGGCAGTTAGCCAAGAAAATGAATTAAAAGGCATCCAAATTGGGTAGGAAGAAGTGAAACTATCTCTGTTTGCACATAACATGTTTGTGTATATAGAAAGCCCTTAAGGACTCTACTACAAAACTACAGGTTGAGTGTCCCTTATCCAAAATGCGTAGGACCAGAAGTGTTTTGGATTTTGAATTTTTTCAGATTTTGGAATATTGCATTATTGAACAAATATTGCCAAATTCCCCTGCCCTGCATGCTGTCAAGAATCTGCATATAACTTTTGACTCCTCAAAAACTTAACTGCTATTGACCTGAAGCGTTGCTGATAACATAAACAGTTATGAACATGTATGTTACATGTATTATATACTGTAGTCTTAAAGTAAGCTAGAGAAAAGAATGTTATTTAAGAAAACCATATGGAAGAGAAAATACGTTTACTAATTAAGTGGAAGTGGATATTCATAAAGGCCTTCATCCTTGTCATCTGCACGTTGAGTAGGCAGAGGAAGAGGATTGAGTAGTCTTGCTGTCTCAGGTGGTATAGTTGGAAGAAAATCCACATATAAGTAGACTCATGCAGATGCAGTTCAAACCCATGTTCAAGGGTCAACTGTACTTACCAGTTCAGCATCCCTAGTCCAAAACTCTGAGATGCTCCAGTGAACATTTACCTTGAGTGTCATGTTGGCGCTCAAAAAGTTTCAGATTTCAGGTTTTCAGATTAAGGATACTCAACTTGTGTTAGAATTGATAAATGAGGCCAGGCTTGGTGGCTCACACCCGTAATCCTAGTGCTTTGGGAGGTCAAGGCAGGAGGATCACTCGAGGCCAGGAGTTCAAGATCAGCCTGGGCAACATAGTGAGACCTTGTCTCTATAAAAAAATTTTAAGGCCGGGCGCGGTGACTCACGCCTGTAATCCTAGCACTCTGGGAGGCCGAGGCGGGTGGATCGCTCAAGGTCAGGAGTTCGAGACCAGCCTGAGCAAGAGCGAGACCCCATCTCTACTAAAAATAGAAAGAAATTATATGGACAACTAAAAACATATATAGAAAAAATTAGCCGGGCATAGTGGCGCATGCCTGTAGTCCCAGCTACTCGGGAGGCTGAGGCAGTAGGATTGCTTAAGCCCAGGAGTCTGAGGTTGCGAGGTTGCTGTGAGCTAGGCTGACGCCACGGCACTCACTCTCGCCTGGGCAACAAAGTGAGACTCTGTCTCAAAAAAAAAAAAAAAAAAAATTTTAAAATTGGCCAGGCATGGTGGTGTGTGCCAGTAGTCCCAGCTACTCAGGAGGTTGAGGCGGGAGGATGGCTTGAGCCTAGAAGCTCGAGGTTACAGTGAGCTATGATCACACCACTGCACTCTAGCCTGGGTGACAGCAAGACCCTGTCTCTTAAAAAATAATAATAAACAAGTTCAAGGTTGCAGGATACAAACAAGCAAGATCAATATGCAAAAATTATTTATATATTCATACACTTGCAATGAACAATCCAAAAAGGAAATTAAGAAAACAATGTCATTCACAATGATATCCAAAAAGGGAATAAATTTTACAAAAGAAGTGTAAAACTTGTACTCTGAAAACTATAAAACATTATTGAAAGAAATTAAAGACAATCTATGTAAGTGGAAAGCAGACATGTCCTGTTTGTTGGTTGGAAGACTTAATATTGTTAAATTGGCAGTACTCCTCAAATCTATGGACTCAGCACAATCCCTGCCAAAATACTGGCCTGCTTCTTTACAGAAAATGACAAGCTGATCCTGAAATTCCTAGAATCTTAAGGGACCCAGAATATCCAAAACAATCTTGAAAAATACCAAAGTTGAAGAACTCACTTCCTGATTTCAGAACTCACTATAAAAGTGCAGTAGTCAAGACCGTGATGCACTAACATATAGATAAACATGTAAATCCATGCAATAGAGAGTCCACAACAAATGCTCACATATTTGGTCAATTGATT
Organism: Eulemur rufifrons; assembly: GCF_041146395.1. NCBI lineage: Eukaryota > Metazoa > Chordata > Mammalia > Primates > Lemuridae > Eulemur > Eulemur rufifrons. The sequence goes on from NC_090988.1 coordinate 100,834,015, forward strand.
TTTGGCAAAAGAATGCCAAGAAAATTCAGTGGGAGAAGGAATGGTCTTCTCAACAAATGGTGCTGGGAAAATCGGATATCCATATGGAAAAGAATGAAGTTGAACCACCTATCTCACCATATGTAACTCAAAATGTATCAGAGACCTAAATGTAAAAGCAAAACCTATAAAACTCTTAGAAGAAAACATATGCATTAATTTCCTGACTTCGGATTAGGCAGTTACTTCCTAGATATGACACTAAAAACACAAGGAACAAACAAAAATAGATAAACAGGAATTCATCAAAATTGTAGACTTTTTGCTGGGTGCATTGGTGCGCACCTGTAGTCCCAGCTACTGGGAGGCTGAGATAAGAGAATCTCTTGAGCCCAGGAGTTCAAATCCAGCCTAGGCAACATAGTGAGACCCCATCTCTAAAATAAATAAATAAGTTAAAAATTACAAACTTTTTGCTTTAAGGGACACCATCAAGAACCTGAGAAAACAACCACAGAATGGGAGAAAATATTTTCAGATCGTATATCTGATGAGGAACTAATATCTAGACTATATAAAGAACTCTTAAAAGTTAACAGTAGGCCGGGCGCGGTGGCTCACGCCTGTAATCCTAGCACTCTGGGAGGCCGAGGTGGGCGGATCGTTTGAGCTCAGGAGTTCGAGACCAGCCTGAGCAAGAGCGAGACCCCACCTCTACTAAAAATAGAAAGAAATTATATGGACAGCTAAAAATATATATTGAAAAAATAAGCCGGGCATGGTGGCGCATGCCTGTAGTCCCAGCTACTCGGGAGGCTGAGACAGGAGGATCACTTGAGCTCAGGAGTTTGAGGTTGCTGTGAGCTAGGCTGACGCCACGGCACTCACTCTAGCCTGGGCAACAGAGTGAGACTCTGTCTCAAAAAAAAAAAAAAAAAAAAAAGTTAACAGTAAAAGGCAAAACCCAGCTTTAAAATGGACAAAGGATCTGAACAGACAGAAATTTCTTTAAAGATATACAAGTGTCCACTTAGCACATGAAAAGATGTTCAACATCATTAATCATGAGGGAGTGCAGATCAAAATCACAAGATAACACTTCACAGCTACTGGGATGTCTAGAATCAAAAAGACATAAGTCTTGTTAAGGATGTGGAGAATGTGGAATCCTGGTACATTGCTGGTGGGAATGTAAAATGGTGCAGTCAGTTTGGAAAACAGTCTGACAGTTCCTCAGTGATTAAATATAAGGTTACCATATAACTCCCAGCAGTTCCACTCCTAGCTGTGTACGTACCTAACAGAATTGAACCCGTACATATACACAATAACTTTTTCACAAATATTTGTAGCTGGATTATTCGTAGTAGCCAAAAAGTGGAAACAACTCACATGTCCACCAATAGATGAATGGACAAACAAAACATGGTGTATATCCATATAATGGCATACGAATTGACCATAATAGGGGATGAAGTACTGATGTATGGATGAACCTTGAAAACGTTATGCTAATTGAAAAAAGCCAGTCACAAGAGGTCACATTATATGATTCCATCTATATGAAATTTTCAGAATAGGCAAATCCATAGAAGCAGAAAGTAGATGAGTGGTTGCCAGGGGCTGTGCAGGAGAGAGGAAGGGGTAGACTACTAATGGATACGGGGTTTCTTTTAAGGGTGATGGTTGAATGACTATGAATATGTTAAAAGAACATTGACTTGTACACTAAATGGGTGAATTGTATGGTATGTGAATTATATTTCCATGTAGCTATTATAGAAAATGTAACAACTCTAATAGCTTTTCGCATACCTACATGCAAATAATTTGATTGCAAAATCATGTATCGACCCTTAGCAGGAACTTACATGTGTTTATTTTGTTTTTTGAAAGAGTGAATGAAAAGAAAGTTAATCTGTGTCTCTCATTCTTCCAGGTTTTTATTTTGAGAGCCTTAAAGTTATATTGCTGGTGTCCTCTGTAAATCATATATGCTAATTCCATGAAGACACTGTCAATGATGTATACGTCAAAGTTAATCGGCACTGATGAAGCTTCATCCTTATAAATTTGGCCTTCCTTTCCTTTTTACATTGCTTTTCTTCCACAATTAAACCCAATTATTTCAGTCCCTATTTTTATCCAGTTATTCAGAATTGTTTCAAACAAAGGTCAGTTAGAAATAGGCCTGTTATTCTCTATTACTTTCCCCACTTCTTCCTAGCTCTGGAATCATAGGCAAGTTTCTCAACCTCTGGGCCTCAGTTGCCTGCAAAGTGGGGATGATAATCACTCCTCTGTCCAAAAGCAGGAAGCTGAAATTAGCTCCAAGATTCCTTTTGGTACTTGAGATGTGTAATTCTGGCACTTGCTGCAGAAACTATCTTATGTTCCTCTTATTTACCTCTCACCTCAGCCGTATCTGCAGCGGCACTATATGCTGTGTTAAAATAGGGAACATCCCATCCCGTTTCTCAGTGTTCCTTGGAGGTGGGGGAGTAAAGCCTCTGAACCAGGGATTCTCACAACTACCCAGGCCTCATTCTTGGGAGCCTCATGATGATCTCTGCTTACCAAAATAGCCTCAATAATAGAGGTAGTTTACTGCATTAGGTTTTCTGTTTTATGCAAAAGGTATTGAATTCTTAAATACTAAAATGATTAAAATAGGTAATTTTTCATTTCTTGATTACTAGCTTGAATGGGCAACAAAGCTAAAGATTTTTAAGGTAGATTTAAGTAGTTTTCAATTTGTTATTTTTCTTTCTTTTGCTTTTCACAGGTAATGGTAATTCAGGATTTGAAGGACAGAGTCGTTATGTACCATCTTCTGGAATGTCTGCCAAGGAGCTCTGTGAAAATGATGACCTAGCGACCAGTTTGGTTCTTGATCCCTATTTAGGTTTTCAGACACATAAAATGAATACTAGGTAATTCTAAGTCTTTATCCTGAATGGGACAGATGATGATGTTGAATTTAAGAAAATAATTGGCTAATTTTACTTTTGCTCAAAATTTAAAATGACATTAAAGGAAAGTTCTTAGCTGGGCACGGTGGCTCATGCCTATAATCCTAGCACTCTGGGAGGCTGAGGCAGGTGGATCGTTTGAGCTCAGGCATTCGAGACCAGCCTGAGCAAGAGCGAGACCCCGTCTCTACTAAAAGCAAAACAGAAAGAAATTAGCTAGAAAACTAAAAATATATAGAAAAAATTAGCCGAGCATGGTGGCACATGCCTGTAGTCCCAGCTACTCGGGAGGCTAAGGCAGGAGGATCGCTTGAGCCCAGGAGTTTGAGGTTGTTGTGAGCTAGGCGGACGCTACGGCACTCTAGCCCAGGCAACAGAGTGAGACTCTGTCTCAAAAAAAAAAAAAAAATACAAAGCTGGAGGAGCAGCTTCATACTCTGTTTTAAATGTTGATAATTAGCGAAAAGAAAAATTTTATAAGCATCCTGCACAACCATGAAAATGTATGATTGTTTCCTACTTAAAGTAGGTTACATCCCTATTTTATTCATTATAGACTTTTAAATAATTGCTACTATGTATTAATGTATGGGGATTTTATCATCATGTTTAATCTTTGAAATTCAGCTAATCATTATATGAGTGAATATTTTTAAAGATGTGTTTGTATTCATTATGCAGGTAAGAAATTAGATGTGTGTTTTATTGAGTGTCAGATGCCATACGTGTAAAGTATTACGTTAATCTTGAAATATGTCATCCTTTAACATCTGAGGTCTCTCTTTTATTCTGATTCTCTAAAATATCATCGCTCCTCTTAAAAAAGACCCTTAGATCATTTCATAATTGTTTCTGCCACTAAACAGGTCAGAACTTTGCAACTTTTATCTCTTAACTTCAATGGCGAGCAGTTTTTGAATCTGGTGGAAAAGAACAGCAGCAGGGATTTAGAAGGTGGAGCAAATTCTGGCACCTTTTCTCATGTCCATCATACCTGCACTGGGGTTTTACGTTCTGGTGTCAGTAGCAACCCTGAAAGATGGTCAGTGATAAACAGTTGGGTGAAGTAGCGATTAGTATGGGCAATTGGAGGAAAGTCTTGTGTTCCCTTTTTTCCCCTTTTGATTCTATCCCTTGCCAGAATTTAAAAAAGATACTGTATGCTTCACTTAGTGATTATATTCTAGAAAGAAGTAATTGAGGTAAAAATGTGGCTTTGATATTTTAATGTAATTTTCTGTCATCTTTACTCACTGAGATGAAGTGAAATGTTGGAATGGAGTTGAGAAATTATTTAAATAATTCCCTGCTAGATGGCTGGCCATTCTCTGGAAAATCAGCAAGTTTGGATGCTCTGATGTCCAAATAAGATGTAGTTTGCATTATTTTAAGTCCACTTCCCTTTTTTTCCCATTGAACATAAATGAGACTAGTACTCATTCTCCTCCTAGAAGACTAAAAGATCCTGATAATATTTAAGTTGCCCTAAAGCCCTTTTTTTTCTTTTCCCTGAGTTAAGAAATGTGAATATGTGAATCACTATTTGACACAATACCTAGTAGCATTCAGGATATCACTGCAAAGGCGCATAATTTTGACCCGTAGCCATCAAGAAAGTTACATTATGTTGATTATGTCTTGTATACTGAGATATTGAAGCACATAAAACATTTCAGAAAGTGTTAAGTCAAAATTGCAATGAAATTGTTACAATGTTTATAAAGAGAACTTCATGTATTCCAAAACTCCCAGAGTTTGTTTATTCAAGAGGATGAAGGGTTACCTATTATTCGTGTCTGCAATAGGAAACACTCTCTCCTGGACCACTGCTTCTCATAATTAGTTTACACATATGAATTACTTGGGAATCTTATTAAAATGCAAGTTCTGATTCAGTAGCTTTGGGATAGGGCCTGAGATTCTGCATTTCTAGCAAGCTCCCAGACTGCACTTGGATCCTAAACCATCTAGCCTATGAATTTCATTGTGATGTGATAAGAGGATAAAAAATTTCCTTAACAGTAGTTTCCTAGGGCTCACCTAAAACCATGTAGTCATAAAATGTAAAGTTCAGGATTACCACACAAATATTAACACTCAAGAAATTACTGTATCTGAGGACTGCCAAGTTAAAATGCATCCAGTACATAAAATTTTTTCCCGTAGAAATTGAAGCATCTGGCCGGACGCGGTGGCTCACGCCTGTAATCCTAGCACTCTGGGAGGCCGAGGTGGGCGGATCCTTTGAGCTCAGGAGTTCGAGACCAGCCTGAGCAAGAGCGAGACCACCTCTACTAAAAATAGAAAGAAATTATATGGACAGCTAAAAATATATATAGAAAAAATTAGCCGGGCATGGTGGCGCATGCCTGTAGTCCCAGCTACTCGGGAGGCTGAGACAGGAGGATCGCTTGAGCTCAGGAGTTTGAGGTTGCTGTGAGCTAGGCTGACGCCACGGCACTCACTCTAGCCTGGGCAACAGAGTGAGACTCTGTCTCAAAAAAAGAAAAAAGAAAAAAGAAATTGAAGCATCTACAATGAAAGCTGGTTAAACAAGTTAAACCTGCGTAAAAGTACATTTATTCATATTTTTCAGTGCAACATTTCATTATACAGTTCCTAAAACAGCTTGTGGTGATGCAGACGGTCCTATTCCCTAGTTAGAGCAGGTGGGTTTCATAGTGCTGGCTCTTGAGGCCAGTGTGGCTATGCAGCCCCTCCTCTTTCTACTAGAGGTGTTCAGAAGTTCATTTGCATTTTAACAGACTCTTCATGTAAGGTGCCATTTAAGAAGACACAGAAATTTTATTAGTGAAGCTTGTTAATCTTAGAGAAAGGTATGCATTTTCATTTAATCTTAGTGGATTTATTTGAAAATAGAACTATCCCTTCTAGCTCTTCTTCATCTTTTGAGCAAGAATTTATCGGAATATTGGCTTAAATCATTTTCAAAGATGATATTTTATAGAAAATAAGAATCTATAGTGCTTTATTGGAGTAGTAGATAACCAATAGATACTTCTTACATTGCTAATTTATTGACTCTTCTCTCAAAAGAAGTGACTGTAAAATGTGATGGATCTTGGGTTTTAATTCTTCAAGCTGGTTGTATATTCCTTGTCTAAATGGTCTCTGCGTTCATGTTCATGCATCGGTAATTTGATTGTTATTTTAAAATTTCTCTTTTTTATGTCCTTTTGCCTCACTTCTACTTCTTTCAGTGTATCACCAGGAAGAATGTTTAGAAACAGTAGATGTTTAATGATTTGAGAATTTCCAAAACTGGCTGTATTTTGAGCATTTGTTTTAATCTTAATAGTTCACTATATTTACTAACAATACGAAACTAACGATATGAATGTATAAATCACTTTAAATATCACTGTAAAATTAGGGGCAAAGAAATTTTTTAAGCCTTCTAACTTAATGGTGAGATTGTGTTCTGTGGGAGAAAAAGAATTTTAGCAGCTTTTATCCTGCTGTGCCTGCCGTGGCTTCACAAAGTTCTTAAATACCACCGAATTTTAAGGATTTTTGCAACAACAAATATTGTAAGTCTGTTTAGAAATTACGAGTACAAATTTTACAAATAGTTTTTTATTGTTGTTGTTTGTTTTTGCATTTATATAGCGCCTTTCCTTCGAGGAGCTCAAGGCATTTTTCAAAATCTGACAGTTTTCCTCACAACAACCCTGTGAGGTAGGTAGAGTGCATTACAAACAATAATAAGATACCAGCTAACCTGTTTCAGCCTTTATAATGTTCTTTTGTGTTAAGTAATTTGAGGTGTCAGCATAAATACAAGTTTTAGAACATTTTGCAAACCTTTTTCAATAGTTTGGTAATAGTTATATTTTTTAAAAAACCACTTGTACTCCATAACAGGGTAATTTTAAGAGAAACAAATCATTCAACAAAAGATCAGGACTCACTCCATGGAATTAGCTGAGCACTGATTGCAGGACTCAGCCAGGTATGTTTTTGGTTCTTGTTTATTTTCAGGTCAAGAAGGAATGGAGAGCTGTGGTTCTGTGACTCCTGCTCAGCATCTACAGACTGTCAGTTTGCAGCTAAACTTTCTTCAGAGGGGGAAATGTGTTCACTATGTTGCCTCATGGTCTTATTTTATATCTTAAAAATATTTGAGCATTTTTCTCTCTTCCTCTCTTTCCCTTTCACCCTTTTTTCTGTTCCCCTTCCTCTTCTCCCCCTCCCTCCAGTCAACTCTTGATTGTACATGCTAATGGAAGGGCACAGTAGTACAGCTAATACAAATCTACAACTTTTCTTCATTGCCACAGTGGTCTCTTGGGTTTGGAAACAGAAAAACCAAATAGCAAGAAAACCTGGGAAGTCAGTCTCTGGAAAGAGTGGGGAACAGGTGTGTGTGGGAGTGTGAATTCATACTTTTTTTTTTTCCTGCCTCTTTTAATAATAGCCATTGTAAATGATGTTTTTTATTTCTTATACCAGCCATTGATCAGAAGTGTGGAAAGAGAAAAATTAATGTTTGATTTATTTAAAGTAGCAAATTTTATATTAAGAGAGGGAGGAAGGGGCATATTGATTTGGAAATGCCAAATACCTATTTTTTCTTGCCTCTCCTGCCACCCTACTCCACCCCCAAATACTAAATTTAAAAATTCATATTTACATCCATCCCTTCCGCTGTATCATCAGAATACAAGCTAGAGCTGTCTCTGGCCGGGCTCAGTGCTGGTGCTCATGGCAAGCCCATGGTCAGATGCTCTTCTAACCATGAAACGACACAAGAGGGCTCTCCTGGGCCAAGTAATAGAGCAGAAATGAGAAGGGCCTGCCTACGTCCCAGCTCTTCCATTAATTAGCTCTAAGTCCTTGGGAAACTACTTAGCCTTGTTGGGCATCATCTGTCTCATTTGTGGAACAAGAGGGTTGTTTTAAATGATCTATGAATTTTTTTCTAGCTTTAAGTACCACAGTGTAAGGATAGCTTAATGCAGTTTGTATGGGATATTTAGAGTGATTATGGTTAAGGAGAAAAGAACAGAAAATTTTTCTGTTCAAAATAGAAAATTATTTTCTTCTAAGGTCCTCAGTGGATTTTGCTCTGGCCCTAATAGCTGTTAACCATCTTAATTTTTATTTCCCACACTATTTGTTGTAATGGGGTTTTTGACTTGAGCTGTCGGCCAGGTGGTTTTTGTATATTATGGAAAACAACTGTCTCTTCTGCCTATCTGCACCCATAACCATTTTCTTCCTCCTTTTCCTAACCATCATTTCATGCCTATAGCAGCCAACTGTGACAGTAAGTTTTAACACTTTTGGAACAGCAAATTACATTCTAAGTGAAATAAAGGTTCTTCCTAGCTGGTAGCAGGGGATAGTTTTGGAGGGTTTATTTGTGTTAGAGGCAATAAAGTCAGAAAATCAGAAACAAAAGTCAACACAGGAAAGGTGGAAGGCAGAATATTACTAAATCAAGAGTTGACTATTTTATGTTGGTTTTAGCATATAAATTGTTTGGCATCATGAATAAAGGGTAAACAAAACTAAGGGTACCTGAAAGGCATTTTCAGGTGGGAATAACATGTTTCTGTAAGTGTAGAACACACGTAAAGCCTATTAAAAATAGCCAAGATTCATTCCAGGTATGTAGCTTACTTTTCTGTAATGTTTTTAAGAGCTGTAGGTGAATTTAGCCCTCACTTCACCTTATTTTAAAATAGAGCATCCCCGCTGGTCAGTTCTGCATGGAGCATGTGAAGATATTAATAGCTCAGCACTGTCAGTGTAGCCCTGCCACCTAATGTCATGGATGATGTATTGCATTTGCTCAAAGTGAAATATTGCTTTTCTGATTACTGCGTTAAACTTGGGTGGGTTTTCTGTTTCTCCCCATTTCATAGTTCATGTTGCTTGAAGTATGTGCCTTAGCTAACAGCTGCTTTGTTGTCTTATCTGTCTTCATGTGCAGATAACTCCATAGTGTAGGGCTGCAGCAGGAATGGTCTAGATTGGGTTTCTTCAAGATCTTATTTTGACAAGATCAATTGTGATGGCTATTAGCAATTAGTTTAATAGGATGTTTAGATGCCTGCCCAGTTCTGCAAGTCTTTTAAAAGATTATCTTAATGGTGGTTCTCCAACACCATATTCTGACAACCTAGTTAAAGGCATTTTGAATTGTTTAAAGGGCTTGCATTCATATGTCTTTTAGGGCTCATACACTAATTGATTGAAAATGGAAAATAAAATAGATCATTGTCCATTTCTTCATATGATTATCTCTAGGATGTGTTTGAACTCTCAGTTCTGCTTAATAGTGGTAAGAGTTCAGAGTTACTGAAACTAGAGTCTATAGATAGTAAGTTCCTAATGGTATTAGTATGTATTAGTCTATCTGAGGTCTTCTGGAGATCCTGTCCAGTAAACAGTATACCTGTTCAGACCTCCTGTCTTCCCTCCTCCTGGTTCTAGTACTTTCTTTTATTATTGCTAGCCAGCTGACCCTAGTATTTGAATCCAGCCTTATTGATATCCTCTGCTTAGACTTCCTCTCACTGTGCCTTCTTTTCTATTCTTTCCTGCCTATAATGTGCTTTTTTTTAAACCTTTCCCAAACAAATCTTGTACCTTTGTTGTGATTTCCATACTTTTAGGAGCTGTAGCAATGCATATTTTTGCCATATTAACATGTGTTTGCATATTGAAGCCTTGCTTAACTGTGTTTGATGCATGTGTCTTTCATTCCCAATTAAATTTTCCATTCAAGAACAATAGCCATGTCTTCTGTCTCTTGTATTTTTCCCTCAGCACTTCATGTGCTTCTGTGTACACACCACCTAATAAATATTCCTTCATGAAATATTGTGGCTTAACAATCTTACTGAAATATTATTTGTGATAGCTTATCTAGAAAAAAAATTCTGAATGTTTCCTTTGCTGAAGTTTGTACTAGATCTTATCTCAGTTTTAGCATTTTCAGGTTTATGAGATGTGCAGTAGTAAATGTTAGAGTACGATGCATAGTTCAGATACTTTTTCTCCTGAGTCACTAATATTTTTTCTTCCTGCATTTTATTTGAACAGCAATCTAATTCCTTTTTCTACTGGGTTTTTATTTTAAAAAATAAAATCTGTGAGAAAATTAGTCAAATGAAATTGACATGAAAAGAAATTTTGAAATTAAGATTGAAGTACCTTTAATCATAGTAGACATATTTTACTGAGAACACAGCTTTAGAATGAAGAGCTCACAACTTTTAAGTCGGGACCATGATTGCATCATGGGTGGACATACCACCTAGCGGTATAATGTTCTGAATTCATCATGGCTGCTTTTATAATGGAAGCCTTTTAAAATCCTACCCCAGCAGTTTTTCCTGCATCACTAATATAGCCATTTCACTGCCAGAGTTATGCTTTTTGCCCTCTTTTTGTTCTCTGAATGCAGTTATCAGAGATCTGTTTGACTTAAGTAGTTGGAACATCAGGGTGTGTTTCAAGGCCTGTTGGAATACTTAGTTTGGGGTTTTTCTGTGTACATAGAGAATGTTTTTGTTCATAGCATGATTTTGTTTGTTTCACCATACTTCTGAAACTCATTGCCTTGCACTCTTCCAGCTTGATTTTGCATGTTTTTAAAAATTCTTGTCATTCTAACTCTCAATTAGATGTGCTCTATTCTAGATCCTTCATTTTGTACCTTCCAAAGTAGATAACTAGAATAAGCCTGAATCAGGCAGCTTTTGTTTAAATCATCTGGTCACCTCACAGTTAATAACAGTGAAATAAAAATATTAAAATATAGTTTGAAGAAAGAAGTTTTATATCCAGGTGATCAACATTACTTGAACAGTAATGGTCAAGATTATTGATTGTTCTCTTTTGTTAGATCTTTAATAACCATGGCTGTTTTTAAAGTATTAGCTTTTTCTCAAGATCTTAAGATGGATCAGCGGCCTAAGGATTGTGGCAGATAACTTATTGTTTTGACTTCTTTCAGATTTCGGCCTATTAAAGGAAGGCAAGAAGAACTAAAGGAAGTAATTGAACGTTTTAAGAAAGATGAACACTTGGAGAAAGCCTTCAAATGTTTGACTTCAGGCGAATGGGCACGACACTATTTTCTCAACAAGAACAAAATGCAGGAGAAATTATTCAAGGAACATGTAAGTTTATTAAGATTAATATTAACCTGTTTGAATAAGAGTAGTAAACCAAAAGCCTGAATGTTAGTGAATACTGAAATTTTAAATTGATTTTTCATAAAATTAATCAGTGTGACAGTCTTGGGACGCGTAAGACCATTTGGATGACATCCAAAGAGAAAACTTGTCATCTAGAAATGAAACTCATTATGAACTTTTAGAGAATCAAGCTGCTAGGTACTCAAATGCAGGTTGAGTATCCCTAATCCAAAAATTTGAAATCCAAAATGCTCCACAATTTGAGACTTTTTGAGTGCTGCTCCCATGACAGTCAAAAGAAATGTTCATTGGAGGATTTCAAATATTCCAAAATTGGAAAAAATTCAAAATACATCTGTACGCAAGCATTTCGGATAAAGATGGTCAGCCTGTATATGAAATTTTAAAGTAACAGTAACATTTGTTGCTTAATGATCTTACATTGTTGCTGATGGTTTGCTTTTATAATTCTGAGAAAGTCTAGCAGGGTAAACAATTAAAAGTCATTATCATTTTTTTTTCCTGTTTTAGGTATTTATTTACTTGCGAATGTTTGCAACTGACAGTGGATTTGAAATATTGCCATGTAATAGATACTCATCAGAACAAAATGGAGCCAAAATAGTTGCAACAAAAGAGTGGTAACTATTATGCTAGTATAAACCCATAAAGTAATTTTATTTAAAGTTCTCTCTTAAATTACTATCAAAGTGCTAAGAAATTCATGGTAAGGAATGAAGTCAGAGTCGACTCTGAAGGAGCCAGTGCAGTGCCATTGCTTTGGCCCATTGACTGGAGTCAGGATAGTGAAATTAAAAGTCTGAGTTGAACCAGATCCCATCTCTAGGCCAAAGTGCTTTTCGTTTGCCGTTTATTGAGTCTGGATGCTTTCTCAATGATGAGACTACTGAAAGGTTCAGGGTAACCTGGCTTCCAGAGTCAGTCTTTTACTGGCCTCAAGGAGAGGTTAGGGATGAAATCTTAATGATCCTAGGAGTTCTATGGGTGGAAACATCCTAATGCATTACGTGCTTAGAAAAAGTAATATATGTGCTGGCTCAAGTAAAAGTAGAGTTGAACCCAGCCAGGAGGAATAAAAGCCATAGATGAAAGAAGGAATGTGTGACTGTATCTTCTTTCCCATCATGCCTGTTCCCCACCTTATCTCCCAGGAGAAACATGTAGCCCCTTTCATATACCAACCCCTGGGTGTATTTCTTATAGCAAAAATTTGGAGGATCAGACACTTGAAAATGGAATGGGCAAAAGAAAGTTACTCCCAGGCCTCTCGTGGGTGTGAGTACGAGTGTGCTTTGTTTGCCTCGGATGGTGTCGTGGTGTCAGGCCTGCTAATTGGGTCCTGTGGCCCTCTGCATTGCTGATGAGAATGTAGGTTTGAGATCTAGGGTTTGAGAGCAGCACCGTCTAGTACAGTAGCCACCAGCCACATTGAGTCCTTGAAGGGTGGCCAGTCTAAATTGAGAAGTGCTGTAAGTGTTATAGACACACCAGATTTCATGTTAAATTTTATTTCTCATTAATAGTTCTTATATTGATTACCTGCTGAAATAGTATTTTGGATATATTGGGTTAAAATATATTGTTAAAACTAATTTTACCTTTTTTCTCTTTCTTAATGTGGCTGCTGGAAAATTTAAGATTGTGAATAGGCTTATATTATTACATTCCTAATGGATGGTGTGCTCTAAAGAAGCAGTCCCCAACCTTTTGGGCACCAGGGACCGTTTTCATGGAAGACAGTTTTTCCACGGACTGGAGGGGATGGTTTCAGGATGATTCAAGCGCATTACATTTATTGTGCACTTTATTTCTGTTATTACATTGTAATATATAATGAAATAATTATACACCTCACCATAGGTTGAGGAGCCCTGCTCTAAAGGGTGGCAGTGCAATTCTGAGTCCTCACGAGCATTTACTGCCACTGGACCCTGTCTGTTTCATCGAGCAGTCAGCAAGTTTAATTCAGTGCAGCAAGTATTTGAGTACTTTCTGTCTACAAAACACCACACTAGGTGCTGCAGAGGATTCAGAGACATGGGTAGCATAGTTCTTGTCCTGGCGGAGTTTCCATTCTCTTGAAAGGATCAGGCAGATACACAAGTAACCATGGTACAAGGCTGTGGGGCTCCAAGGAGAAGAGATGATGCCCAGGTGAGGATCCAAGCAAGTTAGCTGAAATATACACAGCTAGGTCTTCTCAATTTCTGGTATCTATTGGTCAGGCTTATTTTATTAAAAGAAGCCTTATTATTTATAATTACTAGTAATTTTTAACACATCACATATTTTAAATAGGAAACGAAATGACAAAATAGAATTACTGGTGGGTTGTATTGCCGAACTTTCAGAAATTGAGGAGAACATGCTACTTAGACATGGAGAAAACGACTTCAGTGTCATGTATTCCACAAGGAAAAACTGTGCTCAACTCTGGCTTGGTCCTGCTGCGTTTATAAACCATGGTAAGCTATGTTTCTAAGGTGTTAGCACTAGTGTTGGATGGTCCTGCTAACAGAATGGCCTTAATCAAACTCAGTAAAATCTTTATTTTCCATTAAAGGACAGTTTGAAATACGAATTTTTTTTTTCACAAATTTATTAAAATTAATACTCCTTTAGTTTAACTTGAGACCTAAACTTCTATCAAAAATTGTAAAGTTATGTGGAAAGCTTATTTCAGATTTCTGTAATTGTTCGTGTTTCAGATCTTATCAACAGTTAATTGACTTTATCTTTTGGACATTTTTCAGATTGCAGACCTAATTGTAAGGTAAGCATAAAAGATTTTTTCCTCAAATATTTTGTTTCTGCTTCAGGTGTGAGTTTCTTAATGAGTTACTTTTATTTTAGTTTGTGTCAACTGGTCGAGATACAGCATGTGTGAAGGCTCTAAGAGATATTGAACCTGGAGAAGAAATTTCTTGTTATTATGGAGATGGGTTTTTTGGAGAAAACAATGAGTTCTGCGAGTGTTACACTTGTGAAAGGTAAAGTATTAAATAAGATTTTCAGCTTTAACTTTTTTTTAACTACCTGACACTGATGAGAATTAACTCACATTATCTCTTCACCATTTAAATGCAGAGATAGTCTTTTATGTTCTGTAGCATAACACCCAGTACAGTGTATATCAGCAAACTCAAATGGTACACAACTATTTAGGGACACTGGCACCTGTCCCTTTCAAATTTTAATTTTACCAGCTGTTTTTATGAGTGGTCAGAGTGCAAATCTGCTTAAGGAAAGAATAGGTAATAGCCCACACACATGAACACACACGGTGCCAGAGTGGGGTTGCCCCCTGCTCAAAATGACAAGTGACGTTCACGACTGATAGTTGTGTAAAAACCCTGAAGTTGTCTTGCATATTATCTAGCTATGTCTTCTGGAATTTTTGTTTCAATGCACATACTCTTTGCAATTCCTGTGTTCTATCCCCTGCTGTCACTCAGTAAGTAACCTCTTTTTATGGCCCATCAGTATTCTGGAATCCTTACAGAAAACCCCAAAACTCGCTTTGGCAGGATTATCAGTTCGCGTCGCTCATTGTAATGACTTCTGCACACAAGGGCTCCATGGAGGCAGCTGCTTAAGCTCGTGCAGATGAGTGCTTCAGCAAGGCTTCCCTTGCAAGCTGGTACAGACTACACCGGCAGCACAGGGAAGGAAACCTATATTAGTTGAGCCCATTTTGTACACCTTCCACTGTGCTGGGCACTGTACTCACCCTGACTGATTCAGTCCTCACAGATGTCCTGTGTGAGAGAGAGAGCTAGAATGTGTGCACGCTGCAAGTACACAAACTTCAGTATCTGGACCCCAGTCAGCCTGACTTCAGAGTCCTTATTCTTTCATGTCATAATTGCTTTTGCAGTTATGAGCAAAGTTATCAGTGCTCTGCTCCCTCTTAAAACACCCAACCCACAATGCAGCCGTGCCAAGGGGGAGAGATGGGCAGATATCCAAGTCACCATTTCCCACCTTTCTGGACAGTCAGGGATCTCCAGCCGTGTGGCGAGACAGGCTGGAGTCATTGAGTCATGGTGCTACCTTAGCTGTTTCTCTCCCAGCATTGGGTGGGCTCCTTGCCATGAGGGAGGAAATCTATTCCTAATGCTCCTGAATTTTTGCCTTTTTAATCTATGAAGGAGCTTAGTTATAGTTAAGTAATATTTTATAGAGAAAACATAGTGTTACAGTTAAGTGCCTGGAATCTGGAGTCAGACTGCCTGAGTTGGAATGCTGCAACTCTGCATTTTATTAACTATGTGATGTTGTGCAAGTTACTTAGCTTCTTTGTGCCTTAATTTCCCCATCTGTAAAATAGGGATAACATTAGAAGCTATTCCGTAGGGTTGATGTGGGGATTAACTTTATTTCACATAAAGCATGTAAAACAGCACACAGCTAATACACAAATGTTAGCTATAGAATTATTTTGTGGTTTCTGGTTATTTTCCCATTAGAATATAAGCTTAATGAAGACAGGGACTTGTATCTGTTTCATTTACTGCTATATCCCCAGCATACAGAACAGTACCTAGCACTTAGTAAGTGCTTGATAAACACTTGGTGAATGAATGAATGGAGTAAATAAATATGATGAATAAGTTTTTGGAGACTTTCCTGGGGGGGAAAAAAACCTAACCACATACTCAAGATTCCAAACCAATATGAAACAGCTTTTTCCCTGGTTTAGAACCACATGTATGGTCATGTTCCTTGGGCAGATTGGTTCTCTTTCATGAACCTCAGCTTTCTCACTGGTTAGATGAGAGTATTTCTACTCCATAGGGTTAATGTGAGGAATAAATAGAAACGTGCAAATCCTTTTTAAATGGAACAACGTAATACAGAATAGTAGACATGGCTATTATAAGGCTATTTGAGCAGTTTGATGTAAAGATCGGCTGTATTTATTCTTGAAATTCTCAGGAACACCAAATTGTTTCTGCTTTTACAGAAATCAGTTGGGAGGATGGGGCTAATCAAAGGAATTCATTGAATTATTCATCAGATATTAACTGAACAGTTATTTGATGTTAGGGCCCACACAAGCAGGATAAACGAGACCAGCACAGTTCCAGCTCTCAAGGAAGTGCAGTGAAATGGCGTGAACACACATGGCGTGCTGAGAGCTGGAGGGTGAGAAGAGTGGCTCAGTAAAGAAATGAGAGTGACAGTGTAGTGTGTACAAAGACACTGGGTCATGGGTGAAGTCCCTGGGATACGTTTGAGACATCTTTCTGGGCTATAACTATACCAGCACAATAGTAATTGTCTTTCTTTTTTATTTTGTTTGTCTCCTTCCTAGTTTTGTCGCTGATGTAAAGCTCAATAATTATAGTACATTTATAAGTAAGAACTGCAAATTTCACTCTAGAAAATTTAAAGGATAAAATCTAATGAAGGACCAAAAATAAAAAGAGCAATGTTCTCAGATAGAAAAACTTAAAATCATAAATACTACTCCTTTCCCAGTTAAAGTATAAATTTGGGACTTTAAATATTTTAATTTTGGAATTGGTCAAAACTATTTTGAAGCTTTTATGGAAGTATGTCTGATGATAGGAAGCCAAGAAAAAAATTGTAAAGAATGGTTAGGGGTGACTTGCCGCAACAGATGTCAGAAGTTACTGTGAAATAATTGAGTTCAAAATTTGATGATATTGGCTCAGAAATGAACAAATAGATAAGAGGACATGAACAGAGTCCTGAATTAGAGGCAAGTATATATGAAATCTTAATATAGACATTATTTATTTAGAAAATGATGTTGGTATAATTCATTGTGTTTCTGGGAAAAAACCAAGTTAGACCCCCATATCACATAATATACAAAATAAATTCCAGATAGAGTAGAGATCTAAATTTAAAAGACAATTTAAACTATTAGGAAAAAAACTTAAGAGAGTATATGTCTAACCTTGGGTTAATGGAGATCCTCTTGAAACACGTAAAATAAGGAATGGTAAATCCAAAAATTTTTGAAGGCCATAATAAAGTCAGATAAATGCTATACTGAAGGAAAATGAAGAACACATAGGCAAAGAGTTAATATCCTAATAACAAAAATCTCCTATAAACTGCCGGGCACAGAGGCAATCCCAGCACCACAGGAGAATCCTTGAGGATGGGAATTTGAGACCACCCTTGGCAACATAGTGAGACCCAGCCTCTAAAAAAAAAAAAAGAAAGAAAAATTAGCCAGGCGTGGTGGCACATGCCAGTGGTCCCAGGTACCCAGGAGGCTGAGACAGGAGGATCCATTGAGCTCAGTTCAAGGCTGCAGTGAGCTGTGGTTGTGTCACTGCACTCCAGCCTGGGTGACGGAGCAAGCCCTGTCTAGTTTTTTTTTGTTTGTTTGTTTGTTTTTAAAAACAAACAAACAAAAAACCCCCACAACTCCTGTAAGCTCATAAGAAGATAGTCGAATAGAAAATGGTAAAGGAGAAAGAGATCCTTCAAAAAAAAAAAAAAATGGCCATAAACAAGGAAATTAAAATTAGGGATTCATTCTCACTCAGATTGGCACCACTTAAGAAGTACAGTATACCGCTGGTGAGGATATGGGGATACAGGCACTCATATAATGCTAGTAGAGCTATGAATTGCTATATCCCTTTGGGAAAGTAATCTGGCAATATTTATTAAAAACAAGTGTACCCTTTTACCTGGCAGTCCCATGTGGAGGAATCCATCCTGTAGAAATATGAGCACCAGTTAGTAAGGATTTGGTTTCAATAGCAATATAGCAACAATGTTCATGGTGGCAGGCAAAAAAAAAAAAAATACAAGTTTTAATAATCACCAAGGAGGAATGATTGAACAAATTATAAAACGTTTATTCTGTGGAAATACACAGTTTTCAAAACATATGTTCAATTCAGATTTTTTTGTCCATAAGAAAACTAGTTGCTGAGGAAAATGTTTGGCATTATCATATTTTGGTTTTGTTTGTGTAAAAAGAACCCACATGTAAATTGGTGTGCAGACCATGGTAAAAGGAGTGGAAGACGACACTGTTGGCAGATGATCAGCCCTGGTACCTGGGGCTCTGAGGAGGAAGGGCAGCTGGGAAATCCTGTTAGCTTTTACTTTATGGATATAGTTCCTAGGATTGTTTGACTTTGCAGCAAGCATGAGCGTGTATTACTTTCATAAGTTAAAAAGATGGAATAAGAAGGAGGTGAATGGAAGAGTTTCACTTAATTCTAATTTACAAAAATTATTGTTCATTTGTTTTATATTAAAGTATACTTTAAGTGTGGCCCATCTTTCTAGAAATAAACCAGAAATGTTACAAGTTATGATAAAAAGACACAGAGTATCTGAAAATTTTCTTTCTTAATCTCTGGAATGAAAATAGCCTTTGGGATTTACACATTTACTTTATAAATATATTTTAGGGTAGAGTGTAACTAGTTGCCTGCTTTGGTGAAGATTACCTAGAAGATTTTGTAGTGATTTCTAGCCCACTTTTGCAAAAGAATTGAGCATTAATAAAAATAGAATTTTAAATCCATTCTAAGAAAGAGAAGAAAACAAGAATGCTAACCTTTATGTTCCAAAAATTCCTGCATTAAATACAGGTCTGTGCTTCTTAGCATTAAGGGAGGGGTAAAGGGGTAGGGAGAGAAAATAAGATTTTATGAGGGGAGAAAAATTCTCTTCCTTTCATCCAAATTCTGAAAGATATAAATTATATGGAACCTTACGGAGGGCAATACTGCTTTCATAATCCAGGACATTCACAATTCTGTCCCAAATTCAGAAGCTGCTATTGTATGACTTTTTGGTAAAAAGCTTAGACCAGTAAAAAGCAAGTCAGTGAAGATAATTTTGGCCAAAGAGATCTCTTGTTTCTTAAATGCAATATGTATGTTAATTCCTAACTTACTTTTTTGAATAGAGCTGAGTAAAAATTTATACTGAATAAAGCAAAAATTTGCAAAGCTAGATTTATTAGGGAAGTTTAAGAGAACCTCTCAGTAAGTACCCTCGTTTACTTCACAAGGATTTATATAAATAAAGCAGGGGTACAAATCATTCAGTGGTGAAAATCAAGTCTTTTAAATGTTTTTAGGAACACTTTGTTAATTTAATTATGATCATGTTATTGCAGAAACTTTAAAATAATTATTTAACAAGTTTTATTGCCCTAGAAGACAGATTTTCACTAATAGTAGCATCACCTTCTTACAAAGAATTTCAATTAGAATTTGTATCCAACATTAAGTTCTTAGTTTATGGAAATTCTCTGAATTTTTAAAACTAGTGTTAAATAGTGCAAACGTGGGGTTTTTTAAGCTATGATTTAGACCTAACTATTGTGCCAGGCTTTTTTTTTTTTTTTTTTTTCTCCTTTCCCTGCTCTGTTGCCTGGACTAGAAGAGTGCAGTGGCATCATCATAGCACAGTGCAACCTCAAACTCCTGGGTTCAAGCCATCCTCCTGCCTCAGCCTCCCGAAGTGCTAGGATTTAGGCTTGAGCCATCACTCCCGGCCAAGTACAGAGTTTTTAAAGTTACTTTTATTACGTACATTTTTAATTTCCTTTGAGGGGTCTAGACTTGGTAGGTTGCCGGTGGTGGTTGAGGCCTCCTTTGTTCACACCTGTGGACCTGATGTGGCTGAGTACCCTCAGCAGTGAGGCTTAGTGTAAGTAAGTATGCTGTTTGTTTAACCTGTGCTGTTTTCTCTTTCAGACGGGGAACTGGTGCTTTTAAATCCAGAGTGGGACTGCCTGCGCCTGCTCCTGTTATCAATAGCAAATATGGACTCAGAGAAACAGATAAACGTTTAAATAGGCTTAAAAAGTTAGGTGACAGCAGCAAAAATTCAGACAGTCAATCTGTCAGCTCTAACACTGATGCAGATACAACTCAGGAAAAAAACAATGCAAGTAAGTAAGGGAGATTTGATAAGCATATCTTTAAGTATTTTCACACAATTTGCTTTCTAAAGTGTGCTTCAGTAGTTTTAAACTTTTAAATATTGAGAGAAACCAGGACCCATGAGTGTTGGCAGCACTGCAAGGTTCTCGAAAGGATTTGAGTACTAAGGCACACTCTGTATCTCACCTCCAAATTCAATATCATACTCTAGACTGTTTTTCTTGAATGCTTGGTAACTGGATATTGAGTTCTTCATATGTTCCAGGGTCATCATATGTTTGAGAAAATCATTTTCAAGGTGTTAGTGACACTTTAATGATATCGTTAGGCCCTACAAGAAGACAAAGGACTATGTAGAATCATATAGGCTTTTACATGTTCCAGTGTCTAGCCAGTCTGTTTGGAAAAGATGATGGACTTAGGTAATTCATAGCATCTGGCCTCAAGGCTTCCACCTTTCTACACTTGGTTACCTTTTTAAAAATGAACTAACCCAATTCACCAAACCACCAGTTACCAGACTCAGAATTGTGATAGAGCATTTTGAATGTTGCTATATTATGACATGTTGTATATTAGCTACTACAGAAAGTAGGAAGAGAGATGAAAAGGAGAAAAAACCAAGCTTGGAGATACCAGTTGTTTATGGGGGCAAGATCTAATGGAAACTGGAAAAAGGATGAAGAATAAACAAAGAGAAAATAAAGAGAAGAAAATCTAAATGGGCAAAGGAAAACATCATGTTTGAGGAGCTTTCACGTACTGGAACCATTCTAATTGCTACTGTTTTTCTGGGTAACACCAGTTTTCTGTAGTTGCCACTAAAGCAGTAGAATCTTCAGTCTGACTTGTCTCTGAGAGAGGCGGAAGTTGTAAAGTCTCACTTGGTGATTCCCAAAGTATGCCTGTGTTGGCACTTAAACGTCTAGTAAGACTTCTTAGCACTTAGGAAGCAGAGCCCTCTGAGATACTGATTATTTTAGGCTCTTCTCCCTACTTTCAGATGTTCTCAGCCCAACACTGGGTACTCCCTTCCCCTACAGAAAATCCTGAAGAAAAGGGACGGTGTCTCCCATGATGGTGAATGTCACTGCCGTGAATTCCTGAATCTGCCTGCTGCTGGGAGTCAGAGGCCAGGTGTAGCCTCTGTAGTGGAAAAGCAGTACTGTAGTCCTATTCCAGTCTTTTTAGTTAATGTTCAAAGGGAACAAAAAAAGAAGAGTTAGTCAATCATTCACTGTTGACTGTTGATTCTAATAATAAATGCAGTGTAATGAACATTTGTTTTCTGAGTCTGGTTCCTTGGTGAAACTGGAGACTTGTGAAGCCCATTTTATAAATGCATACATAAAAACACTTAAAAGCCAGGCGTGGTGGCACGCACCTGTAATCCAGCTACTTGGGAGGCTGAGGCAGGAGGATCACCTGAGCCTAGGAGTTCAATACCAGCTTGGGAAACATGGTGAGACCTTGTCTCTCTTTAGAAAAAAAAAAAAAACCACACACTTAGGTGCGTGCTGCCATCTGTACATGGAAGTGACCACAAAGCTGCCCACATTGAATGGCTCTGTGAGGTACATGGGGGGATGTTTTGTGCTTTTGTGTATTGACTTTATTATTAGTATGTAGATACTGAACTTAGTACACTGCTTAGTTTAAAAGATCAAAACCCAAATAATGTTTGGAAGGTGTTACATCTACTAATATGTAGCCATTTATTTATTAATGTTAAACCAAATAATATTGGGAAATATTTATTAATAAACCAAATAGTTATTAAGAGCCTGCTTGTTCTTGAAGAGATAAAAAAGATGTTGAGACTCAGGCTTCTCCCTCAGGGAGCTTATGCCTTAGCTCCAGGGTAAGAAGAGCGCACAAGTAACTATGCAGAGCAGACTAGAAATGCCATTTTCCCAAGTTTAGAGGGACTAGATAATCCCTTTGGGCTGTAGTTCTCAGCATTACAGCATAGAAATACAGCACTTTGCAGTGACTGCTTATATTGGGGTGCTTGCTTTATTCAAATTACCTCTGCAGCATGATTGGAGTAATCTGAGGACTGTGTAACTAATATTGAGGTTATGGACAGAGTAGGTGGACGTGGCTCAGTGTTCTGGAGCTCGAGGCTCACTCACCTCTAAGACTGTTGTATACTAAATCACGTTCACTTGAGGATTTTCTCAAGTTCTTGTATTCTCTTAGGCTGTATTTCTTTTGGTGTTTGTGTCTCAACCATACCGTTCTACTTCTGAAAGAAACGCTTTTGGAAACTGCAGCTGGTAGCAAAGCCGGAGTTGGCAGAGCTCCTCTCCCAGGGTCGGCGGGTGCATGTTGTGTATATAGGTGCTGAGCGCTTTTAATTTGTGTGGTTGCTCGTCTTTATCTTGCAGTTCACTTACACATAATTTAGCAGCTGATAAGAGGAACGGCTTTCTTTGAACAGCATGTATAAATAAATATTTCTGTCTAGTTAGAAGAAAAAATATTTCTTCCTTCCACGCATGGCTTTTTTGGAAGGTATCTTGAGAACTACAGCTCGTTTGCTTTAGCATCCAGGAATGGAGACAAGGAATCCATTTTCACAAATGCAGTCCACAGGTCTGAATTATAATGCAGTTATTGGAGTATTCTAGTTTTTCAGGCTGCTTGTGCCTTGCTGGCTGGGCTGCCCCCTGTTAGTGCTGTGATACGGGATGTGAGACCAGAGGCTCTTGAGCAGTGTGGGAAGATACGGACACAGTCCCTGCAGGTACCACAAGTCGGGACAAGCCCCAGAAGACTCAGCCAGTAGAAGTTCATCTTAACTAAGGAGCATCTGTCCTAGACATAAGAGGCAGGGGCACCATTTCTCACTATCTCACCGATCACTGACATCACTAATTAATCAGAACACTTTTCTCCTAAGTCTACAGGTTGCTTCAGAGTTCTTGCCAGCGCCCTGTTCCAGGTAGCCAGACCGTGTGGGTCACATTAGATGAAAGCTACTTGTGCCTAGTAAACTTGATACTGAGGTCTGCAAAGTCCCATCAAGGGTTTTCTGGAGTCTCAAGTTCTAGAGATGCTGAACTGCATGTGCCCCGTATGTTATCTAGGTTCACGTTGACAGTGCATTTCCCTTGCGATCTGAGCACTCAGGAAGGCTCTGGTGTCACTTTGCAGCTCTTATATCCGCTTGTAAGTCTTGATGCCACACTGCCTTATGGTTTTGAGGGCACCCTGGAATGACCATGATAGCCATGCAGTGGGTCCTTTACCTGTGAGTTATGACACCATAGTAATTCAGTGGTATACCTGATAAGCAGCATAACAGTGATTAAAAACTAGGGATCTTGATTTGAGCCACAGGCCTACGGTCAAGTCCCATCCCTGCCAGCATGCCTAAGATCATCTGTCTTAGGCATGCTAGTCCATGTGAACTTGGTTTTCACAAGGGTTTAATGGCACTCCAAGGGTGTTCGTTAGGGTTGACGTCATACTAATTTGGCCATGTTGCACAGCACTCAGTATATATAGTAATTGCTAAGAAGGATATGTATCACCATCTAAAATTACCATCCAGGTTTATGCATTTGGGATTTGTCCCAGCCGCTAGAAGAAGATAATCACATAAGGTATGTTAGTGCTGAAGGAAGGGTAACCACAGGCATATCTTGTCTCCACTTGTGCGTAATCCTTAGTATCTTGTTAGACTTTTTAAAAATTACTGACTTTTGGTTTGTGGCCACAGTCTTCCTCCTCACTGTCTGAAATTTTCAACCCCCCAAAGACAGCATAGCACCTTCTCTGGACAGTGAAGGACTCTTGGCACTACATTGGACTCTCATCTTAGTCTCATTGCTCACATTTCTCTTGCCTGGTTTATCTGTGTCTTTTTTGGCCTTTGACTTGATGAGCATACCTTTTGACTGGGCTTTTGATGGAGTAATGCTTTTAAAACAAAAGGAGAATACAGTGATGAATACACAACCATACAAGTAAAATCTCTATTGAAGTAATACATAGCATCAAATGCAGTCCGTTTTGTGCTCAGTTTAGACACAAACACATGAAAGAGCTTTGGGGTACTACTGCCAGCAATGAATCTTTTGGAAGGAGGGTATGGGATGGAGAGAGCCTGGATTCAGAATCACCACAAAATGGGATTTCATCTAATGGATAAAATAAGTGCCAAGTAAGGAGAGTCTTAGGTGCTATGAGAATACATAGGAAGGACACCCTGTCTTACCAAAAAAGCCACAAAAGTCTCCCTGAAAGAGGTGGGCCTAAGCTGAGACTGACGGGGGGATGAGAAGTTGACCAAGTGAGGCATGTTCAGAGCAAAGGGACTTTCATACAATGATATTGGTCAAGTGGAGGACTTGAATAGAAGATGACTTGTTCTCCAGTGCCATCACTGGAGTACACGACGGGAAGAAGAGATGTGACCAGAGTTTTATATTTTGGACTTTATTCTTAGGGCATTAGGGTACTACTGACAGGTTTAAAGCCCAGAAGTGACATGATATACTGGGAAAACCCTTCTGGCTACACGGTAGATAACAGATTGTTGGGAGAGAGAGCAAGCAGACGTAGTTCTGGCAGGTGACCATGGCATTTGGAACAGGGAAGAGTAGATGGGTTGCAGTGACATTGCAGGGGTGGACTCCATAGGATGTGGTGATTGGATGAGACAGGGAAAGTGAGAGTGAAGGATGACCTCTAGTTTTCTGGTCCGGCAGCTGGGCAGATGGTCGTTGTACTGCCTGAGAGGGAGCACGTGGAAGGGGAAGCTGCCAGGGGACTTGACGGTGAGCTCAGTCTAGGCGTGTTGTCTGTGAGGGGCTTAGAGACAGCCTCAGTCAGCATTCGGTGATCTGGATCTATAATTTAGGAGAGAGGCCAGAGAAAGGAGTTAGGGAATTATCAGCATGTAAGTGGTAATTGGCTGTGGGCAGTGGGTGCTTATCAGCTGGGTGGTGGGGGCCTGAGGAATGATAGTCTAGGGGCAGATGGAGGAGGAGTGCTAGGGATGGGGGAAGGAAGCCCAGGGGAGTGTGCTCATTGACAGCCTAAGGAAGAGAGGATTTCTCAAGAAAAAATGGTTATCAGTGTCATATTCAGAGAAATGAAGGGTTGAGAAGTGTTCATTGGATTTTATAACGAAGTCACCGGATTGGCAGATGCTGTCTTGTTGGAGGGGCAGGCTGGATCCAGGTTGCAGGAGATTGTGTGGAGAATATGATACGTGATAACTGAGTAGGGGTGATTGCAGGTATGTACTAAGAATAGTATGGAAAGAGGAAGAATAAGATTGAGAACCACTAAGCTTGCTCATACATCAGTCCTTGAAGTAGCACAGGGTGAGTGAAGGCTCATCATGGCCACACTTGGGAAAGCCAAGCAAATGGCAGCCAAACAAATGCAGGTGTGTCCTAGGTTTTGCCTGGAAACAAGCAAAACACTAGTGTCTATTAATAGTGCATCTACTCAGTCCACCTTGTAGGCAAGCCATGTAAGCATAAAGAAGTCCTTTCACAAAAGGATTCCCCTAAACAGCCTTATTTTTAAAAATATTTTCTACCAAGTAGTTCTGTATAATTCCAGTTCATCATAAATCACTCATTCTCAAACGGGGTGGTATTCAAATTTCACTACTCCTCTAAAATAAGTTGCCCCTTGTTAGCAGCCCACATGTATAAGTATGTTCTTGGTTTAGTCATTGGAGCTCTTCACTCTGAATTTTGGTAGTTCAGGTACCCTGAAGCCATTTATGATCTAATCTCTGAGTACAGAGCCTTATATTCTTGGTGGTTTGATGTTTTTGGAATCCTTGTTACGCATTCGTGCTCCTCTCTCAATAAAAACTAATGGTAACTTGCTTGCTTAGCCAGGCAGAAGGAATGGCAGTTGCCCTGGCAACGCTCAGGCGTTGTTGGAAGCGACAGAAACCTTCTCCGCAGCATCCTGATCCTCACTCTGGGCCGGCAGTGTGCTGGGCTTACCCATATTCCTTGTTCTTGTTCTCCCTGTTTTTTGGTGAGAGGTGGTGAAAATCAGTCAATTCGGTCATTTTAGCTTCCCTAGTGAAGGGAACATCTTTAAAGGATGTTTTGATCAGGAAGAGGCTTTTGAAGTGGGGGATGTGGGAACAAAGTAATTGAGAAATTGACTTGCGTAAAATTATAAATAATAGTCCAGAATGTAAATGTAGAGGGAAAAAATAGCAGAAAGTCACTGGCAAGGCCGGAGACACTGCAGTAGCAGCTTGCGCTTGAGTCACACGTAAAGCCTTTGAGAAGCCATTCAACTGTCATGTTAGTTCTCAGGTTATAGTTACCACTAGGATCCTTGCAGCCTTTCTGTATCCTTGTCCTGGAGGAAAGAAGTATGCCGTTTGTCCTGAAATGTGTTATTCTAGCAGCCTGTCACTGCTTTCTCTTTCAGTGTGACTGTTGGCATCAGGCAGTCACCGAAGGTGTGGGCCCAAGTCAGTTCTGCAGCTCATCTGCCAGCTCAGTCGTCTTCTGGTCCTCACAGAGGTGACGGGAACGACTTAGGATAATCAGTTCTTTTTCTAGCGACGGTGTATTTTCTGGAGTAACAAAACACAGATCTTAGGATCTATTTTTCTTGTTTGAAACCATTGTAATAGAATTTGTCTCTTAGGGCCTATTAGTAATATATTTCTGTTCTGTACTACTGGCCAAGTACTGTACTTACTTCGGGTTAATGAGTAATGGGTTTTAGAAACATATTTAAAATGACAATTTTAAGAAGAGTTTGTAAAAGAAAAGAAAACCATGATTTTTACTTAGCTTTTCTTCAAATCTTCTATGTGGGAAAATACTAAATCAAGAGAAAAAAGGCCTTCGTTCGGACCAGCATCATGACAGATTAAGGAGAGGCTTAGAGTGAAATCTAGGTCCCTGCTGTGCTAAAAGCTCCTAACTTATCTCAGAAATGAATAGATGCCCATAAATTAGAAAGGGAACTTCAAAGAAAAGCCGTATAGGGAATGTGTGTGCCGGCAAAATCTGAACTGTTGTCTGTTTTCTACGTCTGTATAATCTCAACATACTATAGCTAATAGTCTGGTTTGGGGCATTGTTTTGTTGAACTCTGCTGTGTTGCCAAGGCTATTTTTCACCTTTTTTTTTTTTTTTTTTTACCTTACAGCTTCTAACCGAAAATCTTCCGTTGGTGTGAAAAAGAACAGCAAGAGCAGAACGTTAACACGGCAGTCTGTGTCAAGAATTCCCGCCTCTTCCAGCTCTACCTCATCCAAGCTAACTCACATAAATAATTCCAGGGTACCAAAGAAACTGAAAAAGCCTGCAAAGCCTTTACTCTCAAAGATAAAATTAAGAAATCACTGCAAGCGGCTGGAGCAAAAGAATGCTTCAAGAAAACTCGAAATGGGAAATTTAGTACTTAAAGAGCCTAAAGTAGTTCTGTATAAAAATTTGCCCATTAAAAAAGATAAGGAGCCGGAGGGACCAGCCCAAGCCGTGGTTGCTAGCGGGTGCTTGACCAGGCACGCAGCACGAGAACACAGACAGAATCCTGTACGAGGTGCTCACTCGCAGGGGGAGGGCTCGCCCTGCACCTACATAACCCGGCGGTCAGCGAGGACAAGAACGAGTCTGCAGGAGGCCTCTGACATCAAGCTTGAACCAAATACGTTGGATGGCTATAAAAACAGTGTGGCGGAATCTTGCCCAGACAGCGGGGAGCACGCAGCTCCCACTGTGCAGGAAGAAGAACCGGCTCATGAGACCGCACAAAAGGGGGAGACAAAGTGTCACAAAAATGACACTGGCGTGTCCAAAAAGAAGTCACGACAGGGAAAACTTGTGAAGCAGTTTGCAAAAATAGAGGAATCCACTCCGATGCATGATTCTCCGGGGGAAGATGATGCAGTGCCAGATCTGATGGGGCCCCATTCTGCCCAGGGCGAGCACAGTGGCACGACAGGTGTGCCTGTGAGCTACGCAGACTGTGCTCCTTCGTCTGTCGGTTGTGCAGTGGTCACATCAGATAGCTTCAAAACAAAAGACGGCTTTAGAACTGCAAAAAGTAAAAAGAAGAGGCGCATTACGAGGTATGATGCACAGCTGATCCTAGAAAATAACTCTGGGATTCCCAAATTGACTCTTCGGAGACGTCATGACAGCAGCAGCAAGACAAATGACCAAGAGAGTGACGGAATGAATTCTTCAAAAATAAGCATCAAGTTAAGTAAAGACCATGAAAATGATAATAATCTCTACGTAGCAAAGCTAAATAATGGATTCAACTCAGGATCAGGCAGTAGTTCTACAAAGTTAAAAATCCAGCTAAAACGGGATGAAGAAAGTAGGGGGTCTTATGCAGAGGGGCTTCATGAAAATGGGGTGTGCTGCAGCGATCCTCTTTCTCTCCTGGAGTCTGGAATGGAGGTAGATGAGTACGGTCAGTATGAGGAAGAAAGTACAGATGATTCCTCCTCTTCTGAGGGAGATGAAGAGGAAGATGACTATGATGATGACTTTGAAGATGATTTTATTCCTCTTCCTCCAGCTAAGCGATTGAGGCTAATAGTTGGAAAAGACTCTATAGATATTGACATTTCTTCAAGGAGAAGAGAAGATCAGTCTTTAAGGCTTAATGCATAAGCTCTTGGTCTTAATTTGACCTGGGATAACTACTTTAAAGAAATAAAAAATTCCAGTCAATTATTCCTCAACTGAAACATTTTAGTGGCAGCACTTCTATTGTCTCTTCACTTATCAGCATAATATTGTAGAAAGTGTACAGCATCCTGACTCTTCTTAAGTCTGATTTGTGCAAATTTTTATCGTACTTTTTAAATAGCCTTCTTACGTGCAATTCTGAGTTAGAGGTAAAGCCCTGTTGTAAAATAAAGGCTCAAGCAAAATTGTACAGTGATAGCAACTTTCCACACAGGACGTTGAAAACAATAATGTGGCTACACAATTTTTTTTT
This sequence comes from Eulemur rufifrons, assembly GCF_041146395.1. NCBI lineage: Eukaryota > Metazoa > Chordata > Mammalia > Primates > Lemuridae > Eulemur > Eulemur rufifrons. The sequence goes on from NC_090988.1 coordinate 100,863,025, forward strand.
TAACTTTTAAGAGCATCAGTTGGCTCTTTAATATATGTCTAAATAATAATTTAAAACAAATCATAGTAGCAGCATATTAAGATTTTCTAGTATGCTAATATCACCAGCAACGATCTTTGGCTTTTTGATTTATTTGCTAGATGTTTCCCCTCCTTGGAGTTTGTCAGTTTCACACTGTTTGCTGGCCCAGGTGTACTGTTTGTGGCCTTTGTTAATATAGCAAACCATTGGTTGGGAGTCAAATTGGTTTCTTTAAAAAAAAAAAAAAATACATTTACACGCGTGACAGCTCACTTTTCAGTACATTATATGTACAAAGGTAGCAGTGTGCAGGATGAGTTTCGATACGGCGTATTTATTGCTTGTCATGTAAATTAAAGACCTTGTATTTAACTCTTTTCAATCCTTTTAGATAAAATTGTTCTTTGCAAGAATGATTGGTGCTTATTTTTTCAAAATTTGCTGTGAACAATGTGATGACAACAGGCAACGTTTATCTAATGAACTACAGCTATCTTAATTTGGGTCTTCAAGTTTTCTGTTGCACTTGTAAAATGCTACAAGGAATATTAAAAAAAATCTATTCACTTTAACTTATAATAGTTTATGAAATAAAAACATGAGTCACAGCTTTTGTTCTGTGGTAACCTATAAAAATGTTTGTCTTTGAAATTCAGTGTAAACAACTGAAAACAATGTATATGTTGTAAATATTTGTGTGTTGTGAGAAATTTTTGTCATAAGAAATTAAAAGAACTTACCAGGAAGGTTTTTAAGTTTAGAAATATTCATGCCAATAAAATAGGAAATTATAAATATATAGTTTTAAGCACTGCATCAGTGGGAGTTCTTGGCTTATGTTAGTTTATTATGAAAATATCAAAGATTTTTTGACTATATTTTCAGTTAAACAAAAAGAGGTGTCAGATTTAATTTGTTTTTTGAAGCACTTTGAGAAGAGAAATTAATTTTAAGTAACTTAATGAGCAAATTTTTTGATTACTACTTTATGTTCAATGCCAGGCTCTTTTCATTTCTCTGGATTACTTTACAAATCACTGGGCAAAAGATTTGGGAATATAAATCTGTAACAGGTGTTTGACACCAGTGGGTCTCTATTTCTGGGAAATGTGTACGTGTACTTTCAGACACAGTGTTCCTAAGTAAAATCCATTTAGGGGATTTGTATAGTATCTAGAAAAGTAGCCCATGTCTTAAGATGTTAAAAGGAATCTGCAGGTAATGAAAAGTCCAGTGGAGAAAACCTCAATGCTTACTGTTACTACAATTGATTCCTACCAGTTTCCAGGTTTGAGGGACATTATTTAAATTAAGCTCCTTAAACCTCTTGCCCATAGGTTCCAAATAGAAATTAATAAGGTTCATTAAAAGTTTTTAAAGTTTAGGTTGTTTTCACCTATGTTCTCTAAGGAATTACTTCCGTAGTCTTACATGGTCTCATCCTTGTTTGTTATGGTGCAGTCTAATTCCTCAGGTATTAATTTGGAAGCACATAGTAGACTTCCTTCCACCCACACCCCCTTCTGCCGCAACTGGAGGTCGTCACCTCAAGAGGGAGGGCAGCCCCTGGTCTCAGGAGCACCTGTCCCTAGGCACCTGGGGCACTTGGCAGCCCACAGCCAGTCCTCCTGGGCTCCCTGTGTCTGGAGAGTGCTGGAGGGCAGTGGGGCGCCTCTTTTCCCACCTTAGTTTGGGGTGTTTTGAAAAGTTTCAGAGACTAACATTTATATTTGAATACCAACAATAGCCATTTCAGGAATTACAATCTTAAGGAAAAAGTAACAATACATTTCCCATTTTTCTTCATTTTTAAGCTTAATTTTAGTAACTTATTTATGATATTTTAATTTTATTGTGGCCTCGTCTTTTGAGGCAGACCTTCCCATGGGTCTCAGAGCAGTGACATTTGGTAACGAATCACTGCCTCTCAGGAGTTGGTATGCACAAGCACTCAGCAGCCACTGTTGATGCCTTCTAGGGAAACCTAATTTCCGTTCTTAAAGGTAGGGGCCTCCGAACTGTTCTAGATCTGCTGTAGAACTTCACTGTGCGGAATGGTGAAATCCACACACTGTTGACCAGTTTGGAAGAGGTTGCATTCAATAAAACTTCTAGCTCGAGCTTATGCAATGATTCGTTAAGATTTTGGCATTGTAAGAATTAGGAAATGATCATAGAAATATATGTAAAGTATTCAATTTTCAATCATTTTTCAAATTACTGTTTTAAATTGTTTTGCTGAGTTGTAATACTTTTGAGATACAATGTATTCCTTGTACTGAAAGAATGAAAGGACTTTTTCAGCATTTGAGGTAAGTTCTTTAACGTTTCATTAAAAACATTTTTTACAAATATTTTGTACATGCACTTGCAGTATTGAGGTTAATCATTTTAATAAATTCGGAAATTAAAACAGTTTGGCCGCTGTTCACTGTATCTGAAAAGGAAAAATCAAAAATGGTGACTTCAAGAAGTTTTCATGTAAAACACAACATCAGAAAGTTTCTGAAGCTCTTCACTATCTGTGAGTGTTCGGTTCTCTAGTCCCGTCTTCCCTTGTTTGTGGTGCCTGCCACTCATTCTTCTCTCAGGAGGGAGACTCCCTTTTAAGTTACGTACCCTCCTAGCCCTTGAACTCGAGAAATACTTGCCCTCAAATGGAACAAAATAACATTTGGGTGCTTTTACAATCCATTTATTAATGGTTTCTAGTTACTGGTTTTCCCCCCCTCGCTGTATTGGGCAAAACTAGCATATCTAGGATTGGCATGGGTCCTTCTTTCTGCCATTTACTGTTGCAAAACCTAGTTGGAAGGAAGGAAATACGACTGGTGTAGGAATCAGGAAATGCATTTGCCCAGCTCTGCAACATCTGAGTAGCCCTGAGCAAGCTGCTTAATCTCCAAATCTTCTAGCACCTAGCACAACTCAAGTCAGTGTGGACACCGGGTCCTGTCACCAGTTAAGTGTCAGGCTGAACTGCATCCACTTTTTTTTTTTTTTTTTCCTTTTTGAGACAGAGTTTCACTCTGTTGCCCAGGATAGAGTGCAGTGGCAGGATCATAGCTTGCTGTAACCTCACACTACTGGGCTTAAGCTATTCTCCTCCCAAGTAGCTAGGACTATGGCACCACGACTGGCTAATTTTCCTATTTTTAGTAGAGACGGGGTCTTGCTCTTGCTCAGGCTGGTCTCAAACTCCTGACCTCAAGCGATCCTCCTACCTCGGCCTCCCAGAGTGCTAGGAGTACAGGTGTGAGCCACCGCACCTAGCTCTGCGTCCACCCTTGAGGATACTCTGGGTGAATGGTTCAGACAAGGCAAAGCATTGACTTTTCCTAATAAATATCTGACCAAACTTGGGTTCCCAGTATGGAAAAAGCTAAAACATGGCATGCCTGTTAAGTACTTCGGCATCTGATACAGCATATCGGGTTTTCTCTCTACTCCTTTCCAATAGCTAATGGCAGCTAGCTTGCCTGGAGCCCTTGTATGACTTATTTCTCAAATGCCACCTTTCTGTCCCTGACCTGCACACCACTGTGTACTCTGCAGCGGAATCCAGTGGCAAGGTGTGAACAGGCTGCCAGCCTCGGGGCCATTTTTGTAACCCGTTATGGCGAGCGTGGCCCTCACACTCAAGAGAAGGTAAGAAGGTCTCCAGTTGTCTTCTCCGTTCCTGACGTCCTGGAGCACATGAGCATTGCTTACGTTTACTAGTGATGGAACCTGGAGGAAAATGAAGGAGCACCAGAATTGGTGGGAAGGGGCAGGGTGTGTGAATGGCCAGGATTGGGAAGGGAGTCTCCCAGTTACGCTGCCTCCACACCTCTTCTCCTCTGCCGCTAACGTTCTCCCAGGGCACTGAGCTTACAAATATTCATGGAAAGGGAAAGCCGCTAGTCCAGAGGACAGACAGACTGCAAGCTCATGGCTTTTCTAATGTTCTGAAAAAATCAACCCTGTTACTAGATCGTATGTTCTCCTTGTCAGATTTCTGAGTTTTTGTGGTAAGTAGACAGTGGTTTCATCTTAGGGGCAGCTCACCCTGTTGGGTGCTCCACTGAGGGGCAGCAGAACGTGGTGGGCCACTCAGGCATGCCAGATGGCTGGCACCAGTCCGAGCCCCTGAGTGGCCTGGGTCTAGTGTGACAGCAGTAAAGTTACACTTCAGTATTTTGGGGGCACATCTTGTGTACTTGGTGTTGAGGGGGTGAGATTAAAGCCCTGGGAGAGGGTATCTTCGTCCGTTCTGTGCTGCTATGACAGAACACCACAGACAACAATTTATAAACAATAGAAGTTTATTTGGCTCATGGTTCTAGAGACTGGGAAGTCCAACGTCGAGGGGCCACTTCTGGTGAGGGCTTTGGTTATGCGTCATCCCATGATGGAAGGCATCCCAGGGCCAGCAAGGGGCAGGGAGCCTAACTTTTATCAGGAACTCCCACGATAACAGCATTAGTCCATTCATGAGGGCGGAGGCTCATGACCTAATCACCCCACAAAGGCCCCACCTCTCAAGACTGGTGCATTGAGGATTAAATTTCCAACCTGAACTTTGGGGGACAAACTCAGACCATAGCAGTGAGATAACCTAGGGAAAGAGGGCTGAGCACAGCCCCTGGGCCTGGCCTCACGGAGGCATGGAGGGCCATAGGGAATGCTGCTCTAAGGCCACTGGTCCTCTGTGACCTTGGAGAGCACAGATTGGGGCAGCCCTGGGAGGAGTGAGGGAGGATGGAGCCAGGAGAGGAGGGGCCTCACTTATTAGTAAGAGACAAGCAAGTTTCACCTGTGAGATGGGAGGCTCCCACGGGGGACGTGTGTTCTGAGAAGGGAAGTGAAGGAGTCGTTCAGAGGGCTGGGGGTGAGGGCGGTCTTCAGAGTACAGATCTGTCTTCCTTCCAAGGGAGGAGACAGTAATGGGCTGTGGCGGGGAAGCCAGTCCAGCGTGGGGTTTCCTTGTCCGTGAAGCAGGGGCACCTGGAATGAGGAGACGAGGCTTGAGGAGCGTGAGAGAGATGTGAAACAGGATGGGAAAGCGAGCTGGCTGTGGAAACCTAGTATAATTCATTCAAGAAATACATATCTGCCCATCACCTTCTAGGTACCATCAGTGTCCCGGACGCCCCAGAGGGCGAGGGCTGGTGGCAGCACTTTTCTGCACGTGTGAGCCTCTGGCCATGGCCTTTAGCCAGGTGAGGGCCATAGCAGATGGCAGGCTGGGGGGCATAGTGTCTGGGTTGGCGGGAGAGCAGGTGGATGAAGGGCTGTGCATGCACACAGGGAAGAGAAGGTGAGTCTGTGGGCTGAGTGGGCCACTGGCCGGGTGAAGGTGGAGGTGTAGAAAGCCTGGAGACTGCAAGCCAAGGACAGCCAACCAGTGACGAGAAGAACAAATGGGGGGACAGGCAGAGGGTGGGGGCAGAGGGTGGGCTCTCAGAGCATTGGAGGGGCTGCATTTTCTGCTCATGACAAGGTCCCCAATGGGGCCTGGGGGAGAATGTTCCTGGCAATGAGAAGTCACACTTGTGACACATCAGGGCATTGGTCACCTAAGATGATGGCAGAGAGCTTCGCAAATGGCCTCCGGTGCACTTCCAGTGAGCGCAGGGGACTGGGGTCCAGAGCCCTGGGAGCCAAGTGAGCATGGCTCCGGAATGCCACTCCCCAGACAGGCAGCCAGACAGGAACGGGCCCGTGGGGGGACAAAAGGGGGAGATACCCTAGTCGAGGTGGATACCTTGGTAAATATGTTTTTAGTGCACGAAGGAGGTGGTCGCAGCTTTGAGGGACCAGGAGGGTGACTTGAGCCCAGGAGTTTGAGGCCAGCCTGAGTAACAATAGGAATCACTGCTTTTTATCACTTCCATGCAGTTATGTGGGGCCAGAAGTTTGTCTAAAGGTTATGGTGCAGGTAAGTGGGGTGACTCACGCCCATTAGTCACATATGCTCAGGGAGCTTTGGAAGTGGGAGAGGTGCCACTGCCCCCGGTGCGCCCCGGCCCCTGGGCCCCTGAAGGGTGCCGCCCTCCTCATCTGGAAGAGTGAATCAAACAGGAACCTGCCTGGAGACTGCAGAGGTCCAGGGTTCCCTCCAGGCAGGCAAGCTGCAGGTCTCGGCGATTTTAATAGTCACTTGACGCAAGTGGAACCCAAGGGCAAGGGAATAACTGTGTTCGATCAGGAGAAGGTTCCTTGTGTTATCCTCTAAAATACAACTGTGGTCACCCTCGAGACAAGTGTTTTCTCTCACGGGACAGATTTTGGAAGCTCTAAAGCAGGGTTCTATTTACAGAGTTGATTTACATCTCAGAAGCACATTGGTTAAGCAAGTTATGCTTTTGCCCCTATTTATGGGTGCTTGTTGCTCCCTGGGCTGCTGGTTGGGTAATTTTGATTTTATCACACCAGCCCCTGTGGGAGTGGGGAATTGGACACTGATTGGAAGTGACCACAAACTACAGGCCGGGAGTCCACGGGAGTCTCGGACTTAACTTTTCTCCCAGCCTATGGTAGGTTGGAGACTCTCCTATAAACAAAACTGCTATTTTTGTTTCCTCCTCTTGCCAGTCAAACCACATTTTTCTTCTAGGGGTAAGAGGTGAGCTGAGGAGGCTAAGCCTCACCTCCGGGTGGCCCAGAGCCAGCTGCCTAGGGCTGGCACGGTGAGGACGTGGGGTCGGGCAGTGCCCCTGGCGTGCTGCTCCGCCCTTCCTCAGCCGTGTGACCCTGAGCTAAGTGCTGCCCTTGCCTGAGTCTCGGTTCTGTCACTTGTAAAGCAGGGGTAGTAACAGCACCTAACTCCGGGCTTGTAGAGCATTAAGTGAGACAGTGCCCAGGAGGCCCTTCATGCCTGGCCTGGCACCCAAGTCAGCAATTAGTGTCAGCTGGTACCCACGTCCCACCTCAACAGTCTGTGCGTGGCACCCCAGACGCCCACTGGGCCTCTGCTCTGCCTCTGCCCTCTGCCCTCTGCAGCTGACACCTGCTCAAATTGCCTTGATCACAACCTTCTCTGGCCCAGCCTCAAAACACAAAACCATTCTAGTTCTTTCTTCCTCTGGCTGATGCCTCTTTGTCAGCCAAACCATGCGTCCTCTGCTCACCTGAAGATGCTGCTCCATCCCTGTTCTTCTCTCTCCTGCTTCTGTAGGAGTCTCTCTGGATTCACCTGTTCCCTTGACGGCCTTCCCTATTTGAATGCCAAATAGGTGCTGGGCGCTGGAAAGGCACATGAGCTCCAGGGGGATTTTAAACCCAGCATTTTCCCTCAAGGGAAACAGATGCACAAATAGCAAGAACGTGTGAAAATTGCTTGGATACATGTATATGAGAAGTATGGAAAGAGCACCAAGGAGAGTGCCTTGTTTCTGCTGGGGACCAAGCAAGGCAGGCTTCATGGAGAAGATGAGATTAAGAAGGGTGCTGAGGGATGAATAGGAGTTCATAAACCCAAAGAGCAGAGGGGCAGTGGCCGTGTGCAAAGTTCTGGAGACAAGGAAGGACAGGGTGTCTTCTGGGAAGGATGGCGAGAAGCTCGCCATGGCCAATCCAGAAGGTTTGAAAGGATGATAGGTGGGGCCTGGCCTGCAGCCCTCAGGGGCCGTGATGGGCACGCAGTGAGCAGCCTCAGGAGCAAATCGTCCCTACCACTCCCCAATTTAGCAGCTCTACCTAATTGTGCCTTTGTTTCCTGCTCTGTAAAATGAAGATGATAGTAATAGCCACCTCATTGAAGATCAAATAAAACAACAAAAAGATGCACTACATCTGGCACATGGTGAGTGTTCAGTAACTGTTAGTTGCTTTTGTTATTTCCTTGAATCTGATTGCAAAGCCTGTACTTTTTCTCTGGCTTCAACGGATCAGATCCAGACCCAGCCCAAGTGCACCGCCCCCACTCCCGCCCCTGGCGCCCAGTCCCCACTGTGGCCCAGCCACCCAGGAGGCCAGAGCAGAGAGGGCCAGGCTTTTCACTGTACAGAGGCGGGGACAGTGACTCGCCTGGGGTCACACGGTGCACAGGAGGCAGAGGTGGACAGGGGCTGAGCCCAGGGCAATACCTGCTGTGCAGCCAGCCTACACACTCCCATGCTGGCCACAGCGGGCAGTGCCAGGCAGGGCTGCTCTGGGCTGGGACCAGCTGCTGTTGACATGTGATAACGCGTGTTTGTTTAGCTGGAGCCACTCACCCAAGGGGTTAATGTTCAACCCCTGCAGCAGGGAGCTGGCGCTGAGAGCACAGCCTGCCCTTCCTCCCCGGACAGTGACATGGCTGCTCTCGCCTTGGAGAGTGCCTGGCTGAGCGCTCCCAAATGTGTCTCTGGGATGTTTGGGAACATTGGGTCTGGCAGGGCTGGACCTCACCACCGTTCCTGGCAGGAGCCCGAGGCTCCAAGTTGGGATGGCAGTGCCCAGTGTCACCCGCCCCTGGCCCCACCACATTGGGCTGCTCCAGGCTGGGGGCCTGGGGACCCCTGGGAGGGCCTGGTGGGCTGTGGTGAGAGGATGGGCTAGGGGCGCTGCTGATCGGTGGCCCTGGGGCTCACCTGGCGGCACTTGCTTCTCCCTCTGCCTGGGACCCTCTCTCAGCCCACCCCTTATCTGAGCAGTTCCCTCTCACCCCTCAGGTCTGTGTAGACGTCTCCTCCCAAATCTTCCCTGACCCCTCACTCCCCTACCAGGGCTTCCTTCCACTCAGCCCTGAGCCCTCGAGCCGCATGGGGTCCTTGGGGCCTGACCGGTATTGGGCCCAGGGTGGCAGCGGCAGGCTGATGGGGAAGGGGCTTCCTCTCTGGGAAAGCAGCCCCCAGTGACTAGAGCCTCTCATCCTCAGAACCTGGGTGGGTTCAAGTCCCCCTGAAATCAAAGTCTCAGGCTGCCACCAGCGGTTGGAGCCCCTGGGCCAGTCACTGCCCCAGGGGAAGTGCGGAGCCCAGGTCAGCCTGGGCAAATGGGCTGCACCCAGGCCTGTGCCAGGACAAGTTCGTCCTGCCCAGCCCAGCCAATGTTGGCGTGAGGTCTGGCAGAGGGGCCAGCGGCCTCGCTCACGTCAACTTGCCGTGGGAGCCCCACAGACTGGCAGGGAATGTAGTGTCCCCTGGCTGGCCCTCTGGCCCAACTCCCGGCACAGAAACTGACCTTCCGGGAGGTTCCCACACAGCCCTGTGGGCTGGGCCCCCAGAGCACTGAGCTCGAAAACCCAGACTCACCCAGCCTCAAGGAACCAGCCTCTGCAGCGCCTGCGTACAGCCAAGACACACAGAGAGGGAAACTGAGGCCTAGTGACGGGCCCAGGCTATGTGCCACTAGGCAGGGGCAGAGCTGGCACAGGAACCCAAATCTCTCCCCCAGGTAAGAAGAGGAAGTGCTCTGGTCAGTGAACAGTGCTGTAGGATGAGAGGAGTGAGAGGAAGGCTGTGGGGTGCCCAGTGAGGGTGCCCAGTGGGTGACAGGGCCCTGGGCAGGCCCACTCCCACCTGCCAACCCAGGTGGAACTCCGGCCAGAGCTGCCCAATTCGGAAGCCGCCCTGTGGCCGGTGGGCACAGTGAGGACGCAGGGAGGGGCAGCCGGGTTAGCATATGGCCCCTGAGTGAGGAAAGAGGCAGAACTGGGTTGTGCTGGAGGTGAGCTGGGTGTGACCAACACGCCCACGTCAGGCAGCATTCCGGGCACTGGGTCAAATAAGCAGCCTGCGGCAGGGTGACAGTGTGTTATTGTCCACGTGGCTTCCAAAGGCCTTGGTGTCAGCTGGATTGACAGGGGCCCTGTTAGGACAGGCTGACTTTGGACCCCGGCCTCCAGGAGCTCCAGAGGTCCGGACTCCGCCTGCGCCAGCAGCAGCCACCCACAGACCAAGGCACCGAGGGGCCCCCTGGCGCTGTCTGCAGGGCAGCTTGCTGTGAGAGTCACTCGCTCATTCGAGTGGTGCTTGTGCCTCGATGTGTACTGGGCACCGGGGAACCCCCTCCCTGCCCTCAGGTTGTCCAGTCTGCCAGGAGGAGACACACACACACACACACACACACACGCTTTGGTTGGAGCTTTGATTAGGGCAGCGCAGGGGCTGTGTGCCCGGAAGAGTGCGTGTGTGTCCCTCCTGCAGGGGCTGGAGGACGGTTATACCCACAGCAGGGAAGACTTCTTGAAGGAAGCGTCCTTTGAGCTGGATTTTGAGGGAGAAGGAAGAGTTGGGCCGTGGAGGTGAGGAAGGGTCCTGCCGCCCTCGGCCCTGTCCCACCAGCTCCCCCCACAGTGGCCGCCTTCCCCCAGCACAGCTTTAACAACACACTGATGGCATTTTTGAAAGAAAGCACAGAGGATTGAATAGTGGAGTGGTAGCGCTCAGGCCCTGGGATCGGAAAGACCTGGGTTTGAGCCTAAATTCGGCCACTTACTGGCTGCAACGTTTGTCTTTCTTCATCTGCAAAATGGGCTCTGCGGGAGCGCTGGTGAGGATGAGATGACGCATGCGCGTGCTCAGCGCGGTGCCTGCATTTGCTCGGCTCTCTCGGCTGTGAGACGAGACGGTCCCTGAGGCTACCGGAGAGGACACTCCCCGCCCTCCAAGAGAACGTTCCTCCCCCACTGTCTCCTGGACGGTTCCAGCACGCCCCTGCTGCCAAGGAGGTGAGGAAGAAAGAATGGCCACCGTCTGCAGAGCTGGAACAATGGCTCTTGGCTTCCCTTGTCATGGTCATTCACTGATTCTGCCTCCTGGAGTCCATTCCCCCTTCTTTGGCAAAGGTCCCTTCCCCGTGCCCAGTTCATGGGGCTCAGGGTGGACAGGCTTCCCACCCCCAGCCCCACTCCAGGGCTGGCCCGTCAGAGAGCGCATCCCCCAGGCGCGGTGACCGGTCCAGGGATGAGCACATGACCAAGCTGGGCATGCAAACTTTGGCTGGGACCCTGAGGCGAGGCGACTTCTCTCCCCACTGGGGTTGCCTCATTGCTAGGATACGAGCCTGGAGCTGTTGGCCACCGTCTTGCCACCACGGGGGAGAGGCTGCCAAGGAAGTTGGACCAGACAGACTTTTGCAACCCGGATGCCTCTGCCTTTGCCAGCCTGCCAGAGTGCGGGGCGAGCCAGGCCTGGGTGATGGGATTCGGAGGCCACAGGCCAGCCTGTCACTGATTTGCCATGTGACCCAGGGCCAAGCACCACCCTACTCCAAGCTTCTGTCAACAGCAGAACCTGATCCCTGCCCCGTGGAGTACACGGGCTGGCAAGGCCCGGGTGAGGCGACGAGGTGGACGGAAGGAGCCATGCAGCCACTGCTAGAAGCTCATGAATGGGATCAAAGGGTGCGCTCTTTCGCCTGCCTGCCCTCACTCCACCGCGTGTCCGTGAGACTCCTGCACGTTGTCGTGTGCGTTGGCACCGACTCTTCTTCGTTGCTGCATAGTATTCCACTGTCTCAACACAACTGGATGTCTCTACAGTCCATTCCTGGTGGACATTGGGTTGTTTCCTGTTGGGATCTATGGTAAATAGAGATACTAGGGGCCAGGCACAGTGGCTCACGCCTGTAATCCTGGCACTCTGGGAGGCCGAGGCAGGAGGATTACTTGAGGTCAGGGGTTCGACACCAGCCTGAGCAAGAGCAAGACCCCATCTCTACTAAAAATACAAAAAAATTAGTGGGGCAACTAAAAATAGAAACAAAAAATTAGCTGGGTGTTGTGGTGAGCGCCTGTAGTCCCAGCTACTTGGGAGGCTGAGGCAGTAGGATTGCTTGAGCCCAGGAGTTTGAGGTTGCTGTGAGCTAGGCTGACTCCACGGGCACTCCAGCCCAGGCAGCAGAGTGAGGCTCTGTCTCAAAATAAATAAATAAATGATAGTGATACTAGGCACGTGCACACATGGCTTTTGGTGGACGTAAGCACTCAGTTCTATCGGGTGTATATGCAGGAGTGGAATTACTGGTTCACAAGACACGCGTATGTTCACAATCCAATTGTTTCTCCACACTCTGTTGTGAAAAGTTTCACGTCCGCAGAGACTGTGACAGAATTGGACAGTGCACGCCACGTACTCTCCACTTGAAGTCTACAGTTAGCATTCTACCATAACTGCCGCGTCGTGAGCCTCTCCACGCCCCCATTCCTGTATCTCTTCATTAGCCCATCTGCTTTTATTGATGCAACAATATAATTTTAAGGGGAAAAAATAGCAGGATGCAAAATTATTCAAAAACTGTAGACCTGGGAGGAGATGGAGCAAACTCCCAGTGGCCACGCTGCTGCTGTCTGGCCAGTAGGATTTCTCCCTTTGCTTTTCTGTATTTCCCACATTTTCTGCAGTGAGTTTCTTTTAATTTTTTTGATGAAGAAAAAAATGTTTTGGGGGGCTGGGTGTAACAGTGGCTCACGCCTGTAATCCCAGCACTATGGGAGGCCAAGGTGGGGAGATCACTTGAGCCCAGGAGTTTGAGCCAGCCTGGGCAACAGAGAGAGAGCCTGTCTTTACAAAAAATAAACATTAAAACAACAGCCAGGTGTGGTGGCACATGCCTGTGGGCCCAGCTACCCAGGAGGCTGAGGCGGGAGGATCCCTTGAGTCTAGGAGTTGGACGCTGCAGTGAGGTGGGAGCTATGATAGCGCCACTGCACTCTAGCCTGGGTGACAGAGTGAGACCCCATCTCCTAAAAAAAAAAAGATAAAAACAAAAATGAAAAAACATTTTAGGGCTGGGCATAGTGGCTCATGCCTGCAATCCCAGCTTGAACTCTTTTTTTTTTTTTTTTTTTTTGAGACAAAGTCTCACTCTCTTGCCCAGCTAGAGTGCCATGGCGTCAGCCTAGCTCACAGCAACCTCACACTCCTGGGGCTCAAGCAATCCTCCTGTCTCAGCCTCCCGGGTAGCTAGGACTACAGGCATGTGCCACCATGCCCGGCTAATTTTTTATATATATTTTTTTAGTTGTCCAGCTAATTTCTTTTTATAATTTTAGTTGAGATGGGGTCTCGCTCTTGCTCAGGCTGGTCTCGAACTCCTGAGCTCAAACGATCTGCCCCCCTTGGCCTCCCAGAGTGCTAGGATTACAGGCGTGAGCCACTGTGCCCGGCCCCAGCTTGAACTCTTAATCCAGACTAGGAGTGCAAGACTAGCCTGGGCAACATAGTGGGACCCTGCCTCTAAAACATAAATAAATAAAAGAAAAAAAATCATTTTAAATTAAAAAGGAGCTTTGTCTTTTATAGGATCGGAATTTCTTTCTTTCAGGAAGGGAGGCAATGGAGAGAGGAAGGAGGGTGGGGAGAAGGTTGGGAGAGCTGCACCTCCTTCAAATTAGAAGCCCAGGGAAGACCCAGGTGCCAGTTGGAGAACAGAGAGGGAGGAGGTTGGGGAAGACCATGGGTTCTGGGCGAGGCCCAGGCCTGCCTCTTCATAGACAGTGTTGTGGTTACCAGCAACTCCCACTCCCAGGGGTACAGCGGTCCCCAAACTTTTCAGCACTGGGGACTAGTTTCATGGAAGGCAATTTTTCCAGGGATGGGGGCGAGAGGGCGGTGGAGCTCTGTGGCCTGATACCCTAACAGGCCATGGCCTGGGGGTTGGGGACACAGCAGGGGCAGAAAGAATCCTGCCCAAGCCAATGCAGCAGCCCCAGGAGAGATTCGGTCAGTTGGCACCTCTGGGTCTAGCAGGGGCTTGCAGAACGTGGCGACGGGTGCCTAGTTCTGGAAACTTGCTCCCTGGAGGGAGAAAAGGCAGGAGTGACTGAAGGTGGTAGAACCTTGGCAAACTGACCCAAAGCCTCCTCACCTGAGACGTGTGAGCACAAGGGTGGAGGGCTCCACTCCAAACCCAAACAAATTGATCTATGAAGGGGGAAATCTCATCACAAATGGCATCTAAGATGAAACAGGGACAAGGTGATGGAGGGAGAGTCAAAGATAGGAGAGACAAGGGTACTGTGTCATGCCTACATGTTTATGTCATGAATATACAAATGGTTAATAAGCACAATAGGATGGCTATTAGTAAAAAGAAAACAAAAAACCAAAAAACAGGGGGTGAGGCGTGGTGGCTCACACCTATAATCCCAGCACTTTGGGAGCCCAAGGCAGGAGGATCACTTAAGACCAGGAGTTTAAGACCAGCCTGGACAACATAGTGAGATCTTATCTCTATAAATAACTTGTAAGATAAGGCAGGCATGGTGGTGCACACCTGTAGTCTCAGATACTTGGGAGGCTGAGGCACGAGGATCACGAGCCCAGGCGTTCCAGGCTGCAGTGAGCTATGATTGTGCCACTGCATTCCAGCCTAGGTGACATAGCGAGACTCTATCTCAAAAATAAAGGAAGAAAGAAAAACAAAATAAGTGTTGGTAAGAAATTGGAACCCTTGTGCATTGCTGGAAAAATGATGCCACCACCATGGAAAACAATATGGTGGTGTTTCCTCAAAAAATTACACAACAAATTACCACGTAATCCAGCAATTCCACTTCTGGGTATACACCAAGAAAAAATGAAAGCAAGGACTCGAGTAGATATTTGCACACACGTATGTTCACAGCAGTATTATTCACTGTAGCCAAAAGGCGTAAGCAACCCAAGTGTCCATCACCAGATGAATGGATAAACATAATACAGTATTTTTCAGCCTCAAAAAGAAAGGAAATTCTGACACGTGCTACAACATGAGAAGTGAAATAAGCCAGACACAAAAGAACAAATACTGTGTGACCACTTATGTGAGGTCCCTAGAGTAGTCAAATTCATAGATGAGCAGTTACTCATCTATCAATAGAGATGAAATAGAGCCTGTGGTGTTCAGCTGCTGAGATTTGGGGGCCATTTGTTACAGCAGTTGGTCTATACTGACTAACACATCACTCCGTTCTTCCACTGTATTTGCCTGGCAAACCTCAACCCTAGACCCAACTGGCTTCTTTTGAGAGAGTCTTGCCCCATCCACCCTGGGTCGAGCTCTGTTTCTGGTGCACACAAAATCCTTGCAAATGGTCTTAGTCAGGCATCTCTCCTCCACATGGTAACACAGAGATCCAGGCTCCCCCTTTCAGATGCTGTTGTCTTCATCTTGCAGCTTCCTAGGTCACCATGGAAGGGGAAGAGAAAGTGGGGAAGGCGTACCAGCTATTTAACCTCCCTGGCCCTGAAGGGACATGTATTACTTCCACTGGTGTGTTAGTCCGTTCTGGGCGGGTGGCTATATGGTGATTCAGGGACCCAGGCTTCCTGGGACTAGTAATTCTGCCCAGGCTTCTTCCCGGCGTCCTTTACCACTAGTTAGACTCAGGGGAAGAGAGAAGGCGGAGAGGGTCTCCAGGAGGAGAAGTGACCTACATAACGAGTCACATGGTCCTAGACCACTACAAGGGGGTGGGGAGCTGGGATACGTGTTCTCTTGGTGTGCCCAGGAAGGAGGAACGCGTGCAGGCAGTGGGGGTGCTCACAGTCTCTGTGGCGGGGGCAGTGTTCATGCGGGACGGAATCTATACTGGGGATGGGATGGGGAGAAGGCTGGAGGGGGAAGTGGGGAGGGCAGTGAGTGGAGGGCGAGAGGGGTTGGGGGACTGTAGCCAGGGATGGTCCTGGAGGAGAGGCCTAAGTGTAGCAGCTGGTGAACAGAAGTGGGATGCTTGAAACGGCGTCAGGGCCGTGTATCCTGGTGGTGGGAAGGTGCAGGGCACTGTGGCCTCAGGGAAGAAGAGGGCCTGGGTTGGGGTGTCAAGGTAACAGGCAACGTGCTGCGTGAGTCATGCAGGAGGAATGTTGAGGTCACAGAGACTAATGAGAGGAGTCTGGAGCAAGATGGGTTTAATCTCTTACCACTGGGGCTACGTGTTTCTTGTAACACTCTGTTTTATGTGCTTCGATCATTTGATCCTTTGCCAATCAAATGCAGTAGATACTAATATGGTCCCCATTTTACAAACCAGGAATAGTGGCACAGAGACAATAATCACCTGTCCAGGGTCAGATAGCCGGTAATGGTGCTGGGACTGGAGCCAGGCAGCACGGCCGGCTGTTAGGCTACCTCTGGAATCTTCCATCCACTGGCTCATGAGTCACTCACTCTTGTACTCATTCACTGAACACTGTGCAGGCTCTGAAGTTGCAAGAGGGGCTGAGAGTCAGTAGACGCAGGCCGGCGGGGCAGGAGAGGGTGGGGTCTTACAGCACCAGCCCCAGGGCACAGGGACTTTGGGAGGACTGGCAGGGTTCCTCGCTGGCCTGGAGGCCTGTCTTGATGGGGAGGATCTGCCTGATCCGCCTTAACCGGATTCGTCCTGCCTGGGGTGGGAGTGGGGGCCGGGCAAGCTGGTCAGCCCCGGAACCTTCGCCCTGTCTCGAGCTGCTGGTGGCCAAGGGTCTCCCTCCCCGTCCACCTGGCGCCTGGGGAGGTTTATTGTTATTAGCATTGTAGATACAAATTCTAATTGCAAAAACAGCTTCATCAAGTTATGGCGAAGGAAAAATGTAAAACCGTTAGCCCCGCCCCAATCGCGAACACTTGGGGGCGACCTCCCGCAAGGTCCCAAAGGGCTGGAGACTTGTAGGGCAGGGAGGCCCCGCAGCTGGCCGTGGCAGGGCTGCGCCAAGGAGGGACGTGGGGGGGGGGCCCGGGGCCCCTCGCCACCCAGGCCAGCCGCGCCGCGCCAGCCCCCCGGGCGCCGCCCCCTCCTCCCCGGCCGCCCTGGCTCCCGCGCGGGGGCGGGGACGCTGGAATCCTGTCCAGCCGGTTTCCTGCCCTGCTGGGCAGCCGCTGGCCTTGGAATTCGGCAGGCAGTGGCGCTGGGGGAGGAGGGTCCGGTCTTTGCTTCCTTGGGCCCAGCGGATGTTCCAAGGTCGCCCCCGCCCGCCGCCCCTCGGCCCCCCTCTGCCCAGTGAGATGGCGAGAGTGCTTAGAAACTCGGGGACCGGTCAAGGTCACACCGAGGGGCTGCCCATGGGGCCCCACCGACCTCTGGTGGCTTCTACAGGCCGGGGTGGGAATGCCGGCTGCCACCTCCCTTGCTTCCTTATCAGTTACCGAGAGTGGGTGACCTCGGCACTTGGGCCCCTCAGAGGTCTCTTGGCATCCAGGCCAGGGATGGCAAGTGCCCCTGGGAGGGGAGGCGTCTCAGCCAGACCCTGGGCTGGGAGAATAGAGACTAGAATAGGCCCTGCCTGTGCCCTGGGCCTCAGCTTATCCACCCGTACAAGCGGTCCTCTGCAGAAGGGAGGGCCCTCCCAAGGCCACCAGGCAAAGTCCAGCCGGCAGGGACCAGGGCCAACTGAGGAGATGGGGGCGTAGTGCAGTGGGCAGATGGGATACAGTGCCTGAACGCAGGTCCCCACTGCCTCTCAGCCCATCACAACTGGGATCTTTCTACAAATTGCATTTTTTGTGTTTCAAAAGTAATGCAAGCTTGGAACGCAAAACCACAAGGCAGGTTTTCACCAACCTTGGAAAATAAGTTTAGATGGCCTCACTTGAAACACATGCTATGGCACTTTGGGGTCCCAAGGGATCACCTCCAGTAGAGGATAGTCATCAGGTGGATGCCCAGGGTCTACCACAGGGGCTCCAGCAGGGCCTCATGTGCCCCAAGGGCCTCAGATTGGGATTTTTGGTATCATCTCTAAATAAAGATAATCAGATGACCACAGAGATACACTGTCAGGCTTGAAAGATGTACCTTGCGCCATACCAGTTAAAGTGCTCTATAAACCATTATTATTATTTTAATTAATTCCTCTATTAGCTTGAGAATAGCAAAATTATCTTGAATGGGACTTCTGCACATGTGTTAAAAGCATTGGTTTGTTCAATTTACGCGTTTCAAATATGCCCCAGTTTTGGCAAACTTGTTGTTGAGCTATTCCTTTATTTTTGAAAGTGCCAGGAGCCTCAAAGAATGGAAAAGGCTCCAGGTCCTGGTAGAATTTCCACACACTGCCAGAGCTCCTTCAGGATTTGCCTTCCCGCTGGCACTTGGGATGAATTCCACAGGGCCACCCTTACAGGTGATGGCCGCCTTATGCCAGCCTCCGGAAATGTAGCTAACAGTAAGCAGAAGAGCATAGATACCCTCGTGGGGCCCTGGCTTGGTGCCTGGCCCTTTCCCTGCTGGTTTCAGTGAATCTCCCCAACGACCCTGTAGGGTAGGACCAATGACCTTCATCTGGTGATGAAGAAAGTCTGGCTCACAGCGGTAGACGCTTTGCCTACAGCCACATAGCGGATGGCAGCATGACCTCCAAAGACAGATTTTTACCCATAATAAAAATCTGGGATTTTTATTACATGGGATCCCTGCAAATGGGGTGGGGGTAGTACCTGTCCCACCCACCGGACACACGGGCATTCTAGTCACCTGCCTTTGTTGAGCCCTCTGGGCCCTAGGCCCCAGCTGTGGGTGCTGAGCTGACCACATTCAGGCTCAGAGACCTCTAGGAAGTTGCTGGGCCTGCCCAGCCCCTTGGTGGCAGAGCTTCCTGGGCTGGGGCTAAACCTGGCCACTCAGTGAAGGCCCAGCTCCCTCCTTGTCACTCTGCTAGCTGGGGCTGTAACCCAATCTTGAGCATGTAGGGTTTCAGCCCAGTGGCCTCTCTGTGCACTCATCAATATTTTAAGGCTCAGAACTGGAGTGCCTGGTCCTGGGTGCAGCCTGGAAGGGGGTAGTAAGCACAGCCCTGCCCGGGCTCTGCTTCTCCAGCCCTTGAGGGAACCCCCACTGTGTCAAGTGTCTAGTGCTTCCTGGAACAAAGGGGCTTGTGGTGCAGAAAGACATTAAGGACAAAGCTCCCCTGGATGGGGTCCTGGGTGGGGTCCCCAGTTCTTGCAGGCCTTGGACAAATGGTTTTACCATCTGGTGAAGCTCCCTTCTTGCCTGGGAGGGAGTGCTAATGACGCTCACCTCACTGCTGGTTGGAAAATTTCAAAGATGCTGGATGCAGGTGTAGGGCTCAGAGCTTGCTCCTATCAGGTGCTTGACCATTGGTCCCTCTATTTGGGGGGAGGCCACCTCACAAAGCCCTTTCTTGGAATAGGCCTTGCAGCCAGAGTTGTGGCACTGGGGCCCATGGGTGGACCCTTCTGAGCTCTGGGGAGGGCCCTGGTCTGCCCAGCAAGCCTGGGACCTCCCTTGTCTGGCCCCTGGAACCAGTCAGCAGGAAATTGAGTGGAGAGGGACTTCCTCAATCTCTTTCCATCCCGTTACCCACATTCTCTAAGTCTGCTCTCAGAATTCAGTATGAATCACAGAGCTTTTGGACAATTTTCTCTTTTGCCCCAGAAGAAAACTTTTTAATGGAATAACCTCTCCCCAGGACCAGTGCCTGCCATAGCAAATTTCTCCGCAAGCTGTATCCACTTGTGCACGTATCAACATTTTGGTGATCAGAGTGTATATTGCAGTTTGCATTCTTTTTTTTTTTTTTTTTTTTTTTTTTTTGAGACAGAGTCTCACTCTGTTGCCCAGGCTAGAGTGAGTGCCGTGGCGTCAGCCTAGCTCACAGCAACCTCAAACTCCTGAGCTCAAGGGATCCTCCTGTCTCAGCCTCCCGAGTAGCTGGGACTACAGGCATGCGCCACCATGCCCGGCTAATTTTTTCTATATATATTTTTAGCTGTCCATATAATTTCTTTCTATTTTTGGTAGAGGTGGGGTCTCGCTCTTGCTCAGGCTGGTCTCGAACTCCTGAGCTCAAATGATCCGCCCACCTCGGCCTCCCAGAGTGCTAGGATTACAGGCGTGAGCCACCGCGCCCGGCCTGCATTCTTTCCTTACACGACATTGTCTTCCCAGGCTGTGAACTGCTACAAGTGTACGCATTATTCATCTCTGAACGCACGCCACTGGCAGAGGCTACACCGTGCAACAATACAAGTGCTTCCAGCATGCGTCGCACTTTGTGTTCAATTCTCCCAGCCTTGTGTGCTAGGTATTATAATCCCCATTTCACAGTTTGGGAAACTGAGGCTCAGCCCAAAGTGCTAAGTTGGTAAGTGCTGAGCCAGCACTTCAATGATTCATCCATTTAGCAGATATTTGTGAGTGTCTACAGACACCAAGGCCTGCGCTGGGCACAAGGTGAACAGGACAGGCAAGGTCCCTGCTCTAGTGCAGGTCAGTCTGAAGGGGAGACAGACAATGATGAGCAAATCAGCACACAGTGGCGAGGAGAGAGGGAGAGGGTGGCGTCAGGCAGTGTTGCTAGTCCAGATCGGAGCAGGAGCCGAGGGATCTGTTTTCCCCGCTCCCAGTGCTGCCAGGCCCTGTGATGGGCACAGCGAAGGCACTCAACAAATGTGTGGAAAATGAACCCTCTCCACGTTCCTTCCAACTTCAACATGGTCATGTTTAACTCCTGCCTCATGGACCAATGTGCGGGCCCCGTATCCTTTATTAGCCTGGTCTCCCCAGACGCTGGACAGATGTTTAGGTTATTTCCAATTTGCCCTAATTACAGACAGGGTGGCAATGTACAGTCTCATGCATGGGGCTTTTTGCTTCAGGGAGCTTCTTTTCTTGGGAGAGCCTTGAGAATGGGGTTGCTAGCTCAAGGATCATGAACAAGTTTATAGCTGTGGTTTCTCCTTTGGATGCTCTCGACGGCCTGGTGATATCTTCGCAGTCTTTCCAAGCCCTGCTCAAACGCCCCGTCAGGAAGGCTCCCCCCACTTTTGTGGACAGAATTAGTCGTGTATCCTTTCTTACAAAACCTATTATTTCAGCATTACTATGTGACAAGCACCGTGCCTGCCCTGGCAGTTCTGGGTGGGATTGCTCACTCTCGTGCTGGCTGAGGCCCTGATCGGCTGCACTGAGCATGGGCCAGCAAGAAACATCTTGTGTACCCTGTGGATGCCTGGGCAGGGGGGCAGGACACCTAGAAAGAAATGGTCCTGCCTCACCCCTCACCTCAGCCAAGGGGCTTCAGTTGTCACCCAGCCTCTGCAGGTCCGTCTCCATAACTATCAGATGGAAGCGATAACAGATATAACTGCTCCACCTTCCACAGGGACTGTGGGTATTTAGGGAGCAAATGTGTAACATGTACAGCTGATATTTCCTATGTGCTAGGCACCATATGAAACACTTTTTGTGCTTTATCTCATTAATCCTCATAATCCACCCCCTCCCTACCATTTTACAAAGAAAGTGAGGCTCAGAGAAGGTAAGTGGCTTGCTTGAAGTCATACACCGATGAAGTGGTGGAGGCAGGATTTGAACTCACTCTCCTGGACTCCAAAGCTGCTGCTGTCCCCCACTGTGCAATGCAGGCTCTCCAGAGGTCAGGACAGGTGTCTGCAGGTGTGCTTGGGACATGAATAAAGAACTTGAATCACACAAGACCACCTTCAAAGTGGGCATTTGCACATGGCACTCCTGGTGGGGGCGGTGGTCCTTCAGCTGCAGCCACGGTCAGATTATGGTGGTGGAGGGGGACTATGTGACCAGCTGCAAGCCTGTGTGGGGACAAGGAACACTGGGTAGGAAGGCCCCAGACACCCCTCACCCGAGTTGGAACATGCGTTAGGAGTCCTTGGCTCCAGTCATCTAACGGCCATGTGTGTTAAATGTATTAATATGGATTTGCACGTATGTGTGTTACACACTCACATGTGCATCACAGGAGTGCACCTAACTCCAGAATTCCTGCCATAGCCACCCCTTTGAAGGCATCTGCCCCGTCTCCGGCCCCTACTGCTCAGGTCGCCATGTCTGGTACCAGCAACCGGGTTATAGCTGATTGGCACCTGACTCAGTGGTGCCAATTCATGGGCTGGCCACTGCCTCATAATAGGGCTTTCCAAGACAAGCTGGACCAACAAAATTCCCATTCTTGGGAGAGTGACTCGGAAGCCCTGAGTGACTACGCCAGGTGTTGGAGGCTGCAGGGTCACAGGGACTCTTGGGATGGTCCTGGGGCAACCTCTGTTGCCCAGCACCTGAGTCCAACCCCGGGCTCTATCATTCACTAGCTGTGTGGTCTGTTAGCCACTCCAAGCCTCAGTTTCCTACTCTGTTAAATGGAGATAAGAGAATAGAGCTCAGGGGTTCTTGTGAGGATTCCATGAGGTTTGCAACATCACTGGTAGGGCAGGAGCTTTAGCTAACATCCCTGTTTATGTAGACTCCCTGGTGGGCCCAGGTGGAGTGGTCTCTGAGTGGGCTAAGGGTGAGGAGAAGCTGTCAGGAGAGAAGGCTTCGGTGAAAGAGGGCAAGCTCCTCCCAGACACATTAGTGATGTGCCCCAAGTCACATCTTTAAAATCCAACCTGGATTCTGAGACACCGGCCTTCTCTGAGCACTCAAACCATCTGGTTGAAACAAATCAACTCCATCTTGTACACCTGGTGTTTCCTCAAATGCTCCAAAGTCCTCCTTGAAGAACGAGTGAGCAGAATTGTGACTGTTGAAAGCAAAAGTGAGACAGAGGCAGGAAACTGCCTGCACCGCCATGTTTCCAGCTCCTCAAAGGCCAGGGCTATGGTTATCCTCTAGAATGAATGACACTGATTTCCCCCAAATTAGAATGCAGGACTCAAGGTCCCTAGAAGATAAATCAAAGTTTGGAGCAGCATCATTTTGTGCTTAAAATCTCTGTCCTCGCATATCCCAGCCCCATAAGTAGTCCCAGAGCATAGCCACATGTCCCACATTCCACTTTTTCTTTCAAGGTTCGGGCCCCAGAAACTTTTCCAACATCTTTAGCGAGGCAACAGCTTAATCCCACAGGGAACTTCGAGCCCATAAAGATGCCCCTGGGTTTTCACATTCCAAACCAGCAGATGCCAGAAAGAGTTATTTCAAATTTTAGAGGCCCACTCCTTACTTGTAGTGCTCCTTCATCCTGGCCAGATTTCTGACATTCCTCTGAGATTACCAGACTGGTGCCAGGGGACAGTGGGACAAAGGGCCTCTCACCCGGGCAGGCTGTTGCCAACGCAAGGTCTACCTCCCTGTGGTCGGGTGTTTTTAGACAAAGTTCTTGGGTCCCTTATCGAAATGGCTTCCCAGGGAGCCGTTGATTTCTCAGTCTTTCCAACATGCAGTGGGACTCGCACCTTGCTGCGCTCCATCCTAGAGGCCTAGGGCTCTCCCAGCTCCCCAGGCCTGTCTCCACAGCAGCCTTTTCATTTTTATTCTTTGTTAATAAGGTAGTTTTTCTTGGAGCAAGTTCAGCCAAGTACACACTCTTTGAAAAGAGATTTTTGCTTCTGGCAGACTGTGAAATTCCTGCACGGGAGCCATTTCCTGTGCGCCAGGAACTGGATATCCTAAGCCCTTGGCAGCTGGGGAAACCTCTTGTACCAGCTCATGTCCAATAAAATAGGATTTTTAATTTTTATATTTATCTGTACCCCACTTGCTTCCAGGAAGTGCTTCCAGGACTGAGGCGGCAGGGTGGAGAGGAGTTGGGTCAGTGTGTGGCAAACCAGAGCAGGGCCCCTTGGCCCCCAGCCCCGGGCAAAGGTGCATTAGTCATGGTCACGCGGCTGTCTCCTGGGGGGTGGGGGGAGATGACAGTGTCCACAAAGCCAGCAGCACGGTGGCACGCACCTTTGGCCGTGTTCCGGCAGCTGCAGAGGCCCCGCTATGGTGGTGGCCAGCCCGCATCGTCCCTGCGCCTCCTGCCCTAAGCCTCTAAGTCCTGGCGTCCTCAGCACCACGGACAGGGAAACTGAGGCTGCAGTGGGCGTGCGTGGGGCTGGGCCGCGGAAGGCGGCTGTGCAGCTCGGCCCGGCAGACGGTGTGGTCTTGAACCAGTCACCTCTTCCCCTTTTCCGGGCTTCGGTTTCTGAATCGGGGATAATAATTTCTCGGGCTTGGGTTGGACAGGGTGTAACGCGCCTCGCACAGTGCAGAGCTGGCGCCGGTAAATGTTACAAAAACACACCCACGGGGCTCCGGGCGGAGGCGCCTTGCCCCAAGGTCAGGGGGAAGAGAAGCCGGCCTCCAGACGCCAGTTTCCTGCCTGCCCCCTGCCAGGCCCCCGGCCTCCGACGTCTCGGGTTTCCGAGGAGTTCAAGGAAAGTTCCCGCTCCCAAAGCCAATCCGGGGTCCTTTCAGCCTCACGACCCCGCCTCATTCGGCCCAGCCGGGTTCTGTCCCGGGCCGCAGCCGCTGTCCCGGCGCCCCCAGCCTCGCTCCCCTTTCCTCCATTCCCGCGACAGGAGGCTCAGGCCTCCGCGCCCCGCCCCCTCCCCGTCCGCCCCGCCCCTTCCCTGGGGCCGCAGCGCCCCGGGCGGGGGCCGGCGCCGCAGCCAATGGGGAGGCGGCGTGGCGAGGGCGGTGGCGGTTGTGATGCGCCGGGCCAGCGGATAGCGGCCAATCAGCGGCGAGCGCGAGGGCGGGCTGTGACGTGGTGGGCGCTCCGCGTGCGGCGACCGTATAGGAGCGAGCGCCGCGGCCAGCAGCACCAGCCCTGCGCCGCCGCTGCCGCCGCCGCCGCTGCCGCCTGCCGCTCCGCGCCCGCCCGGCGCGCCCCCAACCGCCGCGGTCCGCCGCGCGCAGACCCCGCCGGCCGGCCAGTCAGCGAGCCGCCTCCCGCCCGGCCTCCTCAGGCGGGCGCCCGGCCGGACCCTGAGCCTCGCCCTCTCGCGCTGCGGCCGCCCGCGCCTCCTCGGCCGCCTGCCCGGCATGAAGACCAAGTTCTGCACCGGGGGCGAGGCGGAGCCCTCGCCGCTCGGTCTGCTGTTGAGCTGCGGCAGCGGCAGCGCGGCCCCGGCGCCTGGCGTGGGGCAGCAGCGCGACGCCGCCAGCGACCTCGAGCCCAAGCAGCTCGGCGGCCCGCAGCCTCCGCTGGCGTTGCCGCCGCCGCCGCCGCCGCCGCTGCCGCTGACCCCGCCGCCGCCGCCGGCGGCCGACGAGCAGCCCGAGCCCCGCACGCGGCGCAGGGCCTATCTGTGGTGCAGGGAGTTCCTGCCCGGCGCCTGGCGGGGCCTCCGCGAGGACGAGTTCCACATCAGTGTCATCAGGTCGGTGGCTGCGCCGCGCCGGGGCCGCGGGGTGCGCGGCAGGGGGCTGGCGGGTCAGGTGACGAGGGCGGGGCCCGGGTCCAGGCTGGGGGCGCGCCCGGCCAAAGCCGTCTTTCGCCTGGCCCTCGGGAAGTGCGGGCGGAATCCGACGAAACGGGCCCCGCGGCCGCCCGAGACCGTCCCGAGGCAGGCTTTTGTAAAAATGTCGGTTTCAGGAGAAAACGGGGGTATTCTGGGAGAACAATACCGTTCAGTCACACCGTGTGTTTTGTATTGAAGCTTAAAATACGTCTAGAGAGTGAGTCCCTTTGCGGGTTAGGCCCCTGCGTGAAGGAGGGGTGTGGTGGCTGACTTAAAAAGATGACTTGATAACTTTTTCTTCTAGTTCCTCGAATTCAAGATTTGATTTTATTCCCCTCTGGAAGTCATTATTTGTTAGTAGTGAAAGAGTAACATTTACTGATGCCTTCTAAAACTGAGACATCATGTATAGCCATGGTACTAGACCAAGTTGGGAGGCGTGGCTCCAAAAATAAAGTAAGGTAGAAATGTGTTTTCCCTTTTTTTAAGCTTAAAAATATTTAACCTTAAATTTGAATTATGAAAGTATGTGCGTGCATATTCAGACTTAACAGAAAAATAGAAATATCCTCTTGACTTCTGTTGTCACTCTGCTCCCAAGAGATAACCAGTCAACATCAAGTGTGTATCCTTCTATTTAGACCTTAAAAAATGTAATGTGGTCAGTCTTTTTCTGCTAATTTTCTTTTCATTGGTGGACCAGGTTGAGTGCATTATCTAGAAACTGGCTGGCTGGCTGCCACCAATAATGCCCAAATCCAATTTTGGTCATTTGATTCCTTTCTTGTGCCCATGGTCTTTCCCCAGAGCTGCAAATGCAGCAAAATTAACTCTTTGAGCTTCACTTCCTCTTTGTGCTTCAGGCCCCTCTTAACAGTTATGCTTGTGAGCTAAGAGTGAGAGTTAAAAGGCAGTTGGTAGGAAGCATAGACAAGAAAAACAAGTGTTTAGATAGTCCCTGAACTGCCTAGTGGTACTTTTTTTTTTTTAAATTAAATTACTTTATGTATTTATTTTTTTAGAGCTAGAGTCTTGCTCTGTTGCCCAGGCTGGAGTGCAGTGGTGAGATAATAGCTCATTGTAGCCTCCATCTCCTGCGCTCAAGCAGTCCTCCCACCTCAGCCTCCCTAGTAGCTGGGACTGTAGGCCCGCACCACCATGCCCAACTAATTTAAAAAAGTATTTTTAGAGATGAGGTCTGGCTATGTTGCCCAGGCTGGTCTGGAACTCCTGGCCTCAAGCTGTCCTCCTACCTCACAACGCCCCGCCCCCGCCCCGGTTGCTGGGACTACTACAAGTATGAGCCACCTCAACTAGAAGGGTGATCATTCTAGGCCATGCACTCATTGGTCTGTAAAGCGAAAAACCTAGAGAAGTGACTTACCCAAGGTCAGTGGCTGTTTACCACTATCAAAGCCTGAAGTGCCAGGTCTCTGGTATTCCCCTCTCCTGTACTTTTGCTTTTGCCTTTGGCCTGTGAGGACATTTGGACACCCTTGAGCATTTTGCTCAAATCAGTCATTACGAAAACACTGAGGATGTCTTGTTTCTTTTTTCAAGGAGTTAGTAGTCTTGGAAGACTCAGCTTTCCTTTGGGTTGGAGGACATTTTTACTTAATATTGCAAGGTGTGCACTGCTTCTCAGTCCTGTGATCTGGAATAGAATGTAGTTATGGAACAAGTTTAATAAAGAGAAAAGTGGTTTAGGACATGGACAAGTGGGTGATGCCTAGCTTTAAAAAACAGACAAAACAGTTGGAGATGCCGGGGAGAGATTTGCCTGGTTGAAATTCAGTGATCCTTTGTAGGCAATTACATTTGCTGTGGCTCCAGCTGTCATGTGTTATTGACATCTCCCAATCCATTCTTGAGCTCCATCTTTCCACTGAGTGCCAGTTCATCTGCAGAGGTTTGTCAACCCTCACCACCTCAACAGTCCATTCAGCCTGTTCCGAATTTAACCCTTTGGCTCCTCCTCACTCCAGATTGTGCTTCTGCTTTCTCTCTGAATTATTATTATTATTATTTTTTTTTTTTTGAGACAGAGTCTCACTCTGTTGCCCGGGCTAGAGTGAGTGCCGTGGCGTCAGCCTAGCTCACAGCAACCTCAAACTCCTGGGCTCAAGCGATCCTCCTGTCTCAGCCTCCCGAGTAGCTGGGACTACAGGCATGCACCACCATGCCCGGCTAATTTTTTCTATATATGTTTTTAGCTGTCCATATAATTTCTTTCTATTTTTAGTAGAGATGGGGTCTCGCTCTTGCTCAGGCTGGTCTCGAACTCCTGAGCTCAAACGATCCGCCCACCTCGGCCTCCCAGAGTGCTAGGATTACAGGCGTGAGCCACCGCGCCCGGCCTCTCTCTGAATTATTAACAGGCAGGCCAGAGCCCCAGGATCATTTCTAACTCTGCATTTCCCTAGAGATCCCTCCTCCACACACAGTGGTAACTAAAACCTGGTAAAGAACTACTTTTGTGTCTGCACCTTTTGTCTGCTCCCTTTGTCACTTCCAAGGCCAGGAGAACCAGCCCAGCCATCATTGCTGGGACACGGTAACAGGAGGTGTCTGTGGATCACCTTGTGTTTTTTGTGTTCCCTCTAATACACTGTATATCCTGTTGCCAAGTATTTCTCAAATATTACTCCTGTGGCTTTCTGTAGCTAGAGAATCAAATCCAAACTTGTTTGCTTGGTCTAAACTTGGGCCCCAGCCTACCTTTTTATGGTGGTTCTTTTTTTTTGTTGTTTTAAAATCACTGTTTCCCCCAACTGAAGCAACTACTATAAGCAACTAACACGGAGCTAGGTACTCTGAACCCTGCGTTTTCTGCATGAGCTTTGTGTTTTCAGTTATCAGGCCCTTCTTTGCTCCTACCCTGTGCTTAGCAGCCTTTCCCTTTGGTGTCTGCTTTTAAAATTCCTCCTTCAAGGCCTACCTCAGAGAAAACCAGACAGAATGAATTTCTTTCCCATCTATGTCTCCTCCCTAGCCCTTCATGCATGCAGTGAAGTGCTTTGATATCGCAGCACTTAACACATCTGTGTAGGTGTTTATTCATTCCACTCTCATGTTAAATTTAATTCCTAGAGGGCATTTCATGTTCATCTTTGGATCTCCAGCATTAGAATAGTTCCTGGCACTTAGGCATTGGATAAATAGTTGTAGAAATCATCATTTTTACGTTAAATTGGCCTCTTTGCTGTGTGATGAACACAGGTCCCTGTTCTCAGACTATTGGTTATCTGAGTCTCTCCAGCTATGAGTAGTATAGGGAGAAATAAAAAATATCATTAATGTGAAAATTATTATTAATGAACTGACCACTTAGAAAATTTGTTCATGCCCACACATCACAGCTCCATACTAACTTCTGTTCCTGCGTATCAATTCAAAGGCTTATTATTATCACTCTCATCACTGATTGATAAACTAGTCATGGTCAGTTGTGAAATGAAGTTGCACATCTTGTGATAGATGCAAGAGTTCATGAAGTTTAGTGAGAGAAATGTTTGAGAACTGTCAAAAGTTTCACATATATAAGTTTCACATATATCTGTGGACATATTACATCTCACAGACAGACCTCCTAATGGTGAAAAGAAAATTGATGAGGAGGATTATACTATGGGCCCTGGAAAATAGAATTTATTTAAATATAAAAAGACAGAGGCCCTTGAAAAGACTGCCAAGTCCCTAGATATTTTTGCAAAATTATGCAGTAAAAGTCAAGTAGAGATTGAATTGTGTTTTGTGGTACCATCATAAAATTTTTGGAAAAATTATGCCAAAACTCTCTACTTGGTTTGCTTTTCTTTTTAAATATAGGTATGTAATTCCATTTATAACTTAATTTATGTATGCTACATGTAAGAACAGAAATAATCTTTAGTTTCATTTTTCAAGAAAGTTTCATTTGCACTTTGTTTTTACTGTTTACTGTGAAAATTTGGTTCCTTGGGTAGTAGCTTGTTTGCTTTCTTTCTAAATTAATATATTTCATTTTTTTAGAGCAGTTTTAGGTTCACAGCAAAATTGAGCAGAAAGTACAGAAAGCTCCCATATACTCTTGCCCCCACACATGCACAGCCTTCCTACTATCAACATCCCCTGCCAGAGAGGTACATTTGTTACAGTTGATGAACCTACATTGACACTTTATCACTCAGTGTCCATAATTGACATTAGGTTTATGCTTGGTGTTATATAGTCTATGGTTTTTGAGAACTGTATAATGATCTATATCCACCATTGTACAGATGCTGCTCGACTTATGATGGTATGGGGTTACTCGCAATGGGGTTATATCCTGATAAACCTATCGTAAGTTGAAAATATTGTAAGTTGAAAATGCATTTAATACACCTAACCTACTAAACATGATAGCTTAGCCTAGCCTACCTTAAATGTGCTCAGAACACTTATACGTTATTAGCCTATAGTTGAGAAAATCATCTAACACAAAGCCTATTTTATAATAAAATGTTGAATATATCACATAATATACTGAATTCTGTACTGAAAGTGAAAACCAGAATGGCTTATCGGTACTCGAAGTATGATTTCTACTGAATGTGTATTGCTTTTGCATAGTAAAGTCCATAGCAAAGTTGAAAAATTGTAAGTTTGAACCCCACTATAGGTTGGGTTCTATCTGTAGTATACAGAATAATTTCACTGTTCTAAAAATCCCCTGTACTTACTGTCTGTTAATCCCTCCTTCCCCCCTAACCTCTGGCAATCACTGATCCTTTTACTGTCTCCATAGGTTTGCCTTCTCCAGAATGTCATATAGTTGGAATCATATATTATGTAGTCTTTTCCCTTGGGCTTTTTTCACTTGGTAATATGCATGTATGTTTCCTCCATGTCTTTTGATGGCTTGATAGCTCACTTGTTTTTAGCACTGGATAATACTCTATTGTTTAGGTATACCACAGTTTATCCATTGACCTACTGAAGGACATCTGTGTTGCTTCCAAGTTTTGCTAATTATAAGTAAAACTACTATGAACATCCTTGTGTAGGTTTTTGTGTGGATATAAGTTTTCAGTTGTCTGGATAAGTCACCAAGGAGCACAATTGCTGGTTGTATGGTAAGAGTTATGTTTAGTTTTGTAAGAAAATGCCAAACTGTCTTCCTGAGTTTGGAACCATTTTGTATTCCCACCAACAATGAATGAGAGTTCCGTTACTCCATGTCCTCATTAGCATTTGGTGTCAGAGTTCTGGATTTTTGGCCATTCTAGTAGATGTGTAATGGTATCTCATTTTAATTTGCAATTCCCTAATGACATATGATAAGAATATTTTCGGATACTTATTTGCTATATATATCTTTTTTGGTAAGGTGTCTTGAGATGTCTGTTCAGGTCTTTTGCCTTTTTTTTTTTTTTTAGACTAGGTCTTGGTGTTGCCTGGGCTGGAGTGCAGTGGCTATTTACAGGGACAATCAGCACCCTACAACCTTGAACTCCTGAGCTCAGGTGATCCTCCTGCTTCAGCCTCCTGACTAACTGGGACTACAGGAGTGTCCCCTGTAGTCGCTTGCACATTTTTAAATCAGATTGTTTTCTTGAGTTTTAAGAGTTCTTCATATATTTTGGTAAACAGTCTTTTATCAGATGTGTCTTTTGCAAGTGTTTTCTCCCAGTTTGTGACTTGTTTTTTCATTGTTTTGACAGTGTCTTTTGCAGAGCAGAAGTTCATAATTTTAATGAAGTCTAGTTTGTCAGTTATTTCTTTGATAGATCATGCCTTTGACATCATCACCATAAAAGTCATAAAAAGTCATCACTATACTCAACGTCATCTAGATGTTCTCCTATGTTATTCCCTAGGAGTTTTATAGTTCTGCATTTTACATTTAGGTTTATTATCCATTTTGAGTTAATTTTTGCAAAGAGTGTAATGTCCGCGTCTAGATTCATTTTTTTGTGTGTGGATATCAACTTGTTCCAGGACCATTTGTTGAAAAGAATATCTTTGCTTCATTGTATTGCCTTTGCTCCTTTGTCAAAGATCTCTTGACTACATTTATGTGGGTGTATTTCTGGGCTCTGTTTTGTTCCATTGATCTATTTGTTCATTCTTTTGCCAATAGTATACTGTTTTGATTACTGTAGCTTTGTAATAAGTCTTGAAGTTGAGTGACCCTCTGACTTTGTTCTCCTTCAAAATTGTGTTGGCTATATTGGGTCTTTTACCTCTGCATATAAATTTCAGGATCAGTTTGTTGATATCCACAAAATAGCTTGCTGGGATTTTCATTGGGATTGCATTGAATCTCTAGATAAGTTTGGGAAGGACTGACATTTTGGCAATATTGAGCCTTTCTACCCATGAACTTGGAAAATCTCCATTTGTTTAGTTCTTCTTTGATACCTTTAATCAAAATTTTGTAGTTTTCCTCATATAGATCATATACATATTTTGTTAGATTTGTATCTAACATTTCATTTTGGAACATTTATAGGGGATAATATAAATGGTAATGTGTGTGGTTTTTTTTTTGAGACAGAGTCTCACTCTGTTGCCTGGGCTAGAGTGCCATGGCATCAGCCTAGCTCACAGCAACCTCAAACTCCTGGGCTCAAGCAATCCTACAGCCTTACCCTCCCGAGTAGCAGGGGCGACAGGTATGTGCCACCATGCCCGGCTAATTTTTTCTCTATATTTTTAGTTGTCCAGCTAATTTCTTTCTATTTTTAGTAGAGACAGGTTCTCGCTCTTGCTCAGGCTGGTCTTGAACTCCTGAGCTCAAATGATCCACCTTCCTCAGCTTCCCAGAGTGCTAGGATTACAGGCATGAGCCACCACAGCTGGCCGGTAATGTGTTTTTAATTTCAGATTCCACGTGTTCATTACTGATGTATAGGAAAGCAGTTGACTTTTTTAATTAATTAATTAATTTATTTATTTTTGAGACAGAGTCTCACTTTCTTGCCTGGGCTAGAGTGAGTGCCGTGGCGTCAGCCTAGCTCACAGCAACCTCAAACTCCTGGGCTTAAGCGATCCTACTGCCTCAGCCCCCCAAGTAGCTGGGACTACAGGCATGTGCCACCATGCCCAGCTAATTTTTTCTATATATATTTTTAGTTGGCCAGATAATTTCTTTGTATTTTTAGTAGAGACGGGGTCTCGCTCTTGCTGAGGCTGGTCTCGAACTCCCAAGCTCAAACGATCCACCCGATCCACCCGCCTCGGCCTCCCAGAGTGCTAGGATTACAGGCGTGAGCCACCGCGCCCGGCCAGCAGTTGACTTTTGTATATTGTCCTTGTATCCTGCAATCCTGCTACAATCTCTTATTAGTTCCAGGAGGTTTTGTTTTGTTTGGTCACTTCTTTCTGATTTTCTACATAGACTATCATGTCATCTGTGAACAAGGACAGTTTTATTTCTTCCATCCCAATCTGTATACTTTTTATTTCCTTTTCTTGTCTTATTGCATTAGCCAGGACTTTTAATATGATGTTGAAAAAGAGAGGTGAGAGGGAACATCTTGCCTTCTTCCTGTTCTTAGTGGAAAAGCTCACTGCAACCTCCAACTCCTGAGCACAAGCGATCCTCCCACCTCAGCCTCCTAAAGAAGCTGGGACTACAGGTGTGCACCACCACGCCCAGCTAATTATGCTATTTTTTATTGAGATGAGGTCTTACTCTTGCTCAAGTTGTTCTCAAACTCCTGGGCTCAAATAATCCTCCCAACTTGGCCTCCCTTAGTGCTAGGATGACAGGTATGAGCCATTGCAAAGGGCTCTGTAGTGGGAAAGCTTTGACTTTCTCATCATTAAGTATGATGTTAGCTGTAGGTTTTTTATAGATGTTATTTATCAAGTTGAGGAAGTTCCTCTCTATTTCTCACTTTCTGCGAGTTTATTATTTACTATGAATGGGTGTCGGATTTCGTCATATGCTTTTTGTGCATCTATTGATAGGATCATGTGATTTTTCTTCTTTAGCCTGTTGATGTGGTGGATTATATCAATTGCTCTTTGAATGTTGAACCCGTAGGCCTATGGTTAGGTTTCAGTCTTTTGGTGAGCCTGTACTGCTGGGCTAGTGTTATGTATTTCCCTTCCCTCAGGTAGGTTAGTGTCTGGCACAATAATTTCTCCTGAAGGCAGATCTTGTTAAGAAGAACGGAATGCACTGGTATATTTAAAAATGGTTCCTCCCTCTTGTTATGACAGGGGGCCTATTTGTCATCTGTGGCAAATGTATTTAAAAAAAAAATGGTTCCTTTTCCCCTCCCTCTGCCAGAAGCATGAAGGGATTTTCTTCAGTGTTCACTGTAAGGACAGTGAATACCTCCTGGAGGTAAAATTCACCAAAATGTGGGGCTCCACCATGACTGGGTTCCCTTGGAATTTTTAACTCTCAGAGTTGTCCACACTGAGCCTCCAGCAGGTCATCAGTTATGGTTTAGGTTTTCCTACCCTGGCATTGGTTCCTGTGGAGCTTTCTGCTATGGTAAGTTGTGATTCTCTGTATCCTCCTATCTGTCCATCCAGTTTTGGAGGCACCAGTTTGCTCCTTGACCTCACTTCTCTAAGAGTTGATTTTTCAGTTCAACTTTTTGCTTGTTAGGATTGGGTGGCAACTTCTAAGCTTCTGGCATGTTGGACCAGAAACCAGAAGTTGAAGTGGCATTTACATAATGACAACAACAATAATAAGTGCTTCCTTTGCTTGCTGCCATATCTATGCCATTGCTTTCAGTTATGCCCTCCTTTTTCCCAGTTTTCCCCTCCAGTGAAGCCCTGCCAGTCATTCTGGCCTCCCCAAAGGATCTACCTGTCCTCTGTCAGCTGACATGGAATCCCGTACTGCTTGGGGACAGCCCTTATCTTTAGCTTTCCACAATAAGATTGTAATGTCCATGTCTTTCAAAACTTTACACATCTCAGAGTGCCTAATACTCCTTTTGTTGAGTATTGAAGTAGCTTAGGAGCTGATGATGAAACGATTAAAAAAGTAAGGCCTGGGAGGTCAGCAGGGGCCAGAAGGGATGTGAGCACGTTGTGAGAAGTTGGGAGTATTCCTGCACCCTATGAGGTGGAAAGAGTAGGCAGAGGTATGCCATGTTCCTGGGAGGTTAAGGTTAGTGGCTTGAAATTTGTATTTAAGGAACTTTCTGGGGTGGCCTGGGGGATAGCTTAGAGGGGAAGGAGACCCAAGAAGCTGGGAGACCAGAGAGGAGGCTGCTGTAGTGGGGTGGGGAGACTTACATTTATTTGGGCAGGAGCAGTGAGAATGGAAAGGAGGAAAGAATTTGGGAAATAGGAAGATAGCTGGGCTGTTGGAGATGAGGATTTTGAACCCCGGGTGAGTGGGAAAAGGATACTACTGTTAACTGAAGTAGGTGAATCAGGAGGAAAGAATTATTTTGAATAGAGGAAGGAAAAGGTTATGAGTTGGAAATCAAGCTAGAGAATAGAATAAATTGGTGTGCAAATTTTGGGGAAGGGTAGATAGGTAAAAACTGAAGAAAGAGTCATTAAAAAAGAAGAGGAGTGGTTTTCAAAGGATGATTCCCCGCCCCCGCCCCACAAAATACCCTCCAGCATTTGGTAATGTCTGGACACATTTTTGAGCATCATGATGTAATTTAATGGTGGTGGTATGACTGGCATCTAGTGGGTAGAGGGCAAGATTGCTGCTAAACATCCTACAGTGCATAGGACAGCCCACTCCTCTTCCCTCAGCAAAGAGTTATCAAGTCCCAAATGTCAACAGCGCCAAGGTTGAGACAGCCTGGAGTAGAAGTCTCAAGACTAAACTTTAGGCCAGGTGCGGTGGCTCATGCCTGTAATCCTAGCACTCTGGGAGGCCGAGGTGGGTGGATTGTTTGAGCTCAGGAGTTCGAGACCAGCCTGAGCAAGAGTGAGACCCCCGTCTCTACTAAAAAAAAAATAGAAAGAAATTATATGGACAACTAAAAATATATAGAGAAAAAATTAGCTGGGCATGGTGGCACATGCCTGTAGTCCCAGCTACTTGGGAGGCTGAGGCAGGATTGCTTGAGCCCAGGAGTTTGAGGTTGCTGTGAGCTAGGCTGACGCCACGACACTCTAGCCTGGGCAAGAGAGTGAGACTCTATCTCAAAAAAAAAAGACTAAACTTTATTCTTTGTTCCTTCTGGTATCTTCTTAAAGATTAACCTTTGCTTTGCAGCTGGTGCTGATAATGAACAGCTGACACGATCTCATGTAATCACCACAAAAACCTATTAGATACTGCTACATATTTTATTGTGAGAAAACAGGCTTAGAGGTATTCAGTAACTTGCCCAAGGTCACACAGCTATTCTGTGCAGGGCCAGCACTTTACCTGGGCTAGACTTCAAAGCCTGTTCTTTTAACTGCCTTTCCTGGCCATGGGTTAACACACCCTATTCCTCATTACTACATATAGATACTGTCATTTCACTGCAGTACTTTGGGGATTGTTTTTTTGCTGAGACACTGCTTATGTTGTGAATTTTTTTCTTTCTAGTCATTTTGACTTTTAGATGATGCTCTTAAAACTTCTAAGCTGCCTGCTGTATTTTCTCCTGGGTCCAGGCCCTCAGCCTTGGGAACTGAGCCCTGTATGTGATGGACTGGATGCATGTCACTGTAGATGGTTTTTTAAAGGTTTCAATGACTTTTTGCTTTTCAGCAAAATACAGTTAGTTAAGTATAGAGCAGGTAACTTTCCATCTTAATTAATTAGCAAATGAAAATCTTTGTGTTATGGGTTTCTCTGGAGCAGACAGTTCTTCAGACTTATCATCTGCTTGAGCATTCAGCTGACTTACCTATACATGGATCCTTTTCCAAATGATTAAAAAATGTATAGATGTTTGACATTAGAAATGGCATATTTCAAGACCTTGGGCAATTACGCTAGGTTGTTTTATCACTGTAGCATGGATGTTTCCTGCTTAGGGAGCTGTGGAATGTAACAAATAAAATAACATCTTCAGACCTGCCAAGTCTACAAATAAAGGATGTAAGCCATTTGTAAAGCTATCTGCATATGTGTTGCTAAAATAAAAACTATATTACATAGTAAACCACTGTGGAGTAAAGTGATTTCACTCCAAAACTTTGAAAAGTTATTTTCTATTGATAAAGATTTGAAAACATTGAAGCCACTCTTAGATAGCAATGCAGAAGGCCAGATGCAGTGGCTCATGCCTGTAATCCTAGCACTTTGGGAGGCTGAGGTGGGAGGATCACTTCAGGCCAGGAGTTCAAGGCCAGTCTGGATGACAGAGTAAGACCCTATCTCTGCAAACAATAAAAAAATTAGTTGGGCATGGTGGTGCATGCCTGTAGTCCCAATTACGTGGGAGGCTGAGGATGGAGGATCACTTCAGTGCAGGAGTTTGAGGCTGCGGTGAGCTGTGATCACATCACTGTACTCCACACTGGGTGACAGAGCAAGATCCTGTCTCTTAAAAAACAAACAAAAACCCAGAGACTAGCCCAGTTCACTCATTCACTCAGAGGTGCTCTCCTGTACGTTAGCTTTTTATTCTGTAGTTAAAATTTGTTCTTCTGCAAAATTATAAACTACTTTTTATCACAAACTTGAAGCCTTGGATGAGATATTCCCGAGTGCCCAAGATCAACACTGTGTACTGCCACCACCTTGCAGATGCTGTGTGGTATGTTTTGAAGTGAGTCATATGACACAGATTGAATAAATTACATCTACTAGACTATTCTGCTTTATTCTTGGGGCTGAGAAGGTTTTGATACATTACTGACTTGGATTTGACTTCCTTTTTTACATGGCATATTTTTATAATCTATGTGAAATTTTCAGAGCAGCCAAACTTGAATAATAGTTTTCATAGCCAACACCCAGTGATACAGTATTCAGTGTTTTCCGTAAGGTGGGTGAATAGGTTGGAAGGATTTTCGAAGCTGCCTTTGTTTCAGTCGTCTGTGCTCTGGAACCAGGATGACATATCTTGCTCCTGCAGCACTATGGCAGGAGGGGGAATGATGAGTTTAAGAGCTGTCCTGTGGTGTTCCATCCTGAAGGACTTGGAAAGCAGTGAGATGGAAGGAAAGTTTTTTACAGTTGCCGAGGCTGCAGCCACCTTCTTTTCTTTCTCACGTTACACTTGGGTTTCTATTGTTATCTGTGTTTCAGGGGGAGCAGTCCTGCCACCCCTGGTCTCCCCGGTGAAGTACAGCTGCAGCGGTAAATGGTGAGCCGCTGTATGCCTTTTAAGTCAGGTGAGGCGTCCTCATTTGCTTCATAGAGGGGGAAATGACCATTTTCATTCTCCCTCCTTGAAAATTTGGAAACTGCCGTTAAGTCTAGCAATTAATTGTACTTTATGGCTAAACGTTAAAGTAACTTATTTGAA
Organism: Eulemur rufifrons; assembly: GCF_041146395.1. Classification (NCBI taxonomy): domain Eukaryota; kingdom Metazoa; phylum Chordata; class Mammalia; order Primates; family Lemuridae; genus Eulemur; species Eulemur rufifrons. The sequence goes on from NC_090988.1 coordinate 100,900,455, forward strand.
ATTTAGTGACCTAACAACCCATTAAGAAGAACTTTATGATTTTTCTTCACCTTGCCAGGTTTGTAGGTTTGCCCTTGATGTGGGTAATATGGTAAATTTCACTAGGATGCTTTAATATCTAAGATAGTTGACTTCTTTTGGAAAGGACTGAAAAGGAGGCCTGGGCACAAAAGTCCTGAAAAGTACTCAGACTATTACCTGTTATGTGACTAGAGGAAGGAAATTTGCAGTAAAGGTTCAATTAACTTTACTGGAAAATTTCTATATTCCTTTAAGAAAAAGTATAAAATCAGAACAGATTATTTTAAGAATTAAAAATATTACCTGGTATGCCTTGGAATCAGTTCAAATATGAGTCTGTCTCTCATTCTGTGTGTGTGGGCACGTGTGCATGTCTTACCTGTCTAGTACCCTACAGAGATATTTTATGTTCGGAATGATGACCCCCATCAGTAAAGCATTTGAATTGCTGACGTATGTTATGCTTGCCGAGTTATACATAAGGTAGGAATAGAGGGAGGTGTGAAGAGATTTTAAATTTTCAATGAAAATATTTTATTTTTTAACCTCTAATTGTTTTGTAGTTTAGATGGTACTTAATACCTGCTTGATGATTTAGTGAAATTCAGTGAAGTGGGATAGCTTCCTCCCTTAGCATTCCTTTTATTTGTGAAATGATTACAAAGGACACTTGTAAAAAACAAAGGTTATTTTTGTTCATTTTGGCTTTAGATTTTTCTGAATAGGTAGTAATAGGGTTAAAAGTTCAAACATTACAAAAGGCTGTACTAGAAAATGTCTTTCTCCCACCTCTGACCGTCAGTGCCCTAGAGGCAGGCACTGTTAATATTATTCTTCAGAGAGTGTCTACACATGTATTTTTATATGTAGACATATTCATTCTTTCAACAAATACTTGAATTGAGAGCCGCTGTGTGCTAGACACTGTGCAAGGGCTAAGAATATGTACTCCCTTTCCCCTTTAGTATGTGCAATAGATCACTTTTGTGCATTTAAAGGAACACTATATCTTAAAGATTGTTTTAGTATTCAGTAAGCTGCTTTGTTCTTTTTCATAGCTGCATAATGTTATATCTTAAGTATCATTTTGATCTTTTCAGAAGAGTTTAAATACTAGACCTACTTTTTTAAGTTAATCACTTTAATAAAAGATTTCATTTATTGGGGTGCTACTATTGACGGATACTGTTTGATGGTGCTTATCTCAATTAATCCAGAAAACCAGCCCATCAGAGAGGTATTCATAACCTTGGGGGCCCAGAGAAGTTGAGTAGCTTGCCTGAAGTTAAGAGCAAGTGCTGAATCCTGTCTGATTTCAGAATCTCTTCTCTAACCCAGTTCCAGCACAGTATGGTGGTTATTTCACATGTTCTCTCAGATATGCACTTCAGTTTTGACAGTGGATTGCATTCATCTTCCTCTCTTTTGCCCAGATTTTTTGTGATAAGCAGTTCTCTACAACAATACCCATTGCTTATAAGGTGTGTGCAGAAGTACCCTAAGAATATAATTTCTGATGAGAACTTCAAACGACTATGAGCATGTTGATCAGTCCTGTCTTTTAGGTAGGTAATAAAACCAAAAAACAGTATCTGCCCTAAAATGCAGTCAGTTGACCCCATGGATTAGTGACCTATGCAGACCATGCACCCTGTCACAGTCCAGGATCAAATAATGTCCATGTGGATCAGGAGCAGGGTCATGTGGAGAAGGCCAAGGATCCTCAAGGTGTCTTCTGACCTTCTCAGACATTCCATTTTACTAACAAGGGCTGCAAACAGATCTAGTATGTGAATGATTGCCCTTTGTCCATTTGTAGATTGTGAAAAACGAAGTTTAGGACTCTGTAATGTGGTGTATATTATCTGTGGGCAGGTAATTAATGCCTGAAGTTATGGTTGTGGCATTTTACTATTTGCTCCTGCTCATATGCTATGTAAAATTTGAGCTGGGTGCAGTGGCTCGTGCCTGTGGTCCCCAGAGTGAGACTTCATCTCTTTAAAAAATAAAAACAGCTGGGCACAGTGGTTCATGCCTGTAATTCCAGCACTTTGAGAGGATCACTTGAGCCGAGGAATTTGAGGCTGCAGTGAGCTTTGATTGTGGCACTGCATACCAGCCTTGGAGACAGAGTAAGACTTTGTCTTAAAAAAATAATAATAATTGGTCGTCTCTTCCAAGTTGTGTTCTTTGATTTTCATATGTGTATATATATATACATATATATATATGTTTTCATTTGGCCTTCCATCTCAGTGGTGAAATTTAGAACTTTGCAATAAAGAGTGCTACGAAGCCACTTCAGTGGATGCTGCAGTGCAGATGGTCACAACTACTAAAGCATAATTTTTAAAACTTTCAGAAGTCAAGAAAGTATGAACAACATGGAGGTGAGTCCATAGGAGTAGGTCAAAGGGAAGGGAGTGAGAGCGAGGGTCAACCTTCCCTTTCCTGACTTTATTCTGTGATGTTTTCCCTTGAACAGATTTTGCAGTGGCCTGTGTTCCTCAATTATGGAACCCAGGAAATGAGAGAATGGAGGAGAAGGCAGTGGATTTTGTGTGTTTGAGGAGGGTTGAGGGAGTATGTGTGTGTGTTGAGGGGATGGAACTGGGAAACTCGCACAGGCTCTAAGAACCCTCTCTTACTGGCATCAAACCTGAAGGGAGGTAGGAAAGGCAATGAAAAGACATGTAGAGAAGCATGTGGCCAGGACCAGAGGAAAAGAACCCCAGTAGCAATGGTAGAAGATTGATGCCGCCTCTAAATAGAGTTAGGATGGGAAGCTGGAAACTCACAGTGTAACCACAGAGAGGTTTCTTGAAACGTGGTGACTCTTCTCATTCCAAAGCCCTTAGTAACATTTCTCTTTTTTTCCAGATCCCAAAATCAGAGGTGTCTTTTTGTGGGCTTGATTTCTCCTAAGGTCTAGCAGTTTCATTAGAAATATTTGGTAATTGGGAGCAGACTTTAATTAAACGATGATTGCCATGGGTCATACACATGGGACTTAATATTATGAGATGGACAGGCATTTATAGGTTCACTTAAGTTAATATTGAATCTATAATGAGCTACTTAAGGCAAGTTATCACTGGTGTAAATTTTCAAAAAACCAGCTTTATTGAGATATAATTCAATTCATATACTATAAAATTCACCTTTTAAAATTATATAGTTCATTGGTTTTTAGTGTATTCAGAGTTGTACAACTATCACCACTATCTTTTCAGAACATTTTTATTACCCCAAAAAAGAAACCCCATACCCATTAGTAGTCTCTCTCCATTCCTCCCTCTCTCCAGTCCCTGGCAACCATTATACTAATCTACTTAATGTCTCTATTCTGTTCTGGACAGTTCATATAAATGGAATCATATAATCTGTGGCCCTTTGTGACTGACTTATTTCACATAGCATAATGCTTTCAAAGTTCATCCTCATTGTAGTATGTACTAGTACTTCCTTTTTATGGTTGAATAATATTCCATTGTATGGATATAGCACAGTTTGTTTAATCATTCCTCAGTTGATGGAAATTTGGGTTATTTCTACTTTTTAGCTATTATGAATAATAATATAAACACTTTTGTACAGTTTTTGTGTGGACATACGTTTTCATTTCTCTTGGGTATGTACCTTGGAATGGAAGTGTGTTATATGGTAACTCAGTGTTTAACTTTTTGAAGATGTCACTGATCTTTTGAGACCTGTGTCAAAGAGGATCTCCATAGACCTCAACAAAAATAGCCCTCATTGTGACTGAGAGGATAATGGACAAGAGGGTCATTGACGGGTCCATTGTGATCTTTTACCAGTTCCTTTTCTCCTTGCTGCTTGTAATCTGAGCTCTATCTGTATACTAAATTGCCAGCTCATTTCTAAGAGGAGTTGAGTACAGTGTATGCCAATGATTGTGTGTTGCATACCATAGTTTTATGTGAAATAAGCTCTTTATTAAAAAAATTACAAACATGTGTGAAGTAGTAAAGACTAAAATAACTTTATCAAAGCTTGACACTTTGCTAAATTGGCTTCAGATTCCTTACTTTATTTGCCCACAGGTAACCATCATTCTAAATTGTTAAAATTCTGTTATTTGCCTTCTGAAATAGGCTCTTTAGATCAGAATTTTGAAATCTTTATAACCTGTGCCTTTGATGTAAGTGCTGAAGCATTAGAGCATTATTTGTAATGTTCATAATTGACACACAATAATTGTACATATTTCTGGGGTACAGTGTGAACTTATTCCTTATACCTAAACTGTAACATTGTACCTGTTGACCAACCTCACCCCATCTCCCCTTCCCTTCTCCCTTTCCCAGACTCTGGTAAGCACTATTTTCAACTTTTATGAGATCAACTTTTTTAGATTACACGTATGAGTGAGATCATTTGATATTTGTCTTTCTGTGCCTGGCTTATTTTACTTTATGTAATGTCCTCTAGGTTAACCCATGTTGTTGCAAATGACAGAATTTCATTCTTTTTAATGGCTGAATAATATTCCTTCGTGTATGTACACCACATTTTCTTTATTCATCTGTTGATGGACACTTAGGTTGATTCCATATCTTGCTATTATGAATAGTGCTGTAATATGGGAGCGCAGATGTCTCTTTGACATACTGATTTCATTTCCTTTGGACATATTCCCAGTAATAAGATTGCTGGATCTTATGGTAGTTCTATTTTTAATTTTTTGAGGACCCTACATACTGTTTCTCATAATGGCTGTACTAATTTATTGTCCTTTCCCCAAGGTGTGTTCTTGGCACCTTTGTTGAAAATCAGTTGGCTGTAAATGCATGGATTTATTTCTGGGATTTCTATTCTGTTTCATTTGTATGTGTTTTTATGCCAGTATCATGCTGTTTTGGTACTACAGCTTAGCAGTATATTTTGAAGTCAGGTAGTGTGATGCCTCCAGCTTTGTTGTTTGGTTTTTTTTTTAACTCAAAATTTCTTTGGTTTTTGGGATCTTTTGTGATTCCATATGAATTTTAGGATTTTTTTTTGTATTTCTGTGAAGCATGTCATCGGTTTTTGTTTTTGTTTTTAATAGAGACAGGATCTCACTGTGTCACACAGGCTGGAACTCCAGGCCTCAAGGAGCTCAAGTGATTCTCCTGTCTCAGCCTCCTGAGTAGCTGGGATTACAGATGTGAGCCACTGTGCCTGGCTAATTTTTCAATTTTCTGTAGAGACAGGATCTCACTATGTTGCCCAGGGTGGTCTCAAACTCCTGGCCTCAAGTGATCCCCCCATCTCAGCCTCCCAAAGTGCTGGGATTATAGGCACGAGCCACCATGCCAGGCTGCCATTGGTATTTTGATAGAGATTGCATTAAATCTGTAATCCCTTTGGGTAGTATGGATGTTTTAACAATATTCTCCCGATCCGTGAACATGGGATATCCTTCTTTTTATTTATGTCTTCTTCAATTTCTTTCATCATGTTTTATAGTTTTTATTATAGAGATCTTTCACCTCCTTGGTTAAATTTATTTTCTAAGTATTTTATTTTTTTTTGTAGCTATTGTAAACAGGATTGTTTTCTTGATTTCTATTTCAGATAGTTTGCTATTAGCATATAGAAATGCTACTTTTTTATGTTGATTTTTGTATCCTGCAACTTTACTAAATTCATTTATTAGTTCTTCTGACGGATTTTTGGTGGAGTCTTTAGGATTTTCCCTATATGAGATCATGTTGTCTGCAAACAGGGACAATTTAAATTCTTTGTTTCTAATTTGGATGCTTTTTACTTCTTTCTGTTGCCTAATTGCTCTGCCTATCAGGAGAATGATTATTTTCATTTCTGAGTAGCAATTTATGTAAAGGAAGCTCTTTATACTACTTGTTATTTCATTGGTATTTTTTTTTTTTTTTTTGAGACAGAGTCTCGCTTTGTTGCCCGGGCTAGAGTGAGTGCCGTGGCGTCAGCCTAGCTCACAGCAACCTCAAACTCCTGGGCTTAGGCGATCCTACTGCCTCAGCCTCCCGAGTAGCTGGGACTACAGGCATGCGCCACCATGCCCGGCTAATTTTTTCTATATATATTTTAGTTGGCCAGATAATTTCTTTCTATTTTTTTAGTAGAGACGGGGTCTCACTCTTGCTCAGGCTGGTCTCGAACTCCTGACCTTGAGCGATCCACCCGCCTCGGCCTCCCAGAGTGCTAGGATTACAGGCGTGAGCCACCGCGCCCGGCCTCATTGGTATTTTTTAAAGAACCATGGGTTAGTGATGCCTGTGCTACTAGATCTGGAGAGTGGTGAATAGCATTCCTGCCACTGGGCACTTCCGGCTCTTTTCAGTGTCCTTCCTGTCATGGGTTGCTTCAGTGTGTTTGCTTAAGTGGGTATCTTGTGCCTCCTATATTTAATAGTGACTTTTATAAATTTATTATAAGGCTTTTATGCCTGCTAACAAAAACTTTGTGACTTCAGACTTCTTTGAAATCCTTGAGAGCCCCTGGAGTTTCACTTGGGAGGATATTTTTGACAAATTATGTAGTAAATTGGGCTGTTGTATTCTTGCTACCATTTCTGGGACATTTCTTCCCATCAGATCTTCTTGTTCCTAGTTACATTATTTGACTCTTTGACAACTGGATTTTTTCTAGGTAGTTTCTCACAGTTTGGGTCATTGATGCCAGTGACCTTGCTTCATTTATTTTGACTGTCACTAAAAAATATTTGGCAGTTTATTCACTAAAGCCTATTGAGCAACAGAGGCTACAGGCAATACAAAATAGATGAAGGATTTCCGGGTCATGAGCTTGTTTCTGGCCAAGCTAGCTACCTTCCTTCTTTAGGAGTACGAGGATAAATTTTGAATCAAGTTACACAATTTAGAACAGTAGTTCATCTGTTTGCTTTTGCATTTGACTGAGCTTTCTGAGTGTGTGACCAGAAGAAAAACTAGGGCTTTTAACTCTGATGTAATGCCTAGTCTGTTGCTTGGTAGCCGGAAGCCCATGTTGGCTGTGACTGGATGTGGCAGGGGAATTCTCATAAGTTACGCAGATGAGGTGCTGCCCTGAGATTAGCAGAAAGGTTACGGCTAGTTTTGGTTCCTTCTATCTACACACTATCCATCTGCTTCACAGTTTACTTTGGGAAAAACAAGAACTTTGGGTTCTGTTTTGTTTCTGTTCTTCTTAACTAGGGTAGACAACTTATAAATATTTGCTTTCTAAGCAAATAGATCCTCACTGCTGCGTCATTCCTAGATACTCAGGATAATTTTTCTTTTTAAGTAAACCATTGAAAAAACTTCTTAAATATGTCTTACTTAAATCTGGGAAAAATTATTTGTGTATAAGCACATTCAAGTTTTTTAATTGGTTAAGAAAAAAATTATTCCTTTTTCCTTTTTGAAAACAGCTTTATTGAGATATAGTTCATATACCACACATAATTCACCCATTTAAATTGTACAATTCAGTGGTTTTTAGTATATTCACAGTTACATGCAACCATCACCATAATCAATTTTAGAACAGTTTCATAATCTCAAAAAGAAATCTTGTGCCTTTTAGAACCATCACCCCTTACCCCTCAATACCTGCTTCCCACCCCAGCCCCTGGCAACCACTAATCTACTTTCTGTCTCTAGATCTCCCTGTTCTGGACCTCTCCTGTGAGTGGAATCAATATAATACGTGGTCTTGTGTGACTATCTTCTTTCACTTAGCATAATGTTTTTTAAGGTTTTGTTGTAGCATGTATCAGTACTCATTCTTTTTTATTGTAATTGTAAAAAAATAGGCTGGGCATGGTGGCTCACACCTGTAATCCTAGCATTCTGAGAGGCCGAGGAGGGTGGATCGTTTGAACTCAGGAGTTCGAGACCAGCCTGAGCAAGAGCAAGAGAGACTGCGTCTCTACTTTAAAAAAAGAAAGAAAGAAAGAAAGAAATTAGCTGGACAACTAAAAATATAGAGAAAAAATTAGCTGGGCATGATGGCACATGCCTGTAGTCTCAGCAACTCGGGAGGCTGAGGCAGGAGGATCGCTTGAGCCCAGGAGTTTGATGTTGCTGTGAGCTAGGCTGACACCACTGCACTCTATCCCAGGCCAACAGAGTGAGACTCTGTCTCAAAAAAAGAAAAAAAATAAATAAATATAAAATTGTGAAAAAATAAACAGCATAAAATTTATCATTTTAACTATTTTTAAGTGTATAGTTCTGTGGCATCATGTACATTCACACTGTTGTGCTACCATCACCACCATCCATCCCCAGAACTTTTTCATTTTCCCAAACTGAAACTCTGTACCCTTTAAACACTAACTTCCCATTTCCACTGGTAACCTTATTTTTAAAAGTTCATTAGCTGAGTCAGACTCTGTTTTCAGTTATTTCGTATGTGTTTCCTGGAATGGGATGTATATCCTTTTGATCTGTGGCCTTGCCAACAACTTGATTTTAGCCATGTAAGACCTATTTTCAGACTTTTGAACTCCAGAAATGTAAGATAATAAATTGGTGGTGTTTTAGCCACTAAGTTTGTGGTAATTTGTTATAGCAGTGACAGGGAAGTAAGACATTTGTTTCATACAAGCTTATATAGAGTAGTGCTGATGTAAGGCTCTTTTGTGGGTAGTTTTTGCAGTTCACATAGCACCTCCTACATCTTTAATGTGGCACTGGTGCTCTCCAGCTTTGCCTCTTGTCTCTTAGCACAGAATGGTAGCTAAAAGCAAGGACTCGGGAACCCTTTGAGTCCTGGCTTAGCTCCTTACATGCTGTGTGATTTTATTGTGGGTCTCAGTTTTCTCGTGGTACCAGCATCCACCCTGGAGATCAATGTCAGTTCCATCTTGTAGGATTGCTGGGTGGATGAAATGAGCTAATCCATGTCCATTACTTAGGACATTGCAGGACAAGGGATCCGTAACTCTGAGCTCTCGTAATGACTAAATGAAGTGTTCTTCTTTTACAGAGGAGTGAATTTGAGAGGTTTAGTGACATGCGCGATTGCATGGCTAATAAGCGGCACAACTGGGATTTCAATCCGTGGCTTTCTGTCACTGAAGCCTATGCTCTTTCTCTTAGCATGATGCCTTCCTACAGGAAGATGGGACTGTCCCTTAGAGAGCTTACGGTCTATTTAGGGAGCCAAGGCTACCTCACTAAACCTATTAGAAAGCCATACAAGATAGCCAGTTATTAAATTAAATGTAACTAGGGATTTAGAGAAGGGTGATGTCAGTGGGACAGAGTGGTGCTGGTTATTATTACTTTCAGAAAATCTTTATTGAGCATCCCACCATTTGGAGCCACTGGGCCTTGAGAATTAAAAGTTAGACATTATCCCTGCCTTCAAGGAGCTAACAGTGAAGATGGTAAAAGCTTCGTTGAGGAGGTTGGACTTTGAACTTGGTTTTAAAAGGTAGGTAGTTTTTAGATAGCAGAGAAGAGTAAGGAGGAGTTTCCAGATTGAGAGAATACAAGTAAAGTGTATGTGGTACTAAGCTGGGTCAGTACTAGGCTTAGCTGCTCATAACAGAAAACCCCAAGCTAACGGTGGCTTAAAATAAAGAACATAGAGATTTATTTCCCTCTTGTGTTAAAGAAGTCTGGAAGTAGCCAGGTCTGGGCAGTTATAGCAACTCCATGGTTTCATGGGGATTCAGGCTCCTTTCAGCCAGCTGCTCAGCTTTTCTTAGGATGTGGCTCTCATTCTCATTCAAGATGCTGCTGAAGCTTTGGCCATGTGTGCTGGTCAGGATGCTGGCAAGAAAATGGAAACAATACTAGGTATTTCTTTTTTTATTTTTTCTTTTTCTTTCTTTTTTTTTTTTTTTTGAGACAGAATCTCATTCTGTTGCCCAGGCTAGAGTGCCGTGGAGTGTGCCTAGCTCACAGCAACCTCAGACTCCTGGGCTTAAGCAATCCTTCTGCCTCAGCCTCCCGAGTAGCTGGGACTACAGGCATGCGCTACCGGGCCTGGCTAATTTTTTCTATATATATTTTTAGTTGTCCAGCTAATTTCTTTCTATTTTTAGTAGAGATGGGGTCTTGCTCTTGCTCAGGCTGGTCTCGAACTCCTGAGCTCAAACGATCTACCTGCCTTGGCCTCCCAGAGTGCTAGGATTACAGGCATGAGCCACCACACCCAGCAATACTAGGTATTTCAACATAGAGAATTTAACATAGGGAATTGGGTACTCAGAGTTGAATCTGACTTTGCGGTATTTTTTCACCTGTTAATGTTACAAGTTTTTTGAAAAGGCTGTTAGAATTGGTTGACAAATTTTACTAACACTGGCATAGAAGGGATAGATCTTGGAACAGCATGTCAAGTGGAAAGCCTTGGAGGAGAACGTTTAAATATTGCCTTAAGATTTTAGCCTGGTAATTATGGGAATATGATAGAAATTTTGGATTCTGGAAAAATGAGATTGCAAGGATGCATCTTGGATGCCCCCCCCATTCCCAGTGTTGAGGAGATTTCTCTCTGGAACTTGTTCTCTAGAGGCAAGTGCCATGTAGAGGTGCACATAGGCAATGTAAAAAAATTTTAAAAACTCTTCCCCTACTCTACTTTAGAAAAACAGATTGGGAATTGTGCCTGTTTTTAATGTTACTCATGGAATTAATCTGAACACTGTGGAGTTAATTATTTATGTTCCAAGTATCCTGAGAGAATAAATTGAGACTTAAGATGAGAAAAATTATTATATAACTCTCACTTTTCATCTGTATTTATCCAAGAAGAGTGATTTAGCTTACCTTCAAAATATAGGTACTTAATATCCTCTTCTTCCTGACAGAGGTGGCCTCAGTAACATGCTGTTCCAGTGTTCCTTACCTGATACCACAGCCACCATTGGCGACGAACCTCGGAAAGTGCTCCTGCGGCTGTATGGGGCGATTTTACAGATGGTGAGTTCATAGGCTACTTGGGGAGGGAGGAATCTGTTAACATTTTTAATCTTCTTTCCTAAGATACCTGGAAAGAGATTTTAAATACCTTAATGATGTTACTAAAGATATTTAAATATATTGCATTTACTTTAATTGGGCTATACAACTTGGTTTATTGTTTATATTCTAAGTTAATTACTGTTTTTACTTCTTATTTAGTAGTAAACTAGTACAAGTTTTTCTAGTTTTACATCTAGAGAAGGTATAATATTGGTTAAATCTTTAATAGTGTTTGATGATTGTTGGATTTTCTACACATTGAAATTTTCAGCTTAAACTTAGATTGTAAAATTCTAATTTGGAGAAGGTATTGTTTTATAGCATAATCAAAAAGATTTTAGAGAGTAATCCCAGTTAATAAAGTATGATCTCATTGAAGCTGAATTCAATAACTACTTCTGAAATTTCTTTAAAACTGAATTTCTTAGATTCATAATCTTTCTAAATTTTTGTATCACTTAATCTAATTTAATTTTCAATTAAAATACCTTATTCGTTGAATTATCCGATTATGGGGCATCCCAAATGTCTGAGTTGTTTATTTTTTACTATTTATGTCATGAATTTGCCATTTCATTGACCACACATACAAATATCAGACTGATATATTTCTGCGCTAGGATTTGATATCCATTTTAATCTTATTTGGAAGGGCCCATTTCTATCTTCATGAAAGAGAGCAGAGCAGTTATCTGACTAAATTTTTTAAAAGACCAGTCTATTTCAGCTCAATCTAAAAAGCAGGTCGTGTCCATGTCTATGGTATTCAATTTTATGTTTAGAAATATTAAAGTTATCACTAAAATTGGCAGTCTAGATGTTCATTTGTTAAAAAATTGTCATAAAGTGAAGGAATCCTTTCATTGGATAGTTTTTTCTTGACTGTGTCAAGCTGTAAAAATGTCTGAGATCTAAAAATTCTGGAAATGAGTTAGCATGTTTGGAGGTACATAGCTATTCCACACGTGTGCACTTTGCCAAGGACATCTGAGGTCACTTTGTAATTAGGTACAATACAGCTGGCATACAGCTAGGCCCACAGTTGACTCTCACTGAAAGCACTGATCCCTTACTCATAATACACAAGCAGAAAAGATTCTTGTGTTTACCATGCAATTTGTTTTTTTATTTCATGAAGTTGCAGTTTCAAAGCACAGTTTTTGAAATAGTCAATTAATGTCCTTCTGGCACTTTTACTGAAGTGTGAAAGTAACATCTTTTTAGGGATTTTTTTTTTTTACTTTGAGGACTATTTAACAATTAAGTCCCATTTCTGCTCTTTCGTTTTTGTGTGTTTTGCATTTAAGCAATACTTTTATTTTTATTATTACTATTTTTTTTTGAGATGGGGTCTTGCTATGTTGCCTGGGCTAGTCTTCAACTCCCGGGCACAAGCGATCCTCCCACCTTAGCCTCTCAAGTAGCGGGGACTACAGGCGGGTGCCATTGCACTGGCTAAGCAATACTTTTAAGATACTTTAATAAATAGCTGCTGAAATTACATGTGATATAAGACTTTCATTTAAATCTGATTTATGAGGCTTTCATTTCTATTTATTACTTAAATAGAAGCATTTTAAATGTGCACAATATGTTTGATGCACTAGACTAAACTAGGAGTCAAGTTCTGTGCTCCAGAGCAGCACTGCAGTGATGGAAGTAATGGAATGTTCCACATCTGTGCTGCTGCTAGTACACTTGTTACCAGCCATGTGTGACTACTGAACACTTGAAATGTGGTGAATGTGACTGATGAACTGAATTTTAAATTTTATTTAATTAAATTAAAATAGTCACATGTAGCTGGTGGCTAATATATTAGCCCAGCTCTAGGATGTGCCTTGTGGCTATATGAGTAACAGTAAAAGCCAGCTACAGTACATCCTGTGGCTTGGCACTTAGCCGTTCCACTAATAAAGATTCACTGTCAATTGTTACTCTTTTGTCCTTTTTGAAATTTTAACAGTCTGGAAGTATTACCTTACAGTAACTGAGTATAACAGAAATGTCTAGAAATAAGATTTGTTTAAACTTCTATGTCTTTCTTTATTATTTTTCTTTTGATAACACTGGTACCAATTTATTTATTTTTAAGGAAAAAAAAGACTATTGGGTAACTCAGAGAAATAAAAGGCAGAATTGAAGCCACTTAAAATGTAATTGACTCTTACCAAACTAATAGAATAGAGTATATTTTATGTACAATTCTTAATTGAGGAGGGGAGGTACTCTACATTTAGCTTCTCAATTATATTTTTTTAGATAAATGTTAAATTAATTTCCATTTCTGAGGATACATATATTGAAATCATGCTTGAAAGTACCTTGAATATAGAGAGAAATGAGTAGTTTTCTAAGTTTTCTAATAAGCACACCTCTGACAATCTCACAGTTGACTTACTAGACAATAAACTCATTTTTGTTTTAAGAAAGCTTTTCCTTTGCATCATAGGTGGGAATAATCTATATTTTCCATATAATTACTTAGTTTGTTGAGTCCTTGGTTCAAGTACACTTTTTTTGTTGGAGTTAAACCATAAGGCCTGTAGCCTCAAATGTAAATATTTTTGGTTTTAAAGCTCTGTAGGGTTTAACAGGGACACTTGTTGCCAGTTAAGAGTTTCAGCTATTAATGGCCATTGTAGACTGTTGGTCACTGGGGATACTGTGACAACATGAGGAGGAGAACTAAATTTAGGGACTCTGAGAAATGGCTGTGGTAGGAAAGAAGGAAAGTGGAGAGGATGCTAAGGTGCTCACAATGTGAGCTAGCAGTGTGTTCTACCACACTGTGCCAGGGATTCACCATGAATTTAAATTCCTTTTCAAATATTTTCAACCCAGCTTTAAAATTTCTATTATTTATTTTTTGCTGGAGCCTGGATGCAATGAAATTGCTGATTTATGGTCAACTCTTTAGAATGAATCTGGCCTATAATGGAAGATGTTTATAGTCTACAGTGAAGCTTTTGTTCTCATCACAACAGAAAAATTGCCAGAATTGATAGTAAATTATCAAGGTTTGCATTAATTAAGAGATGTGGCTGAACAAATACAGAGCCCTAAATAATAAATCACATTATTTTCATAAATTAAGAGTTAAAGACGGAATTAAATATAGGATGATTCAAATTTTCTGCTTGCTTTCTTTTTAACTCTACCTCCTATGAAAGCACATATACATCCTATAGATGTATGTGTATTTATACAAATATAACTGGTATCTCCCAAGTCAGCTATATAAATGCAGTTATAACATCCGTTGAGGTGGGTTAGAATTCAGTCCTTCCTTGAAAAATGTTAATTGAAGACTACCACCACAAATGATAGGCCTATGTATATTCTTTTTTGCTTAATTATATGACAGATCAGTTTAGTATGCCCCTTCTTTCCCTTTCCCCTTCTAGTTTTAAGCTTTTGAACTTTTTACCTCTGAGAGAATCAAATATTAAGTACAAGTATTCACATGTTCTTTGATCAGCAAATGATTTACAAGTGACTTGGTTTAAAACAACTAGATGCTTCTCAACTTTCTCATTTTTCTTCATCTTGGTGTTATGAGATATCTAATTTCCTTTATTTCCATAGTGACAATGAAGTGACTGCTTTTTGGTGCAGTTCTCTAAGGGTTAAGTGCCAGAAAGCCAAGGTAAAATTTTCAGATTGGGTTAAGGCCCACAGTTTCTGTCCCACAAACATCTGTCTCTTCCAGCCCCTATTTCTATATCAGATGAGACATAAGCAAACTTCCTAACTCTATCCTGGAGGTTTTGTTCAGGATTTATGTTAGTTTTAGGGAGCTTATGAAAAGTCCTGTGTTTGAAAAGTCTTGTTTATGGAAAGGGCAAGAATGGGTCCTTTTGAAAATATGAACAAGATAAGACACACACCGCTATACGATATTATTTGTAGTAACTTATTTATTTTTTAAGGACATCTCAAGATCATTGAGTATGTAGGAAATTATTAAACGTAAAAATACTGATCTGATCTTAAAGTCATACATGTTGATATAATTTATTGTCTGTTTCCCATAAACTAGCTTTAATTTTAATGGGTTGGAGATTATTTTCATTAGCTGCATAATGAAAACCAAACTCAGCTGTAAAATTTGCTCTAGTTTAATAGAAGTTTTGAGAAGTAATAGTTCAGTCTGGTTAGAAAGAGATACAATTGCTAGAAGAGAGCTTAAAACTATAAACTTAGCTATCAATGTAACTTGATTTTTTTCCTTTCTGATACTGGGAAGGAACATGAGCTCTGCAACGTCCAGTAGCAGCCTTTTCAAAGAAGCAAGTTTGGCTGATTACAAATAACCAGTTTGCTTATTTATCATGAATTGTGGAAGACACAAATGTCAGTACGTATTGTTCATTCAATGTAACCTGTGCCAGTTGGCGGAAGTCTCAGAGGATTGCTTTGTCCCTTCCTCTGTCAGAACAGTGACTCTGTGTTAAGCCAATTCCTTCTGTGCATGAATGGAGAGATTTGGCCTCACCGTTACGAACGGTCTCACAGGCATGAATGTTTATAATACACATCAAAGATCTCTCTTGAGTGTTGTCTGGAAAAATGTTTTTGTTTGTTTTTTGAGTAATAGAAGGCTAATATTAGTGCTTGTTTGAGTACTAACCATAATAAAATTAAAGGTATCAAGGCACAACGCAGATATGTATTAGGAATTCAAAAGAGTAAAATTTGGGACACCATCCTTTTTGAGTCTAGAGAACAAAATGTCCTTTTCCCTATTTTCTCTTAGCCCCAGTTTAATTAGAAATTAAACCACAATTAAGTAGGGAACAGCCCATAGATAGTTAATATTAAACTGTTGGCTACTGAGAAATCAGCTACTTAAAAGTATTTCTTTATGGAGCTAAGGTCACATCTCTGTACAAAGGCAGTATCGCTGATCCTTGATGGAGAGCCATGTCCCTGGTAACTAAATACTATGAATTATCTTTTTTTCCCCTCATTGTTTTAGGGTCATTATGAGTTTAAGTTTTATTCACTCTCTTTTTTAAAAAGACTCCCTTGTACTTTTGAATATGGTATAATTATATCTATTTCTAAGATAGTAAAAACTTCCCTTTCAGAAGTAAAACATTTTTCTAGTATTGTGTGTTCCCATTTGGTCTAATCTAATATTTCTTTGGCTCATACTCATAGTTGCCAAATTACTACCAATAGTCTTTCCATACCTGCTTTGGTGCCTTCTTTTGATAACTAAATAAACCACGGACTACTGTGTCTAATTTTGACATATTCAAAGTGTCTTTGTCTTGCTGGTCTTAAATGTTTGGGATTTATAGCATGAAGCCAGTGCAGATTTCTGGTCCCTGGAACGATGGTTTGACCGCAGCCCGCCCCTCTTTGGGAAGGAATGTCTTTATGTTGGGTGGAGTGAAGGGCATTGGGGGTAATGTACCACTTTAGCTGTATGTGCATGTGTTCTCTGCTGCAGGCTTGTCCATGCGATCGTGCCTGGAGCACTCTGGTTTCCAGGTGACAGACACGATTCACGGTATAGTATGAGACCTCTGAAGTTGGAGCATTCTCTACAGCTTTAATTTCTTTCTTTTAGTTCTTGGATTCAAGAAATGCTTTTAAAAAAGAAAGTTGTAATGCTTGTTAAGTAGCACCAGCTACAGTTTGTGCTGTGCTTAAAGAGGTACAGTGATTAAGATTTCAGAATGTTATGTATTGAATATATCACTTTTTGTTTTTTATTTTTTTGTCCAAGGCAAATCAGATCCCTTTCTTCTGTTTCCTCAGTAGAAAATGACAAACATATAGTAATTTTAGAAATTTATGGGTCTCAACTTGAGAATTTAATTGAAGGATAATACTTAGGTTCTTCTTCCTTCACACCACTTTTCAACATTAAGGAAACACCATATGTATTTTGGTCAGAATTAGAAATAAACTTCCTTCTTTCTCCTTGTCAGTTAGTATACACTTATATGTTTTAGCTGGGTACCCGATACCTTTATGAAGCTCAGCGATGCCGATCTGACGTGGAAACATGTCAACATGTCTGGAGAAGGAAAGGCAAGTCAACGCTTGGGGTATTTATGTGGAAGGTATTTTAGCCTTGAAAGCCTCAGGTCAGCAGGTTGCCTTGGATCAGACATACATTTTGAAATGAGCCTTTTTTACCTGGGCTTCCACTCACCTACCTTTGTACTGGTTTATGTTGCCTAGAGCCTTTTAGAAGTTCTAGTCTTCCAGCAACATTGATCAAGTCATCCAAATTTGAAATGATTAATGTTCAAAAAGATCAAATTGTTTTATGATATTCCTTGGGATAATTTAAGATACTCTAGAAACTACCAAAAAATATTAGAAATCACCTGTCTGTTTAAATTCTTGTGATTCATGTACTCATTAAATAATCACAAAAGCTATACTTTAAGTCATTGCATTGGGATCTCACATTGTAATGTGTTCTGTAAAATATTTTCAGAAAAGTGTTCTAAGAAACCATGAAAGCAATAAACATAGGATGTTTTCATTCTTTTTGTAGATATCATGGTGAAAGAAGGTTAAGGTTCATGATAACACTGAGAAGAAAATACACTGCAAAATGTTCATTGAAAGAGTCGCATGACTATTGTACATTCTGTGGAGTCATAATTCTAACGCTTTTTCCTGCCCCGCTTCACCTGAGATGGAACATAGTCTCATCATCAGCAGGGACTCTGCAGGCCAGGGATTATGAGAGGTGCCACTGCCGTGTTAAGAATTATTTCTCTTCCAGAGAGTTGAGTGTGGTCAGATAACAAGGGTGGATATTAGAAGTCTTCAAAGCCACAAGCTGCACAGTAAAGAAGCCCATGCCACTCCAGGACCAAATGAGTATCACAGCTACAGAACATTCCAAATGAAGCAGCAACACATCCTGTTGCTCTCAGGGTGAATACTGCTAGCCTGGGAGGTGCTTGGTACTCAACTCACGAAGATAATCCCGGGGTAGTGAAGAGATGGATTATTTTTCAGACTAAATTTTAGGTGCCCTAGAAGTTGAGTCTAGCTAACAGTTGTATTATTGTTTTTTGGTCATTCACTTATGGATCCCAAACCATTTTTTAAAGGCCACAACCAATCTGCTCTTTTATATAGAGCTTTTAAAAGAGGCAATAGCCGAATGATCCATTTAGTTCTTTTTTGGTGGGGAAGGAGTGGTGGAAAGAAGAAAATATCATCCATGTTTCTATAAATCATTCTTATTTGTATCATTTTAGTTCTATGGCCACCATTATATTTAATATAGTATCTATTTCCTTATGACAATAACGATTTGATTTCTTAAATAGCATTTCCAGTTTATTATGCTATTGATGACACATCATTCTTTGTAACTGATTCATCACTTTTTAAAATCTCTCCCATGAGCAGCTGTGCAATAGTAGATCTTTAAAGATACTTTGAAGATGTTTTAGGTGTGAACAATGTTTTAAATGACATTTAAAGAGCTATATGCTACTTCATGCCACTTTCTTTATGCCACTTTTACTATGTATTTGTATACATACACCCACACAAATACAGACACTAGGGAAAACTGAGATGCTACTTTGTTTCATCTCACAAATGGGGCTTTATTAAAGCAGTATAGTCGTAAACCTACTTCCCTCGTTATTAGAGGAATCTTTCATTAAGAACTGGCCAAATGAGGCTGGGTGTGGTGGCTCACGCCTGTAATCCTAACACTCTGGGAAGCCAACGTGGGAGGATTCCTTGAGGCCAGGAGTTCAAGACCAGCCTGAGCAAGAGTGAGACCCCATCTCTATTAAAAATAGAAAAAAATTAGTCAGGCGTGGTGGAGTGCACCTGTAGTCCCAGCTACTCAGGAGGCTGAGGCAGGAGAATGGCTTGAGCCCAGGAGTTTGAGGTTGCAGTGAGCTATGATGATGCCACTGTACTCTTGCAAGACTGTCTCAAAAAAAAAGAACTGGCCAAATGATAAGAGCTTATTCTGTCTGATGGCCTAAATAGTTTAAAGAACCTGCTATATTGTGCGATATTGGGTAATTTAAAGTAGAAGATTTTTAAATCCTAAAATTATATAACAAAATTTAATAAAGTGATATCTCCTCATCCTAGGCCCTAAAGTTGTCTTACTACCTCTTGATTTCCATTTTCATTTTCTTTTCAAAGCATAAAATATGAACATGCTTTGTAATATGAGCAGTTACTACTTTCCTAGTCCCATTTAAAATACAAAGCCTTAAAATGTGATTTTTGTCAGAAAAGCAACATTTGAAACCTTGTACCAAATGTATTATAAAAGTAACATATGCTTTTAAACACTTTTTAAATTGTGGAAGTATGTAAAGAAAAAATGAAAGTCCTCTAGTCTCTCATCTTACTTCCTAGCTAATAGACTTCTTAGAATTCAGATTTTAAATTTAAAAGTTCTTGGCCAATCAAAAATATGTTTCAGCTTTTTAAATCTTCTATAATTTTAAAAACAAAATATTAATCATGCCTCCTTTATTATTGCTATCACTTTAGCCTGTTTTATTTCCTACATCACAGGCTAACAAATACATGATTCTAACTTATAAATTCTCTTGAAAACCAAGCCCAAAATAGGAAGGAAAGAAAGAAGGTGGGAGGAAGTCAGTGGCAATGTACGATTGACCCATTTAAAGTGTACAATTCAGTGGTTTGCAGTATATGTACAGAGTTGGGTGTCTTATGCATACTTAAGACATTCTGATTTCTTAGGTCTTGAAATTTCAGTGTTTATTTTTGAAAACTTTAGGGAATTTCAGATATATATAAAAGTAAACGGAAGGGGGTAATGAACCCCCAGAGTTCATTCTCCTTCTCCATCTTTTCCCTCACTTACTTCCCCAGGTTATTTTAAAACAAATTCCAGACATCATATTATTTCTTCCACAAATATTTCAGTCTATATAAGATGTGTCTATATAAGATGATTTTTAAAAAAATGACCACAATAATGTTCATGTCACAAAATTTAATAATTATTTAATATTAACCACTGTTCACATTTCTAATAAATGTAAAAATGTTTAGTTTTGTTCTATAACTTACAAAAGATAATTTTTATTAACTTGTAAGAGAAAAGTTTGAAGTCATGCTAAATATTTGTACATGTATTTTAATATCTGCTTCAAATAAATCTGTGCCACTGAAGTATAATCCCACAGATTTCAAAATATATTTTACTTCCTATCTTCCTGGACCAGAAAGTTCTCTCCCTCTCTTTGGCAAAGTGAGTCTGTCTCTTCCTGGCTCACCTCAGGAGGGGGGAGTCTTCTCTTGCCTTTGCATGAGTATCTACTTGGTTTGAGATTTCCTTGTCTTACTCTTCTTATTTATAGCACGTAGGGAACCTGAACATTCTGTACTGAGGAAACAGAACAGAGGGTTGGCTGTTGCAGAAGTCCATCTTGCCTTCATGATGGTGCTCTTATGATATACGAAATGCATTTATTTGGAGGTGGGATGGGATGGGCAGGGGTGGGGAAATTGTTTTTGGAGTTAATTTCCACTTAAGGTGCTGATATGTTAAAAGGAATGGCCTTGGGAACTAAGCCAATTTGTAACTTTGGATGAAGTGACTTGCTTTTAGGAGCACCATTAGACAAAGGAAAGGGACTTCTGTTGGCTAAATAACCCATTAACTGTATCTCCCTAAGAAGATACAGTTAGAGTAATAACAGCATAGGAATAACCATAGTCATTTAGAATTTTGTACAGGTCAAATCCCGTTATAACATTTCAGAAGGATATCTAAATTCCTTATTTGTCATATTAAATCTTTTACTACAAAGTATTAACACATTGACTGCCACGCAAAAAACCCAGAAACTTTTCCCTGGGGCCACAGTGTTTTATGAAAATAGAATAAAAACTTTGATTGTAATTTTAAGGTAAATGTAAATAGAAAAACAAAATTTATTGATTGCTATTCATTTAGTCCACATTTTTAGAATTAAATTGTCAATATTGATTGTAACAATAAGAACATCAACAAGATTTTATATATGCTTCATGCGGCCCCAGGGTCAAAACTAGAGTGAGTTTTAAATACAACTCTCATGGCAGTTAATGTGTTAATATCTATTATATCAGATTGTAGAACTTTTTTTGTTCTTAACTTTCCTTGAGGAATAAAAGCACAAGGACTTTTTAAGGGACATTTGAACTCCAGTGTTCTAATTAACTCCGCAGCCAGTTCTCCCATTACTGAGACCATGGATGTGAATTTGCTGTGGCCAGTAGGCTCCACTGCACGGGGCTGCTCCCTGGGCTTGTTTGCCTTGTGCTTCACTGTGTGGAAATGTTTATTTATTTATGCAGTCCAAAGAAAGAGTGTAGTAAGCATCAGGATTTCCTTGTGCTCTGAGGGAAGACTAATCATAAATAAAAGTGGGAGTTCCTAGTCATTAGGAACTTACCGACTACTTGAGAGAGGGGACCTGGTACAAATCTGTGATAATGATGCAGTCATGAGAGTATTTAGAGTTAAGGATGGAGTGAGGCTTTCCTGTTACCTCGGTACTCCTCCCTAGAGTTTATCATGTCATACGTCAGATCATCAGCAAAGATCTGAAGGTATTATAGTATTTTGATTTTTATAGCTTTCATTGTAACGGGATTTAACCTGTAACATCTTTTCATCAGAGAAATACAGATTACACAAATGAAAATATCATATCCCCATTTTTACTTTCCGTACTTTGTATCAAATGTACTTAACTGTGTGCTAAAGGTATTATTGAGTATGTATCAGTGCAAGCATTAAGAGCCTTTTGCAGATAGCTTCGTGAACATGGATATTTATTTTGTTTACTTTTATATCAAGTAGATAGAACGTACTGTTTATACAAAACACGCATTAAAATGTCTGTGGAATGTTATTTCAGTGTATGATGGATGAGAGTGGTTGCTTTAAATCACTAGGTTTTTTTTAATGGTGCTAGAGTAGCTGGTGTTGCTTAACATGGCATTTTTTTTTCCTGTCCACACTTTTCACCCTTGGTACAGGTATTTTTGATAAAGCTGTGGAATGGAAAGGTATGTTTTTCATGGGATGTTCAAGAATCTGTTGCCTTAAATTTTTTAAAGAGGTTTCCTTTATGGGATTCCTTTTGTGTCTGGCTTAAGCAGACTTAGTTTAATTGTAACAAATAATGTATTTTTAGAGGCAGTGTTTGAATATAAAATTTTGACATGACACAATTTCTGACTTGACTTTTCCTCGTTCCCTTACTAAAGATAGTGTGAAGGTTTTTAAAGCACTTGGGGTGGGGGGAGTTGCTTTTAAAATGTATGATCTGTGCCATGAAGAAAGAATGTAGGCCAAGAGTTGCTTATGGTAGTTAATCTAGTATGTTGTTATTGCTAGAATCCTTGATACCAATAATTTGCAATTTCATTGAGGAAAGTGATATAAAAGTATTCTTTAATATATAAAATAATTTTAGAGACTTTATTAAATTCACACAATCCTCTTTTTGGTGAAGGAACAATTCAGGTTGAGCTGGTGACCAGCTGAACTAGAAGGATTAGTGTGAAAATGGAAAGCCGGCCTGGCATGTCTGCGCAGATTCTGTGCCAGGTTTCCTGCCTGCACAGACCTTTCTTCTCCGTCCAAGTTCTGTGCTGACCATGGCTGTCCACAGCTGTGTTTACGCTCCCTGTTATAGCAGGTTGACTTGAAAGAACCACGTAGCTAAAGTGGTGAGAGACTCAGCCTGACTGCTTGTTTGTAGAAAGCCTGATTGGAAGAGTGCGCTCTCTTGACTTTCCTCTGACAATGAAATTGTGAAAGATACATAGGGACGCCTGTGACACATGCAGCTCTTGGGTCTCAACGGCACATCCCTTTTCTTATAAAGCAATGAAGTACTTTCTAAGGCGCTGGTACTAGTGCTGGAGGCTGCTGGTGCATTTATACTGCTGCCGATCACATCGGTGGGCTGAGAAACCCTCCTTAAAGATCTGTGATGTTTTGTAAAGCCTGACTATTCTGGTGGTTGCAGAGTTAGTGTCTGCTCAGCATTCCCCATCTCACCGGAAGTGTTTGCTTTTTCTCATTCATAGAGGTCCTGTAATAAAGAGGGATCCGAACAAGCTCAGAAAGAAAATGAATTTCAAGTAAGTAATTCAGTCCATTCTGTGTCTTTGGGAGATGTACCCTCGTGTTTGCAAATCTCATTACTTTGCGGTTTGGCAGTGCCTCTTATCTGCGGTGGAAAATTCTGGTCTTTCTTACAGGAAGGTCTCTTGGTCTGTTGGAGCCACCTCATTAAGACCAGGTGAGCACTGAGCAGTCCTGATTCCTCCTGAGAGTAAAGATGGTGGAAGTTTGGTGTCTTTATGGCAGTCTAAACACCATTTGGGGTGCTGAGAGATGCAGGTCTGGGTGACATTTGTGTGTGATATTCTGATGTGGCGGCACTTGGCTGCGCTGCAGCAGCATCTCTCTCAGCCCCGCAGTTCCCACACTTCTCATCAGGATGCAGGTCACTGCCCAGTTGTAGTGGCCACTCTCTTCCCCTGGGCAGGCCACAGTGTTTTTTCGTATGCGTGATACCCAGATTGGAAAGGTTTCTTCCTAAGAAATTGTGAGTTAAAATGACCCCACTCTTTGAAATGCATGTGCATAGATGGCTTGAGGCTGAGAGCACTGATGCATGGAGGCTCAGAAGGAGGGCATCGGGGCAGAGGTCTCCCCACCCTGGGAGGAAGCACCTTTTGAGCATCTCTCCACATACGTACAGGCTCACAGAGAAGGGGTGCATGTGTGCACATGCACAACGTACATGCAGCTAAGATGGAGATACATGCACACATCAACATACTGGTTTTACCAATTATATTCTGATTATTAAAATGATCAAGAAATAGGCATCAGAAAGGATGAGATAATAGAGGAATAAAAGTGTCAGTATTTTTTCCTCACATTTCAGTGGTTTGTTTTGCATGTGTCATGCTCTGGGGACTCTGGTCTAGAGGAACCTAGAACTTGTGCTTTCTGGAGTGATAGTTGGTGAGAAGTCATTGGGTGGGAAGTTAGTGACATTCTGTTTCAACCATTCTGAGCTCTTTGTGTACAGACCTTAGAACATCCTGATAGCTGAAAATGTTGGATCAGCAGGACCTCCATGATGCTGACTCCAAAGTACATTTTCAGTTCTCATTTTATTTTGACTTCTCAGAGCATTTGACATGACCTCCACCTTTCTGAAATGTTTCCTTCCCTGAGGCGGCCACAACACAAAGACACAAAGCATAGCTGTCTCCCTTTCTTTCTTGGTTTTCCTTGCAAGTGCATCTCCTGCTGTCTGGTGTTAGAACTCCCCATAATTTGGTCCTGGACCCTCTTCTTCTGTTGTTCTCTCTCCCTGGGCCAACTGATATATAGGCAAAGGGTCACAACTTCTTTCCTACAGCCCAGAGGCCTGCTTGGAGCTAACACTGTTGGCTAGCAGTCTCTCCTTAGGTGCCTCACAGGCCCCTCAAACTTGCCATGTCCCAGACCAAACATGTGATCTCTTCCCTCTCCCCACAGCAAAATCAAAATCCAGTCCTTTCTGGTATTCTCTTTCTCAGCCAGTCAGTCAGTTATGTAGGCCAGGAAGCAGGGAATCTCCTCGGAGACCCTGCTCTCTCTCATCCCCGTATCCAAACCATGAATTCAGGTGATTGTTTCCTTTGAATTGTACCTCTGGATCTGCCTCCTCCTTCCCATCTGTACCCCCACCTCCCTCATCCAAGCCACCACCGCGTCCTTTCTGGTCTCCCACTTCTCTTGTTTCCCACAAACCATTCCTTTTAAAAGTCACCTTTTTGAATTGCTGATCTGATCATGTCAGCCTTTTGTTTAAAATCCTTCTGTGCTTACTCCCTGCCTCTGGCCTAGTTACATGGGCTTTATCGTACCAGGTTCTCATGGTCTGACCCCTGCTGACCTTTCCAGCTTCTTCTCACAACATATTCCCCGTTATTCCCTGCTCTCCAGCCATATTGTCCTAAACCCTATGGCTTTCTCCCTGCCACAGGGCCTTTGCAGATGCTTTTCCTGCTGGGTCTCCGTGCCTTCACCTATTTCTCACACCCCAGTTTTCTCATAACGAGAATCCGCTCAGACTCCTTCCACAGGGAGTACCCTCCTGGCTCTCTAGACAAGGTCGGCGCCTCCATTTCATGCTCTCTCGGCACCATGTAGCTCTCCTTTGCACTTTGTGTGGCTGTAAATTTTCAGTATTACATGGTTGTCTATCTGCCTTTATGAGATGCTGAACTCAGAGCAGGCTCTTGTGCTTGGTGCTATCTTACTGCAACTGCAGCAGCTGGTAGATAGCAGGGTGTGATGAAGAATTATTGAAGGCTGGTTGCAGCTGGTGCCAGTTAGACATCTCAGGCATGTTCTTCCCCTTGCCAGCTGGTACACAGGCTCTTGTCCATTCCTCTCATCAGTCCCAGATGACCCCCCCCCCCCCCCCCCCCCCCGCCCCCAACCCGTCAATAACAGCTATACCTCCTCTTCCACCTCAGGGCCTACCAGGAAATAGCAGGTAGTCTGATTTCACATACAATCCTTTTGGGTCAAAAGATAGGCAGTTGATTGTCAGAGTGGAGGAGTTGCTTTGTCTTCTTATTTGAGCCCTTTGAATGGCCATTGTTGGTTTGTAGACTCCACCTTTCTGAGCATTTCCTCCAGACTGGCCATCTCCAAAGCCTCGCTGTCCCAGACGACCCCCCTCCCTTACAATCTTCTCTTCTCGAGAGGAGAACTTTCCCCATCGTCTCCCAAGTACCTCAGGGCCACCTGTGGGGTTGGTGTCTTCTTGCTTCTCCCTCGTTCTTGCTTTCAACCATTTTCCTCCATTGAAAACCCCAGTTGCTCTGAGGTTCACGCCAAGTGACTCTACCACCCTTTACCCTCCTGACAGCTGCTGTCCATTGGTGAAGATTTCAGTACACAGGCTGTTTCTTGCCATCAGTTCTCTGGCCTTGTATCTTAACCTCCTCAGCCCCTAACAGTCTTTTCCCTCCATTCCTTCTCCCTCATCTGCTCACGTATGTTCCCCAGAGCTTTTCACCAGAAGTTGTATCGCCTCTTACATGCCTGTCTCGTCAGTCCTCCACCTGCTGACCTCACAGCTCACTTTGATACCCCTGTAGCCATGGCTCAGTGCCCACCGTTGAGAGCTCCAGTGCAGACGCCACCACCTTCCCACTGTCACCTGCCTTCCGTCTCCTGTCCGCCTTGCCCAGCTGAGGACTCACGCTCTGCCATATGAGCCTTTCCTTCCACATTCCCAGCTGCCTTTCTCCACTCGCTCTCTGTTGTGCTCTTCTCCTGAAGCCCTGCCCTGCCGAGCCCAGCAGCCTCCTGCCTTCTCTGTGCCACGCCCAGCACTGAGTACTGTGCGAGAAGAACTGTACCATTAGGCAGAGCAGCTTCATTTTACGACATGGTGCCGAGCCTCAGGTGGGCATGCAACCTGGAAGCCTGCCAACTTTCTCCAGCGTGTTTTGTCTCTTGATGCGAGAGGTCTGTTTCAGGCTTCTCTTCTCCCGTCACGCCTCGCCCGTGCCCATGCTGGGGGCTGCAGAACCTGAGCCCTCGGCCGCTTCTTTCCTCATCCCTTGTCTTTGCATTCATTGTACAAGAGCCTTCCGCTGCGTCTGTGCCTGTCTTCGCCACTGACCGTGCCCTGTTGGAAGGGCCCTCCTTGCCCGTGTTCCACACTCCAGCTCTTCTCTCATCTGCTTTCGGGCCTCACTTGTTGACTTGTGCCTGCCTTCTCGCCTTCCTGACTGACTGCACCTCCTCAGCCCCAGGAGGGCTCCATCTTCCCTCCACTCACTTGACTGGTGCCCTCCTTGGCTGCCCCCGTCCCTGCTCCCTTTCCTGGCAAGATTTCTTGAGACAGTGTCTACTGTCTCTGCTTTCTCACTTCCCAATCTCTTTTTTAGAGAAAGTTTTGGAAGTATAGGAAAGTACAAAGAATAATGCAATAAACACCTTTATACCCACCATACAGAATTGGTAACTTAATTTTATCATATTGCTTGATTCTAATCTTTTTTATATCAATTTATTTTGATATTTTTATTTCAAACTAATTTTAGACTTACAGAAAAAAATACAAAAATAGTACAAAGCATTCCTGCACACCCTGTACCCAGCTTTCCTAATGTCGTGTAACCTCTCTTCCATAACCACAGTTCAGTGATCAAAAGCAGGACATGAACATGGATCCAATAATAGGAGCTAAACTACACACCTTATTTGAATTTTACACAAGTTTTTCCACTAATGTTTTCTTTTGTTCTATTCCAGAATTTAGCCAGAATCCCAACATTGCATTTGGCTCTTTCTCCTTAGTCCTTTTCAACCTGTAACAGTTGTTTTTGTTATTTATAATCTTGACACTCGTGAAGAGTATTGATCAGTTATTTTGGAGATTGTCTACTCAATGTTGGTTTGCCTAATGCTTTCTCATGATTGGAATGATGTTATGTGTTTTTGGCTAGAATACCATGGAAATGCTGTTACATCTTCTCAAGAGGCTCATATTATCGTTATTCTTAGTACTGGATTTTAATTTTTTAAATAAATGAAACTTTATAAAGTGAAAAGTCAAACTACTTCAATTCTTATCTAGTTCTCCTCCCCCCCCCCTTTTTTTTTGAGACAGAGTCTCACTCTGTCACCCGGGCTAGAGTGCAATAGCATTATCATAGCTCACAGCAACTTCAAACTCCTAGGCTCAAGCGATCCTCCTGCCTCAGCCTCCTGAGTAGCTGGGACTACAGGTATGCTGTGACGCCTGGCTAATTTTTCTTTCTTTTTCTTTTTTTTTTTTATAGAGACGGTGTCTCACTCTTGTTCAGGCTGGTCTCAAATTCCTGACCTCAAGTGATCCTCCTGCCTCAGCCTCCCAGAGTGCTAGGATTACAGGCGTGAGCCACTGCGCCTGGCCTTATTTTTGTTTTTGAAACCAACAGTTTCCACGTCGCCATATCCAGTAGCCACTTCTGTTTGACCTTCAGCAGTATCCGACACAGAATGCCCCTCTCCTTCTCATCCCAGGCGTCTTACCCTCACCTTGCCTCCTGCTCCCTCTTCTTGTTGCCCAAATTTAAATCAATTTTTCAAATGGTGGCTTGCCGACCTCTAATGGGGCATGAGATGTTAGCATTTTTGTTGCTTTTTAAAATGAAATAGAGAAGTAAATATTAGAAAACGTTACCCAGTTGTGAGGGTAAGTATTGCTTTGTATAATGTTTGTCTTAAGGCTGTGTGCGTTAGATTGCCATGTGAGATGCCTTTCTTACTGTGGTGACAGTCAGTTTGGAAGCCACTGCTCTACATTTGGGACTTCTCAGGCCCTGTGCTGGTTCCTCTGTCCCTTGGGGATCACACCCAGTTCATGAGCTTTACGCATCACCAGCATGTTGAGAACTTCTGAATATATTTGGCCCAGACCTTTCTGTAAGCTCCAGCCCACCCAGCAATCTCACCAACTTATCCAGGCTGATCTTGTTCTCTTGCTTTTCCTGATTGCTCTTTTCCAGTGAGACCGGCCCCTCCTAGTTCCTTGAATGCACCATCTTATTCCTTCTTTCCGCAGGGCCTGGTGTTCCTGGGGGTGTTGCTATGGCTCCTTCCAACCCCCCAGGTCTCGGGTCAGTTCAGTGTTACCTCCTCTGAAATACCCACTCTTTCACACTGTCACATCAGTCACCCTCTGTGGCCCAGTCTGCAGCTGCACGTGCTCATTTATTGTCTACTTCTCTTCCTCTCAGGTGTGAGCCACACATGGGCAGGGGTCTTACATGCCTCATTTTCTGTTTCCCTGGTGCTTAACACAGTGCCGGGTTCATAGTTGACATTCATAAGTGTTTTCTGGGTGAATGTATGAAAATCTTTGCCTCTGAAGTAGAAGTAAATAGTTTCCAGTTGAGGTATGGATCTTCTCTTCTGAAAAAGTAGGACCAGTTTTCCCTCAACTGTCACCAGCTATGGTTCCATGGCCTGTGGCTGGACCAGGGCATGGTGGGAGTTGGACGGAGCCATGTCTGTCCCACTCATTACCATGCTCGTTTTCTTTAAGTAGCAGCGGGAAGGTGTTTGGAGACTTAGTGATTACAAAAAGACCACTAGCAGTGGCTACACTCTAAGATTACCTGCCATCCTTCTTAACCAATCCGTTGTGCCTTGGTGTTCTCTCTCATGTTTTCTTCTCCCATATTCTACCCTCCACACGCCCTCCCCTCTTTCTTCCTACTTTGAATAAATACTGAACTGCAATGTTATTTAAGAACAAAGACTCTTTTTGTTTACATTGTTCAGAACAATGCTAAAGAGAAACGGAAAGTTCTTAAGGCTCTTTCCATCTTCTCTGCACTATTTCTGGGAATGGGTTGACTCAGCTCTGGCCAGTGTATTCAATCCAAGTACCAGTGCCAGATGTAAATAGAGTCAGCTGCAAGAATCCTTTGTTCCAAGTGGACATGCTGTACAAAATGCTGAACTTCCTGAAGTAATAAAGTAAGGTTTAAATCTATGCATAAAAATTGAAGTTCATGACCTGCTTGGGCAACATAACGAGACCTCGAGACCTCGTCTCTGTATCAAATAAAAAAAAACCATCCAGGCGTGGTGGCATGTACCTATGGTCCCAGCTACTCAGGAGACTGGGGTAGGAGGATCGCTTGAGCCTAGGGGTTTAGGGTTACAAGTGAGCTATGATCATGCCACTGCACTCCAGCCCAGGCAACAGAGCAAGACCCTGTCTCAAAGGGAAAAAAAAAATTTGAGATTTTAAACTTAAAGGGATATTTAGGATTGGACACATATCTGTCTTTTTTTTGTTGTTGTTATTTTTAGAAAGGAGGTCTCATTCTGTCACCCAGGCTAGAGTGTAGTGATCATAGCTCACTGCAGCCTCAAACTCCTGGGCTCAAGCGATCTACCTCCCTCAGCCTCCTGAGTAGCTGGGACCACAGGCGCACACCACCACACTGGACTATTTTTTAAAAAAAATTTTTGTGGAGATGGGGTCTCGCCGTGTTGCCCAGGCTGGTCTCAAACTCTTGGCCTCAAGTGACCCTCCCACTGTGGCCTCCCAGAGTGTTGGGATTACTGGCATGAGCAGCGGCACCCAGCGTATATGTGTTTTATACAGTGCCAACCCTGATGCTCTTCAGCTTAGTCATTCCACAGTGCTGAAAGTTGGAAAGTTGAAAAACAAATTTTAATTCTGACAAAATTCTGGATACCTAGACATTTTGGGTAGCCTCATCCTGCTCTTTGAGAAGTGAGTTAGAATTCTGTGGGAGATTCTATAGATGGCAAAGGGCTGTGAAAGCCACAAATGGCAGATTACCTGGCCTAGGAGCTGAGTTGAGCACCCTCTTCTCCCATACTACCCCGCCTCTGCTTTTGCACCGTACACAGTGTGGGAGGTACCGCAGTCTCCGGAGCTCCAGGGCATACGGCTCCCTGCATAGCAGTGGAGCGTGTATCCACCTAGTGACTTGGAGGGTGCTTTGCAGGCCTTTGGGTACACTCACACTGGGCTTTTAGGTAAAATGGGGCCGGCAGTGACTGCACCTCTTAGATTGGTTTACTGTAAAGATTAAATAAGTAGTTGAAAACCTTTGCCAACTAAATAGAAATATTAGGTATTTGTCAATCTCTAAGGTTTAAGAAATAAAACTTTCTGATTATCCTGCTCTAAAATCAATTAACTACCAGCCCGGGCAACATAGTGAGACCCCATCTCTACAAGAAATTAAGAAATTAACCTGGCATGGTGAAGCACCCCTGTATTCCCAGCTACTTGGGAGGCTGAGGCAGGCTCACTTGAGCCCAGGAGTTTGAGGATGCTGTGAGCTATGATTGGGCCACTGCACGCCAGCCTGGGTGACAGATTGAGACCCTGTCTCTAAATAAATAAATAAAAATAAAAATTCATTAACTTGGTAGATTAATGCTGTATCTGTATGGTCACACAAAACCTCAAATTAGGAAATATTAAGCCTCACAAGATAATGGTTAGACCATAATTGTGGGGATTATACAAGATGGTGGTTGGACCATAATTGTGGAGGATTACCAACAAATCCGTTTGTCTCCACAAAGTGTAAAAGTGACTGACTGATTTTTTACTTTAATGTGGTTTATATCCTCTGGAAGAAGCTTTTTTTTCTTCTTCTTCTTACTAACTCTAATATTACGTCCTTGCTTAATGGGTTGCCCTCTTCGTTTCTTAGTTTGTTTTTTGTGAGGTGAGTGTGTTTTAAACAATGTTTCTCTGGGGTCATGTCCCCCACAGCAGGTTTCCCCACAGGGGTGAATTACAATCCTCTGGAAATTGTGCACACCTGCTGGCACCTCTCCTTAGATACATCCACTGAGACGCTCAGGGTTAGGACCTAGGAATCTCCATTTGTAAAAGCTCTTTAAGACATTCACGTGCACCTCTAGCTGAGAATGACTCCTTTCCACTCCACCACCCCAGCGCACGGACACTCTTAAGCTGTAATTTGCTGTTTAAGGGGAAAAGGCTAAGGAATGAATTTGAATTGAGACCAAAGGATAGGTTTTGAAGACAAAATGATTATAGATCCCAAATTAATTATTAGGAGTGAAGATTGAACATATGAGCATTATGGAGATTTTGGCAAGAAGACAGACATTAAACTACAGAGGAAAAGGTTGGATATATAAGCTGAAAATAGAAACCTAGAATGCTCCAGGCTATGGTACTCTTTGGACCAAAAAGCCATAGATCCTGGACCTAAATCAGTAATTCTCCAACATATTGGATCCATAGACCAAGTTAGTAGGCAGAGGCCCTGTGCACCCTTTGCTTTTCACAGGCACTCTTGACCAAAAGCTCTCACCGGAAAGGATGGTATTATGTGGCCTTTGATAAGATCCACAGGTGAGACTCATGTATAGGCTGTAAAATCACAGAAGCAGTCAAAGCGCTGATGGATGTTGTTCACTCCCATTGTGCTGGTGACCTAAATTTTACTTGAATTTTAAATGTCATCAATATAGTGTAATGCTTACAAGCATGGATCCTGAAAATCACAAGATCTGTGACTGTGGAACCTCTCTGTCTTCTGTGTTAAATGAGTATGATAATCATGCTAATACCCACATCAAAGAATAATTGTGATGATTGAACTGTTACTTTGAAAGCACTTCTGATGCCTGGCACATAGCAAACACTCAGTAAACACCTATTTGTCGCCATCTGTTGTAGGGGGCTGAGGCCATGGTTCTGGAGAGCGTTATGTTTGCCATTCTTGCAGAGAGGTCACTTGGGCCAAAACTTTATGGCATCTTTCCCCAAGGCCGACTGGAGCAGTTCATCCCGGTAAGATTTGTTCATAAATGCGTAGTTGACATGTGCCACAGACAGAAGACGGCTTCTTTGTCTCGTTGCTACAAGAACCTGAAATGCTGAGGTTTGACTATTAAATGTGACCTATGTCATTAGACTGTATCAGAGATCAAGAAAAGCAAAATTTCTTTTGAACTTATATTAGAACCTCTTTCTTTCCTACAAAGATATATTCATCCGAATTTAAAATATAAATCAAATTTACTATTCCATTGTCCCCTCAGGCTGCTTACCCCGAAACTTTCTGCTTTACACCTTGTTCCTCTCAATTTCTGGGGCCCTTCTTTACAGAACTCACTGCTAGAACACCTTGGCCCTGACCACACCCTGCCACATTGCTGGCCATGGCTCCGTGGGGCCATTGCTGTTCTTTTTTCTCATCTCCCACTCCGTCCCTGGGTGGTTTGTGCTCTCCCACTGTTCGGAGTCTCCCATCTGCCCTGCCTCCATTTGCTGGTCAGATTCCCCTTAGAACTTCCAGGTAGCCAGGATTGTGTTACCTTCTTGTCTGGAGGCATTTTTAATGCTGCCATAACATTTGTCAGTGTGCCATGTCTTAGGGACATGTGTTGCACATCTAAAACAGCTCTGGCTCCTACCCGTACACACACACCATACTCTGCATGATGCTTCACGCAGCAAGAGCCTCGTCAGCTGTGACTGAAAGGGTGACCCTGGGCCTTTGGAACTGTCATGTGTTGTTGGCCTTGCTGATCCTTATTGATCTGCATTCACCCTCCTAGCTAGTTTTGGAGATTTGATAAAAGATTCCACATCTTAACTGAGTAAAAGCTTCTCGAGGAGTAGGATCACAGGTGGCTGTCTTCTCCTGCCCTGCTGCACGGGGTGTCTTGCACCTCCACAGCATACAGACGGGCCCAGCACAAGGGCACCTGGCTAAGGGGTGCTCTGCTGCATCTAGCTGGGGGCTGGAGGAAGGGACTCCTTTGTCTGATCCCACAGCCCAGAAACAGGGGGCCTTTTAGTGATCTGCCTCCCCAGAAGGGGTATCTTCTTTGAATTGACACATGGCATTGTCCATCAGTGCTGGCTGCCAACCCTAAGGGGTGTATTTAGGTGAATGGACAATGCTTTCACCAGGCCAGGTTTTACCTTTTCCTTGCTACCTGGCTGTGTTTTTATTTATAATTTCCCCAATAAAGGTAGTAACATCTATCAGGCACGAGAATCAAATGCGATAATAAAGTATCTACCATCCTCACGGTAAAATTTAGTACCCATACCATGGGTAGTCATGCCAGACAGTAGCAAGGTGTGTTTGCTGACATAGACAGATGTCCCTAGCATTTCATAAAACCAGGCTGCAGAACGTCATCCATCATATGAGCCTAAAACATGCCCGTCATGATTAGTAATATTTGAAAGAATTTTGTAAATATAAAACATTTCATATGGTTATGAGTAGCAATATGGATGAATCTTAAAAGTATAATATTGAGAGATAAAACAAAATTATGAGAGACTATAAATAGCGTCATACCATTTTTATAAAGCCTGATGAAAGCAAATTTAAAAATTGTTTATGAATAAGTGCATGTGTGATAAAAGTTCTCTTTTAGAAAGAGTAAGGGAATTGTTAACACAATTCAGAATAATGGTAATGTCTTAGGGACAAAAGGGGCAGTGATCAGGACACATAGGTTGTAGCATCTGTGGAATTGATTTTGTTCTAGTTCTTTAGTTGTATCTATGCTCTTTTGTATGTATTTATATTGTTTACTATATAGTGAAGACTTTTTAAAAATTCTATTAAATACTAGGTTTGAACCATATGATATTGCCAATATTCAACTGTTTCTGACCCACAAAAATGCCAATTTCATTTGATTCAAGCTAATACTATATG
This sequence comes from Eulemur rufifrons, assembly GCF_041146395.1. Lineage (NCBI taxonomy): Eukaryota > Metazoa > Chordata > Mammalia > Primates > Lemuridae > Eulemur > Eulemur rufifrons. The sequence goes on from NC_090988.1 coordinate 100,934,702, forward strand.
TTATTTCTAGGTTTACTTTTTTTTTTTTTTTTTAAGAGATGAGTCTCCCTCTGTTGCCGGGCTAGAGTGCAGCGTCGCGATCATAGCTCACTGCAGCCTTGAACTCCTGGGCTCAAGTGATCCTCCTGCCTCAGCTTCTCGAATACCTGGGACTACAGGCATGCACCACCACACCTGGCTAATTTTTAAAGTTTTTTTAGAGACAGGGTCTCAATATGTTGCCCAGGCTGATCTCAAACTCCTGGCCCCAAGCAAACCTCCCACCTGAGCATCTCGAGTCAGTGGAATTACAGGCATGAGCTAGGTTCACACTTTACCACTGCACGGGATCAGATGAATTCCATCTCGTCTGATTTCTGTAGTCTTCTTTCAAAGGGCATGTGAGAGTAGTGACACCTAAGAATGGTAGATGGTCTCTATTTCTCTTTTTCTGTGATGGGGAAAGAACTTGGAATATTGACATTTGTTTGTCTTTGAGCACATTAGCTTTAAGTTTTCCCTGTTACCAAACACATTACTGGCATTTTTGAAAATTGAGTGAGCTGCCTTAAGAAGTCCTATGTGTCCTGCCACTGGAAGCTGACTCCCTGATAATTTGTTGAGAATGTTGGAGAGGAGTCCAGAGTTGAGTAGAAGATGGAAGAGCTATTAGTTCTGATTCTAAGGCATCTGCCCTCTGTTGAGACTTACCCTGGGCCTCACATGCATTAATTATGTCCTGTAGCAGCTCTGGGAGAGACTTAATGTCACAGTTCCCATTTTATAGAATCAGGAAAATGAAGCACAGAGCAGAGGGTATGATTTAACTTGCCTGTGGTCAAGTAGCTTTGAAATGAATATTAAAGCCAGAATTTGATCTAGGGTTTCTCTAACTTGGGAGCATCCATTGTTAACCCCTGTGTTGTATTGCTTTGCATTTTCAGAGAAATATCTCTTCAGGTTCATGTAAAGAAACTGTAGAGGTCTCAGGCAATCAGAAGCTCCCATGGACGTCCCATAAAAGGGTAGCCCAGGCAAGCATGGCCTCAGGCTGCATGAGGGGGAGTGCAGGCCCCACAGGCTGGGAGAAAATCCTCCTTGATTCTGTTTCTTTGTTCAGCTTTGCAGACACCTCCCCTGTGCCAGGCTAGGGGCTGACACCACCACTGGGAGCAGCGGGAGATGGTTCCTCCTGAACTCATGGCACGTCTCCTGATTAGATCCCTGTTCTGAGCACCACCCCTTACTGCAACACGCGAGAGTAGAACGTTCCAGCCTTTGGAAGAGCTAGGAGCTGGATCCTGTGATAAACTGCTGGAGCCATGGACTTTTAGTGTTAGCTAAGAATGAATAGATTTATTCTGTGTGGGTTTTGAGGGCAGAATCACAAGAAAGTGTACTTTCCTAGAATCTTAGGAAAGTAACCTAAAAATTTAATAAGATCTAAGGAAGAACTTTCTCACAAAAAGGGTTCAAAATGACATAGACCTTTGGAGGTAGCCTGCTTCTCGCTGTAGAAGTGCCATAGCAATTGCTGGGTCACCATCTGCGAGGACACAGTGTTCACTCTTAAGGGAATTTTGTGCATTGGGTGAGACTTAAATGCACTATAAAAATTAGCTTCTGGTTCTTAAAATTGTGTGATCTCACACTTTTTAGGTCACCTGGGTAAATGTCAGTTTTTAATTCCCTTTTTTATTTCAGAGCCGGCGATTAGATACCGAAGAATTAAGTTTGCCAGATATTTCTGCAGAAATAGCTGAGAAAATGGCCACATTTCATGGTATGAAAATGCCATTCAATAAGGAACCAAAATGGCTTTTTGGCACAATGGAAAAGTAAGTGGTCAAATCACTTGGTCCTAACTTAGTTTTACATTAGTGGCTCCCAGAAGTACCAGCAGTGAGAATTTGTTTGCTATGATAGTCAGAGGTCTTCCTTTATTTCCTGATGTGCAGGCTGTCAGTTGGTGGTGTTTGTCTCACGCATAAGTCTTTTTTTTGCATGTAAAAGTCAATTCCTGAGCCAAGGAAGACTTGTTTACAACAATGCTACTGTACAGGTCAATAGGCCGAAAATCAGCTTCCTGGAATGCCACGACTCTCCAAGCCCTGCTCGCCTCCTCAGTTATGGCAGTCAGGGTTCCCACTGTTACTGTGGCTGTGCTGGTATTGAACTTGAGTGTTTAACCCAGCCAAAGCCTCAAGAGCAAGGCCTGGTGAGTTGAGCGATGATTCTTTGTTCCCTCTGTCTCTCTCTCTTTAACAGATATCTAAATCAAGTGCTGAGAATTAAATTTACTGGGGAATCCAAAATTAAACAGCTCCACAAATTCCTTAGTTACAATCTGCCTTTGGAACTGGAAAACCTAAGGTGAGTATTTGCTTCTATTTCCTGACGTAGTAAGTACATCTGTCCAGAAATTTAAATATTCATAGTCACTAAAGCTGTTGCCAGTAAACATTGATTAAGCTTGCCTTATGTCTGGCATTTTGCATTGGTTTTGCAGAGTGAATTTGAACAGATGAGTTTTGTCATTTGGAATTAGAGTTTTCTGTGAATGCTGTCATTTTATCTCTAGTTAGTACGTGAAGGTTTTGTGGAGGAAGGAAGATGTCAGAGGAGTGGTTTGGTGACTAGGGCAGTAGGTTTTTTGGGGGAGGGGTAGTGGGAGCAGGCTAGGGAGTGTAAGGGAGTGAGGAAGACAGTTAAACCACAGCTTTGGAGGGAAACAGAGGAAAAATCTTGATCCTGATCTCTGAGTTGAGGCCATTGTGGTATCCTCAGGGTGAGACTGGGTTCAGGCTACTTGCATACCTACCCTGACAAGTATTTACACCTTTAATTCCTGAAATAAATTTGAGTATCTCCTGTGCTGGGCATTATGATTGGTGCTGAGGAAATGGTGACTAAGACAGTTTTCAAGGAGCTTCTATTTTTTTTTAATCTTTTTATGAAAATGAAAAAAATTTTTTGATTATGGGTACATAATAGTTGTATTAAATATATCTTTATAGGGTGCATGTGATATAGGCATATAATGTGAGTTAATCAAATCAGGGTAATTGAATTATCTGTCACCTTAGGCATTTAATATTTCTTTGTGTTAGGAACATTCCAGTCTTACTTATTTTAAAGTATACCCCAACTTATTGTTGATTATAGTCACTTTGTTGTGCTATCAAATATTATTCATTCTATTTTACTAACTATATTTTTGTACCCATTAACCATCCCCACTTTATCCCCCACTCCGTGCTACCCTTCCCAGCCTCTGGTAACCATCATTCTACTCTCTATTGCCATGAGATCAATTGTTTTTAATATTTAAGGAGCTTTTATTTTATTAGGAAGACAGAAAACTAGTAAACAAATACAGTAATGTCAAATTATAATAAATGTTATGGTGGCGATACAGACCAAAGTAGCCCAACACAGAGGGATCTGCTTTGAGTCATTGGTCAGAGGAGGGACCGCACAAACCAGAGCCAGCAGAATGAGGACTAGCTGCTGAGGAGGGGTGTGCTCAGAGAGAAACAGCATGTGCAAAGGCCTGGCAGTGGGAAGGCGCTGAGTGCCGAGGAGCCTGTGGAGATTGCTGCTGGCATCTGCAGTAGAGCTACATAATGACACAGTTTTCAGAATTCACATGACAGATACCACACAGGGACCATGTGTTGTTTTGGAGCTCTAACACTGTGCTGACCATGTGAGAGAGCAGACTGCTTGCATCTTAAGGAAAGCTTGATAGGTAACAGTGAAACTTTCCTTTTTCAGATCACTGCTTGAATCCACTCCATCTCCAGTTGTATTTTGTCATAATGACTGTCAGGAAGGTAAGAATTGCTGCATTATGCTAAGGATGGGGTTCATGTGTATACTTAGAAGATTACCTCCAGTGTGTATGATAAATGCCAGATGTCCATCAAGAGAGTGTTGGATATATTAAATTATGATATAGCCAAATGAAGTATTGTATAAATACAAAGGAAAATTTTTGTAATGAATATTTTGTAAATAAAGGTACATTTAGCTACAATTTCCCATTTTTCTTATGTATGGTGACTTTTGGGACACCCTGTATTAAAAAGAATGATAGTTTTGTATATATCAATAGAAAAATCTCTAGCTATATTGAAGAGAAAAAAGCAAGTTTTAGAAAAACATGTAGAATATTATTCAGTTTTTGTTAGGAAAAAAAAGTACTTTACATAGAAAAGATCTGGGCCAGGTGTGGTGGCTCGTGCCTGTGGTCACTGCTACTCGGGAGGCTGAGGTGGGAGGATCACTTGAGCCCAGGAGTTGGAGGCTGCAGATAGTGCCACTGCACTCCAGCCTGGGTGACAGGGTAAAAGAAGGAAAAAGAAATCTGAAAGAATATTCACTAAACTTGGGGATAAAGGGCTTAACCTTTCTAAGCCCCATGTTATCTTTTCATTGTTTAGCTTTTTCTGGTTGATCTGAAAAGCAGTAAAAGAACAAGATCCCCCCCACCCCAGTCCTGGCCCTTCCTCCTGCATCACGAAGCACAGTGAGCTTTATTAAAGCCACCTCCTCTCAGTATCAGTGCACTCTGCTGTCAATGACTTCAGATTTCCCTGCTTTAAAAAAAAATGCCACGTGTCCCGTACTCTAACAAAACCCCACCCAATGTGATTTCATACTCAGCAGAGGTTCCTTTCTCAGCGTGAATCTCCCCTGCTGCTACCAGCACTGCCTTGCTCTCCTTGTCCTCCCCAGTCACAGGTGGCTGAGGTCCAGCCTGAAGCCCTTGTTTGCCAGGCTCAACAGTTTTTTGTTTTTGTTTGTTTTTCGAGACAGAGTCTCACTTCGTCACCCGGGCTAGAGTACAATAGCATTATCATAGCTCACGGCAACCTTAAACTCCTGGGCTCAAGCAATCCTCTTGCCTCAGCCTCCCGGGTAGCTGGGACTACAGGCACATGCCACCATGCCGGGCTAATTTTTTCTATTTTTAGTTGTTTGACTAATTTCTTTCTATTTTTAATAGAGACAGGGTCTCGCTGTTGCTCAGGCTGGTCTCGAACTCCTGAGCTCAAGCAATCCTCCCGCCTCGGCCTTCCAGAGTGCTAGGATTACAGATGTGAGCCACCGTGCCCAGCCAACAGTTTGTTTTTAATTCCAAGAACAGTCCCTCATGAAGACCTGTCATTATTAAGCCATTAGTTTGAGGCAAAATACCTTTTCTTTAATACTAATTAACTGATCATTGCTGGCTATCTCAAGACAAGCAGGGTACAGGAATTTCAGCTGCAGCTACGTGTGTTGTCCACGCCCTTGTGGGGCAGGGAGATAGTAAATGGCACAGATATCACCAGAGACGGGGCTGGGAGAGATCAGCTACCTCAATGATGGCAAAGTGTCAAAAGAATAGAGGTAGATGTTGTACATTTATTGTGTTCTGCTCCTTTGGGCTTCTGCCTCTATCTCTCCTTTTAATCACTATTTGAATCAGAACAAGTATGTTGAAAACCCTAGAAAGTGTACCTCTTACTGAAAACCCTGGGAGGGACGGTGGCCAAAAAACTAGCAAAGGCTGCCTCACAGGTGACAGCCCCACGATGCCTTAGGTGCTGGATGCTGTGCAGAGTATGAGGATCTCAGGAACACGTGCCCAAAGAGCCAGGCTGGTGGCCAACCCAGTCTGGCCCAGAATTCACCTCTAAAAGAAATAACATCATAGGATGCTGCTTGTGGTCTCCTTGGGAAGGAAAACCAGGCGAGGACAAAGCAGGGGGGCCCTGTGGCAGCCTAGCTCACTGCTGGCATCCTCACTGGGGAGGATCCTCTGACAGAGCTTCCCAGCTGGTGTGCTGTAGGCGACAAACCAAGTCCCAGGGCTGCTGGGGTGGCGGAGCTGGTGTCTGGGCCAACCCGAGCTCCAGTGGCACCCTGTGAGACATTTGGGAAGTATTGCCCCAGACAGTGAGTGAGAATGACCAGGGCTGTGAACAGATGATCTTGTGCTCAGGTAGATCTGGAGTCTCCCTGCCCGGGGCCAGGCTTCATGTGGCAACACTGCTCCTGCACTCTGTCTGCGCCCTGGTGATGTCCGAGGGACCAAAAGCCGAGGTCAGTTAGGATTCCCTGTAAGGGTAGAGCCCCTCTCTCGGCCCTGCTGTTCAAGGCCATGAGCTGTCTATTATAAAACATAAGCCATGTATGTTATCCAACCTTTTTGCAGGTAATATCTTATTGCTGGAAGGCCGAGAGAATTCTCAAAAACAGAAACTGATGCTCATTGACTTCGAATACAGCAGTTACAATTACAGGTATTATGTTATAGTCAGATATTTTCATTTCAGTGTTGTTTTCTTATTGTATTATCTTTATGGAACAGTTACAGGAGATACTAAGTCAAAACCCCATTTTAAGTTGAAAGCTTCACCTGGAAGCCGAGGCTCTTTGCCCGGTGGCCGTGGGTGAAGCAGCAGCACTGTCCTCCCTGCTCTTAGCCAATTGCTGAGGAGGAGCGGCGGTGTAATTAAACTCCAGAATTTGGCTTTTCCTTTTGGCTTCAGAGATCATTTTCCTCTCATAAGGACTGGATGTTCTTGAGTAGTGGTTCAGGTGGCGCCTTCATAACTTCAGTCAGCGCGATTCTGATAATCACCAGATTGGTGCTTTCTGTCATTAAAGCAGTCACATCCCTGTCTGCTATGCTTGTGACTCAGCCTTTTTTTCTTCTGTAGACAGGAAAGCTCCAGACTAGCAGTCTGCTTCATGCTGTGCACGGTCTTATCTCTTATTTCAGGGGATTCGACATTGGGAATCATTTCTGTGAATGGATGTATGATTATAACTATGAGAAGTACCCTTTTTTCAGAGCAAGCATGCGGAAGTATCCCACCAAGAAACAGCAGGTAGGAGATTGGTTTTTATATACTTGATAGGTAAATTACATAAGTCAGTTTTATGCAGTTAGAATTACATCTTCATTTTCAAAGATGCCCTTTTTAAATCGTGGAATGGTTAGGCAAACCCTTTTACTTATGTTAAAAAATGCTATTTTTTTCAGTTAAATGTAGGTGCAAACTTGTCTTTTGAGTGCAACTTTTTAAAAATCTGTGCCAGAGGTACTTGTATTCAGTCAGAGAAGAACCAGCCTCCTTTGTAGTTCCTTCTAGTGTTTTCGAAAAGCCCAGCCTCAGTTCTGCTTTCTGGCCTTCTTTTTGGGGATCACTGACCTGCGTCTGTTCATTTCATGTTGTGCAGAGAAGTAATCTTTTGGGCACTATGCTTTAGTAGCTAGAGCAGATGCCTTTGGTGTTAATAGCTCCCTTTCCTGTCCTGAATTAGGGGAGGCCAATGAGTGTGAGGAGGATCATTTCTCCTGGGCACTTCTTCCTGGGATCCCCTCTTTCCATTCCTCAATCTACCGCCAGAGCCTTGGGTGAAGGAAGGATAAGCAGTTAGTGAGGCGGAAGCTAAGCAGGGCCAGGGGGAAGTCTGCCGAGCCTGCCTCTCTGAGCATGTGGGGGGCACCAGCTCGTCTGCTTAGTGATCCCTCTGTTGTGCGTGTGCACCTCACACAGAGGTCAAGGACAGTGAGGACAGGAGTGCATTTAGCTGCTCCTGTAAGTCACTCAGCAAGTGTTTCCTGAGTACCTGCTCTGAGCCAGGCACTGTGATAGAGTCTTCAGTAGTGACCCACACTCCAGGGCTAGCCATTCAAATGTAGACTAGTTGTGGGGCCAGAAACGGAGTTTGCTTTCGTCTGGTCACAGGCTGATGTGATGAACTTGAATATGTCCAAAGCAGAGTGCCCAGGATGGCCTGAAAAGGAAGGGCGGGAGAAGGACTTGTTTAACCTGGGGAAGAGAGAACACAGCAGCCTCTGGGTATTTGAATTGTTGTCTTGCTGAAGAGCAATTAGACTTTTAGAGACACCAGGAAGTGCTAGAGGTCAGAATTCGCAAACTAATAAGGGGGAGATTTTCAGTAAGAAGGCAGATTTCATTTTAATGATAGAGCTTTATAACTGCTAAAACTGTACAGCAATGTAAATTTTTTATGTTTATTTTTTTGAGACAGGGTCTCACTCTGTCACCCAGGCTGAAGTGCAGTGGCATGGTCATAGCTCACTACAGCCTTGAACTCCTCCTGGGTTCAAACTATCTTCCTGCCTCAACCTCCCAAGTAGCTGGGACTACCAGGCACGCATTGCCATGCCCAGCTACTTTTCTTTTTCCTTTTTATGGAGACAGCGTCTTGCTGTGTTGCCCAGGCTAGTCTTAAACTTCTGGCCTCGAGTGGTCTTACCCCACTTTGGCCTCCCAAGGCACTGGCATTACAGGTGTGGGCCACTACAACTGGCCTACCAATGTAAATTTAAGGAAGTTCCACTCTAGTTCTATTTTCTGAGAGGTTTTAAAGATAATATATAGGGTATTGATCTTTTTCAGATAACCTTTCTGCATCTATTGAGGTAATTTCATGTTTTTTCTTTCTTTGCTCCATTAATGAAATATTTTTAAATGTTAAACCATCCTGGAATTTCCATGATAAACTCCATTTGAATGAGCTGTGTTCTGTAATACTCTGTACTTATTATTTTGTAATACTTTGTAATACTCTGTGGGATCCAGTTAGGTAATATTTTAGGAGTTTTATATCTATGCTTATAATGTGAAATGGATCGTAATGTTTATTTTTAAAATTATTCACACCTGTGTTTGGGACTTAACAATTATACTACCATTATAAAAATGGGTTGAGCAGCCTGCTCCCTCCTTATTTTTTGGTATGAATTTGTTAAGGCGAGAGATATCTTTTCTTTGAAAGTTTGGTAGACTTTGCCTGTAAAACAGTTTGGGCCTAGAAGGTTTTCTTAGAGGAGGGTCAGTAGTTACCCTTTCATTAAAGTATTGATCTATTTGTGTTCTGTCTCTTCCTTTGCAAATTTTGGCATTTAGTATTTCCCAGAAACCCATCTAGTGTGGTGGTTCAGATATGGGTTTTAAAAACTAGTTTGATTTGGATTTGAAGTCCAGATCTGTCGCTGCCAGCTGTGTAACCTACACAGTCTTAGTCTGTTTTGCATTGCTATAAAGGAATACCGGAAGCTGGGTATTTTATAAAGAAAAGAGGTTTATTTGGCTCACAGTTTTGCAGAGTGTGTACAAAAAGCATGGTGCCAGCATCTGCTTCTGGTGAGGGCCTCAGGAAGTGTCTACTGGTGGTGGAAGGCGAAGGGGAACCAGTGTGTCACATGGCAAGAGAAGGAGCAAGAGAGAGGAGGAGGAGGTGTCAGGCTCTTTTAAACAACCAGTTCTTGCAGGCACTAATAGAGTGAGAACTCACTCACTACCACGAAGAGGGCACCAAACCATTCATGAGGGATCCGTCCCCATGACCCAAACACCTTCCCTCAAGCACTACCTCCAACATTGGGGATCAGATTTTGACATGAGATTTGGAAGGGACAAATAGCCAAATTATATCACCAACTGAATATATCTATGCTTATTTCCTCATCTGCAAAAGTTATTTTGTTGTTGTGAGAATGAAGTGAGCTAATGTGCAAAAAATGAATGTTCAGAATAGTGCCTGTTACACAGAATCCAGTAGCTAGTAGCAATCGTCTTTTCTATGTTAGGTTTACTTCAGAGTGTAAGGCCCCTTCTAATACCCTTTGCCTAGGACAGTGCTTGAACTTGAATGATGCTTCCTGGTGATAGAAGCGGTATAGCATAAGAAAGCCAAGTTTAGAGAAGGAAAATGGAGGAGGAGATATTGGGAAAGGTGGTAGAGGAAGAACTGTTGGCATTCCAACTAGTGACTAGTTAACCAGGGCTTTTTTTTTTTTTTTTTTTTTGAGACAGAGTCTCTCTCTGTTGCCCAGGCTAGAGTGAGTGCCGTGGCGTCAGCCTGGCTCACAGTAACCTCAAACTCCTGGGCTCAAGGGATCCTCCTGTCTCAGCCTCCCGAGTAGCTGGGACTACAGGCATGTGCCACCATGCCTGGCTAATTTTTTCTATCTATATTTTTAGCTGTCCATATAATTTCTTTCTATTTTTAGTAGAGATGGGGGTCTCGCTCTTGCTCAGGCTGGTCTCGAACTCCTGAGCTCAAACGATCCGCCCACCTCGGCCTCCCAGAGTGCTAGGATTACAGGCGTGAACCACCGCGCCCAGCCTAACCAGGGCTCTTATAAAGAAAAATAACAGCTGTTATCTTGTTTACAAAAGAAAGAAAGTGGTGCTATACCGTGTTCTGTTGCCTTTGGATGTAGTATAAAATGTTGAAGGACAAGTAATCTAATTAATTCATATATAGAGTAAAAGTGGAGCCTGGTAGAACCTTAGGTATTAATAAATTATTTCTTCTCAAATCAAAATTAAACTTTGCCAATTTATTAACATGAGTGTGTAAATAATCATAGCATCTTCGAGTTGGAAGGCACCTTCACATTGTCAAGTCCCACTCCCATTTTGAGGGAACATCTACAACAAACACCAGGATACCCCAGAGCCTCATGCCTGGCATGTCTGTGGCAGCCCTGCGTGGAACACGAGCCAGTTTGGGGAAAGGAGTGATGCAGGCGTACCCTGCTTTAAGATTAGACAGTGGAAAACTTAGATGTGGATTCCGTTAGAAAAAACTATTCTGCCTAAATCACTTTTTCCAGAAGTACTAGCAGTTTCCTGGAACTGTCTTGTCACCCATACAGCATCAAGTTCAGTAGAACTTCTGCTGTAAACTGGCCCCAGTGGAGAACATGAAATGATGATTACTGCTAGGGAAGGTGAGCTTGCGGGATTCCTGCACCCGGGCGTAGCAGCAGTGGTGGGCTCTGCCAGGCTTTTGCCGACATGATCCCAAGAGACATGGTAGATGTATATGCTCATGACAGCTATGGATGTCATCTATTTTTAACCATCATTGATCCTAACACAATTTACTTTTTTTAAGCTCCATTTTATTTCCAGTTACTTGGCTGCATTCCAGAATGACTTTGAAAACCTCAGTAGTGAAGAAAAATCCATTATAAAAGAAGAAATGTTACTTGAAGTCAATAGGTAAGTTTTTTTTCGTTTTTGATTTATAAAGGTAGCTTACCTCTTTATAGAGTATATTTGGGATGCTTACTTGCAATTATGAGTATTTTAGGAGCCTCTTTATAATCTTACATCTCTAGGACTTACACTTTGTTAAAAATAGAATTTGCTACTTCTCCATTATGGCTGAGACTATTCACATATTTCAGATTCCAGTGCACCCCAGGCAAGGAGAAGAGGTCCCGTGTGTAAGAAGGGGAGGGTGCTTGGTGGAGTTCTGAACTACAGACGGAACGGCCCAGCTGTACGGGCTGCTGCCACCCAGGGCCTGCAGACTCTTGTCACTGATGCTCACGGAGTCGTGGGCACCACCTAATATGTCGTGACTCTTAAGTTTCTCCTAGAAAATGATTCAAACTCATGTATGTTGGTTTTAAGTCTTGCTTTTGAACCGTTTTCTCAACAGCTCTCAAAGCAGGGCCCCGAAACTTCCAGATTCCACAAAGGTCTAGATCACTGTTTATTCATCTCTTTAGTCAAGAAGCCTGTGGGCTATTCCTATTCTTTGTGGTCTCCGATGACATTTATTTGGTAAAATGGCTGTTTAACTGACTTTTGCCCACCTCGTCTCTCCGCCCACTTGGCACGAGTCATTTCTTTGTGGTCTTCAGAGTGCTCACACCCCCCACTGAGCATGCTGCCACCCCAGCCTACCGTGTGGCTCCACAGGCAGCCTGGATCTTTTCTGTTTATCGAATCAGCAGAAATACAAAAATGGAGATGGAGAGAACCCAAACAGAAAGTGTAGCACGAGGGACTCTAATGGGTCAGAGAACACAAGAAATCAGAAAGTGGGGTTTGGTGAGGATATTAAAGCAGGTGTTCCTAAATTAGAGCTTTATTTTCATGTGAATGAACCCCCAAGATATTGTTCAAGGAGGACTTGGATTCACAGTGATGGAGGGACTTGGTACAGCCTAGAGATGGGGACGTGGCTCGTGCTCTCATCTGCTCTGTTTCACTTGTGTGTGAGAGGAGGCGAAGGGCTGAGTGTGGGATTCGAGGAGGTCTCTTGCTCAGGGAGTGAGAGCTTCACCCTATCTCCTGGGGAAGGCCTGCCTTTTGGTTGCTGGTGCTGTGCACTCACACTTGCAGCAAGGATTGTTTCTTTCTCTGTATGTAGAAAGATTCTTTCTCCACCCGCACGGCCCCCGAGGCCTTCACTTGCATCCTGTGAATGTTGTTACGTGTGCCACGGCCAGGCGGTTGGATGTGTTCACACTTGCAAGTCCACCTGTCACTGGCTAGAGGTGTGAATGGGCAGGGAGTAGTATTCCCATTGTTCTTGGTCCCTGCAATACAGTCCCATGGATTTGCCAATGCAAAGTTTGCATCCACTTGAGATAAAATGAGTTAAAATGTCCATCCAGCATGAACTTACTTTATCGGTCCTATAACTGATACTATATACATCTCATGTGTGTTTCTTTTGTAATTACAGGTTTGCTCTTGCGTCCCATTTCTTCTGGGGACTTTGGTCCATTGTACAGGCCAAGATTTCGTCCATTGAATTTGGGTACATGGTATGTTTTAGGGGTGTTTCTTACCCCTACCCCTACTTACAGGGGAAAATGCTATGGTGTATGTGAATGCTTGGCAGCAAATGACTGTTCCTTACAGAAGGTTACCTGTGCCCCCAAGTACCCGAATGTGGTGACTTGCTAGCAGCAGGACAGTGTGGCTCATCTTAGGAAGCAGTGGGAAGAGCCCTGCTCACTGATGCTGTGCTTGCCTTTGAGAGTTGCCCTCACTCCCAGGGCCCGCAGGCCCTGCTTTCCTGCTTCAGAGAAGTGCTGGCTGGTCCCGTGGTCCTGGATGCCTCAGTCCCTTGTGACATAGGGACACTGAGTGAAGAAGTGTGTGTGGTACCTGCCCATGCTGTGAAGGGTTTTATTCATCAGTTACCACATCATTCTGTAGCCTGTGGTGCCCAACTTCGAGTTAGAAGCTAGTATTTACTGAATTAGACCTTCTGTTCTTTTGCAGACACATCTGTAACCAAGCTAGGCTGTCATTTTATTCTAACATTAAAAACTTCCCTTGACATGGAAAGACACTATTTTTAACCTTCTATTGCTCCATAGTGAGTGTTGGTGTCTTGGGGTCAGGATGGTGGGACAACACAAATATCTGTGGTCTGGTGGGCTCCATTTCTGTGGGACAGGTAGTGGGGCTAGTTCGTTTTATCCTCCTCAGTCTACACTAGGGTGATTTCTGCTTACAGGCAGAAGGTTTGGTTAATGCAAAGACACTATTAGGTAAAGAAAGAAGGGGACATTTGGATTTTTAAAGATTTGGAGTCGTGGTCGAATGATACCAGATGACAAAGTACACTTCATAACAAGGGGTGTTACCAGAGATAAAGAAGACAGTTTGTAATAATAAAGGACATAATAACAGAGGACATAAGCAACCTCAGTGTGTATACACTTGTCTTGCTTCAAAAGAAATGAAACAAAAACTGACAACTCAAAGGAGAGATAGGCAAATTTACATTAAAGTCGGAGATTTTACCACTCCTCTGTGATGGATAAACAAGTAAGCACACGGCAGTAAGGAGGACAGAGGGCTCGAACGACACTCCCAGCCAACTTGGCCTGATGCACATTTATTGAACCCCCACAGCAGCAGCGTGTGCATGCTTTTCAAGTGAACGTGGAACATTCGTCAAGATAGACCACATATTGGGCCATAAGACAGATCTTGATGAATATTAAAATAATACAGGATATGTTATCTGTGGGATTTAATTGGAAATCAACAACAACAGAAAGATATCTAGAAAATCCCTGATGATTTGGAAATTAAGTAATGAATGCACTTCTAAATAAACTCTGGGTCAGCCGGGCAGGTGACACCTGTAATCCCAGCACTTTGAAAGGCCAAGGCAGGGGGATCACTTGAGGCTAGGAGTTGGAGACCAGCCTGGGCAATATAGTGAGACCCTGTCTCTTCAAAAATCGTTCGAGCCCAGGATTTTGAGGTTACGGTGAGTTATGATTGGACCACTGCACTCCAGCCTGGACAGCAGAGAGACCCTGTCTAAAATAAATAAATAACCAACCAACCAACCAATAAATAAACAAACCAGTCAACCAACCAACCTTGGGTCAAAGAAGAAATTGAAAATTAGAAAATATTTTGAACCGAATTATAATGAAAACACAACATATCAGATTTTGTAGAACATAGGTAAAGCAGTATTTAGAAACTTACAGCTTTATAGCTTAAATGTTTATAATGGATAAGAAAAAAGCTTTCAAACCAGTGACCTAAGCTTCTACCTTAAAGCCTGTAATTGTAGCACTTTGGGAGGCCAGGGCAGGAGGATTACTTGAGACCAGGAGTTTCAGACTAGCCTGGGCAACAGCGAGACCCTGTCTCTATAAAAAATTAAAAAATTATCTGAGCGTGGTGGTGCACACCTGCATTCCCACCTTCTTGGGAGACTGAGGCAGGAGGATCACTTGAGCCAAGGAGTTTGAGGTTGCAGTGAGCTGTGATCACACCACTGCACTCTAGCCCAGGTGACAGAGAAAGACTCTGTCTCAATTAAAAAAAAGAAAAAGCTAGAAAAAGAACAAATTAAGTCTATAGAGAATGATTGAAATGAAAAAGGTAAGAGGAGAAATCATTGAAATAGAAAGTGGATCCCCAAAAATAGAGAAAATCAATGAAACCAAAAGTTTTTCGAAAAAATATCAAAAAACATAAATTTCTGGCCATGCTGAGCAATGAAAAAACAGAAGACACACATTACCAAATCAGGTGTCAAAGAGGACCTCACCACAGATCCTGTAGATGGATGTTAAAAGGACAAAAGAATATTATGGACAACTTTATGCCAGTAGATTTGACAACTTGCATGAGATGTGTGAATTCCTTGGAAAATACAAATTACCAAAACTAATATATGAAATGGCCATATATTTATTAAATAAATTGAATTCATAATTTTAAAAAATCCTTCTTGTAGAGTAAACTGCAGGTCCAGATGGCTTCCCTGGTGAAAATCATCAAACACTTAAGAAAGAAATAGGCCGGGCGCAGTGGCTCACACCTGTAACCCCAGCACTCTGGGAGGCTGAGACAGGAGGATTGCCTGAGGCCAGGAGTTCAAGACCAGCCTCAGCAACAGCAAGACCCCATCTCTACAAAAAATTTAAAGATTAGCTGGGCATGATGGCTGAGCTCTGATGACACCACTGTACCCTAGCCAAGGAAACAGCAAGACCTTATTTCAAAAAAAAAAAAAATTTTTTTTTATAAAAGGAAAAATAATACTAGTCCTACACAAACCTGTAGAAAATAAAGGAAATGGGAACGTTTCCCAGCTCTCTTGATGAGACCAGTATTACCCTGATACAAATACTACACAAAGACATTTCAAGAAAATTACAAATCAGTGCCCTTCGTGAACATTAAACAAAAGTCCTTATCAAAACATTGGCAAAAATTAAATCCACTAACATTTAAAAATACAGTATATGATGACCAAGTGGCAGCTATCCCTGAAATGCAAGTTTGGTTAACATGTGGAAAATGAATTAATGTAATTTTTCCTATTAACAGAATGAAGGTGAAAACCATATCATCTCAGTGAATGCAGAGGAAAGCAATACCGAGTGATGATAAAATATCCTAGCAAGCTAGGAATAGAGGGGAACTTCCTCAGCCAGACAAAGGGCATGTATAAAAACCCACAGCTAACATCATTATTAGTTAAAGACGGCACACTCCCTTTCACCGCTGCCCCAAGTACAGAACAAAGGAAGGACGTTTGCTCCACATTGTCCCGGAGCTCCTGTCCAGTGCAGTAATGCAAAGAAAACACAGGCATGCTGGGAAGGAAGAAGAAAAACTGCCTTTATTCTGTAGATGACATGGTCGTATACATTAAAATAATAAAGGAGTCAACAGAAAAGTTGTGAGTTTATCAAGGTCACAGGATACAAGGTTTACATACAAAAATAAATTGTATTTCTATTTGCTAGAAATAGTTGTACGTGAAAAGTGTTTAATTGCACTTACAATGGCATCAAAACATGAAATGTTTAGGGATAAATGCTTAAATATGTGTAAGATCTATACACTGAAAACTATAAAAGAGTGGTAAAAGTAAAGAAGCTGAGCGAGAGAGAGCCCCCCGACAGCTGGGCAGACTCCAGGTAGAGATGTAGGTTATTTATGGAAAAAAGGATTATATTTCTTAAAATGATGCAGGAACAACTGAAGCATCATATGGGGAAAAAAATGAACCTTGATCCCATGTCATACACAAAAATCAGCTTGAAACAGATAATAGACCTAACATAAAGGCTAAAACTATTAAGTTTTTATTTTTTATTTATTTATTTTTTTTGAGACACAGTCTCACTCTATTGCCTGGGCTAGAGTGCCGTGGCGTCAGCCTAGGTCACAGCAACCAACTCCTCCAACTCCTGGGCTCAAGCGATCCTCCTGCCTCAGCCTCCCGAGTAGCTGGGACTACAGGCATGTGCCTCCATGCCCGGCTAATTTTATATGTATTTTTTTTAGTTGTCCAGCTAATTTCTTTCTATCTTTTTAGTAGAGACAGGGTCTTGCTCTTGCTCAGGCTGGTCTCGAACTCCTGAGCTCAAATGATCCGCCCGCTTCGGCCTCCCAGACTGCTAGGATTACAGGTGTGAGCCACCGTGCCCGGCCTTCTATTAAGTTTTTATAAGAAAACAGGAGAAAGGCTTGGTGGCTGTGCACAGGTATTTCTTGGTTTACATAAAACACGAACCTTAAAGGGAAAAAAAATGGCCGGGCGCGGTGGCTCATGCTTGTAATCCTAGCACTCTGGGAGGCCGAGGCCGGTGGATCGTTTGAGTTCAGGAGTTCGAGACCAGCCTGAGCAAGGGCGAGACCCCGTCTCTACTAAAAATAGAAAAAAATTGTATGGACAGCTAAAAAATATATATATAGAAAAAATTAGCCGGGCATGGTGGCGCATGCCTGTAGTCCCAGCTACTCGGCAGGCTGAGGCAGTAGGATTGCTTGAGCCCAGGAGTTTGAGGTTGCTGTGAGCTAGGCTGACGCCATGGCACTCTAGCCCGGGCAACAGAGTGAGACCCTGTCTAAAAAAAAAATAAATAAAATAATACAGTAATTTGATGTGAGTGGAAAAAGCACAAACCCAGAGTGCTTTTTCCTGTTCTTTCACCCAAAAACGATCATCACTACAGAAGACTTCTGTGACTGAATGTGGAGGATTTCTCCCAAGCAACAAGCAAACAATCAGTTCTGCAGCAGACACCAGCTGGGTGTCCTCCAATTCAATTCTGACGCCATCTACCTGGAAATGGCATCAGATCCCACAAATCAAGGGCTCAGTCCCCAAGACTGCCCCTTCTCCCACTTCAGACACTGGTCTCAAGCCTGAGCCTCTGGAACTTATGACTGACTGGCTGTAAATTGGGGTTCCCATAACTCCTTCCTTAGATCTGATTAATTTGTTAAAGCGACTCACAATAAACTGGTAAATGTTAAGGGGAAATACTTAATACTTACCAGTTTATTACAAAGGATATTTTAAAGGATACAAATAGCCAGATGGAGAGATATATAGGAGGATTAGGTCTGGAAGGGTCCCTAGTGCCAGAAGCTTCTGTCTCCATGGAATTGGGCTACACCACCCTCCCAGCACGTGGGTAAGTTCTCATCACCTTCCTGTGGTGAGAACAGCCTCCATCTGTTCAGCTGTCCTGAAGCTCCCGAACCCTGTCCTTTGGGCCTTTTGTAGAGACTTCGTTGGATAGGTGTGATTGAAACATGGACAACTGTATTGAAATGGGTTTGTAAAAAGGTCTGATCTAAACCTAGCAAGGCCTGTATCTTTAGATTCTTCTTGGCCTCTCTGTGCAGCATTCTTTACTCCAGGGTGTGGGGCAGGACCCTCTCTGGAATGAGGGTCTTGTGACCCACAATCAGATTAGACTCCTGCCTTGGGCAGGTGAAAGAAGGGCAGGGAAGGTCAGATTCTGTTTACTGTAGCAAGGGCTGTGGGAGTTAGGAGCCAGGGAACGTGGGACTAAAAAACATATATACATATATCTTAATAATATCAGTAGACTTCAGCAAAGTGCAAAACTCTTTGAATGACACCATTAAGAAGCTGAAAAACAGTGTGACAGTCTCATAAAATTAAACGTAACACTTACCATACAACCCAGCAGCCCCTCTCCTGGATAACACTCCAAGAGGAATGAAAGCGTATTTCCACACCAAGACTTGGACTCAGATGCTCATAGCAGCTTTATTTTTAATAGCCCCAACCTGGAAACCACTGAAATGCCCGTCAGCAGGCGAATGGATGATACACACGATAGGTGCATGTGGTGGAAACTACCCCGCAATGACAAGGAATGAGCCGCTGATGCCAAAGCTTGGATGACTCTCAGAAACGTCATGCTGAGTGACAGAAGCCAGGCACAAAGGGGGCGTGTTGTATGATTCCATTTATGTGATACATAGGAATGAGAAGTCCATGTCTAGTGGCAGAAATTGGGTCAGGGGCTGCCTGTGGTGCCAGGAGTGAGCGCGGGGCTGACTGCAGGAGGCCCTGCGGGACTGTGAGCCGTGCCGGGAGCGTTCTCGTGGTTGTGGCAGTGGTGGAGACCGGGATGGTGCACCTGTGAAAACTCTCACATTGTCCATTTAAAATGGGCTCATGTTAATGGCGTAGAAATTATAGCTCAAGTTAATTTTTTGATGATATTGTAATCTTCCTGGCATTTAGAATTGCACTTTTAGATTGGGAGTGGGTCTTTAAGAAATTGTGTCGTGCACATAGATGGCCAGACGAGGGAACGACCTAGGCCAGTTCATTGGCATGACGGGAGCAGAAACAGAACGCAAACCAGGTTCTCTCCTTTCCCTCTCGGGGTTCTTTTTAACAGTCATGCTGCAGGCGATCCCGGAAAATAGGCGGCGCCCTCTTTCTCTTCACCTTTCGTTCTGTACTTGCTCACATCCCAGGGACAACGTTGTGCTCTAAAAGCACAATGTCCTTTATTGTGTTGGTCAGCCAGTGCCTGCAGAATTCAAGTTCAACAGATGATGAGCCGTAGCACTGCCAGACACACAGACAAGCAGTCCCTCCTGGGTGGCAGGGCTGGGCTGGCCAAAGGACTTCGAGCCAGGTCTATTGCAAAGAAAGGTGTGCAGGGCCAGTGCTGAGAGCTCGGAACACTGTTGACTTCAGAGCAGCCCTGTTGCACACCCTGTCCTGGGCTGTGGTCCTCTTGGGTCCGTGTCCTCGGCCATTGCCTAAGCGGGACACGTGGGCAGGGCTCGGGCAAGCAGGAGCCCTTGGTGAGATCTTCTCTTTACTTGCTGTCTCCTAGGACTACGCCCAAGCGAGGTTTGATGCCTATTTTGACCAGAAGAGGAAGCTTGGGGTGTGACTGTGGGGAGGCCTCCATCCACCTTGGCACTGGACAGCACGGGGAGGTGGCCGAGCAGGGTCCCCTCTGTGCTTCGACTGCACACCTGCGGCAGGACGGCTCACTACTGAACACAGATGTGTATGATACTAAAGACTGTATTAAAATGGAGTAACATTTATTTCATATCTTGTTTACGATTTCACTAGGACTCTGAAACGAGATTGGGGAGCAGAAATATAGTCCAATAGTGCAATATCTCTGAATGCTTTTAATCTAGAGAAGGCATTTTGTATTTGGGGGTTAAGGTTTTCAGTCAGATACGGCAGACGGCAAAAGTAAACAGTGTTACTGCAGGTACTCTGGTTAATGTTGATTTTACAGATTTTTCATTAATGTGCTGGTGAACATTGTGACCAGGCTTTTTGTAGATGACGATGTGCTGTAGACACTACTCACTCCCAGAGACATACTGTGAAGTCACTAGTCACTGCTGCAGGGCGGGCTTCCTGGTGCCTCAGGAAGCTGCTCTTTCACCCTCCGGTCCAGACGGTGGAGGCTGGGGAAGCAGATTGCTCGGGAGCCGTGGCGCCGCCTGCTCCGGGGGGCCCAGCTCCCTGTTCCTGTTGTACATACTGTGTTAGACTGATGAGTTTCTCCTTAACTGGCTAGAACCTCTGTCGGGCCCCTCCTAACTGTGAGTGTGCTCCAGTGCCTCCAGTGAGGCTGTGGCCCGGGGACCCTGTGGGGACCTCCCCATCTTCCTTCCCGCCCGTCTCCCCCTCTGGGGGAGCAGGCTGCGCACCCAGCTCTCTGGGCCCTTCCCTCCTCCCGCTCGGCCTGGAGCCCGGGAGCCTATGACGTGGGCTGGCCTCCCCCTGGTGGTTCTGCCCCCGGCCCCTGGGCAGGGAGAGGGAAACCCTGGCCTGGGCTCTCCAGTGGCCAGCTTTCCTGGCCCTCACTCTTCCTGGTGTCCCTTATGTCACCCAGCAGCCAGTATGTGGAATGTGGGGCTGTGGATAGAGCATAGCTGTGAAATCTGTATATAGTAAATGTCCTATGGGATAAATTCATAGCAGACCTTTTTTTTACTTTTATTTGAATTGTTTTTTGTGCATATATTTCTGCTACCACAGAGATTGTACTATATAAATAAATAAAAAAATCAAAAACCCAATCTCAAGCTGTCACCCTTGGATGTGTCCTGAATCTCAGGGAGGGTTTCTGCTACCTTAGGTGCTGGGAAGTGCTCCAGGCAGGGTGAGCAGGGCCCTGCTGCTCTCCACTGGGCCCGTGAGGCTCTGTCAACCCTTCCCCCTCCTCCCCTCCCCCTCCTCTCCCTTCCCCTTCTCCTCTCCTTCCTCCGCCTCCTCCTCCTCCTTGAGATAACCCCTCCGGCCTCCCTGGCCCCCCTTCACAGCCTGGGCCCCAGATGTCAGAGGGCCACTGGGTCTGCCCTTGACCTCTCCCTCTGAGTCCTAAGGGGATCTCGGCCAGCAGCCCCCAGACGTGAGACCTGACTCCTTGTCCCTGCTTCCGGCCCAGTGTGAGGACCTCTGGAAGATGCAGGAGAGACTGGGAGCAGGGTTGTGTCTGGGGAGGACACCAAGCGGCTGGGCCAGGAAGGAGAGGGGCTTTTCACTGTTTACCCTGCTAGACATTTAAAACTTTAAGCAGGTGAATGGGTTTTGACATCCAGACGATAAAACAGCAAGGTAACGTCACACTCCTGTATAAGATCCCAGTGGCTTCTCCACTCAGAACGAAGATGCCAGGGCCTTCCTGTGTCCTGCAGGCCCTGCTGGCCCCCTCTGCCAGCTCCGCTCCAGCCTGCTCTTCCTTGGACACACCAGGACCGTCAGATCTTCAGATGATGGGCTCCTTCACATTGCCCCCCTGCCCGCTCAGTGGAGAACATGGCCTTATTGGGGGGAGGGTCTGAAGAGGTAATCAGGATCCGATGAGGCCATTTGGGTGGGCCCCAATCCAAAGTGACTGGTGTCCTTATAGAAAGTGCTTTCTAAACTGTTCCACTAAGATGGTGCTATTCCCAAACCACCCTCACCCCACGTCCCTCCCCGGCCCATCACTTCCTCATGCAGTTAACTCCCCTGGGGTTCTCAGGTGCCTCCTGTGTTGGGCCACACGCTCACAGGGCAGGGATGGGACCTGTGCTGCTCTCTGCAGAGTCCTCAGTGCAGGTGGCCCCCCCACCCTTGTGTCTCCTGATGACCTCCACTCCCCAAAGGTGCCCTCCCAAGTGCCTTTGCATATGCCATTCCCATGGCAACCAGACTTCTCAACCGGTTCTGCCAGCTGGGATCCCACCACACCTGTCTCCCCAAATCACACTTGGCTCTGAGCGTCTCATAATCATCCCCTGCCTCACTGCCTCTGCTCCCCAGGAAGGTGCGAGGCTTTGAGCTCTGGGTTTAGTCCAGAGCAGGCAGCAGCCACCTCGGTTACTAACCAGCCACTCGCACCAACACTGCTCTGAGGCAAGTCTCTGCCAGGTACGTGGAATCGCTGCAGAGCCCCTCCTGCCTGCTCCCGGAGGGGGAGGTAGGCAGCCCTGTTCTGACCCTCAGGGCCCTGGGCAATTCTTAGGCTGCTCTGGGCAGCCCCTGCCCTAAATTGCAGGCGTGTGGCCTTGGGCTGTGACACCACAGTCCTTTCGCACGGAGAGCACTGTGTCAGGCTTGGGTGTCCTGGGTTGCTCTCTTCTTCAGAGCGCCTTGAGCCTGAGGCCCAGCACCGGCACCCCCCTTCCCCCCAGAGTGTCCCAGACACGCTTGCATCCAGTTTGTACACCTCCAAGGATGGGGAACGCACTCGTCCAGCCTGGCCCCGTGAAGACACTTGCCTCTGAGTTAGAATGTGCTGGAAACATCCTCCTTGGCCCTAGTTCTGCCCTCTTTTACCCCCAAAGTCTGGAGTTATTGCAGATGTGCTCAAGCATTGAGGCCCCAGATCCTAGACCAGTGCCCCCACCTCAGCCAGGAAGGAGGGTGTGAGCACAGGCAGGTAGTGCGGGAGGGGCCGTGCCCCTGGTGCCCCTGCTGCTGCCGACAAGAACAGACACAGCTCCCAGGCCTGCCACCTCTTTATTCCTTTCTGCACAGGGAGCTGGGTGTGACCCACAGGTGGGCGCTATTCATCCTCCAAGGCGAAAGTGAAGGGGCTCAGCTTGTAGCCAGTACCGGAGTAGAACTTGTTCTGGAACTCCACCCTGTGGGGTGAGAAGGGGAGAGGCAGGTGAGCGGAACCTCCCCCTGCCCTGTGCTGCCCAGGCCAGCCCGGCAGGCTCTTACCAGTGCAGCCGCAGGGCGTGCAGGAAGGCCGAGAGCCCCTCCATCACCAGCAGGATGGCCACAGTCAGCACGGCGAAGGCGGCAAAGATGGGGACCAGCGCCACGGCTGCCACGCCCACCTCCCGGCCCATGCCCAGGCCCAGGCGCATCACCATGGCCCACAGGACCTCCGACAGCTCTGCGGGCAAAGAAGGGGGCCATGAGGGCCGAGAACAAGCAGGTACCTGCCAGCCCCCTCAGTGGCGAGGGACCTCCTCAAACAACCCCATTTTACAGCAGGGGTTACTGAGGCCCAGAGAGACGTGACCCGCCCAGGCCACCCAGCCAGCAGCTGGGTGTGAGATGGAG
The DNA here is from genome assembly GCF_041146395.1 of Eulemur rufifrons. Classification (NCBI taxonomy): domain Eukaryota; kingdom Metazoa; phylum Chordata; class Mammalia; order Primates; family Lemuridae; genus Eulemur; species Eulemur rufifrons. The sequence continues at coordinate 100,957,829 of NC_090988.1, forward strand.
CCAGGGCCCAGGGCGGCCTGCCCCACCGCAGCCAGGACACTCACGGGCGTGGGCCAGGCTCAGGGCCCAGAGGCGCAGGTAGGAGGCCGTGTTGGAGATGCAGCCCAGGCAGAACTCAATGGTGTGGATGGCCTGGTGCATGAACACCTCGGAGGGGACAAGCTGCAGGGCAGGCGGCAGTGAGTGGCCTGCAGGGGCCAGCAGCCAGCCACCCCGGAATCAGGAAGGCGCCCCGCCCACCTGGGCCTCCTTTTCGTCCTCCGGGCACCCTGCCTTCTCCTCATCAGAGCCCCAGCCGTTCTCGGACACCTCGGGCGAGTCCAGCAGCCCGGCCTTGTCTTCCTCCTGGGGCGAGGGGCAAGCAGGGTGGGCAGCCCCCCAGCCTGGGAGGGGCCCACGCCACCCCCACTGCCTGCTCACAGCCACTCAGGAGCCCGCAAGGGAGCTGAGGGTGTGGGTTGAGGACACGGCCCCCTGCAGCCCCACCTGTCAACCGTGCCCCCACCTCGTGCTCCCGGCCCTACCTGCCTGCCCGCGGGGTCCCTCCGTGAGTGGCGGCGGCTGCAGCGGCGGCGGCGCTGCCTGCGCAGCAGGTACAAGGGTGTGCCGAGCAGCAGCACGGGCACCGTGGCCAAGGCCAGGACCACCAGTGTGGACTGCACCACTTCCTGCCGGCGAGAGGGTGCGAGTCAGGTGTCCCCCACCACGCACACATGAGTCGTCCAGGAACTTGGGTCACACCAATCACATGAGCCCAGAGAGCCTACAGTCCCTCCTTCCCAGGGCCCTGCAGGGCTATGGCTCCTATGAGACTCCTGTGAGAAGGGACCTCAGGCTTCTAGCACCTACTGCGAGCTGCCCTGCTCAGAGCTGTGCACCGTCGCCTCCAACCGCCCTTCCCGCACAGCCTCAGCCTGCATCCCCATCTCCCAGACGAGGAGCCTGCAGCTCTGAGCGGCCCAGTGACCACAGGGACCCCGTGAGGCTGGGAGTCCTGCTGCCCTGGCCCGGCCCACCTGGCTGGAGAAGAACGGTTGGTTGCTGGGGCTGCGGGAGAAGAGGAACATGTTGATGAAGTGAATGAGGATGCTGGGGGCCGAGGCAGCGCTGGTGGCTGACACACTCAGCCATTTGTAGACGACCAGGAAGACGAGGTAGCCAAAGAGCCCCAGCAGAAAGGTGAGCTCCGGCAGGGTCTCCAGCAGCAGCCGGTGCCTCTGGCCAAAGTGCCTGGCGGGGAGGAGGGCGGCGCGGTCACTGGGGCCCACCCTGCTCTGCGTGGCCTCCACACCCCGCCAGCAGCCCCGGCCCTCACAGGTGGTTGAAGACTCCAAGGACCACCCCAAAGGCCATGTGCGTGACCCCCAGGATGACGGACATCTTCATCTTGAAGGAGTTGAGGAAGCTCAGGTGGTTGCCAGCCAAGCTCCAGACCTGGGGCAGGAGGGGCAGGCCGAGCTCAGGGACGCCCCGGCCACCACTGCCAGGAAGCCCCACCCCCTGAGGACACAGCCCTATCTGTCACCTGCCCACCTGTCCAGGGCAGGCACCTTGCCTGTCTCCTGTGCCCAGGACAGGGCCTGCCCATCGAGGGGCAGCAGAGCACAGATGGGGCCAGATGGCTCCGGCCCCAGCTCCTCACAGCTGGGTGACGTGGGCGCGGCATCTGTGCCTCAGCCTCCCCATCTGTGGAGCGCGGTAACGCTAGTGTGCACCCCCCAGGTGTTCTGAGGATCAAATATAAAATCGCTTCAGAGCAAGGGCTGAGAGAGCAGCCTCAGCACGATGCGACATGTGCCCTCCTTCCTCTCTGCGTGCTTAGGAGACCCTGGCGTAGCCGGCAGGGCAGGCGCCTGGTGTCCCCCGTGCCTCGGGCAGGGCCCGGCACGCAGGAGGTGCCCAGCGACAGCTGCTGGAGGCGGGGGCAGCGGGGCATCGGAGTCCCTGTGCTGCCCTCTCCCTGCCTCCACCCTCCACGGGCACTCGAGTGGCTGGGGCTCACGGGGTCAATGCCGAAGGGGTAGGGTCCCAGGAAGACGCCGTTGATGCTGGGGTCCAGGGTGAGCACGGCGTGCTGGGCCAGGAACGCGTCGCTGCGGCAACATGGGCAGGGCAGTTAGGGCCGCAGGGGGCCGGGGCAGGCGGGGCCGGGGGCAGGGGCCGGGGCCTCACCTCCAGCCAGACTGGTTGGCCATGGCGGCCACGCTCCAGCCCGAGGGGAAGATGGTGGTTGCTCGGCTGAAGCACTCGTTGTAGATGAAGCCAGTGTAGATGGAGAACAGGCCCATAAGCAGGAGCAGATAGCGGCCCCCAAAGAAGGTCTGCCAGACCTGGGGGCGGCAGCAGTGCAGTGAGAGGCTGCCGGCCCCCACCCCCACCCCTGCCAGGACCCCAGCCCGGCCCCCACCTCGTTCTGCGCTGTCTTCACGGCCGGCCGGTCCTCAGCGAGCACCATGGCCAGGGCGAAGAGGAACATGAGCAGCCCATGGCCCACGTCGCCGAACATCACGGCGAAGAGGAAGGGGAAGGTGATGATGGTGTAGGGCGCTGCGGGCAGAGGGTTTGCGCTCAGCCAGGACCACAGGGAAACCAGCATCTGCTTCCCGTCCAAGACGCCACAGAGGTGCCAAACCCAGGCTCCTGGGACCCCAGGAACTGCCAAGGTGGTGCTCTTAAGGCAGGGACACCAGACTGCCTGCCTGCAGTCGAGAACCTGCCATTTAGGAGCTGTGTGACCTTGGGCTAGCTACTTAACCTCTCTGAGCCTCCGTTTCCCATCTGTAAAATGGATATAACACCAGGGTTACTGTAGGGTTCCTAGAAGTGAGCGAGGCCACAGGAGTGGCCGGCCGACTGCGGGTACGCCACGTAAGGTCAGCGCTCCAGCTACTGCTATTCACAAGAAGAGCGTTTCGCAGAAGCCCTGAAAGGACAGATGCAGCCCTGGCTGGCATGTGGCAAGTTCCAGAAGGCTGAGCTGGGCACTTACTCTCTGAAGTCCCAGTTTCCCTTCAGTAAAATGGAACAATTCCTAGAGGGAGGCGGGAGGATTCCAATACACAGGCCTTGCTAGGGCTGAATGGTGACCCCTCCCCAAGAAATATATATTGGAGTCCCCACCCCCAGTATGTCACAACACGGCCTTATTGGAGAAAGAGTCCATAGAGGTAACAGGTTACCATGAGGCCATTTGGGTGGGCCCCGATCCAGTGTAGCTGGTGTCCTTACAGAAAGGGAGAATTTGGACGTAGAGACAGAGGAGGACACCACGTGAGGATGAGGACGGCCACCTCCAAGCCACAGGCAAAGGCCTAGAACGGATTCTCTCCGGCAGCCCTCAAAAGACACCAACCGCGCTACACCTAGATCTGGGACGTCCAGCCTCAGGCAGAGACAGCACCCAGGCATGGCCCCGTGTCACAGCAGCCCTGGCAAACTGACACTCCCCAGAAACGCGCCATCGCTGCGGGTATCTGGTGACGCGGCTTGTTCCAATTTGACTGGCCTGTCGGTGTGCAAGAGCTACGGCCAGGTGCAACCGGGTAGGCGCCCAGATCGCGCCCGGGAATGCTGGCCCTGAAGGATCAGTGGGCCCCAAGGAGCACATGGGCCGTCCTCACATCCTGCCTGCACCCCTGGGGCCCGAGCACCCCGACTTTTGCCCACTGGGTGAGGCAGGGCCCCTCCCTGGCCTGTAGCCAAGTCCCCCCACCCCCCAGAGGCTCCACCACGGTCACGCCCATGCTATGGCTGGGCCTCTCCTCCCAGGGGACGGCATCGGCCACACTGCAGTCGGCCCACTGTCTGGGGGGAGAGGAACCAGGCAGGGGACATACCAGGTGTCACAGATATCAGGGATCCCGAGAGTGAAGGGGAGGGGGCAGCCAGAGCTCCCCTCCGACCATCTCTTACTGGTTTCTCCTGGGGGCGCCTCCCTCAGCAGTCCCCGCACACCACAATGCCCGTCTCAGGGAGAACCTGACCCAAGACAGCATCCATTCAAACTATTCACACGACACTGCCTGGCCAAACCAACCACACTGGCAGTGACTCGTTTGCTCTCTGCCATGACCATGAACCTTCCCCACATTCCTCTAGGGGCTGCGCTATTATTTCCATTTTGCAGTTGAAGCGACAGGCTCAGCGGAGCTAAGAAGCTCACCAAGACGAGTGGGCCGGGCTTCGAACATGGGCCGTCAACCCTCTACCCTCTGCACAAGCCCATCCAGCGCCCTTAGTAACCCAAGCGGGGTGCACTGGGGACAACAGAAAGCCTGCCCAAGGGCCCCTTGAGAGCGTGGCAGGGCGTGCACCTCTCATTTCTTCTCCAGAGGCCGGGCAGGCCTGGGTAGACACGCCCCCGCCCCCAGGCTCACACCCTACATGGGGCAGCTGAGCCTCGCAGAGGGCGGGGGTTGGCCTGGGGGGAACACGCCGGGGCTCTCACCGGGGTTGACCTCCTGGTAGCGGCCCACACCGTAGGCGTCCACGATGCCCTGGAAGCTGGCCGTGAAGCGGTTGGTGCGGATGAGCGTCGGGGGCATGTCCTGGCAGGGGATGCGGTGAGCCACTGCGCTCACTCCCGCCTCGCTCTGTGGCACCAGGCAGACAAACAGACCAGACCCATGGTGGGAGCCTTCAGGGACCCTAGGATCCCCCAGGCAGGCCCAGCTGGAGATGCGGAGCATGGCAGGGGCTCCCTGGGTGGGCACCGGGGGAGCCAGGGCAGCCCCTCCTCGCTCTGCAGAACGGGATGATCAGCCCTGCCCTGCCCGAAGTCGGGGCCCAAAGACCTCACTTGGACTGGGAGGTGCTCGGGGAAAGGAAAGGGTGGCCCGGGAGAGGGAGCCCCAGCCTCACCGTGAGCACATGCAGGGGCAGGTGTGTGCGCCAGCGGCCGGGGCAGGGTCACACACCCACAGATGAGGAGCCTGAGGCTCCCGGCCAGGCCCACGGCCACCTGGCCAGAGCCTGGGGCAGCCTGGATTTGAATGAGGTTCCTGACTTTATAACTGCTTTGGGTGCGGCCTCGGGGGCTCTGGGAAGTCAGGGGAGTGGGGGCTGGCCGGGCCAGGGCCCTGGGGGCGGGGGGGACGCCTGCAGAGGCCAGGTGGGAACTCGAGGCGAGGCCTGGTGTGAGGCAGAAGCAGGCACCTGCTGGCAGGAGGCTCCTTGGGGGCGCCCGACCCAGGGGAGAGGAGCCCAATCCCGGGCGACCCTGCTGAGCTCACCGAGCTGTCCCGCAGCGCCTCCTGCAGCACCGGCAGGTCGCGCGTGGCGCACCAGACCTCGGCGATGAGGCACTTGTGTGTGGTGCTCACGCTGCACTGGTTGAGGGCCAGGTACACAGCCTTCATCTTGCGGACCTGCACCTGCCTGGGCGGCAGCAGCTGCTGCACCCGGCCCAGCACCTGGCTCAGGAAGCGCTCGGTCTCCCCCAGCACCTGCGGCCAGAGCGGGCGGTCAGGGGGAGCCAGGAGGGCCGGGCAGGGGTCCGGCCATGCCAGGGGCACCCACCTCCTGCAGCTCCTGGCTCTGCTGCTGCAGCTGCTGCAGGGCCGCGCGGCGGGCCTCCTCCTGCTCCAGGAACGGGAAGACGTGGCAGTGGAAGCTGGCGGGGAGGGAGGGCTGCGTGAGTCTGACGGGAGCCCGCGGGGCAGGCCGCAACAGGACAGGCTCTGTGGAGGTGACAGCGGGCGCTGGGGAGGGCGCTGCACACCTGCGAGGCCCAGCGGCCCCCATGCGCTCACCAGTTGGTGATCTTGCGGATCTTCTGTCCGATCTGCTCGCCCCAGTAGGAGATGAGGAAGGTCATCCACGTTGCGGGCTCACCCTGCGGAGCCAGGCTCAGGTCACCCTGTCGTCCTGCCCTGCCCAGGCCGCCCCTCTCCCTGGCCGCCGCCCGCTCACCGTCACGGGGTCCTCCAGCTGCTGCTCCGTCTCCCTGAAGCTGGCGATGAGGAAGCCGCGGCAGGCCCTCCAGAGCAGGCGCTCCAGGGCGGCGGCCTTGTGCGGCTCCACGGCACCTGCCACGAAGCTGGCGGCCGGCCGGCTGGGTGGGGGCTGCCCCGCACTCCCTGCCCACCTCGCCCTGCCAGGCCACCCCGGCCAGGCCAGCCGGGCAGCCACCTTGGCCCTGCCCCCAAGGAGAAGGCAGGAAGCCACCCAGGCAGGGCCTGAAGAGGAGGACCCCCCCCCAACCCAGGGCAAGGGCAAGGCTGAGGGAGGAGGCAGAGGGCACCCCAGCCACGCAGTCGTCCCTCACTCACTTGACCCTCAGGTCCTTGTGCGGCCCCCCGGGGGACAGGAGCAGGGGTGTCCTTTCTGACGGCCCATCCATTTGGGCGGCTGCCAGCTAGGAGTCGAGAAGCACCATGAACCCTGGCCCGGGAGCCTGGCATCCCCTCTCCCAGCCCCGTCCCCTGCCCAGGCTGGAGCTGACCGGGGGTGCGTGGCCCTGGCCCAGTACGGCCGAGTGGAGCCGCAGCTGGTGCAGCTGGATCTGCAGGGCCTGCTGGTTGCCCCGCACGTCCCGCAGCTCCTGCGAGAGGCGGTCCGTCTCCTCCTGGATGCGCAGCAGGTCTCGCGGCGGGGGCGCCGGCAGCCTCCCCTCGGGCGCAGGCAGTGCCAGCCCAGCTCGCCGCACCTCCTCCTGCAGGAAGGCTAGGTGCAGAGGGACAGGGTCACACCAGCCAAGGGCTGGCTAACGTCTAGTGGACCCCACACATTGCCCCAAACTCCCTTGGCCGCCAGCTAACTAATCCACCAGGCCGGGGGCCCCAGGAAAATGCCAGGCCAAACCTCCACCACGAAGGTGTGCTCCCTGCCTCGGAGCCCCCGTCCCTTGGCCACTGCCCAGCGCAGGGCCTGAGCCCCACAGAAGTCTCCCCACAGCCCCATTCACCGCAGGGCCTGAGAGCTCAATGGAGCTCTGTACCTGCCTAATCATTTAAAAGCTACAAATCAAACTAACAGGCCACAAAATAAAACCTGCTCTATCCTCCTACCTGGAGACTGGGGGGCTGATCTCTTGGTGCCCCTAAAGGCTCCTCCTGGGAGAGGTTGCCAGAGGGAGCCTCGGATCCCAGATCCTGGCCTCCACCCAGCCCAGCCCAGCCCAGCCGCAGAGGAGAAAGCTCTGTCCATGCCTGTCCCCTGTTTAAGAACCCCTGTGGCTCTCCAGTGCCCACAGGATGATGTCCCGGCTAGGTTCAAGGCCTCCTCCAAGCCAACCCTGCCCGGGGCTGTCTGCTCAGCACAAGGCTACCACTTTCCCAAGAACGTCTCAGCGGCTCGTCTTGGCTCTGCAGGGCCCTGACTGCACCTCCTTTCTCTACCTTCCACCTGGGAACCCAGACTCTCCCTCTCAGGCCAGGCTTGGCTGGTGCCTCCTCCAGGAAGCCTGCCTGGGTTGTGGGCCTGGGGCCAACTCACTGAAGGTCTTCTCCAGCTCCTCGCAGCGCCGGACATCTGCCACAAAGCGTCTCTGGAAGGCGCTCACTGAGGCGTTGAGCTGCAGTTGCCGCATGGAGGGGTCAGTGTCCCAGGGAGGGGACCAGAGAGGTGTGCACCCTGGGGCTCAGGCCTTAGCCGCCTGGTCCAAAAAGGTGCTGAGCACACCGTGAGGCCCCAGACATCTGAGTGGAGCACAGACCAGAGCCCGTGCCCTGGGAGGGTGTGAGGAGGGCCGAGGAGGCCTGGCTGGACCCAGGCCTGGGCAGGGGGCCTCAGCCGTGAGCTTCCCAAGAGCAGAAAGTCTGCGGCAGGGACTGCTGGGTTCACGCGGGGCCGGGGCACTGCAGTGGGAGGCTGCCCCCCGCCCAGACTGTATTCCAGGCCACCTCACAGCAGCGCCCAAGGAGGAAGCCCCCCCGCCCCAGCCCCCACTCACGTCTCTGAACTCCACGAGGCCCAGCTCCCCGAGCTGGCTCACGCAGCTGTAGGCGGCTGCCGTGGGCAGGAAGAGCTGGACCAGCGCCACCTCCTCGCCGCGGAACATGGAGCCCATGGTCCTGCGGGGCAGGCCAGACAGTTCCCAATCAAGTTGGTGTCCCGCACACCTCAGCTCACAGAATCCTGGCAGGTAAAGCTACCAGCCCTGTCTGACAGATGGGGAAACTGAGGCCCAGGAAGGCGCGATGGGGTGCTGCGGTCACACAGGACGTATGCAGGGCGGCTGGGAGTGGAGCCCAGCCTGGCTGACCCCCAGCCCAGGCGGTCCACCCTTCAGCTCTCTCTGCCTTGCTCCACCCTCACCCTGGCGGCCACGGCTGGTGACACTGGCTCTGCCCCTGCCTTTGCTCCCGCTGCCCCCTCTCTGGCCTGCCCTCACCCACAGCCCACTTGCCCCAAGCCCCACGCCGAGGGCTGCCTCCAGCGAGCAGGGATCGTCTCAGAGGCCGCTGGAGCCCTCCCACCCCCCTGCGGGGGCGCTGCAGAGGGGGCACCTTCCCGGGGGGCCGCCTGGCTGCAGGGGTGTGCCCTGGGGGCAGCACAGCCTTCTAGGTGTCGAAACCACGAAAGTGAAACTGAAAAGGGCGGGAAGGCCTGGCTTGTTGCTCAACCTGTGCGGGGAGGGCCAGGGTGGCCTACAGCAGCCGCGGACGTCCCAGCCCGGGCTTTCCCGCCTGCTCAGCGGATGCCAGGGCCCCTCCGTGCGACCCCTAGCTCTTAAATTAGAGGGGAGGGGACAGCCAGGGGGAGGGCCCGGCTGAGAGCGGAGTATTTGGCACCAGAGTGCCCTGCCTGCTGTCTGGGCCGGCCAGGGCCTGCCCAGCTGGCCACTTCCTCCCCTGGGCCCAGTTTACCTAACTCTAAATAGAGACCCGCAGCCCTGTCCCCAGCCTGGGAAAGGGGAGAAGGCTGAGGCAGCCCGAGGTCACAGGAGGCCAGGGCCCTGGACAGGGAAGGTGGGCAGGGGGTGCTGGGTTCCACCCCCCAGGGACACGGTCCCACCCAGGGCAGAGGGCCAGGGATCAAGGCTTAGGGCCCTGTCCAGGCTGTGACTGGCTATGTGACCATAGGCAAGTCTCTTGCTCTCTCTGGGCCTCTACTTCCTCTTTGAGTGAATGAGACTTGGCCACCCATGGCAAAGACAGGATCAGGGTGGGGAGGTGACAAAAATAGCCAGAGTCCCCATATAATCCCTTCCTCCACCGCCTCACATAGGGGTCCCTAGAAGCAAGCCCAGTGGGAGGGGTACTGGGTGTACAGGCGGCTCAGCTGATACTTGCAGAGGTGAAAAGGTCACGTGACGACCCAGTGGCCAAGCCAGGCCCCAGGGCTGCAGGGGTGGAAGTCCCAGCACACAGTATGTGCTCAGAGGAGGGCTGTGCGCTGACCTGGGCAAGCTGTGTGGCTGTGCAGCCAAAGAAGCGGTTGTGGGGAGCTGGCTCTGGGGACTCGGGGTGGAGCAGCCCTGGGCAGCAGCTGCGGCAACTCCAGCCTGGTACCCTCACCAGGCCATCCAGGCCTCCCACCGCCCTTCTGCCTAGGGGTTGACTCCCTCTGGCCTGGGCGCTTTCCTCGGCTGGGACAACCTGTGGTGGGCTGGGCTGTGTGTAGGTGCCTGGTCAGACCCGTCTCCTGGCATTCAAGGCCCCCACTGACTCACCCATTACCCTGGGCCCCAGGGCCCCTGCTCCAGCCAGGGGCCACCACAGCCCCATTTAAGGAGCAAACGAAGGTGCCTACATCCTGTGGCCTTCAGGGTCCAGACTCGTCCACTACTCACCCTGTGCCCCTCTCCAGGGCCCTCAGGGCCTGGAGGCCAAGGCACCTGCTCTAGGAACCCCCCAGATCTCTCCTCTGAGCCCCTCCTCCCCACCCCGGTGATGAGGGGCTTGGGGAGGGGCCTGCGGCCCCCTCCATTACAGACTGGTGGGCTCTAGTGTCTGGAAGACACGGCTGGTCTCTGGCTCTGCCACTTCCTAGTTAGGCCTCAGTTTTCTCATCTGTAGAACGGGTCCCTCCCTGCCAGGAAGATGCTGCCGGGGAAGCTCTGAGCGCCCCAGGCCGGGCAGAGTTGGGCACAGTAGTTGCCGGCGGCCAACGCCCCACCCTCCTCCTCCTCTGCCCCGCAAGCCTCTTCCCTGGGCGTCCTCCGTGGCCCCCCGGCAAGGCCTGGCGCCCAGGGCGGGGGGTGACGGACTGCGCTGCCTCACCCCCCGGTGGGGCGCCAGGGCTCCCTCCTCGGGGCAGGGCATGGCGGGGGTGGCAGGCAGAGCTGGGGCTCCGCGGACCCCGGCGGGGCACTCACCCGGGTGGGCTGCGCGCCGCCGCTCGGCTCTTCGCTGCCCAGCTCGGCCCGGGCCGGCCCGGACTCGGCACGGCGCTCCCGCCTCGCCCGGTGGGCGGGGTCTGAGGGGCGGGGCCAGCGACGCGCCCGCCCGAGCCCCGCCCCCGGGGTCCGGGAGCCTGCGGAGAGGCCGGGCCGGCTGTGACCTCGCGGGGCCGTCCTCCGCGGGCGGCTGGGACGCCCTACCCGGCCGTGGGGCACGTAATCCCGGCGACCAGCGCCAACCGCGCGCGTCTACGCGACCGGAATTCGGAAGAGGCGCCGAGCTCAGGCCTAGCTCTGGACTAGGGGCTGGGAGCCCTGTCCCCTCTCACCTAGAGGGCTCGCTGGGTCTATGTCTGAGGGGACCCCCGCACACTGAGGCTAATGGCCCTGGGCCAGGGCCCCCCAAGACCCGCGTCTGCCCAGCGCGCTCCCCCAGCTCGAGTCCCCTCCACTTGGGTGAGGCGTGCAGTGACACCACCGCTTCCTGCTCTGACTCCTCAGGATGGTGTCACAGGCTCTTGGGTGGGTGGCTGCCTCTCTCTGGGTCCTTCTTCAATGGCAGCTGGGCATTAGGGACCAGGCCATGTTGTATGGTTCTGCTTCCGGCGCTGGGAAGTGCCCTGGGAGCACAGAGCCGAGCTGTTAGCCAGGGCTGCACCGCAGCTGGGGCCACCCACCTTGCTCCTCATCAGCTCCCAGGTCCCAGTGCCTGGAAACTGGAGCTGACACCCGCCCAGCTGCCTGCACTTGGGACAGGCCTGGACCTTACCCACTGGGGAACGAGAGGGACAGTGGGCCCTCAGCTGTGGTGATCCTTAAAGCCACTCAGTGAGCAAAGGCCTGTGAGGGGTGGGGGGAGGGGTGGGCAAATGGAGTCCCAGAGCTGGGCCTGGAAACTGAGTCACAGCCAAGGTCAGCTTCCTCAGAAAGTTGGGGGACTCGTGATTGGGTGCCATGGTCTGTTGTGATGGGGGTGGCAGTGGGGCAGGGGGGCCTCAGCAGAACAAGGCCTGGGACACCTCAGTAAAGGGGAAGAGCCAAGTCACATGCGGACACATTCTGACCATGCTGAACAGAAGTTCTCTGTGGGTACAAACTGGCTCCGTGCCAGCCATCTGTGGCAGTTATGTCCGGGAAAAGCTAAACTCAAGGTGACAGGATTTCTGAGCCCGCTTCGTTTTTAGAAACGCTCATCTCTTCTCTCCCCAGCTTCAGTCTGTGGGGGCCCCCAAGACTTGGCCGGGGGAGGGGCCCACAGAAGGCCCTGGGCCACTTCCACGTCAGATGGCAAGGGCTGGCCTAGGAAGTAGGCCCAGGTGTCAGCAGGTGATCCGAGGAAAGGGACTCCCTGGGAATGGGCTGGGGAAAGGCTGGGTTTCTTTGCTGCAGGCCTTCTCAGAGCCTTAAATGTCTAACATGCCATGTCTGCCCAAGAGAAGTCACTGGGGCATTTCCCACACTCACTGCTCCGCAGAACACCCGCCCCCTTCTTTCCAAGGAGCATCTTGGGTGAGCGATGTCCTGCAAAAAGCACTTTTGGAAACGAGGGGGAGGAGGACTCAAGGTCTCTGACTTGAGTTGGCTTGTCCTCTGGATGTGTGATCCCGAGCAAGTCACCTCACTTGGCTAAGGCGTTTCCTCACGCCGAGAGTGGAGCGTGATCCTTTCACAGTGGCTTGTGCCAAGTTCAGGGGGGCTGTTTTTGACTATTACGTCAGCACGGGGCTCGAGTCCCCAGAGAGAATCACACCACTGCGCCGGGACTTTCCTGGGACTGCAAAGCAGGAAGTCTCGAGCCACAGGAGCCAGGTCGGCAGCCTGGGCAGGGGAACTTGTGGCTGGAGGCAAGGCCAGCTCAGGGCCAGAAGGGCCTTTGTCACCCCCTCATGACTGTCACCCCCACAGCAAGCTTCCTCCTACCCCGACAAGGATGCTTTGGCCTTCTGAGTTTCTGCCACTTGATGTTCTTCAGCCTGAGGCTTGGGGAGGCTCCAAGTCCTAAGGGTCTTAGTTGTGGGGGGCCCTCAGGAGAGAGCAGGCCCGGGCCCCGGGCAGGATACCCAGGATCGTGGGAACAGCCGGCCTGAGGGGACCTCTGCATTGCCGTGCCTTGGGGAAGATGTGTGGGAGACAGGGGTGCTGTGGCCGTGGCCCAGCCTTGGGGAGGCCCATTGGGTCCCCTGGAGCCACACAGGCAGGCTGGGGACGGTCCCCCCCGGTGGCTGGATTCAAGACAGGAGGCGTTGGTGGGGTCAGAGCTGTTTTACTGGGCAGCAGGGGCTGCAGGCAGAGCCAGGCAGGCGGGGGCGTCACCGGTACAGGTAGTCGGCCTGGATGTTGGCGGTGATCTCAGCCTCCCACTTGTCCCCGTTGTTGAGCAGCTTCTCCTTGTTGTACAGCAGCTCCTCGTGTGTCTCAGTGGAGAACTCAAAGTTGGGGCCCTGCAGGTGGGGGAAGAGGGATGGTGATGTCAGGCCCCTCCCAAGAGCGTCAGCACCCTGACTCCCCCATCCTGGGGCCTACCCACCTCCACGATGGCGTCCACAGGGCAGGCCTCCTGGCAGAAGCCACAGTAGATGCACTTGGTCATGTCGATGTCATAGCGTGTGGTCCGGCGGCTGCCGTCGGCCCTCGGCTCGGCCTCGATGGTGATGGCCTGAGAGAAGGGGACACCGGGCACTCCCACACTGACCAGCCATGTCCAAGCCCCTGGGTCTACCCCTGGTGTCTGCACAGAAGCCCTCGCATCTCAGATGTCTTCCTGACACCCCCAGAAGCCACCCCTCACTTCTCCACAGTGCTCCCAGTGGAGCTGCTCCCAGTTTGCTTCTTATCTGTTAGCCGCTGCTATCACCACCCGGGAATGGACTTCCCGCGAGGGGTGGCCTGTCGCCTGCTTTGCTCAGTGCGGAACCTGCAGCCCTAGGGGGCTTGCTCTACAGTAAGCACTAGATTACAGGCACACTTTATCTTACTGCACTTGGCAGATAATGCTTTTTTCCCCCACAAATCGAAGTTTTATGGAAACCCTGCTTTGAGTATAAGCTCACTTCATTTCTCTGGGTCAGTACTTTTTAGCAATAAAGTGTTGGTTTTGTTTTGTTTTGTTTTGTTTTTTAAGAGATAGGGTCTTGCTCTGTTGCCCAGGCTGGAGTGCACTGGCATCGTCATAGCCCACTGTAGCCTTGAACTCCTGGGCTCAAGCAATGCTCCTGCCTCCCCCTAAGTAGCTGGGACTCTAGGCATGAGCCACCATGCCTGGCTAATAAAGTATTTAAGTATTTTTTAATTAAGGTGTGTACATTGTTTTCTCAGACATAATGCTAATGCATACTTAATAGACTGCAGTATAGTATAAACATAACTTTTAAATGCCCTGGGAAAACGTGTGACTCTTTATTACGATGGTCTGGAACAGAACCCACAACATCTCCAGAGCACCTGTTCTGTTTGTTGTATGTTGAGCAACTCTCCGACTTAAGTCTACTTATCCCCACTTGACGGATGAAACCTGAGGTTCAAAGCGGTTGAGGGGCTTCCCAAAGCGAAGTGAGGGGCAGAGCCCAAACTCAAAGGCATGTCCTTAACTCAGTTCCTGGGTACAGCCTCGTGCCACCTGGAGGAAGGGCTGACCTGGGCCTCCCACAGCTGGGAGGACCTTCGAAGGTGTTCAGCAATGACCCTCATACCCCCCAGCCCAGGGGTGGAATGCACACTACCCACAGTGGGATCTCCGGCTGGTAAACTCATCTGTTTGTGCCCATAAAAAAGGGGATAATAATCTCTACATCCTAGGGTTGTCTAGAGATTAAATGAGAAAATGTGAGTAATGCGCTTGGCACGGTGCCTAGTCCATCTGTACACAGCACTATCTGGAAGCCACTATCATCACTGCTGCTGTCTGGGGACTCTATATGCTCCTGGTCTGTGGCTGGAGTGGAGACATCAAGGCCACAGCCCGTGGCCTGGAGGACCCGGGAATGATCCAGGAGACAATCTAGGACTTGGACAGGAGCCACCCCGAGTCACAGAACACTGGGGCGTGGGGGGCCATTGTGTGGACAGTGAGTAACGGCCGTGACTGCTGGAGGTCACGCTGGGCACACCCAGGGGTCTGGACCACAGCTCTAATCAGATCTTTCTGTTTCTGCACTAACAGGCCCGACTCCAGTGGGACGAGATCCAGTAACAGAACCAAAAGCTCAAAGGAGCAGCAACCAGGAACAGGGAGGCCTCAGCTGTGGCATTGCGTCGTAGAGCCTGCAACAGGCACACAGGCAGGGCTCCTGAAACCAGTGCTGTGTTCAGGGACAGCGGACAGCCTCATGTGCCACCCTGTGGCTCAGAGGCCCTGGTTTCACACCCCTGACCAAACACCAAGGGGAAACCCATGAGTGTCCCACACCTGCTCAAGCTAGAAGCTGCACTCTGCAGACTCACTGACACAGAATGCTCTGGAACAAGGCCTCACTGTTCCCATTCATGGGGGGATGTGGCTAAGGGAGGGAAAGGGACTTTCTTGGGGACACATATCAAGCAGGGGCAGAATTCGGGCCCAGAGCACCCAGCCTCCCTCCTGCAGGGGCAGGGGCCCGGTGGCAGTCAGGGGCTCACCTGGGCGGGGCAGATGGCCTCACAAAGCTTGCAGGCGATGCAGCGCTCCTCTCCAGATGGGTAACGGCGCAGCGCGTGCTCCCCACGGAAGCGAGGGCTCAGCGGGCCCTTCTCAAAGGGGTAGTTGATGGTGGCCGGCTCCCGGAACAGGTAGCTCAGGGTCATGCCCAGGCCTGTGGGCAGCATGGGCATGGTGGGCGGGGGACACCTCCCCCTACACATCTGTGACTGCTCCTGCCTGCCCCGTCCCCTCCCCCTAGGACCCACCTCGGAAGAGCTCAGTCCACAGCAGGGTCCGGGCTGCCCGGTCGGTCACCGACTTCATGTCCATCGCAGGCTCCTGCATGTTCACATACTCTGCAGAGAGGTGGGCAGAGAGGACATGGCAGGAGGCCTCGCACACACCTTTCCTCCCTCAGGAATCCAGCTCAGGGAGATGAGGCCTGGCCCTCACTTCCAGGTGTGAGAGCTGGGTTCCCCAGAGGCCTATTCATTCACCAAACCTTTCCCAGCCTTAGCAAGGGCCTGTGAGGCTGCCTCCGGCCCTGGCCAGTCCGTGCCCACTTCTCCCTGTGCTTGGGCAGCCCTTTGAGCAGGGCTTGAAAAGGGAGTCGAGGGGTGGGTAAGGGGCTTGGCATGGGGGCTGGTGAACAGGCACAGGCACCATGGCCCACACCTGGCAACCCCCTCCCCATCACGGGGGGCGGCAGTGAGATCACACCTGCCAGCTCCTGCAATGATGGAGTCTGCTTCCAGGAGCCACAGTCAATCTCTCTTTTTTTTGAGACAGAGTCTTACTCTGTTGCTCCAGGTAGAGTGCAGTGGCATCATGACAGCTCACTCAATCTCAAACTCCTGGGCTCATGCGATCCTCCTGCCTCAGCCTCCCGAGTAGCTGGGACTACAGGTGTGTACCATGATGCCTGGCTAATTTTTCTGTTTTTAGTAGAGACAGGGTCTCGCTCTCGCTCAGGCTGGTCTTGAACTCCTAAGCTCCAGCGATCCTCCTGCCTTGGCCTCCCAGAGTGCTGGGATTACAGGCCTGAGCCACCGTACCCAGCCTGTCAATCTCGTCATCATTCTCATTTTAAGAATGGAAACTGAAGCTAAGAGAAGGGAGTCCTGACAAAGCCGGGACTAGAACCCAGGGCTCCTCCCCCATCTCTGGCAGGACCACAGTCAGAAATGCCTGAGGCTAGAGGCCACCACTGTACTCACTGTAGGTGGCTGCCACTGCACTGCTATGGAGGCTCCGGCCACTGGGATGTCCTGCAAAGAGAGAATGACACTCTGTGGCCGTGACCTCATGCCAGGAGACTGAGCTCCCCCATCCCCAGGAAAGGCTCCCTTAGTCCTACCTGCATTTGCGGCTTGAGCCAGGGCCCGCAGCAGCATGGGCGTGGTCAGGCAGCGCATCTAGGGGCACAAAAAGGGAGGGAGGAACATAATGCTGAAAACCTGCAGACATTAGTAATATCAGCAAAACCCACAATGTGACACCTAAAACATTATTTGTTTCCCTTCAGGACATGTGTTCAGAAAAAGAACTGTGGCAGTTCTCAGTCTTTTAAAGACATCCACAGTTAAAACTTATTTTCATGGTACTAATTTATTAATTGAAACAACATTCGGTGTATTTTGTGGTACAGCCTGAGCTGTTCAGTTTAAGCCTGGTCTCTAAACACTGTCATCGACGAAAGATATAACTAATAAAGATTTATTTTAACCCCCCCCAAAACAGAGGGAGGCTGGTGTGCATCCAAGACCTGCCCCCTCCAAGAACTCTGGCACTGCAGGAGCCTTCAGCCTAGACTCCAGGCCATCTCGTCCCCTGCTAACACCCCACTCCTGTCAGGGGCACAGATGGTCTACTACCTGTTCCCATGCTAGGCACCTCCTGGCCCTCCAACCTGACCCAGCTCAGCTGGGCTAAGGTTTAGAGAGCTCCTGTGGACCCCAAGTTCTATCTAACCTCCTTAGAAGCCTTTAAAATCCATCCCTCCTCCCTCCCCTCCCAGAGCTCCTGCTGCCCATCTCTCCCTTCCCTCCTTTATCCTCCCCAATCTGGCCAAAAATAACACTACCAGCCAGCACCACCATGCACTGAGAGTTAACTTTCTGCCAGGCACTGCGGTGGGCGTGGGGGTCACATGCACTGTCGCCTTACAGATGAGGAGCTGCTGTTGGCCCCAGTCACACGATAGGGGGATGGGCCAGTACTGGAACCCAGCCCTCCCCTGCTAGAAACCCTTAAAGGCTTAAATAATCCTCAGGATCAAATTCTTTTCCCCAGCTTCAAGGTTCTGCTGGAACTGACCCCCAGCCTGCCCAGTGACCTTGGGTAGAGGATGTCACCTGGCCTCAGTCTCTTCACCTATGAAATGGGGGTGGGGTGTCATGAGAACTAAGGGAGTTCGTACATGCCAAGGGATTGGCCCAGAGCTTGGCACTTAGCCGGAGATCAAAATGCCCTTCCAGTGACCTGTAACTTCTGGCAGAGCAACTGGGTCCCAGGCACCCAACCCAGCACCTTCTCCGACCTTTCCCATGACCTTTGACCTCAGGGACGCTTGCCCAGCCAGGAGGCGCATGCGCCCTGAGGCTGCCTGCTCCTCGGTCAGTCCGCTACACGATTGAAGGACAGTGGCCGCGGGTCCTGAGCAGGCTGAGATGAAGCCCGACGCAAAGCCGGCGGCGCCAACGGGGACACTACACTCGGCCCCGACGCCACGCTGCCCAAGCCGAGCCTTCACGACGGAGCTCTGATACCCACCTTGAGCACTGCCGCTTCTTCCCTGGCTGAGATGGTAGGTCAACCGAGAGGCGGAGCCTACACTCTGAGACGCTGCCATTGGGCCAGCTGGCTTGGCCTTTCCGAGCTGACCCTCCATGATATGCTCTGATTGGTTAGTGGAGCTACCGACAGCTGCGGACTCCCGAAATATCTTTCTTTTGATTGGCTAGAAGAGAGGGTGCACTTAAAGTTTTGTAAGACGCCGCCATGTTGGTTTGGGAAGGCCAATAAGCGACGACTTCGGAGCCGCTGGAGGCGGGACATCCGGGGCGTGGTTTAGAAAGCGGCTCCGGGTCGCTCTGGGCGCCGTGGGCAAGGGGCTTGTGGTAACAGGGGGACTGATAGCGACAACGATTAGAATCACGGCCCGCAGCGACTCACCGGGCAAAGGCTTTACCCATATGCGGCTTCATTTAATCCTCAAGGCAGCCTTGTATGGAGGGGCTACAAGACTATTAGCATGACGTTACAGTTGGGGAAACTGAGGCCTGGGCGTATTTAGTAACTGTCCCCGGGCCGTAGAGCTGTGGGTTGCGGTCGCCTGATCGGCACCTGGATCTGTATGACTCAGAAGCCCGTCTCTCAACCAGCCCTGTGAATTCTGTGATGGAGGCTGCGGCGCCGAGGCATCCCCTGACGCAGTCTGCGTGTGTTGACAGAGGTGGTGGTCTGGGAAGGCTTCCTGGAGGAGGTCATGTTTAAGGTGACTGTGAGTAGGAGTTGGGCAGGCCAGAGAGGCGTGTCTTGCGTATGTGCAGAGGTCCTTGGACAAGGAGGACACGCACACTAGATGAGGACAAGGACAGGCCAAGTTTGGGCAGAAGGGGCAGGGGCTTGGTGACCAGCGTCCCTGGAGCGATAGGCAGAGCTAAGGATTTGGGACTTGTGGGCCACAGGAAGCCCCTGGAGGATTTCCCAGGCTTTGGGAAGATCAGCAGGTGCCCTGAGGAGGAGGCTGGGCCTGGGGAGAAGGGAGGTCGGGGGATGGTGGCCCGCACCAGGCCCTGGCTGTGGGCATGGCGATTCAGGTGTGGATCTGGGAAATCCCTTGGCGATACAGAATCATCAAGACTTGCTCAAAGATGGGACTTGGGAGGTGAGAAGTGTGGGAGGCCTGGGATTTTGGCTGTGGCGGCTGAGTGGATGGGCCTCAGGAGGGTAAGCATGGTGGGGTCGAGGATGAGTCCAGGGTGGGACGTGGTGAGGGTAAGGGGTCCGGAGCTCTGAAAGGCCCACCCAGAGGTGCTGCTGCAGGAATCCCAGCTGACCTGGGGGAGGGAAGAGGGTAGCAGCTCTCCCAACCCGCGAGAGAAAAGAGGACACCTGGACCTTGGGTCAGCAGCTCCCTAATTTAATTCTCACAACAGTTTCAGGAGATGTCAACTATTAGTCATCTGCACTGCACAGATGGGGAAACTGAGGCCCAGAGAGGGCAGGGCAGCCTGGGTCACAGCAGTTCCGTGGTATGGCCTGGACCAGAAGCCAGGGCCCCTCCACTGCGCCCTCCACAGGAAGGCAGTGGCTCAGTGTGCCGCGTCTGCCTGCTTCTCCCAGGACACAGGTGCAGGGAGGGGTGGGTCACTGCACTGTTTCCCATGCCCCTCCCCACAGCCCATCCTAGTTGAGGGGAGGCCGAGGGAGGAGGGCAAGCACTGGTCTGTGGCCTTGGCGGTTCTTCCTCCGCGCGCTCTCAAGCCCAGGCCCTGTCTCTACCAAGTGGCAGCGGTGGTGGAGGATGCAGACAGGAGCCTGGGGAGCGCCGGCCGGGCTCAGAGCAGCGTGCAGCTGCAGCAGCGGGTCTCCATGGCCACCAGCAGCACCCTCAGGTAGCGCTGCGAGTCGGGGGGGTAGCGGAGGGCATTGACCTTCTCCATCCCGGGGCTGCGTAGCAGGCAGGCGCGATGGTGGGAGAAGGTGTCGAAGGAGAACTTGCCGTGGTACCTGCCCATCCCACTGGCACCTGCACAGTAGCACAGAACGCAGGGAGTGAGGCTCTCAGGGGCCAGCCCTGGGGATGTCAGACCTGGACTGCCGGTCACACACAGTGGGACTCACCTCTCTGGGCCTCAGTTTCCCCATCTGTCCAGTGGCTAATCATAAGGCACTGTGGGTAAAGGGCTTGGCCCCAAGCCTGGCACCAGCTCAGTAAGCGTGAGGACATCAGGAATTGGGACAAGATAGGCAGACAGTGGTTGAGGGTATGGGTTCCAGAGCCAGGCTGCCCCTGCTTGCATCCTGGCTCTGCCACGAACTAGCTGTGTCACCTTGGACAAGTGACTGTGCCTCTGTGTGCTTCAGTCTCCTTCCCTGTGCCTTGCGGTGACAATGGCACCTACCTCCTGGGTGTGGTGGGGATTAAGGGAGCACTCAGGCTTGTGGACACAGTAAGCACTGTGTTGTTAGGAGTCCTCCTCAGTGTCTAGGTAGCGAGGGCAGCGGGGACCCAGGGGGTCCAGCGGACACAGCCTGGGTGGAGTTAGGGATAATCGGGAAGGGCTTCCTGCAGCAAGTGAGGCCCGCGGAACATGCAGTTAACCACATGAAGAGGGCGGATGGGGGCTTAGAGGTGGGTGACGCCTGGCATGTTAGGGACCTGAGCAGAGCTCAGGTGGGGAAGTAGAGGGAGGCCAGAGCAGGACCCCACAGCCAGGCCACAAAGGGCTGGCTTCAAGAGCTAAGTCAGCCTGGCTTGATGCCCGGGGCCCTGGGAGCTGGGGGAGGTTGTCCTCAGGGAGCGGCAGGGTCAGACTGCCCGCAGACAGCCCTGCCCTCTCCCCCGCAGAGGAGGTGGGGTGAGCAGGGCTGGGGACTGGAGGGGGATCTGGCAGGGTCTGGCGCAGAGACCCAGGTGAGAGGCCAGAGGGAGGGGGTTCCAGAGCCAGGGACAGCAACCCACTGGATGCTCCTGTGGCACTGGCCACTCTCCAGGGAGGGTCCCGGCCCCTCTGGGGCAGCTTGCCAGGCCCTGCGGTCATTTACTCTGCTGAGTGTGGACAGGTGGAGGGACCTCGAGTCACCTGCTCTGGCCCTGCCTGTTCACTGAGGAGGAAGTGGGCTCAGAGAGGGCGAGTCACCCCAGGTGGCACAGACTGTCAGAGCACTGCTGGGCCCACACTGAGGTTTCCTGACTCAGAGGCCAGGACTTTGCAGCTGCATCAGGGCTGCTCTGGGGGTCAGGGGTGCCATTGGCGCTGACCCGGCCTCCCCAGGGGAGCGGGCAGCAGCCACCAACAGGGTGGGAAGGGGTGAGATACCAAGGGTTGGACTGAGGGGACGGGGAAGAGGTTAGAGAAGTGGCATCCATGGAATCAAAGCAGAGATAGGTCTGGAAGGTTCTGCAGACTGTGGGGAGAGGGGCAGGATGGAGGTGCTGGGGTGGGACGTGGACAGTGAGGAGGGGCACCCTTGCTTGTCCCTCTACACTGAGGCTGGGCTGGGACGGGACATTTTTTAGTGAGGACGTGTGCAAGTGACACTGTCGAGATTCATTCAGGAATGATGAAAGCAGGCCAGGGTCAGCTGGCACCTACCCACTCCTCCGAAAGGCAGGCTGGGGAGCGTCAGGTGCATGAAGCCGTCGTTCCCGCAGAAGCCCCCGCTGCTGGTCCGGGCCAGCACCCTCTTGACCACCTGGGAGAGAGCAGGGTGTGTGCGAGCCTGGCCCCGGGCTGGGGTCTGTCCTGGCTGAGCTCAGTGACACTGACCTCGTTTCAGAAAGGGTCTGAGGCCACCGCGTCAGCTGAAGGGGGCGTGGTGGGACAGGAGGGTTGGGTGGTTGTGTTCCGGCCCCTCATCAAGCCCCCAACTTGGGACATGTTTCCCAAGTGTCTGCTTGTGTGTGGCCCATGCAGAGTGCTGGAGACAGACTCTCAGGCCCAGTGGGGAATGTAGGAAACCCAGTGTCACCTGGGGACGTGGAGGGTGCAGTGGCAGCTGTGCGGTGCCCGGTAGTCAGGGAGGTGTCCCAGGGGAGGGACATGATGTGCCTGCCGAGTCCTGGCACAGGGGAGGAGTTGTTCCGGCAAAGGGGGCCCCCCAGGCAGAGCAGAGGCCGGGGGCCCTGTGTGGTGTGAGCACTGGGGATGTGGGACATGCACGATTGTGTCGTCGGATTTGCACTTAGAACATGAGCTTGGCCTTTGCTTGACTTCATAAAGGACTTCCTTCTTCAATCTATAGGTACTAAATAGTCACTGCAGAAATAACTTCACTATGTTTAGTTCCAATCACTGTGACTCTCAGATGACAGCTGGGTCAGGGCTTGTCTGACGGTGGGTAGACTGGATCCCCCACCAGCAGGGTCAGACATCGCTTCCGCGCGGTGAGACCGCATTCCCGACAGCGGTAGCAGGAGACCGAGCACGGAGTGTCAGAGTGCCTCCCAGGGAGTGTGGGCAAGTCACCTGTGCAGTGTGTGTTTGGGGTGTGGCCCTGGTCCTAGGACCAGGCTGGGTGGTCAGGAAGGTGTGAAGCCAGATTACCCCTAAGAAACCCCTAGCATTTTCTAAAGGTTAAAGTATCCAGATAAACCAAGGCTCCTTAGAGGAATGGCTGCTTCTAGAATTGGGCAGGGAAACACAAAATGAGCCTGGTGCTTCTTGCAGCACCAGAAAGGAAGTGGTCAAAACCCGAAGGCCAGCACACGTCACAGGAACGCAGGTGCTCCCGCTGCCAAGCCTGGGACAAAGCTCGCAGCCTTGGATTATAACCCAGAGAACCAAACATGCATGAGGCCATGCTGGTCTAAATAAAGAATTCAGGACACAAATCTTTCCTACAGGACTCCAAAAATGTACGTAGGTATTCCCTCTTCTGCAGATAGAGCTGCCACACACCCTGCCTCTTGGCAGTGGTTCGACTTAGAACTTGCCTCCTGAGCACAGACAGGGAACGACAGCAACTCCCGGGTGGAGACCCCTGGCAGACGCGGCCTTGGCCAAGCAGGGAAGGTTAACCTCACCGCAGCGGGTGGGTCTCCGGACCCCGGACATGGTGTGAGGAGACGGCCCTTCCTCCGGTATTCTCGCCAAAGCCGCAACACTTATCTAATCATGAGAAACACCGGACAGCCCGGGCTTGGGGACGTTGTACAGGAGACTTGGCCAGCACTTCGCAAGCTGCGAGGCTTGGTTAGTGCATCGTGGGACCCTGGCTGGGATCCTGGGGCAGGAGGAGGACATTCATGGCAAACTGGCAAAATCTGAATGAAGTCTGGAGTGTCGTTGGCAGTAACGCACCAGCGCCACTTTCTTAGCTTAGATCAAAGTAAGGGCCCTCAAACCGGGAACCCAGATGTGGAGTCTATGGGAGTTCTGCACTATCTTTGCAACTTTCTGTAAATCTAAGATTATTCCCCAATAAAAGGTTTATTAAAAAGCATTGTTCAAACAGGAAGGGGATCTCTTGAGAGCTGGGTAGGAGGGAGGGTGGGGACTGCGGTACCTCTCAGTGTCTCTTCATCTGGGGGCCCCCACGGCATGAGCAGGGGTGGGTAGGACAGGACTCATCTTCAGAGCTGTGTGTCCTGGTCAGTCCCCACCCTGGGTCACGCCCTAGGATGTCGTGAGTGCCTCCAGAGCCAGGCATGAGGAAGACTCACCGGGGACGAAGGAGGGGGCTGACCTAGGGCAAACAGGACCCTGTAGAAGACCCCCGGAGCTGCTCACTGAAGGCCCAGGAGAGTGCGGCTCAGGTGGGGGTGTGGCGGGAGGGCGAGGCCCAGCTGCCCCGTGGACGGAGGGCAGCAGCAGAACCACGAGGACCACCGCCAGCCCTGAAGCCCGGTGACTGCCTGCAGGGGCACGGCCCCCCTGCTGCCACCACACCCGCTCGCACAGCCCGTCCCCCGCCCAGCGCGCCGAGCCCACCTGGCTGCTGTTGGAGAACGCGTACAGGGCCAGGGGCTTCTCCCGCCGGTTGATGAAGTCGATGGCCTCGTCCAGGCTCCGCACGCTCACAATGGGCAGGATGGGCCCGAAGATCTCCTCCTGCATCACCGGCTCCGTCTCCTGCACGTCCACCAGCACCGTGGGGGCTGCGGGCACAGGGCCGGCTCAGCCCCCAGGCCAGGGCTGGGACACGACCTCCCCCTGGAATCCAGGCCGGGGAGTCCCAGGGCCTGACTTCCCAGGACTCCCGGCTTCGGGGTATTCTAGGGAAGAAAGTCCCCCAGAGACCCTGACAAGGGACCGTAGGGCCTTCCCCAGCCGCCCCGGCCTACGGGGCCCAGAGAATCCCCCAACCTCCGTCTCATAGTCAGGGGTGACAGGATCTTAGAACCACAGAGTCCAAGGTGACAGTACCCAGAATGTTGAAGCCACAGCGTCACCGTGAGCTGCTGGGCTGCACGGGCCCAGGAGACTGTGGGGCTCAGGACAGGGCCGTTGGAGTTTAGAACCTGGGCATGGTGGGCCCACGGACTGTGGTGTCACGGCCTCGTGGGACAGAGATGGTGGGACAGGGGTTTAGGACCTTAGCACTCTGGAGCCCTGGAGCCCTGGGGTGTGAGCTTACGAGTCCAGAGCTGTGGGAACTGAGTCTGGGGTCGTGGCGTCCCAGGCTGAGAACCGCAGCCACGGGAGCGTAGCGTCAGGGGATCGTGGCACCGGGAGCTGGGGCTCAGGGCCGGGCTCTGGCGGAGGGGCCGAGGTTTCAGGCGCCGGCCCAGGCTCATGGCCCAGCTGTGGCCCCTCCAGCGTGGAAGGGTCTCAGCCCGGGTGGGCTGTGGCGGGGCGAGTGGGACCCACCGATGTAGCGCTGGCTCTCGTCGCTCTGGCCACCGATGGCCACACGGCCACAGCGCAGCAGTGCCCGGAGCCGCTGGAACTGCTTCTGGTTGATGATGCGGCCCAGGTTTGGGGAGCTCTGGGGGTCGTCGCCGTAGAAACGGGTGATGGTGCTCTGCAGGGCGGGCAGCAGGCGCTCCTGGGTCTCAGGGCTGCACAGGATGTAGTCCGGGGCCACGCAGGTCTGGCCGGCGTTGAAGTAGCGGAACCAGGCCACGCGGTTGGCCACGGTCTGGGGGTCGCAGTTGTCGTCCACGTAGCAGGGGTTCTTGCCCCCGAGCTCCAGAGTGACGGGTGTCAGGTGCTTGGCGGCGGCAGTCATGACGATCCTGCCCACACGAGGGCTCCCTGGGTGTGCAAAGAAACCAGAGTGGCCTTTCAGTCACCTGGACCAGGTGGGATGGCCTGGGCCTGGGGGCCCCGTGACTCCCTGGAGAGGTGCTGGGGTGGGGTCGGTGCTGGCTCTCGTCTGGCCTTTCCTTGCCACCAGCTGCCACCTTGTAGCCCAGGACTCTGCTCATCCCGTCCCCTCCCCGCCCCAGTGCGGAGCCTGCGGGAGGAAAGAGGCACCGCTGCCCCTGGCTCCCCCTCCTGGGCTGGGCCCCTCGGCTCCACCGCCTCTATGCCTGACCCTGGCTCACCTTGCAGGGGACTCTGCAAAATGCCATGTGGGACCCTCCCCATGTCTCCATTCTCCTCTGTAACCTTTGGGGACCCCCTGTCACCCAAGGCTGGAGTACAGCTCTTCGTCTTGTGACATTTGGGTTTCTCCTCTCTCTGACCTAAACCTGGCAGCTCTGCCACCCTCACCATCCGCCTGTCCCTCCCTCCTGACTCTCTGAGTGGACCGGCCCAAGCCCGCGCAGTCATCCCCATGTCCTTCCCGGCTCGGCCTCCCCTGTCCTCTGTGCCGACCTCCTGGGCCTGACAGTCTCCCTCGTCCACCCCGTATCCTCTGCCCCAGACCCGCCTGGGCCTCGGGACCTCCTCCCCAGGCCTGGCCCAGGGCCCGCGCTGCCTCGTCTGCTGGGATGGCCAAGGCCTATGGCCACATGGCCCTCCTGTCACTTCTCTGCTCTCACCCCTGGCCCTCCCGCTGCGGCTCTCCCTTGGCTCCTTCTGTCTTTGTGCAGACGTGGCCTGGCCAGTCCCGCCAGGCCCTCCCCACCACGGCCCCTCTTCCAGCCCCACGGTTCTCATCCTCTCCACGCCTGCTCTCTGCCCCTCGCTGACTCAAGACCTCGAGGTTTTGTCCGTCCGGTCCCTGCTGTGCCACGAAGGACAGCCCGCGTCTGGCCCGTGGTCTGCACGCTCAGCGCGCTGCTGGCTGAGCGGTGAACAGAGCTTCCCAAGGCGCCGTGTGCCATACCGGACGTCATCGTTACTGCTTTCACCCTCAGCCCAAAGCCCCGTGTTGGGGATCGCCCCGGTTTTACAGGGAAGGAAACTGGGCCTGGAGCAGCTGGGGGCCTTGGCAGGCAGAGTAGGTCCCGGCTGGGTCTGTCGGCCTCCGTGTGGGCAGCCGCGGTGCCTGGCCTGGAAGCTGCCTCCTGAGGCCTCCTTTCGAGGCAGTTGAGGACCTCACCCCTCTGCCCCCTCCATCCCCTCCCTGTTAGCAGCTGGGGGCAGGCAGGGCTTTTCCTGGGCTGGAGGCAGGGTCTAGAGAGGAGGGGCCGAGGCCGTGGCCCCTGCTGTGGCCCTGTGCGCAACGTGGGAGGCCAGCCAAGAGCCACTCAGACCTGGCCTCCTCGGCTCTTTCGTCTCTTCCAGAAACTTGTCCTGGTCACTTGAAGCCAGACAGTGTCTGTGCCATGCGGGCACATGCCAGGATGATAGCAGGTGAGCACCCATCTCACCAAGGACCTGGGTGCAAATCCCGGCCTGCCCCTGTCCCGGCCAACGTGGTGACCCTGGGCAGGGCACTGTGCCTCTTCATCACCCTGAGCCTCCAATCTCTCGTCCGTCCTGCCTGCAGGGGTGGCCATGGGACTAATAGGGTCACCTGCAAGGGCCTGGCACAGCGGGAGCTCAGCACGGACAGGTGCTGTGATTCATGAGATGTGGCTGATGGAGGCAGGCCGTGGCCCTGGACATGGGACTCCGTCCCTTCCTGAGGGTCCTGGGGTCCAGGGCTGCTCCCAGCCTGGTCGAGAGAGGAACAAGCGGGTCGTGGAGCCCCAAGTGCAGCCCCAGCGCTTGCCCGGTCTGGGTCCTCCTGGCTGGCTGCCGCCTCGGTCCCTTCTGGACTCCCTCAGAGTCAGGGACAAGACACCTGAGGGTGGGACTGTCCTCCCCTCCCCCGGCCTCACCTGTGAAGAAGATGTAGTCGAACTTGTGCTCCAGCAGCTGTCCCATCTCCTGGGGCCCACCCAGCACCACGGCAAAGCAGCTCTGCAAGATGGGACAGGCGGAGGCTCCCTCTGGGATCCCAGCCCGGAGAGCCCAGAGGCCGGCATGCTCTGCCCTCCTGGCCCCGACCCCTGGCTCCGTGCCTCCGTGCCTGGCCTGGAGTTGCCAGGCCTCCAGGTGGGCTGGGGGTCGGGGAGGTGGGAGTGGGGAGTTCCCCGAGGCCCAGCCCAACAGGGGTGAGGTTGGGTCTGGCAGGGCTGCAGGGAGGGCTGGGGCGAGCAGGGTGGAGCAGAGGCAGACATGGGACCCCAGGGGACAGGCTCCTCAGAGGGAAACTGAGGCTGAGGGGGCGGTTGGGACTCCGGTCTGACCGACAGGCCCTTCCATGCCAGGGGCTGCCCAGCCCACAGGCCCTGCCTGCTTCAGCTCCCTGTGCCCCGGCCCTGCTCACCTGGTCCAGGTATCGGGGCAGCACCTCGGCCAGGACCTTCTCCATGCTGTTGCTAATCTCTGACGGCTTCAGCACCACGCAGTTCCCTGCAGGGCAGGCGGGGAGAGAGCTGGGGAGGGCGTCGCCCACTCCTGGTCTCCACATACCCATGGGGTGGGCGCCGGCCTTGCACGTGTTCAGAGGAAGAACCTGGTTCAGAGAGGTGACATGACCAGCCCGAGGCCACACAGCCCAGGGACGGTGGACCAGACCTGTGCCAGCGCACCCCATGTCCTCCCTGGCTCCACAGGTGGCCTCGAGGCCTGGAGGTGGGAGCAGCGGCAGGAAGGTGGGGGCTCAGCTCTCACCTGCGGCGAGGGCGCCCACCAGGGGCACCAGCGTCAGGTTCAGGGGGTAGTTCCAGGGGGCGACGATGAGCACCAGGCCGAAGGGCTCCTTCCGGATGAAGGCCGAGTCCAGCTGGGTGGCCTGGGCCGGGAGCCAGAGGTGGATGTGAGGCGCCCAGTGCCCTCAGCCCCTCGCAGCCACCCGCACCCTGAGAAGCCACCCGGTGGAGCCAATAGTCCCTGGAGCCCCCGCTACCCTGACGCCCGGTGTGCTCACCAGGTTCTTGGGCACTCTCTGGTCCTTCATCCAGGCCCGCAGGTTCCTGAGGGCCAAGGTGACCTCGCCCTGGCTGATGGCGATTTCAGACACCTCCGACTCGAAGGCTGACTGCGGGGAGGCGGTGGGGTCAGTGCCAGGCCAGGGGACCCCAGGGTCAGCAGGTGGCCAGAGCCCTGGGGAGGGCACAGCCTCCTCCAGCAAGGCCTGCCGTTTATTCACTGATTCCTTCGTCCCTCACTCTGCGTTCAGTGCTCCCCGTGCGGGCCGCCGCCCCTGCACCCAAACAGAGCAGGCTGCCCTGTGGGGCTGACCTCGTAGCGGGTCGTCAGCGTGACCGTGAGGACACGGCGCCATTAGGATGTGGCAGTGCTACGGACAGAACAGAGCGGGGCTGGGGGTCGGGACAGCTAGAGGGTGTGGGTGTGGGTGTGCACGGCGTGCACAAGTGTGCGCACACGAGTGCACGTGTTTGCTCTATTTTATACAAGGTGGTCAGTCCAGACCTTCAGGAGGAGGCGACATTTGAGCAGTGATCTGAAGACAGGGAGGGAGAGAGCCTGTGGATACCTGGAGGAAGATATTCTGGGCAGAGGTGCTGGTACGTGCCAAGGCCCTGAGGTGGGCAGGGTTTGCTCTCCTGCCCAGCGAGGAGAGCCGTGGGCAAGGTGCCAGGGCCAGGCAGCCAGGGCAAGGGCTGCCGAGCAGAACAGGGATGGGACCTGACCCAGGTTTTAACAGGACTGCCTGCTGTGGCCTGCTGCGTGGGGATCCGTCCGCAGGGGACATGGGGCAGAGCCATCCCTGGGGAAATGCTGGCATGTCATAGGCCCAGGGCACTACCAGGTTTCCAGGCAGGAGCGAGGAGAGGAAATCAGTAAGGACATTGTCCCCATCTCTGCCAGCCAGTGTGCCCTGCCCTGCCCCGGGGAGCAGAGACTCAGCCAGCGGTCTGCAGGCAGCTGGAGGCCGGGGCAGGGGTGTGGAGCCAGGCTGACCCCACCTGGGGCACCACAGGCTGTCGTGTGTCAGAGCAGAGAGGGACAGGCCAAGGGACCAACAAAGCCCAGAGAGGGGATGCCCTGCCGGGGCCACTCAGCAAACCAGGGGCAAGGCCAGGGCCAGAGCTGAGCCCTGAGGGAGAGGGGAGTGTGAATTTGGAGGATGACATTGCAGCCATCGGCACTTCCTAATCGTGAGTCTGGTTCCGACACGCTTCCAGCTACCCCTGTGCGGAGCCCTTGCTCCCTCCCGGTGAGCTTCGCAGCCTGCCCGCCATGCCTGGTAAGTTGCCTGGGACCTGAGTGAGGTCTGGGCCAGTTTACCAGAACGTCTGGACCCAGCCAAGCACCGTGACTTTGGAAGAGCAGGCTATCATGAGCCGCTTCAAACTCTGGCTCTGATCCCCCTGCGTGGGTAACTGGCCGCCCCTACTGGGGAGGGTATTGGGGTTCACTGAGAGAATCAGCCGGGGCAGATGCTGCCCGGGGGTGGGGACGGGTGGGGGGTGGCTGGATTTTCTGGGCTGCTGCCCCTTTTGTGGGGCTCCTGTACTCAGGATGGGAGGGCGGGAGGGGGAATCTGAGCCGAAGGGAGAAAAGGGACCAGGTAGTCTGCTCGTGTCTCATGGAGGCTCAGAGGTTAGGGGTCAGTCCTGGGAGGTAACAGGCTGGGGGAGGATCT
Organism: Eulemur rufifrons; assembly: GCF_041146395.1. NCBI lineage: Eukaryota > Metazoa > Chordata > Mammalia > Primates > Lemuridae > Eulemur > Eulemur rufifrons. Next base: position 100,987,390 of record NC_090988.1, read on the forward strand.
GGACCCTGTGGCTGTTGAGGCATAGGCAAGGGACATTTTGTCCACAGAACAATATGTCATTATTTATTTACTGTTGTATTATCTCCATGGGCACAGGGACTTTGTTTCATTTCTGCTGTATCTCCAGAGCCTAGAACAGTACATGGCGCATACTAGGTGTTCAATAAATAGCTGTTGCAGCAAGGCAGAAACGGATGACCGGGCGAATGCAGGAGAGCAGGCTCTGGCCCAGGGAAGGAGCTGGGCTTTGATGGGCTTTCAGTTCCCCTTCACGAGGATGCAGCTGTCCCCATTCCCTTGTCCCAGCTGTCCCCCACCCCCGCCCCAGCCCACCTTGTGCAGGTCCTGGGCCAGCGCGTCCTGCAGAAGCTGCCTGTTGTCTTGAAGGAAGCGGCCCAGGGCCCTGAGCTGCGCAGCCCGGAACTCGGCCGGCCGCGTGCGCCCTGCGTTGAAGGCCTCCCGCAGCCGCCGCAGCGTGTCCTCGAAGGGGTCCATCCTGCCGGAGGGGGCGGCATGGGCTGGACGGCTGGGGCTGCCCCTCCTTCACGGGCGCCCTCCAGCCGCCCAGGGCCCGCGGCACCCCTGCCCCTACCTGCACCCACAGGGGCTCGTGGACACTCCCGCCTCGTACACACGAGGGGACCCACTGGGGGGACCTCACAGGGGCCAGGGGCTGCCTGTCACCCCCCTGCCCCCCACCACAGGACACACCCAGACACACCAACAGACCCACAGACCACTCCTAGAGTGATCTGGAGGCCTGGAGGCGGCTGCAGGCCTGAGCATGGGCCCTGATGGATGGGCAGGCCGAGGGTCACGCTTCTTCCTGCCACATAGAAATTGGCCCTAAGCCATGGCCTCAACCTGCCCTGGTGCCCTCCGGGAGGCGGGGCAACCTCACTGCTGCCTGGCCTGAGCGGAGTAAACAGGAATTTGCTAAGTAGAGGGACATTCCCCAACCGCGGCCGCCACCTCGGAACACTGCAGATACAGAATTCTCCGTCCTCCCCTGCCCCCAGCCCAGGCCAGCTGGTGGTGGCTCGGAGGCCTGGGTGACCTTGGGCAGTGGCCTCCTCTCCCCGAGCCTCAGCTGCCAGGGAAGAGGCGAAGGAGACCTTGGGCCCCCAGAGGCCCAGCTGCCCACCCAGCCTGGGCTGCTGTGTTTGGAAGAGGAGGTGACGGTGAAGGCGAGGGGTGGGAGGGCAGTCACGCCTCCATGCTGTCACCAGCCGGGGCTGGCAGGCAGGGTAGGGGCCCTGACATTCCCCCGGGCCCTGCCTGTTTACCTGAGGCTCATGAGAGGAGCACTCTGACGCACTCACTGCTCGGCCTGGTGCCAAGAACCCGTGGGGACCCTTTCCTCCTTCCTTCTCTGTCTCCCTTCCCTTCAGGGCTCAGTTTGGCTGATGCCTCCTCCAGGCCGCCCGCCCTGATTACTCCCTCATCTACTCCCACAGTGGCCCCTTGGCTCTGCTGCCTACCGACGGGGGTCTGGGTGTGACAACTGCCTAGTCACACTCTGTCCCCGTGCCTTCCCCATTGCCCGCTTCCCATGGACTGGGAGGCAGGCTCCTCTTTGCCTACTTAACTCATCATTTGGGACTTGGTGCCCCAAATGCCTTATCTGTTAGGGGCACCACTGTAGTCCCTGCCAGCTGGCTGGTGTTCCCGAAGGCTGAGACCATGGTGTCCGCTCTGCACCAGGGCTGGCTTCTGTGCCCCCAAAACTGCGCTATCGTGAAGCAGCTCCCTTGAGGGCCGAGCCTGCCCCAGCCCAGGAAGGCCTGGCCCCACAGCTGTGCCGAGAGCCAGTCGGCAGCCCTGGACCGGCCCCCAGTTGGTATGACTGGGGGCGCCGAGCTGTCCCCACAGGCCTCCTGCTCCGATTGGGAGAAACTGGGCAGCTGCCTCAGCGCAGGACAGGCACGGTGGCCTCCAGAGGGGGAGGGCAGGTCACAGAAGGGAGACTGAGACCCAGGAGCCAAGAGCCCTGCCCGCCTCTAGAGCTGCCGTTGGCCTTGTCTCCTGGCTGTGCCTCTTACTGGCTGCGTGACCTCGGACAAGTCACTCACCCTCTCTGCCTCGGTTTCCTCATCTGTAACATGGGGATGATCGTAGCACCTGGTATCGTCATGACGATTAAATGACACAATGTGGCATAAAGCATTTGCCATTGTGCACACAGAAAGTGCCCAGCAAAGGGCAGCGCGGGTATTTGCGCTAAGTAGTCTGCAAATACTCCTCCCCGCCCGGCCTCCCGGGCCTGCGTCTGCTCCGCTCCCCCCTCAGACTTCGCCGGCGGGTGCCAAAGGCAAACCACACCTGCACCTCTCGCCCTTCACGAGAGTCCCCACAGAAGCCACAAAAATGTGAGGCACGGAAGGTGAATGGGGGACCTGCGGGCAGGGCAGTGGGCAGCAGCTCTGCGGGTGGGGGTGGGGGGCCTGGATGGAACATTCCAGCAGCCTCTCCTAGCAACACTGAGGCCAACTCACCCAGGGCAACAGGACGCACATCTCCCCTGCAGGGCCGTCAGACCTGGCATTGTCCCCTGTGGTTGGTCACTCCGGACTGAGAGCCCAGCAGGGACAGGGAGCTGGGCAGGTCCCAGGCAGGCAGAGGAACCAAGGCTGTCTTCCGCCCTTGGGGGACCCCGGGCCTGTGGCCTCACAGAGGAGCTGAGCAGCCCTTGTTGGCCCACAGAGCAGGGGACTTCTGCACCGGGTGCTGGGCCGGGGCCCCCAATCCCCGTCGCCTGGCCTGCATCTGGAAGGATGCGGAGTTCCACCGTGCCTGCCTGACGCATTTAGCCACCACAACAGCCCAGCTGGGGCCATGTTCGCCCACTGAAAGAGATGGAGACCAAGGCCCAGACACAGCAAGGAGCTTGCCCTAGTCCACCCCGCTCCTCACACTGGAAACCCCGAATCCAGAGTAGCAGAAGGCCACGCGCCCCTGACACCCCCCCTCCTGGCAGGATACCTACTGCCCCGCTGTCCCCTGGGGCAGGGGCAGCCAGAGTCCTCGGGGAAGGGGAGGCCTCTGGGCTGGGGCCCGAACTGCACACCCAGGGCCAGGCAGACACTGGCACGTCAGCTGGGGGCAGGGGGTGCCCGGCCAGGGTGAGAAGTGGCACTGTTTGGTTCCGTTCCTGCGGCCTCCGCCTCTCGCCACTGCTGCCAAGCCCCCGGTGCTGGGCTGGGTCCGAGACCTCTTCTGGCCTCCTTGGGCTGGGCTGCTGTGGTCCAGGGCTGAGAGGCCCAGGGTCTCTGGGGCACGGGCCCCCCACAGCTGGCCGAGGTGGCCCCAGCTTCAACCTGCTGCTCTGGGTTTCTGTCCCAGATCTGCAGCTTCCGGGCGAGCAGGGTGGGTGGGAGTTGCTGCATCACTTGATGGTGAAAGACATTTGATGTGGGCCAGGGCAGGACCAGGCACTTCCCCTCAAGGCCATGGGCCCCTAGCAATGATGGCCAGCGCTGACTGCCAGGCACCGTGCCGAGGTGGTGCTCGCCGTGGGTGCCTGTGGGTTCTGGCACGGTGCTCCAGAGAGGTCTCTCGGAAGAGGGTGGAGGGGAATGGGGCCTGGCACTCGGGTCTGCTGGCTCCAAAGCATCACGGGAGTGAACTGCCATCCCTGCCTCGTCCCCATGGCAGGGTCCTGCTGAGGGACCGTCCATAGGGCAGACCCACAGCTCATTCCCACCCCTGCCTGTCAAGTGGGCTGGATTCTGGGGGAAGGAGGCTCCCTCCATTCTCTCATTCTTCCTGCCTCAGTTTCCTCATCTATACCCTGGGCCTTCTAAGAGTGCCTCCCAGTATGGTGTGGTCCGGGGGTCCAGTGACCTGGGTTCAGATCACAGCAGCTGCATGTATTAGCTAGGAGGCTGGGGCAGGTCGCTTGGCCTGTCTTGGGCTCACTCCCCACCTGTAATAAGGGGCAGTACCTGCTGCCACCCTGCTGCTGGGAGAACTCAGGCATAAAGCTTCACACAGGCGGGGCACAGGGTGAGCCTGGAAGCACCCAGTGACTATGGCTCTGAACGATCACTATGCAGAAGGCTGTGAGGGACACATGGGCCAGAGGGGGCCTTCTGGAGGAGACCCCTGGTTGGGGGCCCTAGGGGACCTTGATCCAGCATGGGTGCCAGGGAGGCAAGGACATCATCCTGAGACCCAGGTGGGGACACAGATGTGACAGAGGGAGTGAGTGTGGTGGTTTGAGGGCCGGGGGGACCCTCATCAGGGCAGGCAGAAGGCAGGGGTCCTGGGCTGGCCTCAAAGGCCCCACAGGCCCTGACACCCCAGGGTCTCTAATTCTAGTCTCCTGCCACGTGGCCTTGTTAAAAGTTACGGGAGGCTGTTGCTTTAGATGGAACTTCTGCACCAGGCCCCAGCAGGTCAGACCAACCAAAACGGAGTCACTTGCGCAAGTGCCACGTGATCAAACTGAAATTGTAAGGAGGTAGATAGATCCCAAAACAACAGCCCAGTTTTCCTGAAAGCAGAAGATTCCCGTCTACCTGAGTCAGCAAGGTGAGGGCGTCTGCTCTGCCCTAACCCTCACCTGATGGTCACCCACCAGGTTGTGTTTCCCATTCTTCTGCTTCCTTGTCACCTCCGCTCAGAGCCCACTGTCCTGCCACTGCCTGGCCGGGGCTCCCCCTCTGCTTTGTAGAACGGAGGCTGCCTCGGTCCGTGAATTGTGAATAAAAGCCAATTAGATCTATAACTAAGTTTCTTGTCATCTTGGCTTTTGACACCCCTAACCTGGATTTTCACAAGGTGTCCCAAAGCTCTGGGCAGCACCCCTCTCGTCCATGAGGTCCTTAGGGAGCTGGGGGCCGAGCCAGCCCCCAGCCCACCCCATGGAGAGGCTGCGGGCCCTGGCCACAGCTCCCTGACCCCGGCCACCTCCCTCTGATAAGCCCCTCCTGGGGTGGGGTGGGTCTGGCGAGCCCCTCCTTCCCTGGACCCTGACAAAGTCCATCCCTGAGGAGGACTCTCTCCCGGGGTCATTCGCTGCCGTGTCCCTGTACTTGCACCGGGCACGCACGGTGGTGCCCAGGAAATAGCTGTTGCCTGGGCGGACACTCGGCCCCTCCAGGACGGGAAGCACATTCCTTCCTGGGGCAGGTGGGTCCCTCAGCTCCCCTAGAGAATGCCCCAGAACCCCAGCAAGAGGAGGCCACGGCAGCTCAGCTCGGACAAACTGAGGGTGCTGCTGGCCGTGGGCCCCACCCCAGCCTCTCCTGGTCTTCTCCCTTCCCTTCCTCCCCAGCAGGCGGATGAGCTCAGTGAGGACAAGGCCTCCTGTGTGTGCAGCTGTGTGTGGCCAGCCCTGCCCTGGTGGCTGGCAACCCAGGGTTGCCGAGTGGGATCCCACCCTCGCTGCTGGCCCGCTACAGCCCAGCCTCCCCAGGGTACTGTACCTGAGTCCCTGCCAAGCTGCACTCCTCCTGGCCGTCCCGCTCTGCCCGGCCGCCTGCCGCTATGAAATGCCCAGCGCTGCGCAGACCCTGGGGCGGGGCTCCCTGGCCTGCTTCCTGATTTGTCTCGGGGCAGCTGGAGGCTGTACTGCCTCCCTCAGGCACCTCTAGAGCCTCTCCCGGGCTGCGGAGAAGGAGCTGGGCGGAGAGGACCGGCACCAGGCCGAGCGCACAGCAGGATTGAGCTCTGTGCCGAGGGGCCCGGCCCAAGGAGAAGGAGAGCCGGGCAGTGGCTGCAGGAATCACGGCGGCGTGGGGCCCAGTGCCTGGAATAGCAAGGAAGGCTCTGTCCCCCCTCCCTCGATGCCTCCCCGACCTGCGCCTCAATTTTCCTATCTGCAAAGTGAAAAGGTCACACCCAAAGATGGCTGGAGTCCAGAAATACAACCTCAGGGGCCACGCCTGCTGCCTGCTCTGTTTCCCAGCCCCCTGCGTATCTGCCCCTCAACACCACCCATGGACCACCCCGTTCACGGAGCCTGTCACCCCCAAAACCTGACATTTTACAAATGAGGAAATGGGAGATGGCCACATGGGGCGTGAGTGGCAGAATTCTCCCTCCAGAGCTGGGGCTGCTTCCACCCCACATGTCCCCTCTGCCTCCTGGGGACGAGTGCCGCTCTCCACCCTCTAGGACATTGGTCACGATGCTAAGCATTGCCACGGTTGTTCCTGCGGTCCTGCTCCGCCTCGGGTGCCAGAGCTGTGCCAGGGGGTCTGTCCCCGACCTTGGCCCAGCCCACCCTGGGCACACCTGCCGGAGCCGGTGCCCAAGCAGCTGCTGGTGTCAGACAGGCAGGTGATTGGGTTACAGGTGTGGGGGAAGGAACATCCTTTGTGCCACTTCCCGGGCCCACTGCCACCGCAGGCTCCCTGCGCGCTGCTGCCCTGGGTCCTCCTGGGCTCCTGGCCCCGGGGCCTCTGGGCCAACCTGGCACCTGGGAGGTGCCCATCACTGCCACCACCTTCCCGGCTCCCCTGCCTACCTGGGAGGGCAGAGAGGTCTCCTGGTCCACGCCCACTCTGGCAGCCTCTGGATTTCGCTAGTTAGGGTAGGGGTAAGGGGCTGCCGAGGCCCCGTCCTCTGTGTGGGATGGAGCCCCCAGCCGCCGTCAGTCACGTGGCTCAGCATGTGACAGCCCTGCCCTGCTGCTCTCTGGAGCTGAGCCAGGCAGGAGCGACAGCAGAGCAGGTGCCAGGCAGGGCTGCACAAGGGCTGAGAGTCTGCAGCTCTCAGCCAGGAAGGAGGCCCAGAGAGGGGCAGCAATTGGTCTAAGGCCGCACAGCAAATCAGGGGCCCAGTCCCCTGCTGGTGCCAATACCTGCCCTCCAGACCCCCGCAGCCCCTACATCCTCTGCCAGGGCCCCTAGCTTTGGGCTTCCCACCACTCCCCACCCTCTGCTCCTGTCCTGAGGCTACAGAGGAGCGCTGAGGCCCAGAGAGGGACTGGGACGGCCCCTGGTCAGGTGCTGCTCTCTGCCTCCACCAGGAACTGAGAGTCCCTCTCCTTGGGCTGGGCCCCTTCTGTGTGGGCCCCGTGGAAGCAGGGGCCAGGCCCTGCTGCCAGCGATACCTCTGCGGCTTAGTCTGGAGGATTGTTTCCGCCTTTGGCCTCCATCCCCAGGGCAGAGGGGCGGGGCAGGGTGGGCTGGGAGGACCATGGCAGTGGGTGCATTCACTCATTCATTCCTCCCGTCTCAGACACCTGCTGAGCCTCGCTCACAGGGCCTCAGACCTGACTGAGAGCATCTCACTGCCTCACCTGCCGACGGGCTCCTCAGCTCACCTGCTAAGTGACCTTGAGCAAGTCACGTCCCCCGGCTAGGCCTCAGTTTCCTCTCCTCACCTGTAAAATGGTGTTGAGTCTACCTGCCTGACGGGGCTGCTGTGCAGGTCAAACAACTGCACATCTAGAAGGCACCTGAGAGGGCACCTGGTACACAGCAGGTGCTCAACGTCTGTGAACGCCTCCTGCACCTGTCCCTGCCCTCCTGAGGGAGTGGTTGCCCCAGGCCTTGTCCCTGAGGCCCTGGCCCTGCCTTCCCTCCCCTCCTTGCTGGCCTTGAAGGCCAGACCCACCCTGGTGCCAAGGAGCAGGGCCCCCCAGAGGCCAGCGTGACCCCTGCCAGGGTGTGAAGGTAGAGGCCACAGGGGCACAGCGCCCAGGACACAATCGGCACTCAATAAGCTGTAGAGATTGCCAGTCACTCATTCATTTGCTCACTCAGCAAACCTTTATTAAGCGCCAACTGTGTGCCAAACGCTTCACAAGTCTTATATGCTGCTCAGACATTACTGTCTTTGCTTTACAGCGGAGATGACAGAGTATAGTGACCTGGCCAGAGCCACCCAGGGAGGACACATGGGGATTCAAACCCGGCCAGGCCTGAGTCCCTGGCCCATGATGTTTCCAGGGTGCTCTTACATAGGAGTCAGGCTGGGGTCCTCAGCGCTGGGTGAGCCCTTCACCCCTGACTCCTGGGAGCCTCATGTCTCAGCTAAAAACAGCAGCCACTGTTTCCTGGACATTTGCTGGCCAGGCACTGGGCAGGGTCCTTGGCACACCTCAGCTTGGGGACTTCCCAACAGCCTGTGAACCAGACTCAACTCAGACCAGGAGGAACAGAGGGGAGAGGGGAACTGGATATTTTCTACCTTTTGGGAGGTTTTGTTTTGTTTTAGCTAGCCAGCGTTTGCAAACCAGTTTTCTGGATATTTAAACAAGTGTCCCAGGTGGTTCCAGCCAGGTAAACAGCCAGTGCTATGGAGTGTCAGCTCCGCAGGGTGGGAGCCCCCTGGGCACCAGCTGCAGCCCTGAACCCAGCGCCCGCTAGGTGGGTGCAGGAGGTTGTGGACCTGACTGCAGGGTGTTGGTGGGGTCGCCCCACTGCAGTCCAGCAGCCACCACAATCCCCGCCTCCCAGTGGCCCTACCCGAGCTCCCGTTTGCAGATGCCAAAACTGAAGTTAAGGGAGCTCAGACTGTAGGTCCAGTGGGTGCCACTAGTGTCCCTGCAGGGCTCCTTGATGACCTGCAAGAGCTAGGCCTGGAGGTGGGGCTGGGGCTGACCAAGGCAACACTTAGGGGAGCTTATAACGGGCCTGGCACTTCGTAAGGCTTTGCATTAACTCTATAGTTCTGCCGTAGCCCCATGAAGCCGTGCTGAGCGTCCTTGTTTTACGGGTTAGGAAACTGAGGCACAGAGAAGTGGAGCTAATTCCTAAAGTCCAGAGCTGGGAAGTGGCTGAGCAGGGATTTGAACTCCTATTTCACACAGAGGGCACAAGGGCACTCCCCTGCACAAGCGTCGCAGAGGAGGCGGCCCGAGGGGCGGGGCGGGCCGGCCGGGCCGAGGGAGGAAGTGTGGGGCAGTCGCAGGGGCTCCCGGGGCCGCCGCCGCGAGTCCTCCGTGGGGTCGGGCCATGGAGCCACCGCTCTACCCGGTGGCGGGGGCCGCAGGGCCGCAGGGCGACGAGGACCGGCCGGGGGTCCCCGACGGACCCGAGGCCCCGGTGAGGAGCGGGACGGGGGCGCGAGGGGGCGCGGGGCCCGGGGCCCAGGGTCTCCGGGCGGGGCGGGCGCGGGCGCGGGCCCCTGGGCACCAGCCCGGCGGTGCGAGCGCGTGCGTGCCCGCAGCTGGACGAGCTGGTGGGCGCCTACCCCAACTACAACGAGGAGGAGGAGGAGCGCCGCTACTACCGCCGCAAGCGCCTCGGCGTGCTCAAGAACGTGCTGGCGGCCAGCGCGGGCGGCACGCTCACCTACGGCGTCTACCTGGGTACGCGGGCGCCCGCCCTCGCCCCCGCGCCCCGGCCGGGAAATGGAAACCCTCGCCGGCCGCCCTTCCCCTTTCACTTCCCCATCTGCCCTCCCGCGGCTGCAGCTGCGGCCGCCCACGTGGGGCGGGGGCGGTGTCAAGCAGGACAGTGTCCCAGGTCCCAGCCAGAACCTCCTTGTGGCTGGGGGGGAGGGCGGTGCCGGGCGCCTCTGCTGGGCCCCCAGGGCCGGCGGAGCAGTGCGGGTGGGGGTCCTCTGAAGCTGCCACCGGCTGGCAGAATGCTTGGCACAGCTGTGACCTCTGTCCTGAGGGGCGCTGGAATCGGGGATCCCTTTGGTGCCCGGAGCTCCCCACGAGGCTTGCCTTCCAGCCTCTGCTTGGTTGCCCCCTGAGCCAGGCTGCTCCCTCCATGCCTGCCCCCTGCCCCCAGGCCTCCTGCAGATGCAGCTGATCCTGCACTACGATGAGACCTACCGCGAGGTGAAGTACGGAGACATGGGGCTGCCCGACATCGACAGCAAGATGCTGATGGGCATCAACGTGACGCCCATTGCGGCCCTGCTCTACACCCCTGTGCTCATCAGGTAGGGCACAGCTGTCCCAGGGATGACGGGGCGGTCACTCCCATCTCAAAGGGATGCAGAGGCTGTTGGACCTTGAGGTCTCCAGCTGCCCTGGTGTCACGCTGGGCAGAGAGCCAGAGAGAGGCCTTGGTGACCTGGGAGGGTGAGAGCCAAGAGGGTGAAACCTGGGTTTGGGGAAGGAAACAAGAGCGTTGCCCCAGGACACACTTGGTTTTGAGCAACAGATTACCACAGACTCCTTGCCTGGGCTTGCCTGTGCCCCACGTGACGTCCTCCCCCGCATCCCAGAGCCACTGTGATCCTCTGGGTTGGGGCCCTGGAGTCTCTGGAGGTGCTCTGATCAGTCAGCAAAGCCCAGGCACACACCCTGGCCCGACCTTCTGTGACAGCTGTTGAGAGGGTGTTTCTCACAGAAAGAGGCATGGCTGGGCAGGTGCCCCAGAAGGTCCAGTCTAGACCTGAGCCCTGCAAGCCTGTGGCACAGCCTGCCTGCTAGAGCGAAATTCCCTTCCACAGCACCCTCCTGGATGGGACCCAGTGGACAACTGGGTGGGCGTTGGTCACCCCATTTATCTACTTGTTAATCTCCTTTATCACAATTGTACAAACAGCAGCAGAGTCATCATAACTGAGACCAGAAAAAGCATAAGCTCTGCAGTAAATCGGCCACCTCTGCTGTCCCACCTCTGCTGTTACCTGTAAATGGATGGCATTTACATCCTTGTCACCAGAGCATGCATGTGAGCATGTGTGTGCAACGCTCACTTTCCCTTTTTCTTCTCTTCGCCTATCTTAGCCCGCGCCGCGCTTGCGGTCAGGGCTTCTGCAGACACGGAAGTGCTGAGCTGTGGCTCCGAGTTGGAGGTTGCAGCTCCCTCTGTGCTTGTAGCTGTTTCCTTCTTTTGAAAATAAATTTTTAAAACTTCCTAGGATAAATTCTCCATAGTGCCCTGACTAGGTCAAAGGCATAGGAAAGGGTTTATGGCTCCTGAAACCTAGCACTTTTAATAATAACAGCTAATCCTTATTTTGCTTCCTATGTGCTGGGTACTTTATAAGTGCAATTTCATTCACAACAATCCGAGGCAGATGCTCTAATTTTATATGTGAAGAAACCATGAGGTTAAACACCTGTCCAAGCCCCACAGGCAGGAGCTGGGGAACTGAAGCTTTGAACTCCAGCCAAGTGACTCAAATCCACCTGTTCACCCTCTGCCAAATTAGCGGGCTGATTTGCCAAAGGGTTATGCCAATCTGCATGACCACTGGCTATATGTGTCGTTTTTTAAACCAGTCCTCACCAGCATTGAATGAACATTTTTACCAACATTTTTACCGGCATTTTTACTTTTTGCTGTTTTGCTCCATGCAAATGTACAGTGTATTTTATGACCTAGATCAGAGGAGGCTGCCTAGCTAGCTATGTAGTATATAGTAAAATCAGGATCATGAAAGAACCAGGGCCGTGGGATAGAAGAGAAAGTATCAAAAAAAACCAGGGTCATTTACATTTGAGCTTTCTGGAAGTTGAGACAAAGAAAGTAACTAATGAGCACAAATTAAGACTTGAAGATGCCAGATGATTTTTTCACCTGACCAGCCTCCATGCTCTGATTGGGCCTTTATCCTGTCAGTCATGAAGGCCTTTCCACTGTCACTGTGCGACCTTTTCCTAGACCCAGAGAGGAGAAAACTTCCCAACTGACCGCAGGAGCAATGGACAGGGAGGCAGGGGTGTGGGGGCTCCAGCTCGCTGCTCCCAGTAGGGAGGCCTCTTTCTCTCTCCCAGCCTCAGTCAAGGCCCTGGGCCCAAAAGTCACAGCACATGAGCTTGGAGAATGGGAGAGTCAGAGAGCCTAGAACACTGGTAGCTGGGACTAGAGGCATGAGGGCTAGATGTGCCCATGGGCCACTGTGCCCATATTACAGCTGTGAAAACTGAGGTGTATGGACAGAGTGTCTCATCTAAGGCCACTCAGCAAGTCTGTATCTCTGAGACTCCATCTTGGAGCCCTTGATTCCAGGGCAGGGGTCTCTCCCCACCTCACATAGCCTTGTGAGCTGGGACCTGGGTTTGTCACCCCATCAGGTTCCAGGCCATGGCAGTCTGGTAGAACCATGGTGCCAGCATCCCTCCCATTGTCCACAGGTTTTTTGGCACCAAGTGGATGATGTTCCTGGCCGTGGGCATCTATGCCCTCTTTGTCTCCACCAACTACTGGGAGCGCTACTACACGCTTGTGCCCTCAGCGGTGGCCCTGGGCATGGCCATCGTGCCTCTTTGGGCCTCCATGGGCAACTACATCACCAGGTGAGCTTGGTGGACAGCAGAGCAGAAGGCTGGAGACCTGGTCAAGCCTCTGCTATATTGCCAACATTGGCTGGGGGACCTTGGGTGAGCCCCTTCTGCCCTCTGGGCCTCAGTTTCCCCATCTGTGAGACACTGGGGCTGGCCAGCCTGTAGCTCGGGTGCAGGAAGTGGCAGCATGGCAGCGGCTGGAGCTGGGGAGAGCCTTCTCTCCTTTGTGGTCCAGGATGGCGCAGAAGTACTACGAGTACTCCCACTACAAGGAGCAGGACGAGCAGGGGCCTCAGCAGCGTCCACCGCGGGGCTCCCATGCGCCCTATCTCCTGGTCTTCCAAGCCATCTTCTATAGCTTCTTCCATGTGAGTCCACGTGGGCCCTTCGTGGGAGGGCACACACCTTGAAGGCCATTCCACAGTCTCGGCCCTCTAGTCCCCCCTTCTTTCCTTCCTTCTTTCCTTCCTTCAATAGAGACAGGGTCGGCCGGGCGCGGTGGCTCACGCCTGTAATCCCAGCACTCTGGGAGGCCGAGGTGGGCGGATCGTTTGAGCTCAGGAGTTCGAGACCAGCCTGAGCAAGAGCGAGACCCCATCTCTACTAAAAATAGAAAGAAATTATATGGACAGCTAAAAAAATATATATATAGAAAAAATTAGCCGGGCATGGTGGTGCATGCCTGTAGTCCCAGCTACTTGGGAGACTGAGACAGGAGGATCGCTTGAGCTCAGGAGTTTGAGGTTGCTGTGAGCTAGGCTGACGCCACGGCACTCACTCTAGCCTGGGCAACAGAGTGAGACTCTGTCTCAAAAAAAAAATAAATAAAAAAAAAAAAAATAGAGACAGGGTCTCACCATGTTGCCTAGGCTGGCCTGGAACTCCTGGGTTCACGTGATCCTGCCTCAGCTTCCCAAGTAGCTGGGACTAGAGGCATGTGCCACCACGCCCGGCCCCACCTTTCTGGAGCTAGCCCCAGCCTGCTCGCCCATAGCCACTGAGACCTCATCTGGCATCCCCCTCACCAGGCCCCACAGGAAGTAGGAGGGCTCCTTTCTCCCCAAGGCTGTACCCAGACCATTCCAGTGTCCCCTGCCTGGCCCTGTGCCTGAGTCTGGCCCCAACTGCCTCCCTGTCCACAGCTAAGCTTCGCCTGCGCCCAGCTGCCCATGATTTATTTCCTGAACCACTACCTGTACGACCTGAACCACACACTGTACAACGTGCAGAGCTGCGGTTAGTCTTCATGGGGGGGAAGGGGCCCCCAAAGCCTCCCTTATTCAGTCATTCAGCAGACAGTTGGCCCTCACAGGGTTCAGGGCTGAGAGCCCAGCGTCCCACAGCTCTGGTGGGCAAGGCACAGAGCCCTGCAGGAGTATGTAGTTAAGACATCTAACCCAGCCTGGGGTGGGAGGGTGAGAGGGCAGGGAAGGCTGCCTGGAGGAGGTGCCATCTGGGCTGAGGCTGCCAGTGGGATCTCTGTGGGGGTCAGGCCAACAGAGCTCAATCCGTGCAGAGTGAGTGTATGGAGCTGTGAGGTGGACTGTGTCCCCCCAGCCTCAGGGCAATACAGTGCGTAGGAAGGGAGGGAGAGATGCTCCCCTGCTGGGGCACACCCAGCACCAGCGGCCCTAACCTGCAAACTGCTCCTCAGAGGAAGCACACATGACCCGCCCCTCCACCCCACCTCCGCCCGCCTCACTGCATTTCCCTGTGGCTGGGTTGACAGTGTTCCCCACTCCTGCCCCTCTCCCAGGCACTAACAGCCATGGCATCCTCACCGGCTTCAACAAGACGGTTCTGCGGACACTGCCCCGGAGCCGAAACCTCATCGTGGTGGAGAGTGTGCTCATGGCGGTGGCCTTTCTGGCCATGCTGCTGGTGCGGCCCGGAATGGGGATGGGACGGAGTCAGCGAGGCAGAGCAGGACTTGGGAGAAAGGGTCTGGACCTGCAGACGTGGCCCTAGCAGGGTTCCGGCCTCTGGGCGGCCCTTAGGCCTGGAGGTGCGGTCTGGCGAGGGGCAGGGACAGGGTCCTGAGGTTCGGAGGCGAGGCTGATGCCTGCAGACCCAGGCCCGAGTTGGAACCAGAGGCCAGGGGGAGAGGGCTAGGCCTGGTTCCCAGGGTCGTGCTGGAGACCAGGTCCTAGGGTACCGATTGAGACCTGAGTGGGGGTTGGGGACGGGACGGGACCCAGAGTCAAGAACTGGAAGGTGTGGCTCAAACCCCGGGCAGTACTGGGAGGCAGAGCTAAAGCATCGGGGACGTGGCTGGGGCGTGGCTGCGGCTATCGGTGTGTCTGATGGGCGGGGCCCTGGACTGGAAGGCGGGGCTAAGGAAAGGCCCAGCTAGGCTTCTGGGTGGGCCTGAGGGGCGGGGCCTTGGGCTGGGGGCGGGGCTGAGAGGCTAGGCCAAAGCCTTTGGGCGTGTCTGTGGGGCGGGGCTGAAGCCCGGGGGCGGGGCCCGGGGCCTGGCCGACCGCCCCTTCACGGCGTGGGTCCGCAGGTGCTGGGCTTGTGCGGTGCCGCTTACCGGCCCACGGAGGAGATCGATCTGCGCAGCGTGGGCTGGGGCAACATCTTCCAGCTGCCCTTCAAGCATGTGCGTGACTTCCGCCTGCGCCACCTCGTGCCCTTCTTTATTTACAGCGGCTTTGAGGTGCTTTTTGCCTGCACTGGCATCGCCCTGGTAAGTACAGCCTGCAGCGGGTTGCCAGATAAGACAGGATGTCCAGTTAAACTTGAATTTCAGATAAACAACGAACAAGGTCTAATTCTATGTATAAGTATGTACAAGTATGTCCCAAACATTCCTCTCCCTCTTCTTCCCTCTCTTGCCCCCATTCCTCTTTTACATTGGGCAAGGTATTTTAACCTCTCTGAAGGTGAAATGGTATAACAGCTATAAAGCATCAGGTTCACGGGGAGTACAGCCCTTGGTGTTGAGAGACACAGTCCAGGAATTTTCGCATTGTGCCCTCGGAGCCTTGGAGGGAGTTAGCACCCAGTGGTCCAGAGAGGGCAGTGTGTGGCCTAAGTGACACCTTGTGTGTGGGGGGGGGGGGCGGAGAGTATCGGCTGTCTGACCTCCAGTGCTCGTCCCTGTCCCCTCAGGGCTATGGCGTGTGCTCCGTGGGGCTGGAACGGCTGGCCTACCTCCTCGTGGCTTACAGCCTGGGTGCCTCAGCTGCCTCAGTCCTGGGCCTGCTGGGGCTATGGCTGCCACGGCCTGTGCCCCTGGTGGCTGGGGCAGGGCTGCACCTGCTGCTCACCCTCAGCCTCTTTTTCTGGGCCCCTGTGCCTCGGGTCCTGCAACACAGCTGGATCCTATATATGGCAGCCGCCCTCTGGGGTGTGGGCAGTGCCCTCAACAAGACTGGACTCAGCAGTGAGTATAGCTAAGGGAACTGGGGTGGCTGGGCAGGGGCCTTATGGCCACCTCTGGGTGGCTGGTGGGGCATAGACATCCCAGGGATAGACATGGGGTCCCATGGATGCACAAGGGGTCTGCTGTGGGGTCCTGTGGACATGGCAGAGGTAGGTGGGGATTCCTGTGGACACTCCAGGGATGGAAGAAAATCCTGTAGACATTGTAGGGACATATGGGTAGGGCTGTGGGCACCCTGGAGGCAGGTATGGGAGTTCCATGCCATGGATGTTCTGTTGACACTCTAGGATGGCCATAGGACCCTATGAACACTGGGGGTTCAGTGTGAGATCTTGTAATACATAGGGTGAGTGTGGGGCTCTGTGGACATCCCTTAGGGACAGTGTGAAAAACACCTCAGGGATCTCTCCTTTTCATACTAGGGGGCAGAGCCTACCTTGGCATTATTTTCATGACACTGGGAGCAGATGTTGGGGTCTCTGCTCCAGGGAGCATGGGTAGCAGCAGGTGGCCCTGTTCACACCCCAGGGCTATGCACAGATATGGGCCTTTTTATAGAGAGGAGGCAGGAGCAGGCATGAAGCCCCAGCCCAGTCTTCCCAATACCAGGGTCTAGGCCCCAAGTTTGGGCTGCTGGGGAACCGGCCTGTTTGCAGAGGGCGGGCGTGGGCCCCAGTTCAGTTGTGTGATGCTCTCTGCCTGCAGATGGGCACGCGCCAAGAAGCTGGTGTACACAGGTGCAGCCATGTGGGGCATCCACGTGGGCATCTGTTCTGATGGGCCAGTGCTGTTAATATTTTGAATGTCACCCCTGGGGTGTGGAGTGGTGGAGGTTGTGCCTGCTCCAGGGGCTGGCTCAGGCAACCCCTGCACCCACCATCTGAGAGCCAGTCAGGCGTCTCTGCCTGTCTGTTGTACGGGATGGAGTCCCATACTCTGGACCATGCTCTCTTGGCCCTTTTGCTCAAGGGCAGCCAACACTGGGGAGAGTCCAGCCTGGATATCCTGGGCCCATGTTGCATGTGGACTGGGCCTAGTCCCAGCATCCCCTCTGCCCAGCTTCACATCTGGTCTCCTCCTTGTGGACCCCGGGAGCTCTGTGTCCCTTCACAGCAGCACTCTGGGGCACAGTCACACTGCAGAGCCCCAGGACAGGGGTGTTAATGTCCTGAGTGCCTGGCGAAGGTGTTAATGCCGACTCGCACAATTCACCGGGTGCTGTGCGGGCTTTCTCACTTTAGAATTTCATAACACAACATATAACATATGTAAGCTCATTTCACAGCTGGGAAAGGTGGCTCTGGGAGTTAAGTAACTTACCCTGAGTCACCTGCAGAGCCAGTATTTGAACCCACATCTCTGTACCTCTAAACTCTCAACTCTCTCCACTGTACAGTCCTGAGAACAAGTCTGTCTCTCCTGACTCCCTGTCCAGTGCTCGTTCTGCCCACTCCAGGGAGGATTCTTGGGAAAACAAGTGCCCCCCCCCCCCCCCCCCCCCGCCACGCTTAGCTTCAGGGTGTTTGTTTGTTTTTTGACAGAGTCTCGCTTTGTTGCCCGGGCTAGAGTGAGTGCCGTGGCGTCAACCTAGCTCACAGCAACCTCAAACTCTTGGGCTCAAACAATCCTCCTGCGTCAGCCTCCCGAGTAGTTGGGACTACAGGCATGCGCCACCATGCCCGGCTAATTTTTTCTATATATATTTTTAGTTGGCCAGATGATTTCTTTCTATTTTTAGTAGAGACAGGGGTCTTGCTCTTGCTCAGGCTGGTCTCGAACTCCTGACCTCGAGCAATCCACCCACCTCGGCCTCCCAGAATGCTAGGATTACAGGCGTGAGCCACTACGCCAGGCTTAGCTTCAGGTTTGATTGTCAGAAAGTTTGTTGCTGCTAACAGTTTGCCCTCCCTAACCCTGGCTGAGGAGAAACAGCCCCTGCATACTTGGCACTGTGAGCCTGGGGTCAGGGACAGGACAGGACTGAGCATAGAGCTTTCTTCTTTGGGGACCACACATGTGTCCCAGAGTGAGACCCACCTGCATCCACACAGCCCTGCTTCCCTGCTCTCACCTGTGCTTCGTGTCAGGGCAGCGTGGTAACCAGGGGCTCCGCTAGGGGGCGGCCCAGGACCGACTTACAGCGCTCCCTGGGCACTCTCCTGCCCTGGGCGGGACCAGGGCTGGACCTAGGGAAGTTGCAGGTGGGATAGCAGCAGCCCCAGGCCCCAGGTAACACCTCTCCCCTGCCTGCCCTGTCCACCTGCCTGCAGCACTCTTGGGAATCCTGTATGAGGACAAGGAGAGGCAGGACTTCATCTTCACCATCTACCACTGGTGGCAGGCCGTGGCCATCTTCATCGTCTACCTGGGCTCCAGCCTGCCCATGAAGGTGAGGCTGGGTGGGGCTGGGGGGTCCCAGGCCCCACCCCCAGGAAACAGATACTTTCTGAGGACCCGCCCTGGCTTCACAGCCTCCTTAAGAGTACCATGTCCCAAAGGCCAGGCCCTTGGCCAAGGACCTATTCCCCCAGCCCACTGGGTGGCCCCCAACCCAGCACCCCACTTACTGCCTCACTTCCTGCCATCCTCAGTTTACCCAACTCTGAAGGGGTTCACAGTTTGCCCTTTCCCTGTGGGTGCATCCCACCTGCCCTGATCACCAGATGTTGGGCTGGCACTGGATGCCCAGGGTCTGTGTCCCTCTGTGGCCTGCAGGGGAGTGGGCTCCTCGTGCTCTGCTCCCCAACAGTGGTGGGTCAGTTTGGCAGGTCCCGACCAGCATTTTTTAAAAATGAAATATTATAGAAAATAGGGCATATGCATGAAGGTATGTATGTACTGAGTTATGATGTACAATTTCTGACTGTGGGTTACAGTCAAAAATGTCTAAAAAGCATTGCTATGGTCCACTGGCGTTTAAGGGACACAGAGTCATCTAACGGCTGCACAGGAGGGCCAGGACCGGACCGCACTTTATCAACATCCGCACATCTTCCCTATGAAGCAAGGGGATTACTGTCCCCTCTTACAGAGAGCGAAACTGAGGCCCCTGGGGTGACTGCCAGGGACAGTGCTGGGATTTGAGCCTTGCCTGCAGGAGGGGCCCAGGAGGCGTGGGTGGAGGGAGTTGGGGAGTCGAGGGTCAGGTGGGGGGAGGCTCCCGGGGAGGGAAGGGCGGCGGAGAAGGAGCTGTGGGTGCGAGGCGGGCATGGGAGTGGGCCTGTCCCGGCGCGGGGCGAGGCCTGCCGATCCCCTGCAGCCTTCCCCTTGCGCCCAGGCTAAGCTGGTGGTTCTGCTGGTGACGCTGGTGGCGGCCGCGGCCTCGTACCTGCGGATGGAGCAGAAGCTGTGGCGGGGCGTGGTCCCGCGCCAGCCCCGCATCCCGCGGCCCCAGCACAAGGTGCGCGGCTACCGCTACCTGGAGGAG
The DNA here is from genome assembly GCF_041146395.1 of Eulemur rufifrons. Lineage (NCBI taxonomy): Eukaryota > Metazoa > Chordata > Mammalia > Primates > Lemuridae > Eulemur > Eulemur rufifrons. The sequence continues at coordinate 101,006,353 of NC_090988.1, forward strand.
GACAACTCTGACGAAAGCGACGCGGAGGACAAGCGCGGCGGCGGCGGCGGCGGCCGGGGAGACGGCGTGGAGGAAGAGGCGCCGCCCGCAGGGCCCCGGCCCGGCCCCGAGCCTGCCGGCCTGCACCGCCGGCCCTGCCCCTACGAGCAGGCGCTGGGGGGCGACGGGCCCGAGGAGCAGTGAGGGGCGGCCGAGCCGGCCACCCGCAGGTCGTGTCCGGGGCCTCTGTGCGTCCTGCACTGCCTTCGGGAAGGACCCTCTGTCCCGCCCGGGGAACGCCCCTCCGAGCGCCCGGGGTCACCTGGAACTTTCGCAGCACCCTGCAGGGTGGGGCAGGGCCTGGATACCCCCAGCCAAGCCCAGGGTTGGAAAGAGCACCCGAAACCCCAGGGGCCGCCCCCAGCGCGTGTCCTGGGGGGCCGGGGTCTCCCTGCAGCCCGCGCCCCAGTCCCGCCCGGGCACTGGCCTGGACGCGGGTGGCGCGCTTTGCACCTCCTGTGCCCAAGGTCCGCCAAGAGCCTCGACTTTTTATAGAAAATGAGCAATAAAGAGATTTTGTATTGTCCTGACTGGGGAGTCTCAGGCCGTGGGGGGACGGAGAGCGCCTGGCGTGTGTGCCTGGCAGACCAGGACGCTGGGGCACTGTCGTAGGGGGCCTTGACCCCTCAGAACGACCAGAGGTGGGGGGCGCGGCCCTCCTGCTGGGGCGGAGTGTCTCCGAGGCCCCGCCCTCCCCACACCGCCTGCTTTGCCGGCCCCACCCCATCCACCCTGGAGAAAGAAGCGGCTGGAGTGGCTTGCTGGGACCTCAGCGGAGGAGAGTGTGACGCAGCTGCTAGTCCCTTGTGGGTCTAGAGGACGGTACAGACTCCCGAGGCCGAAGCCCAGGCACCACCCCCCCCTCCCCGGCAGGTGACCTGCATAAGCATCCCCAGCCCTCCCGCCATCCGCCATCCTTTTTTGTCTATTAGGGTATTTATGCTGCAGCTCTCCAAGTGCCACCTTTAGAGGCAGGGCCCACTTCTGAGCCACGTTGGGGTCAGCCTGTGCCCAGTATGGGCCTGGCAAATGGTCACTGGAGCCCAGGTAAATTTGGTTTCTGCCCTTTCCAGCCTGCAGCCTTGGCCGCCATGCACATGAGAAACACAGAGGCTGGAGAAAGGGCCCCTTCTAAGGGCCAAAGGGGCCCTTTCCCCAGCCCTTTTCTGTCCAGAGGAGACTGAGACCCTACTGAGAAGAGCTCTGAACAGCTGAGTGAGGACAGGCAAGGGGGCCATTCAAGGGTAATGGAGCCCCCCACTGCACCCCAAGGGGTCCTCTGCTGGGACACACTATTCTTCACTGCCCCTTGATCCCTGGCTGAAGGCCAGACCCTGTCCCTACCTGGAGGCTCCACACTCATTCACCAAGTCCCACAGATTCTCACCCCCCCCCCCCACCTCCTCTCTGCTCTCACTAGAGCTCGGTTCTAGCAGCCTTTGGTGGACCCTGGAACCAGGCTGACCCTGGGCAAGGTGTCAACCGTCCGAGCCACAAATTCCTTCTCTGTAAAGTGTATCTTTGTAAAAGAGAAGACATGTGTTGGACCCCTTAGCATGGTGACTCCAAGGTCCCAGACCCTGTAGGAGACTCATAAGGGTGCAGCAGAAGATTTTGAATTTTCTATTTAATAAATTTTGGAAAGAGAGCTGCCTGCCTCACACACAGACTTCAGGGACAGAGATGGTCACGTGGTGAAGCGCCAGCTCTGTCCTTCCAGTCTCCCATCAGCGTCTGTGGGAAAGTTCCCTGGAGGCTGATGTGGCAGCGTCCCGTGGCAGGCGTCCAGCTAAATTCCAGTTGGGCAACCACACGCCCAGACAATAAGCGTCTGAATGCGTGGCAGAGTGTTCTGGAAGGCTGTGGGCCTCTGGGTGTGCTGGGCAAGTGTGGGGTGGACGATGCCTAGACTATGGGTCTACAATTTGTCACAGTTCCAAGCCATTTCTAACATCTGTCATGCTAATGGCCAAAGACTTTGGTGTTGAAAAGCCCTGAAGGCAGCGCAGGCAGGTGGAGTGGCCGGTCAGCCTCTTGCCAGGGCGTGTTCCCATGAGCAGGCTTCACATGCCACTGGCTGCTCCTGGCATGTGGATGATACCCACACACTCACATGTGCCAGGCAACACACGAGAGGCCACGCACATGACAGGCACCGCACGACGCATTAGGCAACACATGCACACGCCCAGCAGGTAGTGCAGCAGGGCAGGGCAGCAAGCCCCAGCAGGCTGGCTCTGTGGGCAGAGGTAACTGAGTCATCAGGTGACAATGCCAGTCTCTTAGTCTCATTGTACGTGATGACATTGGTGTCACCTCCCCTGTCTCCATCACCCCCGGATAAGAGGACCAGGTGGAGGTTCTGGATCCCTGAGTGGAAGCTCAGACTGTGCCGTGGCTCTGCCTCTGATAGCCGTCATTGCTGCCAAAGCAACTCCATGATTTTGTCAACCTGTACTATGGAGATTTAAAAGTTTTATGATTCCAAGAATCTCCAGTCTAAGATCTTAACGATCTTTAAAATCTCAGTAGCAGATTAAATAACTTGAAAAATTTCCTTCTTCAAAATACCTAGAAAAGCTGAAAAAGAAACAGACTTCCTTTTAAATATATAACTGAGCTCTCAAGAAAATAAGCAGAAGTCCCCTAGGACTAAAATAAAGAGGGAACCGAGAACCAGGATGGGGACAGAGAAGCTGGTGCTACAGCTGCCTGAGGGGCGGGGCCGGGCTGGGCTCGTCAAGGCCATGCCAGGCTCGGAGGCTTGGGAGCCCCTACAAGGAAGGGAGCTGGTTTGAAGGCCATGGGCAAAAAAAAAAAAAAAAAAACTTGCACCCAGGAAGAACAGAAAGATGTAATGAAACTTGAGCTTTGGGTGGGAAACAAGTTTCCCAGGAGAGTTTTGCATTTTCAGGCCTACCTTATACGTGTTTGGAATTCTTACGAAGGAGTCACACATCTGTACCGTCTAGGAACACCAAAGTTGAGAAATTAACATTGAAAACTAGTTTTATCTTAGTGTTACCCCTGGGGCTCTTGGCCAACCAAACAGAAGACCTCTCTGGACGGATCCTTTAAGCCTAGTCACCACGATTGCCCAGATAATGTCCCTGTGAAGCTGAGCTCACAGTCACAAATGACAGAACACACAAGGAAGCAAATCAACCGTGAATAAAGGACAGCAGATACAAAAAGGGGCAAGATTAGACACCCCCTCCCTTGCCTCCCCCGACTATCAGAGAGAGGCCGTCAAGTAGGTGTGTGCAGCAGGCAGCTTCCAGAAGGGCTCCCGGTAATCTCCGACCTTTAGCCCTTCACGCCTTTGTGTAATCTCCACCCCTTGACTGTGGTTGGACCTAGTGAGTTTCTTTTGACAAACTGAATCTAAGCTGGCCTCCAAGATTCTCGCTCGCTGGCGTTTACCCCATGAGTGAGTACGATGGCATCTCATTCTGGTGCCTTTGAGCTAATCAAAAGGGACATTACCTGGGTCGACCTGATCCAATCAGGTGAATCTTTTAAAAGAAGGGGACATGCCAGAGAGAGCCTCTCCTGCTGGCTTGCAGCAAGACAAGCCACAGTGGTGTGCCCTTCCAGGAGGCCTCCAGCAGCTGAGAGTGACGTGGTCCCCAGCGGACAGCACGCAAGGAAACGAGGACTTTGGTGCTACAACTTAGGAAACTAAATTCTGCCAACAACCAGAATGAGCATGGAAGAGGACGTGGAGCCCCAGAGAACACAGCCTGGCCCACACTTTGATTGCAGCCTTGTGAGACCTTGAACAAAACAGCCCAGCTACGCCATGCCAGAGTCCTGACCCACATCAACTGCATGACAATAAATTGCTGTCGTTGCAAGCTTCTGAACTCCCGGCAATTTGTTACACAATAGAAAACTAACACAGGGCTGGGCGCAATGGCTCATGCCTGTAATCCTAGCACTCTGGGAGGCCGAGACAGGCGGATCATTTGAGCTCAGGAAGTTCGAGACTGTAAGGCTGGTGGCAGGTACCCCTCCCTTCCCTAATGAACAAAGAAGAAGTCCCTCCTATCCCTCAATACCCGCCCCAAAGCTGAAACAAAGAAATTCCTCACTCCTCGCACCGACATCTCCTGGCCGAAGAAGCTGCCATACCCCAGCCCTAAGAACCTATATAAACCCACTCAGACTTCTGAGCGGGGCGGCTTCTCTGGGTCCTGTGGGTCCCGTGAGGCTCGCCCGAGTCCCCGGGACTCGTTACCCCCACCCGGGAGTGCCCCAATAAAGCCTCTTTACTTATCCCTTTCAACTCTGCTCGTCTTTCTTTCTCTGGCGCCGGCTACTTCAAAGAAACCTTACATTTGGTGCCCAAACCCGGGAGGGGCGTTTGGCTGCGCCGGCCTGCTCTGGGGCTTTGGCTGCACCACCCCCTTCCGAGAACTCTCACTTTCCAGACCGGGACCTCCACTGACTGCCTTCCAGTCCCGATTGATGACCTCGGCCTGGGTGAGTCACCCCGTGTTATCCCAACCCGGATCCCCCAGGAGCCTCCGTTCCTTCCAGGAAGCTGTTCCCTCTCCGTTAAACCGTGGGCCCACGTCGGAGTCTCCCCCGTTCCGGGGGCTGAGGCTATTCGGGGACGCCTGAATTCCTCTCGCCTCTTTCCGTGCCGGCACACTAGTCTCGGGCGGAGACGTCCCCCCAGACTTTTGTTGCCTCCGTGGCCAGGATACTGTTCCTGGCTGTTTCCCCATCCGGGTTGACGTGACATGGGTGACCAAAATTCCCTGCGAGACGCCCCTGGGGTGTCTGGTGGCCAATCTGAAGGCCCTGGATTTAGGCATCCAGCCCAAGTGCCTCATTCTTTACTGCAACACTGCCTGGCCAATGTATAAATTGGACAATGACTCCCTATGGCCTTAAAATGGGACTTTCAGTTTCAATATTCTGCAAGACCTTAATAACTTTTGTCACAAGAATGGCAAATAGTCAGAGATCCCATATGTCCAAGCCTTTTTCTGTTTGTGCTCCTGTCCTTCTCTCTGTCTGACCTGCCACCCCGCACAAGTCCTTCTTGTGCTGGATCCCCACCCCCCTCCGCCTCTTCTCCCTCTAACTCTCCACCAGACATCTCTTCAGATGCCCCTTCTGCTTTCTCCGATCCACCCGACTCCCTCAGCCCTCCCTCCACTCGACCTCCACCATACCCACTGGCACCCGCCCATCCTCCCACACCGCCCAGCTGCTTGCCGCCAACGTCTCCAGTCAGCCAGCACACTCGCTCCCACGCAAACCGCTCGGACCAGCCCCTCCTCTGGCCATTACGGGAGGTGGCAGGCGCCAAAGGGGTTGTACGCGTACATGCTCCCTTCTCCCTTCCTGACCTTTCTCAGATTACAGAGTGCCTATATTCGTTTTCTAATGACCCTACAGCCTACACCAAAGAGTTCCGTAACCTGACACAGGCATATGACCTTACCTGGCATGATATTTTTGTTATACTATCCTCTACGCTTACTACTGATAAAAAAGAACACGTCTGGGCAGCAGGGGGACCACCTGTTACAGTGTGTCCTTGCCGGCCTCCAAGCTGCCGCCCGACGTGCTGTAAATTATGACAAACTCAGGGAAATCACTCAACAGGCAGACAAAAACCCTGCGGCCTTTCTCAGCCGCTTTACAGACGCCCTTATCCAATGTACCCGCCTAGAGCCTACCTCCCCCGCAGGGACTACTGTCCTTACAACTCACTTTATTACTCAGTCCTCCCCTGACATCAGAAAGAAACTCAAAAAAGGCAGAGGAGGGCCCTCAGACCCCGATCCGAGACCTGGTGAATATGGCATTTAAAGTCTTCAATCCCCGAGATGAATAGGCAGAGGCCCAAAGGGAGGCCCGTGTCCGCCAAAAGGCACACCTGCAGGCCTAAGCCTTGGTTGCAGCCCTGAGGCTGGCGGGACCCGCAAAACCATCGACCTCATCTAAGGCGACCATCCGCGCTCCACCAGGCACCTGCTTCAAGTGCGGTAAGGAAGGCCACTGGGCCAAGCGGTGCCCACAGCCACGTCCACCCACCAAGCCTTGCCCGGCTGTGGTCAAGAGGGACACTGGAAAAGTGACTGCCCCTTGGGACAGAAGTCCGGAAGGTCAGTCCTTCCATCCCTAGACCTGCCGTTGGCAGCTTTGGGTCTGGCTGCCGAAGACTGAAGAGACCCCGACTCAATGACCCCATCACCCTCGCCGAGCCCAGGGTAACAATCAAGGTAGCGGGTAAGGCAGTGTCCTTTCTAGTTGACACGGGGGCTACCTACTCTGTCCTGCCTTCCTTTTCAGACCCTACTTATCCTTCCCAGGTGTCGGTTGTGGTTATTGACGGCAATCCCTCTCGACCCCCCACCACCAGTCCCCTAACTTGTCTAATAGATGACCGTCCCATCACCCATTCATTCCTTATCACGCCCTCCTGTCCTGCTCCACTATTGGGAAGGGACTTACTAACCAAGCTGGACACCACCCTCCATTTTTCCTCTGGAGCCTCCGCCCTTCTTCCTCTCTCTCTCTCTCTCTCTCTCCAGATTCCTCAGCTCCGCCCACAGCTTCTCCCGCCTTACCAAGCCCTACATACCCTCTCCTGTCTGAACTGGTAGACCCCCGAGTTTACGTTAAAGAAATTATATGTGTAATTTTGTTTAATTCAGAGGTTGTTTAAAAATTGATTCAAAGCCTAGATTTGGAGGGAAAAAATAAAACCAAGATAGAAGGTAACTAGTAAGGTAAAAAAGAGATGTAGAAAGACTATGAACATGGAAATGTATTTTTGTTAAAAAAAAAAATCAGTGAGAGAATAATTTGTGTGGAGAAGGATCTTGTGTAGTGACTTTTTGTCCTGGAACAGAATGGCTGGTTATTTGAGAAAGAGGAAATTTAGGACAAAAAAGAAAGCCCAAGTATGTCGTTGATGGTCTGTATAGGTTGTGATGGAGTTCATAGAAGAAATTTACAAAAAAATTTTATGTATGGTTAAGTCAGCTATAATTAAAGAAAGAAAGGTTTAGTTAAAATCACAAGGTATTCTTAAAATACTGGTTTACTCTTAATAAAACTACAAAAGTATTTTGATTCTAAATCTACTGATAACCAAAAAAGGAGGGACCTACATCTTCCTTCAGGAGGAATGCTGCTACTGTGTCAATGACAGGCCCCCTCCAAAGTTCAGCCGTCTAAGCCTACTGTCACTTACCTTGGACTTAGTCTCATCCCTACTTCCCGTCATCTCACTGTTGATCACCAGCAGGCCCTCCGCGACGTCCAGCCTCCCACCACTGCGGAACAAATTCTATCCTTCCTTGGGCTTGTTGGTTTCTTCCGACACTGGATCCCCAACTTCTCTCTCCTTGCCAAACCCCTCTATGAGGCAGCACGTGATGCCTCTGCTGGCCCTCTCTTAAGCCCTCAAGCTATCTCCCATGCATTCCTAAAACTTCCCGACTCTCTCCTATAAGCACTCCCTCTGAGACTCCCTCATCCTGAAAAACCCTTTAACCTCTACATGGATGAGCGCCAGGGCCTGGCCCCTCGGCGTCCTCACCCAACCTCTGGGACCTACTCCCATTTCCACCCCAGTGGCCTACTTATCCAAACAGCTGGACACCACCGTCCGTGGCTGGCCGCCCTGTCTCTGCACCTTAGCAGCGGCCACTGCTCTCACCAGGGAGGCCCTGAAACTCTCCCTGGGACAGAACTGACATGTCTTCTCCACCCACCATTTACAGGACCTTCTAACTCACCGCTCTTTAGCCCTCCTCACTCTGTCTAGACTAAAGGAATTCCATCTCTTGTTTATTAAAAAATCCCACCATTACTTTATCACAGTCCCCGACTCTAAACCCTGCCACTCTGCTCCCGATTCCCTGCCTAACCCTGTCCTCACACTCCTGCTCAGAAATGGTTGAAGCCTCCACTACCTCTAGACCCGATCTGTCAGGTAAGCCACTTCCTACAGCGGACTTAACTTTCTTTGTTGATGGCAGCTCTGTCACAGGTAAAGACGGCAAACGCCAGGCGGCCTATGCCATTGTCTCTGCCTCTCAGGTAATAGAAGCCTCCCGACTTCCGGAGGGCACCACCTCCCAAAAGGCAGAACTCATTGCTCTCACCCGAGCCTTACACCTAGCCCAAGGCAGGAGTGTAAATATTTACACGGACTCCCAATATGTGTTATGATAGCTCACTGCCATGCTGCCATATGGAGAGAACGGGGCTTTCTCTCCACCAAGGGCTCCCCTGTTATTAACGGCACCCTTATCCCCAGTCTCCTCGAGGCCCTTCAGTTACCCACCCAATTAGCTATCATACGCTGCAAGGGACACCGGACGGACGGGTCCCCCGTCACTAAGGGAAACAACTATGCTGATACTGTTGCCCATAGTCTAACATCCCCAAAACATCCTAGTGCGGCTCCTCTTCTTTTCCTTTCCATTCCTTCCCTCCAGCCTCGCTACACTCCAGAGGAGCGTGACAGCCTTCTCACCCAAGGGGGATCAACCACCACCGAAGGGTGGGTCCTCCTGAAAGATGGCAAGCTGGCTCTCCCTAAGGCACAGGCCCTAAAACTCGTTAGCCAGGTCCACTCTTCACTTCATATTGGCACTAAGGGCCTCTCCCACCTCTTACAGCCTCTATTTTCACACCCTGCCCTATATTCTCTCATCAAAACCGTTTGCTCGAGCTGTGACATCTGTGCCTCTGTTAACCCTCAAGGGGGCTTCAAACCTCCAGATGCGTGGTCACCTCCCCGGACAAGACTGGCAGGTCGATTTCACTCATATGCCACCTCACAAGGGTTTCAAATATCTTTTAACACTGGTAAATACCTTTACGGGGTGGGTTGAGGCCTTTCCCACTGCCAATGAACCTGCTGCTATTGTTGCCTCCACTCTCATTACTGAAATTATCCCACGCTTCGGCCTTCCTTCCTCCATTCAGTCTGACAATGGCCCTGCTTTTGTTTCTAAGGTCGTTCATCAGGTCTGTGAGGCTCTCAACGTTGAGTGGAAACTTCATGTTCCCTGCAGGCCTCAGTCCTCAGGAAAGGTCGAAACGGCTAACAGACTAATCAAAGACCACCTCACCAAACTCATTATTGAGACCCGCCAAACATGGCTTGACCTTTTGCCCTTAGCTCTCACCCGGATCAGGGCAGCCCCCCGACATCCTACCTACCTTAGCCCTTTCGAAGTCATGTACGGCCGGCCTTTTCTCATTAGCCACCATCTTCCAGCCCAGCCCCCACCTTTGGCCCCCTATCTCCCATATCTCTCCCTCCTCCGACAACATCTCCGGGCCCACCCGGACAGATACCTACCTCAGCCTCCGGAGACCGACTCAGATATCTCTCACACAGATATCCTCGACACTTGAGACCAGCGTTGGAAAATTAAAGTCAGAGGCGAAATATACTGAAAAATACACGACTGTTACCCTTCAGCGACTATTTACGTCAGGCGTGAATACGTCCTGGCCCACCTGACACAGGTTCAAATATCTATCAATATGCTGGAAGCAGAACAAACTCTAGCAGGACAACTTTCCTGCCGCCCTAAACATCCCCGTCTTACCTCCTGGCTAAATATTATTCAACATACCCTCGCCTTCTTAAAACTCCTCTAAAATAATCTGTACTGTCTCCCACTGTTTCCTCTGTGCCTCCCTTCAGCGACCCCCTACTGGCCGCTATTCCCCTAAACTTTTCTTACCCCTAAAAGACTCCCTCATCGGGTCCCTCATGCTCCACTCCACTCACTCGAGTTCCCCTATGGGAACCTGAGCCCACAGGCCAACCTTACGCAGATCACATATACTTTCTCACCACCCTCACTGACCCCAACCTACAACTTCATGGACGATGTCTCGCTAACCATACTGTGACCATGACCACCTCTTCTGCTCCGGGACAGTTCTTCTGGTGCAACGGAACACTTACCCGCTGCGTCAATACGTCCACCCCGGGTCCTTATTTCCCTGTCATAGTCGTCCCTCAATTAACTCTATATGGTGAGTCTGAATTTGAGTGGCTTCTCCCGGGACCCCGCTCAAAACGAGCCATCTTCTTGCCGGTCATGATAGGTCTCAACTTGCTCTCCTCTATCACAGCCTCAGGGGTTGCGGGAGGTGCCCTGGGCCACAGTGTTATTTCTGCCCAAGACTTTGCAGATTGCCTACAGCGACCCCTGAAAACACGTCCGCGTCACTAACATCCCTGCAGAGACAACTGACTTCTCTGGCTCAGTTTTTCCAACGCCGCCTGCAGAAATTATCCAGAGTAGCCGTAAACCAGATGTCTCTTCATCCCTACTCTCCCCTTCCAATCACCCCTCCACCAGCTGACTCCGGCCCATAGCCCCAACTACGCCCCTCAAAAGCAGGAAGTAACCAGAAAGACCTCGGCACCCTATTATCACTAAAAGGCCGGAATGTAAGGCTGGTGGCAGGTACCCCTCTCTTCCCTAATGAACAAAGAAGAAGTCCCTCCTATCCCTCAATACCCACCCCAAAGCTGAAACAAAGAAATTCCTCACTCCTCTCACCGACATCTCCTGGCCGAAGAAGCTGCCATCCCCCAGCCCTAAGAACCTATATAAACCCACTCAGACTTCTGGGCGGGGCGGCTTCTCTGGGTCCCGTGGGTCCCGTGAGGCTCGCCCAGGTCCCTCTCTCGGGGACTCATTACCCCCACCGCGGAGTGCCCCAATAAAGCCTCTTTACTTATCCCTTTCAACTCTGCTCGTCTTTCTTTCTCTGGCGCCGGCTACTTCAAAGAAACCTTACAGAGACCAGCCTGAGCAAGAGCGAGACTCTGTCTCTACTAAAAAAATAGAAAGAAATTAGCCAGACAACTAAAATAAATAGAAAAATTAGCCGGGCATGGTGGCGCATGCCTGTAGTCCCAGCTATTTGGGAGGCTGAGGCAGGAGGATTGCTTGAGCCAGCTAATTGAGCTGACCCTTGGGTCCCATCTTTGATCAGGGAGGTCCTCCAAAGGGGATGGAAAACATTGGTTGTTTCATTCGGTGGCTGGCATCCTCTGTGGGCAGGGGGCGGTCCCGCCCAGGGATTTGCAGATATTGGGACGAATGGCACATGGCACCAATGAGCACAAAGTAAGATTTATTACTCACATATGAGGCATAAAAGGCAGGGGCTGGTGTGGTTTGAAATTCCCAATGGTGCCAGGGACGGGGGGGTCAACTTGGGTTTCTTATTGGGCTGCCCAGATGTGGGGGCTTAGAAGCTGTCAGCGGTCAAACAACAAAAATGGAGTCTTTCTCCCTATTACACATCAATGACTGCTGCAGACATTGCTGTTCAAGGTGGGCGGCGGACGGCAGCACTAGGTAATCCCTGGTCCGCAGCAACCCAGAGATCAAGGCCGACACTTGGACTGCAGCCTGCGAGCCATGTACTAAGCAGTAGCTGGATTCCTGACCCGGAGACACTGTGAGATCAGAAATGATAGTCATTTGAAGCCACTCAAGTTTGGGTGTCACACTGCAACAGGCAGCTCATACAGATTTTGGTACCTGGACATGGGTTGCTGCCACGACAAATAGCTAAAAGCAAGACAGCCGGTTTCAAAAGGAAGTGAGGCACGTGTTGGAGGAAATAGAGGACCGGTGATGTTTGTTACGTAGTGGCAAGAAGCTGAGTGACACTGTTGTCTGCAGTTATGTGGAAAGTGGAAAACGGGCCGCTTGAACTTAGTGACCTGTGGAAGCAGATTTCCCAGCAAAGCGCTGAAGGTGCTGCCGATTTCTTGCTGCTTACGGGAAAATGCAAGAAGAGAGAGAGAAATTATTTAACAAAAAAGAGCCAGGCCTCGATAGTCTTTAAAACTCCAGAGAGTAAAAGTTGCTAAAATTAAGAAATCACTTCTGAGCAAAGAAAAAAGTTGTGATCTACAGATAAAGTCAAGGTTGTAACTGTTACCTTTTGTAAAAACCCCAGAAAGATCAAAGGATCAGAGCATTGTGCTCCCACTTTAAGGCGATGAAAGTTCACCTCACGGACAGGCTCAGCCGGACACGAGGCCACTGGGAGACTGAGCCCGGCCCTCTTGGCCTGCAGAGAAAAGGGCTCAGCTCAGAAGGACGTGTAGGTGCAGCTGTCACAGAATGAAGTGAGCCCGGATGAGACCCACAGAATTCCCACAAAGCTTTTGGGAAAAGTTGCTGTCTTGGCTTGAAAGAACACAGACGGTACAAAATGAAAAGAGGCCATTGGACCCACCAAGTGCCACCGGCTGGAAGTGATGGTTCAGGAGCCTAGGACGCAGGGCTGAGACCGCGCAGGTGACCAGCAAACAACCCTCAGGCAGAAGCTAACCAGGGGCGGATCACCACAGGCAAGAACCAGCCTGGATTCACTCATGAGCGTCATGGAGCGAGGCAGGCAGTTAGACACACGCTGGGAAGGAGGCCTGTGGGGACGGAGGCAGAGCCTGGAGTGATGCGGCTGCCGGCCACGGCCATGGCCACGGAGGGCCAGCAGCAGGGACCCTGGAAGAGGCGGGATCCTCCCCTGGCACCGTCAGAGGAGCACGGCCCTGCCCGCACCTTCACTTTGAACTTCTACCTTCAGAGCCCCGAGAGGACAGATCTCTGCTGTTTGCGGCCACCACACTGCGGTCATTTGTTACGGCAGCCGCAGGACATGCACACAAAGGGTATGACAAGGTACCTTGCAGTGGTTTCCTTTTACATTTTACCTATTGCTGGTGAGGTTGATTTATTTATGGGCTATTCAGGTTTCTTGTCAATTCAGTTTTGTTTTTTATTTTTTTTTTAAAAAACAGCTCATTGAGATAGAATTCCTGTACCATACAATACACCATTTAAAGTGTGCGATTTGGCGGTTTGGGGGAGGTGGGCCTGCTCGGTGCTCTGAGACAAGTCTTGCCATCCTTGCCTGTCCCCTGCCCCAGCCCTGAGGTTCCTTGCTGATGTCACATCAGTGTTGATGGGAGGCCAGGGTTGTGTAGTTGGCTGCGGCTCCAGTCACGGCCAAGGCTTATGGCAGATGTCCCACCTGCCCACAGGGGCCTGCACACGCCACCATGGAACCCTCCACAGCCCTCAGCAGGCGTGTTCTTAGTCTCAGGGAACAGGGCGAGGAGTGGGGGACCGTGGTAGGCCTGAGCTCATCTGCCCCCCAGAACCTAGGAGGTGCTCCCTAAAGACTTGCGGAAACATGAGCAGCCAACGCTGAGGAGCACCGATTCCGTGCCAGGAGCTGTGATCGGCCTTGTCTATTCTCACATCTCTCCGTGCGATCCTCTCAAGAACCATGACAATTAGGTGCTATTGTTACATCAGAGAGGCTCAGAGAGGTTAAGTAACTTGCTCAGGGTCACACAGTAAACAGGAGAATAAACAAACAAATGAGCGACATGCCATCCTGGAGCCACAGGTGCAGTTTCCCACTGAGGCCTCCCAGCAGCTGTCGCCACCCCTTGCTCTGCCCCGAGTGTGCCAATTGATGGGCACACTAGGAGAGTGGAAATGAAGGAAACGTAGTTGCTGATCTTGACCTGCACACCCTGGGCTGTGGGAGTGGAGGAGTGGAGAGGAGGATTTAGCTCAGGGGCCCTGGGTGGAGCCGTGGAGCACTGCCAGCTGGGGGCCCGTGAGCACTTCCTGGAGGGGGCAGCATTTGCTGCTGGGGTCCTGCAACCCACCTGGGGGATTTCTCTCCTTATGCCCTCTGCCAGCCCATCCCAGCAGCCACACAGAATAGCCTCCGGCAGCCTCAAGTTGTCAGACCTGTTTCCAGAGGCTGCCCTGGGGTGCAAGGGTGCCGGGTGCGGGGGCAGGATGGGGAGAACAGGGCGGACAGAGTAGCTGCAGCTCAGAGCAGTGGGAAAGGGGTAGGTGTGAGGTTTAGGAGGCGCTGCCCTGCCTTCCTGGGCTCATTAGATAACCCCAGACAGCCTCCATCGCCAGGCGTGGCCATGGGAGTGGGGAGACCAGGGCGCTCCTGCAGCATCAGCAGTCGGCAGAGGCAGGGCTGAGGCCTGGGTAGGAGCAGAGTCGGCACATTCGGAGGCAGCATGTCGGAGAAAGGGACCAAAGGCGCGGCAGAGGATCCGGGGTCCGAGCCCACGCCAGGGTACTGGGGCTGACGGGCGAGGCCGGGGCAGAGGGGCCTTAGGGTAAAAGGCACTGGGTGAGGCCAGCATCAGGGGGGTGGGATGTGGGAGAGGGGTCAAAGGGCGAGACCACCACGGGTCCCTGCTCGGGGTGGGAGGCTGGTCCTGCCCTGGCTCAGCTGTCCTGTGTGAGACTCACTCTTCCCTGTGGCGGGCTCCCGGGGAGCACCCTGGGAGGTGAGGCGTGATCCCCAGGAATCCCGGGTGTGGGGACAGACCTCGTCCTCCTTTGAGGAGCTCGGGACAGGGGCAGGAGACAGCCTCATGGACAGACAGGGACTTGGCAGGGGTCACCAGGGTGTGACCGAGATGTGCTGGGAGTGTCGGGGTCGGGAAGTGGGGAGCTTCTTGGGTGGTGAGGCCAGAGATGAGTCTTTGGTTTCAGGTTTTAAAAGCAACATTCGTTGTTCATTTCTGATTCAGGAAATATTACATCTCATTGTACAAAATCTCGAAGCTACAAAAGTGTTGAGAAGACAATAAAAATCGAGGGACAGCCAAGCGCGGTGGCTGACACCTGTCATCCCAGCACTCTGGGAGGCTGAGATAGGAGGATCACATGAGGCCAGGAGTTTGAGACCAGCCTGGGCAATGTAGCAAGAGCCCATCTCTACAAAAAATTTAAAAATTAGGCTGGGCGTGGTGGCTCACGCCTGTAATCCTAGCACCCTGGGAGGCCGAGGCAGGAGGATCGCTTGAGGTCAGGAGTTCGAGACCAGCCTGAGCAAGAGCAAGACCCCCGTCTCTACTAAAAATAGAAAGAAATTATATGGACAACTAAAAATATATATATATATACAAAAAATTAGCCGGGCATGGTGGCGCATGCCTGTAGTCCCAGCTACTCGGGAGGCTGAGGCAGGAGGATCGCTTGAGCCCAGGAGTTTGAGGTTGCTGTGAGCTAGGCTGACACCACGGCACTCACTCTAGCCAGGGCAACAAAGCGAGACTCTGTCTCAAAAAAAAAAAAATAAATAAATAAAAATAAATAAATAAATAAAAATTAGCTGGGTGTGGTGGCACACCTGTAGTCTCAGCTACTTGGGAGGCCAAGGCAGGAGGATCACTGGATCCCAGGAGTTCCAGGCTGCAGTGAGCTGTGATTGTGACCACGCCACTGCACTCCAGCCTGGGTGACCAACTGAGACCCTGTCTCTTAAAATAAACACACACAAAAAGCACAGGGCACACCTTGGTTGGCAGGCACATGGGACAATGCCGGTGGGGGAGGGGGTGGCGGGGCCGCATGGACTGAGTTGAACCCATCCTTTAGCAGCTGTGAGGAGGCATATCAGGTTGCCTCCTGGAGCCTCAGTTTCCTCATCCTTCGAATGGGGTGGTCATAACCCCCGAGGCTTAAATGAGACGCTGCAGGCAAAGCACTTGCTCCATACTCCGGCTCTGCCTTCCTCCGGCCTCTGTGCAGGGGCTCCCCGCTGCCCAACTCTCCCTGCAGCGGGGCCCATCAGGCTTTGACCTGCCTGCTATGTCCTGTTCCTCAAAATCTACCCCACAGGCCCTCTGCACGCTCCAGTCCCTCTGTCCAGAACGCCCGCCCTCAGAGTGCCTCCCCTGCCACCCATCCAGTTCAGTCAGAGCCAGCTAGGGGCTCTCAGCCCACCCCTGGAAGGAGCCCACGCGAGCTGATCATGTTTGTGATTATATTGTTTTCAGTGTCATTGTTTCATGTCTGGACGGGAGCACCAAGAGGGCTGGCCAAGTTGGGGGTGGTCACCTGGGTGGCCCAGGTCCCACCAGGGCCTGCCTAGTGGGCAGCCAGGAGTCCTAGAGCCCCACCCCAGCAAGCGCTGGGGCCCCTCCCCCACCGTGGGCAGGCGAGGCAAGAAAGCGCCGGGATTGAGAGGCAGGGCCGGGGTCCAGCTCCAGCCCCTGAGGACACTGCCAGCTCAGCCCATCTGTCTCCTCATCTGCCAAGTGGATGCTGCTGGCTGCCAGGAGTTAGCTACTCTCCCAGCAAAACAGGCCCCAACGCAGGATCATCGCAAGGGATTTGGAAATAATAGGAAATAAAGAAGTAATGTAGGCCGGGCGCGGTGGCTCACGCCTGTAATCCTAGCACTCTGGGAGGCCGAGGCGGGTGGATCGCTCGAGGTCAGGAGTTCGAGACCAGCCTGAGCAAGAGTGAGACCCCCGTCTCTACTAAAAATAGAAAGAAATTATATGGACAACTAAAATATATATATACAAAAAATTAGCCGGGCATGGTGGCGCATGCCTGTAGTCCCAGCTACTCGGGAGGCTGAGGCAGTAGGATCGCTTAAGCCCAGGAGTTTGAGGTTGCTGTGAGCTAGGCTGACGCCACGGCACTCACTCTAGCCCGGGCAACAGAGTGAGACTCTGTCTCAAAAAAAAAAGAAGTAATGTAGACAGAGAAATGATTGAGATGGAGACAAAGTGTAGCTTAAGTGATGGAGGGGTCAGGGGTCCTCCAGCACTCCCGCGAGCTGTGAGGCCCCGACTGAAATCCCACATCAGTATTTGTTGTTACAGCAAACACTTGTCTTTTGTTAAAGAATTATGGGTACAGCTCATTTTTTGAGGTTTCCAGGAGAACTTTACCTAATTCTGTCTACAAGAATAGACGGTGACAAAATTTTTCTAAGATAAGTATGTTAAGCCCTAGGTTAGAAACAGACCTAGCTGAGCATGCAAATTAAAGATAAAATGTATAAAGTAAGAACACTGCATCTGTGTGCTACTCTAATCTACTTCTAAACACAGAGACGTAGTCAGGAGTGAAGCAGGAATAGCCTTGAAGTCTGGGATAGTTCTAGCTGCACGTTATCTGATGGGCAGGCGTTTTAATCAGCTTCTCCGCCAAGGACCCAAACTGAACTTCTGCCTTGCAAAACAGCTCAAGGCGATGGCCGGCAGCAAGGAAGAAACGTCCTGTGCCCAATGTCCTCTGACGATCCCACTCTGACAGTGCCTCCCTTGTTGGAAGCAGCTTCTGTTCTGTGAACTAACAGGTCCACAGATTCCTTCAAAGCAAAGCCCCTGAAACCTTTCATGTCTCTTAGCCTATTTCTCAATAGCTGGCTCCTCAACTATGCTATTGAGCACCAGGTGTGCACAAGTGAGCACAGGTCATGACTGTTGAGAAAGAGAAGAGGTTCTCCACCTGCCTCACCTGGGAAAGGTGCGACTGAGCTGGGGCCAGGGTCCTGGGATGGATATCAGGACACCTGTGTGCCATAGTACACCCCAGACTCGTCTGCCCTGGGCCCTGAATACCAGTGCTTGAATCAGGGCAGAGACAGCCCTGCAAAGGCACTAGGGAGCCATGGAAGAAGTTAGAGCTGGGCTAATGTGACCAGGAGCTGCTTAAACCCCAGGCAGGGAAAGCTGGGCTCAGGCCAGTGATGTTGGCAATGCAGGCAGAGCTGTGGGGCAGGGCCCTGGAACCTAAAGGCCTGGGAGAGCTCCAGGCCAACTGTGCCACCGCTGGAGGTGGGCCCCAAGCACTCCCACCCAGGCCTGTTCCTCCAGGAAGCACTTGCCAGGGAATGGCCCATCGTCCCTCTGGGCCTGGGCTGGGCCTGGGACGATCCCACTCCGACCCTCCACCCACTCTCTGGGGCAGGATCTGGGTGGCTCTCCTCAGGTCTGGCTGTGGGGAGGGCACAACCTGGGTCCCCTTCCAGCCCAAGACAGAGGTTGAGCATAGCCAGTGGACGGGTCTTTACTGAGCGCCTGCTGTATGCTGGGTCCTCCTCCAGGCCCTCGTGAGAGGGGCGAACAGTGAGTGTGGAGGCCCCCGTGCTGCCAAGGGGAGGGAGGGTGTCTCTGCAGGTGTGGCCAGGAAGGTGCCCGGCATTGGTCCTGGTCCCCCCAATGTCCATGGCTGGGACTACCACAGAGTCGGGCACCTGCTGCTCTCTTCGTCTTATTGTTCCTAAGAACAGTGACCACGGCAGTCAGGCCAGCAGGCTCCGTCCACAGGGGGGCACCGGCCCTACTGCACAGATGCGCAGAGTGACCGGCTGGGGCGGTTGCTGATGGGGCCACCAGCCTCCAGGGCACCCGGGGGGACGCTGAGCCCCTGCTCACCGCTCACGCCCACCGCCAATGCCAATGCAGCTCTGAGCAGAGGTCCTGGGAGTGGCCCTGTGGCATGCTGCCAAAGGCTGAGGACTGCCCGTGTCCCCACGCCGACACACACACACAGACACCCATAACACACAGACACACATGGACATAGACACAGGCACACACACAGAGACACACTACTACAAACATGCGCAGACGTGTGAACACACGCGGACACAGAGACACACGCAGGATTTGCGCACCGTCTGCAGCCCCTGGGCTGGGTGCTCAGATGCCCCTCGCACCAGGTCTTGGCAGTCCTCCTCTGAGCGTCCCCCAGCCTCTCCCCCCACCAACCCTCCTCCACTCTACCCTGCTGGGGCTCCCTTGGGCCCTCAGGAAAAGCCCAGAGAGATCAAGGCCCCAGGGCAGTCTCAGCTCTGCACCTGCCCCCACCTCCCACCTGTGCCCACAGGTGCCCAGGCCCAGAACATTCTCTGCTTCTGCTTTGAGACCCTCCTTCCAGGACCAGCCAAGGGCCACCACCTCCCCAGAGCAAGTAGCAACCCCTCCTCAGCACTAGGGCACCAAATGTGTGCTTCCCTGTGGCCAACCCTGGCCTCAGTTTCCCCATTTGACACTCTGAGGCAAAGAGCCCTCAGAGTCCCTGGTTTGGTCTGGGAGAGCCCTGCTTGGCCACCACACATGTGGCCTGGGTGGTCTGGGTTGGGGGTGGCCAGGGGCTGACACAGGTGAGTGTGTGCGTCCGTGTGTGAGGAGCTGAGTACTGGGTGGCCAGGGTCACGTTAAGTGTGGCGTGCCGAGGGCACCAGGAGAGGAGGGCTGCAGCCCACTCTGGTGTCGGGAGGCTGAGCCCAGGGCCCGCCCACACAGGCGCGACCGGGAAGCAGGTGAGTGGAGGGTCGCAGGCAGCTCTTGGGACCTCTGAGGTCCCCCCAGTGGGTCCCCTCGTGTGTACGAGGCGGGAGTGTCCACGAGCCCCTGTGGGTGCAGGTAGGGGGAGGGGTGCCGCGGGCCCTGAGCGGCTGGAGGGCGCCCGTGAAGGAGGGGCAGCCCCGGCCGTCCAGCCCATGCCGCCCCCTCCGGCAGGATGGACCCCTTCGAGGACACGCTGCGGCGGCTGCGGGAGGCCTTCAACGCAGGGCGCACGCGGCCGGCCGAGTTCCGGGCTGCGCAGCTCAGGGCCCTGGGCCGCTTCCTTCAAGACAACAGGCAGCTTCTGCAGGACGCGCTGGCCCAGGACCTGCACAAGGTGGGCTGGGGCGGGGGTGACTCCAGCCAGGGGCTGCTGGTGTCCTTCCCAGGGAGAGGCTGCACCCTCTGTGGTGTCCCTGTCCTCCCCGAGGAGGTCTGTGCCCCCCAAGGTGACTGGCTGTGTGCCCAATTTTATTTCTATGTATTTAACACACCCTTCCCTGGCATGTGGTATGTGACAGGCATCTTACATTAACTCATGGACACCCACAGCCTTCCTGTGAGGCAGGTTTGATGACCCCGTGTTGCAAATGGGGAAACTGAGGCATTCAGGGGTTCAATCACTTGCCTGAGGTCACACGGCCAGGAAGTGGCAGATCAGAATTGCAGCCTGGCTCTAGGGCCCAGCTCCTGGCCCGTGTGCAGCTCCCATAGGACCACTGTGCCACCACAGGGACTATCTCTATGCCCCGGGGTTGGGGGGAGACCCTTCCTGCCCAGCCCTGGCCTGACCTCCCCAAACCCCCTTTGCTGCAGTCCGCCTTTGACTCGGACATATCTGAGCTCATCCTCTGCGAGAACGAGGTGGACCTGGCCCTCAGGAACCTGCAGGCTTGGATGAAGGACGAGCCAGCTGCCACAAACTTGGTGAGCCCCGCTGGGGCAGAGGCTTCAGCCCAGGCCCCTTCCTGCCCCGAGCCCCAGCGAGTGGCTGCTCGCTCAAGACCTCATCTTCTCCTTCTGGACTCCATCGCGCGGGGAACTGGGGGCCCCGGCGTGCGGGGGTGGGTTCTGGGGTGGTCGTTGGCGGAGCCTCATCGTGTGCCCTGCGCCCCAGCTCACGAAGCTGGACTCGGCCTTCATCCGGAAGGAGCCCTTCGGCCTGGTGCTCATCATCGCGCCCTGGAACTACCCCCTGAACCTGACGCTGGTGCCCCTGGTGGGCGCCCTCGCTGCAGGTGAGGAGACGCTCCTGGAACCCACGCTGTCCTGGCCCAATCACCCTTCCCAAACAGCGCCTGCAGAATCCTCGCATGTGGTGCCTCCAAGTTCATCCCCGGGTGGGTGGGGGGCTCGGCCGCCCCCCACGACTTCCCCACCTGCCCTTGCAGGGAACTGCGTTGTGCTAAAGCCATCAGAAATCAGCAAGGCTGCAGAGAAGGTCCTGGCTGAGGTGCTGCCCCGGTACCTGGACCAGGTGAGGGTGACCCTGCCCTAGCAGCACCCAGCATCCCCACACCGCTGCCCTGCCAGCCGAGGAGGACCCCCTGGCCCGGGTCTGCCCCTGAGCCACCTGTCCTGTCTTGCAGAGCTGCTTTGCCGTGGTGCTGGGTGGGCCCCAGGAGACCGAGCAGCTGCTGGAGCACAAATTTGACTACATCCTCTTCACGGGTGAGGGCAGCCCTGCCAGGTCCTGTGGGAAGGGGACAGCAGGGAACACAGTGGGGGGGACTGTGGAGGGAGGAGGCCGTGGCTGGTGGTGGGAGGCGTATAGAGAGCTTGAGGTGTCACGGATGGCACCTGTCCTGGGCAGGCCAGGCCTGGGCAGTCTTGGAGACACGGGATCCTGGGGTGGCTGGGCCAGAGGCGGGTCCCAGTGGTGAGGCAGGGTCAGCCCGGAGAGGTGAGTGGGGCAGGACGTGGCTTGTGAGGGTCTCTGTGGAAAGGGAGGGGCAGGAGTCAGTTGCCTGGACAATCTGATCGAGGCTGACCATGTACCTGGGGAGCGCTGGGATAGGCAGATGGTCACGGTCACTGCTGACCCCACCGCCTCTCCAGGAGGCGCAGGGCCCCCAGGCCCAGGCCATCCCACCTGGTCCAGGTGACTGAAAGGCCACTCTGGTTTCTTTCCATGCCCAGGGAGCCCTCGTGTGGGCAGGATCGTCATGACCGCTGCCGCCAAGCACCTGACACCCGTCACTCTGGAGCTCGGGGGCAAGAACCCCTGCTACGTGGATGACAACTGCGACCCCCAGACCGTGGCCAACCGCGTGGCCTGGTTCCGCTACTTCAACGCCGGCCAGACCTGCGTGGCCCCGGACTACATCCTGTGCAGCCCTGAGACCCAGGAGCGCCTGCTGCCCGCCCTGCAGAGCACCATCACCCGTTTCTACGGCGACGACCCCCAGAGCTCCCCAAACCTGGGCCGCATCATCAACCAGAAGCAGTTCCAGCGGCTCCGGGCACTGCTGCGCTGTGGCCGTGTGGCCATCGGTGGCCAGAGCGACGAGAGCCAGCGCTACATCGGTGGGTCCCACTCGCCCCGCCACAGCCCACCCGGGCTGAGACCCTTCCACGCTGGAGGGGCCACAGCTGGGCCACGAGCCTGGGCCGGCGCCTGAAACCTCAGCCCCTCCGCCAGAGCCCGGCCCTGAGCCCCGGCTCCCGGTGCCACGATCCCCAGACGCTACGCTCCCGTGGCTGCGGTTCTCAGCCTGGGACGCTACGACCCCAGACTCAGTTCCCACAGCTCTGGACTCCTAAGCTCACACCCCAGGGCTCCAGGGCTCCAGAGTTTAGCTAAGGTCCTAAACCCCTGTCCCACCATCTCTGTCCCACGAGGCCGTGACACCACAGTCCGTGGGCCCACCATGCCCAGGTTCTAAACTCCAACGGCCCCCTCCTGAGCCCCACAGTCTCCTGGGCCCGTGCGGCCCAGCAGCTCACGGTGACGCTGTGGCTTCAACATTCTGGGTACTGTCACCTTGGACTCTGTGGTTCTAAGATCCTGTCACCCGTGACTGTGAGACGGAGGTTGGGGGATTCTCTGGGCCCCGTAGGCCGGGGCGGCTGGGGAACGCCCTACGGTCCCTTGTCAGGGTCTCTGGGGGACTTTCTTCCCCAGAACACCCCGAAGCCGGGAGTCCTGGGAAGTCAGGCCCCCCAGGATTCCAGGGGGAGGTCGTGTCCTAGCCCTGGCCCGGGCGCTGAGCCGGCCCTGTGCCCGCAGCACCCACAGTGCTGGTGGACGTGCAGGAGACGGAGCCGGTGATGCAGGAGGAGATCTTCGGGCCCATCCTGCCCATCATGAGCGTGCGGAGCCTGGACGAGGCCATCGACTTCATCAACCGGCGGGAGAAGCCCCTGGCCCTGTACGCGTTCTCCAACAGCAGCCAGGTGGGCTCGGCACACTGGGGGGAACAGGGGGCTAAAAGGGACACACTGGCCACCCCCCTTTCGCAGCCCTTCTTGGAGGGCTTTAAGACAGCAGATGCCTCAAGTGCGACTATAATCCAGGTCACGTGGTACCACTGCATCCTGCGCAGGGTGCCTGCAGAGGGGACTCAGGCAGGGTCAAATCCTGCCAGGTGTGTGGCCGGCCAGCCATCTGTCCAGGACACCTGGAGGAAGAGGTGCCCTTTTCCATCTGGACTGTCCAGAGGGCTCCCTTTCCCTGGCTGTGCAAAAGTTACATGGGCAAGCAGAGCCCTGTATGGGGTTGGGGGACAGGGCAGAGCTGGGCAGAGCCAGGCTGGTCGTGGTCGGGCCTGAGTGCTATAGCGCAGTGTCCTAACCTTACTGCCATGTCTCAAGGCCAGGGCCTTCCTCCATCTCTGCATCACGGAGGTCAGGAGCACCACGGCACCCTAAACATCACTGAGAAGGCGCCGTCCCCTAGGAAGTGCTTGGTGGGGAGATGATAGCTCAGTAGAGGGTGGAGAAGGGGCAGCCATCGAAGATGCTGGGGCCCCTCTGCCTTCCCCGTGGAAGGGTCGGGCTCAAACCCTCTTCCTGGGTGATTGGAGCCCACTATCCTCTTCCTCCCCCAGGTAGTGAACCAGATGCTGGAACGGACCAGCAGTGGCAATTTTGGTGGCAATGAGGGCTTCGTGTACATGACACTGCCGTCCCTGCCGCTGGGGGGAGTGGGTGAGTCCCTGTCCTCCTCCACCCTGTCCAGCCCCCACCCCCAGGGAAGCTTGGGTTTAGTACCCCAGACCCAGGAAGTCCCTTCACTCACTGCTCAACCTCCATCCAGGTCCTGGGCCTCTCAAGGCCTCAGTTTCCCTATGTGTACAATGGCTCTTGTAAGGGCTTGGCTCTCTCTGAGCCTCCTGCCAGCTGTGGGCTCCTGGTCCGGGCAGTGGGCTGCTGCTGAGGCCGGCGCGCAGGGCTGGGTGGGCTGCCCGGCCTCAGGCCCTCACTGCCTGTGCCCACACAGGCAACAGCGGCATGGGCAGGTACCATGGCAAGTTCTCTTTCGACACCTTCTCCCACCACCGCGCCTGCCTGCTCTCCCACATGGGCCTGGAGCAGCTCAACGAAATCCGCTACCCACCCTACTCTGCCTGGACCCAGCGGATTGTAAGGTGGGCCTTGGGCTCCCGGAGCTGCACCCTGCTGTGAGCATCACCTCCTCACAGCCCCTCCAGACCCCAGACCCTCAGGGCCTCGGACTGGTGGAGCAGAGTCACATGAAGGGAGCTGGGAGGCCACGGAGTGTGACCTGTGTCCCCATCACCCCACCCTTCCCAATTCCAGCCCTCTGCTCTCTTGATCGCGGCTGGTAGGCCCAGTCCTGGAGGCAGTGTCACCCAGACACTGAACAAAGGCGGTGCCTGCCTGTTTCAATCTGGCAACACCAAGCTGTGCAGAGCCTTGTGCCCCTCTGTCCTCCAGCTCCCCCACCCCCTCTGCTCCACCCGGCTCCCTGCCGCTGCCTTCCCAGGGACCCTCCCACACCCATGGGGTCTCTGCAGCCCCCTCGGGCTCCCACGGCGGCCCCATCCACCCGGAAAGCTTGGGTTTGCACCACTCCACTGCTGCAGCTTTACGGGGTGCCCGTGGGCAAGTCCCTTAACTTCTCCAAGCCTCAGTTTCCCTATGTGAAAGTTTCTGGAACCAAAATGGAGTCGCTTAGGTCACATGCTAACAAAACGGAGTCCGGGGAGGCTATGAGGAAGCCTTCACACGTACATGCCTGTAACAGGACTTATCACAAGACATTATTGCACATAGACTGGTGAGACAACATATCACAAGAGCTTCCCCGAGTGCAATGTCCCCGAGAAGATGCTTGTACAGGGACACGGACATAACAACGTCTCCACTGATGAACACACACCAGCTCCTGCAATGAGCCACGATCGATGAACCTTGTTTCAAAGCAGCTTATGTTTACATGGACTTGTCTTTGTCTTTAAAATCTTCCCCTTTGCTGCGACACCCGCTGCCCCGTCATAGCATATGCCGGATTGCATTCCTTTGTGCTCTTCCCAAATAAACTCTTCTGTTCCGGAGAGCCTGAGTGCACTGGCGTCATCACGGCTCACTGCAACCTCACACCCCTGGGCTCAAGTCTCCTGCCTCAGCCTCCTGAGTAGCTGGGACTACAGGCGTGCGCCACCATGCCCGGCTAATTTTTCTATTTTTAGTAGAGACGAGGTCTTGCTCTTGCTCAGGATGGTCTTGAACTTCTGAGTTTAAGCTCCTGAGCTCAAGCGATCCTCCTGCCTCGGCCTCCCAGAGTGCTAGGATTACAGGCGTGAGCCACCGTGCCTGCCCTGAGTTTCCTTTTAGGTGGACATTTATCTTGTAAGATGGGGTTCCCATCTGTCTCTTAGAGTTGGTGCGAGCAGTCAGTGGGTTCTAGGGCCCGGGGGTCCCCACTCTGGGAAACAGCTGAGCTCATCCTTGGGTACCGAGGCCCTGGCTGTGGAGGTGGCCTCAGCCACGCACATCCTAGAGCTTCCCAAGACCATGTTACAGTCTCGAGGTTGTCAGACTCGAGGTTGGCAGCCTCTCCTTGTCCATCAGTCACAGCATCCTGCTGCCAGGAGGCTTGGGGGCGGTCTCAGTGGGGGTCAAGGGTCAGATTCAGCCATAGATGCTGGTTCCACATCTATGTGGTAATTGGCCACAGTCTAGAGTGGCCGATAAGAAAAATGACAATATGGGGTGAGTCCTCCTCCTGCCCCAACCCCAGGCCAGCAGGTTGGTGGGAAGGGGTAGGCCAGGGCCCCAGGAACAGGCTGTGAGGAGAGTGCTGGCGAGGCAGATGGTGCAGGTGGACCTGTGCCCAGTGTGTGGCTGGGCTGGGGGTGCCAGGCCTGGCCGTGGGGAGGGCACTGGGGGCATCTGTGTGGTGACCAGGGCAGCAGCCCCCTGGCAGCACCCACCATGGAGCTGACCAGCTACGATGAAGATGGAGGCCACTGGGGACCAGCACCCAGCCGCACCTCCTGATTTGGGGCACAAGAGAAATCCCGGATTCTTCCTGACACCACGCAGGAGACGGATGACCGGATGACCAAGGGGCCACTTCCTGTCACCACTGCAAATGGGCTCAGGAGTTTTCAATGTGCTCTGGAGGAATATAAGAAGAAATGACACATTCATTACCCTCGAGTGCTGGGGCCTGAAATCTATGCTGTCTATGCCCAGGTTAGAGTCGGGTTGCTGCACAGTGAGTTCGTGAAGGCAGAAATATGGTTTAGTTCACGGATGTGTCCACAACACCCCGGCGGAGCTGGCACACAAGCAGCCTCCAGAATGCCTGTGGGTGAATTAATGAAGGACGTGTGTGCGCACGTGTGTATTGGAGAGGAAGAGGAAGGGAGGGGGGAGACGGCGCTGTCCCACTGTCCTGTCCGGCTTGCTCTCTCTGCACCCCCACCCCCAGCTGACCGCATGAGCCCTTTGAGGACAGGGCTGAGCTGAGCCTGTGCAGTGCTGTCCAGCTGAGGGTGGCAGGGCAGCGGCTGGATACACGAGCTTGCGTCTGGGATGCGAACCGGAGTCATCAGCAGACCGATGGTGTCTGCAGCCATCAGAAAGGGGTGGACAGAGGAGGGAGCCCAGGACTGGGCTCTGGGGCCTCTCACAGCCACAGGCTGTCTGGGGGCCGAGCAGAGCACAGCAGTGTCCTCTCTCCCAGGCCGTAAGAAGCAAGCGTTTTCAGAAGGGTGGAGCGCCGGGCAGACCAGGGAGATGGAGCAGGCTGTCCAGCCCTTGGCGATGTGGGGTAAAAGGCTGCAGGAGGGGTGAGCAGAGAGGGGAGTTGGAGCCCAGGCAGGAGGCCCCACACGCCCTCCTGGGCCAAGCTTTACAGACTCGTGGGCTGGCTTAGGTTCTGACCCCTTTCTGGCCTCAGTTTCCCCAACTGCAGTGAAGAGGTTGGACCCATTGATGTCCACGGTGCTACTGTCCTCTGCCCTCACCCATGCCAGGGGCTGCCCCGTTTCCAGGGCTCGAGCCTGCCCTGCGCCCCTCACTCCGCGCAGCTGCCCTTGACCAGGAGAGAGCCTCGGGCCCACGTCCTGGGCAGAAGCCGAGGCCCAGCGAGTACCGACTCTCTCCAGCGCGCAGCCCGTCAGGGATCGGGGCCAGGGCCAGGGGAGGCCCCTCTGCCTGCTGGGGCTCAGAGGTGGGGCTCGGCCCCCTCCAGACTGTTCACGCTGTCACATGCCTGTCGGTACGTGCAAACACAGGCACATATCCCCAGACATGGGCACACGCACAGACACTCTGTCAGGACCGGGGGCTGCTGTTTCTGAGGCTTCCTGCACCGGCTCCAGGCCCCTCTTCCTGTCTATAAACACTCACCAAAACAGGGAAGCTGGGCCCCAGCCAAGGGAAATGGAACTTTCCAGAGCCCCTGCTGCTGTCCTCCCCAGAGCTGGGGGCCCAGGACCTCCTGACAGGAAGCTCCCTGGTCCCCATCAGTCCCCAAAATAGCCGGGCGTGCTGAGCAGGCCCTTCCCTCCTGAGAGGCTCCCCCCCCCCCCCCCCCCCCCCCCCCGCCCCGAGTCAGCAGTGCCCCACAGCCTGGGTGGCCTTTAGAACAAAGACCCAGGCTTGGGACTGATAAAGCAGGGGTGGCCTGAGACCCCCGCCCTGAGCAGAGCGGGACTGGGGGGCTCACAGACTCCACTGCCAACTGCCTCCACCTCCTGCCCGGGCCTGGGCCAAGCCGTTTGGCCTCCTTGGACCCAGGTCCACACCTGTGAAGCTGAGCCGATGACAGCTCCCTTGGGGCCGGAAGGACTCAATGGCCGTCAGCACGGCCCCATGGTGGTCTCTGCCCTCCTTTTGCTGAGGTTCCAGAGCCCAGGAGGGGACGGCCCCACAGGGAGCTCCCAGCGAGCCCCGGCCCTCTTGGTGCCCCAGCCTCACGCTTCACCCACCCCTCTAGCAACATGTCCAGGTCCCACTGCCCCTAGGGGACGAGGCACAGTCCCCATGAGCCCCGCGCTGAGCGCACAGAGCCCTGCGGGGTGGGGGGCGGGAGAGCCCCGCCACACAAAGAGCTGCGTGTGACCTGAGCGGCTTCAGAGAGGCTCAGCCTAGAGGGACCTGGCCAGCTGGAGTCCCCGGGGCTGGTGGCCTGGCACCTGGAGCAGGGCTGGGCCGGCCTGGGAAGACTCAAGTTTGGTGGTGAAGAGGGCTGGGACCAGAGCCAGCGGAAGGCCCAAGCTCAGGGCCCCAGGGCCTGGCAGACAGTGGGCACTGCTGGCCGGGCTGGCCGGCCCCTGGCCTGGCCTTGCCTCTCTCCTCAGTGACCTCTGCACTGTCCTCAGCTCCTCCCAGCCTGGTGGGAGGGCTGGGTGTGGGGACCTTGCCTTTGTCCTTCCCGGTTTGCCCCTTGAGAGGCAGCAGGGAGAGGGTGCGTGGAGGGGACACCCTGGGTTCCAGCCCCAGTCCTGCCTCCAGAGCTCTGTGTGCCCTTAGTCATTCCGTCAGAGCCTCAGTTTCCACATTTATAAAATGGGTCTGAGGGTCACTTCCAGAACAGCAAACTGAGTCATTTGAGTTATATTGTCCCTAAAAATGGCCAAAAATACTTAATGAAACATTTTGAAATTTTGCTTAAAGTATCAAAAAGCTGTAAAACTGGACCCCATAGGACACACCCTTAGGAAAGGGTGACCATGCCCTTCCGGGAGCTGCAAAGACAGAAGGACATTGCTGAGGTGGTGGAGGGAGGGGACTTGTCATCTGGGAGGTGCATGCCTCAATAGGAACTTTCAGTGGCCTGGGCCGGTGGTGGCCAAAACCAAGTCACCACCCCACTGCTGGCCTACCTAGTAACGTTAAGGAATGTGCCCCCTCTGGGCAGATTCAGCCTGAGGCTCTGCCAGGGTCTCCAGGCTAGACTCCAGGCCCCGGGCCACCGTGGGCTGGACGCCTATGCCGTAAACCCCCTGTACCCAGCAGTCCAGAAAATCCTCTCTGGGGGAGGGTGTCTTCATGCCAGGCCTTAAAGGATCCCTGCAAATAATTTTCCAAGGCCATATGCAGCTCCGCAGCGGGAGCCCTACCTGGACCCTGGAGGCGGGGCTGTCCCTATTCCCAGAGGAGGGACCAAGGGCAAGGACAGGAGCCTGCCTGCTGGACCTGGACTCAACGGGTGCAGCGGCGGCAAGTGGAGAGTAGGGCGCTGCCAGGCGGGGGCGGGGGCACCGGCACTCCGACCTTTGGCTGGACGGACCTCAGCCCGTCCCTGCTGTCTGCCGACTCGACAGGAATGCTTCCTGCCCAGGGAGCTCCGGGCCCATAAATACCCGCCCGTCTAGGAGCTGGACACTCCAGCCCGGCGGCCCGAATCCGCAGGTAAGCACCTCTCCATAAGGCCCCTGCGCCAGCTCAGCGGGGCAAGTGGGAGGGACAGGAGGGCGCAGGGGTCTCCTGGAACCAGACACTCCACTGCTAATTCCTGCGACACTCTCCACTCCCATGTGGGGCCTCAGTGTCCCTGTCCATGAAGCAGGAGCATATTCCTCTTCCTGTGGGGATGTGCCCCGGTGCATCCATCTCCCAGTGTCTGGGCCCCTCTTCTCGACTTGGGAGAAACTTCTCTCAAAAGGAGCAGGAACACCAGCTCCGCAGAGGAAGGCTGGGAGGGCAGCGCTCACCCTCAGAGGAAGGCGCTAATGGAGGGACTTCAGGTGCTAGGTGGGAGAAACCTCCAGAGGGTGCCCTGGAGCTGGGCCGCTGGGGGTGCGGGTGGGACGCAGCTGACACCACCATCTCGCCGCACCTCGTGACAGGCAGCTGCCCTGCGTGGCTTGGACTCCTCAGGCCCCAGGGAGCTCACCACCACCATCCCAGCTCTGAGCACTGGTCCCTGTGTCTGTGCCAGGGTCTTCTAGGTGTGCCCACCCACCAGGTGCTCCAGCCTGCACCGGGATGTGCTCGCTGCCTGTGCCCCGGGAGCCCCTGCGCCGCGTGGCTGTGACTGGGGGCACCCATGGCAATGAGATGTCTGGCGTCTACCTGGCCAGGCACTGGCTGCGGGCCCCGGGGGACCTGCAGAGACCCAGCTTCTCTGCCACGCCCGTGCTGGCCAACCCCGCAGCCGCAGCCGCCTGCCGCCGCTACATGGACCGTGACCTCAACCGCACCTTCACCAGTACCTTCCTCACGTGAGAGCCCTCGCCACCCGGCTGGCCCAGGCAGTTCAGCAGAGTCCCTACCAGAAACTGCCCCTCCAGCCACTCGCAGGGCACTCCCCCACCTTCGCTTCTGCTGCCCCTCTGCTCGTGATGCCCTGGAACTGACAGTTCAGAGAACCTAGATCAATGTCACCTCCTCCAGAAAGCCCTTCCTGACCATAGGCTGAGCCAGGCCCTTCTCTGGGTTCCCCAGACCCAGAGCTTCCCTCAGATCAGCCCCAGAGGCTGCTCACCTGTCCTGTGCCCCCAGCTGCTGTTCATGCCTTCCTCCAAGGGGTATTCACTGAGCCCCACCTCCAGTCCAGGCTCTGATCAGTTCGGTGACAGAATGGGGAGCAAGACCAAGGTGTTGGCTTCAGCTTGCTGGGGAGACAGAGGAAGAGCTCAGCAACCACAACCCAGGAGGCTCAATGCAGGGGTGGGGGCTACACAAAGCATGGAACCTGGCCAAGAGCAGTCAGGGAAGGCTTCCTGGAGGAAGTGGTGTCTCAGCCAATCCCCAAAGGGTGAGTAAAAGCTAGCCAGGTGAAGAGAGGTGAGGAGTTTCCAGTGCAAGGCCCAGGAAGAGCAAAGGCCTGGGGGTGAGACCAGCATGGTGTTCGGGCAGTGTGGCTGGAGTGAGAGCAGCTGGAGTGAGAGTGGGAGAGGCTTGGACTTCATGGGGAAGTTGGGAGCCAGTGAGGGCCACAAACAGCAGTGAGCGCAGCCAGGCTTTCCCTTGCTCTGCTCTGAGTGTTTCCTGCGGGGCCTCCTGCCGTTAAACCACTCGGCTGACTGGGACTGTGGGGGACCTGTATCCGCCATTCCTGTCCCTACAGTACGAGGGCCACCCCAGATGACCCATACGAGGTGACAAGAGCCCGAGAGCTAAACCAGTTATTGGGGCCCAAAGCCTCGGGCCAGGCCTTCGACTTCATCCTTGATCTGCACAACACCACCGCCAACGTGGGCACCTGCCTCATCGCCGATAACGCCCACAACGTCTTTGCCATGCACCTGTGCCACCACCTGCAGGTGGCCCCAGCCCCCCAGCACACAGCCCCCAGAGGGCAGAGAGAGGGAGGCGGGGAAGGGGTCAGAGGGGATGGTGCCCCTCTGCTTGGCCCCTTTTCCCTGGGCCTAGTTTCCCCTGGGCTCCAGTCCTCCAGGCCCTCTAGAACCCCAGCCCCCAGCCAGAGGACAGACCAGGCCAGGCGGGTGGTGCCCTGTGCTTCCTCCATGCTCCCTGACTCTGCCTCAGTTTCCCCTCCCAAGTAGGCCTAGGGTCCTAACGCTCCTCCCACCCTCAGCTGCAGAACCCGGAGCTGTCCTGCCGGGTCTTCCTGTACCAGCAGCCGGGGGAGGAGAGCTACGCCATGCACTCGGTGGCTAAGAATGGAATAGGTGGGCCGCCGGGGGGGGGGGGGGGGAGTGGGCGGAGCCAGGGGACGGAGGGGGTGGGCCCAGGGTCTGGGGGCAGGTCCAGGGTCCAGGGGTGGGTCCTCTCTGAGGAGGGCCCTAACATCTGAGGCCAGGCAACTGTCCTGGGCGCCTGCCTCACCCCTACCCTCCGGGTCCCCAGGCCTGGAGCTGGGCCCCCAGCCTCAGGGCGTGCTGCGGGCCGACATTTTCTCCCGGATGAGGGCCCTGGTGGCCGCAGCTCTGGACTTCATCGAGCTCTTCAATCAGGGTGAGAGCCGGGGGATTTGCGGGAAACTGAGGTCCAGAAAACAGCCCACCTGGCTCAGGGGCCAGGGCGCCAGGCTCACGTGGCCCCACAGCCCACTCTGTACGTAGCCTGGCGGGAGCGAGGGGCTCACGCACCCAGCCTCCCGCACAGGCATGGCCTTTCCTGCCTTTGAGGTGGAAGCCTACAGGATTGCGGGCACCGTGGACTTCCCACGCACCAAGGACGGGGACCTGGCAGGCACCGTGCATCCTCAGCTGCAGGTGTGTGTGTGTGTCTGGGGGTGGGGGGGTGGGGGCTACAGATTTCGGGGGCCACAGCCCTGGGGATGCCAGGGAAAACGGAGTCCCAGCGGAACCAAGCCTCCCACAGGGTCACCAGCATCTCAGGTTCAGGAGCGGGACAGGAAACTGGGCTCCGTCCCCCACCCCTGCCCTGCCCCCACTGCTTTCCCTGAAGCCTCCACACTCAGCCCCTGGCGGCTCCTGTGGAGGGCAGCCTCCCCCTGGCTGCAGAAGGCAGAGCGAGGGAGGGATGTGGACCAGTCATGACCCAGTTTACCCGCTTGGAGGTGCAAATACAGGGCTCTCTCCCTGTTTTCCAATATTTTCCACGAGCCTCCTCGTGCCTGTCAGCACATTGTCCGGTGCCTTTCTCTCCAGGCCTTCCCTTCCTGAATGCTCCAGGATGGGGCAATCCTGCTTTGGTACCTGGGGGAGAACTGGCAGCCCACTGGCGGCTGCTCTGTTTGTTGCCACACGAGGTCGCTGTTGGGTAGAGTCTCGTGCAGTCCCGTGGCCTTTGTTCCCTGCAGTTTTATTTGGGGGTGTTATCTTACTTGTAATGACATTATGGTGGAGGGAGCACCACCGTCCTTTCAGTATTAAGGGCTAGAGGGTCTTAAGCCAGCCCTGCCCATCTACCTTGCTGATGTGAAGTCATAAGTCATTTTGGATGGTTTCTCCTATAATTTTAAAATTTATTTAAATAAAGTATTATATTGTACTTACTGTATGCCAGATACTGTTTTAATTACAATTAACCCATTTAATTGAAGCCTCAGCATGATAGGAGGAAATATTACCATCCCCATTTTACAGATGAGAAAGCTGAGAAACAGAGAGGTTAAGTGACCTGCTCAAGGTCACATGTTAGCGAAGATTTGAACCCAGGCTTTGATATCTGCGCCCATAACCGTAGGCTCCACCCCACAATGACAAACATCTTTCCGAGGTGACTGGTGTCTCCATCTCTAAACACAGAGCAGGCTGGTATCTCGCCAGCCCCCAACACGTGGATGGAGGAGGGGACGGGTGACGGGCAGAGGCCCTGAGTGAGGGGATCTTGTGGGTGCTGAGCTGGGGTCGGGGCAGAGGTCGGCCCCAGCAACCTTGGCCTTTGGCTGTCTTCCCAGGACCGAGACTTCGAGCCGCTGCAGCCCGGTGCTCCCATCTTCCAGATGTTCAGCGGCGAGGATGTGCTCTATGAAGGGGAGTCCACCGTGTCCCCCGTGTTCATTAATGAGGCCGCCTACTATGAAAAGGGCATTGCCTTCATCCAGGCGGAGAAGCTCACGTTCTCTGTGCCCGCCCTGCCCTCACTGACCCCCAACCCCACCCCGGTTCCCTAACCCAAGCCACACCTGCCCAGCCTCAGCCTTCCCATCTGAACAGTGGGTCCCCAGGCACAGTTCTAAGCCCAGAGGCCCCTTTTGCCACATGCTGTGCACCTGCCTGGCCCCCTAACCGCAGGCGTCAGTCTCCCACCCTGTAAAGTGGATAATACAGTCCGTGGTCTGTGTGCCCTGTCCTGCACGGCCCCTCTCTGTGGGGGAACGAATGGAGGAAGAGAGGATCTGGGCAGGTCTGGCCAGTGCGGCCTTAGACATGCTGCGCGTCCTGGGGCTGGCGGTGTGGAGGGGGACTGTCTTGGAGCTGGCAGGGGGGCTTTCAGAGGAGGCCACAACCCAGAGGAGGCTCCCAACCCATGTGCCTGTCCGTGTGTTCTTTGGGGTATGTGTGCATTTTTCCACATTCATGTGTTTCTGAGAGCCTCAGGACCTCGGTGTGCTGAGGGGATCCGTGTGTGGCCGGGTGCACAGCCCAGGCGGGCGTCTGCAGTTGCGCCTGCTGCCGTGGCGGCTCAGGGGAGTCAAGGCTCGGGGCTACCGCCGGCCAAGGCTCTCCCCAGCCAGGACGACTGCCCAGCGCAGAGATGCAGGGAGGAGCTGCCTTGGGTGGGGCAGAGGCAGGTCTCATTGGGGAGCTGCAGCTCCTGTCCACCGTCTCCACCATCCCCAGGACGCCCCACATTGGCATTAGGGGAGGAACCTGCTGGGGTCCCCTCAGACCTGACTCAGGCACCTGCAGGGTGTTCACAGCACGACACACTAGGCAGGGCCGGGCTGCAGCCTCACACTGCCCACACCTGCCCGAACCCAGCAGGCTTGGGCTGGACAGCCGGGGCCCAGAGCCCCCTCCTCTCGAGACATCCCTCCCTGGACCCTGACACCCCCGCCCGGCCCATCCGTTTCCCCGCGGCCATGGCTGCCACACGGCCTCCTGGTATCGAGCAGTGAGATGAGAAGGTGTGAAGGATATGGGGCACCAGGGACGGGCTGGCAGGCAAGATGGATGAGGGGCAGGAAGGGCAGACCAACAGGGAGGGGTGCAGGGGGCAGGCCTGTGCGTGGGGCGGGGGTGTGTGTGCTGTGCCCACTGTGTCTGTGTGGCGAGTCCCTGTGCACAGGGGCTTGTGTGTGTGTGCGCCTCCATGGTGACAGGTCTGCAGGCTTCCGAGTGCATGTGGGTGCGTGTGGGTTGTCGTGTCCGTGTGCTTGTGTGCATGTGTGTGTTTCCCATCACACACACACGCACACACACACATGTCAGGAGCCAACAGAACTCCAGGCTGGCCCGCCCCTGGGTGTCTCGGCTGAGGAGGAACCACCAAGGCTGGTACGGATCCCCCAAGCTCCTCCAGCACCTCTTCCTTCCCAACCATCACACTGGGAGTCCCAGGACAGGGCGGCACAGCCGCATCTCACCGGGTGGCCCCTCGGGGCTGCTGGGATCCTCCATCTCGTCCTCAGAGCTGATGGCAGCCTTTCCCCACACAGCTGGGCGTGGGTCTGTGCCAGGGGTCGGCCCTCTTCCCTTTGCAAGGCCCTGGGGCCAGCCCACCCTCTCCCTGTGGGCTCTCAGCCAGCTCTGCGGGCTGCAGTCTGGGGCGTAGGGGACTGAGCCACGGGCATCCCAGAGCTGCAGGGAGGAGAAGGTCAGTCCCTGGCAGGGGGCGCCAGGAGAGCCCCGAGCACCACACTCAGACAAGCAGCCCCTCCCACCCTCGGCCCCCACACCCCGTTTTAGGGATCAGAGCCCCTGCCAACCCAGTGTCCCCAGCACAGGACTCTGGAGGAGGTGTGGAGTGGCCCAGCTGGCCTTGTGGTTTCTCCTATAATTTTAAAATTTCTTTAAATAAAGTATTAAATTATAAAGTATGCCTGGGTGCTCCGGCCTGGGGTGTTCCCTCCCAGACGGGGCTGACTTGTGGTGTTCCAGACAGATGAGCCACTCAGGGCCATTTGGGAAGGGTCAGATGGCCAAGGGCACTCTCAGCCAAGGGGTGGCAGCAGCTGAGGGGGAGCCCACCCCCACGCCTTCCTGACCAGCGATCGGCACGTCCTCTGCATGCCCGGCCCCAGGACGGCGGGGCAGCCTGGGGAAGGTGCTCGCGGGGCTGGTGAGAATGGACAGGCCCCCGGCAGAGCCGACACCCACCTCCGACCTGGGCCAGCCTCGGAGCTTCCGCCCGCAGCTCCAGGCAGGGCTGGACTAGGCCATCCCAGGCAGAAGAGATTATGCGCTTAAGCCAGTTGAGGAAACTGAGGCACAGAGACTGTAGACACCTGCCAGTGTCGTTGCACAGCTCATCGGGCCCAGCTGTCAGGAGGACCCGGGCTTCCGGCCGCTCTGACACCACTCACTGCCGCCCGCCCGTGTTTCCTGCTCCGACGTCCTGGACAGCTTCACGCTGGGTGCCTCCGGCAGCCGCCCCAGGTCAGGGGTCTGAATCCTGGTGGGAGGGCACTGCCTCTGCCATTTAGCCCTGGATCTGATGCCACCACTGCTGCCTCCCAAAGTCCCAAAGGCACCGAGGGCCCAGCCCCTGCGGACACCCAGCTGTCTCTGTCTCCAAGATGGGCCCCACCCCCATGCCTGGGCCCATTGATCAGGAATGGCTGGGGGCTCTTGGCTAGGGAGGGAGGGAGGATGAGGAGGGAGGAGAAGTGGCTTTGCAACGTCAGAACCTTCCCACCTGCCCTCCTCCCGTGCAGCGCCCGCCCCAGAGCTGGACAAGCCCAGCTGGTGGCCTCGGACAGCACAGTCTGACAGTGGCTTGGAGAAGGATCCCTGCACGCGCCAGAGCCATCGTCTCACCTGCGGAGACCAAGTGTCCCGCTCAAGTGGGAAAACCACGACGTGGGGACGTGGATGGAAGGTGATCAAGGAGGCAAGGACAATC
Organism: Eulemur rufifrons; assembly: GCF_041146395.1. Classification (NCBI taxonomy): domain Eukaryota; kingdom Metazoa; phylum Chordata; class Mammalia; order Primates; family Lemuridae; genus Eulemur; species Eulemur rufifrons. The sequence goes on from NC_090988.1 coordinate 101,042,423, forward strand.
CTGCCAAGAGCCTGGGGACTGCGTGAGGCCTCAGGGCTGCCCTGCTGTGCTGAGTGGACCAGGACACCAGGAAAGGCAGCCACCCTCCCAGCAAGTGGGGGTCCTGCGGCAGCCACAGCCCAGCGCCAGCTGAGCAGCGTTTCTCCCGGAGCCGGACATCCTGTCTGTTCCCATGGCAGGTACGGGCAGCCGGGGTGGCCTTACAGGTGGGCTCACGCCTCTGGGTGGGCGGGGCAGGGCAGGAACTGAGGAAGCCCCACTGACCCAGGCCCTGGGCAGAGGGTGGGGCGGGGGCACCCCAGGCTGAGGCGGCAGATCGCGTGAGGGCAGGGCTGAGGGACTCACTGCCACCCAGGTGCAATTGTGGGGCTGCCGAGATGGGGGACCAAGCCATTCCTGGGAGATGAGGGCCTCAGCCATGTGTGGATGTGCGCCTGTGGGCACACTCTCTGGGCCTCAGCCCTTGCAACATCAGAGTGGGGGGCTCGACTAGAAGCCCTGACTCCCTTCCACACCTGACACGCCGTGCCTCTGGGGAATTGTCATCTCTGCACCCCGAGGGACTGAGCAGAGGACAGGCCCCTGCCCAGAGTTCCTGAAAGTGCTGAGGGGTGGGCCAGAGAAGACTTCCGAGCTAGCGGCCACCTACAAAGCCCCCAGGCCGAGTGAAGCCACAAGCCCCTGCGCTTGGGACCCATCACCATGGACCCTGGGGGCTGGCATTGGCTGCCGGGACAATGTTGTACCTGCCCCAGTGGGGCAGCTGAGTGACAGGCAGTCGTCCCTCTGATAGCCTGGCCACAGGTGGTGGGGGACATCGGCCCTTCTGTCCATCCTGCCCTAGGGTCCTCAGACCTGATGTGGCTCATCCCTCTCAGAGGGACCCTCCCGCTCCAGACTGCAGAGTCCCAGGGGCTGTAGTGAGGTGCCACTTCTCACACGTGGGTCCCAGCGCTGCCTAGGACACGGCCACAGGCCCTGGGCTCCACCCTCTCACCAGGCGCCTACTGAGTGCCAGCTCCGGCCAGCCATGTCCATCTGGCAGCACGTTAGGTGCTCTAGCCCCCAGGGGTCTCCTCCCGCCGCCCGTGTGTCCCTCCGTCCGTCTCCCAGCACCGGCCAGGGGATCCGCGCTTCTGCAGTCATGGAAACGCCCACAGCCACTGGCTGGCGGCACTGCTGGAAATGAAACCTTGTCCCCCGACCCCTGCCCCCGTGGCTTCCATGTTCCACGTCCTCCACCCCTGATGTGGCTGCTATACAATAATAGTTCTGTTTTTCAGAAGTTTTTTCCATTTAAAAATTTTTAATTGTGGTAAAATATATTAATACACAGCACAGAATACACCATCCTAACCATTTTTAAGTGAATTAAGTACTTTCACACGGTTGTGCAACCTTCAACACCATCCGTCTCCAGAACTTCTGGCATCTTGCGAAACTGACACTCTGTCCCCATTAAACAGCTCTCCCTGTCCTCCTCCCCCGCGCCTGGCAGCCACCATTCAGCGTCTTCTCTCTGAATCTGACCTCCCTGGGTACCTGGCGGAATCACACAGTTGTCCTTGTGTCTGGCTTGTTTCACTTAGCGTAATGTCCTCAGGGTTCGTCCATGTGGCAGCATGTGTCGCAATGTCCTTCCCTTTTAAGGCTGAATGATACTGCTCCACTGTCCGTGTACAGCACGCTCTATCGAGTCACCCCTCGGTGGACACGGCTGCGTCCACCTTGTGCTATTGCGAATATGCCGCTGCGAACACGGTGTACAAATATCTGTTAGGTTCCTGCTTTCCATTCTTTTGGGTGTAGACCCAGCAGTGGAGTTGCAGGATCACACAATGTTTCTATTTCTCGCGCTTTGAGGAACCACCGTGCTATTTGCCACGGTGCTGCTCCGTCTACACCCCACCCGCAATGCACAGGGCTCCGGTTCCCACGTCCTCACCAACGCTGTGATTCCAGCATCTTTTCCTTTCTAATCGCCGTCCTAATCCGTGAAAAATGGTATCTCACTGTGGTTAGGATTTTTTTTTTTTTTTTAACCAGAGAGTAGAGGATGGCAAAAGTTTTGGCCAAGGCTTGTACCAGGATCAAAAGACAGGTCTGTAGAAAAGAGTAGAGACCAGAGAACAAGGTGTGAGAGTGGCAGGCAGGGTCTGGGCAGGTTCTCAAGGTCGGGGGGCATGATTTGTGGTTCGCAGGGCCTCCTCTCAGCTCGGCTCTCCTTAACCGCACCGGCAGCAGGGTCTCCATGGACCCCCAGCCCACTCCATCTCATGTGTGTCATCTAGAGCAAGTGTCGTTTAGGAAAGGCCCACTGTGCACCTGACCCCATGTGTGTTGTCACTAATCCTCACGTCGGTCCTGTGAGGCAGGGATTAGGAACCCCTGTGACAGATGTGGAAACTGAGGCTCCAGGAGGTGAAACAATTTGCTCCAGGCCACACAGCCACAGGATGGCTCAAAAATTCTCTGGGGAGCAAGGCAGGCCCTGTCTCCACCCTCAAGGAACTTGCTGGGAAAAAGACTTTAAGCGAGTATTTGCCTCATGGAGTAATGCTGAGGGCTGGGGTACTACCGGAACACAGGGCTGGCAGTCAGGGAGGGCTTCCTGGAGGAGGAGGCATTGGGGGAGGGCAGCCTGAAGGACAAGAGCTGGCTGGATGATGAGTAGGGGTGGATGAGGTGGTCAGGGGCCCACACTTTTGTCATCTCTCCCCAGCCTTCCTGTCTGCCGGCCTTGGCGTCCTTGCACCCTCAGACACCTGCACCCTACCCATGACCAGCCGCAGCTGGGAGCCCTCACCGGGGACGCCGTTCCCATCAGGCCCTTGTGCCAGCTCCACTGGGGCCCATGCCGTGACTGAGCCCGCTGGGCAGGGCCCCAAGAACCCACGTGTGTCCAATGTGACGGTTCAGCTGGAGATGAGGCCTCTGTGGGAGGAGTTCAACCAGCTGGGCACAGAAATGATTGTCACCAAGGCGGGCAGGTGTGAGCAGCGGGAACAGGGAGGGGCCAGGGCTGGGGCTGTGTCCGGGAGGCTGAGCGCCCCCCTCCCGCAGGAGGATGTTCCCCACCTTCCAGGTGAAGATCCTAGGCATGGACACGCTGGCCGACTATGTCCTGCTCATGGACTTCATCCCGCTCGACGACAAGAGATACAGGTCAGGCACCGGCGGGGCAGCAGGCTCAGACTCCAGGTGCGGAGCCCAGGAATCAGACCCTGCTGTGCTCCAGGCCGTACCCGGCTGAGCAATGCCAGGGATGGCCGGCCCGGCGCCATAGCCTGATGACAGGAGGGAGCCCAGCTCAGGGCAGCCCACAGCCTCACATGGGCTGTCTGGGCGGGTGGGGTGGTCCAGCCGGGGAAGCAGGGATCACCCTCACGCCCACTGGCCAGATGCAGCCACTGGGATCACAGGGCCCGACAGTATTCTCTGAGCCTCTAGTTCCTCATCTACGTGACGTCCACCAGGCCAGGGGGACAGTGGTGGAGTCAGCGATGGCCCCTTCACCCCCATCTTGCTCAGGCTTGGCTCCAGGCCGGTACCCCTTTCCACCTCGCTCTGCTCCCCAGGTACGCCTTCCACAGCTCGGCCTGGCTGGTGGCAGGCAAGGCGGACCCGGCCACGCCCGGCCGCGTGCACTTCCACCCCGACTCACCAGCCAAGGGTGCCCAGTGGATGCGCCAGATCGTGTCCTTCGACAAGCTCAAACTGACCAACAACCTGCTGGATGACAACGGCCACGTGAGGCCCGGGCCGCAGTGGGGAGGGGCTGGGCCAGGCCAGGAGCGCTGGGGCCTGATTGTGAGGAAGCCTGGAGCCAGGGCGGGCCGGGCCGCGGTGCCCAGCGGCCTCGGTGCTCGGCACCTCTGCCCTCTGCTCATGGCCAAGGCTGGGGCCAAGCTCACTTGGCTGGAGCTGGACACAGAGAGGGCTGTCCAGCCGGTGGGAGAGTGGGTGGGGGGAATGTTCCAGCAGATATTGTCCTCCCCGAGGAGAGGGAAGACAATGTATGGAATGCCCAGCATGGGCCAGGCCCGTTGTAGGTGCCAGAACACAGCGCTCTTGACACTGGTCAAAGATCCCTGCCCTCCCAGGGTTCACATCCCGGGTAGGGGCAGATGGTAAGCCCAGAACCCAGAAAGACGCTGTATACTAGGTCTCAGATGGTGACAGATGCCAAAGAGAAAAAGGAAGTAGGGAAGGGGGCGAGACAGAGGGTGGCTGTTCCTTTCAGGGAGCTTAGGAAGCTGATGAGGTGACATCTGAACAGACCTGTGTGTGGGGGAGCCTATGTATGTCAGAGGGGGAGCCATTCCAGCCAGAGGGGACAGCAAGTGCAAAGTCCCCAAGGCCAGAGAATGTTGGGCCAGTTAGGGGAGCTGCTAGGAGCCTTGTGTGGCTGCTGTGGAGCGAGGAGGGGCAGTGGGCTGGGGGCAGAGCACCCGGAGATGGCCGGGCTGATGGTGCAGGGCCAGTGGCGGTGGCGAGGACTCTGGCTTTAACCATGCAGCCGGGAGCCACGGGAGGGTCCAGAGCAGGGGCTACCTGGTACAGCCTGCTGGGCAGCTGTGTGGAGCAGGCACAGAGGGGCAAGGTGGAGGCAGGGAGGCCAGCCAGGAGGCGGCCGAGGAAATCAGGTGACAGAGGACAGTGGCTGGCTGGCCACTGGAGACAGCAGGGTGGCAGAGGTAGTCCGATTCTGGATAGTTCCAAAGGGAAAGCTGACAGTTGGGGTGGGGGTGTGAGAGAAGGCGAAGCGGCAAGGATGCTCAAACACAGAGGGGCCTTGGACACAGAACTGCAGCCTCCCAAGTCCGGGTCCCGCACTGCCATGAAAGGAAGAGGGTGGCAGGCCCAGGGCAGCCTCTGCCGGGAGAGAAAGGCTGCGGCCCCAGAGAGCCTGCTGCCGCCGCCGCGCCCTGCACACCCGCCCCGTGCCCCCCACAGATCATTCTCAACTCCATGCACCGCTACCAGCCCCGTTTCCATGTGGTCTTCGTGGACCCACGCAAGGACAGTGAGCGCTACGCCCAGGAGAACTTCAAGTCCTTCATCTTCACCGAGACACAGTTCACAGCTGTGACTGCGTATCAGAACCACCGGGTGGGTCGGCCCCAGCTCGTGACGCACCAGCTGCCAGCCCACGTCATGGGGTGGAGACAGCGGCGGGGCCTCTCCTCTCTGCCCCGGCATCTGCCCACGGTCATTCCCCTGCCTGCCCACCCAGCGGCTCCACAGTTCCTGGGCCAAGGGCCTGGGCTCCAGGGCCTCCCGACTGGGGGGTCCCGGGAGGACATGGTGGCTGAGCCTGGCTCAGAGCCAACCCATAACGGCACTTTCTCCTCTGTAGATCACCCAGCTGAAAATCGCCAGCAACCCTTTTGCCAAAGGCTTTCGAGAGAGTGACCTGGACTCCTGGTACTGTCTGGCCCCTGACGTGCTGCCCAGCTGCCCTCTCCGGCCCCCGTCCCCGGGCATCTCCTGAGGCCCCAGCTCCTGACCCTTGTGTCAGGGTCATGCCCTCTGACCTGTATGGCCCACCATCTGGCTCTGCCCATGATCCCTGGCCTGGGTTCTCCCCTTGGGCCCCATCCCATTCCTGATCGGCCCATTTGCAGGCCTGTAGCCCCGCGGCCCCTGCTTGGTGTCCCAGCCCGGAGTCGCAGCAGCCTCAGTCCCTGTCTCCTGAAGGGCGCCCCAGAGAAGGAGAAGGGTAAGGCCCCAGGTCTGCAGATGTGGTGGGACTAAGGCCCGCACTGTGGGCAGGAAGCAAGGGGATAGGGCCACAGAGCATCCAGGAAGGGCCTTCAGCGAGCTCAGCAAACCCACTGGCTACCTGTGTGGACACAGAGGGGGAGGCAGAGATTCCTAAGACAACATGGGGCCCAGAGCAGAGAGAACAGGGTAGAGACAAGGTGCTGAGAGCAGAAATAGGCGGTGCCAGGAGGGCTTCCTGGAGGAGATGGCTCCCTAGCTGGGCCTTGGGTGACTAGGAAGGGTTTGGACAGAGGGAGAAAGTGGGTAAGGCAGAGGGAGACAAGGGCAAAGGCTGGGAAGTAGACAGCTTGGGGCAGGAGGAGCAGGGAAGGGGACAGGGCAGGTCTGGGATGGGGGCTCAGAATGTGAGGGGCGGCCTGGGGTCCACTCAGACCATTTCCCTCGTCAGGCCCCAACAGGGCTTCAGCCTCTACCTCCAGGACCCCTGCCCAGCTCCACCATCAGCTGCTGCCCCCACCTGATGCCCTGCTGGCCCCAGCTACCTACAGGCCCCTTACCTACCAGGACCTATACCCTGGAGCCCCAAGACACCTGGGCACCCCAAGGGCCCGACCGGCACCATACCCCCTCCCCAGCATCCAGGCTAACAGGGAAGAAGGAGGCCTGCCCTTCCCAGCTGGGCTGGGGCTCCTGGCCCCCACCACTGTGTGCCTGGGGCCTGGCCAGGACTCTGGGTGATGGTGGAAGCCCTGTGGAAGCCATCCTACCCTGGACCCATGTGTGAATTGGCCTCTGCCCCACCTACTTCAGCCCCACCTCTGCAGAGACACCCCCCCCACCTCTTCCCAGTGGACCCTCCTCTCCCAAGGAAAACAGGGTAGGTGGAAACCCAGAGAGGGAGGCACCCGCCCAGAGTCACAGCAAGGCTGGGACGATGCCAAGCTTGGAACCAGGCCTCCTACACCCCAACCCCAGAAACCATTAATGCTGTGCCCTCCTGCCTTGGGGGTGATTCCCCCAAACTCTGCTTTACTTCCCTACACATTAAACCATTTGGCATGAGTGGTCAGAGCGCTTCTGTCCTCAGGGGTCAGGGGGCGGCCTCAGGAACTCCAGACCCGAGACAGTCCCATCAGCCCTGTAGGCATCTCAAAGCTCTGTCCGGTGCTGTCCATATCCCTGTGAGCGCACGTGATAGTAAAAGGTAATGACATTAGCCGTGTGGCAGGGCTGCATTTAACCTGTGAAGGGGACTGGGGTCCTGCTCCCTGCTTTGTGTGTCCAGATGAGGACCAAAACTGCTGCACAGAGAGGCACAGGACCTGTTCAAAATCACACAGCGAAGCTGCCATATTTTAGTGTTGTGTGCAAGGCTGAGTCATCTGATCCTGAATGGCCAGGGTCCACAGAGGGGTGCAGAACCACGATAAGCCGTGACCACAGGGGCCAACGCAGGGACGGGGAGGGGAGGGACTTGGGAATCTGATCATGATTTGAGGGAGGAGGGGAGAAGAGCTCTGGACCGCGGAAAAGGAGGCCAAAGGCCTGGGGCTGGAGTCGGTCCGATGGAGCCTGCCAGAGGACAAGACGGGGGCGACGCGCGCCACCCAGCGGAACCAGGAGAGAGGGCGCGGAAGGAGGGCCGGGCCCTGCATCCTCTCGCGGACCGGACCCGACCTCGGCCTTCAGGAGGGGGCGCGCCGGTGGGACCCCGACTCTGCACGTCCTGAAGCAATTCCTGTGAGCCCCTCAGGGAAGGGACTGACGCGGGCGGGAGGAGGATGGGCGCCCGGTGGGGCGTCAACAGCCAAACACCGCAGTGCCCGAACCCGGTGGTCAGAACGGCAGAGTCGGGTCACCAGGCGCTTCGCCGCCCGAGCCCGGGGACACATTCGCCCGCTCGGCTCCAACCACCTTCCCAACAGGCCCCGCCCCCGCCGGAAACCCAGCCCGCTGGGCACGCCCCTTTCGCGCACGCCCCTTCCGGCCACGCCCCCGGTCTGCACCTCTCGGGCGTCCCAAGGAGCTAAAGCTCTGGTCCGGGTCCCCCAGGACAAGCCCCAGACTCCTCGATTGCTTCCAAGGTGTCCCCCGCCCCACGGCCATCTCACAGTAACGCTGGCTCTGGCTCCCGCGCAGGCGCCCCCCGCCCTCTCTCCCGAGGGCCGCTTTCCGTCCCCCCGGAACCCCGCTTCAAGCGGACCCCGCCCACGGGGCGTGTCCTGCCGGGCAGGCTCGGCCCTCGGCCCGCCCAGGTCCCCGAGGCCGCGGGGGCGAGCGCGCTGCCCCTCCCCTTCCTGGCCGTTGGGCGCCCGCGGTGTCGCGGACATGCCGCCCGACTGCCTGTCGGCGGAGGGCGAGCGGCGCTGCCGGCAGCTGCTGGCGGGGGCCACGGCCCGGCTCCGCGCGCGGCCCGCGTCAGCCGCGGTGCTCGTGCCGCTCTGCTCCGTGCGCGGGGTCCCCGCGCTGCTCTACACGCTGCGGTCCAGCCGCCTGGCCGGGAGGCACAAGGGGGACGTCAGGTACAGCGACCGTGAACTCCGTCCTTCAGCCGGAGGACGCCGAACCCCGGAGACGGCAGGGACCCTGGGCGAGGCGCCCCGCCTCTCCGAGCCTCAGTTTCCGCCTCTACAAAATAGGCCTGGGGAGACCCTATCGCTCTCGGGCTGCGGCGAGGCGTCGGACCCGTTTCCCTCCACGCCCCTCAAGGCGCGTCCTGGCGGGCACCACCTCGGGCCGGGACTCCTCGGAAAGGTGTCCCCTCTCTAAGAAGGCAGGACTCGGCCCCTGCCTGAGTGTGGACAGAGTCGGGCCGGAGCCGAGGACGCACGCGGGGCGGGCCAGGTGACCTCCGGCCCTGGCCCTGCCCCGGCGGGAATCAAGGACACCCTGGGGTCAATATCAGCGCCGCTGGGGCCACCATAGGCAAAATTTGGGTGCCTGAGCTCCAGGATCTTCCTGTCCCTGCTGCCTGACCCTCCTATCCTGTGCTGCCCAGGGCCTCTGTCCCTTACCCCATCGCTCAGTGCGGTAAACTGGCCTCCAGGGATCATGTGGCTTGCCCAGGCCTCACAACAAACTAGGGGCAGAGGCAGAGGATGCTTAGGTGGGTCACTGGCCCCTGCCACTACTGACACCCCTACTCCACCAAGGGGTGGCCTCACAAGCCCAAGGACCAGACTCCCTGTGCCTGTTCAGTTTCCCAGGCGGCAAGTGCGAGGCAGCTGACCCGGATGTGGTGCACACAGCCCTGCGGGAGACCCGGGAGGAGCTGGGCTTGGCCGTGCCTGAGGAGCAGGTGTGGGGCACGCTGAGGCCTGTGTATGACACGGTGAGCCACCTGGCCCTGAGGCCACCCCACCCCATTCACTCACTCTGTGCTTGCCTGGGCTGATCCCAGACCCAAGGGTCAAGGAAAGGGGTCATGGACTCCCACAGGCAAAAAGTGCGGAGGAGTGCCAGGTACACGCCTGGCAGTCACTTGTACCATCCCCATGCCCCCTGGGGGAGGGGACAGAGGAGGCTGTGGTCTTGAGATGGACATGGCCCAGGGTGAAGGGGTGAGCCAGCTCTGCTCAGTTTGCTGGATGAGGGTTGGGGAAGGCTTCATGAGGTGGGCAGGGATTGAGCTGGGGCTAGAATGACAAATGAGAGATTTTAGATTCTGTGCCTCCCTGACTGCTTGCCCCCCTCCCAGCAAAAGGCCACCGTGGTGCCAGTGCTTGCTGGTGTGGGCCCACTGGATCTCCGGAGCCTCAGGCCCAACCCTGAGGAGGTGAGTGGGGGTACAGTATGGGGCCCAGACTGTCCCATGGTGGGAGGCAGCAGCGGCCATCCTTTGGCTACCTTCTCTCTGCCTCCTGCCCACAGGTGGATGAGGTGTTTGTGCTGCCCGTGGCCCACCTGTTGCAGACACAGAATCAGGGCTACACTCACTTCTGCCGGGGCGGCCACTTCAGCTACACGCTCCCTGTCTTCCTGCATGGACCACACCGGGTCTGGGGGCTCACGGCTATCATCACCGAGCTCACCCTGCAGCTGCTGGCACCTGGCACCTACCAGCCCCGCATGGCCATCCCCGCCGAGCTGCGGAAAGGCTGAGGGCTGCCCCTAAGCAGCCCAGCCTCTGCCTCCACCCTGCTGGGCCGGCTCCACTCTAGGATTGAATAAAGGCCTGCGCGCTCGTGCTCACTGCAGCATTACTCACAGTAGCCAAGAGATGGAGGCAGCCTGAGTGCCCGTCATCAGATGAGAGGATAGAGAAAATGTGGTGGACACACACAGTGGAGTACTATACAGCCTCTGAAAGAAGGAAATTCTGTCGTTTGTGACAACATGGATCAACATGGATATTATGCTAAGTGAAATAAACCAGGCACAGAAAGACAAATACCACATGTTGTCACTTTTACATGGAATCTTAAAAAGTTCAACTTAGAGAAACAGAGTAAAATGGTGGTTGCCAGAGGCCGGGGGGCGGGTTGGGAGTGGGGAAAAGGGAGGGGTGGCTCGTGGGCACAAACTTCCAGTTAGACAGGAGGAATAAGCTTTAGTGACCTATTGCACAGCATGGCCACCGTAGCTAGTAATAGTGTGTATTGCAAAGTCACTTAAAGAGTAGATTTTAAACATTCTTACCATAAAAAAGTGGTTCAGCGGGTGAGGTGATGGCTATGTTGATTAGCTTGGTCTAACCTGTCTGCAGTGTATCCACATGTCAGAGCATCACGTTGTGACCTATAAACATCTACAGTTATTACTTGTCAATTAAAAATAACAAAAGAACAGGAAGGAAGCTCGGGGAAGAGAGCGGGAATGTTGGGCAGTTGGAACCAGCCAAGTCGCCTGGTGACCTAGAAACCACACGGGTGTGCAGGAGCGGCCAGCCCGCTGGCCGTCAAGGAAGCCAGGAGGAGCAATGTGGGGGGGGGGGGCCACCACACAAGGGCACCCTGAGGTGCCAAGGGGACACTCCTTGGTGAGGAGACAAAAGCACGTGCCTCACCAATGGGTTAGGATTTTATTCCTATTTCTGGGTGGGAGGAGGGGGCGGTGGGGGGATGAAAGTGATCTGATACGTGGTTTCAAAGCTGAAACTGGCCTCTGCCCAGGGACTAGATTACAGCCCCCTCCCCATGGCCGCGCCCTGCTCACCTTCCCCCTCTTCCTCTGCATTGCTTCCCCTCCACCCCTCTGTCACCTCTGGCCATGCAGCCTCACCTGGGAGCAGGGCCACATGAGGGTGGTAAAAATAACTCCCTGTGACAATGTGTGAAGGGGCAGGGGAAGGAGGGAGGCCAAGTCCAGCACTGGGCAAGGGCCCCGGGAGGGCTCACTCCTCACACGTTACCTTAGTCACTGGCTCTGCTGCCCAGGCGCACTCCAGCACCACCGCAGCCTCCGCAGCCACCCAGGCTGGCACGGTAGCTCTCAGAGGGTAAGGAGCCCAGCTGGGCTGACCCCGGACACACCGGGTCCCCTCCCAAACCTGCCTCGACCCCCCCAAGCCCTGCTCCAGTGCTCAGGGCTGGACCCCCCCCACCCTGCCCCTTGACCTTGCCCTCTGTCCTCAGGTCCCCTGGGTGCAATCAGCGATGCCTCTTGGCCCTGGCTCAGAGACCGGGCGTGCCGCCCCCATTGCGAGTCCCGGTGCATATCTCTGAGCCCCTGTCCCATGCCCAGGCCCCCATGGCGGGCACAGTGGCAGCGGGCGGGCGGCGGCCTCCTCGGGTCAGCATGCAGGAGCACATGGCCATTGATGTGAGCCCAGGCCCCATCCGGCCCATCCACCTCATTTCCGACTACTTCCCGCACTTCTACCCCTTTGCCGAGCATGCCCTGCGCACCCCGAATCTTCGCGCCACAGCAGCCGCCGCCATCTGCTCCACACCCCAGCTGCAGCCTGACCTGGAGCCAGAGGGGGACTCGGACGACAGCAGTGAGTGGGGGCAAGGACAGGGGTGACCCAGCCAGGACTGGGCCAGGGCATCCCTGGCATCCAGCTGTGGTGGGGCAAGGCAGGAGGGGGCAGGTTGAACTGAGGCAGGAGGTGACCCCGCCTGCCACCTGGCCTTAGCTGCCCTGGGCACCCTGGAGTTCACGCTTCTTTTTGATGCGGACAACAGCGCCCTGCACTGCACGGCTCATCGTGCCAAGGTGAGGATGGGGGCGGGGGTCCCTGGCACAGAGGGCTGGACCAAAGGCCATCCCACATCCACTGTCTGTCTCCAGGGCCTCAAGCCACCGGCCTCGGGCTCTGTGGACACCTATGTCAAAGCCAATCTGCTGCCAGGGGCCAGCAAGGTGAGGGCAAGCCCTAGGCCCCCATTGCTGCCCTTCGGCGGCATGCCCAGCCTGGAGCAGCCTCCTGGCCCTGCTTGTCCCCTCCGCCAAAGCCTGGGTCCCAGTGGCCAGGATGTGCAAATGGAGGCCCTATCAGGGAGGCAGGGCAGGGGGAGCAGGGTGGGTGTCTGAGCCCTAGGAGCCTCTGACCCCCCTGCCTGGTCCCCAGGCCAGCCAGCTTCGGACACGCACCGTTCGGGGCACGAGGGGACCTGTCTGGGAAGAGACACTCACCTATCACGGCTTCACCCCCCAGGATGCCGCACGCAAGACCCTGCGGTGAGGATGGGCCACCAAGAGGTGGGGCAGGGGGATGGGGCTTGCCCAGCCAGGTCTGACCTGGGTGACCACCAGGCTGTGTGTGTGTGAGGACCCACGGCTGCGGCGACGGCGGCGGGTGCCTCCCCTGGGGGAGCTGCGGGTGCCCCTGAGGAAGCTGGTGCCCAACCAAGCCAGGAGCTTTGACATCTGTCTGGAGAAGCGGAGGCTGGTGAGTGGGGCTGGGGCACAGTGGGGCTGCAGGGACCAGGAACCCTGAGGGGGGTGCTGGGGAGGGGAGGAGCCGGAGAGGGGTCTGGGCAGCGCCTGGCCAAGGTGACCGGGCCTTCTGCTCTTTCAGACCAAGAGACCCAAGAGCCTGGACACAGCCCGTGGCATGTCCCTGTATGAGGAGGTGGGTAGAACTGCTGGGCTGAGCAGGGATGGGGGCAGGCCTGGGGCGTCACAGGCTGAAGTGGATCAGGCCGGGGCATAGGTGGCTGGGCAGGGTCCTGGTCCAGGAGGACTTGGAGGAACTTGAGGCCACCTCTCTCATAGGCCAGGGGAACAGCCAGGCCCCCGATGGCTGGGCAGAGGGAGGGTGACTCCCTTGCCAGGGCTGAGACTCGAGCAACCTTGAGACAGAGGCTGAAATTGGTGGTGTTTGTCCGAGGCCCAAGGTGGGAAGGCTGGGCAAGGTCAAAGAGAGGACAGATGGGATGGGGCTCCCTGGCTGCGAGGTCTGCCCCGGGATCAGTGTGGGTGCCACCACCGGAGACCAAAGACCTCGCCAGACCCCCTGTGGCCCAGTGGGAGAGGGGCACCTGCGGGCTGAGGGCAGGGCCCCCCACCTGCTCCTCTCTGAATGAAGGGCCAGGCACCCTGCCCCCTAGTGGAGCCACAGGTTGCTGCAGCTGCCTATCAGCTAAGCCCAGGTAGGAGGAGGCCCCACTGAGGTGGCATAGGCAGGCCACTTTGCCCAGCAGACACCCCTGAGCACCCTGCAATGCCCACCTCCTGTCCTAGACCCCATGCACAACGGCACCACGGCACGTGGCGGGGGCTCAGAGCGCACCTGTGTTCCTGAGAACTGACTGTGGGCAGGGTGCCTGGGCTCTCTGCAAATTGGATTCTACACTAAAGGTGGGAGGAAGCACATTTTTTCCTGGCCTCCTCCCTGAATTGTTTGGGGGCACCTGGGGCCCAGAGTGTGGCAAAAGACATTTCAAATCTGGTCCCCAGACCAGATTTGGGCTTTGAGGTTGAACAGACCTGTTTATCCCTGGGTGGAGAATGGCCTCCCAGAGCTGCTTCCATGGTAAGGCTTGTCCTGCAGGGGTGGTTATGGCACTTGATGGGAGGCCACTTAGGAAGCTCCTGGCCTGTTGAAGACCATCAGTTCCTTTCCCCTTCACGACAAAGACATGCTGAACTGACCAGTCACATGGCCTGAGCAAGCCCCTCCCCTTCTCAGGTCCTGGAGGGTCCAGCTGACCCACGAGGGAAGATCCCTTCCACGGTGCCAGGCCAGGGGCTATATCGGGAAGTTAAATCATCAGCCCCTGATTTCACTGCAGCCAAGTTGATCTTTGCCATCTGGAGCCTGGACACTGGTGGGGGTGGGCTCGGGCTGGCTGGGGGCTGACCACAGCCTACATCCGCAGGAGGTAGAGGTGGCTGGTGAGGAACGCGGGCGCATCCTGCTGTCGCTGTGCTATAGCTCTCAGCGGGGTGGCCTGCTGGTGGGTGTGCTGCGCTGCGCCCACCTGGCCCCCATGGATGCCAACGGCTACTCAGATCCCTTCGTCCGCCTGTGAGTGTGAGCAGGGGTGGCCGGGCAGGCAGTAGGCCAAGGTGGCAGTTCCTTGCCTCTCTGGGGCCACACCTAATGCACCCATCCATCCCAATCAGTTTCCTGCATCCAAACGTGGGGAAGAAATCCAAATATAAGACCAGCGTTCGGAAGAAGACCCTGAACCCTGAGTTCAACGAGGTGAGCCAGGGCCAGGCAGGTCCCAGCCAGCCCTAGCCTTGACTTGCTGAGCCTCCTCCTGCCTGCGTCTGTTTCCTAAGCTGTGGGGGACCCCAAGCCTCCTCCTTCCTGCTCCTCTGCCCCTTTCCCTGCAGGAATTCTTCTACGCAGGCCCACGGGAGGAGCTGGCCCAGAAGACACTGCTGGTGTCTGTGTGGGACTACGACCTGGGCACAGCCAACGACTTCATCGGTGAGTGGAATGCAGGGAGCTAGGGTGGGAGCCCAGTGGGCTCCTGGTAGCTCCTGACCTACCCCCATGGCAGGCGGGGTGCAGCTGGGCAGCCGCGCCAGTGGGGAACGCCTGCGACACTGGCGCGAGTGCCTGGGCCACAGCGACTGCCGGCTGGAGCTGTGGCACCCGCTGGACGGCGAGCCCCTCCAGCTTAGCGACTAGCCTGGCCAGGCCCTGCTTGCTGCCCCTCCCCCACAGCTGCCCAAACTGTCCCCACAGAGCTGGTACAGCCTGGGGCTGCTTCACCCACTGTGCCCAGCCCCTAGCCAAACGGGTGTTTCCTGTCTCCCCTCTTTCACATTCACCCCACCCCAAATCATGAAGCTTAAATAAACATGTCCTTCAAGCCAGACGAGAGCCTGTCTCTTCTCTGGCCACGGCCAGACTGGGCCCCATTCTCTCCCTCCCACCCTCTAGGGGCCCGTGCTGCACTGGGCCCAGATGTGACCTCAGGCCACAGGGACCAGGCCCAGCCCTCCCAGTCCCCCACCCCACCCTGAATCCTCCACTGAGGGACCGCTGCTCAGGATGGTCTAGGACTGACTCACTGACCCCCAAAAGGCCAAGGTGTGGACCTCCAAAAGGCACGGCCATGTCTAGGAACAGGCTTCCATGAGTAGGGCCAGAGGTGACAGGGTAAAGAGCAAAGCCACAGAGGAGCTGCAACAGGCGTGTGGGCAGCGCTTGCTTTATTGTTCGGCATTCCAGACAGATGGCCCAAGCCATGGGGCCAGGGTGGTCACAAGGCAGCTCACAAGGCAGCTTGCCGGGCCTGGTGCTGCTGGGCAAACCGCTGCATCCGCTCCTCGAGCTCCGGCCGGAAGTGGCGGATCAGACCCTGTGTGGGGGAAGCAGGAGGCTGCGTGAAGCAGAGTCCAAAATCCCCAACACCCTGGGCTCTCAGCACCCGCCTCCTTAGTGCCACGCAGCTGGGCAGTGAGTACCTGCACAGGCCAGGCAGCCCCGTCGCCCAGAGCACAAATGGTGTGGCCCTCTATCTGCTTGCTGATCTCCCACAGCGAGTCGATCTCAGCGGGCCGGGCGTCCCCCTTCACGAAGCGGGCCATCACCTTGTTCATCCAGTCCACACCTGCAGCCACAGCCACAAGAGAGGGGCCTGATCGTCTCCCCAGCCAGGCTGTGGGACAGCACTCGAGGGGTGCAGGCCACACGGGAGGGTAGGGGTTGAGTGAAGCCACAGCAAGCAAACCCCTAACCTGCCCGGATGCTCACCCTCGCGGCACGGGGTGCACTGGCCGCAGCTTTCGTGCTTGTAGAACTCAATGAGGCGGGCGATGGCTTTCACAATGTCCGTCTGGGTGACAAGGGGCAGTGAGCAGGCATCCAAGGCCAGACAGAAACCGGGGCCTCAGCACCCCCTCCCACAGTCCCAGCAGATCCTCCCAGGCCATCCAGCACTCTGGCTCCTTCAGCCCTCCCCGAGCACCCCGCACTGCCCAGGCTCCAGGCACGTTCTCTCCCAGAGCAGCCTCGCTCCCTCCCCTCCCACATCACTTGGATCTCAGGCTGCAGGACTGGGACCAGAGAGCTGGCAAGAGGGTTTTCCGAGAGGCCCAAGAAAGGAGTCGGCACCCAGGCTGGCAGGAGGCAGGGACGGGGCTGGGGGGAGTGGGGGGGGCGGCGTGTGGGCGAGCCCTTACCGAGCGGTCCATGACGATCACGGCGGCCGTGCCCAGGCCCGTCTGTGCCTGCACCAGTGCGTCGAAGTCCATCAGTACCGTCTCACACACGGACTTGGGGATCAGTGGGGTGGACGAGCCGCCAGGGATCACAGCAAGGAGGTTGTCCCAGCCACCTGTGACGCCCCCTGGGGTCCCCAAAGGGATGGATGGTCAGGGCTGGGGCCAGCACACCTGCCTAGTCCTGAGCCCAGGATCTGTCAGCCCCGGAACCCAACCCCAGCTCCTGACCTCCCACCTCGTCCCTCTTCATGGACGCCCTGCCTGCCCCCACCGGCTGGCCCCAGGCCTCACCAGCATGCTTCTCAATCAGTTCCTTCAGTGGCACAGACATCTCCTCCTCCACAGTGCAAGGGTGGTTGACGTGGCCAGAGATATTGAATAGTTTGGTGCCCGAGTTGCGCTCTCGGCCGAAGCCAGCAAACCAGGTACCCCCACGGCGGCAAATAGTGGGGGAAACGGCTACTGTCTCTACATTGGCCACAGTTGTGGGGCAGCCAAACACTCCTTCAGGGAAATGGGAAGAGAAATCAGTGGCTGCCAGGGGCTGGGGGCAGGTTTCCTGGCAGTAGGGTCTGTCCCAGGGTCCTGCTCCCATGGCAGAGAGCCCCTGCTCTTCCAGCCCTTTGTCATTCCTGTCCCCTGCTGGACCCCAAACTCAAGAGGAGCTGCGTCACCTTGTTCACCAAGCTCCTAATTCCCAGGACAAGTACCGTGTAGGCAGAGCCACCGACTAGCTCAGAGGGGGCTTGGGTGTCTGACATGGGGCTGAGGCGGGGTGAGGGACGGCAGGAGGCACTGCTGCAGCCTGTACGTTGTTACCACCCTCCTCTCTGTTTCTGGCCCAGCCCAGAGGGCACTCAGAAATGCCGTAAGAACAATCCTGGAAGGACTCAGCCAGAGCCCAGATTACACAGGACACAGCCAAGACAAGGCCCAGGGTCAGGCCAGGGCGTACCCACGTCCGCAGGGAAGGGAGGCTTCAGGCGGGGCTTGCCCTGCTTGCCCTCAATGGACTCGATGAGCGCCGTCTCCTCTCCACAGATGTAGGCCCCAGCCCCGCGCACCACAAACACATCAAAATCGTAGCCAGAGCCACAGGCGTTCTTGCCAATCAGGCCTGCCTCGTAGGCCTCTCGGATGGCCACCTGCCGGACAAGGGTGTGAGTCCCCAGCCTATGATTTCAGGAGTCATGAAGCCCTTGAAGGCCTCCCAGGTTAAGGCTCTGAGGCTTTGGGTGCCAAGTCCTGTCTAGGGACACATGCAGGAGTGGTCACCACCCTCCCAGTTCAGCCCGACAGAGCAGGTGCCAACACCTAAGCACTAGGTTGGATATGGGGGCTGTGCGAGTACACGCCGAGTACCTTCTCGTCTGTCGATGCCCCTCCCTGCCCACCTGCAGATTGGAGGCCTCATTGTAGAATTCCCCTCGGATATAAATGTAGGCGGCACGGGCGCCCATGGCCCGGCCCCCCACTAGGCAGCCTTCCACCAGCTTGTGAGGATCGTGGCGCATGATCTCCCGGTCCTTGCAGGTGCCAGGTTCGCCCTCGTCCGCATTCACCACCAGATACTTAGGCCTGTGGGGGCCCGAGGTTCAGACAGGATATGGGCCATCAGGACTGGGTCCTCAACTACATGCCACCTCCACTCCACCCAGGGAGGCCTCAGAGATGTCTCCTCCAACAGCCAATCCCTGTTTGCGCTCCCAACATGTCCCCTGGGGCTCTGCTTGCTCACCACCAATGACAGGGCACTCATTGCCTATTCCATCTTTAGGTGGCTATGACCACAAGAAAGGTCTTTGTTCTGCTCAGTCCAAACATCTCTCCCTGTGCTTTCCCCTGAGAGCCAGATCCTGCTCTTGGTCACAAAGAACCTCCCTCAACCTCCACCACATCTCTGGGGCCAAAAGGAGGTAAAGTAGCTGAGGTTTATTATTTGCTTTCTGTGTGCCAACCAATGTACTGGCCAAAAATTGTACAAACATTATCTCTTCAATCCCTTTATATCACTACATCCATTTACAAAAAAGAAACCTAAGGTTCAAAAAGGCCAGGAGATTACCCAAAGCTCTATTAGAAAGCAGAGCTAGTTTTTAAACTAAGTCTGCCTGACTCAAAGTCTTGTGTTGATTCTGCTGTGCAGTCTCCCCTGAGGAATTCCAGAGAAAAATACAAGTCCCATCCACATAAAGCCTGGAAACATTCTGCTACCTCATTCATGCTCGGTTTCTAAGGAAACAGCCCAATAATCCAGGCAAGGCCAGCCACCCCCAAGGTCTCTCCTGCAACCACATCTCTGTCTCCCTATACATACCTTCCATCCGAGGGCTTATTCATGAAGCTCCATTTGAGGCCAGTGGGGAAGCCAGCGCCTCCACGGCCCCGCAAGCCTGAGGTCTTGATCTCACCCAGGATCCAGTCGGGACCCTTCAGCAGGATCTCCTTTGTCTTGTACCAGTCACCTCGACTCAGAGCACCTTTCAGCCTGGACAGCATGGGCAAGGCAGTGAAGGGAGGGCCTTACTCCAGAACCCACCAGACTAAGAACACTGTCTCACCTCCAATCATGGCGGCCATACAGGTTGGTGAAGATCCGGTCTTCATCCTTCAGTGAGCCAAATGAGGTTTTCTTGGGTGCTGTCTGGGGAGAGAGTCAGGAGGCCCAGCTGAGGCCATGAGGGATTGGGTCAGATGCTATAGACTCTTGGGTCCCCCTATTAGGAAGGGCTGGGCTGACAGGGGAGAAGCCAAAGCTTCAAACTCTGTAGCACCATAGAGACCACCACCACTTAGTAAGCATTTTTTTGGTTAGCAAATACTGAACTAAGCATTTTATATCTAAAATTCTATTTCATCCTCATAACAACCTTGAGATAGGAATGATTTCCTCCATTTTACAGAGGACGATACTGAAGCTCAGAGGAAAAGGAACTCATGGAAAGCCACACAGCCAAAAGCAAACAGAATTTGAGCCTGGGTTTGTCTGTAGCCAAAGCCCACACCTAAATCATGGCATCATACTGCCTCCCCAAGCCCAGTGTGATGGCATGTCCCTTTACTTGTGTGGCTCTCCCACTGGACCAAAACTTGGTTAGGCCAGGGGCCTTATCTTACTAACTCTGCTGAGGAGGCAAAATGTATTTACTGACGCAAAAGAAATGCCTCCCTGGGGCTGGGACACAAAGGCGATGGAGGGGCCCAGTTGGGATAAAACTGAGCAGAGGTGGGGCTGGAATTCCACACCACCCAGTGGAGAGCAACCCAGATGAGGGCTAAAGAGGCCTTGACTTCCAGACTTCCACTTTAAAAGCACTTTTCAACCACTACAGGGGGGCAGAGCACAGGATGGGGAATCAAGGGGTGCGCATCCCTCTCCAAGGCTATTTTCTGCATGTGCAAAATGAGCTATGAACACTTCACGCCCTACAAGGCTGTGGCAAGGAAGGAATAAAAGACTAGGACGCTTTATAACCCGCGAAACTTCCCGCTGGGCCGGAGAACTATTAGATAAGGGAAGCTAGGAGGGTGGAAGGCCCGGAGGAGTCAGTCTCCCGTTGGAACCTGTTCCCCTTCTACAACCAGGCTGCAGCGGCAACCTTCCTGCCGGGCCTGGGGAGAAGAGGAGGCTTCTCCAGAAGGCACTACAGACCCAAGAGCCCGCAAGCACAAAGGCGCGGCAGCGAGACCCGGCCCGCGAACGCCCCTGGCCAGAGCCAGGCGGGGCCTCACCGTGTCGCCACTGAAACGCACAGATACCCGCGCGGGGAGCGACCCGCCGAGCAGCCGCCGTGCCGCCAGCATCGCGGGGGCTAGCCGGGTCACTTCACGCTGTCACCTTCACAAGTCTGAGGCTAACAAATCGGCGCGACACAGACGCTAGGCGGCGCACAGGAATAACGTCACGCGCCCAGCGCCAGCAGCGCGACCAGGCATCCCTGCGTCCCTCTCGCCCCGCCCCCGGCCCCGCCTCCTCGGGGGAGGGCGGAGAGGCCGAAAGCGCCCGGCCTGGCGCTGAGGCTTCTGGGAGACGTAGTCCCGCCGGCCTGGCCCGCCTTCCTCCCGCCACCCGGCTGGCGTTTGCTAACTGGATGTCCGTTTGCCCGTTTGCTCCATTATTCGTCCGCTCGGCTTCTTGGCCTTTGCCTGGGGGCTCCCAGCCTTTGAAGCCCCAAGTTAACAAACGTCGCAAGTCGCTTTCTGCTGGATCCTGGTGTGTTCCACTTTCTACAGGTTCGACGTTCAGTGTGCACCTGCTGTACGCACCCGTGTTTGAGGGGAGGAGGGAGAAATCAGGCAGGTTACAGCCCAGTCCTCAACTGCGTTGTGATTATTCTGTCCCACACCAAGCCCGGCCAAACCGTGAGCTTCCGCCGGACATCCATGTGCTCAGGGAAGGGTTGCTCACTAGCCATAGAGAGCCGGCAGGGGGTTATTCAGGAAGGTCTAGCTAGAGGAGGTGCGTCTGGAATCCTAGGCTGGGTGAGGCAGAGAGGAGGGAGAGGGTCGGTGGATGCGCATCTTCTTGCTGGGCGCTTCTGAGCCCTCTCAACTCTCGTCAGGAGAGTTCCAGCACTTTGCGTTCCTATTCAAAATCCTGGAGTGGCCCCTACTGCCTTCGGAATCAGGCACTACTCCGGCATGTAAGGGCTCCACGACTCCCTCCTCCACCAGGGTCATCACCCCAAGCCACTGCTGTGACACCATCACCCCAGACCCCTTTCTGGCTTCATTACGCTTTAGGGTATTTGTGTGGCTGTCCCCATCACTTGGTTTTCCCCTGACCGGAGGAGGTCCTCTGTCCTTTGCCTTCTCAGGAAATCTTAGAAGCCTGATGACCTCTTGTCTTTCTTAGTTCCCCAGAACGCTCTGGTTCTGGTCCCAGTGGTGAGTGACCTTTTTGGCCTTCTGTCCCCAGCTCAGTTTTCCAGTCCTTATGGGAAGGAGCCATCTCTACTCTCTTGGCTGTAATCATCCTTTCCTGTCTCTCTCAGATGTGCTATTTACAAACTCATTTGGACCTACTTTCTCATACTCTCACAGCAGCCCTGGATGGTGTTCACTCCATTTTGTACCTGAAAAAAATGAGGCCCAGGGACATTTTGTCCCTTGCCCATGGGCATGAAGCCACCGAGTGGTGGAGCTGGACTCGAGTCCAGGTGTTTCTTCCTGCACATGGCACACCCACAGAGCAACTGACATGCCTGTCCTATGGATGTCAGTGGTGTTCCAAGAGAGGTGCCAAGAGCATTTCCACCCTGTCTGAGGTTTCCCAGAAGTGTAGGGTAGTACCAGGCCCAGAGCCCGGGAGTCCTGACTCCCTGCCCCAGGCCCCCTCTCCTGGGCAGGGAAAGAGATTGCCCAGGCAGAGCCAGGGATTACACAGCTAATCCAGGGCTCAGACCTGAGTCCACGGATCCCTCCCTTAGGGGCGGGAGAGGGGGGAAAGGATGGAGCCAGAGGGGGGATTCTTTCCTCATCTCTTTTTAACTGGGTCAAGGGAACACAGGCTGAGGGATGCTGGGGACAGGAGATGGCCGGGCATGGTGTGACGGGAAACGGAGGATGAGGGGAAGGATCCTCTGTTCATCCAGTGCCAGGCTCTGTGCCAAGCACTTGCTATGTGTTACCTCCTTAACCTTCTCACAACCCAGGGTGCGGGAATGATGAGCCCTGTTTTCAGAAGTACACAGAGTGTATCAGTAATGCTGAGTGGCCTGCCCAGGATGGCCCAGCTGCCAGAACTCGGCCTGAGGTCCCCTGATGATAAATCTCCCCTCGCTTTCCACCCACTAAAGCACCTGCTTGCCAGGCTTCCCAAGTAAAGAAGGAGGTCCACTCCAGTGTCACCTCCTAGGAAGTCTCCTGTGTGGCATCCAGGCCCTGGCTCTCACTTTTTCTCGGCACCTGTCTCATCCTGTGCCACTGTCCATGTATCTGCCTCCCCAACAATCTCCAGGCCAGACTGGGTGGCATCAAGGGCACTTCCTTGTCCCACACACCCTGGATCCACTGCATCTGGCAAGTCTACCTTCTAAACACTCCCTATTCCTATGTTCCCAGGCCCTGCCCCATGGCTGTGGCCCTGTCATCTTTCACCTGCAATTAACAAAGCCTCCGTGAGGTCTCCCCTGCTTGCATCTTGGCCCCTCCAGTCCTTTCTCTGCAAACAGAACCAGCAGGATTATTGTAAATCTCATACTCATTTTACCCCTCCCCTGCCTAAGACCCTCCATGGTTCCCTGTTGCCCTCAGGACAAAGCCCAAGGCCCCATGGCCTGGCATTTAAGGTGCTGTTCGTCTGTGCCTGCCAACCTCCCCAGCTCCAGCTCTGATGTCTTTGCCCACAGCAAGCTGGGTTTGCACCAGAAGATCTGTCTTCCTCCCCGATTGGTGCCCTTCCTCCTCCTCCTCCTCCTCCTCCTCCTGGGGAACCCTTTGAATGTCACCGCCCCCCCCCAGGAATCTTTCTTTACCACCCTGTGCAACTATCTTGAGCAACTGTTGTCACAGGCCCAGTGTGAGTAAAACATGATCAGATCTCTCTTCTCTGAGCCCCGGCACAGAGCTTCTCAAGGAAGTTGCTTATGCAATATTGTAATGGAGCTTTTTATTTGGAAAATGCAAAATATTAATTTTTTTCCTTTGCTGGAAATTGAAGAAATACGAAAAAGCAAGAAGTAGTAACATACTTTTCCCATCTGACAATCCTCATTATCATTGTGCTGTTCACACTGTGTTTTCTAGGTGATTTTAAAACACTTCACAGTGGAATATGAATATACTGATCTGTAATAATTTGGACCTTTACAGAAAAAACTATAAAGTCCTCCCCCACTGTCCCGGAGCCAAATACTGTTGAATCTGATACTCTCTCCCAATCTTTAAAAAAAAAAAAAATGCTTTAACATGTACAAAAGGAAAGTGAGTGCTTGGTGCTTTTTATTTGCAGTAATGGTATTTTTTCATAAAATGAAACTTTATCTTGCTTTTTTTCATTCAACACTGTGTTTTTGAGGTTAGTCCGTGTTGGTACAAATAGATTTAGATTATCTGCTGGTGACACCAGAGCTTCAAGGTTAAGAGCCTGGATTCCAAATCTGGCTTCCCTTACTTATTAACTGTGAGAGTTTATGGCCCGGGCCGCAGTTTTCTCATGTGGAAAGTGAGGATAACGTACACCCGAAAGGAGTGCACGTGACGGCTATTGGGCAGTAAACAAGGGGCTTGTAAGTGCTCAGGGCAGTGCCTGACGCACAGCAAATGCCCCCAAGAGTGTTTCCTTAAGTGCACCCGGTTATAGATCAAGCCAGAAAAGACCCACATCTTTACAATAGTGCGTCCTCCCACCCAGGAAGATTCTCAGATCTTTTAGGTCCTTCACTCAACATTTTGAATTTTTGCTTAAAAAAAATTCTGCACATATTTTAAGGCAGGTATTTTATGTGATGTTTTGTGTTTTTGTGTTTTTATTATATTTTCTGATTACATTTTCTAATTGGTTATTGTTTGTGAATAGAACACTATTGATTTGCCTTTATGGATATTGCATCCAGATCCCTTAATGCAGCGGTCCCCAACCTTTTTGGCACCGGGGACTGGTTTCATGGAAGATAATTTTTCCACGGACCATGGTGGGGGTGGGATGATTGTGGGATGATCCAAGCGCACTACATTTATTGTGCGGTCAAACCTCTCTGCTAATGATAATCTTGTATTTGCAGCTGCTTCCCAGCGCTAGCATCGCCACCTCAGCTCCACTTCAGATCATCAGGCATTAGATTCTCATAAAGAGCACACAACCTAGATCCTTCACGTGCGCAGTTTACAGTAGGGTTTATGCTCCTATGAGAATCTCCTGTGAGAAGTAGCACAGAGCCTACTGTAAACTGTATGTGCGAGGGATCTAGGTTGCATGCTTCTTGTGATAATCTAATGCCTCCACTGATCCGACAGGAGGTGGACCTCAGGCGGTGATGCGAGCCATGGGGAGTGGCTATAAATACAGATGAAGTTTTGCTCACTTACCTGCCACTCACCTCCTGTGTGGCCCTGTTCCTCAGAGGCCACAGATGAGTAGTGGTCCAAGACCCAGGGGTTGGGGACTGCAGCCTTAATGTGTATTATAAAAGTTTGCCCAATGAAGCTTTTCTATTTTCTATGCCAGTGATCATACTGTTGAGAAATAATGAGAGCCTAGTCTCTGCCTTTCTAATGTCAGGGGTCTCATTTCTTTGTTTCTTTTTTAATAAAGTAAATGTAACATTTTAAATTAAATTCATAACACATTGTATCTAGTGCCTACATCCACTTCATGTCCCATACAGAGATTGACATTTGATTGCATTGAATGATGAAATTTTTTAAATAATAATATAAAGGACCAAGTAAGATTAAAAAATTAAAGATCCTTTGTTAATCAACTAAAGTTATAGCTAAAACCTAAGCCTATATCCCTGTTTATTCCATCCTCTGCCTAACCAATAGATCAACACTGTTCTTTTTTTTTATTTCAGAGTATTATGAGGTTTTTCTTATATTGCACCAACTAAGAACTTCAGAATAAGGCTGAGCAGTGGTGACCGCATGGTTCTTTATCTGGGGTGTGATTTTAATGGGAGTGTGTAAAAGTTTAACATTAAGGTCCCCAGTTCCATTGTTAGGGTTTTTTGTTTTGCCTTTTCTTCCCCTGTGTCTTTGGATTTCCTTAGGCCAGTAGTTCCCCACTGAATGCTTAGAAACAGAACTCGTGCGTGTGAGTTTCTGACTCTGTTTCCCCTAATTAGGAGCAGCTGCTCATGAAAATAAAGACACTGTGTTCTCTGACATCTTTTATTGTCTTCTGCCATATGTCTTCTTCCCCAGGCACTCAGACCATCTTTCATGACACCTGCTGCATCCTAGGCAGTGTATCCTTAGCTTCCAACTGGCTTGCTTGCAAGCTGGGTGTACAGGTAGTGGTAATTCAGGGCTATAAAATTCCCATTGCCCAATCTGATGTGGGCATGGCGTGCTCGGTTGCCCAGAGGCTCCTTGGAAATGGGCCTCCCTCCCATCAGGCATGAAGGTAAAACACACTGAGAAGTCTAGTCTATTTATCTTAAAACAATTAGTATGTGTGACAGTTGTCATGGCAACCAGTAAGCATGAGGTTTGCTGAGGCTTTTAGTAGAGACCTGGATTCTGCTAAGGAAACTCCTTTCCAAGAGCAGTTTCGTCTTCGAAGCGGTGCTCACTTTCACTGAATGCTTTTTCTGCATCTGAGATGATTATATTTTCTTCTTTAATCTGTGGTTAATTAAATCATCCATTTTTCTAATCTGTTGAACTAAAGTGGTGGCAGAGTCAGGTGGCTGAGAGCAGAAGTGGAAGCCTGTCCAGACTACATTCTGGGCTCTACCATTTCACAAGCTGTGTGTCATTGAGCAAGTTCCTTGCCCTCTCTGTGCCTCAAGATGTCATGATGATTAAATGTTTTAATCTCTGTAAAGCCGTTAGAACAGGGCCTGGCACATAGTAAGTGCTATGTAAATGTTTGCTATTCTTATTTTTTGTTATTCTGGGTATAAACACTTATTGGTCATGATGTAATATTCTTTCCTTGTACTGCTGAATTTGTTTTGTTAACATTTTATTTAATTTTTACACCAATGCTTATAAGACAGGGACACCTATAGTTTTGTTTTCTCCACAGGATCTTGTCCAGTTTTGTTACAAGATTATGCTAGCCCCTTAAAATGAAGTGGGCCACTTTTCACCTTTTTCTATATATTGGAAGAGTTTCCTGAGGTTGAAAATTATCCATTTCCTTAGGCTGGGCTTGGTGGCTCATGCCTATAATCCTAGCACTCTGGGAGGCCAAGGCAGGAGATAGATCCCTTGAGCTCAGGAGTTCGAGACCAGCCTGAGCAAGAGTGATACCCCGTCTCTACTAAAAATAAAAAAAATTAGCTGGGCTTGGTGGCATGAGCCTGTAGTCTGAACTACTCGGGAGGCCGAGGCAGGAGGATCACTAGAGCCCAGGAGTTTGAGGTTGGCTGTGAGCTAGGCTGATGCCATGGCACTCTAGCCTGGGCAACAGAGAGCAAAACTCTGTCCCTAAAAAAGAAAAAAAAATGATCCATTTCCTGAAGCATGACTGGAACTTACCCATCTGGAGCTGGGACCTCTGCTTAGCAATGATCTGAACACTATTTCCATTCCTTTTATGGTTATTTATCTATTTCCTTGAGCCATTTTTTTTTTTTTTTTTTTTTTTTTTGATAGAGTCTTGCTCTGTTGCCGGGCTAGAGTGCCGTGGCGTCAGCCTAGCTCACAGCAACCTCAAACTCCTGGGCTCAAGCAATCCTACTGCCTCAGCCTCCCGAGTAGCTGGGACTACAGGCATGCACCACCATGCCCAGCTAATTTTATATATATATATATATTTTTAGCTGTCCAAATCATTTCTTTCTATTTTTAGTAGAGACGAGGTCTCGCTCTTGCTCAGGCTCCTCTCGAACTCCAGACCTCAAGTGATCCTCCCGCCTTGGCTTCCCAGAGTGCTAGGATTACAGGCGTGAGCCACTGCTCCCCACCCCTTGAGCCATTTTGATCACCTATATTTTAAAGAAAGTTTTCTTGATGGATTTTTTCTTTTTCTAATATGGGATATTTCTCTATGTCTCTTTAATGATTTTGCCTTGAGGTCTATGTTTCTAATAGTAATATTGCTAATATTGCTTTCTTTTTATTAGTATTAGGTAAATTTTTTTCTATTTCAATTTTGTTTTAAGAGTATCTCTTAAAAAGAACATGTAATTAAATCTGATTTTGTTTTATTTTAACCCAATCAGTATCTATCTTTTAAGGAGAGAGTTTGACCTATTTGCATTTATTGTTACTGTCTTGGGACTTACATCTGCTGTACCATAGTGTGTTTGCTACTTGGCATTCTTTTTCTTTATTTCTTCCCCCCCCCCCACCCCCCATTTTCCTGTCTTCTGTTGAATTATTTGAGTTTTCTTTGTGCTAGTTTCTTCTCCTCTACTACTGATTTGGAAGTGACACATTTTATTTCCATTGTAGTGGTTACCCTTAAATTTTTAAGTGGTACCTAAATTTCATTTCCCAGCAAAAGCTAATTAATATCTCTCTCCTCCTGCCCAATATGGAACTGAAACAAAGTTTACTGCTTTCCTCTGCACTTCCCTCTCTCCCCAGTTCTGCCACCCTGTGCCCATGCCCTGGCAGGGCATTTCTGGCTCCCCCCTCCAGGCTGTTGGGGATCCTCAGCTTTGCCCCAAGCCCCTGAGCACAGACGGAGGGCCTGATCCCAGGGCCCGTGTGCTCAGCCTGCCTGGGCTCCTGCTTCCTGGCTAGGACACCCCTAGCCATGGGTTTCTTCCTGTTCTTTCCTTCGCAGAAAGGCTTATTTCAAGTCTACACAGAATTCCCCTTTCATTTCTGTGTGGCCGAAATTTCATTTTTAAAATGTTTTTGTTCTCTGGTTTTGATGTGTTTGAGGGACAGAGTGGATTTCAGGTTGTACTCTGCTATTTTGAATAGGAAATCTGCCTGTTTTTTGTTTTTTGTCCCCTCCCCCCGCCCCTGATAAATTTAAACTCGAAAGAGTAATATCAGTAAAGTCACGGCTGGCAGGGTACACATAGCACAAGGTGAGTACATTTGAGGCAAGTGGCACAGTTAATGACGTCTGGCCCAGGCCTCTCCGCTGGCCCAGCTCAGGGGCCCCTAGCGTGCTCCCTACGTGCTAGCCCTGGCGTGAGACCACTCACCACCATCCTGCCGGCATCTCGGGGCCCTCTCTGGCCTGTGCTGGTCCTGAAGCAGTGGGCATGGTTTGCAGTTTCCGTCAGGGAGTTCAATGAGACTCTGTCGTGCACTGGTTCCAGATACCAGCACAGGCCCTGGGTCCACTCCTCCTGGCACCCCCCTGTAGCAGGTGAGTGTTCAGATACCCAGCAGATCAGGTTTCGGTATCTGGAGTGTTCCCACATTGGTCCTCTGCCCATCTCCCACTTGTCCTCTGGAGTCTTGCCTACACTCCCTTTGTCCCCTAACACAAAAGTTCTAATCTCTTCTTTTTCACCCAACATAGCCCTGACGGCTACTTGGGATGACAGGAATCAAGAAGAGCTTACACACTTCTTCCACACCCCTCCTAAGCTGTTAGAAATGTGAAACTCATCTTCCTCGTTCCTCAAGGGTTCAGTTTTTAGAAATGCCAGGCCCCATCTTGTCAATCAATAAAAAGACAAAGAAAAAAACCTGTTGAGTTTTATTCTTAAAGTCAAGTTGAGCTGTTTGTCTTCTGTTACATTTTCTTCCTCCTGTGACCACTTTGCTCCTTGCAAAGGTAGTTTCCTTCCATTATGCAAAACTCAAAGCCAAAGGACATTGGAGGGGCCTCGTCGCTGCAGCAGGTTGGGAGGCCTCGGCCAGTATTTATGGCTTCCTTCCTCCATCATCGCCCACGTGCCCCTCCAGCCAGCGCCTCAACTGCTCAGGGCTTCACTAGGTGGAGTAACTTTATATTATAAAGGTGTCACATCGCTCCAAGTCAGTCTATACATTCACTGCAAATGCTGATCAAAATCCCATTAGGGCTTTTCATGGAACCGGCAAAGCTGATACTAAAATGCATAGAACAACAAAGGGCCAAGAATGGCCAAGCCATTTTGAAGAAGAGCAAGGTGGGGTGCTGGGGGACCTGCCCTGCCAGATAGCAAGCCTGATCATAAAGTGTGGTGATCCAGACAAAAGTAGGCCGATGATTCTGATATATGTTGCATCTTCATCATAATTTGCTAGATGTTCTGCAATTGTGGTTTTGATTTTTTTCTTTGATGACAGTCATTTTAAGAGAGATTTATAATGTACAGCTGTTAGGATGTTTTGGTTTCCTGATTTTGTTATTCTTAGTTTTATTGCCTCATAATGAGAGACTGTTGTCTGTACTATTTCTCTCTCTCCCTGTCTCTCTGGAATGTTCTAAAACTTTATTTGAGGCATGATGTATTGTTATTATAGTAAATGTTCCGAGAGCAATTGAAAGGATGGTGCCTTCTCTGTTTTCCTATCACAAAGTTTGAAATCTGTGGTTTACAGCTGCCAAAGTCCTTGTCTACCTGTTAGCATTTGCTTTACAAATGTCCAGGTGTATCATTTGGTGCACAGAAGCTCCTAACTACAATCACTTGTGATATCTCCTACTTTAGTAAGACATGAAGTATATGTTTTGGTTTTTCATGATCTTTGTGGATTTGGGGGATTCTGAGAGATTAGTGGGAACACCAACTCCACCATTATAAACCACAAATCTTCCCTCTTCCTGTCAAATGTTGCAAATATTTCCTGTGATTTTATCATCTATCTGATGAACTGATAAACAATTATGATCATTGTACAAGAGAAATCCTAAGATAAATGCATGAGTTGATGGTCACACTAAACACCCTGATTTGATACAACATATATATGTACACATATATATGGAAACATCAAATTGTACCCTATAAATATGTGCAAGTACAATGTGTCAATTAAAAAATTTTTTTAACAAGAGAAATCCTCAGTTCTGATATAGTCAAGTTCATTCATTTGGAGGCCTTGTTTAACAAATTCATGCCTACCCAGCCCAAGGTCATAAGGAATTTTCTTTAATTTTTTTGTTAGTATTTTATTTTCCTCTCTCACGTGCGGGTAGACCCTTTAGAAGGGTTTCTCAGCCTTGACGCTATGAACACTTGGGGCTGGAGATTTCTTTGCTGTAAGCAGCTGTCCTGTGCATTGCAGGATGTTGAACAGCGTGCCTGGGTGCCCGTACCCCACAAGTTGGGACAAAAAATGTCTCCAGACATCGCCAAATGTCTTCTGGGGGACAAAATTGCCCCCAGTGGAGAATCATGGATCTGTTTGGACTTTATTAAATATTTGGTGTGAGGTAAAAGGAGTAATTTTTATTAATTTTTATTAATATGCTGAATCAGTTTTACTAATACTATCTACTAAATAAGTCTTTTTGCAAACTTATTTATGGCTGTTACACACCAAGTTCTCATATATGCACAGGTTTGTTATAGTATGTGGTAGAGCCTGGTTAGATACCACTAACTCATTTCCTCTCCCCGGGCACGGGGCTAAACTACATTTCGTAGCCCTCTTGCATCCAAGTGAGGCAAGAGTGTGTCACTGCCAGGTCTGGGCAGCTGGGAGCAGATGTGTTTGCCTTGTTCTCTCTCTCATGTCCCCTTTCTGAGGACACCTTGCAAAGGTGTGAATCTGGGGGTCGAATGGGCTCAACTAGGCTGTTCTCACTCAGGGTCTCACATGGTGACATTCAAGATGATAGCCATGGTGGGGTCACCTTGAGGGCTTCTTCTTCTTCACCAGGCTGGCACCTGGCTGGGAGAACAGCTGGAAGCTGGAACAGCTAAGGCTCCTCAGGCATCTCTCTCTGTCTCTGTCTGTGTCTCTGTCTCTCTCTCTCTCTCTCTGATCTCTCCCTGTGGCAGCCTCAGGATAGCTGGACCTTTGCATAATGACCAAAATGACTATCACAGAGAAACTGCAAAGCTGTGTGACCTTTTCTAACTTAACCTGGGAGACCCCACAAGGTCATTTCTGCTGCACTCTCTTCATGAGTCAGCCGCAAAGGCCAGCGCAGCTTCCATGGCAGGGGGCAGAGACGCTGAAGTGTCAAAGTATTTGTGGACATGTTTTAAAATCGCCCCCCAAAATCTGATGCAATTCTGAATTCCTTATTCCTTGTGGTGTGGGACCTGTTTGTTTTTCTTTCTCTGGAAGGTTGTAGGGTCTCCATTTTATTTCTGGAGACTCTAGAATTTCATGATGTGCGTTTGTTTCAGTCTTTGGTCCTTTTTCATTCTTTGTGCTAGGCACTCGGTGTACCTTTCATTCTGAAGGCTCATGTTCTTCAGCCCTGGGAATTGTATTGTATTATTCATGTGATCATTTCCTCCCTATTTTTTCCTGCCCTTCCCCCTCTCCTTCTCTCTGGATCTCCTCAAATGATACTCTATTTTTCTTATCTTTCCATGATTTTATCTTTTTATTCTATTTTTATATGTACTTTTCAACTATCTCCTGAGATTTTTCATTTCTGCTATCATATTTTTAATTTCTAAGAGCTCCTTCTTTTCCTCCGCATGTTCTTTTTAATAGCCCCTCTTTCTTATATTCTGGATGTAATATCTTCTGTTTCCCTGAAAATAATGACTAAAATTCATTTGAAGTTTTTGCATGTGCAGCCTGCATGGCCTCTCTCCTCTCCCAATGCCTTTTTCCTGTTTATTATTGTCTCTCGTGTTAGAGATTCCTCTCAAATATATGGCAGTTATTTGTTGTGCGTTGATATTTGTCGCCTTAGGAATGCGCAGGCAAGGTAACGGGAAGTTCCGTGAGCAAGAGGGGCCTGTAAACAAACCTTAGGCAGGTTTGTGGGGCTCACACCTGTTCACTGGGCGCCCCGTGTCAGTTTCACTTCTCGCGAGAGGACTCCTCCACGCTCCCCGCAGCGTGTGAGGCTGACTGCGCATGCTCGGGAGGCCGGGCCGGCGGGGCGGGGCGGGCCCTCAGCCTGTCTTTTGCTGGATGCGGTCCAGGGCTCCGCCCGCGCCGCACGTGGCTGTGCGGTCAGCACCTTGCCTGCATCCGTGACCCGCAGAGAGTGACCAAATAAATGGCGAATGGAGCCACCAAGTTAGTTACCAAGAGGTGCCCGAAATCCCACTGAGTAGGCACTGGGTGGGTTGGGGAAGGAGGACAGAGGACAGGACAGGACAGTCTCCTGGTGAATCTTCGGCGCCCTCCCCACACCCGTGATTGTTAGGAACCTTTTTCTGAAGTGGGGTCCTCTTGTTACGGCAAGTGTTACAGCGAGTGCTCCCGAGGACAAACCGAGTGGCACACGGAGAGTCGGAGAATCAAGGTTTATTCGCCGGCGGGCTCAGAGGGCTCTCGCCACCAAATTCTGAGCCCCGTCTACCTAATTTTTCCCATTTTTATTAAGTTGGCGTGATCCAAGGGGAGGGGGTCCCAGGTGACTAACGCCTGCCAGGTAATAAGTTTAGTGTCTGCACCAGGCAATAGGATTAGTGTTATGCTGATGTGCCAGATGTTAGGTTAGTGATATGTTAATGTCCCAGGTGTTAGGTTAGTAATATGCTAATGTGGGTCCTCCGTGAGGGGTGGGGGTCTCAGGCGGCTGCTGGGCCAAGTAATAGATGGGGGTTTTCCTTATCACTCTGGGCCAGCGTTCCCACGGGACATGCGCTTGCCTGCGTGGACCACCTCCAAGCCCCTTCCTTAAACCTTTTCACCAATATCCCAGCGCCAATGGCAAGTCCCTGAGCACTGGCCCCCGCCCAGGACTGTGAATGCTGACCCTAGACTTCAGTCTTTCCTGGCACGGTGGACAGAGAGGGATGCCCCTTGAAATTTGGCCCCTGGGGAGCATCTTTCTCCAGGGCTCTTCAGGGCTGCCCACCTTGGCTGGAGCCAGCCTGCAGTACTGTGCAGAGCCTCAAGGAGCCTAAGCCTTTGGATTTTAGTCCCCAGGGCCCTGGTCCGGCTCGGGCAGATGTGGGCACATTGGCAGTCTGAGTCTTGCAGTTTCCCACGGCCTCAGGGACTGTTGTAACCGCCTGCCCTAGAGGCGGTGCTGTTTGGCTCACTGGCTGTCTTAGTCTGTTTTGTCGCTATAAAGGAAGACAGGAGGTTGGGTGATTGATAAAGAAAAAAGATTTATTTGGCTCACAGCTCCGCAGCCTGTGTAAGAAGCATGGTGGCAGCATCTGCTGCTGGTGAGGCTTCGGGCTGCTTCTGATGCAGGGTGCCCCGGGGAAGGGAAGAAAGGGCCCCCTGAACTGGACAAATGGGATCTTGGCTTCATGCTGGAAAGAATTTGAGAGCAGCCAACTAGTGACAGAAAGTTTATCAAGAGAGAGACAGACAACAGATCCTACTCCACCGACAGAGTAGAGGTCCTTTCCCAAGTAGGGACACCTAATGAGGCAATGGTAACGTGTTTTTTGGGTTTTTTTTTTTTTGTTTTTTTTTGAGACAGAGTGTCACTTTGTTGCCCGGGCTAGAGTGTTGTGGCGTCAGCCTAGCTCACAGCAACCTCAAACTCCTGGGCTCAAGCGATCCTCCTGCCTCAGCCTCCCGAGTAGCTGGGACTACAGGCATGAGCCACCATGCCTGGCTAATTTTTTCTATATATATTTTTAGTTGGCCAATTTCTTTCTATTTTTAGTAGAGACGGGGGTCTTGCTATTGCTCAGGCTGGTCTCGAACTCCTGACCTCAAGCGATCCACCCGCCTCGGCCTCCCAGAGTGCTAGGATTACAGGCGTGAGCCACCGCGCCCAGCCAAAGAAAACAATTTTGATTGGTTGGAGTGGAAAGTCTTAAATTAGAGGTTAGCTGGTAGTTTCTGACTGATACAGTTTCTAGTTTCATTTTACTGTTTACATAGGGATTTAAAGTGCCAAAGCCACCCCAGTCTAATGGCCTCCCAATTAGAATTTTGAAATAATTCCTCATGCTGTATTGCTGTCTTACAAGATCATAAGACTCAGCACCTCTCTACATGACATACCACCTATGAACAGGCCTTATTAAACATTCCCTCCATCATCTTAACGTCAATGTAACGCCTAAAATCCCACCACTCTCCTGCCCTCCCTGATGACACAGAGCCGCACTGCATTCCACATGACTGCTTGCAGCTATAGAAATGGTCTCAAAGTCACGAGAGGACCTTTTGGCAACCCCTTAAACAACCCAGACCTACTTATATTTCCTGACAGCTCCTGTAGACTAAATTTCCAGGGAAACATAATAACTGGCTATGCCATATTTTCCCAAGATGAAACACTTGAGGCATAATCTCTGCCCAGCATACAGTCAGCCCTAGCTGCTGATCTCATAACCTTACTAGAGCTTGCACGCTGGCAAAAGGAAAAATTATCACTATTTACACTGACCAGATATGCTTTTGGAGTCTGCCATGCTGTTGGCATCATCTGAATTCTTAACCTCTGCCGTTACTCCTATTGCCAATGGGCATATAATTGCTGCCCTATTACGGGCTGCTATGGTCTGAATGTGTCCCCCAAAGTTCATGCCTTGGAAACTTAATCCCCACTGCAACAATGTTGGGAAGTATGGCCTAATGGGAGATGTTCAGGTCGTGAGGGCTCCATGCTCATGAATGGATTAATGCCACTATAAAAACGGATTGTCGGGGTGTGTTCACTTGGCTTCTGCTCTTCTGCCATGTGAGGACACTGTAAGGTTTTAAGACCAGGGTGGCCAGTGCCAGAGAAAGACGAGCAGAGTTAAAAGGGATAAGTAAAGAGGCTTTATTGGGGTGCTCCTAGGTGGGGGTAACGGGTCCCAAGAGAGGGGCCCGGGTGAGTCTCATGGTCCCACGAGTGGAACCAGAGAAGCCACCCCGCCTAGAAGTCTGGGTGGGCTTATATATGTTTTTTAGGGGTGGGGGATGGGAGTTTCTCTGGAGGGAAGGTTTCGGCGGGAAGAGTGAGGAATTTCTTTGTTTCAGCTTTAGGGCAGGTATGGAGTAGTAGGAGGGGCTTCTTCTTTTTCCATTAGGGAGGGGAGGGGTGCCCGCCACCAGCCTTACAGACACCACGTTCCTCTCTGGAGGACACAGCAACAAGATGCTATCTTTTTTTTTTTTTTTTTTTTTTTGAGACAGAGTCTCACTCTGTTGCCCAGGCTAGAGTGAGTGCCGTGGCGTCAGCCTAGCTCACAGCAACCTCAAACTCCTGAGCTCAAGGGATCCTCCTGCCTCAGCCTCCCGAGTAGCTGGGATTACAGGCATACGCCACCTTGCCCGGGTAATTTTTTCTATATATATTTTTAGCTGTCCATATAATTTCTTTCTATTTTTAGTAGAGATGGGGTCTCGCTCTTGCTCAGGCTGGTCTCGAACTCCTGAGCTCAAACGATCCGCCCACCTCGGCCTCCCAGAGTGCTAGGATTACAGGCGTGAGCCACCGTGCCCGGCCAAGATGCTATCTTGAATCCAGAGATAGAACCTGCTGGTGCCTTGATCTTGGACTTTTCAGCTTCCAGAACAGTGACAAATAAATTTCCGGTCTTTATAAGTTACCCAATTTCAGATATTGTTATAGCCACACAAAACGGACTGAGACACAGGCTATTCACCTCCTTGAAAAAATTACTGTCGTTCCCTGAGCAGCCTGTACTAAAAAGACTGATAATATAGCTCTAGGGAATGACAGTGCTGATACAGCTGCCAAATATGCAGCCAGAAGCTTTTTTTCCTACAGGATTTACAAACCTGTCTTTAGCTGTGACTGATCTGATTGTCAGGCAGATGCCCCATAATCTGAAAAAGACAAATGGATACAAAAGGGTGCCAAACAATTCTCAGACAGCTTAAATACTGGGCCTGAATGGACTTCCTGTGGCCCCTTTCTTTTGACCTTTTTTTTAGCTTACACTTATCTCCCATCAGATGGGACCTGTGCAGTCAGGGGATGGTTAAGGAACTAAAATGTAATTAGTTCTACCCTGACACCCACAAAACTCATTCCCCAGCACCACTGAAAATCTCGCCATCCTAACTTCTTTTCAGTATGGAGAGCCCTTTCACCAGCATTTGGAATTTATAAAAAGGCAATCTTAAATCTTTCCATAGTAAGAGGACAAGGGTTCAACATTATTATGCAAACATTGGAAGCACTCCAATAATGAGTTAGTGATTCAGTGTTTGTTGTACTCCAAAATCACTATGCCCTGGATACACTGAGAGCCCAGTGAGAGCAGCAGTGAAGAACATGCTTCCGTGCAAATCGCTTGGGGCAAAAAGCATCTAATCTGTACCTTTTAAAGAACAAGGTAAACACTCTCCGTCAGATAAGATAAATGAGGATCACTCAGCCTTTTTACTGCACCCACTCCCAGGGTAGGAGATTGGCTTATGGAAACATGGGGAAATGTGCTGAATTTTGTTTTGTCCATTCTTCCCATTCTAATCTATTTTCTTCTCTCCCTTTGTGGATCTCTTACCACTCAGTTACTAAACCAATTGTGTCCACAGCCACCAACTTAGCTTTTAACATGTGAAACTTCTAGGGAAATTTCAGATGGGGGCCCATGAAGGGGTTCTGGACAGGCCACCCCAAGATATGCCACCCGGGCATAGTGACTATGGTGAGAGAAAGACACTTGGAAAACAGCAGGTGCAAGATCGCTCTGACCTTCCTTCTTCTTAAGAGCAAGAGATGAAATTCCCATGTGGGAGATGCCCTCCCTATACCTGAAGGAAAGTGTTCTTATCAAGGATGGGAAATGTGTACAAACAAACCTTAGTAAACTAACCTAGTCACTCACTTCTCTACCCAGTTAACTACCCTAGCCCAAGCCCGTTAGCTTTGTCATGTTTTCAGTTTACCACTTTGTCCAATTCAGTATATGAGTGTTCAACTCTAACTGCATCTTTGGGTCTCAATCCTTACACGCAGGCTCCATGCCGTGTGAAACCTATATTAAATGCATTTAAATGCTTTCTCCTGCTAATCTGTCTTAAGTTAATTCTCAGTTCCAGCCAAAAAACCTTAAAGGGACAGAGGGAAAATTTTGCTTCCCCTACAATATCTTACTGGTTTTGCTTCTCCAGAGAACCCTAATAAACTGGTGTTGCTTGTATGCCTAGGATGCACTGACCTCCACTAGTCAGCAGGAAGCCAGGACAGCCACACCCTCCCGCCACCGACCCAGCCCCGGGGCTGCTCAGAGCTCCCCAGCTAATCTGCCAGCCAAAGTCCCAGGACAGGGAACTCCTCTCATGCCCCTCCTCAGCCCAGCACCCCTCCGCTCCTGCTGTCCTGGAGTGAGTCACTGTGGTAGGCACCTGCTGGGACTAGAAAACATGTTGATATGTGACACTTTTCTCCCTCTGGGGTCCTCCAGAGGACAGTGACCAAATTTAATTCTCTCTTTTTTTTCTTTTTTTTTTCCCCTCTTTCTGTTTGAGGTTCGGTAAACACAGATGGGGTTGAGGGTTCCAGGAAGACACTCTGATTGTGCTCGGGACCTAAGGTTCCCAGCCCTCTGCCCTGCCTTCCTGCCAAGCCTGACCGTGGAGGGTCCCAGAGCCCCTTCCCAGGAAACAGTGCTCACAGCACAGCTGCTCTCTTAGAAATTTTATTGGTCCTGGGGAAAGGCAGGCAAGCAGGCTCTGCCTCCCCGGAGGGTCCCACAGGCCCTCACTGTTTCCCGTTGGCGTTGATGGGGCGGTTCACGTGATCAGGGGAGGCCAGGAAGGCCTTGAGCTTGGGCCGGGCACTGAGGTGCGCCACGTAGGCTGAGAGCAAGGGAAATGCATTCAGGCAGCCGGGGGCCAGGACCTCGTGGATCAGCAACAGATCCAGCAGGTTGTAGTCAGCGAAGGAGATCTGCAAGGCAGGGGACCGGGGACTTAGCCAGTGGGAGCAGGCTGGAGGCGGGGCCGGGGGAATGGCGGGCAGGGCGTTTGAGGCCATCCCCCAGGTCTGCCCCACTTTGCTGAATGAATGGCTCACACCTGTGTCCATCTGTAATGGGGTGGTGAGGACAGGGCCAGATGCTCACCTGGTTGCCCACAATGAAGGCCTGGCCTCCCTGGTTCTGGGACAGCAGCGTCTCAAAAGGCTTCAGCTGCCCCGGCAGTGCCTTCACATAGTCATCCTTGCCCGCCTCCTGCCGGAGAGATACCACCATGCATTTCTCCTACCCCCAGCCCCCAGCCCCTGCCCCACCCGAGGCACCCCCCTTCTGTTGACCACTGGTGAATGGCACAACCCAGTGGGCCAGAGACTGGAGCCCTAGACGCCCCTCTGCTCACCCCCCGCACCAGGCTGGTCCCAAATCCTTTCGTTTCAGCTGCTAATTCTTTTCCAGTCCATTCCGACTTTCTGTCCCTGCCAGGATCTCTTACTGGATTACTGCAAAACCCTCAGAGCTGGTTCCTCCAGAGAATCCTCCTAGACCTCACATTCAGACAGAGCCCTGCATAGACTCCTCCATGCCCCACTGCCCTCAGGAGAATCCAAACCGGTGGGTTCAAGGCCTTCAGGACCTGGGCCGCTGTTCCCCCATCTCCATCTACACACACGCACACACAGGCATGCACGTGTGCGTGCACACCCCCCTCCCCCAACACAGGCATGCACACGGGCACACTCTGCCTCTGCTAAACTGGTCCCAGGTCCTCAAATGTGCTCTGTGTCTGCATATACTTTGCTCTTCTGAAAGTGCCAGCACCTCCTTCCAGAAACTGGCTATAGATCCTCCTGCTCCTATGGCTGCTCCAGGAAGCACCCCCACCCCAGGAGATAAGAAACCACCTCTCCCTGGTGTCTCTGTCCTTGCACTCTCCCGCCATTGCCCCCAGGCAGTGAGGGTGAGGGTAGTGTCTTGTCCACAACAGCCCCTGGCCCCCAGCACAGAGCCAGCTCCAGCCCCAGCACCCTGACGAGGGAGGGGCCAGCCAGAGCCATGTGCAGGTGGGGTGAGCACGAGAGGCCCCTCTCTTCCTTCACCCCAGTGCCCACGCCGCTGGCCGTGCTCACGTAGTTGGTGTAGATGAGGCTGAGGTATTTGCAGCGCAGGTCCTCCACGCCGTCGTTCACCATGTCCGCCAGGGCTGCCTCCCGCTGGTCCTTCCCATATAGCCCTGGGGTCAGGGGGAGCAGACAGCGTGACTGGGCGCCTGATCAACACAGGACCACGGGCTGAGCCCCTCCAGGCCACGTGGTTGTCTGTGGGCCACAGCCTGGGAGGAGGGCTGAGCCTGACACACAGTAGGTGCTCAGAGCTCGGTTAGAGGAGCCTGCACAGAGCAGGGCTGCAGGCAGATGTGGGCTGTGTCTCTGCTTCCCCCACTGCAGAGGGCCACACGGCAGCTCAACCTAAACAGAAGGGGCTCAGAGGCAGATGCCAACCCACCCCTGCCCTGGCCTCCAGGCCTCAGGACTCACCGAGGGAGCGCCCCAGGTGACGCAGCATGGCATTGGACTGGTACAGGGTGAGGTCTCCATCCTGGAACTTGGGGAGCTGCCCATACAGCTGGGGGGAGGCACGGCTCCATGAGGGTCGCTGAGCCTGGCTGCCCCCACCCTAGTCCTGCCCCCCAAGGCTCGGTCCCCACCCCCTGCCCGGACATGGTCACTCACACAGGAGGCCTTGAGTGAGCCCTGCTGCCAGGCCTCTATGGTCACCACCTCCTCCTTCCAGCTCTGGCCCTGGTCCGCCAGTAGCATGCGCAGGGCCTCGCAGCGCCCTGATGTGAGGGGACAGGACAGGGGCATGGGGACTCCGGGAGAGACCCAGCCTCACAGCGACCTGAGGAGGGCTCAGGAGGGTGGGGAGGAGGCATGGGAACAGAGACTCCACCAAAGATTTAACAAAATACTGGGAAGGGATCGGACACGTGGAAGAGCTGAACACGGAAGGAGGCCCGGGCTTGTAGCCACAGGATGGAGGGTTGGGGGGCTGGGGTCTCCCCGGGGTGGGTGAGGGACCGTGGGCTGCAGGCCCCACCCCTGCCTCCCCTCCCTCCCAGGCTCAGGCTCCGACCTCGAACGGGGAAGTAGACGACGGTGTAGGGCGGCACTGTGGCGGACAAAGAACAGTCTGTTAGCGCCTGCGGAGCGCATCCTGGCCGAGGACCCACCGCCCCCCTCCCCGGGTCCCCTCCTGCTCCGGGCGCTCCCGGCCCCCTGAGCGCCTCTAACTCGGCGCCGGGGACGTCCAGGGCCCCCCGGTATCCCCGTCCCGGCTCCGGGGTGGGGGGGTGTGGTGACGCGGGCCGGGCCCCAGGGACTCACTGGTGCTGCGCAGGCGACGGAGCTCTGGCGCAGGCCCCGCGGCTCGCGCCTTATATGGGTGGTCCCGCCCCGCTCCGCCCCGCTCCGCCCCTGGTGCTGAGTCACCGCGCCCGCCGCCGCCCGGATCCCGCCGCCCCTCGGCGGCGCAGGGGCGCCCGCGGCGACAGCAGGCGGGAGATCCCCTCCGCCCCGGGTGCCGGCCGGGCCTGGGAATGGACGGTCGCGGGCGGAGGGACGCGAGCACAGGCGTCCAAAGTTACCAAGTGCAGGGACATCGCGGGAAAAGACAATACCCCGAGCGCACCGTGCAGGGGCTGACACACCTTAGCAGGGGAAGGGCAGCGTGTGCGGCCGCCCGGAGCAAGTGAGCCCGCGGGAGAGTCGGCGGAAGACGGGCGGCGGTCGGGACAGTCCGCGTGCTGGGGCGCACTTGTCTCCTCTCCTGCTGCTCCCGGGAGGCGATGGGCGGCCGGGCTTTCGCAAGAACCGCCTTTACGCAGGTGCGCGGAGCTGGAGGAAGCCGCTCGCCGCGTTTGCTGTTTTTTAAGTGCTTCTAACGTCTGCATAGTGGCACTCCAGGATAGCGCCCATCCCCCCCACCGTCACACAACCCTTTCACACACTCACTGTCGCCCGCGCTCAAACACACACACACGTGCTGTCATACACGCACAACTTACTGCAATTCTCACCAGTTCGCACTCTCCCTCTGTCACACACACACACACACACACACACAGGGACCCGTGGTCTCGCCAAGCAGCACAGTGGCCTCCTCCGGGCCCTGCAGGGCCTGCCGGCTGTAGCCAGACCTGCCGCGCTGCCTCCGGCTGTGGCTCCTCCTGCTCCGGCCTCTCTCTCCTCAGGGTCTTTGCTGTGCGGGCTGGGGCCTGGGTCTGGGCCAGTAAAGGTGAGAGGGTTTCCGCCGCCGCTGTCCCCGCGCTCCCCTCGCACACACCTGGCTGCCACTGCCCCGACCGGGTCTCTATGCCCTTCTCACCTCTGTGACTCTCACCGGGTCAGACCAGCCGGACTCAGCCTCCTGTGAGCGCTGGAGTGTGCATTTCCCCGCCCCCGCGCTCCATTCCTGTGCCCTGCGGGCCATGGATGTTTCCGTAGTCATGGAAACTTGTCCGGTCCCTCTCTCCTTCCACAGCGCGGTCCCGGGGTGGTCCTGGGCCATTCTTCCTGGTGTGCTGGCCCCTGGGGCGAGGGGACACATTAGTGCGCTCCTGGTTCCTGGCCCCATTATTATCTCTGGTTTGGGCAGGGTCCCCCTCTTATTTGTATGTGTGTGCTTACGTGTTCCCTTTATCTTCACACTCCGCTGGCACTTCCTGCAGGTGGTGAGTTTGTTGGGCTGTGCGCCCTCAGTGCCACTGCTGCGTCCCAGGTATGGAACACTGGCCTTGCAAAAACAGAGCCAGCTGGCCCTCCCGAAGGGCTGCGCCAGCCGTTCCACGCTCCC
Organism: Eulemur rufifrons; assembly: GCF_041146395.1. Taxonomy (NCBI): domain Eukaryota; kingdom Metazoa; phylum Chordata; class Mammalia; order Primates; family Lemuridae; genus Eulemur; species Eulemur rufifrons. The sequence goes on from NC_090988.1 coordinate 101,084,071, forward strand.
CGAGGCCGTGGGACTCTCTCTGGCCCCACATCCCCTCCACCTAGAATTGCTAAGGATTTTGATCGTCTCTGCCGGTGCTCATTGGATTTTGTTTTCCGCTTCTGGAAATAGTCTGTTACCTTTGGACCATTTTCTTTGGCTTTGCTGTCTCCTTTCTGTTGATCTGCAGATCTTCATTTATTCTAGGCACTAATTTCTTATTGGCTTTAACGCTACAATCACCTCCTGGTCTGTCAACTCTCTCTTCACTTTGACCAAAGTGTATTGTTTTCAGTATTTTAATTTAATTTTCTAGTGGACAATTTACATATCTCCCTCACCCTTTCCTTTAGGTTAGTGTGACAGTTTTCCATAACAAACTACTTAAAGAGAACTTTGGTCAAAAATGGAATGAAATAGCCAAAAAAAAAAAAAAGAAAGAAAGAAAGAAAGAAAAAGTCACTGCTGCTTTTATACACCAACACTTTCACCAGTTTTATACTCTAGCAAAACCACGCAATATTTGCACGACATGTGTTTGCAGTGTTTCCTTGGGACTGGCTTTCCGCACCGTCCAATGGCAGATGGGCGGCTCTTTGCCCTGCTGGATGGCAGAGGCTCACTCAGCTTCACGTTATCTGGAGGCCCTGGATACAAGACTTTAAGATCTTGAAATCCCAAATTGTCATGGCTCCACCGATGCCAGTAGTGCAAAATTTTCCACAATCTTGTCTGTCCACCTCGGAAATAGACACTTGAGTGATGCTATTCTGGGGCAGCATCCCTAAGGCTGTATTGTGGTCCTGGGTCGTGGCCCTCTTGTCCATGTTGTGCTGGATGCTCTGTTTTGGGACGTCTACCTTGGAGACAAAGGTCAAGCAGCCGCAGTCATCGCAGTTAAAGAGCGCTGGGCAGCAGTCATGGCCAGCAGCCACACGCTATTCTCCGAGACAAACGATTCGCTCGGGAGTGGCAGGAACTCTGTTCTAGAGTTGAGACCGGCACGCCTTTTGGGGCATGAGCAACAGATATGGTGCTGTGGTGACTGGCCCAGGCCAGGCGGCTCCCACTGGCGGAGAAGCTGACCCCATGGACCCAGCTGCCTGTGCCACTGCCCCCAAACTCTGACATCAGCTGACCAAAAGGCATCTTGCTGCCCCAGGGCGTACTGGCTGGCTTTTCATCCCTTCTTTAATATAGGCAGAAAACACTCTGCATTTGAAGTCACATGGTCCTGCTGCCAGCAAAACGTTGTTGGGATGCCCGTCCAAGCTGAGGACTGTGGAGCCAATGGGCTTTTTAGCGTGCTCGCTTACCCACCAGTCATTTCAGACAGAAGTGAGCCATGCTCCGCTTCCCACAGCAAATTTGTCCGCCAGGGGGCACCACTTCACAAAAGTGGCTGCGCAATTAATTCTCAGGATCACCAGGGTTGGCTTGAGGACATAGGCATTGCGGTCTGCCCCACAAGGGACCATGCGGTCGCTCTTGGGAGCCCAGTCAATACCTATGATGTGTCCGTTGTGCTCCTTGAGTTCATGAGCTTTCGCCCACCGGCTCCCCTTTTCTTACAGATGTGCACGTCGTGAGTACTGGGGCTAAGGGCAATTTGAGTGCAATCCCTGTTCCAGGCATGACAGGTGACTGGCTCTAGTAAAAACTGATGCAGGGACATTATTCTTAGTGTTTTCAAAGAACAGAAAGCTGGGGTGGGGCCGGTCCGGACGGGATCAGAGCGGAGAATTCGCAGACTTGGGTCAGTCGACATGAACAGGCTCCGCGGGCGTAGGGGGAGGGCCAAAGTGTCTTTCATTAAATAAAACTCCTTAATGCTAGTGTAGTCAAACCCATGAAGGGTTTTGTTTGTTTGTTTGTTTCTGTAGGGGAGGGTTGGTGCTTCTGTTTTGCGCTTTCGAAACTTCATCTGAAAGCACAACATTCTCCTGTGATGTCTTCTGTTAACTTTGTCTTTTTATCTTCACATTTACATTAATCCCTGTAGAGGCCACTCTTGCATGTGCTGTTGGGTAGGAATCCAGTTTTATTTTCCTCCAAGCAAAGAGCTGTCTTCTCCAGCACCATCTCCAGAGCATCTGATTTATCCCACGCTAGGTTCCCATAGATAGCCGGGTCTGCTGGTTCTCTGTCCTCTGCCATTCAGTGTCTGTTTGTCTGTTCTTGTGCCAGCACCACAGCTTTTTATTACTATGGCTTTATAAATTTGGTAGGGAAAAAGCACACCCTCCAGCGTTTTTTTTTCCCTGACATTTTCTTATTTGTGGATCTTTATTCACTTCTTGAGAAAATCTAACTGGGATTTTGGTTAGGATTGTATTACATTGAGAGATTTACTTGGAGGGGATGCACATCTTTGTAACATTCCCTACCCTACATGACGGTATAGTTCTCTATTTATGCAGATCCTCCTCTCTAGTCTTTATTTAAGTTTTCTACCAAGAGGTCTTACATAACCTCTTTTATTTATTTAATTTTTTAGAGACAGGGTCTCGCTCTGTCACCCAGGCTGGAGTGCAGTGGCATCATCACAGCTCACTGTAGCCTTGAACTCCTGGGCTCAAGCAACCCTCCTGCCTCAGCCTCCTGAGTAGCTGGGACTACATGTGCATGCCACCATCCCCAGCTTATTCTTCTATGTTCTAGGGACTCTGTGTCTTGCTGCTGTGAATAACATTAATATCTTCTTTTAGTTGGATATTGGAGATGTAGAGAAGTGCTAGCAATACTATTGGTTTCCTAGGTTTGTGTCCAGTAATGTTGCTGATTTTGCTTCTAACAAATGGTTATTCTGTTGATTCCAGTGGCCCTTCTAGATAAATGATCACATCATCTGCAAATAATAAAAATTTCATCTTCTCCCTTCTAATCCTTATAGCTTTTCTTTGTTTTTTCTTTCTTTATCACACAGACAGGGACCTCCAGTGCTACATGAAATAGTAGTGTCTTGTTTCTGATCTCAAAGGGGCCTCGAGGGCATGAGGGAAGAACGGGGATTCCCATAGTCTCGCCCACCCTCTCCCGGCTCTGGCTGGTGGCTGAGATGTTTGGCATGGAAACTGTGTCAAGTTCAAGGAGCTCCCTTCTCCTAGTTTCCTAAGACTTAGTATCATAAATAGGTAACAAATCTTACTAAATGCTTTTTCTACATTACTTGATGTTAATGACATGCTGTCTCTCCTTTATTTGTACTAATGTGGAGAATTATATTGATACATTTTCTGATGAATTCATGGAATAAACCCAGCTTGATTATGATGTATTATTTTTAATATGGTCTCCTGCATTTTGTGTAGGACTTTCCCATCTGTGCTCACGATTGAAAAGGAGCATGTAATTTTCTTGTTTTGTCCTTATCTGGCTTAGAAATCCAAATTTACCACCTTCATAAAAATGTCTGGGAAACTTTTCCTTGATTCTATTATCTGAAATAACTTGCAAAAAAAGTTAGAAGTTATTCACATTTGCTCTTTTCCTTGATGAGTTTTGTCCAAAATTCTACTGTCGTATGAAGAACCAGCTTTGGGTTTTATGAGTTTCACTGTTGTGCCTCAGTCCTTGTTTGCTGTTCACCTCTTGTCTTTCCGATCCATTGTTTCTTACAATTCACTCTGTTATTCTTTTCCTGACTTTGTGATTTCAATGATTTGCTCACTTATTTTTAGCCATTTTTATTTCCTGATAAATATAAACGTATATATTTTTTCAATCCCATCCTAAAGATGAGACTGATAAATATATTTAAAGTGACAAATTTTCCTCAAACTACCATTTAGGTGTGTTCCACTCTTTCCACATATAGCGTTTTTATTCATTCGAATATAAATGTTTTTAAATTCTCTTCATGAGTTCCTCATTAACTCAAAGAACATTCAATGATATATTTAATTTCTAAACATGGAATCTTTAAGCTATCCTGGTTTGAATCATTGTAATTCTTGGATAATTTGTATTAACTTCAACTGGGAACATTTATTCTATCCGTTTTGTCTTTAATTTCTAATTTTATTACATTATGGTCACAGAACATACTTGATCTCACATTTATCTGTTGTAACTTAGTGAGGCTTTATTTGTGGCCAAGCTCCTGGCTTGTTTTGGAACTGTTCAGAGGTACTCCAAAAGAAAGCTTCTTCGTGTTGGGTGTAGATCATTGTTCGTGCCTTTGACGTTAGTATTTAATGCTCTGGTGCATTTGTTCTGTCAGTATATGAGACAGGCATGGGGTTATTGTCATTTTGTCTACATGTCCCTACAGTACTCCCCCTTGCTACTTGCTCTCATGGGAAGCTGTATTGTTATAACCTTAATGTTTGCCCATTGTGACTTTTACCCTTAAATTATATATTTTTCATATGTTGAGATTCCTACCCTGGCTTTCTTTTTGTTCACATTCACTGAGAGTATCTTTTCCTATCCTTTTGTTTTTGATATGTCTGTGCCTTTTAAAAATTGAGGTGATTATGTTCAGTAAAATGTACGCATCACGAGTGGACGATACGATGCATTTTGAAAAGCGTGTGCACGGGTGGAAACAGCAGCCGGTCGCGATGCAGAGGAAGCCAACTGCCTCAACGGGCCCCGTGGCCTGGGCCAGTCCCTCCTCACCCTCGCCAGGCAACCGCCGTCTTCAGTTCTGGCACCGCAGGTTTGTTTTGCCTCTTCTTGAATTTCCCGGAAATGCAATCATACAGTCAGTACTCTTGTGTCTAGCTTCTTTCACCCAACATGTTTTTGTTAACTTTTAAAAATATTGAGGTATGATTTACATTTAGTAAAATTTATCATTTTAGTGTTTGGTTCCATGAGTTTGACAAAAACCATCATTATGGCCAGGTCCAGTGGCTCACACCTGTAATCCCAGCACTCTGGAAGGTCAGGGTGGGAGGATTGCTTGGGGCTAGGAGTTTGAGACCAGCCTGGACAACATAGCAAGACCCCATCCATACAAAAAATAAGAAAATTAGCCAGGCATGGTGGCGCATGCCTGTAGTCCCAGCTACTTGGGAGGCTGAGTTGGGAGGATTGCTTGAGCCCAGGAGTTGGAGGCTGCAGTGAGCTATGATCAGGCCACTACACTCCAGCCTGGACAACAAAGTAAGACCCCATCTCTAAAAAAGACCAAAAAAAAAAAAAATCCATCGTTACAATCAAGATAGAGAACATTTCCATCGTCGTCCAAAGTTCCCTTGTGTCCCTGTATAGTCAGCCCCTCTCCCACCTGTGGCCCCGGCAACCACTCATCTGCTTTCTTTTCTGACAGTTTTGTCTTTTCCAGAGTGTCATCGAAATGGAATGATACCGTAGGTAGCATTTTGAGTCTCCCTTCTCTCACTTCGCATAATGTCCTGCTGTGCATCAGCAGTCCTTTGCTTTTTGTAGCCGAATCGTATTCCATTGTGTGGATGCACAGCTTGTATCCACTGGCCAGCTGAAGGGCCTTTGGGTTCTGGCAGCTGTGAGTAAAGCTGCCTTAAACATTCGCATATGGGTTCTTATGTGAACATAAATTTTCATTGTCTTGGATAAATACTCAACAGAAAGATTGCTGGGTCATGTGGTAAGTACACATTTAACCTTACAAGACATTGCCAAACTGTTTTCCAAAGCGGCTGTACCATTTTACGTTCCCACCAGCGGTGGATAACAGTTCCAGTTACCCTCCGTTCTCACCAGCTTTTCCTCTGGCCGTTCTAACGGGTTTATAGTGTTAACTCATTGTGGTTTTATTTTTATTTATTTTTATTTTTATTTTTTTGTTGTTGAGACAGAGTCTCACTTTGTTGCCCAGGCTAGAGTGAGTGCCGTGGCGTCAGCTTAGCTCACAGCAACCTCAGACTCCTCGGCTTAAGCGATCCTAATGCCTCAGCCTCCCGAGTAGCTGGGACTACAGGCATGCGCCACCATGCCCGGCTAATTTTTTCTATATAGATTTTTAGTTGTCCATATAATGTCTTTCTATTTTTAGTAGAGATGGGGTCTCGCTCTTGCTCAGGCTGGTCTTGAACTCCTGACCTCGAGCGATCCACTCGCCTCGGCCTCCCAGAGTGCTAGGATTACAAGCGTGAGCCACCGCGCCCGGCCTATCATTGTGGTTTTAATTTGCTTTTCTCAAATGACTAATAATGTTGAGCTTTTCATGTGTTTATTTCCCATAGAGATATTGTCTTTGCTGAAGTATCTGTTCAAATCTTTGCCCATTTAAACTGAATTATTTTCTTAATGAGTTTCAAGAATTCTTCGTACACTCTGGATATAGATCCTTCATCAGCTATGGTTTTTGCAAATATTTCCTCCCAGTCTATGGCTTGTCTTTTCATTGTCTTAACAGAATTTTTTGAAAAGCACAAATTTTTAATTTGGATGAAGTAATATGTATCACCTTTTACATTTCATGGATCGTGTTTTGGTGTCATATTTAAGAAATCTTTGCCTGACCCAAGGGGGAAAAAGATTTATTTTATGTTTTCTTCTAAAACTTTTATACTTTGTGCAGTGAGCTATGATCACACCACTGCACTCTGGCCTGGGCGACAAGCGAGATCCTGTCTCAACAATAAATAAATAAATATTTTTAAAATAAAAAAAAAAAATTTATACGTTGGAGTTTTACATTTATGTCTGTGATCATTTTGAATTTTATACATGATTTAAATTGTGGGTTGAGGTGCCTTTTTTGCATGTGGATTTCCATGCAGTTGCTCCAGCAGCATTTGTTAAAAGGACGGCCTTTTCTTCATGACCGGCCTTTGCAGTTTTATCGGAAACCACTCCCTGTGTGTGTGTGGGTCTACTTCTGCACTTGTGGTTCTGTTCTGGTGACCCAAGTGTCTGTGCTTTCACCAATACCACACTGTAATTACTTCTGTAGTCTACGACACCTTAAAATCAGGCAATGAGAATCCTGTAACTTTATTCTTTTTCAAATTGTTCTGATTATTCTGGTTCCTTTGCTTTCCATATAAATATTGGAATCAGTTTGGGATTCTGATTGGAATGACACAATCTCTAGAACAATTTAGGGAAAATTGACATCTGAATAATATCAGTACATCTCTCCATTTATTTAGGTCTTCTTTAATTTCTCTCAACAATATTTTATAGTTTTTCAGAGTACAGATCTTGCATATATTTCATTAAATTTGTCTGTAAGTAGTTCATGGTTTTTGATGCTATTATAAATGACATGTTTTAAAATTTTATTTTCATCTTGTATTGCCAGTATACTCTAGAAAGATTGATTTTTTATATTTTTTATATTGACTCTATATTATATGTCCTTTTATAATTCACTTGTTAATTCTAGTAATTTTAACTTCTTTAAAATTTGGAATTGTTTTTAAAATTTCATTTTTTCATTTTTTCATTCATAATTTTTATTGCTGGCATATAGACTTACAATTGATTTTAGTATATTGTAAGGCTTATAATAGGTGACTTTGCTATACTCACTTATTAGTTCTAGTTGTTTTATAAATTCTGTAGAATTCCCACATAAATAATCATGTTATCTGTAAATGGAGACAGTTTTATTTTTTATTTTAAATGCATGTGGAATAAACTGGATTTATGTTCACCAATCCTATTTCCTTTTTCTGAGCATTCCAAAAAACTGCATTTCACAGACTTCCTTGCAACTAGGTTGAGGCCATGTGACTGGGCTCTGGACAATGTAATGTGGGCGAAATTGATGTACGCCACTTCTCATGGCTATAAAATGTCCCATACAGTCCTCCTTGCTGCTTGTCACCCTCTTTATTCTTTGGCTTGGAGACTAGTAGAAGATCGCAAGAAAGCCCCAAAGAATAGCAAAACCACAGATAGAAAAAACTTGGATCCCTGAGTCAGTGCCTAGAGAAGAGTTACACAGGATTACAGCTCAATCTGCATTAGATTTCGATGTGAGAGAAATAAATATCTGTTGTTTGTAAGCCATTCTGTCTATGGTAAAAAAAAAAAAAAAAGATTTTGATGTGAATGATAGAGAAACTTATATTTTGTTAGGCCACTGAGATTTCAGTGTTTATTTGCTGCCACAACATAGACTAGCTTTCTTGACAAATACTAAGGGTTTCTTGAAATATTATTATTGGATCTTAACACATTGACTGCCATGTGAGTTGTATTTAACTCAGGCTAGTTTTGTGCCCAGGGCCATGTGAAGAAAAACCCTGCAGCTGGTTCGTGAAAATCTTACTTGTTGGTGTTCTTATTCTCACAATTAAAACTGACAATTTAATTCTAAAAACGTGGATTGTGTTGCATATAACTCACAAACAGAAAACAATAAAAAACAACAAATTAGAAAGGATCATCTTGTTTTAATAAAACACCATGGCCCCAGGGAAAAATTTTTTTTTTCTAGTGTGGCAGTCAATGTGTTAATAAAAAAAAAAAAAAAATCTAACGACATTCTCTGTTTCAGTTGGAAGAATTTAACCTATTTACATTTATTGTGATTACTGTTGCATTAGGATTTAGTTCTATCATCTTATTTTATTTTCCTTGATTTTCCCCCATTCCTGCTTTCTACTGGATGGATCAAATTTTCTTCTATTCATTCTAATTTTGTTCTTATGTTAGTTGCTCTTAACCTAAGAGACCTGGCAAGGGGAAGAGATGAATATTGGTAAGTTTAAGAAATCAGTAGGGTATATAAACTTAGCAATATCTGTACCTTCCCCATACCAAGACTCTTAGTCCCTCTTCCTCCCATAATTTTGATCTTATCTAGAACTTTAATTCTGGATTATTATAGATACATGGACGCTTTCTTTTCCTCAATAATAGCTTTTTTAAAAGACAGTAAAAACTTTACGAAGTTATTTGGTCATCCTTGCTTCCACGTGTCCTGTGGCATCTTCTGTATGTTTCTGTTCTTATTTGAGCACTTTTTCCCAAAGCATTTTCCCATGAAGCTTCACGTAACAAACCTTCCGAGGCCTCACATGTTTGAGCATGTCGTCATTACCCGCTCACATTTGTTTCTTGTTGTCTTGCTTCATCTTCACCCATTCAGAGAACACCCTTACATTTACATACCAATCTGCTGGATTTAAAATTCCAGGTTCAAAGTTTTTTTCCTTCAGTATTGAAAAAATATTGTTATATGAGCTGCCTGCATTCACTGTTACCGTTGAGAAGTCTGACGTCAAATGGAACCTTGCTCTTCTGTAGGTGATCTGTTCTTTCTCTCTGGAAGCAGTTTATAAGATCTTTCCACCTTGAACAGTCTTCAGTTTCGCTCTAATTGTCCAGGTTTGGTGCTCTTGCTTGGCCAAACTCTCCGGCTGGTCTGGCACTGTCAGACCTTTTGGCCTGAGATGGATCATCTTTATTCAGTTCGGAGAGATGTATCTCCATTATTTCTACTGATATTTCTTCTCCTCTGTCTTTATTTTCTCTCCTGGGACTTGTGTTATCCAGATAATGGCCCTTCTGGGCTGTCCTGTCATTGCACGGTCGTGTGTTTTTCTGGTTTTTCTTTGCTGAGTTTCCCAGCAGATCTCTCCACTCAGCATCTCATCTGCTAGTTGTATGACTCACATGACTCATCCCAGCGCTTCCTGGCTTTTTCAATTATTGTTTTCATGCCTACTATTTCTTCTTGGGTTTTTTGTTTTTTGTTTTTTGTTTTTTGCGGGGGAACTTCCTATTACCAGTAACTTTTCTTATACCCTTGTGTGTTTCTATTATGTGTATTCTGTGTCTGTGTGGTCCACTAGTTCTGCATCATATGATATCACTTGTCCCCTGAGATATCACCCTTGGGACCTGTGAGCTTGTGCCCCCTGGTGTAATTGGTCATTCTGTTCGGTAATACGCCGGCCTCAAGGACAGGGAAGGAGTTACCCCCAGGCACTGCCAGGCCACTGCCAATCTCTCTCCCCTTTGCTGTCACTCTGCAAGCAGCATCTGCGCTCAGAGCTTCCCCTTCAGACCCTTGGGGAGCAGCACTGTGGGAGGTGGCTCCCCAGGTTCTCAGGTGCTGGTCCTGGGGGCTTGCAGGGCAAGTGTGGACGAGAGGAAGCCCACAGCCCGTCAGTGCCCCTCTTCTCCCCAGTGCCTCACCCCAGCAGAGTCTTTGCAACCCTGATATGCTCGAGTGAAGCCTGCACTAGGGCTGCTGTTGAGCAATGACAGCCCCTCAAAAACCTCAGAGAGCTAAGAACCAAATACGAACTACTTCCCTCTCGCATCCTTTTATTGCCACCTCCAGCCACACTCACCCTCGGGCTGCACACAGATCTACACGCACAGAAACGCACGCACCTACACACCTCCCTATACACTCACACACATAGGTTCCAAACAGCCATCAGTATCCAGGAAGAGGTACAGCTCACTTTTCTGTTTAATTTTGTTTTTTCCTGAAATCTCTGTTTCTCTCTGCAGGTTATCCTGTATTCCTACCAGACAGGGAGCTGACAGTGTGTGCCACTTCACATCTAATCCAAAGGTCGGGACACTACGGACCACAGCCCATCACCTGCTTTTGCCAATAAAGTTTTATTGGAACCCGGTCATACTCATTTATTACATGTTATCTGTGTTTGCTGTTGTGCTACAACGGCAAAAATGAGTGATCACAACAGAGGCTATGTGGTCCTCAAAGCTTAAAATATTTGCTCTCTGCCTTTTACAGAAAAAATTTGCTGACCTCTGACCTAGACCAAGGTCCTGAACCCCAACACTGGGACACACTAGACTTCCAATGCCATCTATTCTACCTTCCCCAAGAGAGCTGCTATGGCGTGGTCCATAGCAACACCCTCCATAGCAACGCCCTCCATAGCAACACCATCTCCCCCTTGCAATGCCCAACACCTCTCTGACCTCCAGCATCACATGAGGATTCCAGGCCAGGGTGGGAGCCCCTGAGAAGCTCCAGAAATGTGCTGTGAGGGTGAGTGGGGCATCCAGTGAAGCTCCCTTACCGCCTTGGAGAAGATGGAGCCACTCATTGAGTGGTGCAAGCAGGTGGAGTTTTTTTTCTTCCCACCCTCATCATCAAACATGCTTCTTAGAAGGAATCTTTCTCTCCCCTGGAAGAAATCAAGGGCAGATCCTATTGCTTAGCAATCACTCTGAAGTCATGAAAGGTCTTCCAGGCACCTGGATACCTCTGAAGGTCTAGGCCAGCACAACCTTCAAAGTTTTGAACATTCACCCCACATGGAGCTTCTGCCTCCCCCTGCTTGGGTTAGACGCTGGCTTGGAAGTCTGGATTGGAGGGAGGTGGCGTTGTCCACCATCCTCTACCTCCTCTCCACTCACCACCTCTAAGGGCAAGGTTTAGGGGCCAGGGGACAAGGGGGACAGTGTTGTCCTGTGTGGGCGGCTCAGTTGGCCCTGGCAGCAGTGCCCTCTGAAGGGAGGATGCACAATCACTGGTTTTCTCTTGGGAGGGCTTTTGTGAGATCCTTGCACACACACACACACACGAATCCTCCTCTTGACACAGCACTGAAAGCTCCACCCGGGCGCTGAAAGCTCCCCGCAGCCCCTGGGCCTCAGTGGTTTCCTGATCTCGGCTAGAGTTGCCCTCCCGGTGGTCCTCTTGGGCAAAGACCCTTTGAAGAAACTCCGAGGTAGCTCCCTCCACACCTGGCACTTGGGAAACATCTCCCTTTGTGCCATTGTCACCTGCTGGGTGCCCTAACCCGCTCTGCTCTCACCAGGTGGCCACTCCAGGAAATCTGTCCCCTTTAGAATTCCCATTACATTTAAACACCAGTCCCAGTGCTCCCCGAACAGTGGAACTAGTCCAGGGACATCCCTGGACACTGCTGTATAAGAAACCCGGAGAGCAAATGGTCTAGGAAAGAAGGGAGAAGGTCCCACAGGGAAGCTTCTGAGGAGAGCTAGGCACGATGGAACATAGGACTGGGTGGAATGTTGAAATAAACGAAGATATGATGTATATAAGTAAAGCAAGGAAAAAAGAGAGGCAATTATAAACTCCTGAACAAACAAAAAGCTATACAGCAAAGGCAGTGTAACAATACTTACCCTCTGCTGGGAACGATTCATGTCACAACAATGTGCCTATTGATTTTTTGATTTTTAGAATCAACTTATAAACAAAGCACAGAAGTCTTAATTATGGTTATCAAATAGATTATCACTTTTTCAACACTGACTGCATAAAGGAGTTGATGATAGAAGTCGGGAAATGGAAACTAAAAGGAGAAGTGGTTGTGCAAAGATCTTCACTTTACAAAGTAGAGACTTACGACATAATGTCTGTAGTTTACAACATGAGAGTTTTTTTAGAGTTCCAAAGGAAATAATACTATAAAAATATGGAGGGTAATGTGGATACTGGAGTCTCAGTTACAGTAACTAATAGAGGGACTAAAAATAGTACTGAGCTACATTGGGTGGCGAGTGGTAGCAAGTATGAGCTACATTCTCACCTGTCAAGCAGGAAGTCAGCAGGTAATATCTAAAACTGATGGGTCAAGAAATGGCAGTAAAGAAGAAACCACCACCAGAGCCAGATATAGGAGTTAAAGCCAGGCGTGGTGGCTCATGCTTGTAATCCCAGTGCTTTGGGAGGCTGAGGCAGGAGGATTGCTTGAGCCCAGGAGTTTGAGACCAGTCTGGGCAACATAGCTAGACCCTGTCTACAAAAAATTTAAAAATTAGCCAGGCATGGTGGCTCGAGCCGATAGTCTCAGCTACTTGGCAGGATGAGGCAGGAGGATCCCTTGAGCCAAGGAGTTCAAGGCTGCAGTGAGCTAAGATTGGGCCACTGCACTCCAGGCTGGGTGACAGAGTGAGACTGTCTCTAAAATTAAAAAAAAAAAAAAGAGTTAAAGTGTTTGTCCCTGGGCGTGGGATGGGAGGATGGAGTAACGCAGGAAACATTTCTACTCATTAGCTCTTCCATATGATTTAATTTTTAAAAATTGTGCTCTAATATTATTTTGCTAAAAATATTTCTAATGTTGTAAGAGCATCTACTGTATTACTTACACAGCTGGGCTGTCTCAGAGGCACGGGCTGGACTCCGCAGCCTGTAATGAGTGAAAGGACAGTCCCCAGGGTTCTTCCCTGGGCTCTGGCCCTCCAGTTCCCAGGGTTTGCTTGTCTCCTGAGGCCCTTTGGAGACTGAGTGTGGACGCAGGTGGCTCCTCCTAGACGCAGCAGGCTGCGTCCCCATCACAATTTACATCTTTAGGCCACACGGTGGGCCCAGCCTGGTTCTCACGTCCTCTCCTGCCCGCTGCCCTAGATGTCCAATCATCCTCCAGGCTCTCCAGGCTGGGGTGCTGTACCCTGCAGCCACACCAGTTGTGACCAGGTCATTGTCCTGGCCACCCAGTGTCCCATTCATCCACTTCAGTTGTCAGTGGCCAGATGTCAGTGCCATGGACAGAACTCTGGCCAGAGCCCTGTGATCACTGCCCCCAGCTCCAGGCTGTCCCCAGCATGTCCTTCCTCTGCCTCACCCAGCATCAGCCCAGCACTGGGCAGCTGGCACCTCCCATGGGCAGAGCTTCAGGGGGAGACTCCGGGCGTGGGTGGCAACCCCAAATCAGCATCACTCCCTCCAGTGTTGTTCAAGCCCCTGAGGGCCCCAAATTGTTCTGCCCGCTCCTGGGGAAGGGCTCAGCAGCCTACAGTGGAGCGAGGGGAAGGGAGCCCCAGTGGCCTAGTGAGGACTGGCCTGTTACGAGGCCAGGACAGGTAAGGAAGAGGCACAGCTACATGTGGCTGCCCTGGGCACCTGGTAGACCACGGGTGTGGGTTCATGCTTCCCTGAAAGTTGGTGGTGACAGCCCATTTCAGGGCTGGGAGCTCCACTCTGCGCGTGGAGTGCTATTTCCCACGAGCAAGACCGGTGCTGGTTAAAGCCCCTGGCCTCTGTCCCCTTCTCGGGGGTAATCCAGCGCTGCTCTGTGCCCGCCAGTCTGCCATGCGCAGCCTGACCAAGGCCTTGGGCTCAGGGCAGCAAGGCTAAGCCGGGCCCTGACCGCCCAGCTCACAGGCACAGAGAGCAGCTCTGGCTTCAGCCCAGCACTTTCCGGGGCACCAGAGGGCAGCTGGGCGCATGGGGGCTGGATTTCTGGGCTTTGGGGACTTGTCCACGCCATTTGTGGCATCCCAGCCAAACTTGATAGCCGGTGTGAGCTCATTTAGTGGTTTAGTGCTCAGGGTAATCCTCTCCAAAGCTCCCGGAGGAGCTCCAAGCCCCAGAAGGCTTTCATCCTCCGTCAGCACTGGAGCAGGGCCAGTGGGTGGCAGCCAGCCTTTTCCAGGCTGTGGTCTGTGCTCTGGGGAGGGTGGGAACAGCTTCAGACACTACTGACCCTCACAGTCCTTCAGACTGCAGCCTAAAGTAACAGCGTGGTCCACGTAGAACGACCCTCACCTCTATACGAACCCCGCAGGGCCACTGGCCAGTACCTGGCCCGCTTTCCTGGAAGCCTGCAAGGACGCCATAAGCCGAACAGCAGGAGCTGAGGAAGCATCGCTGGAGGGACTCTGGAGCCCCCTCCCCGCAGAAGGCTGCCCAAAGCCCTGCCCCTCACCGTGGACAGAGGCCCAGCTTGGCGGGGCCCAGGGCCGCGGGGCCAAGGAGCTGGGTCAGGGTGGGAATCAAGGCCTGGGGTGGAGGGAATGGGCCCAGGTTGCTGTCCCCTCCTGCTCTCCTGGTGATGAAGTGGACAATGACAGACAATGTTGACAACTCAAAATAAGTGACTGAGACAAAGATCTCAAGGCCAGCGTTTGAGGACACACCCAGGAAAAACACAAACCACAGATCTGCGACTGTTTTTCTGAGGAGGAATTTGGGAACTTCAGTATTTAAGGGAAGCCTTACAGAAAAAAAAAGTGGGGGGGGGGAAGGTAAATGGCTACATCCCGGTGGGGCCCACGAAATCTGCGCTGTACATAAGACAAGGTGGATGTTCGAAGAGAAAAAGGCAGTGAAGGAAGCATCTCGCCAATACACTGAGATAGCAGGGTTTGCGATAAAGAAAGAGTTTTTTGTTTGTTTATTTGTTTTTGAGACAGTCTCACTCTGTTGTCCCTGAGTAGAGTGCAGTGGCCTCATCACAGCTCACTGCAACCTCAAACTCCTGGGCTCAAGCCATCCTCCTGCCTCCGCCTCCCGAGTAGCTGGGGCTACAGGTGCATGCATGACGCCTGGCTAATTTTTCTATTTTTAGTAGAGACAGGGTCTTGCTCTTGCTCAGGCTGGTTTCAAACTCCTGAGCCCAAGCCTCCCAGAGTGCTAGGATTACAGGAGTGAGCCACTGCTCCCAGCCAAGAAAGAGTTTAAGACCACAGGGAGCTGAATGAGAAGTAATTTCTCAAATCCATCACCCCAAGAATTTGGGGGCTAGCGTGTTCAGAGGTGGTTTGGTGGACAAAGGGCTAGGGAATTGGGCCTGCTAATTGGCTGGGGGTGAACTCATAGGGTTGGGAAGCAGAAATTGTCTTCTTGTGCTGAGACAGTTCTGGGTAAAGAGGGTCACAGGACCTATGATAGCAGTGAGCTCTGATGATGCTACTGCACTCTAGCCTGGGCGACAGAGCAAGACCCTGTCTCAAAAGAAAACAAAAAATCATCTAACAAAAACCTGAAACAACCTAAATGCCAACCAATGGGAAAAAGGAAAACTAAACTGTGACATGGTCATACAATGAAATACTGCCTCACACGACAAAGATAAACCCCACAGACGTTATGCTAGGCGAAAGAGGCCACGCAACAGAATCCGTAGCGTATAACTCCAGTTGTGTGGGATGTGGAAGCAGGCAAAACTAACCTGTGGTGTTAGAACAGTGTGTGCCTTTGAGGGTGTTGACTGGGAGGAGTATGAGGGAACCTTCTGGGATGCTAAAAATGCTCTACACCTTGATCTAGTGCTGGTTTCACCGGTGTGTACGTGTATGAAAGTTCACTGAGGTGTGCACTTCCCAGCACACACGTAACACCTGGATTTAAAAAAAGATTTTAAATCAAACCCTTAAAATTAAAAAACAATAGATGAGGTAATAGTTCTTTGGTTGCTGTTTTGTTTGTCCGTTGAGAGCGAAGCAGGGATTCTCTGCCATGCATGTGATTCAGTGATTCGGAACGTGGTGTGAGGGCCCTGTCAAGCCTCCCGAGAAACAGCCCCTGATGCACAAAGACTCAAGTTAGCTTTCATGATTTGCTTCCAGCTCACCTGTACTGTGTGCAGAAAACACACCTAAGATTTCAAACCACTGGAGTATGTTGATGTTCCTGGCCCCGCACAGGACCGATTCTGTGGGTGTTGCACGTGTGCTTGAGAAGAAAGTACATTCTGCGGTTGTTTAAACCTTCAATGCTATTCTGATTATCTTCTCTGTGTAAAGGACTGTGTCCAAATATTCCACTATAGATTGGGAGAAAATATAAATGAACCTAACTGGCAAACATACACATACACACAAAGTAATTGCTGTTTGGTCTATTTCTCATCATAATTCCGTCATGTTTTGCTTTATATGGTTTTCAGCCATGTTATTAGATGCACACAAATTTAGAATTTTTATAACTTCCTGATAAATGTTGAACCTTTCACGTTAACTGATTTTCCTCTGTATTTTAAAGGTTTTGGTTTCTGTTTTGAGATGGGGTGTGGCTGTGCCGCCCAGGCTGTCCATGTAGGAGCAGGGCACTTCACAGTATATGTGTAACACCTCAATTAAAAAGGTGGCTATTCACAGGCGCGATCATGGCACACTGCAGCCCCCAACTCCTGGCCTCGAGCTGTCCTCCCGCCGCAGCCTCCCCAGCGTTAAAGGGTTTTTTTTTTTAAATTTATTGATTTATTTATTTTGCTTTAAAGTGCTGCTGGCCTGACTTTAGTATAGATGCGCTCGCTTTCCTTTGGTTAGTAACCGTGTGTTGTCTCTTTTTCCATTCTTTTACTTTCAGCCTTCCTATATCCTTGTGCTTTAAATGTGTTCCTTGTAAATAGAAAAGAATGTGACTTTCTTTGTTTTTCATTAGGACATACTTTACCTTTTAATTAGTGCACTTAAGTCTATTTACTTTTATTTTAAGATAACGTCCTGCAAAACTATGATACAAGATCACAGCCAGGATATTGATGTAGAGATGATCTCTTGATCTGTTTAGAGTTCCCAGTTTTAGCAGATTGGTGTTTGTGCGTCTGTGTGTGTGTGTTCAGTTCTGTGCGATTTTATCACCTGTGCGGGTTCACATATCCACCCCTGCCAAGACGCCGAGCAGCTTTGTCACCACAAGGATCCCCGAGGTCACCACACCCACCTGCCTCCCCCTTCCCCCTCTCCCGTCCTTAATCTCTGGCAACCACTAATCTGTTCTCCATTTTTATAATTTTGTCATTTCAAAACTGTTATGTAAATGAAATCAAATAGTACATAACCTTTTGGGATTGGGGTTTGTTTTTTTTTTAAGCGAGTGTAATTCTCCAGAGAGTCATCTAGGTCGTTGCCTATGTCCATAGTTTGTTCCTTTGTGTCACCGAGTGGCAATCCACGGCGTGGACTCTTTCGCCGCTCACTCGTTGAAGGAATTCTGAGTTATTTCTACTTTGGGGCTATTAAGAATTAAAACTGCTGTGAACATTCACATAGAGATTTTTTGTGTGTGAACATGTTTCTGTTTCTTTGGGATAAATGCCCAAGAGGGCAATTGCTGCGTTGCATGGTAATGTGCATGCTTAGTTTTACAAGAAGGTGCCAAACTGTTTCACAGAGTGGTTGTACCCATTTGCATCCCCACAGGCAGTACACAAACCATCCAACTGCTTTGAGTCCTTGCCTGCATTTCGTGTGGCCTTGACTTTTTTAGCCATTCTGACAGGTGTGTAGTAATATCTCACTGTGGCTTTCATTTGCACCTCCTTAGAGGCGAAGGCAGTTGAACATGTGCTCACTTGGCATCTGTATGTTATCTTCAGTGGCATGTCTGTTCATGTCTTTTATCAATTTTCAAATAGAATCGTTTGAACATTTTAGTACTGTGGAGTTTTGAGAGTTCTTCACATATTCTATTAATAGATATTGCATATATGGTTTGCTAATATTAATATTTTCTCCCTCTTGTAATTTCTCTTTTCATCCTATTAACAGGGCATTTTGCAAAGCAAACATGTTTATTTTTATGAGGTGAAATGTATCCATTTTTCCTTTTAGGGATCATACTTTTAGCGTTAGGGCTAAGAATTCTTTGCCTAGCCCTAGATCCTGAACACTTTCTCCCATTTTCCCCTTAACGTTACATTTCACATTTAAGCCCATACTCCATTTTCAGTTAATTTTGTATAAGATGTGAGGTTAGCTTGACATTTTTTTTTTGCTTATGAAATTCTAATTGCTCCAGCACCTTCTATCAAAAAGGTTATTTTTTCTCCATTGAATTGTTTTTGCATCTTTGTAAAAAAATCAAAGGAAATTCTGACACATGCTACAGCATAGATGAACCTTGAAGACATTGTGCTAAGTAAGTAAAATGGCCAGTCACAAGAATACCTATGTGATGTACTTAAGAGTAGTCAAAATCATAAAGGCAGGAAGTAGCATGGTGGTTGCCAGGGGTTAGGGGAAGGGGACTGGGGAGTTAGTGTGTTTAATGGGTATAGAGTTTTGATTTTACAAGATAAAAAGAGTTCTGGAGATGGTGGTTATGGTTGTACAACATTATGAACATATTTGATACTACTAAATGATACACTTGAAAATGGTTAAGAAGGTAATTTTTATGTCGTGTGTATTTTACCACAATTTTTAAAAGTTTACGGTGGGTCGTTGTGGCTCATGCCTGTAATCTCAGCACTCTGGGAGGCCGAGGCGGGAGGATCGTTTGAGCTCAGGAGTTCAAGACCAGCCTGAGCAAGAGCGAGACCCTGTCTCTACTAAAAATAGAAAAAATTAGCCTGGCACGGTGGCGCATGCCTGTGGTCCCAGTTACTCAGGAAGCTGAGGCAGGAGGATTGCTTGAGCCCAGGAGTTTGAGGTTGCTGTGAGGTAGGCTGACGCCACGGCACTCTAGCCCGGGTGACAGAGTGACTCTGTCTCAAAAAAAAAAAAAAAAAAAAGATTTAAAAAATCAGTTGGGCATCTTTGTGTGGATAGTCTAGTTACATTTAACTTAATCGCTAATATATTTGTGTTTCAATCCGTCTTATTTTGTGCTATTTGTCCTCCCTCTTCTGTTCTCTTTCTTTTCTTTCTTGCCTTCGTTTGCACTGGTTGAGTACCTCGTTCCATTTTCCCTTCTACGAGTTTATATGACATACACTGTTTCTGTTCTTTTAGGGTTAGCCTAGAATTGCCACATGTGTTCGCCTCCTTGCTTGCTTTCTTGTATCTCTGTTCTTCTACTTGGGATCGTTCACCACGTGCCCGAAGACCATCAGTGGCCAAGTGCAAAATGACCACAAATTCTTCCCGTTCCCACGCACAAGCCCCTCCACAATGTGGTTTCGCTGTTCTGCCCATGAAGAGAGAGCGTATTTCCTTCCCCACCGCCTGAATCTGGGCTTGGCCGCGCGGCTTGCTTTGGTCAATGGGATTTTAGTAAAAGTGACACGAGGCCTGGAAGGCACCTGGGCATTGAGACCTGCCTTCTCTTGCCCTGGAAAACCTGCCGGCACATGGCCAGGCTTGCGCTGGCCTCCTGGAAGCTGAGAGACCTTGTGGGAAGAGACCCCAGCCCTCCGAGCCGACGCCCCTGGTCAGAGTGAGGCCCCCAGACCATCGAGCCTCCGCTGAGCTGGCCCAGCCCACAGGAGCCACCCAGCCAAGCCACAGAAGCAGCAAATGAGAAATGTGTGTTGTTTTCAGCCAATATGTGTTGGAGTGGTTTGTTGCATAGCAAATAACAAATATGTTTACCTCAATTTTAGGCTTTCTTGGACCCAGTGATATCAGCAAACAGAGAGTAACTCTGTGGTGTCAGAAACGTTCGGCCCCTTGGTTGGTTGTAGTTACACACTTGTACAGGCGTACATATGTAAACACTTACTGTTGTATACTTAAGACAAGTGCATTGTATATAAGCTATAGCTCAACTAAAAAGTGGAAAATAAGAAAAAAAACAATCTACTCTCTTCTCTCGAACGTTTTCTAGTCCTGTAACAGGGAAGCAGTCGTGTAAATGAGCATTCCTAACACAGCACAGAACTCACTCTGGACACCTGGAGGACCAGATAGTGCTTCGGCTGCGCAGACGGAAACGGGGGACACAGCCTGTGTCCAGCCCATGCACGGAGAGGAGCAGATGTTCCGGCGTCAGAGTGTGAGGGGGGTGGGGAGGGGACAGACGAGGGGGAGGATCGTGGGGGGCTCAGATGCAAAACTACAGGCAATGTGCGTTGTATCTTATACACAAAAGAGGCAACTGCCAAAGCTATTTAGGAGTGTTAATTTTATATGGCAACTGGACTGGGCCGAGGGATGCCCAGACTGCCAGGTAAACTTTATTTCTGGGTCTAGCTGTGAGGGTGTTTCCGGAAGAGATGAGCATTTGAATTGGGGGACTGGGCAAGGCAGATGGCCCTGCTGGGGTGGGCGGGCGCCGTACAGCCTGCCCAGGGCCCGAATAGGACAAAGAGCAGAGGAGAGTGGACCTCACTTTCCGTCTGACTGCGGGGGCTGGGGTCCGTCTTCTCCTGCCCTCAGACTGGGGCGCACACCATCGGCACTCCCGGTTCCCAGGCCTTCGGACCCAGACTGGAATCCAAACCGTCGGCTCCCCGGCTCTCGGGCCTTTGAACCACACCACGGCTGTCCTGGCAGTGTGTGTCTGCTGCTGGTTCTGCCTCTCCGGAGAACCCTAACACCCCGTCCAAGCAGGAGAATCACATATTGAGGGCTGTGCCTGAGAAAATAGCTTTTCAACCTGTTTGATGTGATTAGAATAATCAATCTGGTTTTCATTCTTAAATAATATGTTGATTTTCAAAACTGAGTAATAAAATAAAACTTGGTTTAAAAGAACTCTACTTAGAGAGAAATTGCAATATAATAATATTTCTTTGTTTCATATTAGACTCAAGGGACTGACTGATGGCTTGGCTAAAAATTTCAGATTTCAAGTTTAGCCAGAGGTCAATTCACTATCTACTTTCCCCCACCTCTTACTGTTAGGTGAGATGAAGATATCAAAGAAGCAAATTGTGTTCGATTGCTCGTTTGTACAAAAGATATGGCAGAAGAAGAGATGCTGTCTTTGTAAGACGTTCAAACAGCGCCAAAGGTAATGGTGATGCTAGTGCCTTTGAAGCTGGGTTTTCAGCCATTTATCGAGCACTTACTGTGTGCTGGGCACTGTTGGATGTTTCAGATGCATTATCTCGTTTAGGTGTCTGGCTGGAGATCACACAGCAGAGCTGGGACCTGAAGTCAAGTTCAGCACCTGCTCTCCTAACCACTGCACTCTCCTACCTCTGCAGCGTGAACGAGCCGAGTGGGAAAAGGA
Source organism: Eulemur rufifrons (assembly GCF_041146395.1). Lineage (NCBI taxonomy): Eukaryota > Metazoa > Chordata > Mammalia > Primates > Lemuridae > Eulemur > Eulemur rufifrons. Next base: position 101,105,522 of record NC_090988.1, read on the forward strand.
GCTATCGGAGTGTGCACCGCTGGTCTGCCAGCCACACCGGGATCACAATCAGGAATCAAGGGGCCGTCAAAGGAAAGGCTCCAGCTTGAAGGATGTGCCTTTATCCCAGGCTCTGACAAACACCCTGCCAGGCAAACTCGGGGAAGACTGCAAACCTCGACTTCAGAAACCAGACCCTGGGAAAGAGCTCTTTACGCCGCAGCGTCTGAGCCTTATAAACCACTCACCTTCTGTCCCAAGCTGACTCTTGATGGTGTCCATTTGGTCCTGAGGTCCCGATTCTGTATTATTTATCTCTTGCTTAACTCAGCAGCTTTATACAGCAACCATTCGTCATCTTTATGTCTGAGTCAGAAGTTCAGGAGTGGCTCTGCTGGGTGGTTCTTGCTGGCGTCTCTTGCAAGGTTGCCACCAAGAGGGTGGCTGGGCTGCAGTCGTGCAGGCTTGCCTGGGCTGGGAGGGTCCACTTCCAAGATGACGCACTCACATGGGTGGTGACTAAGTGCTGGCTTTGGCAAGAAGCCTCAATTCCTTCCCACCAGGACCTCTCCACAGGGCTGCTCGAGCATCCTCATAATATGGCGGCTGGCTTCCCCAGAGCATGAGACCCGAGAGAGCAGGATGAAAGCCAAGTGTCCTTTGTGTCTTGGCAGTCACACGCCACCACTCCCACTCACTGAGTCTGGCTCACACTCAAGATGTAGGGAATTAGACTCCAAATTTTGAGGGAGAAATTGTCGAAGGATTTGTGGACATATTCTGAACCTATCACAGTCTCTTTCAGCTGAAGGTGCAGGTATTCAACTCCAAGAGGTAGGCCTCTGTGGGCTCACATGACCTAACCAGGGAAGGGAAGGTGTGGAGCAGGACTCTCAGCGACTGGAACCAGGGACCTAAATTCTCATTCTCTCTCTCTTTCTCTCTCTCTCTCTCACACACACGCACACCTGCTTTCCTTGGTATGTGAGCTCTACTCTCTCAGCTATAACCAACACCATAGTCTGCTCTGAATTCACATTCTCACAGCCTTTTGACCAGAATAGAAATTCCAGTCCCGGCCGGGCGCGGTGGCTCACGCCTGTAATCCTAGCACTCTGGGAGGCCGAGGCGGGTGGATTGCTCAAGGTCAGGAGTTCGAGACCAGCCTGAGCGAGACCCCGTCTCTACTAAAAATAGAAAGACATTATATGGACACCTAAAAATCTATATAGAAAAAATTAGCCGGGCATAGTGGCGCATGCCTGTAGTCCCAGCTACTCGGGAGGCTGAGGCAGTAGGATCGCTTAAGCCCAGGAGTTTGAGGTTGCTGTGAGCTAAGCTGACGCCACGGCACTCACTCTAGCCTGGGCAACAAAGTGAGACTCTGTCTCAACAAAAAAAAAAAAAAAAAAAAAGAAATTCCAGTCCCAAAGGAGGGAAGGACTCAGTTCATGTGCTCTTGGACCAATCACTGTGGCTGGGGCTGAGGTGCTGTGATTGGCTGGGCTTGGGTCACATGCCAGTCCCAATCCCTGTGTCTGGGGCACAAGGCCTAGTACCAGCAGGGGACTCTGGGGGCAGCAGGGTAAAGGAATAGAGCTGGGTGGCCATCCCAGTTGTGAGAGCAATTGTTGCCTTGGCTGGATTTATGAGCCAAAGGTCAAAGCTGCCCTATTTTTGGAATAGCAGGAAAAAGCAACTGCTTCAAACTCTCAAAATGGTAACTTTCCACAGGAATGGCCTAGTCAGTAGATCTATTTGAAGACTTAAATGTACTGAGCCTGAGCCTATGAGAGGCCACTGTCTTCTCATTGTGGACACACTTTTAAACCAGAATCCAGTCGAGGACACAGCAGATAGGTGGGCCACGGCCTCCACTGTTTCTCCTCCCTGGACACCTGCTCTTAAGAACAAGGCTCCTGACATTGAATTTAAGGAAGCAAACAAAACTCATGCCCGCATGATCCAGGGCAACTTTCCCGACCTTGTCTGTAGCAGAAAGTCCCATCAGGAAACACAAAGGTTCCTCTCTCACCCCGTCCAAAGTCTTCCAACAGGAAGGTTTAGAGTTCAATTGTGGTTTCATCGACAAAAACAACACCCAGAAAAACACTGTAAAGTGGGGATCTTAAGACCTGCCAAGTGTCTGGCCTGTAGGAGGAGCTCGGTCAACAGCGTGACACTTTGTGACAGCCCCAGCAGTTGGAAGAAGAAACGGGCCCAGAGAGCGTCCACCACTCGTCCAAGGCCACCGTCTGGGAAAGGGCAGCATGAGCTTCAACATCTAGTTGCAGGGTCCCCGACCAGAGCCGGGAAGAGTCCTCAGGCCACTCAAGGAGGAGAGGGGGCGGGGAATGGAATCCACCGAGCCCAGCTGGAGCCACCTGAGACCTTGACCAAGCAGGGAACAAGTAGCATGGGCAGAGGCAAGGCTGGGAGGGACGAAGGCCCCTGGGCTGAGACCTGATCCCAAGCAAGGCCTGGAAGCATCACCAGGTTTTCCGCCTGAGGTCTGGAGTCACTGCCCGCCTTGCTCCTCTCCCTCCCTCGCTGATACCCCACACCCCTCAGCCCCGGGGAGCTGCCACCAAAGGGCAAACCCTCAGGTGTGCTGACGCTGGACCCCGTGGTCTTCCCCTTCTGCCCCATCCTGAACAGCAGCTGGCCAAGGACCAGGAGTTCCTGCCGAGACAGGCAACGGCATGTCCTACCTCTGGGCTAGGGTGCCAAGCCAGTCACTAGTCTTTAAATTGTGAACTAAAATAAAATATTCAGCTCCCCCCCTGACTGAATGGACCCCCTCTTGGCCAAGGGGACCCCAGAAGTACCCGAAAGCTGAGTTGCTGGCCATGAGAACAGAGGTCAGATAGGCCTTGTAATGCCTCCTCCCTTTTAGAGATGTACTTTGTGACTCATTACCAGGCCTAAGGCCACGCAACGCAAAGCTTAAACCACAGCTGCAGGTCCTCAGCTTACTGAACAGATCACTTGAGTCTATGTCCGGTATGTGTCCGGTGGCTTGTCTCTGATTCACAGACGTCCTTATCTTAAAGCATTCCCAGCTGTAGACAAAGCTCCATTTCTTTAACCAATTACAAATGAAAGAATCTTCAAACCCACCTATAACCTGCCTTTTCCGGCCAAACCAATGTATGCCTTCTGTGAATTGACTAATGACTTTTCTTGTAATTTCTGTCTCCCTGAAATGTATGAAGCTGGACTGTGACCCAGCCACAGTGAGACCACCTGCTCCAGGCTTCTTGGGCACGGCTCCAGGCCATGGTTGCACGAACTCCACTGGGAGTAAACCTCTTTATTTTTCAGATTTTGGCTTCTTTTCTGTTGACAAAATGTTCCAACCTTCAAACCAAAACCAGTCCCACTCCCACTCCCACCCTGATCAGCCAAAGCCCAGCCTTTCTCTTGGGGGTCCTGCCCCTATGTAATCAGGGCAGTGACCAGCGTCCCCAGCCCCTGCAGTCACTCTATACCAGAATATAAAGGATATGAAACATAGTAGCTCGAGCCCCACCCACAGCAGCGTTGATTCAAGCACAGGCTATGGAGCCAGAGAGCCGTGATTCAAATCCTGACTCAGCCTACTTCCAGCTGTGTGACCTTGGGCAGGTTACCTCACCTCTCTGTGCCTCCGTTTCCTCCCTTTGAGAATGGGGATAATCATAGCTCCTACCAGGTGGGTTCTTGGTAAGGACTAAATGAGCTAACATATGTGAAGTGCTTGGGGCACTGCCTGGACGAAGCTCAGCCCCTCCCTTCAATATGCTGCCAGGGAGTCCCAGCTATATGTCCTGGGTGTCACCTTTCACCTCTCCAGCTCGAGGGGCTCCCAGCCTCTCCCCAGCCTAGCTGTCTGGTCACTCCCACGCCTTGTGCACCAGCTCATGCCGGTCCCCAGCTGCCCAAAGAGGGGACCAGCCACTCCCCACAGTCCCTCTTCCTGGCCCCAGGGAGCCTCCTCTTCATCCATACTGTCGAGGTCTCAGCGCCACACAGACAAAATGCCCAGCCCAGTCGCCCTAAAGAATGACAGAGTGGTTGGCTACAGGAAGCTTTGAAAAGAGCAACTTTTCTCCTCCTGCTGCCCTGGGATGTGCAGGATGTCCGAGTGGCCACCGGGCCTGCCCTGTGGCCTCCCATGGCCACTGTCTGCACAGTGAGCCACTGTGGCCTAGGAGTCCAGCGCCGCCCGTGACGGTGGCCAGCAGGCTGTCTGCCCCCATGCATGAGGGCACCCGAGGCACACTCCAAGCCCTCCCCAGTGCTCGGGACGAGGCACGCAGTGCACGGAGGGGGCTCGCAGGCTCACAGGCCATGGCTGCAGACCCTTGGCCCTTCCCAGCAATGTCCCCAGGGCAGGGTTCTGAGAGCCACAGGGCAGGAGACCCCAGGCTACAGTCTGCCTTCTGGGCAGCGGGAGCAGCAGGGTTTCCCCTGGATAATGGGTGTGCTCCACTTTCCTCTTGGGGACCACCCAAAGGGTTCAGCTGTCCTTCTGCAGAAACCAAAGCCACCAGTCAGCCCCCCGAATCCAATGTACATAAGACCCCCCCCATGGAGCCTCTGCTGGTGTCTCAGTCAGGCCCAGGCTCCTTTGAGGGGCAGCTGGGCCCCAGCCTGGGAGTGTGGAGCCCAGAACATCATCTTGGCCCAACTACCGAGTTTCTCAGTGAAACTCTCTGGGCCTCAGTTTCCCTATTGTAAGGCGTTGAGTTCAGTGGTGCCCAAGGCCTCCTGAGAAGTCATAGGCTGATTCCTAAAAGTCCTCTTCATATCAACTTTCCTGCTCAAAAGCCTGCAGTGGCTCCCCAGTGCCCTGGGAATTGGCCCCTTTGGCCGGCAAGGCCTCTGCCACGGACACCAGTGCCCCTGCCCACACAGCCCCCCAAGGGGTCCCTGCCAGCCTCCAGCTCCTGCCCGTGCCCAGGTCATACTGCTCATGAGGCTGGCCTCCTGCTCTCGCTGGCCCCCGACGCCCTCCCATCCTCCTGTTCCGAGGACCAGCTGCAAAAAAGCCTGGGAGTCACTCGGCCCAGGTTTGAATTCCAGCTCTGCCATTTAGGACCTGTGTGGCCTTGGACAAGTCAGCTCACCTGTCCGAGCTTCGGCTTCATCCCAGAGGGGATTAGATGAGACAGTCGTCTAAGTCCCCAGTGTGGAGCCAGCATGGGGTGGGCGCACCAGGACTGTGAGCTCAGACAGGTTTCTTCTTTCTTTCTTTCTTTTTTTGAGGCAGAGTCTCACTCTGTTGCCCAGGCTAGAGTGCCGTGGCATCAGCCTGGCTCACAGCAACCTCAAACTCCTGGGCTCAAGCAATCCTCCTGCCTCAGCCTCCCGAGTAGCTGGGACTACAGGCATGCGCCACCATGCCCAGCTAATTTTTTCCATGTATATTTTTAGTTGTCCAGCTAATTTCTTTCTATATTTTTTTAGTAGAGACAGGGTCTCACTCGTGCTCAGGCTGGTCTCGAACTCCTGAGCTCAAACGATCCTCCCGCCTCGGCCTCCCAGAGTGTTAGGATTACAGGCGTGAGCCATCTCGCCTGGATTCAGACAGGTTTCTGATGGGGACACTCTTGTAAAACACCACTGGGTTGATGAGAGAGCGGAAGGGAGGGAGAGGCAGTAGCAGGTGGGACACAGAGTCAGCTCTGGCTGGTGCAGAGAAAGGGGAGTCAGCCACCTCCCCGAGGGACAGGGGACACAGAAATGAACCCAACCCAATCCCTGCCCTCAGAGGAGGACTGTAAGGTTCACCAGAGACCAGAGAGTAAGCTGGGCCCCCAGGGGCACCCGAGCCACTGCAGGAGGGAGGGGTGGGGAGGGAGTGTTGGGGAGTGGGGGTCCCAGGGGCCAAGGCTGGGAGGGCGTCACTAGGCGTGTCTGGAGAGCTGAGAGGCAGCGTAAGGGTGAACAGGACAGCGACAGGTGGGGAATATTCTGAAGGGCCGCACGGGACGGGCAGGGGGTGGTCTTCACCCTGAGGGCAGCAGGTCTGCACAGGGAATGACGGATATTCTAGAATTTTTCTGACCCCAGATTACCTAATAGCTGGCAAGAGGTGCCAGGCAGGCTCAGGGACCATGGCCGGAAGTGGCCACAGCAATTCAGGAAGGAGAGGATGGGGGCCCTCAGGGTTGGGGTGAGGCCCACTCGCACTGACAGAGGCTTCCTGGAACTTCGGGGGACCCTCGGCCCCCTCAGTCCACGAGCAGCAGAAGGCCACCCAGAGCTCCAGGCCACCTTCGGCCCCTGCTTGGGCCCTTCTGGCTGCCTGCTCCGCGGGCTGGCGTCTGTGACCCTGGGTAACATGTGAGAACAGGGAACATTCACACACGTGTGTCGCTCCCGAGGGTACGCGTGCACACTGTGTGTGAGTGTGTGCGGACAACAGAACTCACACGAGGCCGGCAGCTGCTGCCCATTTTGCTCACGGCTGTCTTTTTCGTGGATTGGGACCTCCCGGCTGCTATAATGGTAACATCCTGCGAGGTGAACCCCTCCTGCAGGCAGTCCCCTGGGTGGATCCTGCAGGTTTAGCACCTTCAACTCCTCTGTGTCTCCAGACCGCTCTGGGGCCTGACACCGCTGTGGGGCCTGAAGTCCAGCCTCAGACTCGCCCTGCACAAGACAGCGCAGGAAGGGGCAGAGGGTCCCCTGTGCCCACCCCTCAGTGACCACAGCACAGCTTTCCTCTCACAATTTGTATTGGTTGCCAAGGACAGCCCCTCTCCCAGGGGAGGCCAAGTGCATTCATATCTTGCGGCTGCCAAAGACAGGGCGGTTCACGTGCTCAGGGGAGGCCAGGAAGGCCTTGAGCTTGGGCCGGGCACTGAGGCGCGCCACGTAGGCGGACAGCAGGGGGAAGGTGTCCAGACAGCCCGGCACCAGGACCTGGTGGGCCAGCAGCAAGTCCAGCAGGTTGTAGTCGGCGAAGGAGATCTGCAGGGCAGGGGACGAGAGGGACTCAGCCAGGTCAGAAGGAGAGAGGCTTCGGAAGCCGGAACACTGGCTGCTCCCCGGCTCTGCCTCTCCTCCGGTGAACGGGCCCACTCTGGGCCTCAGTTTGCCCTTCTGAGAAATGGACCTACAATGGGCTGGGAGAGGCTCACCTGGTCACCCACGATGAAGGCCTGGCCCCCCTGGTTCTGGGCCAGCAGGGTCTCAAAAGGCTTCAGGTGCCCGGGCAGCTCCTGAACATACTGGGCTTTGCCCTCCTCCTGCGAACGGGAGTGATCCCAGCTGGGGGCATGCAGCAAGGCTGGCCAGGGTGACCTCCTGGCCCCGATCACCTTGTCCCAGAGCACCATCCCTTACTCACGTAGTTATGGTGGATGAGGTGGCCACAGCGCTTGCGATGGTCTTCTACCCCATCGTTGACCACGTCCACCAGCGCCGCCTCCCGCTGGTCCTTGCCATAGAGCCCTGGGTCAGCAGCCAGGCAGCCCGATCAGGTTCTGTCCTCTCCCCCAAAAGCCCAGAAGCCTCAGGCCTGGGTCACCAGGACCCCTCTCTGATCCCTCGCTTTGGAGGGCCTTCTCTGCCCACCTCTGCTGCTCCCATCTGCATGGTGTGAGGGGTCTGTAGACCCACACGTGTCTTCTGGGTCCCTGGCACTTGGGTATTTCCTGCCCAGATGGCACCAACCCCACATCTGCCCCCACAAAGGGAGGACCAAGCCTCTGATGTGTGCCTCCCCAGGCCCAGAGGCGGCTGTTTGTGGGGCCCTGGACAGGACTCAGGAGGGTGGGCTGCTGTGTCCATATGCACTGCAGGACACCATCAGGGCAGGAAGACAAGGTGACAGACCCGGTGGGGGACCTCTGTCCTCACCCTTGGGTCCACAGAAGTTGGGGTAGGCTGGGCCTGGACTGCTCCTGCTGCTTCTCTGCCCCCTTCCCTGGTTGCCATGCCCTCTGGGACCCCGGGCTTTCCTGGACCCCACAAGCTGGCCAAAAGGAGACAGCATATCCCTGAGCCATGTTCCTGCCACTCCTGAAACATAGCCACAGGCCAGCTCACTGTGAGCATGGGTTTTCCGGATTCAGATGTGATGGAGAAGAAATGGGCAGGGAGGTCTACTTGGAAGCCCCTGGCCCCACTGGAAGTGGCTCTTGGCCTACACCAAAGCACTCATGGGGGTTGGTGGCCTCCTCTGAACTGTTGTCCAGGAAATGGGTATAGCAACCCCACCTGGTACTGCCTGGCTCGGGGCTAGCCCAAGCTGCACAGCCCTTGACCTTTGGGAACCCAGGCTCTGCACCTTCCTCTAGGGGCCACTGGCCTGCCCTCCAGCAGGGTAGGACTTTTGTGGCTGCAGGGGCAGCAGCTCAGGCCCCAGGACGTCCTGCCAGGTACCTATCAGGTACCTTTCTGGACTGGGCCACCTGAGGTCTCAGGACTCACCGAGCGAGCGCCCCAGGTGACGCAGCATGGCATTGGACTGGTACAGGGTGAGGTCTCCATCCTGGAACTTGGGGAGCTGCCCATACAGCTGGGGGGAGGCACGGCTCCATGAGGGGTGCTGAGCCTGGCTGCCCCCACCCTAGTCCTGCCCCCCAAGGCTCGGTCCCCACCCCCTGCCCGGACATGGTCACTCACACAGGAGGCCTTGAGTGAGCCCTGCTGCCAGGCCTCTTTGGTCACCACCTCCTCCTTCCAGCTCTGGCCCTGGTCCGCCAGTAGCATGCGCAGGGCCTCGCAGCGCCCTGATGTGAGGGGACAGGACAGGGGCATGGGGACTCCGGGAGAGACCCAGCCTCACAGCGACCTGAGGAGGGGTCAGCAGGGTGGGGAGGGGACACATAGACAAGCCAGAAACCCTAGCGTGGGAGCTTCCTAGGGAGAGGATGGAAGTGCGGAGAAACGGCAGAGCCCATGACCCAGCAGTGCCTTGGAGAGGGGGATGCGTGGAGAACCCGGCCCTGCAGGGAAACAGCGACCCAAAGTGCAGCCCGTGTCCCTACGGGGCTGCAGCCCTGGGGAAGGCAGGTGCAGGCCCCGCCCCCTCCGGCGCCGGCCCGGCCCGGCCCGGGAACGGCTTCAGGGCCCCCAGCGCCTTTCGTCCTCCTGCCAGAGCTAGGCCGCACCTCGGGCCGGGAAGTAGACGATGGTGTACGGCGGCACTAGGAAGACAGACAGACAGGATGATGACCGCGATGAAGGAGGACACCCGACGGGGCAGCAGGGCCCGGGGGCAGACAGCTGGGGCCAGACCCGGGACAGGGCATGGCCCCGCCCCGCCCCCACCGGGGCGCCCGGTACTCACTGGCAGAGCAGCGAAGCGCAGCAGGAAGCAGGAAGGCGCCCACAGGTCTTATATTTGCTGTTCTGCTCCACCCCCTCATCCCTCCCTGCCCTGCCCCAGGAATGCACCCAGTCACCGAGCCTGGTGTGGCAGGTTGGGGCAAGAAGGCGATGAGTGTGGCCCGGGCAGTGCTGGCCATCTGTGTGGGCCTCCCCTGCCTGCAGGGCAGTGGTTTGCAAGAGGCATCCACACCTAGCTTTACACGTTAACACGCCCCGCAGCACACACCCCCAAACCACACAGCTCCTGGTGGCCCACAGAGGGCCAGGGCTGAGGACCTTGTCACTGCCTTGTCCCCAGCGCCAGCACACAGGTGCTCAGTGAGTGCTTGTTACATGAATGAATGCAGTTTCAGTAAACAGACATATTCATACACACAACTTCTCTTTGTGAGGATAACGATCGCAAGCCCTTAGGGCTGAGGACTTTACATACATCACAACTCCAAGACCCGTGCTCATTTTACAGAGGCGGAAACAAGCACAGAGAGGTGAAATGGCATCCCAAAGTCACACAGCTAGTAAACAGGACTTAAAACACAGGTCTGGCAGGCTCCAGGGGCCTCGCTTTTAACCCTCATTCTTTCCTCTTCTAGGCCTTGTCATTTGGGGAAACCAGAACATGACACCCCAAAATATGCCTCTTGGACATAAAAATTAATTTTGAGCTGAAAGCAATTTAGAAGCAGCAAATGGAGGAAGAGCTTTCTCTGTCCCTCTCCTTTCCTGCCTAAAGGTAGAATGTACATTCTCCTTTACTGGCGACAACTCCAGGTGCTTATTACCTTAGCCCAGGCCCCAGAAGAATTCCCAGACAAATCTCGCTCCGTCAGCTTCCTGCCATATATTTACCTTCCCACAGTCTCCCACCCTTGGCAGCCTAAAACTGCTTTCTTTGTCTTTTGATAGGACAAAGGTATTGTTCCTTGCGGAAGCTGCGGTGCAAGTGGAGTTCTAGCCACTGCTTGGAGTTCCTTTTCATTCACGGTTTCTTGCCCAGCTAAGACTTCATGAAGGTTGAGGAAAATATTGTTTTTCCTCCCCTACATAGTCTCCAAACCATGTCTTGACTGAGTCTGAGAGCCCTACACCCTCCAAATGCAGGCCGGGCACAGTGGATGGGAAGACCACCGACTGGGGTGGGCAGGGTCCCCTGGGCCTAGGAGGGCTGAGTCCTGCCTGGCGGAGCGCAGTGCCCACCTCCCTGCAGGCTCACCCGGCGCCCCCAGTCCAGCTCTCCTCCCGGCTGCCCCCTGCCCCGAGGAAGGTGCCTTCCCAGGTGCAGAACTCCCCGCCCAAAGCAAGGGGTAAAACCAAAACGTCACCCTAATCAGGAGCACCCCTGCAGCCAGGGCTTTCCACTCCCCTCACTGGAGCCCACAGCTGCCTGGGGCTGGGGAGCGGGGTTCTCATGCCTGACTCACAGCTGGAGGAACATCTGCCCAGCATATAGCAGATTACAAAGAGCTTTCAATACAAATGGTCTCATTTCATCTCCATGACAACAGAGGCGGGAGGGGGAATTGTTCCCATTATACAGAAGAGGACACCAAGGCTCAGAGAGGTTCATTCACCAGCCCTGGCCTGGAGCACCCCTGCCCCCACTTCCTTTGTGTAAAAGTTTCATGGTCTGTGTGGGTGGCTGTCCCTCGGTCCAGCTTGGCACTGTGCTGTGGTGTTCCACATGATTGCTTTTACCCACAGTCCTCTGGCTCTGCAGGCCTAGCCTGTGGGCTCGCTCTGTGGCTACTCTGGGGCCTCCTCCTCTTCCTCCCAGAAGCACAGCTCTCCCGGGTTGATGGGCCAGGACCTCCCTCTGGCCGAAGAATGTTCCAGAAGGCTGCACATTGAATCCCTCAGGAGAGATTTCCAAGCCAGGCTTTGTCCTCCACCTCGACACAAAGCCTTTGCTCCCTGACTGAAAACTCTTTTGCCCACTGTACTCTGCCCAGTTATGGCCCCCACTGCTTTGCATTGTACTTTGGGACACACATTTCTCACCACTTCCTGCCTTCTTACATGGTCGTGTAGACATGGGATCATTCATCACATGTGGTGCCCACCGTGTTTTGAGCCCTTCCTATGTGCCAGGAACCTGCCGGGTCCTTTATCAGTTAATTTTCACAGTGGCACTGTGAGGTGGATGCTAGGTCAACCCACATCTGTCAGATAAGGAAACTGAGGCTAAAAGAGGTGAAATATTTTTCCCAGGGTCACAAGTCCAGTGCACGGGGGAACCCAGGCCTGCAGGCACTTTCCACAACCTTGTAGAGAACAGAGGGGATTCCTGTCTGCCAGGAATGTTTCCGGGGGTGATCCGCCTGGGAGGCCAGTGCAGGGGGCTGAGGGACGCTGAAGGCTGAGGTAGCGTGGACGATCCCGTCCTGCCCGGACCGCCCGGCCAGCGGCCACGCGCCTCTCGCTCCTGGCCTGTGCTCGGATCCTCGGGCCCACCTGTGGGCACGTGGAGGCTTTCCTCAGCCTCTACTGCGTCAGCTCCTCGGCCCCCGTCACAGCGAGGTCCCTGGAGGCCTGCAGGGCCCTTCCCTGCACAACCAGCCGCGGCAATCCTGGTTTGCTGAATGTGCATCTCCCACCAGGTGGAAGGTTCCAGGAGGCAGAGACTGGTTCCCAGCACCCAGGAAGGCACATGCAGGTGCTCAACAAACATTTGCTGAAGATTCAGCCCCTCTGAAATGTTCTCTGACCTCTTGCCACCCTCAGCCCCTCCAGAGGCTGCTAGCCCCTCCCTCCCTCCCGAGGGCCTCCACAGACGTAATGCCAGGTCCCAGCTCTTGGGACCCTCCAAGTTCATGGCTGGCCCCTGCCAGGAATCCCAGCTCTCACCTGGGGGCCGGGGGGACAGGCACAGCTGGAACACTGGCAGGCAATGCCTAAAGTGTTGCCCAGTCCCTCACCTCCTGATGCGGTGACGCCACACACTTGGAGGCTGTCTGGTGTCCCTTTTCTTTGTTAGATGTGCCTGAGAGAGGGGTCCTCAGGGAAGGTGGGGATCTGTCATGTGGCCCCAGCAGCTGGCCCGGGGCTGGTCCAGCCGGCCTCAGAGGTTTGCTGGGGGATATATGAATGGATGGCCATGCGTGGCCGGGAGAGGCCAGAGCCACCAGCTCAGGTGGCAGGCTTCTGGTGGGATCTGGTTCCCTTGGACAAAGGCTGGTGTGGGGGCAGGTGAATAAATCATGAAGGGCCTGGAGCAGGGCCAGGGCAGGACGACTGACCTCATTCGGGAGCTGAGGAGCAGGCAGCTGGGTGGTGAGTGGGCTGGGGCACGGCACGGAGGCACGGGAGGCCAGGGGGCTGCCTGGCCCACCGCCACCCCTTCCGTTAGAAGCAAGAGGCTGCAGGTCAGCAGGACCAGGCAGAGGCGCCACAGGAGAAGGCAGGGGGGTAAGGGGCAGCGCAGAGGCACCCTGGGGCTGGGGGGAGCATAAGAGGAGGGGGAGCTGCCTTTCCAGAATCCTAGAGCCGTCCTGGGGGTGGGGGGGGGAATAGGAAGACCAAGGACAGACAGACAGAAGACAGACCGATGTGAGAAAGAGGAAGGGAGCCAGCAGAGACGGGCAAGACCCAGAGACACCGCTGCACAGAGACAGAGACAGATGGCGGCGGAGGGGGATGGAGAGAGGGACCACAGGTGACACCCACAGAGACATCACAGAGCAGGGGGCAGAGGGTGAGATGGAAATAGAGCAGGAGGGCGTGGTAGGGCAGAGAGACTGAGGCAGAACACTAGGTGGGGAGGAGGCCAAAGGCAGGCAGGAGGGCAGGCGACCAGACCGGCAAGGACAGGCAGGGGAGACCCGGGTGCAATTTGCAGCCGGCACAAGGGGCTTTGCCAGGCTGATGGGGCATGTGAGGGTCTGCATGGAGCTGAGAGCGACTTCAGGGGCCTGGGGCTCTTCCAGCTCTTAGAGAGAGGAACAGGGAGAAGAGCTGCAGGGACCCAGGGACCACACCTGCAGCTGCCCACTAGGCCACCCTCCCACAGGACTCGGGAGGCTGCACAGGGACGGTGTCCCTCAGCCAGGAAGAGGTGCCTCACCTCGCCTCGTCTCTCCATGGCCCTGCCCCAGGGCCCAGCAGATGGCAGCCCCGACTCTGGGGACCCCAGCCCCTCTGGGGGCGGTCCAGGCACCAGCCAGGCCTCTGCCAGCCCAGCAGCCACCAGGCGACGGGTGCTCCTCCGGGAGCTCGAGGCCCAGGTGCAGGCAGCCTACGGGCAGGTAAAGGGGGTGGGGGCGTCCTCGACTGGGGGGACCATGTGTGAACAGCAGGGATCCCACAGCCCAAGTGGGACCCTGCAGGACAGACCCAGTGCCAAGTCCAGGAGGGGCCCGAGGACACACATGTTAGATGGAGGGGTCTGTCAGTTGGTGCCCCTCCCTACCTCTGTGCCCAGGGAGCCCTGCCACCACCGCCACCACCACCACCACCACCACGGCAGCCAAAGCAGACCCCTGCCGGCTCCTCGCACAGGGCCGGGGCTGGTGGGGCTGGAAAGCACCCCGAGGCGGGGGGCCCAGGGTCCTGGTAAGGAGAGGCAGGGGCTGTCTGCCTGGGCCAAGGTTGCCGCCCCTCTCTGGGAGGCACTGGAGGAGGGTCTGCAATGCTTCTGGCGCCTGGAGTGCGCTGCCTTTCTGAGGGGAGAGAAGTCCCACCCGCCCTGCACACTGGGCACCTGCCTCCCTCCTCCCAGGACCCAGGTCCTGCTTCTGAAGATGTCAAATCTCTCCTGATTGGGAGAGATTAGGGGCAGGGTGGGGGCAGAAGGGTGCTGGAGAGGGGGTGTCTGGAAGACCCTCAGGAGGAAGTGTAGAGAGGCTGTGCCTTCCAGGGGGCCCTGGGCCCAAGTGGCCTCCCTCACCAGCAGAGATGCTCAGAGATAATCCCGGATTAGGACCCAAGCCCCGGGCCCAGGGCCCCCCGCCTGCCCACCCGCCCCCGATCTTCCCCACAAAACCCCAGGAAAATCCCCTGCAGTACTCCCAGGCTGGCACTGGGAGCGGCTGGGGGCTGGCGGGCGTCTGCAGCATCCGCTGAGTCCCAGCCCCGGGCCGCCCCGGGGACTCCAGGCCTGGCATGGTCCAGGGCCCATGGGGAACTGTGCCAAGCGGCCCCGGCGCCGGGGGCCTAAGGTAGGAGGGCTAAGGGGGAGAAGTCAAGGCCAGATGGCAGGGCTGGACCTCGAAGGGCCAGGTGGGGTGGGCAGAGTTCTGGGAGGGCCAGGCTGGGGTTGGAGGTGTACACAGGGATGGGGGCTGGCTATGCGCTGCCTCAGAACAAGATTTTTTTCTTGGAAGCCCCCAGACTCCGCCTCATCCTGGTCTTGCCTCCCACAGACCACTGGGTCTCCCTGCCAAGCTCCCCAGGTCCCCAGCTGCCCATCCAGCTGCCCCAGCCCTGTGGCAGGTCCCTGCTCTCTGCCAGCCAGCCCTGACTGGGAGACACAGAGCTAGAACACAGGATCTCACTCTGCCCCTGGCTTTCACAGTGACCTTGGCCAAGTCCCTTGCCTTTTCTGGGCCTGGGTTTGCCCAGCTGAACAGTTAGGGGATGGCCCCTTCTAGCCTAAAGTGTTAATGGGTGAGGGTCCTGAACAGCCTGAACCCCTTCCCCACGGTCCTGTGCTGGGTTCCAAAGAGAGAAGAGGCTGGTGAGTGGGGGTGGGAAGGGGCGGTAGGGCCTGGTGCTCAGCAGCCACTGCCCCAGCTCACGGCTGGCTCTGCTGCAGGACCCCTGGCAGTGGCCCAGCTCCCCCGCAGGGGGCTCCCACCACAGCCTCGGCCCCAGCCCCAAGGAGCAGGGGGGCCCTGGGACGGGCGTCCAGGGCTACTCGGTGCTCAGCAGCCTGGTGGGGCCTGCCTGCATCTTCCTGCGGCCCAGCATCGCCGCCACCCAACTCGTATGTACGGCCACCGGCCCGCAAGCCTGCCTACCCTTGTCCCCTCGCTTTGCCTCTCCTCGAACCGGGGGAGAGATTGAGCGGGGACATCAGAGCAAAAGCATACAGATCCAGGGTGGGAGGCACAGAGGGGCAGAAAATGACAACTCCAGAAACAGAGGAGAGATCAACAGTGACACTGAGGCTGGCAGGGCCAAGTCTGAGCTTCTACCTGTCCCCCAAGATCCACCTCTGGCAAAAGGAGCTCCGTGCCCTAGAAGAGGGTGACAGGGTGGGTGGGGAAGGCCATGGGAGCGACCTGGGCAGGCAGCAGGGAGGGGGCACCCCAGTCGCCCAGGCCAGTGAGCAGGACTTGGGGGGAGCCAGGTCTGAGCGGCATCAGACAGACACAGGCCCTGCGCGTGTGTGTCGAGGGGCAGGGCTGGGTGGAGAGCCTCGAGGAAAAAGAAGGGTGGGTGCAGGGCCTGGGAGGACCAGGGAACCCCTAACCCTGCTGTGCCCCCCAGGACCGGGAGCTGCGGCCCGAGGAGATTGAAGGTAAAGGTTTGAGAAGGAACTGGTTCCCTGGAGGGTGGGCACGGGGTGGAGACATAGGGTATGGGGCATCGGGTGGGGGCCTCGGCAGTCTCCAGGTGGAACTAGGAGCAGGAAGAAGGCTACAGGAGACCAGTTCCGGGAGATGGGGACAAGATTGAGCAGGAAGGGGTTGACAGATGTCCCCACTCCCAGCTGTCAGTTCCTCAGTCTCATTTGCTAGGCGAGTCACATTTGTTCATTCAGCTGACACTTCCTGGGTGCCCACTGTGTGCCTGGCCCTGTGCTGAGCGCTGGGAAACTTGGCAGGCTGGATAGACACAGTCCATGCCCTCTGGAGACCGACGTCAGTAAGTCAGCCATGAATACCAACGGTGCCAAGTACTCTCCAGGAAATGAACAAACAGGCTGGCACAGGACAAACTGAGAGAGAAGCCTTTCTTTAGTCGGTGACATAGGACCAAAGAGGAGGGGAAATGTTCCAGAGCGCAAGCTCTGTTCCTTCCTCTTCCTTTCTGTCTTTTTAAATTCACTGCTATACCCCCAGTGCCTAGAGCAGAGCTTGGCACACAGTAGATGCTCCTTAAATATCTGCTGAAAGAACAAATAGAAGGAACAGCATGTGAAAAGGCCCTGAGGCAGCAAAGACAAACTGGTGTTTACTAGGAGGGAATGATTGGACCAAGGGGAGAAGGAAGGGTAGCTGGTCCAGGCCAGGATCCAGGGGGCGGTGGGGGAAGGACTGACTCCACCCCACCTGGCAGAGCTGCAGGTCGCCTTCCAGGAGTTCGACCGAGACCGGGACGGCTACATCGGCTGCCGGGAGCTGGGCGCCTGCATGCGGACCCTGGGCTACATGCCCACCGAGATGGAGCTCATCGAGATCTCGCAGCAAATCAGTATGTGCCTCAGACTCGCCCCACTGCCCAGTCCTCCCCGTGCCCTGACCAGCACCAGGGAAGCCGGCAGCCCGGGCACAGAGGCGACTGCACAGGCTGTCCCCAGAGCCCAGGACCCTGGTCACTCTGCAGAATCTCACCATCCTCTCTGAGGTGGGCGGAGCAAGGACCATGATCCCCATTTTACAGATGAGGAAACTGAGTTTCTGAATAAGTGACTTGTCTGAGGTCACACAGGAAGTTCATGGAGCCAGGACTCAAACCCCACCGTACTCTTCAGGAAAATTAAGGAAAGCTCCAGGAAGTGTTAAGAGTGGTTTTCCTTTCACCGTTGGCCAATCTGTGGCTTGTGTGGAGCGTGATTCGCCCGGGGAGATACGGCCCAGCCTTTGGGCTCCGGGAGGGACGGGTCCACTTCAGAAGGGAGGGCGGAGGGCAGAGCAGGGCGGCCGGGGGCCGGGCAGGGTCTCCGAGGCCCTGGGTCTCTAACGGAGGGGCCCCCCAGGTGGCGGGAAGGTGGACTTTGAAGACTTCGTGGAGCTGATGGGCCCCAAGCTGCTGGCAGAGACGGCGGACATGATCGGCGTCCGGGAGCTGCGCGACGCCTTCCGGGAGGTGCGGCCACCGGGCGCGGGCGGGGGGCTGCGTGTCTGCAGCGGGTGGGGGGCTGAGCGAACGGTGACTGTCGGTGACCCGACTCCACCGCCGCCGCCGCCGCCACAGTTCGACACCAACGGGGACGGCTGCATCAGCGTGGGCGAGCTCCGGGCGGCCCTCAAGGCCCTGCTGGGGGAGCGCCTCAGCCAGCGCGAGGTGGACGAGATCCTGCGGGACATCGACCTCAACGGGGACGGCCTGGTGGACTTCGAAGGTACCTCCTGCCGCGCGCCGCGCCGCAGCACCCACCCTGGAAGGTTCTTAGCAGCTAGGGAAAGGACAAAGGGAGCATTGTCACTGCGAGCCCTCCCCTGCGCTAAGCACCGGGCGCCTCTCCTGGGCAGTGGTCACCGAGAACCGGGAGGCAGGGTCCTGGGGAAAGCTAGGCGCTCACTTAGCGAAAGGAGGTGTCTGGAGCCAACCTATGAACCTGGGCAGCCCCACCCAGAACGCAGCTCTTCCCCTGCGCTGCACTCCCATGCGGGAGAACAAGGATTAAATAATAACAGGAAGCCAGGGAAAATTAATCTGTAGAAGGGCTGGCTGGGCGCGCTGGCTGATGCCTGTAATGCCAGCACTTTGGGAGGCTGAGGTGGGAGGATCACTTGAGGACAGGAGTTCAAGCCCCACCTGGGCAACAGTGAGACCCCCATCTCTACTAAAAATAGAAAGAAATTAGCTGGAAAACTAAAAATAGAAAAAAGTAGCCAGGCATGGTGGCACACACCTGAAGTCCCAGCTCTTTAGGAGGCTGAGGCAGGAGGATCACTTGAGCCTAGGAGTTCAAGGTTGCAGTGAGCTATGATGACACCACTGCACTCTAGTGTGGGCAACAGAGCAAGACCTTGGACAAAAAAAAAAAAAAGAAAAGAAAAGAAAAGAAAAAGAAAAATAGAAAAGCATTCCCTAAAGTAGGGCCTAAAGTTGCTCCTAAGCTTCCTAGTGGTCAAAGCAAAAAGGAAAATAAGTTCAGTTACAAAGGATTGCTTGTTTGTTTGTTTGTTTCTCCATAAGACAAAGCCTCCTCTTCCTAGTCCTCAGGCCTATTCTGTATCAGATCCAGGGGATGTCATTGAAGGCCCTCCCCTCAACCACGCTCCCACCTTCCTGAAGCCTGGCAGATTGGCCTCACCCCTAGTGGGGTCCGGAGAGCATACCCCAAACCTTGGCTTTGTCCTGGCAGAGTTTGTGCGAATGATGTCTCGCTGAGCCTGTACAGAAACTGGAGGCAGCAGACAGAACTTGAGGACAGCCACAGCCTCTGCCCACCAGCACGTTCCTTGAAGCTCACCACCTCCAGCTGGGACCCTGCTCCCCTCCTGCCTGTCCCCACCTGTGTGCAACGCCCTTGCCTGCCGTCACCCCCAGCACTGTTGCTCCAGTAAAGCCCTCTGCATCATCGCTGATTCTCTGGGAATAAAGTATCTGCAAGGGGGGAGATGGGTTTTGCCTCCCACTTGCTTATTCTGGAGACCCCAATATTTGGCCCCGAAAAGTCAAGTCTTCGGGCTATCCTCTTGGACCATAAGCCCCTTTGATTGTGAGCCCCAGGTGGTTGGGGACCTTCTCCTCTTGCTCTCTGGATCTGGGCCCAACCCAGGGCAGTGTCAGGAAACGTCCCAGGAGCAAAGCCGACGACTTCTCCCAGGGCTCAGGTGTGTGCCGTCCTCCCCGGTTCCGCCGCTTATCCTGATTCCAGTAGAGGGTGGAGCAAGTGCTGGCCGGGGCTCTTCCCCGGCCTGACCTCGCTCGCTCCTGCAGCAGCCCCGAGGTGCACATCAGAGCTCCCTTCGAGAACTTCCTGTTCGACTCAAGGGGTGAGAGAGTTAGCTGAAGGGCTCGGCTCTTGGCCCCTTCAGGAGACACCTCGGCTTTGGGGCTGACACTTCATTCCTCTGGGGACCCCCCAGCCCCTGACGAAGCATAGTGGGGGGAGCGAGGACCTGGACATTTCTGCCTGAGCCGAGGCTCCTCTCATAGTGGTCTTTGCTCTGAGCTCCCCTTTGGGTCAGCCAAGCCCACTCAGAACCGCCTCGAATTGGAGGCTCTCCCACCCGATCCCGCTTCTTCCTTGCACCCTAATTTCTCTCAATGTCTGCCTCCCAAGTCAGCGCCTTGAGCTGCTACCTCCAGAGACGTCCTCACAGGATGGAAGGCCGAAGGGCAAAACGGCCCACCTACTTCCCCCAGCCCATGTGTGGGGTTCTAACCCCATCCAGAAGGACAGAGCCCTCATGGCCTAATCACCCCCTGAAGGCCCCACCTCTCGATATTGCGCACTGGGGAGTGAGTTTCAACGTGAATTTGGGAGGAGACACGAACACTCAAGCCATAGCACCGAGTCTGAGGGACTTGCTAGAGGCCATGCAACCTCACTGCCCTCTTTCCCCACACATTGCTGGATTATTCTTCCTAAAATGCTACTTGCTTTTTGTCACACTCCTGTTCAGGAACTGGCCATGACTTCCCATGGCCTCCAGGTCAATCTAGCCCTTTTGCCCCTGGTACCCGAAGGCTCCAGGAGGACAAGGGACTGGCCTAAAGTCACACACAATTGGGATGAAGGAAGGTGGGACTTGCATCCAGGCCCGGAGACTCTAAACCACAGTGCCAACCAGAGAGGGTGCCTCGGGGTCTGTCTCTTCTAGCTACAGTGAGGGCCTGGGCTGCAGCTCCTGGCTGCCAAGGGGGAGAATGAGCCCTCACCTACCTGGTCAAGAAGGGGTGGGAGCTCTCAGCACCCACGCCCGATCCCCACACCACTCCTGCCAAGTAGAAGGCCCTGGGACAGAGCAGACAGGCAGCCGCCGTGCCCTGCCCAGCCCGAAGCCCGGATGCAGAGGTGCCAGGGCTGGCAGCAGCAGCCTCGGTGCCACTCGCCCTGCAGATCTCAATTAATCCTTAATCCTCAATTAGGTGATGTCTCCTGCCAATCTGGCAGGCCTGGGGATGAGGATGAGTTGCGCCAGCCCCAGGGGCTTCTCTGCAAGCCATGGTCCACCCTCCCTCCCGCCACCCTCACAGCTGACACAGATGGCATTGCTGCCTGAGAAATGTCTGTCCCTGCTGCAAAGGACATGAGCCAGGGGGAAACCAGAAGAACCCCACTCAAGGCCGGCCTCCCAGCCCTCAGCCTGGTAGGCTCCCACCAAGGTCAACCTGGTAGGCTCTGTGATTGGGACATTGGGAGTGGCTGGTGGGATGGTCCTAATTAGCCACAGTGTGTCTGCTGGCACCAGAAATGCCCACAGCTCCTCCAAATCTCACAAACACCCCCTTACCCCAAAAGGGCTTCTAGTCCAGAAGTTGCCAACAGACAACAGCTGGAGCAGGGGTCAGGGCCAGGGAAGGAGCAGTAGGCAGGATGAGACTGCCGTGAGCTCGGAGTCCCTCCCCAACTAACGGGGGCACCTGCTGCCCAGCTCCACTGGCTAGCAGCAGTCAGAGCAGGCCTGAGCTACAGGATCTTCTGATTTTCCAAGAGAAGCTGTAAATTCAGATTTTTACGTTAAATCTCTTTAAATATTTTGAATATAACATGCATTCAGTCAGGTGTATAAACCTTACATGTACAGCTCAATGAATTTTTACATGTGTGTGGACCCAGGTAACCATCACCTAAGTCGAGGTATTCCTTGAAATGAAATATCCACTTACATGCCACACCCAGCTTCCCCTACATATCAGTCAGGGCTCCCCAGAGAAACCGAACCAGCAGCGTATCTACATACATCGATCGATCGATCAATAGGAAGATAGACAGATGTCCATTGGAAGCTCTTGCAGTTAGCTCTGTATCCCTTTGACATTCCTTCATCGCTGTGTTTGCTTTGTTTGTTTTTTAGCACTTTCTTACTTTCTACGAGAAGATCCATGATCATCTTATATATTTCCTGCCCCAGTCCTAGAATCAGCCGTTTCTCCAAGGAGCTCTGGCTCATTTTATTGGAGAATGGTATTAGAAACCAAGATCTGGGTGCTACACTAGTTGGTTGTTGCAGCTGGGCGTGTGTGGGGGTGGGGGTTGTTTCTAGGCCCTCTCAGCTGATAAAGCAAGGAGGTGTCTGTGTGTGTACTAACCTGTGTCTATACACATTTATAGATCATCTGCATGTAAGCAACTGATCTATAGGAAGCTGCATGAGTTCATACTGAAGCCTCCGGCTCCAATCTATTACCACATGGATCGTTCTAGCCTCTCGCCTTGCTTATCTAACGTCTCACTCCAATGGTGAGAAACCTGACTCCCAACATCTATCCTCCATTTACTTAATTGTTCAATTTCAGTGTACATGAGTAGTGGTTTCAGAATTGTTAACCCATACTCCCGTGGGACACAATTTTATCAATTAGAGTACACTGCTTTATATGCCATTCCTTTTGCCTTTAGTCTAATGGACTCCACTCATTTCTAGGTCAGCTCCTTATCCCCCCACCCCGTTCAGTGAGGTGGTTTCCTGCTTCTGTAATGCAGCTAGATTCTTTGGTCACATTCTGCATTCCAGCCTGGGAACAACTGACCTCCTAGATGATATTTTTTATTTGCATACATTAAAGTTTACTCATTGACAAATACTTAATGTGTTCTATTCACCATTACAGTACCATACAAAATAGTTTTACTCCCCTAAAATAATTCCCTATGCTTCACCTATTCAATTCAACTCCTCCCTGCACCCCTGGCAATCAGTAATCTGTTAACCTTCTATATAATTTTCCCTTTTGTAGCCGGGCATGGTGGCACATGCCTGTAGTCCCAGCTACTCGGGAGGCTGAGGCAGGAGGATTGCTTGAGCCCAGGATTTTGAGGTTTCTGTGAGCTAGACTGACACCATGGCACTCTAGCCTGGGCAACAGAGTGAGACTTTGTCAAAAAAAAAAAAAATGCAAGTTCTGATTTGAAGAATAGAATCTCTTTAAGAAAAATTTTTTTCCCTTTTCCAGAATGTCATACAATTGTAATCATGTAGTGTGTTGACTTTTCAAGACTGGTTTCTTTCACTTAGCAATATGCATTTAAGATTTCTCTATGTCTTTTCATGACTAGATAGGTGATTTACTTTTATTGCTCAATAATATTTCCTTGTATAGATGTATCACAGTTTGTGTATCCATTCGCCTATTGAAGGGCATCTCTGTTGCCTCCAGTTTGGGACATTATAAAACTCTTATAAACATTCACATGCACATGTTTTTGTGTGGACATAAATTTTCAAATCAGTTGAGTCAATACCCAGAAACACAACTGCTAGGAAAGCCACCAAACTGTCTTCTAAAGCCGTGGTACCATTCTGCATTCCCACCAATACTGAATGAGAGTTCCTGTTGCTCCACATCCTTGCCAGCAATTGACATCATCAGTTTTTTGATGGCCACCCACTCTGTGGTATTGTGTTTTCTCTGTGTAGTATTCGGCAGCCTGTGGCCGGGCGCAGTGGCTCATGCCCGTCATCCCAGCACTCTGGGAGGCCAAGGCAGGAGGATCACTTGAGGCCAGGAATTTAAGACCATCTGGACAACATAGCAAGACCTCATATCTACAAAAAACCGAAAAATTAGCCGGGCACGGTGGCACATGCCTGTAGTGCCAGTGACTCAGGAGGCTGAGGCAGGAGGATTGCTTGAGTCCAGAAGTTCGAGGCTACAATGAGCTATGACTAAAGCCACCACACCCCAGCCTGGGCAACAGAGTGAGACCCTGTCTCTTAGAAAAAAAAAAAGTATGAGCCAGAGTAGACTAATACAATGGGCGATAGAGAAAGTAGGAAGATCTAAAGTTTGGAAGGAGGAGTAGGGTGTTGACCCCAAAGGAGGAGTAACACTCAGCAGCTCCCCTCCCCCTACTATCCACAGCAGACTTCTCCAGAGCACAGTCTCAGTGCCACCGGTAGGGAGCAGGAGACCCTGAATGCCTTAACACTTTAGTTTTAACATTAGTATAGTTTGAATATGTATTAGAAAACTATAAAGTATATTGAGCACATGATTAAATCGGTGGTGGAATGGAAAGGTTTGGGGGCACTGGACAGGGACAGGAAAGAGGGGAACAAACAATAAGCATTTTAGGACTATTCATCCACACAGCAGCCTTATGAGATAATTATTGTCCCCATTTTACAGATGGGGAAATTGAGGTATATTGAGGTGAGCAACTTGCCCAGGGGAAAATCGCCAGTGAGGGTGGTGTGGTGGTGTTGGGATTCGAACCCAGCAGGTTAGCTCCAGCTCTCGTGCACGACCCATTGGGTCCAGGGCCCGGCACACGTAAGTATTCGATGAAGGTCAGCCGTCACGCTCTCGTCGTTATCTGGGGCAGAGGGGCAGGGCCTTCGGGAACGGGATGAAGGGTCTTTGAGGTCGCCCTCGGACCTAGCATCACCTGGACCTGAGGACCAGCCAATCCAGAGGAGGAACCTCGGGTGGTGGCGTTGGTGAGGGACCCGTTGCCATGGAAACAAACGGAGGCCTCAGGCGAGCGCATGCGCAGATCGAGGAGAGGGTGTTGAACCGGTGAAAGGTGACGTAGAAGCGCACGGGGTGGGGCGCAGGGCTCGGCACGTCAAACCCCTGCGTCCTTCGACCCCGGAGCGGAGAAGAGGCACGCTTGGCGGCGGCGACAGCAGCCCCTGCTGGACCGAGACCGGGCGGCGCGGAGCTGACGTGCGAAGCGGCGCGAGTGAGGCGTGAGTGCGGCGCCCGCGCCCGGGAAAAGCCCGCGGCGCGAACCGGCGGCCCAGACCCGGTCCCGGCTCTCGAGGCCCCGCCTCCCGGGCCTTGGGACTAATCGGATTGAGAGCGCGCCGGACCGGGCCGCGAACTCGCCAATTGCGGAGGGCGGCAGCCACCGCCCAATCCCGAGCAGACAGGTGCGAGGTCCGGAAGGCGGAGGCCAATCTGCAGCGGTTGCGACCTGTTGGGGCAGGTCTCGGCCAATGAGGAGACTCGAGTGACATCTCTGCGCGCCAATCGGGAGTGAGGGAGCGTTCGTGCCCGCCCGCCCTTCCGGCCAGAGCTCTATTTACCAGGGGCGTGCAGCCCGCTTGCCAATCAGAGCGCGGCTGAGCGGCCCGGCAGCCAACCCCCGAGGAGCGGCCGGCTGGCGTCCGCCGCACCCAGGAGTTGGGGATGTCCTACAAGCCTATCGCCCCCGCCCCCAGCAGCACCCCTGGCTCCAGCACCCCTGGGCCGGGCACCCCGGTCCCTACAGGTGAGGATCCAGCTCCACCCCTGCTCGCCTGCTCGGGCGGTCTAGGTCTCGAAGAGAAGACGGCCTGAGTTCTGCGATACCCGGCCTGCCGCCCACCGTCGCTGGGCCTCAGTTTGCCGGCCTGTGAAGTGGGCGTGGTCGCGTAAGGGCTTGTAGGTGGAGCGCAGGGGGAGGGGTTTGTTCCTGAAGTCTGTCGGCATGGAATGAAGCATCCTTTGGAGGGAACCCGGTCTGGGGCTTGGAAAGCTGGGAGGAGGCGTCGCTGCCTCGCTCTGACCTCTTAACTCGCGCCTGTTGCAGCCGGCAGTGTCCCATCACCGTCGGGCTCAGTGCCAGGAGCCGCTGCCCCTTTCAGACCACTGTTTAACGACTTTGGACCGCCCTCCATGGGCTATGTGCAGGTGAGCGGGGCCAAGGGTTTGCTTATGGATGGCGACTGGAGTCCCTCTGACCCCCGGGGGCCTGAGCTCACTGCCCTGTTCTCTTTTGACATAGGCGATGAAGCCACCCGGCGCCCAGGGCTCCCAGAGCACCTACACGGACCTGCTGTCGGTCATAGAGGAGATGGGCAAAGAGATCCGGCCCACCTATGCTGGCAGCAAGAGCGCCATGGAGCGCCTGAAGAGAGGTAAGTGAGGTTAGGCCCACCCTGTCCTGCTCAGGAGACTGACACTGGACAGTCCTCCTTCATTAGGAAAGGAAGGACACCTGGAGGCCACCTCAAGCCTAGACTAGAGCCAGTATCACTACCTAGAGAGATGTTTTGAATTGAATTGAAATTGAGTTAATTTCCAGGGAAGAGCCTGGGAATTTGTATTTTAACAGGGTGAATTTGAGGATTAGCCACACCTCTAATCTCACCCAGCCCCTCATTAGATTTGAATTTCTCTTGCTGAAAGGAAAGGGAGTGGAGAGGGAGGGGTCTTATTCCTTTGAAGGGTGGGGATGGGGCTGTGGAGGGTTGCTGAGACCCCATCCCCACCCCACTCCTACCCCAGGCATCATCCACGCCCGGGCCCTAGTCAGAGAGTGCCTGGCCGAGACAGAGCGGAACGCCCGCACGTAACAGGAAGCGCCTGAGCGTCTGGACCTTTCCCGGCCACTGCAGAGCACCTGCTTCTCCCTGGCCTTCATCCCAAGTTGCACTAACCATCCTGAGCTTCCTGTCCTGTGTCCCTTGGTGGGTGCCCTCCAGGAACCAGGGGGTGGTGCTCACTCCAGTCGGCAGCACTAACTGTCCCCCCCAAGATTTAGCAGCGAGGTCACTGCGAGTCTCACCCATGACCTGCTGACAGTGTTGATCCAACTGGGGCTTTCTCCTCTCTGTGGCCCCACCGCCAGCCCTTCCCCAGCACTTCTCACCACTTTGTCCCAGGCCTCCTCCCCCAGCAGGGCTCAGGAGTTCCCTGCCTTGTCTACTGGGCCATAGCAACTCTTTTCTCAGTGTGTCTTTTGCTAAATATGCCCTTTTTATATAAATAAAGGATGATTTGGAGTTGTTCTCTCCGTTCTGAGCCTTTCTGGGTCTGGTTCTGCTAAGCCTGGTGAACCAGGCAGAAAGTGGGGCAGAAGAGACACGGAAGGGGACGGGGTGGGGCGGTGCAGGGAGGGGGACGCTGACTGAGCCTGGTTTTGCCTTGCCTCTGCTGTCCACAGGCCTTGGGTGGGACGCTGCCCCTCAGGCCCTCCCTCAGCTGTGAGTAGTGGAAGGCGCTGAGAGCCCTGTGCGCCTTCATGTGGTGCCACCAGGGGGCAGTGCGGGGCCTTGGCTGCCTCCACAGCTGGAGGCGCTGCCAGCCTGGGCCTAGAGGGCTCTTCCTCTGGATTGGCCGTGGTGCCCGGCAGGGTGGAAATGCCTGTTCACTTGAGCCACTCCCTCACACACCTTAATGACCTAACGACACCCTAAACTCTGAATAGGCCCTGAATGTCTCTGACCCCTCAGAGGGAGGGGGCACTGCTGCTTCCTCCCCCAGCACTTGGCAGCAGGGTTGAGGGGAAAGGCCTGGCTTCCAATGTGGGTGAGCCCCAGCACCTTCTAGCAGGCTGGGCGTGACCCCGTGAGCCCAGCCCTTGGTGTCTTGGCCTTTACCCTGGGTGGCCCGGTGGCCAGACTTACAGACCTGGAAGGCATTAGCAGGGAAGGCCTTGTGGCCCCATTCAGGGACTAGCCCAAGGGTTTGCAGTGAAGGCCTGCCTCTGCCTGGGTGTGTAGCTGAGTGACCCCAGAGGCCTGCGGCCCTGGACTCCAGCCCTGGGTGGAAGCAAGTCAGAGCCACCAGCTTCTAGCAGACTTTGGTGGGGAAGTATTTCCCCTACCCTGGGTCCCCGGTTCCGGTTCCGGGGCTGCCTAAGGTGAGGAGCTGGGGAAGTGGGCCTGGGACCCTGCCGGCTCAAGCTCCTCCCCCTCATTGCACATAGGAGGGCTGGGCCAGGGTGGAGATAGGAACCAAGAGTCTTTGGGGACCCCAAACAGCACAGAGGGAGTAAGAAGCAACATTTGGGAAATGGCCTCTTCCCCCGCTGCCCCGGGGAAGGAAGGCAGGGGCCTGCCCTCCTCCGCTGAGGGCGGGGCTGCCGGGACCCCGCAGGGGTGGGGAGGGCCTGCCGGGCCCAGGAAGGGGGCGGGGCGGCCGCAGTGACGCGGCGGGCGACTGGGAGGGACGGCAGGGGCGCCGGCGGGCGGACGGAAAGGAAGGTCGGGGCCATGGGCCGGCGCTGCGCCTCTGAAGAGTCCGGCCACTGCTGGAACCCGAGGCCGGGGCCGGGGACGCTCCGGGCTCCGACCCACTGGCCGGCTGCCCCCGCCCGGGCCGGGTGAGGGGCACCCGCCCCAAGCTAGAGGTGAGCCGGGACGTCGGCAGGCGGGCCAGGAGTACGGCTGGGAACGGGGACGCCGGGGAGCAGAGGGAAGTAGGGACAACGGGGCCTCTGGCCTGCTGGCTGGGTGCGAGGTGGGAGGGGGTGGGAGGGGTGCCTGTAGCGGAACTGTGGCGCCCGGCCGGGGCGCAGGTGGGCGGAGCGGGTCTCCCGGGGCGGGGGCCTGGGGACACCAAGGGGAGCAGTTCTTGCCTCAGCTGAGGAGGGGGTCAGCCACCAGGAAGGATGACAGGATGGCTACATAGGCGAGTGGAGAGTGGGCGAGGGCCAAAGGGTCCCGGAAGGATGCTCGGGACGGGCAAGTCTAAGACCCGGCTGCCAGCCAGGGTGGGGAAAACAGGGATATCTGGTCCTGGAGGCAGGTTCGGGTGCAGGGGCACAAGGGTCCGCTCCGCGCAGAGGCACCCAGGCACAAGGTTCGTGGGGGACACCGACGCCGCCTAGTCGGGGAAAGGGATGCAGGGGGCGGGCCCCCGAGGGGCCGGTCGTGGAAGGCGGACCTGGAGGGAGGGGCCCGGAGGCTCCTGGGGGCGCGCCCCCGAGGGATGCCGCTTCGAAGGGGCTCAGGACGCGGCCGCGGCTGGAGAGGCGAGGCTGGCCCGCCCGCCCGCGGGCCGGAGCCCGCCGCTCCGGGGGGCCCGCGTCAGCGCACGGTTGCCATGGCGACGGGCGGGCGGGGGACTGGGGCTGCGTGGAAAAGAGGTCAGCGCTCAGCCTCGCTGCGGCTCCCGGCCCCCGGCGGCGCGGACGCCAGCACCGGGCTCGCCTCTGCGTCCCCCGTGGCGGGCCGGGGCATGGGGTCTCGCCGCACCAGCCCCTCGGCGGGCGCGCGGGGCTCGGGACCGCGCGCCGCCGCCCCGCACTGACGACCGCGCCGTGCCCTGCGCCAGGCGGAGCGGAGGCCGCGCGGCCCGCCGAGCGCCCTCAGGATGCTCATCAAGGAGTACCACATTCTGCTGCCCATGAGCCTGGACGAGTACCAGGTGGCCCAACTGTACATGATCCAGGTGAGGACGGTGGGCAGATGAGAGGGGCCGACATCGCGGCACAGGCAGCACAGGGGGCAAGGGGTGGAGCCCAGCTGACCCCCCAGCCCTGCTCCGGAGGGCTGGAGCCCAGGGGAGGAGAGAGAGGTCCCTCTTCGGACGCGGGGGTGGGTAAGGGCTGTGGGGAACGGGGCAGAAGGGCTGAGTGGGGCCCCCCACCCACTAAGTGCCCAGCCTGTGCTGGCCGCTCAGCCTCCTGAGATCTCTCTTAATCCTCCTCAGAATCTGTAATCCCATGGGGGAAGGGAGGCAGCCGATGAGGAGGCAAGGGTGAGGAGGGGGACCTAGGTGCAGAGAAGGGCAGGAGGGGGTCTGGAGAGAGTGTGGGGTCTTGGCAACCCCAAGAGGTCAGGGAGAGGGGGTGAGGATCAGGGTGCAGAGGGAGACGGGGACAGGGCAGGTGGGGACGGGGGTGAGGGAGGGGCCTGGGCTTGGACTGTGAGAGTGGGCCAGGCCCAGGTGGGCTCTCGGGGAGGTGAGAGGGTTGGTGCAGGGCCCTGGGGAAGTCTGCTCCAGATCTGTTCTCCAGAACTGTGGGATCCAGCCTCAGGGGGGTGAGAGGGCCAAGTTTGAGCTCCAGAGCTATGAAAGGACAGGATCTGGTGCTCTCAAGCTATGAAGGATGTGGCAGGCGCTGGCACTGGGGTCCCAGAGAGGGAGGGGACCAGGCTTAGGGCCTCTGAGAGGTGGAGGTGCCGTGTCCTCTTCTGGTCTGTTCTTCCATTCCGGCCACCCTGGCCTACTTGCCGCTCCTCGAGCACATCCAGCTGGCTCCCACCTGGGGGCTCACACTGGCTTCCCCTCTGCCTGGAATACTCCCCCACCCCACATCCGCTGGGCCCCTCCCTCGCCTCCTTCAAGTCTTGGTCAAGTCAGGGTCACGTTATCTTCTCAATGAGGCCTTCCCTGACTGTCACATCAAAGCTGCAGTCCCCAAACCTTGATCCCCACTTTTATTTTCTGTGCTCTCTTTCCCAGAACACTTAGCACCTTCATAAATACTGTATAATTTACTTTTTCCTGTTGTCTGTCTCCCTAAACTAGAACCTAAGTTCCACAAAGCCAAGGGTCTTTGTTCTAGTCATCAATAGATCCCAATTAATAATCCCAAACAATGCCTGGAGTGGGGCAGTCAGTAAATACTTGAATGACTGAACTGAGTGCTGGGTTACAGAACCCCATGGGGGACTGGGCAGCATCTGTGACCCTGATCCCAGAGAGCTGTGGGGGGCCAGGCTTGGATTTCAGGGAGTTGAAAAGGCCAGGAACAGAGCCCCAGGGCTGTGTAGGCCACAGGGCTGAGCTGGGGATTCCAGAAGCTGAGCTAGGGCCAAGCTCCCTGTTCTGCTCTGCCTTGGGCCGCAGAAAAAGAGCCGGGAGGAGTCCAGTGGTGAGGGGAGCGGCGTGGAGATCCTGGCCAACCGGCCCTACACGGATGGGCCTGGAGGCAGCGGGCAGTACACACACAAGGTGTACCACGTGGGCTCCCACATCCCAGGCTGGTTCCGGGCACTGCTGCCCAAGGCTGCCCTGCAGGTAGAGGAGGAATCCTGGAATGCTTACCCCTACACCCGAACCCGGTGAGTGGGTGGGGCGGGCACAGGTCATGCCATGAGGGGGACAGTCCTGATGGGCACAGTAGTGAGCCCCAGTCCTGCCCTCTGCCCAGGTATACCTGCCCCTTCGTGGAGAAATTCTCCATTGAAATAGAGACTTATTACCTGCCTGATGGGGGCCAGCAGCCGAATGTCTTCAACCTGAGTGGGGCTGAGAGGAGACAGCGCATCCTGGGTGAGGCCTGGCACTGTGGAGGGACCCTGGATCCCCTCTCGGGCCCCCTGCCGCCTCAGTGTGCTGCCTCTGACAAGTCCCAGCTCTTTTCAGGGCTCAGATCCTGTCTGTGAAAAGCTGTCCTCCCAATCCCAAGGGGGAAGGGGGCGGGGGCTTGAAGCAGCTGGCATTGCTCAGTGCTTGCTGGAACCCCCCCTCCAGACACCATCGACATCGTGCGGGATGCAGTGGCCCCAGGCGAATACAAAGCCGAAGAGGACCCCCGGCTGTACCGCTCGGTCAAGACGGGCCGAGGTCCACTGGCTGATGACTGGGTGCGGACGGCAGCCCAGACGGGGCCCCTCATGTGTGCTTATAAGCTGTGCAAGGTGGAGTTCCGCTACTGGGGCATGCAGGCCAAGATTGAGCAGTTCATCCACGATGTCGGTGAGCACCCGGTGTGGGAGGTTCTGCTCACCCAGCATGCACCGTCCCCTATGTTTGCAGCCAAGGATGCTCCCCATCTGCTGAGGACACAGAAGCAGAAAGCCACCACTTCCATCTGAGGTGGGGGCACAGAGGTGGGGGAGGGGCACAGCCTAGTCGGGGATCAGGGAAGCAAGAAGCTGACATCATGATCTCTGAGATCCATGCTGTCTCTGACATTCCAAGACACTGCTTTGTCCATCAAGATTCTAAGATTCTCCATCGTCCTCTGAGTCAAGAGAGACTTAGGGAATCTTGGGAGGGTCACCAGCCCCAACCGGCAGCACGATAAAGAATGCAGGTTGGGAAGCTGTGACTCTGATGTCATTCTCTCTGAGGTACCGTCCCATACCCAGATCCAAGTCCAAGCCTCTGGCCCTGGTGTCCAGGTGCTCCTGTTCCACGCTTCCCCTCAACCCATCCCCTGCAGCTCCTGCAGCTCAGCCCTGCCTCGCTGCCCAGGTCCAAGGCACACAGAGGGACGCTGCACATAGATGGACGATCCTCGGGTTGGGGAGCCCAGCGACCTGGCTTCTGCTCCACCACTGACCCCACCGTGGCACCCCCAGCAAGCCACCGGCTATCTCTGTCCTTTAACTTTCTCTTCTGTAAATGAGGAAGAGGTTGGGCCAGATATTAAGAGCTAATATTGACTGAGTGATCATAACCCACCAGACCCTTTGCTAATCACTTTTTGTACAAGATCTCCTTTTTTTTTTTTTTTTTGAGACAACAGAGTGTCGCTTTGTTGCCCTGGCTAGAGTGAGTGCCGTGGCGTCAGCCTAGCTCACAGCAACTTCAAACTCCTGGGCTTAAGCAATCCTTCTGCCTCAGCCTCCCGAGTAGCTGGGACTACAGGCATGCGCCATCATGCCCGGCTAATTTTTTCTATATATATTTTTAGTTGGCCAGATAATTTCTTTCTATTTTTAGTAGAGACGGGGTCTCGCTCTTGCTCAGGCTGGTCTCGAACTCCTGACCTTGAGCGATCCACCCGCCTCGGCCTCCCAGAGTGCTAGGATTACAGGCGTGAGCCACCGCGCCCGGCCTACAAGATCTCCTTTAACACCCACAACACCCTGCGAGGCAAGGATGATTACTGGTCCCATTTTACAGATGAGGAAATTGAACTCAGACAGTGATGCAGGCTCTTTGTCTTGCATTTAGAAAAAATACCCAAAAGCACAAATAAGAAAATTAAAATCACCCACATATAAGCACAATTAAGATTCTGATCCATCTCCTTCTAGAAGTTTATAATTATAATTGAACCATTATTGCTTTATTTCTTAGACATTTAAGAGTTTCTAACTTTATTCCTCTGCTTAAGATAAAAATATCCCAGAATGGGTATCATCTTTCGCCTACAACCTTCATTGAGTGCCAACACTTCCATTAACTATTAACACCTTCATTAACCATCAACAATTTCATTAACTGTTAACACCTTAATTAACTGTTAATTCCTGAGAAATCAGCAGGAAGCCAGCTGAAAACAAGAGCAAGCAGTGGTCCTAGCTTCTACAGTGATGGGCTGGGGCCAATACTCAGAGTCAAGGTGTCCAGAGAGATAGACAAGGCGGTGGGCAAGGAGGGATTTGGGGCAGGAAGACAAACACCCCAGTTTCCACTCCCTTCCCCTAGACAGCACTGGCCCTGTCCCACTTTGTGGCTCTGGGTGGGTGCTATACCCAGGGGAGCCATTACCCAACCTCGATGGCTGGGTACGAGGCTGTGGTGGCAGGGAAAGGCAGTAGGGGGCACTGCTCTGATGCCTAGGCTCCTACAGGTCTACGTCGGGTGATGCTGCGGGCCCACCGCCAGGCCTGGTGCTGGCAGGATGAGTGGACAGAGCTGAGCATGGCCGACATCCGGGCACTGGAGGAGGAGACCGCCCGCATGCTGGCCCAGCGCATGGCTAAGTGCAACATGGGCAGTGAGGGACCCGAGGCCCAGCCCCCTGGGAAACCAAACACCGAGGCCCGGTCAGGGGCCAGCAATGCTGGCACCCCTGATGGGCCTGAGGCTCCCCCCGGCCCTGATGCCTCCCCCGATGCCAGCTTTGGGAAGCAGTGGTCCTCGTCCTCCCGTTCCTCCTACTCGTCCCAACATGGAGGTGAGGCTGGGCGTGGGACTGGACGGGAGGGAGCCACCCTCCCAGGCTGGGCGCCCAGGCTGAGGCTGAGCCGCCCCGCAGGGGGCGTGTCTCCCCAGAGCCTGTCCGAGTGGCGCATGCAGAACATTGCCCGAGACTCCGAGAACAGCTCCGAGGAGGAGTTCTTTGATGCCCACGGTCAGCACTGAGGCCCTGTTGGGGGGGAGGGCGGGTGTCTCTGAGCAGCTTCGCCCACCCCATGACACAGCTCCCTGTCTCCGCAGAAGGCTTCTCCGACAGTGATGAGGTCTTCCCCAAGGAGATGACCAAGTGGAACTCCAATGACTTCATTGACGCCTTTGCCTCCCCAACAGAGGCTGAGGGGGTGCCAGGTAAAGACCCCACCTCAGGACACCGGCCACCAGCACCCGGTATGCAGTGGGGACTCAGGGAACAACTCAGTCCTAAGTTTAATGGGGTCCTAAGATGAAAGTCAGTCTGGAGAGGGTGCTCATTAAATATACAGATGAAGGAAATGGATGGATGATTAGAATGTAGCCACAGTTCAGACAGAGCACACAGAAGACAGGAATTAATTTGGAGTCCATGACAGCTTCATATGGGAGGTGATGTCTGTGCTGGGTTTTGGATAGGACCAGAGCTGGCCAACAGAACTTTTTGTGATGGAAATGTTTTAGATCTGTGCTGCCCAATATGATAGCCACCTGCCACATGTGGTTCTCAGGCACTTGAAATGGGGCCAGTGTGCCTGAAGAATTAAAGTTTTTGTTGTATTATAAATATGAATTTATTTAAATTTAAATAGCCACCTGTGGCTAGTGGCCACCACACTGGACGTGGCAGGATTAGAAGTTTGCCAAACAGGCACATAGGACTGGCAAGGGGAAAGGCCTGGACATGCAAAACGACCTGGGAGAGTCACAGGAGAGGGCTGACACCAGACTGGGATACCTGAAGTGCTGGATGAGAGGATCCCATGGTCCCCTTGATCCCCCTCACTGGGTCTCCCTTGCCCTACAGAGCCTGAAACCGAGGCTGCTAAAGGCATTGAGGACAGGGCCCGAGCACCCAGGGACTCAGAGGCAAGTATGGTCAGCCACCCCATGTCAAGTTCTGCCCACCTGCTGGCCCGGCCACTGCTCTGACACCCCTGGCACCCATTGCACCCTGCAGGGCCCAGACGGAGCTGGGGAGCTGGGGGCCGAGGCATGCGCAGTCCACGCCCTCTTCCTCATCCTGCACAGCGGCAACATCCTGGACTCGGGACCTGGAGACGCCAACTCCAAGCAGGCGGATGTGCAGACGCTGAGCTCGGCCTTTGAGGCTGTCACCCGCATCCACTTCCCTGAGGCCCTGGGCCACGTGGCACTGCGACTGGTGCCCTGCCCGCCCATCTGCGCTGCTGCCTATGCCCTTGTCTCCAAGTACTGGCCAGGGGTGGAAGGGCAGGGAACACACAGGGTCCCCAAGGCACAGACTCCTAGGATCAGGAAGGCCCCATGGGGGGAGGGACGTCAGTCACCGGGGACAGTCATTGACACGGCTGGACCTCTTTCTGGGGAATGGGTCCATTTCAAATGCCTCGTGGGTACTGACACTCCCCAGAAAGGACATGCAGAGCCAGGTCTTGCCAGCAGGCCAAGGGAACGGGGGCGGTAGCAGTGTGACTGCAGGCCCCCCACCCACCCACCACACCCCCTCCTGCAGCCTGAGCCCCTACAGCCATGATGGCGACAGCCTATCCCGCTCCCAAGACCATATTCCACTGGCCGCCCTGCCACTGCTGGCCACCTCATCGTCCCGCTACCAGGGTGCCGTGGCCACTGTCATTGCCCGCACCAACCAGGCCTACTCCGCCTTCCTGCGCTCACCAGAGGGCACCGGCTTCTGCGGGCAGGTCAGCGACTAGGGACATTCCTGAGAAGCAGTCCATCCGCTGCCCTCCCTGCAGCCCAGAGGGGCCTGGCCTGGCTGAGGACAAGGCCTCTCCTGACGGTGCCCACCCTCTCGCCCAGGTTGTGCTGATTGGAGACGGTGTTGGTGGCATCCTGGGCTTTGACGCGCTCTGCCACAGCGCCAACGTGAGCACCGGGAGTCGGAGCAGCAGCCGCCGGGGGAGCATGGTCAGTGTGACCGAACTTGGCCTCCTCAAGAGGGGGGTTGCCTCTCTCCATCCCTAGGTCTCTGCCCCCTGAAATAAGATCTCTCTGTGAACGGCAGGTCCCCTGCTGCCTTCTTTTCCAGTCTCCTCTGGGACTCTGCCCCACCCAACCCCCAAACCCCGCTCCTCACTTCTAAATAAGTAGAAATCAAATGGTCTCCAGGCCTAAGGATGTTTCTGTCCCCTGTTCCATCTAGAACAATGAGCTGCTCTCCCCAGAGGTCGGCTCAGTACGGGACCCCCTGGCAGAGGGGGTGGAAGGGCTGGGTCGGGCCAGCCCAGAACCCTCAGCCCTGCCTGCCCAGCGCACCCCCAGTGACGTGGCTGGTCCTGAGCTTGAGGGCTCTCAGAACAGGTGACGTCCCTGCCCCATCATCCCCGCCCTGGGCACGGCTGAACTACAGAGGCTGCAGCGCTGAGCACCCCTCCTCCCCCACAGCCTCCAGGCAGCCCTCCCATCGGCCTCCTCTGGGGAGCCCCGGCGGGCAAGCACAGCCTCCTGCCCGCCCGCTGCCAGTTCCGAGGCTCCTGATGGCCCCAGCAGCACTGCCCGCCTCGACTTCAAGGTCTCTGGCTTCTTCCTCTTCGGCTCCCCACTGGGCCTGGTGCTGGCTCTGCGCAAAACCGTGATGCCCGCCTTGGAGGGTGAGCCCTCTAGGTTGGGGTGGGGGTCGCCTCTCATCTTTTGTCTGCCCCTCCCCACCATTTCCTGTGGCCTCTCCTCTCACCCGAGCTGCTGGCATTATCCTGGCCGTTCCCCACTGTGCACATTAAAAGGCCTGGCCGGAAAGGGGAACCTGAGGCCCAGAAAGAAGGGGCTTGCCAGGGCTCGCTCTCCCAGAGTGCACTGGGAGGAAC
The DNA here is from genome assembly GCF_041146395.1 of Eulemur rufifrons. Taxonomy (NCBI): domain Eukaryota; kingdom Metazoa; phylum Chordata; class Mammalia; order Primates; family Lemuridae; genus Eulemur; species Eulemur rufifrons. The sequence continues at coordinate 101,141,362 of NC_090988.1, forward strand.
TTTGCCCCACGCCATGTTCTGCATGCACAGTCCACCAGGTCCGGCACCTGCTTCACCCTGAACCCCGACAGTGGATGGAAGGCTCTGATCTCTTAGCCAAGAGTCCGGTCTCACTTTATGCAGGACCCTAGTGACTTCCCAGGGAAGTGCTGATTCAGGGTTACAATGCATGTCTGGTGTTGCTTCCACACCCCCAGCTCCCAGAATGCCCAGCTGAAGCCCCTCCCCACCTCTCTCTATTTTCTGGGTACCCAGTGGCCCAGATGCGGCCAGCCTGTGAGCAGATCTACAATCTCTTCCATGCGGCTGACCCCTGTGCCTCGCGCCTCGAGCCCCTGCTGGCCCCCAAGTTCCAGGCCATCGCTCCACTGGCTGTGCCCCGCTACCAGAAGTTCCCCCTGGGAGACGGCTCATCCCTGCTGCTGGGTATGCCCCAACCAAGATAGAGGGGAAGAGAGAGGGCGCACTGACGGGGAGGGAGGGGACAGCAGAAGGCAAGAGGTGCTTCCCATGTCCTGGGAAACCTCTCTTGTCACCACTCCCAGGACCAGGGAGCCCTACCCTGGCCCCTTGGGGGGTCTGGATCCCCAGGACCCCCTGACCTTCTGAGCCCAGGAGTGAGTCGGGGGGCAGGTTAGCTAAGCTATGCTAGAGAGACTAAGCTAGGGAGGGGGGCAGAGTGATGTGGGTGTGCTGGTGTCTGAAAGCTGCCAGTGTGTGTGTGTGGAGGGGCGCACTGTGTGCATGTATTGGTGGGGGGCATGGGCAGATATGCATGCAGTTGGGGACCCACTGGCCCCATGGCACAAGTGGGCCTGTGCCAGGCATAGGTGTGCATGTGTTTGGGCAGGTGGCGATGGGCATCCTGGCAGGAATACAGCTGGCTGCTGGGGTGAGCTTAGAGGAGAGCATGCCTTCCACGTCACTTCCACCCAGATATGGGGCAGTGCAGCCCCAGTCAGGACCCCACCAGGGTGGGCTGGCAGGGAAGACGGTGGAGGGGCAGGGCTGAGCTGTCCTGGGGCCCTTGGGTGAAAGGACAGAAGGGCAGCCTAGCCCAGCGGTGGCTGAGGCTGCCCCTCCTCCCCCAGCCGACACTCTGCAGGCCCACTCAGGCCTCTTTCTGGAGGAGCTGGAGATGGTGCCCTCAACGCCCACCTCAGCCAGCGGTGCCTTCTGGAAGGGCAATGAGTTAGGCACTGAGCCCCCAGCCCAGCCAGCCGCCCCCAGCACCACCAGTGAGGTGGTGAAGAGTAAGTCAGCCAGCCACCCGCCGGGGCAAGCCAGCCTGGAGGGCGGGAGAGAGGACCTATTCCACCTCCAAAGCCCAGCTGAAATCCCCTTCCCCAGCATTGGCTCTGGACCCCGCCCCCCCGCACGCTGCCTGGGTTTGGCCAGAGCAGATGTGGTGGAAAAGCGGGAGGGAAGGGCACCCAGGCAGATGGGCGCCGGGCAGGAGGCCCTCCTGACTCGCTGCCCGCCGTGCCACGCAGTCCTGGAGCGATGGTGGGGGACCAAGCGGATCGACTACTCGCTGTACTGCCCCGAGGCGCTCACCGCCTTTCCCACCGTCACGCTGCCCCACCTCTTCCACGCCAGCTACTGGGAGTCCGCAGATGTGGTCGCCTTCATCCTGCGCCAGGTGGGCCTGGGGACGTGGGGTGGGAGACGAAAAATCGAAAGCACGACAAGAAGAGGGAGCCGGGGGAGGGGCAGACCCCCTCGCACTCACGTGGCCTCACATGCATGTGTCTCGCACAGGTGATCGAGAAGGAGCGGCCACACCTGGCAGAGTGCGAGGAGCCGTCCATCTATAGCCCTGCCTTCCCCAGGGAGAAGTGGCAGCGCAAACGCACCCAGGTCAAGATCCGGGTATGTGCCCTGTCCTGGGCATCCCGCTCCTCACAGCCGCAGACCTGACTCTTTCCCAGTCCTGCCCCGCCCCCATGGCCCTGGCCCCGCCTCGTGGCCTCGGCCCCGCCCCTGGGAACCGCGGGTCTCCTCCCCGCTCCGCGCAACTCGGGTCTGGATCTGCGCTCATCCACCCGGCTTCCTCCTCCGCATGGCGTCCTGTCATGGCTCTGCCCCTCGGAGCCGCAGTTCATATGCAGCACTGAGGTCACAGGGGTCCACCACGGCGCACGCCCCTCTCCCTCTGCGGCCCTGCCTCCCCCAGGCTCCGCCCCAAGTGTGCGGGGTACCCCTCACCTGCTGCCCCCAGCACCGTCGTGCTGGCCTAGCTCATGCCATCTCCTCCTACCAGAATGTCACTTCCAACCACCGGGCCAGCGACACGGTGGTGTGCGAGGGCCGCCCCCAGGTGCTGAGCGGCCGCTTCATGTACGGGCCCTTGGACGTGGTCACACTCACCGGAGAGAAGGTCAGGATCCCGGGCCCCAGCCCTTGGTCTCACAGCCCCGCCTCCTGTTTCTGGAACAGCTCCTGGTCCCCCAGCCCCACCTGCCCCCGACAACAGACCCTCCTCTGCTCTTCTCCACTCCGGGCCAGGGGGAACCTGGCGGCTCTGCCACCATGGACCTTCCCGCCACCTCTCCCCACCAGGTGGACGTCTATATCATGACACAGCCGCTGTCGGGCAAATGGATCCACTTTGGCACCGAGGTCACCAACAGCTCGGGCCGCCTCACCTTCCCAGTGCCCCCAGAGCGTGTGCTGGGCATCGGCGTCTACCCAGTGCGCATGGTGGTCAGGTGAGCAGGGGCCAGGGCGGGCCTGTGCAGGGTGGGCTGCCCCAGGCCTTGCCCCAACACCACTCACCGCCCCTCCCTGCACCCATGGCCCGCAGGGGTGACCACACGTACGCTGAGTGCTGCCTGACGGTGGTAGCCCGCGGCACGGAGGCTGTGGTCTTCAGCATCGACGGCTCCTTCACTGCCAGTGTCTCCATCATGGGCAGCGACCCCAAGGTGCGCGCTGGCGCTGTGGACGTGGTCAGGTAGGAGCCGCAACCCCTCTACCCCGCCCCGGGGGCTCCCCGCCGCCAGTACCCCTGGCTGGTAGAGCTGACCGCCACCCCTACCCTGCAGGCACTGGCAGGACGCCGGTTACCTGATCGTGTATGTAACCGGCCGGCCCGATATGCAGAAGCACCGCGTGGTGGCCTGGCTATCACAGCACAACTTCCCCCATGGGGTCGTCTCCTTCTGCGACGGCCTCACCCATGACCCTCTGCGCCAGAAAGCAATGTTTCTGCAGAGCCTGGTGCAGGAGGTGCGGCTGCTGCGGAGGGTCGCTGTCCTGACCCTGCCCTCACCCTGCCCTAGAACAGCGGAGGCGCATCTGGTCCCACCCCTAAGTCCCCAGACCCTGCACCCCACCCCCTGGTCCTAACTGAGTGGAGGGTTCCCTATGGTCCTGCCCTCACGGTTCTAACTAGGGAGATTCGACTGGCCTCGCCTCAGTCCGGGTCAGTGACTACGACCATTAGGCCCGAATGTCCCCGCCTTCCCCCAGCTAGCCCTGCCCCTGAATCACTGTGACTGGGGAAGCCCAACAGACCCCACCCCCAGCTGCACAGTCCCAACCCCTCCCGCAGCTGACCCTCCTCTGGGCCACAGGTAGAACTGAACATCGTGGCCGGTTATGGATCCCCCAAAGATGTGGCTGTGTATGCAGCGCTGGGCCTGTCCCCCAGCCAGACCTACATCGTGGGCCGCGCTGTACGGAAGCTGCAGGCACAGTGCCAGGTGAGGGCCATGTGAAGGAGGGGACCAGAGCCTCAGTCCCAGGCCAAGGAACACCCACTGCGGGCAGCTGGGAGAAGGCCTCACTGGCCTCAGGGAACCTGGGCTTCTCCTAGGACAAGGGCCATGAGCAGCGTGGAACCGCCCAGCTGCAGTGCAGACCAGAGGTGATGACCCAGCTGGAGTGTGCTCAAGACCTGAGTGCGGGTCCCACTCTGCCATGGCTTCAGGCATGGGCCTTGACCTTTCTGAGCCTCGGTTTCCTGTCTGTAAAATGGAAGTGATAATGACACTGACCTGTCAGCTTATCACAAAGATCGCATCATTGATGGCACATCAACAGACACAGGGCTGGGCACAAAGCAAGTGCTCACTAGATGTTGGCCACTGTTGCTCTGCCCCCAGACCCCATTTTACAGACAAGGAGACTGAGACCCAGAGAGGGGCCCGGCAGGAGTAAAGCCAAGGCGCCCTGACTCCCGTAGGGTTCCTCTCCATGCAGAGGTGGCTCCAGGTTGGGCCGTGCCAGGCCTGCTGTCCAGCCAGCACTGCCGGGTCCCCCACCTGCCTCAGGTGCTCATGGACAGGGGAGGGTGGCGTGTGGGTCTAGCCAGCACCCCTCATCCCTGCCCACCCCACCCACAGTTCCTGTCAGACGGCTACGTGGCCCACCTGGGCCAGCTGGAGGCGGGCTCCCACGCTCACGCCCCTTCGGGCCCCCCTCGGGCTGCCTTGGCCAAGAGCAGCTACGGCGTGGCGGCCCCTGTGGACTTCCTCCGCAAACAGAGCCAGCTGCTGCGCTCCAGGGGCCCCAGCCAGGCGGAGCGCGAGGGCCCGGGAACACCACCCACCACCCTGGCACGGGGCAAGGCCCGAAGCATCAGCCTCAAGTTGGACAGTGAAGAGTGAGGCCCAAACTGTGACGGGACCTGGGTTATTTATGGACATACTCGAGGGGCCCAGGCAGCTGAGTGTGGGAGGCTGGGGGCCCAGACTTTGGCCCCAGCCCTTGCTGCCCAGCCCCACACCCTGCATCTTAGTCTGCCCCTCGGTGTCACTTCCCTTTCACGTGGGGGGACCCAGCCCTGGGGGAGGGAGGAAGGCGTGGGCAGGGGCCCAGAGGTGTTTCCGGTGTATGTAAATCTATGAGAATAAACGCCACCTGCATCCACCCAGTTGCCTGCCTGCCTGGCACCGCAGGGCAGCTGAGCCCACAGTTTCCAGTTCAGTGGGGACACTGAAGTCCAGAGAGGGGCCGAGATATGCCCAAGATCACACAGAACGTCAGAGGCAGAGTTAGGATGTGGGGCTGGGCCAAAAACCTTTAACAAAAGACTCGTCCTGTCCTCGTCCCCAGGCCTCTTCCTGGCCAGTCAGCCCACCCGAACCCGACCCTCAGCCCAGAGGTGGCACCGCCTGAAACCTCTGCCTCCAGAAGCTGAGGCCAGGGGACCGTGGTCAGAGGTGGGGGCTGCAGAGGAGACCACCTGCTCGGGCACCACGCTGCCTGGCTTGCACCCACTTTATCTCCACTTTAAGAGCAGAGGCTCCTGGAGCACCCCAGGGCTGGCCAGCAAGAGACAGAGCCCACCACCTTCGGTTCTCTGTCAAGGACACTGAGGCCCAGCAAGCTCTCAGAGCTGGTGGATGCAGAGCTGGGATCATAACCTTGATCCTCTGGCTTCTCCCAAGGGCCACCCAAGTACCAGGAAATGCCAGGTGGTGACCTGGCTCTCCCAACCGACCAGCTCGGCAGACCCGGAGAGATAAATAAGGCCTTTATATACAGAGAAGCGTGATGTGGCAGGGGCAGGTGGGCTGGCAGCAGCACATTGGACTTGGCGGGTAAGGCAGGGCCGAGGGGCCCTGTCAGTGGGAGAAGATGCCCCGGAAGCGGGCCTTGTCCTCCTCGTCCTTCTGCCGGATCCGCGCCTCCAGGGCCCGCAGCTCTCGGCTCACGACAGGCGCCAGGGCCGGGTCCAGCTCCAGTACTTTGGCAAAGTCAGCCTGGGCCTCCTGAGTGTTCCACACGGCCGCATGGGCCTTGCCCCGCTTGAAGTAGGCCTTGACGTTGTCTGCAGGGAATACCGGGGGCAGCAGGCACACAGGACATGAGGGAGGCACCCACCAGCTGCTTGGCCTCGTGTCTCCTGGCACCAGCAGGGGAGAGAACCCTGCGTGACCTGAGGATGCCCCCCGCCCCCTACCCCCGTGACACCATTCATGCTCCACTGGCACAACAGGGCCCGCACTCTGCCTGGGTGGGGGCATCTGGTCGGGCTCCTGTGGGAGCTCAGAATGGGGGCTGTCAAAGGCTCAGTCTTGAGCCCCAGTGCGCAGTGGTGACAGGGAGGAGAAGGCCACTCTCCAACCGCCCACAGGCCCACCCTGGCAGCCAGTGCTCACCGTCGTACTTGTTGAGGATGGAGGAGCAGTGGTCCAGCACTTCGTAGTACTCCTCGGCCACCAGCTTGCACTGGCAGTAGTTGAGCAGCAGGGGTGTGATCTGCTGGTCCAGCTGGATCCAGTCAGGGGATCCAGGCTGCTCCTGGGGCCATGGGGCATGGCATGGGGAAAAGATGTCAAGACCTTGGGGCCCCCGGCTCTGCCCCACCCGCCTCCATGCACCCCATAGCCTCCGGGCAGCACCTTCATCTGCAGGTTCTTGAGGCAGGCGATGGCGTCATAGTACTTGGCGGCGGCTTCCTTCACCTGCCCCTCGCGGTACAGCCGGTTGCCCTCCTGGTGGATGAGCGGCACCGCCTTTGCCTTCTCCTCATCTGTCATTGCCCACGGGTCCTGCTGGTATGTGCCAGGGTTCTCCACCTGCCAGGGCATGAGCCAAATCATGGGGGGCTGGGGGCTCCAGAGCTTCATAGCAGCAGGCCCAGCCGGCGTCTGGGCTGGCTGCGCCTCCAGACATCAGATTCCAGCCGCGGAGCCACTTGTTTGCTCAATGACCATTCAACAAACATTTACATAGCATCTCCTGTGAGCCCAGCACTGTGCCAAGTACTAAGAATAGACAGTGAACAAGGCAGTGAAAACCCTGCCCTCGCAGAGATCGTGTCCGTGGGGGGACTGCCATGACCTACAGGACTGCAAAGCACGGCTGGGCAGGCCTCTTGGAGGAGGTGATATTTGAGACCTGAAGGAGGAAGGGAGACCCAGTGGGACTGCCAGGGGTCCTGCACAGATGTTCTTGTACCCGTCACCTGCCCCATCAGTCCATCCCCAGATGCCACCCCCCGGGGCGGGCAGGCAGGCAGGCAGGCAGGGCCAGTGCCACTCTGAGGCTGGGCAGCGGTGGTCTGGTGGGGTGCCTGGGGCTCCGTGGCCCCTCACCTTAAGCATCTCGATGTGGAAGATGAGAGGCTGGGGGTTCTGCTGCAGGGCATCCAGGTCGGCGTGGCCCAGGGAGCTGTGCTCGTGCATCTGAGCGATGCCACAGCAGTGCCGCTGCCCCTCCAGGGGGTCCTTGCCTGCAGCGATGTTGCGGAGACTCTTGGCCACCAGCGGATACAGAACCACGTGCTGCAGGAGGGCAAGTGGGCGCCAGAGGCTCTATCAGTGTGGGCTGCCTGGGCACCAGGTCCACGAGGCCCAGCTCCCTTTCCCAACACCATGAGAAGGGACACCAAGGCCCAGAGAGGGGCAGCAACTGGCCCAGAGCCCCCCGCCCCACTGAAATGCAAGAGGGCTTTCCCGCAGGACTCCCCCGCCTCTCAGCCCTCTCTCCCTCAGCAGCTCCAGCTTCTGCCACACTCTGACCACCTGACCCCCACCCCCACACACTCCCACCATCAAACCTTGTCACCCTGTCCTTAGAGGCCCAGGGAAATTCTTGCCTTCGCCTCCTCCTCTCCCTCCAGCTGGACTCTGCATCATTACTGGGGCCCCAGCACATCCTGCTCCCAGCATCTCTTCCTCCTGTCCCTGTCCCACCCCTACCCAATTCAGGACCTATCTAGGAGCTGGGCCCAAGATGGCAACTCCAAAATCCTCAGGGGAGGCTGGGTGCTCATGCCTGTAATCCTATCACTTTGGGAGGCCAACTCGGGAGGATCGCTTGAGGCCAATACAAGAGACCCCTGTCTCTACAAAACATAGAAAAATTAGCCAGGCATGGTGGCGCATGCCTGTAGTCTCAGCTACTCAGGAGGCTGAGGCAGGAGGATCACTTGAGCCCAGGAGTTTGAGGTTGCAGTGAGCTATAATGACACCACTGCACTCCAGCCTGGGCGACAGAGCAAGACTTTGTCTCCAAAAAAAAAAAAAAAAACACCCTCAAGGGAGGGCAGAGACAGGCACAGGGGACCTAGCCTCTGACCCTTCACCTGGAGAAGCTGCTGGGATTCTGGGAATCAGACTACTCTCACTCCAGTGTAACCCGCTCGTCTCCCCACCCCTGCTGTCAGCACAGGGCTGACATTAACCCAGGGGACATTTCCTGAGTCTCAGGTCTGGGCTGGCCCACGCTTGGCATTTCAAAGCTAGAGGTAAACAGGCCCAATTCCTGCCCTGCAGTAGCTTAGGACCAGGCAGAAAACTAGATCCTGGCCAAGCAGGACATGAGGATTGGAGGACCCAGGGGAAGGATTCAGGCCAACCACTGGCAGTCAGGGAGGGCTTCCTGGGGGTGAAGACCCAGGAATTAACTTTGAAGGATGAGGAAGGATCTTGGCTAAGAGGGGGAATGGGAAGGAAAGGCTGGGAGGTTGAGTAGGGGGCAGAGGCCAGACCCCAAAGGGCCAGCAGCTATAGCTTACTCAGCAGGTCCTCACTACTGATTCATTGTACACTGCATAATGAAACCATTTCTCTCCTCATTAACGTTTTTTTTTTTTGTTGTTGTTGAGACAGAGTCTCACTTTGTTGCCCAGGCTAGAGTGAGTGCCGTGGCGTCAGCTTAGCTCACAGCAACCTCAGACTCCTGGGCTTAAGCGATCCTACTGCCTCAGCCTCCCAAGTAGCTGGGACTACAGGCATGTGCCACTATGCCCGGCTAATTTTTTCTATATAGATTTTTAGTTGTCCATATAATGTCTTTCTATTTTTAGTAGAGACGGGGGTCTCGCTCAGGCTGGTCTCGAACTCCTGACCTTGAGCAATCCACCCGCCTCGGCCTCCCAGAGTGCTAGGATTACAGGCGTGAGCCACCGCGCCCGGCCCTCATTAACGTTTTAACAAATTGACATAATCAAGGACCTGCTGTACATTGTTTAACTTAAAGTCACAGTTTCCAAGAACCCATCAACCATGTTAAGTGAGGAATTACTGTGCTATATCCTGAGGATGACCAGGAGCCATAGAGGTTTGAAGCAAAGGGACCTACGGGTCATTTGCATTTGAGAACAAGTCCCCTGGCTGCAGTCTGGCTAATGGACAGAACAGGGCAGAATGGAGGCCGGGATCCTGGTCAGGAGGCGAGTGTGGTGGTCTGGAGAGAGCTGGTGGCCTAGCCAGGGCAGAGGCACTGAGGATGGGTGGCTGGACAGATACTGCAGATGGGTGGAGGACAGATACCTTGATGTCACAGAGGAACTGGGCGACCTCCCCCTCACGCATGGTGCACACGATGGTCTCCCACACGGGCAGCTTGAACTTCTTGCCAATGATGAGCTCCATGGGCTTGCCCCGCGCCCGGCTGTCATCCAGCACGGTGCCTTCGTCATCGCTGCGCAGCGTCCGGTAGTGGAACGTGGCCTATGGGCCACATGCAAGATTAGACAAGGGCACAAACCTTCACCTGACCGCCAAGGGCAAATCTGGCCCCCAGCATGCAGATGGCACAAGGGACAACGCTTACCCAGGGTCAAGGCTGACCTTACACCTGGCTTTACCCCATCGCACGGTGAGGAAACTAAGTCACAGAGAGGGAAGTAAGGGGCCCAAGTCACATGGCCAGTGTGGCTGGGCAGGGACAAGAGCCCAAGCAGTCTGGCTCCAATCACTCCTCAACAGATACTTACTGAGCACCTGCTATGTGCCCAAGCTCTGTGCTAGACACCAGAACACAGCAGCGAACAAAACAAAGTCCCTCCCCACACAGAGCTGACATGGAACCTGTGGAGGAAGGAGATGGGCCTCAGACAAAATAATGTGCTGTGTCAGGTGAAGCTAAGCGCTTTGGATCACAAAACAAACACTGGGGCAAGGGACGGCTAGTTTACACTGAGTGGTGGGGTTGGGGGGCCTCTCTGAGGAGGCAACATTAAGCAGAGACCAGAAGGGAGTAAGGAAGAAAGCAAGCCAGGCAGAATTGGGGTCGGAACTTTCTAGGCCAAAAGAAGGGCAGGTGCAAAAGCCTTGCAGGGTGGTGTGTCCCAGCACTAAGGCCTGTGGGACAGGGCAGAGTGAACAACAGGGAGGGGTGCACTGTGGGTCACATGTCATCGGGGGGCCCCACAGGGTCTGTAGGCTGTGGTGGGGACTTTCTTCTTGACTCGGAGACAGAAGCCACTGGGTGGCTCAAAGCAGAACAGGGATAGAATCTGACGTGGGTTCTGCTGCTGGGATGAGAACAGACTACACGGGGAAAGAACAGAAGCAGGGAGCACAGTTAGGAGGTCACTGCAACAACCCAGGGCAGAGACAAGGGTGGCCTACACCAGTGGTAATGGCAGAAGTGGCAGGTCAGATCTGGGATGGATTTTGAGGATTTGCTGTGGGCCATGAGAGAACGGGAGGACCAGGGAAACTCCAGGTTCTTTGGCCTGAGCAACCAGAAGGTGGGCGGTGCCCCTAACTGAGAGGGAGAAGGCTTGGGTGGGGCAGGGTAAGTTTGAGTTGCCAACCAGACATCCAGGTGGAGATGGTGAGTAGGGAGCTGTATGTCAAGTTTAAGGGAGAGGTAAAGGCTAGAGATATGCATCTGGGAGTAACCAGGCATGAAGAGTTTTTAAAGAAATGACACTGGGGTGACTGCAGAGAGAAGAGCTCTGAAGACTGAACCCTCGACAGGATATGGTTAGAGCGGCCCACGCTCTTAACTGCTGCTCCTCTGAACTCAGTTTCCGCATCAGTAAAATGGAATCAACAGTAGCACCTGGCCGGTCTCAGTGGCTCACGCCTGTAATCCTAGCACTCTGGGAGGCCGAGGCGGGCGGATTGTTTGAGCTCAGGAGTTCGAGACCAGCCTGAGCAAGAGCGAGACCCCATCTCTACTAAAAATAGAAAGAAATTATATGGACAACTAAAAATATATATAGAAAAATTAGCCAGGCATGGTGGTGCATGCCTGTAGTCCCAGCTACTCGGGAGGCTGAGGCAGGATTGCGTAAGACCAGGAGTTTGAGGTTGCTGTGAGCTAGGCTGACGCCACGGGACTCTACTCCAGGCAACAGAGTGAGACTCTGTCTCAAAAAAAAAAAACCCAGTAGCACCTATCTCGCATTGTGGGACATGTAGCACATTGTGGGAGCGTGAGGCACAATGCTCACATGGTGAGCACTCAATCAGTGCTGTTGATTGGTTATTTAATACTACCCGTTCCTGTTCTTTGGGTGCCACTGCTCACAGATCTACACTACCTTTACAATACTCTCTGCTTCTGGTGCCTGTGCCCTCCAGAATCTCCCTTGCCAGAATCTCCCAAGGCCACCAACCCCCCAGCCCACAGGACATGCACTCACACCCTCTCTCTTCTTAGAGAAGCTCCCTTTTCGTTTTGCTTGAATTATTATAGATACACAATAGCTTTATGTAGAGACAATCCCTTTTGATATAGCAGATAGCTGAGCCACACATCTGCCCTCTGCTGTGCACACTCACGCTGCACTGGGCTGGGATCTTTAGCTGCCCGACTTGGCACGGCGCTGGCCAGAGAGGATACACTGGTTCTCAGCAGCTCTTTCTTTTGGAGTGTCTGGTACCAGACCAGTGAGGATCTTTATTCATTTGCTCAATATGCATGTCCTGTGTCACTGCTCTGCTGGGCGCAGGGGCTGCCCCTGGGAAGCCCCCTAATCTGCAGACAAGTGGCAACTGGGAAAGGCACTCAGGAGGAGGGAAGGACAGGAGCAGAGGCAGGGAAGCCTGGAGACGGAGGTCGTGGGGAGGGAGCCAGAGAGGCTGGAGCCCGGGGTCTGGATGTAAAAAGGAAGAAGGCGGGAAGCTCTTTACTTCCCAGTCTTCATCTGTCCCAAGCAAGCCACTCTGGTGGCAGTAGGAAAGCCACCAAAGGATTCTGCATCTGGCAGACCTGTCCTCTGGACCTATTCTCTGGGTTTGCGCGTCCCAAGGCCCTTCTATGTACAAAAGATCATGAACCTTGATAACCAGAGGCCTTAGAACCGCTCGGGTCCCGGGTTTCCCCCAGCACCTGGTCTGTGCAAGCGCTGAGATCAAACCACCCTCCAAACCTGCCTGTGATGACTGACGGCCTCCCCGACCAATGCAGCCACAAGGCCAAGCCTAGGGACCGTGCGGACGCACCCGAATTCACCCCTACTTAAATTCAGACCAATCAGCGTCGAGCTCCGCATGTGAGCGGTAGGGTCACTGGCCGCTGCTATCTGGGCATGCGCAACCTCTCGCCTAAGGCCTCGTCCCGCCTCGCATGCGCACCGCGCTGCGGTGGGGGAAAGCGGACGGGGTAGACACGAACCTTGGTTCCATCCTGAAAGCCAGGGAGGTCTCCTCGGCCCTCTTGTACCACGCGCTTTTGGATGCCATCCTCGCGGAGTCTTGCGATGATATCCGCCATCCTCCTTCCCCGCTGCTCTCTTTCGGCAACTTCCGGACTTGCTCGGTAGCTTCCGGACCTGCTTCGGCAACTCCTAGAGCCTCGGCAGCTTCCGAGCCAGCGCCATTTTGATTGAGGGCAGAAGCCAAAAGGGGCACGGACGCGGGAACGGATGGCGATTGGTTCTCTGCACTGCAGCTGAGCGCGCGGGGCGGCCCAGAGGCGGGGCCTGAGGCAGTCTTAGGGGAGGAACCCGAGCGCCGGGGAGGTGGGGCTCGGCGCTGCCGCGCGGGCGGGGCGGGCACGGCCCTGGCAATTGAGTCATAGTCTTGGTTGGAACTGCGGCCCTGCATTTAAAGTTGTAGATGTAACAGCATTACAGTTAGGAAAACGGAAACAAGAAGCCCACCTGTAATGCCACACCCTAAAACTACTAGTACTTTGTGTATTCCCTTCTGGCTTTTTGTTTTGCATATCTAGTACGATTGGCGTGATTTTGCATCCTGCATTTTTCTCTTAAATAAATAAAAAATAAAAAAAAAAAAAAAAAAAAATAAAAAGAGGAGGTTGCGGGAGGGAAAGGAGAAGGAAGTTTTGTGTATCCCCGTGGGAGCCGTACGCTCCGGAAAAGGGGTGAGCCTGTCGTCACCGCCGAGTCCAGAGTGGCTGGCACGTAGTAAGTGCCCAATCAATGTTAGGGAGTAATAGATGAAGGATAGAAATGAGGTACTTTGGGAGCTAAAACAGCGTTTCTCTTCAGCTCTACAAACCTCTGTGAACAACAGCTGTGAGAGGCTTCAGCTCCCACTTTCAAGCTTTTGGGGCTCCTGTTCTAGCAACTGTGGAGGATTATTGTCTTTCCCATGTGACCCAGGTGCTAAGCATCTCACATATTTATACCGATTAATTTTCCAACAAGAAGTTCTCTGAGAGGGACAGGACCTCTGAGGTGAAGGGGAAACATGCTTAGTTCCTTTTTTAGCAACGCAGAAAATTTACAGGCAAGTTCTACCCAATTTTGAAGCAACAAGTAGTTTGTATCCTGTTTCTTAGATATATTTTTGCAGAAAATGGAAAAAGAGGGAAGGTTGACCAAGGTGAGGCTAGTTTAATCTTCTTAAATAAGCCAGATAAGTGCACCACAAGCAAGAAAAGTATACACCTGTTTTACTAATGAATATAGATGTGAAAAATTCTAAATAAAATATTAAGCTAATTGAATTCACTAGTGTATATAAAATGCATCAGTGTGCTGAGTGAAATATCAGTCACAAAAAGACAAAGACTGTATGAGTCCACTTACACAAGGTATCTAGAGCAGCCAAATTCATAGAGACAGAAAGTAAAATGGTGGTTGCAGGGGAGGAGAAATGGAGAGTTGTTCTCTAATGAGTGTAGAGTTTCAGTTTTGTTTGAATGTCGTGATGTACTGTAAATTAAAAAAATTTTTTTAAATAGAGTTTCAGTTTTGAAAGATGTAAAAGTTCTGGAGATTGGGTTGCCCAACAATGTGAATATGCTTAACACTACTAAACTACACACTTAAAAATGGTTAAGAGGATAAATTTTATGTTACGTGTATTTTACCACAATTAAGAATAAATTTTTTTCCCAAAAAAATGCATGAAGATCAAGTAGAGTCTATTCCAAGAATGTAAGAATGGTTTGACATTAGAAACATCTGTTCCTGTAATTCACCACATCGGTGGACTAAAGGAGGAAATGGATACGGTTATCTCAAAACATGCAGAAAAACCATCTGGAACTTCTATGACTATTCATGATAAAAACTCGCAGGAACAAAGAGGAACTTTCTCAGGTTGATAAAAATCATATACAATTAAGTATGATGGAATAACTATTCACATTCTCTTCAAGATCAGGAACAAGACAAAGATGCCCCCTATCCTGATGCTGTTTAACATAGCCTTAGAAGCCCTAGCCAAAACAATAAGCTGAGAAAAAGAAATGAGAGTAAACTGTCATTGGCGGATTATATAGACATAGAAAATCCGACGTAATCTACAGGGTACTCTAACGGATTAGAGAGTTCAGCAATGTTTCAGGGGATAAAAAATAAGCTAACAAAAATTAGCACTCTTCACACCAGCAATAACCAACTCAAAAATACGATAGAAAATAAGGTATTATTCACAACAGCAATAAACCCCATGAATTAGAAAATAAAAACACAGCCCAGAAATTTCTGGAGAAAAAACAATTTTATGACATAAAAGAAGACGTGGACAACTGAAATTGTTCTGAATAGAACAATTTAACAATTAAAGATGTGATTTCTCCTGAAATTAATCTAGAAATTCCATTAAATCCCAGTAGAAATTGAGAGAATTTTTGAAGAATTTGAAAACTTTTTTTAATAATATTTCTATAGAAGAATAAAGGTCCATGAAAAGCTAGGTCAGGTTTCAAAAAGATGGCCAAAGAGAGGGCACTTGCCCCCACATTAAACCACACCACAAACTGTAATAATAAAAAACATATGATACTGAGAGAAGTAGTCAAGGGGACCAAAGGAATAAAAAAGAGAGGTTAGAGCAGAGATATGTATGCGTGTGTGTATATATATGCAACTGTACAGTCGATATGTGATAAAGGGAACGGTTCAGAGGGAAAAAGAACCTGTCATTTGGTAGGTAGTTCTAAGGAAACTGGCTCACTCTGCAATGAAATAAATCTAGGTCCCTGTTTACACCATATTCAAAGGTGGAACCACAGGGTTAAGTATTTCAATACTGGTTATAATGATACCTAACATTTTTCAGGTGCTTACATGTGGCAGGCCCTGTGCTTTTCTCCTTACTATGTCTTAACTGATTTAATCCTAAATTAGTGGCAGGAGGGAAGCACAGTTAATACCTCCACCTCCACTGTCCCTTCGTGGACTCGGGGAGAGCTCTTCTTGGAGTAGGGCTTCCAGGCCATGGGCACAGGCACTCATGACTTCACAAAGTACCACAGGTGCTCTCCTGAGTGTCTGTACGAGTTGACACCCCACCTTGAGGCGTCTGGTTTTCCCTCAGCGCTTGGCATCGTCCAGCCGCGGACCGGCTTGCCAGTCTGTTGAATCTAAAGTGCTTTCTCATTTTCTCCTGGGTTCTCTGCCGACTGCTGAGTTCCGGCTGCTCTGTATGCATTTGTCAGCCACTGGGTTTCCCCTTCCGTGAATTGCCTGCTCGTGTCTTTTCTCCTTTTTCCTGTGGGGTTTCTGGCCGATTATTTTTTCTCTTTTTTTGCTGATTTGCAAGTCTGTACCTATGTGATCATTAATCCCCCGATGGTTTTGATCTTGCACATATTTCCTCCCTGTCTTTCTCTCCTTCGTCTGACGTGCCCTTCGTTAAAGAACCACCACTCCTCTTCACATAGTCAAATCCTTCAGGTTTGTACTTTTTGAGTCTTGCTTTCCTCACTTCAAGTCACATAGATATCCTCCATAAAGTTTATAGTTTTACTATCTAGAAAAGTGTTGCAACGAAGTAGTTGAGAACCTGGCTCTGGAGCCAAATTGCCCCCTTACTAGCTTTGGGGACTTGGAGGGCCAGGACTGGAGCGAGAGGGGTGAGGTACTCCCTCTGGGTGAAAATTTTAAGGGTGTCTCAAAAAAATATTTCTATGCATTTTTTTAAAAAATCACATTTAAACAAAAATTTATGATGAACAAAATATTAAAATTTTAAATAAAGACAGAATTTGACCTTGCATGACTCACCTCCCTTGCTTTGGCTCTAGTCCCAGCCCTGCCTTGAGCTGGTTACATAACCTCTCTGTGCCTCGGTTTCCTCATTTGTCTGATAGAAGAAAGGGGTGAGGAGGGAAGATGGGGTGTGAAGAAGGGGAAATGAATTCATGTAACTCAAAAGGGGTCTTGTGCATAGTGATAATGTGTCACTAACTGAGAAGTAGGATTGACTCAACTGTGTACATGAGGTCATAAAATGAAATGCAGAGGGAGGGTGGGGGTGGAGGAAGACAAGTACTCTGGGAACTAGGTGGACCTGGGTTCAAATCCCAGTTCCACCTCTTGCAAGCATTTGGGACTTTGGCAAACCACTTACCAAATATTATCCATTCCAAATATTTACTGAGCATCTATTTAGTGTCAAACACTGTACTGGGCACAATATTAATAGATACAGTGGTGAATAAAACAGTCTAAAATAAGATAATTTCAGGTAAGTGTTGTGTGATGCAAAACTGACTTTTTTTTTTTTTTTTTCAGACAAGGTCTTTCTCTGTTGCCCAGGCTGGCTGCAGTGCAGTGGCGTGATCATAGCTCACCACAACCTCTAACTCCTGCCTCAGCCTTCCAAGTAGCTACAACTACAGGCACATGCCACCATGCCTGGCTAATTTTTTTTTTTAGACAGAATCTCGCCCTTTTGCCCTGGCTAGAGTGCCGTGGCGTCAGCCTAGCTCACAGCAACCTCAAATTCCTGGGCTTAAGCAATCCTTCTGCTTCAGCCTCCCGAGTAGCTGGGACTACAAGCATGCACCACCATGCCCAGCTAATTTTTTCTAAATATTTTTAGTTGTCCAGATAATTTCTTTCTATTTTTTTTAGTAGAAACGGGGTCTCGCTCTTGCTCAGGCTAGTCTCAAACAAACTCCTGACCTCGAGTGATCCTCCCACCTCGGCCTCCCAGGATTACAGGCGTGAGCCACCCGCACCTGTCCTGGCTAATTTTTTTGTTTTCATTTTTTTGTAGAGGCAGGGTCTCACTATGTTGCCCAGCCTGGTCTCAAACTCCTGAGCTCAAGCGATACTCCTGCCTTGGCATCCCAAGCTGCTGGGATTACAGGCGTAAACCACTGGTCCAGCCCCAAACTGATTTTAGATTGCATATTCAGGGATGGCCTCTCTGAAAGGTGACATTTGAGCAGGGATGCAGATAACGAAAGGAGCCAGCTGCCAGAATAGCAAGGTTAAGTGTTTTCCATGCAGAGGGAACAGCATGTGCAAAAGCCCTGAGGTGGGGTGACTTGGCCTGTGAAGGAAGACTGTAAGAAAGCCAACGTGGCTGAGCAGGGTGAAAGGGGGCAAAAGAGGGACTTGACGAAGAGGCGGGCAGGCACCAGCGCCTTGACATTTATGGACCTTAGTCAAGAATTCAGATTTTATTCTAAGTACAATGGAAAACCAAGGGAAGGTTTGAATCAGACTTAGCAGCATACCTTTTTTAAAAAAGTTTTATTTAACAATAGTACATGCAGAGGAAAAGGTATATTTTAAAAGATCACTTTGGCTGCTCCGTGGGACCGAACTGGAGGAAAGTGGAAGCCACATAAGCTCTCTGAGCCTCAATTTCCACATCTGCAAAGTGGCAAGAATACCCCTCCCATGCAGGGCTGTGATGAGTAAGGCCAGGAAACAGTTCCCAGGCCTCTCCTTGGCACCTGAGGAGCTGGCTGGGCGGCAGAAGGGCCAGAGGGCTGGGGCGAGGAAGACCCTCCAAAATCCAACCCAGGGATCGCCTCCGAGCGTGGCGCTGGCTGTCGCTTGCCGAGGCGGCCGCTGGGCGGCGCCACGGGCCTGGGGCGCTCCGTCAAGAAGAGGTCCCTCCCACCCACCAGTTCGCTCGGCGCTTGGCAGCTCTGGCCTGCTAGGGCGACCGGGGGCGGGGCCGTTACGTGGGGGCGGGGCCTCGGCTGGGGCTCGGGCCGGTCGAGCTCCCAAGGCGACGGCGCGGGGCGGGGCCTCGGGGGGCGGGGCTGCGGCGACGCCGGGTGGCAGGCGCAGATGGCGGCGGCGCAGGGCGCCTGAGCGGGCGGGGGCCATGAGCGCCGCCCGGCCCCAGTTCAGCATCGATGACGCCTTCGAGCTGTCCCTGGAGGACGCGGGCCCTGGGCCCGAGTCCAGCGGGGTCGCCCGCTTTGGGCCGCTGCACTTCGAGCGCCGGGCCCGGTTCGAAGTGGCTGACGAGGACAAGCAGTCCCGGCTGCGCTACCAGGTGAACAGCCCGGCCCACCTCACCCCCTGCCGCAGGCCGGGCGGGACCCCAGGCCGGGCCTGGGAACCCCAACTCGGGAGAATCTGCCTAGAGGACCAGGCGGAGTGGGAGATAAGCCCCAACATGACCCCTGATCCACAGCCCTGTCCCCCAGACCCTCTGAGCTCTGATATGGGTCCCCAGTCAGCACTGGGGCGCCAGACCTGGGAACTCATCCCTCAGCCCCAGCTGGAGAACCCACCCATCCTGGGTACTGCCCTCTCGCCCCCACTGGGTTTGGGAAGGTCCTCTGTATCTGAACCAGACCTCCCCCATACGCAGGAGCCGAGCCCTCAGCCCCAGGCCAGCCAACAGGAACCTGCACCCTCTTCTGTTCTCACTCTCCCCCTTAGAGCTGGAGGCTCCCACTCACATGACTAGTCCTTACCCCCCTTGACTCCCACTAAACCGGAAATCCCCATTTTCCCAGAGAACCTCCACCAACCCTAGGATCCTTTTCTTGGAGACTTGGAGCAGATTCCTGTACCCTAAACCTGGGAACCCCAGGCCTGTCCTTCCCTGGCACCCAAATCCAGAGCCCCCATTCTAGGCCACTGAAACATCCTGAGAGCTGCACCCTGACTTCCGAACTTGGGAGATACCTGGCCCTGGGACCCATACTGGAAGCCCTCAGCCAACTCCTGCTGGCTCCTGCTCCCCAAAGCCCCCAGCATCCACCCACCTCCTTTCTGGGTTTCGGTTTCGGTGAATCACCAAACCCGTTCTGCGGGGAGGGTGAAGGGCCAGGTGAGGAGCTGTGTAGGCCTGCTTTTCTCATCTCCCCGGGAGGGCAGTGAGGGCCTGAGCCCAGCAACCCCTCTGAGCCCTGTGATCTGGAACAGAACTTGGAGAACGATGAGGATGGAGCCCAGGCCTCTCCAGAGCTGGATGGGGGAGTCGGCACCAGGTCAGGGCCAGGTGGGGACCCACCCCTGTACCCCAAGCCCCATGCCTCTGGCTCATGTCCCCAGGGACTCCATCTAGTCCCCCACCCCACTACCCTCAGCTGTCTTATGCCCAGTCCCGTAAGGATTCCTAGCCAGACCCCCACTCCCTTCATGGGGTCTACTATACAGCAGGGTCACCAACCCTAGTGTCCAGCCTCATTCACTCACCCTTCCAGGCTGGTGGAACCCCCAGCCTGGTCTGGCCCCCACCTTCCCACAGGTCACCTGTCCTGCAGTAACCCCTAGTGCTTATCCCCAGCCTTCCCCCAACCCCAGTCCTGTAGAATTCCCCAGCCCCTGACTTCATCCTCACCCCCAGTCCCCTCTCAGGGCCCTCTATCCTGCAGGGACCAGCCCTAGTCCCTGCGCCACCCCGCACTTTATGATTCCTGTCCAGAAGGGACCCCCTTCTGTGCCTGCTCCTCCCCCTCACTGGGCAACCCGTCCCACAGGGATCCTGGCCGAACCTCCATCCGAAGCTCCCAGTGGTCCTTTAGCACCATCAGCAGCAGCACCCAGCGCTCCTACAACGCCTGCTGCAGGTGAGCCTGGCCATGCTCCAGCCCCCAGCCTCTGAGCCACCTGCTGCCCCTGTGGTCCCTGCCCCAGCACAGGCAGCCCTGGCTCTACCCCCAAGCCTCCCACACCCCCACCTCATCTCTTTTCACCCCACCCTGCTCTCCTGCCACCCAGCTGGACCCAGCACCCTTTGATCCAGAAGAACCGCCGGGTAGTGCTGGCTTCCTTCCTGCTTCTGCTGCTGGGGCTGGGTGAGTGCCCCTGAGGTCCCCTGCCTACCCCTGTGGGAGGGTCTGCCCTCCTTTTGTGCAAGCTCTGCATCCCCCCCTTTGGCACACTGGGCCTCTCAGCATCCTGTGGAGGCAGCTGGCTGCCAACACCCCCATTTTACAGGTGAGGAAACTGAGGCCTTAAGAGGGGCAGGCCAAGAAATCACACGTAGCTGAAAATGGAACCTGGTTCAGCACTCGAAAGACTTCTCCTTTTTTTTGGACTTAAACTGTTTAATCCATCAGGGAACAGAAGAGTAACAGTTACCATTTCTTTTGTGTCTACTTTAGGCCAGGTGCAGGGCAGGTTATTCCCCCACCTTACACAGGTCATGCAGCAGTGAGAGGTAGAGTCCAGCACCTCTGTGGAGGGGCTCAGGGCTATGCCTGTCCCTATGGGCAGGGACGCTGCCAGCCTGGATCCACAGGGCACCTGTCACTTGCCCTTCTCTGCAGTCTGAGAGCTGACAAGGACTTCTTTCCCACCCCCATTGCTCTGATGGGGAAACTGAGACCCAGAGCAGGCAGATCTCAAAACCAGATGTTTTCTCACTCCCAGCCTCCTCATTCTATGGGGCTGAGCAGGCAGAGGCCCCAGAAAGGATCCAGGGTTGGGGTCCAGAGGGGCTCATAAGGAGGGACCAAGTGTGGCTGCTGCCCCAGTTCCCTCCTCCCTTCTCCAGGAAGGCCAAAGCCCCTCAGCCAGCCAGGCCCCCAGCCAGCAAGCCTGGCTTTGGCTCTGGGTTTTTGCACACAGGGAAGGGAGCTACCACTTCCCAGCACACCACTGCATGCCGGGCACTGGTGGCGCTGGCCACAGGCTATCTCTCATTTTACTCTCCACAACCCAACAAGGCAAGCATTATCACCATCCAGTTCCAGAAATAAGGACACAGGCTCAAGTAGGTGAAGGGACTTGCTCAGGTTGCAGCTGGAAAGTAGATGAGCTGTGATTTAAACCCACATCTGTGACACTGCCAGGCCTGGGGGCCACCAGAGGTCCAGAAAGGGCCTTTGTAGGAATTAGAAAAGGATGTCCCAGGAGAGGACAAAGCCGCAGCCCTAAGCTAGGGTGCAGGGAGTGAGTTGCGCTCCCATCATACCCTTTTTGACATGTTCTGTGCAGTGCACAAGGCAGCAGCAGTCCATGGTGGCCCCTCAAGCCCCCAGGACCACCTCCCTTTCAGAGCCCAAAGTCCACTCCACACCTTCCTTCCTCTCTCCTCAACCATGACCTCACCACCTTCCCCAACGCCCACTGTGTTCCACCAAAGCCCACGTCCCTCCCTGGGGCTTACAGGCCCACCGAGCTCCTCCTGCCTGGCCTCTTGCCTCTCTGGTCTTGCCAAATGCTGGACACTCGCAGAAAGCCCCACGTTCCTTCCAGACTCTGGATCTTTGCCGTGCGTTTCCCTGTCTGGAACTCCCCTCTTTCTCTCTTTCTGGGCGATGCCCGTAGCACAGCCTCTAGAGTCAGGCAGCCTCACCTTCCACCTGCAGCTGTGTGGGCAAGTTGCTCACCCTCTGTGTGCCTCACTTTCATCTTTGGTGAATTAGGGATGGTGATAATACCTGTCTCATTTGGTCAAGGTGACAAATAAGGCCGTGCACATAACACGCTTAGCCCAGTGCCTGGCAGCAACTGGTAAGTGGTCAATAAATATTAACTGCTGTTGCTCCTGCTGCTCCTCCTGGGCTTAGATGTCACTGCCTCCAAGAAGCCCCGCCTTGGTCCCCCAGGCTGGCCCAGGCCACTCCCCTAAGCTCCCACACCGCCCTGTTCTTGCCCCCACCCCCATATCCTGATCACCTGGGTTGTAGCTTTCAGGTTCCTGGTCCCTCCAGTAAGGCAGGGCCATGAGGGCAGGGCCCTCGTCTGCCCTTCACCACGGATTCCCAGTACAGGCGCGCAGTAGGTGTTCCATAAATGTTTGCCGAATGACTGAAAGGCCACACTGAGGAGCAATCAAAAATCTCTCATCTCACAGACATTTCCCAGGGCCTGCCACGTGCCCTGCTCTGAAAACACAGAGCTTGGTGAGCTTCCTGGGGAGGGTCTCTGCCCAGGGGGCCTCTGGCTTAGGTGGGGGACACCTCCCTTAGGGCTGAGCCTTGTGGGTGGTAGAAGTCCCCGCCCTCACCCCCGCTCCTGCCCTCACCCCCGCGGCTCCATCTGTGCGCAGTGCTGATCCTGGTCGGCGTGGGACTGGAGGTGGCCCCCTCTCCAGGTGAGCGCCCCCTCGAACCCCCACAGACAGCGGTCACCCCGGTCTGGTGCCTGTGGGTGCTTGGCAAGCCCATCCTCCTCCCGCAGGAAAGGGCCCCTTTTTCGGCTGATAGTGAGGCTTGGCAGGGCCGGAGGGACTCGCAGCCGCCCCCCGCCCTGACCCGGCCCTCCTCCCGCGCAGGTGTCTCCAGCGCCATCTTCTTCGTGCCGGGCTTCCTGTTGCTGGTCCCGGGAGGTGCGAGAGGACGCCGGGGGGCGGGGGGGGGGGGGGGGGGTGCCGCGGGCCGCGGGAGGGGCGGGGCCTCGGCGCTGACAGGCCCCGCCCCGCAGTCTACCACGTGATCTTCATCTACTGCGCCGTCAAGGGCCACCGGGGCTTCCAGTTCTTCTACCTGCCCTACTTCGAGAAGTGAGCAGCGCGGCGCGGCCGTTCCGATCCCTCATCCGCCAGGACCCTCAACAGCCCAGCGCCGTCGGGAGGTTGCTCGGGAAGGCCTGGCCCCGGGCAAGTCACCCCTCGCCCGCGCAGTGCCTTAACTTATTCTCGGGCCCTGGGACTGCTAGGCCGGTGTTGTTTTGTGCTAATAAAAGAGTAATTCCGGCAGAGACAATTGCTCTGTTCTGTCACGTCACCCTGGGCCGGGCCCACCGACCTGACCACGCCCCCTCCCACAAAGGCTGAGGAAAGGACTGAGCCAGGGCCTGAAGGGCTTCCAGAACCCCGATCTCCCCACAGTAGGCAGGCGTGACCGCCCTGATGCTCTGAGTCTTGCCCAAGATCATGTGGTCTGTTTGGGCCAGAGCCGGGCCTGGGGCTCTTCTGCCTTGACCGTAGAGGAGGCCGGAACAACCTGCCCCGGCCCCAGCCCTTGGGCTCCGCCTGTCCCTGTCTCTGTCTGGTGGCCCTGGCCGGGGGCACTCAGATGACGCAGACTTGGGGCCTGGAGGCTCGTACCCTAGTTCCAGCCTGGCTCTGGGGCCCTGGGCTGCCACAGCCAGCCCTGAATGTGGGCCATGCCTCCTCCACCCACTGCCCTCCTTCCCAGGGACAGAGATTGGGACAAGCCCAGAGGCAGAGGGCCGGGGAAGCAGGGCCTGCGTGACAGAGAGCCTCAGTGGTCAAAGACTCTTAGAACCACAGAATGTTAGAAACTGACCATCTCAGAATTTTGGAAAATCAGAGCATCTCACAATCTTAGTAACCAAGAAACAGAATCTTTGAGAACCTGAAATCTGAGATCATAATATCTACGAGTGAGCGAGCTCCTGTAAGACACCAGGCCATGTGCTGAGCACTTACCACAGGTTATGGTTTGTGATCCTCCCTACCTCAGCCCATTTTACAGAGGACGACTGACTCATCCAAGGACAGCCGGTGGGTGGTAGGCAGAGTTAAGAACATAACCCAGGGCTCCAGGACCCTTTCCGTGACACTGGGGGAGAGGGAGGAGACAGAAGCTACACCCAGGCCCCTGCTCTCGTTCCTACTCCCCAGGCCCACCCAGACCTCCCACCCACAGCCCCCAGTCAAGACACTTTAGTTGGGAGCACCGACTGGATACAGGAACTCCTAAACCAGTGGTTCCCATACTAGCTGTGGCAAAGGACCAGTTTTCATTTCTAATCCATCATGGACTAATACATTTGTAAGATAAAAATAAAAACTAGAAAAATGAAATTAAAAAGATATACAGAATACAAGCCTACAGTTTATCAATCAGACAAAATTAAATTTCAATAAGTAGAACATGGGAAAAAGAAAAATGATAAAAACCATTCATTGAAAGTGAGCAAAATAGGCAATTAACAAATAGTCACTACTACACTTAAAACTTTTTATCATTCTACAGTCTTAACAGAAAGTTATTCTGGAAGTGATGAGTCCTTGTAAGTCTATATCAGGAATCAGCAAGGTATAGTCCACAGAATGTTTCTATTTTATTTTATTTTTACTCCTTTAAAACAGCATGAATACAATATGGTTTTTATATTTTGTAATGGTTGGGAAAAGTTAAAGAATAATAAGATTTCATGACATAAAATTATATGAAATTCAAATTTCAGTGTCAATAAAGTTTTATTAAGTTTCCAACACAGCCACACTCATCTGTTTATATGTTGACTTTGACACTAGAAAGGAAGAGTTGAGTGAACAGCTGCAACAGAGACCATGTGGCCCTCAAAGCCTAAATTAATTACCATCCAGCCTTTACAGAAAAAGTTTGCTGACCCTTAGTCTATGTAAACGCTTTGACAGAACACTGTGAATATCGATGTTTAAAGTTTTAATGTGACCAATGAACTTGATTTTTGCTGGTTAATTTGTCTAACCCAGGTTGGATTGACAGCCACGCTTCTCAGGGAATAAATGAAGATTTAAATTCTAAATACATACAATTTCTCTCTAGTTTGAAGACATTAATAAGAGCATACAGATTAGGAACATTAGATTTCCTTAATGAATTGTGACTCAATTTATCCTTAATGCTTTTGCCTGGTAGCCCATTTTTGTCTGATACTCCTGTAGTTATACTTTCTTTTAGTTAATTTCCTCTTTGGAAGTCTTTTCTCCAAGCCATCACTTTCAGCCTCCGTTTGTCATTGTGTTTTGAGTACGTCTCCTATATCCTGCACTCAGCTATGGGGAAGAGCCTGATATCTGCCCCTTCTGTATCTGCTTTGTGCCCTCATATTAGAGGAACCCTGGTTTTTAGCTGGGCATTTGACCACCCAAATGAAGATTGTACTTGCCAGCATCCTTTGCCTATAGGTGTACCATGTGGTAAGGTCTGCCTAACAAGATATAAGTGGTGCATACTCCATACTCATTACCCCTTTCTTGTTTGTTCCTGCCTCCCTCCTGCCATAGGGAAAACAAGCAAATGTGGGCACACCCTAGGTGTGGCAGCCCAGCCAGCCAGAAGCAGCCTGGGTCCTTGATGACTCTGTACAGCTGGATTGCACCTACAGACTTTTCTTGGGGGAAGAAATAAATTTCTATCCAGGTTAAAGCATTGTTATTTTTGTCCTTTGTTACAGGGAACCCAATCTAATATTGATACTTTCTTTTGTGACTGGGACTCTCCAACTTTTAACTGACAAATTTAGTCTGCTTATGTTTATTGTAATTATTGATTTTTTTTTTTTTAAGGATTGTTTCTACCTTCTGTTTTAATGTTTTCTGTGTACCTTGTTTTTCTTTGCTTTTTTTTTCTTTCTTGGCCTTCTACTGGCTTAATCAAGAATTCTTCATTTCCCCCTTTTCCTCCCCTATTGATCTGACTATTGAATGGTCTGTTCTATGTCTATTATATTAATAGTTGCCCTTAAGTGGTTAACAAGATCTAAAGCTAATCAATGAATCTATCCTCCTCTAGAACAACAACACAAAGTATTTCAGCATGCTTAAAGCATCCCTTCCCATTTTCTGGTTTTATTATTCTAGTCTCTTCTTGATTTTAAATCCCTCAAGTCAATTTTTGCTTACAGTTATTGCTTCTCTAGATCTATCAATATGTTTACTGATTTCTTTCCTGACCACTGTGTAGCACATACTCTGCCTTCATTCTGGATTCAATTTCCTTCTTACTGAAACTATTCCTTCCAGCAGGGTGTGTGGGTGGGCAACGGCCTTTGTTTATTAAAAAAAGTTTATATTTCACCTTCATCCTTGAATAATGATTGAACTAGGTATGGGTTTCTTGGCTGACAATTATTTTTCCTCCGCATATTGAACAATTTATCCATTGTTTTCTGGCATCTATTGTTGCCAATGAAAAGTATTTGGTGAGCAATCTGACTTTTCTCTTGAGATTTTAGTTTTGTATCCTGCAGTTTCACTGGGATGTATCTAGATATACATTGATTTTTATTCATCCTATTCAGGCTTCAATTTGCTCCTTCAATCTGGGCACTTAATGCCTCTGGAAGTCTTTATGGAAATCTTTCAGCCATCATCTCTTTGATCATAGCCTCATGCCCATTCTCTATATTTCCGCATTCTGAGGCTCTCAATGACTTTTAACTACCCTTCAACTCTTTCCATCTTTTTGTCTCTCAGTGCTACAGTATAGGTGAATTTCTCAGTTACAGCTTCCAGTTCATTAATCTTCTTTTAAATCTGTGTTTAATCTGCCATTTTAACTTATCTATTTATTTTTTCATTCTAATGGCTATACTTTATATTTCTAGAAATGCTGTTGGTTATTTTTTAAATCTTCCTGTTCTATTTTCATACCATGATATTACTGCATATTGTTCTCTCTTCCTTCTTTTATTGCTTTTTTTTTTTTTTTTTGCATCTATTTTGTGGTCTTTTTTAGATTGTTCTATTATTTACACTTTGAGACGCCAAATCTCCTGTTTTTGCATCTGTCTAGCCTCCTCGTGGTGGTTTGTTTCCTTGTTTAACCTGTAATTTTTATCATGAGTTCATCTTTGGGAGCAGCAGGATTTTTTGTTTGCGCTTTTAGAAGTTCCACGTGTCCGTGTGGATTGAAAGAGTGCCCCTTCTTAGCAGTTTTTTTTTTCCCTTTTTTTTTCCCCCCAGCTTTTCACACCCTGGAGACAGACCACACTCCTGCCTGAAGTGCAGGTCAGGTTCCCCAGGGTAACTGGAGGCCCTGAGTGTCTGCCTCCTTGCCACTTTCTCGGGCTGCTCAGTGAAGGTATATTTTAGTCCCTGTTTCAAGAACAGGGTAGCCCTTTGAGACCCCGGAATGTACCCAGGAGGTTCGTTTCTTGCTCTCCAGACTCATATGGGTCTTCTGTCACTCATGGGTGTCAGAGTCCTGGTGCCCAAGCCTCTGTCCAAGTCTGAAACCACAGGGTCTCCCTTCTACAACCCAAGTTTTGATTTCTCTGTCTTTGGTCCCTGGGGTCATTGCTTTCTATCCTTCAAATTTACTTTTTAAAAAAATCATTCTAGGCCGGGCGTGGTGGCTCACGCCTATAATCCTAGCTCTCTGGGAGGCCGAAGCAGGTGGAATCCACTCGAGGACAGGAGTTCGAGACCAGCCTGAGCAAGAGCAAGACCCCCTGTCTCTACTAAAAATAGAAAAAAATTATCTGGCCAACTAAAAATATATAGAAAAAATTAGCCAGGCATGGTGGCACATGCCTGTAGTCCCAGCTACTTGGGAGGCTGAGGCAAGAGGGTTGCTTAAGCCCAGGAGTTTGAGGTTGCTGTGAGGTAGGCTGACGCCACAGCACTCTAGCCCGGGCAACAAAGCGAGACTCTGTCTCAAAAAAAAAACATTCTATATGCCTAAGAGGTGGGAGGGGTCCAGCCACCCTCTCAATTCCCCACGTTACTCGGGTTCCCCGCAACGCTGCCCACCTTTGAAGCTGCCAGTGCCAGAGAACTCCCTACCTCCAAGGGACTGGAGAGACCCTAATCTTGCTCCCGTGGGGAATGGCGGGCAGTTGTGAGTGGGTGTTCTCCTGGGAGCTTGCGGAGGGGGAGGTGAAGATGCAGGTGGGCGGATGGCATAAGAAGCAGACTCTCAGGCCAGGTGTTACCGGGTGTTAGAAGTCTGGGGCTGCTGGGTCTCTTCCATCCTGGAACCTCTTGGGGTAGGGTGTGCACCCTTGCTCCTGTTGGGGTCCGGGGCCCCAGGAGCAACGGATCCTCCCCTCCTGCAGCCTCAGTGAGTCGACAGCATCATCACAAACTCTGCGGGGAAAGGAGGGCAGGGCTTGGGCGGGTCCACGGGGGGGGGGCGGATCCCAGGAGGTGCTGGGCTCAGCCTGGACACCAGAGGGACAGGAGTGTTGTCTGGGAGGGAGACTCACCATCAAAGTCTACAGTGCCATCCCCATTGAGGTCCACTTCTCGGAGCATCTCATCCAGCTCAGGACCGGCCAACGGCTCCCCCAGCAGAGCCGGTGCTGCCTGCCGCAGCTCCGCCACTGTGATTCGTCCATCCCTGTCCCTGTCAAACTAGGGTCCCGGCAGGGATCAACCCCTCCCACCCAAAGCGGCCTCAGCCTGCACCCAGCTCCACGCTCGCCACTGCCCAAATGCTCCCCTACCCACATCTTCACCCATCCAAACCTTCCCCATCGCCCCCTGCCAAGAGAGCATGCCTCCTGATCCAGGAAGTCTCCCCAGATGGGTCCCCCAGCTGGGAGCCAGCTGAACCCTCTCTGACCCATCCCAGGCCCTAGTCCCACCGCCCGCAGGGCTCTGGGCCTTCACAAGGCTGAGGCCCCCAGTCTCTCCGGCCTGAGAGGCCGGCAAGGACACCATCCAGCCCAGCACCCACTGCCCACCGCAACCAGGCTCCACACCTCTCGGAAGGCGATGCGCAGCTCTCGCACCCCCAGCATGTGCGCCGTCTCCTCCCTCAGCTTCGGGCTTATCAGTTCCACAAACTCCTCGAAGTCCACACGGCCACCCACTGTGGACCCAGGCAGACTGTCACGATGGTGAGGGCGGTGGCCCAAGAAGGGATGTCATGAGGACCAGGGACCACCCACCCCCAAGGATCTGCACCCAGGACGGGACACCTGTGTCCATGCCTGCAGCGGTAGGAGGCTGGAACCCTGTTTTCTGGGGTACTGAGGGGCCAGGGCTGCTTCTGCTCTTAGTGAAGAACTGCAGTGTGGGAGAAAGAGACCGGGCTTTGGAGCCAGAAGTCCTGGCTTCAGATCCTGGCTCTGCCCATGGTGTGCATGGTGTCGGGTGACTTACTAACCCTTCCTTCCTCATCCTAGGATGTGGACGAGAGAACCTGCTCCGTGGGGGTGGTGTCGGAGTTCAAGTTCATGGCTATAAAGTGCCGGGGCCCAGTAGGTGGCAATAAATGCCTTCTAAGCACACCCATGTAGTCAGTGCCTCAGTGCTAAGATGCCATCAGTCATGTAAAGCAGCAGTCCCCAACCTTTTTGGCACCAGGGACCAGTTTCACGGAAGACAATTGGGGCGGTGGGGGGCGAGGTGATGGGAGCAATGGGGAGCAGCTGTGGATACAAATGCAGCTTCCAGCTGGCGGGTCCCCTGCTCACCTCCTGCTGTGCCCCCTTCCTAATTTTTCCATGGACGGGGTGGGGGGCTGGGGAGACAGTGGGGCTCTGTGGCCCCATCCCTAACAGCCCAGAGGTTGGGGACCACAGGTACAAAGCACCAAGGGTCAAACAGCTGCTCCAGGGGAAGAAAAGAAGTGGTGGCACCTACTGACTGTTTACATCAATTGTAAGTCACGCCCCCATTTGGGGAATTGCAAGGAAAACAATGCAGGCGTCCTGGAATGAAGGGAATATAGTATTTGCCGGAGGACGAACCAGTGAGTGACAAGCACACAGTGGCTGCCCATCAGACACTCGGTCACAAAGAGTGGCCAGGGTCCTCTCACGCCAGGGTGACCTCGATTCAGGCAGCTGCCACCAGGGCAGAGAGGGTGGGGCAGGGTCACAGAGAGAAAGAGAGAGGAGCACCATGTGGCCGGTGCCAGCAGAGAGCACTTTATCCAGAGAGGCAGGAAGGGCCCGTGTGGGCCAGGTAGGGTCCCTCCGGGGTCCTCGGGCAGCCCTGCTTGCCTGCCTCACCACACCAAGAGGCAGAGCTGGGACCTGGTGTCCCTGCGTCTGATGGGGCTGATGTGGTCCTGGAAACTGTCACCCTCCCTCACTCCCACCAACACCCCTGAGGCCACGCCCACAGGCCACCTCCTGCCAACCCCTCCTGGCCCCCCTGCACCGTGAGGCTCAGAGAAGACCCCGCAGGCGGCGCTTTCACTGACTGCGCATCTTGACGTGCTGGGAGACCTCCAGCAGCTCCATCTCGGTGGGCATGTAGCCCAGGGTCCGCATGCAGTCGCCCAGGTCCCGGTAGCCGATGTAGCCATCACGGTCAGTGTCGAACTCCTCGAAGGCAGCCTGAAGCTCTGCGGGGAAGGGAGGTGACTCAGGCCCAGGCAGCCAGGCTCAAGGAACCTCCTGCCCCTTCCAGCAGCAAGAGCCACTCACCGTCTAGCTCTTCGGGGCCCAGCTCGCGGTCCTGCAGGAGGCAGTCCAGCATGTCCCCAGGGCCACCAAGGTCTGTCCATCCTTCCTCCTCCAGCCCCCGCCCACGCTGGCCTCGGCAGGCCAGCCCCGCCAGGACAAGAGAAGGCATCTGGAGTCCCGTGGGCCCCCGGAGGAGAGAGCCCACTTTGCGCTCCAGGGCCTCAAGCTCCCACAGAGCCCTGGGTGCAAGTGCCGGCTCTGCCCACTGCCCAGGCCCACCTGAGACCACCCACCCTTCCCCACACTCTGCCCCACAGCCCAGGCTCCCTGGTCTCAGGCAGGAGAGGCAGGAGGCGTGGTACTAAGGGGCAGGGTAGCATGAGTATCCACCCCCACCCCCTGCACCCCAGCCTTGCCCAGGCCCCACCTGACCTTCCCGAAGATTCGGTCAAGCAGGGGCCCGTATGTCCTGTGAGCAGTATCACGCTGGGGATCAGGACGATGCCGGTGGGACTGGCGACGAGAGGCTGGCCCAGGGGCTTCAGCAGGGGGCCCTGCCTGCCCCTCTCCCATCCTGGAGGGGTTCTTGCTGCCGCCCCCGGCCTTGGGGCCCTGGACAGGAGTCTGCTCCCCAGAGCTGCCAGTGCCCTTCCGGGACCCTTGGAACCCCCTCTCCCTCCTGCTCCTCCTCTTGGTCAAGGGAGGCCCCTCGGCACCACTCCTGGGAGCCACAGCCCCTGCCGGGGGGTCCTGGGGGCCAGTGGCTGGGTCTGGTCCACGCTGCCCCCTTACCTGCTCTGTGGCCATGTGGGAGGGACAACAGGGCTCAGAGATGCCGCACCCCAAGCACCCTGGGCTCTCGGGACCCGCAAAGCTGCTTATGCACCCCCACTCTTAGCGCTGATGCCTGGGATCGGGCTCTGAGGGGGATTAGGGTAAGTGAGGCAGGCAGCCCAGGCCCTAATCCCAGCCCTCTGCCCCAGTGGCCCGGGCAGAGCCAGATGGGTCAAGAGAACTGGCCTCAGTCAGCAGCAAGGGGCACCAGGATGCAGTGGCTGCCATGAGCTTCAGACTGCAGCTCTGCCACACACTGGCTGGGAGACCAGCAAAGTCCCCCCTCCAAGTCTGTTCCCTTGTGCATAGAATGCAGAGAAGACTGCTGAGGCGGGAGGACCTGCCAGCAGTGTGCCAGGGGCAGAGGACTAGCCAAGCAGAGCGGGGGACCAGGGAGGGCATTTCAGGCAGGAGGAAGCGTGTGGGCAACGGCTGGGAAGGGGGAAGGACGAGTCGCCTACTGGGGCCCCCCATGGGGTGACATCCTGGCAAGTGAAATTGAGGAAGAGAGGCCAGATCACAGAGGCCTCGAATGCCAGATTGAGGGGCACAGGGGTGATGTCAGAGGAGGTGGCCCCTGGGGATCCTTGAGCCTGTCCTGAGCTGGAGGGGCCCAGGGTGAGGAGGGGGTTCGGGCATCTGGCCCTGTCGGGGGTGGGGGGGTCTGGCTGATCACTTGGTCCTGCTGGGCCGGGGTTAGGGTTTCCCGGCGAGCAGCCCCATGAATGATTGATGTCCTCTCAGCTTGGGTTTCCTGCCCGCCCGCCTTAGTGCCGCCGGGCGCCATGCAGCAGGCCCCAGTGAGGGGCCGTGTGGACAGCTGGACCGCCGGGCGGGCAGGCACGCCCCGCTCCTCCCACCACCGGCCTGCGCCTCACAGGTAAGTGGGGCCTCGCTGGTGGGGCCTCGGCTGGGGGTGCCCAGGGCTCTGATCCAACAGGGACTGAGCTTACAGAGCAGGATCAGCCTGAGGCAGAGCCCTGGGCTGGGGGAGGCCACCAGGCTAAAGCCAAGTGGCCTTCAGGGGCATGTGGTCCCTCCCCTAGCTGCACTGCCACCAGGCCTTTGTCCATCCTCAGCGGGAAACTCCCTCCCCTGCGCCCGCTGGGGAAGGAGAGGTGAGGAGGGTGGGCCTCTTGGGTCCCAGGGTTGGGTGCCCCCAGCCCACCTCACCCCATCACACTGCAGAGTCCCCGTCCCCTTCTCTATAGAGTAGCTCCAGGAGACAAAGGGAGGCCACTTTCTGCCTGAGCAGTGCGACACATGTGGCATGGGCTCCTACTACCTGCCTCCCTGTTCACCTTGGGCGCCTGCGGGCCTGTGGGACCCAGAGCCCTTCCGGCTTGGAATTTATTTATTTATTTATTTGAGACAGAGTCTCACTCTGTTGCCCAGGCTAGAGTGAGTGCCGTGGCGTCAGCCTCGCTCACAGCAACCTCAGACTCCTGGGCTCAAGGGATCCTCCTGCCTCAGCCTCCCAGGGTGCTAGGATTACAGGCGTGAGCCACCACGCCCGGCCCCCATCTTGGAATTTTAAACACTCGAACCACAGGATATGAGGCATAAAGGGGTCTTTTTTTTTTTTTTTTTTTTTGAGACAGAGTGTCACTTTGTTGCCCTGGCTAGAGTGAGTGCCGTGGCGTCAGCCTAGCTCACAGCAACCTCAAACTCCTGGGCTTAAGCGATCCTCCTGTCTCAGCCTCCCGAGTAGCTGGGACTACAGGCACGCGCCACCATGCCCGGCTAATTTTTATATTTTTAGTTGGCCAGATAATTTCTTTCTATTTTTAGTAGAGACGGGGTCTCGCTCTTGCTCAGGCTGGTCTTGAACTTCTGACCTTGAGCGATCCACCCGCCTTGGCCGCCCAGAGTGCTAGGATTACAGGCGTGAGCCACCACGCCCGGCCCATAAAGGGGTCTTGAGATGAGCTGACCAAGTGGTTTTCAAACTGTATCCCCTGGAGCCTTAGGGGAGTGTTCTTCCTCCTTTCGTCCGAGCACTGCTCTAGTTCACGCAGGAGCTCCACTGTAACACTTTATTTGCAGACAAGGTTCAACAGCTTTAACAGTAAGTTTGAAAGTCTCTGGTTTGGTCCACGTGGACACACTGAGATTCCACATGTCAGAAAGAGTAAGTCTGGGTTTGAGTCCTGGGCTCCCCTTGTTATCTATGACCTTGGGCAAGTCACTGATTCTCTGAACCTTCCTCTCCTCATCTATGAAATGGAATGCACGAGGACAGCAGGTCATCTGTTCAAAGTCCCTGCTGTAGGCTAACTACCCAAAACATGAGGATCGTGGCCCGGGAGAGGGACAGTGACTTGCCTGGAGATGCACAACTCTCTCTCTCTCTCTCTCTCTCTCTCGTTTTTCTCTTTTTTTAGAGACAGGGTCTCACTCCATCCCCCAGGCTAGAGAGCAGTGGTGTCATCATAGCTCACTACAGCCTCCAACTCCTGGGTTCGAGCAATCCTCCTCCCTCAGCCTCTCGAGTATCTGGGACTACAGGTGTGCGCCACCACGTCTGGTAGAGATGGGGTCTCGCTCTGTTGCCCAGACTGGTCTCAACCTCTCTGTCACACTCAGTCATTGACACAATTGTTGACTCCCCAGGCACCCACTCCATGTCCAGCAGTACTCTGGGGACCCCAAATGGACACTGTTATGGAAGCCAACATGGGCGCCGCTGGCCACAGGCCCCGCACAGAGCTCGATGATGAGGACTACTACCCCCAGGGTGGCTGGGACACAGTCTTCCTGGTGGCCCTGTTGCTCCTGGGGCTGCCAGCCAACGGGCTAATGGCGTGGCTGGCCGGCTCCCAGGCCCGGCACGGAGCGGGCACGCGGCTGGCCCTGCTTCTGCTCAGTCTGGCCCTCTCTGACTTTTTGTTCCTGGCGGCTGCAGTCTTCCAGATCCTGGAGATCCAGCATGGAGGGCACTGGCCGCTGGGGACAGCCGCCTGCCGCTTCTACTACTTCCTATGGGGTGTGTCCTACTCCTCCGGCCTCTTCCTGCTGGCCGCCCTCAGCCTGGACCGCTGCCTGCTGGCGCTGTGCCCACGCTGGTACCCTGGGCACCGCCCGGCCCGCCTGCCGCTCTGGGTCTGTGCCGGGGTCTGGGTGCTGGCCACGCTCTTTAGCGTGCCCTGGCTCGTGTTCCCCGAGGCTGCCGTCTGGTGGTACGACCTGGTCATCTGCCTGGACTTCTGGGACAGTGAGGAGCTGCCGCTGCGGATGCTTGAAATCCTGGGGGGCTTCCTGCCTTTCCTCCTGCTCCTCGTCTGCCACGTGCTCACCCAGGCCTCGGCCTGCCGGACCTGCTGCCACCGCCAGCCTTGGCCCGCAGCCCGCCAGGGCTTTGCCTGTGTGGCCAAGACCATTCTGTCGGCCTACGTGGTCCTGCGGCTGCCCTACCAGCTGGCGCAGCTGCTCTACCTGGCCTTCCTGTGGGACGTCTACCCCGGCTACCTGCTCTGGGAGGCCCTGGTCTACTCTGACTACCTGATCCTGCTCAACAGCTGCCTCAGTCCCTTCCTCTGCCTCATGGCCAGCGCCGACCTCCGGGCCCTGCTGCGCACGGTGTTCTCCTCCTTTGCCGCGGCCCTCTGTGAGCAGCAGCCGGGCAGCTTCAGGCCGGCCGAGCCGCAGACCCAAGTGGACTCTGAGGCTCCGACTCTGCCAGGGCCAACAGCTGTGGCCACGCCTCAGCCGAACCCCACGGCCCAGCCAGGGTCGGATGCTGAGGCCCAGGCCCCTGGGCCCACTGCCAACTCAGCCCCCAGTCCCTGTGACGAAGCCGCCCCTGCCCCATCCTCAGATCCCCCCCCAGGGGCCCCTGAGAACCCAGCCACACCTCCTGCCTCTGAGGGAGGCAGCCCCAGCACTGCCCCGCCAGAGGCGGCCCCCAGCGCGGGTGCCACGTGAGGGTCCGGGAAAGCCCAGGCCACCAGGGCAGTGGAAGAGCCAGGTTGAGACAGGAACCAGCCAGTCTGAGAGATGGTCGCCGTGGGGAATGTCACCCTGGAACACCCCACGGAGTCCCTTGAGCCTGGAAGGAGGTGAAGTCAGCAGCCCAGAGCCTCAGACTGTCTGTTGGGAGCGTCCCCTGCCCCGTCCCACCAAGCTCTTCCACAGTCGCCCCTGACACACCCTGTTGCCCAGCAGCCTCCTGAGCCACAGCTAATGGCATCCTCCCACACCCCCAAACCCCACTGACAGGTTCCCCTGTGCCTCGGTCCTGCTGGAGGAACACAGCAGGAGGTACCTTCCCTGGGCTTTGTCTGACCTCCCTTTGACCCTTCCCTCTCTCTCCTCCTCCCTGTCCTGTCCTTCAGCTTGGACATAAGGATGCCTAACATCGTAGTCCTTGCAGACAAGAGAGGCTTCCAGAAGCCAGCAGCCCCAAGCAGGAGCCTGAGGCCCTAGTGGCCCACAAGCTGGCCTGGCATGGCCAAGCCCTCTCCACCAGTCCCCTGCCCGCAACAGGCAGTGAGGCTGGGGCAGGACCTCCCTCAGCAAGGCAGCAGAAGAAGAGGCAAGAGCTCTCTAGCCTGGATTCAGATCCCACTCTGCCATGTCCCAGCTGGGTGACTCTGGACAAGCTACTTCATCTTCGGAGCTCCCATGTCATCTGCTGTTGTGAGGATTAAATGAGAAAGTGTGTGAGGTGCCCAACAAGAGCCTGGCACACAGTAGAGGCTCAGTGAACAGATGTTCTTTTCCTTCACTGGCCTACAGGGATGGAGGGGGGAGGCAGGTGGGAGGGCCACCACCTGGCCTAAGCATCTGGGATGCTGTGACCAGTCTGTGCTGCGGACACCCAGGTGGCCTAGGAGAGTATGGGGCTGCCTCTGTGCCTTGGGAGGGGGGCTCCAGAGGACTTTAAAATCTGACTCCATTTAAGGGTTCAACCAGCACCCCCTGCCCCTCAGCCCCCCATGGGGGGCTGCACAAAGACTGTGTGGGGGCTCAGGGACAGAGTGCCCAAGGGCACAGGTGGGAGGCTGTCTGAGCACAGAGAGCTCTGGGTTCCAGAAAGGGCAAAGGATCCTGTAGGGCCACAGCGTCTCTGGGCAGAAGCAACTTTTCCCTCTCAGGCTGCAGACACCACAGAAAAATCTAGGAAGTGCTGAAGGTCTGTCTTTCCACCCAGCCCGCTTCCCTTTTCTCCCCCGTCACCCTCCTGGGACCCACCCCACCTACCTTTCTCCCAAGCCCCAGTGTTCCAAATCCAGGCCCCTTCCTGCTCTTCTCCTTCCCATTCCCACTAGCTCAGCATCGTGGCCTCCAGCAACTGAGAGGGGCCCTTGCCAGCAGATGTAAGTGACAGCGATGTTCCAAGTGCCACCCTTCCCAGAGAGGCTTGCGTTTCAGAAAGGAAGCAGGCTGTGCAGGCCACCTGGAGCAGTGTAGTCACATCTGGGTTCTGATGCCTAGCTCACTCTCAGCCTCAGTTTCTCCTCTGTAAGATGGCTGACAGTGTTCTCCTTGGAGGGCTGGCAGTACTGAGCCCGGGGATGGGAAGTGTGCTGGGTGTAGTAGGGGTGATACTAGAAACACAATCATAGCATTTCTTAGTGACGGAATTGTGGGCACTGAGGCAGGGGGGAGAGAGATTTCTGGAACTCTTGGGGAACTTGTTGAATTTACTCACCCAACAAATATTTATTGAGCACTTGCTAGGTTTCTGGCCAACTTTCCAGTTTGGAGACACACGGTGGGGTTCAGCGTGTGCTCTCTGGGGCCCTCAGGGGTTGTTTGAATCCTGATTCCACGAGTCCATGTGACCATCAACAAAGCTCTTGGCCTCTTTGGGACTCAGTTTCCTCACCTGTAAGATGAGGATCACAATAATGGTGCCCATCTCCTAGGAGCATTGGTCCCTATGAAGTGCTTGGATCCTTGCCTGGCACAGAGTAAGTGCTTGGTAACTGTTGGCCATTAATTCCATTACGCCAGTGGGCACCCCCAGGCCCCCTCAGGCCTGGGACCAATACTGAGCCACAGGCCAGAGCCCACGTGGCAGGTCATCTGCCCACCAGGTATTGTCCCCCATCACACTGCCCCCTTCTCCCTCCCCACCCTGCCCAAGTCTGCACACTCTGAGCACAGGGCCTGGACTTCTGTGCCCCTATCCCTTTTTCTGGGCAGAGCTGCCCAAACCAAACAGCACAGCGGGCAGATCAGGGACTAAAACCTCAGGACCAGACACCTGCCTTCCACTCTGGTCCACACTCCAGCGGAACAGCCCCACTTCCCAGGGGAATTCCACCCACAATGCATAATTTCTATCCAGAAAAAAGAACAATGCCTGAAGGGTTTTGCAGGATAAAGAGGAGTTCTGGTGGCCCACAGAGGAGGGTTTTGTGTTAGAGAAAATGGGTATGAAAGAGGGCTCACCCCCAAGACATTCCACAGCCCCACCTCTCCCCTAACACATCCTGGGGCTGGGCTCCTGTTGCCCTTTGGGAGACTCCCTCCCTCGCCAGGTGACAGGCACCCCTCCCCCTCCTTCACAGGGACCAGCACGACTGTGAGTTGTGATTATGAACATCTTTCAATCCTGCACGCAGCGCTGCTGTTCATGCATTCATTCAGCACACGTTACTTGGTCCCATCCCACGCGCTAGATCTTGTTCTCGGTGGTGGGAATACAGTGGGACGCAGGACAGGGTCCTGCCCTCAACCTGCCGACATCCTCGTGGGGTGGGGCAGATGCGAAGCAGACACGCAAATCAGCACATAATGTGACATCGCATATAATATCCCATCGGGTGGTGATTAAGAATAATGCAGTGGGAACAAGGAAGGGCCAGAGAGTGGCTAGGTGAAAGGGGTGGTCAGGGAGGGCTGGAGGAGGAGGTGAGTTTTCTGTAGAGACCCGGAAGAATGAGGGATGGAGCCTTTTTAAGATCTGGGGGAGGAGCTTCCAGATGGAGGGAACAGGAAGTGCCCAGGCCCTGGGGTGGGAATGAAGGTGGACAGGGGGTCAGTGTCACTGGGGCACATGCGGGGAGAGGACATGGGTAGGTGATAAAGGGGTGGGGGGCAGGGGTCAGACAGGCAGGGAGGCAGGGGTGAGGGGTGGAGGGATGGGGGGGCTGTGCATTTTATTTCAAGTGGGACCATGAGGAGTCAGAGGGAGGGCTGAGAGTAGGAGAGTGACAGCCCCTCTGGCTGCTGCCTGGGAGTCAGTGGAGCGGGAGGCTGTGTTCCTGCCCTCCTGCTTCCACTTCCTCCCACTCCAGCCCTCGCGCGTGTGCAGAGCAGTGGGAAAAGCAAGGACTTTGGAGCCAAACCCAAGAGGACTGAATCTGGCTGGATGACCTCCTGCAGCCACCTCACCGCTCTGAGCCTGTTCCTCAGCTGTCCCCGTGGTGAAGGAAATGAGATAGGGTGCAAGCCCCAGGCCACCCTCGGACACACAGTGTGGGCTTCCTGCCACCGGAGACAGGCTCCTTTGACTTTTCTCCTCCCCACTCTTCCCCTGCCCCCTCTTTCTGGGAGAGGGACGCTGCCATCGCCCCTTGGTCAGCCGGGGCAGTAGCCAGGGCCCAAGGGAGGAATGACGGGGGTAGCCAGTGCCCCAGAACCGCCAGCTCGAGGGAGAGGGACAGACTCCACCTGTGGGACTTCCAGGGACACCTCCGTCCCGCAGGGTGGGGCCGGACGGGGTGGATCCGGGGCCAGTCTGGGCTCCTTGCCACAGGAGCTGGCTGGAGGAAGGGAGAAGCTGTGGACTGCCCTCCAGGCCTCCGGGAGAGGTGGAGGAAAGGAAGCACCGCGCGAGGGATCTGCGGGCGGGGCCCCATCCGACCTGTACCAAGAAGGGCCGGCAGGACCCCGGGGGTTTGTCTGGGAGAACGGGACGCCTGGGCCTTCCACTCGCTGCTTAAAACACCGCTGTTCTATTTACATTGTTAACCAAGACCACGAACTTTTATAACTTAAAAAGAAGCGCGTAAATATATCAGCTGTCGGTGTAGACGCCACGCTCTGGATTAGGGGGCGCTGAGGGGCCCTGGGAGGTGCGCGTTCGGGTCGGGGGGCGGGAGGGCGGAGCTTCGCCCACTGCTGGCGACTCCGGCAGGTGCCGCAACGACGAGCAGGACACCGAAGGGGCCGGGTCTGCGGCTCGGCTGCCCCCGCGCCGGCCGCCCGCGGAGCTGCGGAAGGCCCCGCCCCCGGGCCGCTTCCCGCCCCGCCCCTCCGCGCGTGACCCGGCCCCGCCCCCGCGAGCCCCCGCCCCGCCCCCGCTCCCGGCTCCTCTGTCACTTCCTGATTCCCGCTTCCTGCTTCCCAGAGGCCGGGATCCGGAGCCGCCCGAGGCCGGTGCCGCAGCCCCCGGCGCCCCCGGTGAGCGCGGCGGGGCTGGGGCGGGGGGCTGGGCTGCAGGGGCGGGGCAGCCGGGGGCTTGAAGGGGGATCGCGGGTCCCAGGAGCCCTCCCTTCCACTGCACCCCACTTAGTCCCAACTCCCCTTGGCCGCCCGCCGCTTCTCTCCTGGGCCCGGGCCCCTGGAAGCTGGGCTCCTGGTCCACCATGGATCCTGCTCCGAGGCAGCTCTGGGATGCTCCGAGGCTGGCAGCTGCGTCCCGACCCCTGCCCGGCCCTGCCAGCCCCCCTGGGCCAGGCCGGGGCTCTCTGCAGCTTCCTGCACGTTCCCTGGGACTCAGAACTGAGGCCTAGCTCGGCCCCACCATGGGGAGACCTTTCCTGCTTCCTCTCTCCTTCCTGCCCATTACCCAGTCTCCAAATCCGCGTGCAGGAAAGAGGCTGCTGGGAGCTGGGCTGGGACCTGCAGAAGAGCTAAGCTTGCTCCAGCTTCCAGGCCTCCTGTCTCCTGCCCTCCCCACACATACCAGACCAGGGAGGGGCCTGGTTAGAGTCCTGTAAAGCCCATCGGGGACTCAGCTGTGGCCAGGTCCAGGACGCAGTGCATTAACCCCTGCAGGAGGCAGCTGGGCTCTGCACCTGTGATCTCACTCTGTAACTGGGAAACTGAGACCCAGTCAGGTTACAGTGACCATGCTCCCAGTTGCATCCTCCCCACTTCCCTTCACGCAGCCTTGGGGTGGTTGTTGGGATGGGCTGAGCTGATCCAGGCCTCTCTGTCCTGCAGACATGTCCTTCCGCAAAGTGGTACGGCAGAGCAAATTCCGGCATGTGTTCGGGCAGCCGGTCAAGAATGACCAGTGCTATGAAGACATTCGAGTGTCCCGTGTTACCTGGGACAGCACCTTCTGTGCAGTCAACCCCAAGTTCCTGGCGGTGATTGTGGAGGCCAGTGGCGGGGGTGCCTTCCTGGTGCTCCCCCTAAGCAAGGTGGGCCGAGTTAGGGCTGGGGGAGGGACTGGAGACACCTCGGCCACACCTGCTGTGCCTGTCTGCACACCCGACGTCTATAATGTTGCCCATTTCTCACTCCTGGGCAGGTATCATAGTCCAGATTCACTGTCCAAGAGACATGAGCACAGGAGGCAAAAGTGGTTTATTGCCACGGAGTCAGGGTTAGAGACAACAAACGTTTCCTGCTCACCTGGTGGTTGGTGCACAGTCACATCTGGGCCACCTGTGAGCCAGGCCAAGTCCACCATTCCCATTTTGCGGAGGGGAAGACCAAGGCTGAGGGATGGTGCTGAGATCTTGGGTCCCTCCTGACTGCCCCCTCGTGCCCTTAGACGGGCCGCATTGACAAGGCCTACCCAACGGTATGTGGGCACACGGGACCTGTCCTGGACATTGACTGGTGTCCTCACAACGACGAAGTCATCGCCAGCGGCTCAGAGGACTGCACAGTCATGGTGAGGCCAGGGTCGTGGGTGTGGCTCAAGGTTGCACGCAGCAGGTGCGAGCAGAGAACTCAGCCCAGCATCCCTGTCTCCACCACAGGTCTGGCAGATCCCAGAGAACGGGCTGGCCTCCCCACTGACAGAGCCAGTGGTGGTGCTGGAGGGACACACCAAGCGAGTGGGCATTGTCACCTGGCACCCGACAGCCCGCAATGTGCTGCTGAGTGCAGGTCTGCACCACCCCTGCCCCCGTTCCCCACGTCCCTCCCCATACACTTCTCTGAAACATCCCAACAGCCCCTCCCAGGCCCATCTCACAGATGGGGAAGCTGAGGTCCTCAGCGGCAGAGAGAACCAGGCTAGTCCCGGGGGTTGGGTAAAGTGGGCCTGGTGAGCCAGTGGTCCCCTACCACCCACCTGGGCCTGAGCTGATGGCCCCACCACCTGCTAGGCTGCGACAATGTGGTACTCATCTGGAACGTGGGCACAGCGGAGGAGCTATACCGCCTGGACACCCTGCACCCTGACCTCATCTACAACATCAGCTGGAACCGCAACGGCAGCCTCTTCTGCTCCGCATGCAAGGACAAGAGCGTGCGCATCATCGACCCCCGCAGGGGCACCCTGGTGGCAGTATGTGGCCCCGGAGGGCAAGGATGGCTGTGGATAGGGGTTTGATTGGGGTACTGCACTGATCGGCCTGTCCTCCCACAGGAGCGAGAGAAGGCTCACGAGGGGGCCCGGCCCATGCGGGCCATCTTCCTGGCAGATGGCAAGGTGTTCACCACAGGCTTCAGCCGTATGAGTGAGCGGCAGCTGGCACTCTGGGACCCAGTGAGTGGCTGTGGCAAGCCTGAGGGGCAGGCTTGAGACTTGGGCCCCATCTGGGCCAGGCGGGCAGGGGTCACCCTGGAGAAGCCTGTGGTTCCCAAGTTCTCTGCCTGGCACTTGAGGCTCTCAGGACCTGGGACCTTGCCAGCCTCTTTTTTCCTACTCCCTGCTCACCCACTGCCTCCGCGTCTCTGCCACGTTGTTCCTGCCCGCTGGAAAGCGCGTCCCCCTTTGTTTGCCTGGACCGCCCGGCTGCCCGTCGAGGCCTGTGCGGGGCTCCCTCCTTCAGCCTCCCCAGCCCTTCCCCAACACACTCTGTCCCAGGGTGTCTGCCCGGTGACCTGCCTTTGAGGCAGGGGCTGGTGCTGCCTGGCACCCCGGGCTCCCCGTGGTGGGAATTCTCAGCACTTGCTCAGCAGCCTGGGAGTAGTCTCAAGGCCTGGAGGAGGCTGGGGAAGTGGAATCCTGGGAGTAGGGAGGAGCCAGGAGGGCCTGGTGGGGGACACCGTGTGGCATGTGACTGGCTAAGCCTGGTGGGGGGTTTGGGATGAGGGAGGAGGTTCTGCTTGGCCTGACTGCCCCTGATGTACCAGGAAAACCTTGAGGAGCCCATGGCCCTGCAGGAGCTGGACTCGAGCAATGGGGCCCTGCTGCCCTTCTACGACCCCGACACCGGCGTGGTCTACGTCTGCGGCAAGGTGGGCCAGGGCAAGGCTGGCCTGGGCGCGGGAGAGGGATGCCCGAGTGCTGAGCCCCCTCCCCCTACAGGGCGACTCCAGCATCCGGTACTTTGAGATCACAGACGAGCCCCCCTACATCCACTTCCTGAACACATTCACCAGCAAGGAGCCGCAGCGGGGCATGGGCAGCATGCCCAAGAGGGGCCTGGAGGTCAGCAAATGCGAGATCGCCCGGTAAGAGGGCCACGGAGGAAACCGTCTATGGGCAGGGCTCAGTTCAGGGACTTGAGGGGGGCGTCTGCCTGGGGGACAGGAGTCAGGCCACAGGCATCCAAGGTGAGAGGTCAGAAGCTGCTCAGGAACAGAATGCGCCACGGGAGGGCCAGTGGCCAGGGGTCAGCCTGTAGGAAAGAGCCCTTTTGGCAGTGGGCAGGGCAGCCTAGGGGAGGGATCTGGGGGTCTCAGAGGTCAGCCTGTGGGGGGTCTGGGGTGGGGACTGGAAGTGGAGGGCAGGGGAAGCCCGGAGAACTTATGGGGACTCCACCCGTGGCTCCTCCCCTTTTCGCAGGTTCTACAAACTGCATGAGCGCAAGTGTGAGCCCATCGTCATGACTGTGCCAAGAAAGGTGAGGCCACCCGGTCCCCTCCTACCTGCTCCCTTCTTTAGCAGACCGGCCATGCAAAGGTGACGGGGGTGCGGCCTGCGAATGGGACCATGCCAGGTGGGGCAAGTGGGAGAGACAGGGTGAGCTGAGGCCTTGTCCTGGGTGAGCCACAGGACACAGGGGCCTCTCAATTAAGGGGGGAGTGGCAGCCCCAGCAGTGTTCCCGAAGGCGGCAGGACAGAGCAGGGCCAGGTGGTGCCATCCAGTGGGGGGTAGGCCAGACGAAGGGTGTGGCAGGGGCAATGGAGAGTGGGACAGGGAGTCTGGCTGCAGTAAGAGTCCCCCGATAAGGGGACTTGGCCTCAGATACCCAGCCAAGAGCCACAGCCACACTTGCACCCCGCCCCAGCCAGCAGCTGCTGAGTGCTCTATTCAGATGCTGGGCACATCTCAGGGAGCAGAGCTGGGGACGAGGCTCACAGGGCCTGCCTTAGGAGCTCACCATCCACGGCCCACAAACATGGCCCCCAGAAGCCCACAAAGCCACACAGCTGGCCCCTGTGGCTTACAGTGGAAGGTAGTGATGGGGGCCCTGCTCAGGAAGGCTGGGGCAGGCTTCAGAGGGAA
Source organism: Eulemur rufifrons (assembly GCF_041146395.1). Taxonomy (NCBI): domain Eukaryota; kingdom Metazoa; phylum Chordata; class Mammalia; order Primates; family Lemuridae; genus Eulemur; species Eulemur rufifrons. Next base: position 101,185,036 of record NC_090988.1, read on the forward strand.
CTGTCCAGAAGGGAAGTGAAAGGACAGATTTGAGCATTAGAAAGGTCACTTGGAGCCAGGCCGTGGGAGGATGGGTTGACAGAGTGCAAGCCCGGAGGCCAGGAGAGTGATGAGGAGGTGGCCACCCCGGGTTCAGATGAGAGGACCCTGATGGGGGCCCCAGCTGGTTCTAACCTCCCTTGCCCCTTGCCAGTCGGACCTCTTCCAGGACGACCTGTACCCCGACACAGCCGGGCCGGAGGCAGCCTTGGAGGCAGAGGAGTGGGTGAGCGGGCGGGACGCCTCGCCCATCCTCATCTCGCTCCGGGAGGCCTACGTGCCGAGCAAGCAGCGTGACCTGAAGGTCAGCCGGCGCAATGTACTATCCGACAGCCGGCCCGCCGGGGCCCCCACGTCACCTGCCACCATTGCCGACACTGCCCCCAGCAGAAGCCTTGCCAGAGCCGGGGTATGTGCCCTCAGCCAGGGGCGATGTTGGGCAGCCCCAGGTGTCGTCCCAGTCCACTGCGTCTGGACCACTCGCTGCCCAGCTCTAGGCCTCGGGCTTCTGCCTGCCCCTGACCACCCCCTTGTCCCTGCAGGAGGCCGGGAAGCTGGAGGAGGTGGTGCAGGAGCTGCGGGCGCTGAGGGCGCTGGTCAAGGCACAGGGGGAGCGCATCGGCCGCCTGGAGGAGCAGCTCGGCCGCCTGGAGAATGGCGACGCATAGGCCACGGCCCGTGGACACCGCCTCCACCTCTTCCTCCTCCCTCTCATTCAGCTTCTGCAGCAGGTCACGCCGGGGGGGCTGCCCAAGGCCTCTGAGGCAGCTCAGGGGCCAGGTCACACTTGACCTCCCTGGGCCCAGGCTGGAGCCACGCCTGGCTCTCATCACTGCGGAGGATATTTGTACCAAGGCAAGCTCGCTTGTCCTCTGAGGGACCATCTCCCCAACCCCGGCCCACCCTCTGCTCCCTCCCCAGAGGAGGTAGGGTGGGATGGGCACTATATTTTCATTCCAAATAAAATTCTCTTTCTAAAAGCCAGGCTTGGCCTGCTGCTGCCGGGGGCTGGGGAAAGTCTGGACACCTGGGGACAGATGGTGTTGCAGGACTCAGGCTTGAGAAAGGTCCGGGGGCCATGAGCAACTCCATAGACACTGTTCTGAATTCTGTCAGGCAGGGAAACTGAGGCAGGCCTGTGGACACATCCAAGGTTGTGCCGTGCTTTGAGCTGGGTGCCCAGTTTCTCTCCTTGGAGGCCTGGTCACAGGACCCGCAGCCCCAGCCTCACCCAGAGAGACCTATGAGGACGTGGTGTGGATCGGGGTGGTCCTAAGAGGCTGAGGCCCTGTCTGGGGTCCTGCGGCGTGGAGGAGTGGGTGGGGTGCTGTGGGCAGGAAGCGGAAGCGCCAGGTCACCCCCAGCTGCCGTTGAGAGCTGAGAGCTCACTTCTCGCTCAACACAGCCAGAGCTGGAGGTGGGCGCCAGTGCGAAGGGCCAGTGGACCGATGGTAAGTGCTGAAGGCCCTGGGTTCCTGGGGTGGGGGCCACAGGTCAGAGCTGGAATGTCTGGGCCCTGGGAGCTGAGAAAGGATGCTCCTGCTGGGGCCCTGGGGCAGAGATGAGGCCTAGGACGAACGTGGGGCAGACACCAGACCTTCCTCCTCACCTCGGAACTGGGTTCCCTGGGACTTGGGGTAGGGCCCCCAGCACCCTGCTCTAGGCTGGCACCCCCTTCAAGGCCCCTGGCGTAGCCCTCAGCTGCTCCTCTTGTGAAAGGGAACTTGCACCCCTGGAGCTGGGCAGAGAGCATGGTGGGGGGAGGCTGGGTTGTACCTTAGCACCCCTCCCCCCACAGCACCCTCCCACCTAGCTTGTTCCAACCGCAGACTTCCTCTGGCAGCTGCACCCGCCTCCTGGGGCCCTCAGGGACAGGGAGTAGAACGGAAACCCTGCAGCTGGGGCAGCCCTGTGGCTGGGAGGGAAAAGAGGGGCCTCAGGGACCCCCATCCTGGGACCTGGCCAAGCAGGTGAGCAGTGGTCTCTGCCTTAGTCCAGGCCCCACCCTCCCAGCCTTCAGGAGAGCGAGGCCGCAGGCTCCTGCCTTGGGTCCCTGTACCTGTCCCTGTCCCCGCCCCATGCAGGCAGAGTCTGAGCACATTTAACCAGCCAGTATTTACTGAGCACCTTCCACGTGCCAGGTATCGTTTTTTGGTGCTTGACCTAAAAAAATCCCCGTCTTCCTGCAGCTTATTCAGGCTGGGGAGACCAGACAACGATAAACATAAAAAAAAAAAGGCCTCACTTAGGTGAAGCTTGAGCCAAAGCGAGCGGGTGTGCATGGGGCCCCCAGGGGCTGGGGCCTTCCGGGCAGAACGAAGAGCCAGTGCGAACGCCCCAGTGTGGCAGGAAGGGGCCGCAGGAGCGGGGGCTGATCTCACAGGGCCAGGGCTGGTTGCCAAATAAGGACTTGGGCTTTTCTGCTTCACTGTCGCTGTTTTGCCTAAGAGGACCCACTGAGAGAGGAAAGTCAAGTGTTCTTGGTCACAGGGCCTGCCCTCTACTGGGCCTCCACCCCAGATGACAAGCCCCTGCCTGTCTCCCACAGGCTCTGCCCCGCGCCCTAGGGCTCGGGACGCTGCTGGTCCTGCCAGGGGCCCTGGGCTCTGGTGGTGGCACTGAGGACAGTGTGGGCTCCAGCTCCGTCACGGTCGTCCTGTTGCTGCTGCTGCTGTTGCTGCTGGCCACGGGCCTGGCACTGGCCTGGCGCCGCCTCAGCCGCGACTCGGGGGGCTACTACCACCCAGCCCGCCTGGGTGCTGCGCTGTGGGGCCGCACCTGCCGCCTGCTCTGGGCCAGCCCCCCGGGCCGCTGGCTTCAGGCCCGGACTGAGCTGGCTTCACCAGACAACGACCCAGAGCGGCAGGAGGACGAGCAGGACATGGAAGACGACTACATCTCAGACGGTGGCCTGGAGGCTGGACCCAGAGAAGGCAAGCGGCAGTGTGGCGAGGCAGCGGGCCCAGAGCAGGGCCCAGAGCAGGCTGAGGAAACACCTGACAGTGACACGGAGGGGGGCCCAGGCCTCAGCTCCCTGGGGCCGGCAGGCTCAGGGGGCAGTGCCGAGGCCCTGCTGAGTGACCTGCACGCCTTTGCCGGCAGCGCGGCCTGGGACGACAGCGCTGGGGCAGCCGGGGGCCAGGGCCTCCACGTCACCGCACTATAGGGGCCAGTCTTGGTGTCCCATCCCTGTCCTGGCCACTCACGGTGCCTGTTTCCCAATCTGCCAAGGCTGGCCACAACCCCCACCCCACATGGCATTCCTCAGACTGTCACCCTCACCAGTCCCCAAGTCTGTATATGCTACCCCTCTACAGGAAGGCCTCCTGTCCTCACAGGCACTGGGCAGCCATTTGAAATAAAAGCCTCCAGCCCTGCGGTCCCGTGGTCCTGTAGCGACCCCCTCTTCCTAAGCAGGGGCTCCTCCTGGCAGGCCCCCCCCAGTCCTGCCCCCAGGAGTCCAGCCGAAGAGCCAGGTCAGTGCCATGATTCAATCCTTTAATCCCCCACTGGCACAGGTGAGTGGGGCTCTAGGGGGCAGCGGAGCCCTTGCTCCAGCAGTCGCGGCCTGCAGCCCTCCATAATCATGATTCAGGGGCCCGGCCACACCCAGCAAAGACACTCGCTCTCCACCCCACACACAGCCCCAGGTCTGTGGGACTCGCCCAGCGTCCTGCCCTCGCGGCCTGCAGGGAGGGGCCTCAACAGCTGCCCTCATCCCCACCTAGCCTAGCGCCCAGGGCGTGCGCGGCCCCTCTTGGACTTCTTGGTCCCTGAGGGGGGACGGATGGGGAGCGGGGCAGTGCTCGAGGGTGGTGGCGGCGGCGGTGGCGGCAGCAGTGGAGGTAGAGGTGGCTCCATGGGCTCTGGCGGGCCGGGGCTGGGCCGGAACCCCTCAAAGGGGGAGAACTTGAGGGGGCTGCAGAGGAAACCAAGGTAGAGTCAGAGCCTCCTATGACCTGCCAGGGCCTGCTGGCGCTGGGTCAGGGAGGACAGACTCTCCCATCTGCCTGGCTGCACAGGCTGTAGGGTCCACCAAGTCCCATCCAGGCAGTCCTGGCCACAACGTGTAGACAAGGCAGCCCAAGCCTAGAGCTGGCTGCCTGCCCACTAGAGCCCCCTGGCCCAGCCACACACTGCCCGTCATTCCCTTGGTACCTTATAGGAGTTCGGGGGCTGCTGTTGAGGCGCCTGGGGGAGCGCAGCTTGGGCTGGAAAGAGAAGCCCTCCTTGATGCTGTCCAGAACAGAGGGCGCCACGTACGTGAAGCCCTGGGGGCAGAGGCCCGGTGATGCTCAGTGTCTGCCACTCTCTGGCCACAACCCCTGCCCTGGTCCTTGTAAGCCCCAGGTCCCCGTGTCCTCACCAGGAAGGCCTGGTTGGCACTCTCACTGAGGGCCGTGTCGTCCGGACTGTCCACTGGCGTCTGCCGTGTGAAGCGGGTATCAAACTGGCTCACGTCCTCCTCTGACTGCTGCGGGCAGACCCGAGTGGGGAGTGGTCAGGGGCATCCGAGATGGCAGGTCCTCTACCCACCACTGGGCCAATGGGACTGCCACTCACCAGACAGGGCCTGAAAGGGGGGTCCACACGGCGGGCCAGGAGGTCATCCCAATTCACATGCCGGAAGAAGGGGTGTCTCTGTGGATAGAGAATGCCCCCCAAACCTACCAACAGTTTTCCCTGCCTGGCTCCTTTAGTAACCTGCTCTGCCCCAGGCCCCCGCCCCTGTACCCAGTCACCCCTGGAGACAGCCCTGCCCTGGTGGTGGTCCCAGACCCACCTGCACGTCAGCAGCATCCCCTGGGCCACCCCCAATCCGCTGGCTGGGATTCCGCTTCAGGAACTGTGGGACCAGGGCAGAGGGTGAGGGCCTGGGGGAGGTATGTGTCCCAGGGCCAGCTGGGGTGGGACAAGGTGAGATGGGGCGGGTAGGTGCCTCCGGATATGGCCCCCACCTCCAGATGCCCTCAGGACTTTCGAGGTTTGGTCCAATGAAGCGTTCTCCACGAAGCCTTCACAAAAAGGCCCCTGGTCCCTGGCACTGACCCAGGGTGCTTCAGTGAGGAGCTGGAGCCAACTCCAAAGCTGGACGAGCGCCTGGCCTCCCCCCTACACCTCCAACACTTGCCTCTCTGAAGGCAGAGTGGCCAGCTCATCACGAACGTTCTGCTGACTGGCTCTTAGGCCTGGGACTGGTCTAGGGGCAGGCTGGTCTGGGTCAGAGCTGAGGCCTGGGTCGGAGTCTCGGACCCCAAAGCAAGGGCTCCTTTCCCTCCCACAAGCAAACTGCACAGGCAGGGGTGGCACCAGCTTCCCCACAGCTGAGAGAGGCTCAGGCACGCACGCAGGGTGGCCAGTAGGGCCCGGGAGCAGAGATGGGGGCAGGACCCTGGGCAGGAGGGAGCCCCACCTTTTTGACAAGGTCCCGGGCATCTGGGGTGAGGTAGGGGGGCAGCGCCAACTTCCCCTTGATGATCTTATCCATGGTTTTCTTCCGGTTCTCTGCAGTGAAGGGTGGCTGGAGGAGGCAGAAGGTGAGAGGAGCCTTGCAGGCCTCCCACCAGCCCTGCTCCTGCCCTGGAGGGGGTCTCCTCCCACCCCCCACCCGACCTCCCCCCCACGGAGGCTGGACTTGCCGATCCAGTGAGCATGTCGTACATCAGGGCCCCCAGGCTCCACCAGTCCACAGCCCGGTTGTGGCCACTGCGCACCAGGATCTCAGGGGCCCTGGGGACCAGGCAGAACTGTCAGTCAGGCTAGGCCCTTTCTGGCTGTCCTCCCAATCCCTGGAGCAGGCAGGTGTCACTTACATGTACTCAATGGTGCCACAGAAGGTATGAGTGACAGCACCCTCATGGATCGACTCCTTGCAGAGTCCAAAGTCGGTCAGTTTGATGTGGCCTAAGGAAGAATGTTGGGGGCGGTGGGGCGCCGGGTCAGGGCCCTGGCCCCCTCCACGGGGCTGCTCAGCCTCCAGATAGACTGCAGACCCCGTATGTGCAGCTGCACGTGCACACATGCGCACCCTGACTGTTGAGCATGATGTTCTCGGGTTTGAGGTCTCGGTAGATGATGCCTTGGGAGTGGAGATGGCCCAGGGCCAGCGTGATCTCAGCCAGGTAGAAGCTGCAGAGACAGAACAGGGTGAAGGTGGGGGTGGGGCAGGGACCAGCCATCTCGTGAGAGCAGCAGGAGTAACACCCACCAGGCTGTGTCTTCGAGGAAGATGCCCTCTCGCTCCAGATGTGTGAAGAGTTCGCCACCTGCAACACAAACATGTCAGCAGCCATGTGCTGGCCCAGGCCCCTTTGCGCTCTCTGAGTCTCGGTTTCTTCTTGGGGAAAGTGGGGCTTATAATTCCTGCCCTACCTGCCTCACAGAGCTGCCGTGGGGATTCAATTCAATTCAGCAAACATCTACCGACGCCTACTCGGAACCTGGCCCTGTGCTGGGTGAAGCTGGGGACAGGATGAAGAGACCCAGCCATTGCCCTCAGGACGCTCAGTCACTGGGGAGACAGACATGCACACAACTGCTCTAATATGCCAGGCTGCACAACAGCTCTGAGAGCTTAACCCAAAACATCTCACAGAGGAGCCGAGGGAGACAAAATGAATCCCACCACGAGAGAACAGAGAAAGGGAGGTGCGGGGGGGCTTCAAGGAGCGCTGAGATGGAGGGGAGGGAAAGCGAGTGCAGAGGCAGAAGCTCACAGGGCTCATCTGGTGCGGACGAGGTAGTGGGAAAAGCAGGCCTGGACCGCTTCAAGGTGAGCAGGGGACAGCGGGCCGAGGAGGTTAGGCTGGATCTGGGCAGGCACAGTCATGGGACTTTGAGCAGAAGTGCTGGGCGCAGCCTGTGCTTTCAGAGGATGGCCCCAGCAGTTAGCAGAGGGGACAAAGCAGTGAGCAAGAGGCCTCAAGCCCGGTTAGGAAACTGCTGTCCACCCCCTCCTTGTCCTCCTGAGAGAGTGGAGGGAATGGAGGACACTACAGAGAGTGGACCAGCTGGATCTGGGACCTGACTGGATACAGTGCTCGCAGGGGAGAGGAACAGGATGTGGAGGGGAGCAGAAATAGACAAACCACCCTCTGGACTTCCGTATAAGCTCGCACCATTCCCATCCACCCCCAACACAGGTGAAGGACAGATAGGCACTGGACAGATGTTTGCTGAATGAATGAATGATGGGATGGATGGACAGACGGACAGGTGGATGGGTGTGGGGGCCCTCAGCCATCCTCCACAACCCAGGCTCTCGGGGCTTCCCCCAGAGCTCCCAGGGCTTCCTGTGCTGGCTCCCCACCCACACCCCTAGCTGGGCCCACACTCATACCACTGAGGCACTCAAGGATGAGGTAGAGTTTGCCACCAGTCTGGAAGGCATAGGCCAGTTCCACAATGAAGGGGTGCTTCACTGACTCTAGAATGTTCCGCTCAGCCCGTGTGTGTGCTGTGTCCTTGGCGTTGCGCACAATTTTGGCCTGGAAGTGCAGGAATCAGTTAGAAGCTGGGGTACCCAGAGATCCTCAGTCCCTCCAGCCATTACCCTCTGCCATCCTCTGTCCTCCATTGTATTTCTCCATAATTGGAGAAATAGCAGTCATCCTTTTCAGGAACCAGTTTATCCTCTACCATAGGGTTTTTCAACTTCAATACTGCAGACACCTTGGACCAGATATTCTGTGGCGGGAGGTCGCCTTGTGCATTGTGGGATGTTCAGCAGCATCCCTGGCCTCCACCCATGGGATGCCAGAGGTACTTCCCTCTCTAGTCCTGACAATCAAAAATTGTCCAGACATTGTTAACTGTTCCTTGGGAGGCAAAATTGCCCCCATTTGGGAATTAATGCAAAACAATATATATCACAACAGGCAATAAACTAGCAAATGCCAAAGACAACGACTGTCTTCTTTGTCGTGTTCACTGCTATCTTCCCAAAGCCTGGCACAGCATGTTGGGAATGGCAGCCACTCAGTATTTTTGGCTGAATGAATGACTCACCTTCCTTAAGACTTTCATGGCATAGATCTTGCCCAAGTTGGTGCCTTGCACCTTTCGCACCTGGAACACCTGTAGGGCAGGGGAGACAGGATCAACTTCCCTCTCCACATCCCATCTTCAAGAAGCCCCACCCTGAAGCTTTGGCATTTAGGACAAGAGACTGAGGCCCCACCAAGGGTGGGGCAGTCACGATTTCAAGTCCAAGTCAAGAGGATTTACCCTACCCTCCTCTGTGTTTCTAACTCTGAATCTCATTAGAGGCTGTGCTGATCTACAAGTCTAATTGGTTTTGAGAACCCTTTGCTGCCTCCAGGCTGGAGGAAGCACCAGTACCTTTCCATAGCCTCCCTTGCCCAACACACGCAACAGCTCAAAACAGTGGGGCCCAATGCGCTCAGGGCCGAGGTTCACGCTGGTCTCAGTCAGTTCCACCTCCTCATAGTGTCCCACAGGCCTGTGGACACAAGAAGTTAATGACGGCAACACTCCAGGGCTTCCCAGGTCCCCTTCCCCATTACATTCCCCCCTCCCCCAACACGACCCTCACTCACTCCAGGCCAGCAGCCCTCAATTCGGCAAGAGAACACACGTCCTGTGAGAAACCGAGGAGTAAGAGCCAAGGGAGGCGCCAGGATACCTTCCCCATCCCCGCAAGCTGGAATGCTTGGCCCAGGAGAGGAGGGGTTAGGGATGGGAGCTGGCAGGGGATAGGCAAGGGCTGGGAAGAAGAGGCCCAGGGCAGAAGAAAAGGGAGAACCAGGAGAAAGGGCTGGGGGCCTGGAAGAGAGGTCGGGGTGAGGGTGGGGTCAGAGCTTAACAGAGGCCAGGATCTGAAAAGCATCGGGGTCTGCAAGGGTCGGAGCCCACTCTGGGTGGGGGCTGCCGTGGCTCCGGCCTCGGCTGAGTGATAGCATCGGCGCCGGGATCCGGTCGCGCCCGGGAGGAGCACTCACCGTGGGGCTGAACTCCGGCTCGCCCTCGCCCTCGCTGCCTTCCTCCGTCTCCAAGTCCAGATCAAACACGGCCGCCATAGCGGCGCGGGCCCCGCGGGCCACTCGGCCCTTACCCGGCCGCGCTCTGACTGACAGTCCCAGCCTGACGTACACGTTATCACTCTGCGACGGCGGCCGCGCGCGCCTATGATGTAAGAACTTTGCTCCGCCTCCGGAAGGCCGCTTAGCCTAGCGGGGAGGAATGATGGCGTCACAAGGTCTGTCGGGAGTTGTAGTCCCGGAGTGCCGGGGCGCCCGGGCTCCAGCCTGCGGAACCCCCTTCGGCAAAACCCTCTGTCTTCCCAGCACCGCTACCTGGGCGCCTATTTTGGCTCTGGGAAGAGTTTCAGCATGTTTCTCCGTTTTCTTTCTTTCTTTCTCCAAAAAAAGAAACTCAAACTAGAGAGTTTGAGTTTGGATGCGGCAGAGTCGGGAGTGCGGGCAGGTGTAAATGTAAATGCAATCCCCAGCCCTGTCGGAGTGTCGCTGCCAGGCTGGCTGGGTGACCAGAGGCAGGTCGCGTTCCTCTCTGTTCGTTCCTGAAAAGGAGGCGGCTGCATCAGGGTCTCCCTAACGTGTCTCTCGCTCAAGGACCCTGCAGGTCAGAGCATTTGCTGGGTGAGCAGCTCACTGCCAGGCTCTGTTGCCAGGTGCCTGCCCTAAAGGGTTTGGGGCTCATTTATCCGTCCACAAATATGGGCTTTTGCTGGGGTTTGCTCGCTTGTCAATTTAAGCATATTTAGTAATTTAGCAGCCTGATACAGACCCTTAATAAAACTTTGTTGTAAGAATGAATGAACCCACCAAACCTGGTCTGTCATTTTTTTTTTTTTTCTTACAGACCCTGCCGCTCTGTTGCCCAGGCTGGAGTGCAGTGGCACAATCAGCTCACTGCAGCCTGGAACTCCTGGGCTTGAGGGATCCTCCTGCCTCTGCCTCCCGAGTAGCTGGGACTACAGGCACACACCACTACACCCAGTCTTGATCTATGACTTTAGATTAGGCATGGATTCTTGTTGGGCAGAACTATGTGGGGGTAAATTTGGGCCAGACCAGGCATTGGGTGTGAGTACTGATTGCTGGAGGATGTGTAGATGTGCATTCCAGTTACACAGGGGAGGCTGGATATAAACTCAGATGAACAGAACTTAGAGGTCTCCAGGCAAGTGGAGGGTTATCTGGTTGGATGTGGCCCTCTGGTTGTAATTCCACCAAAAGACCAAAGGAGATCCTCAGGTTGGGTCCTGGTGTAGGTGTAGGGCAGGCCCCTGCCAAAGCTCAACCCAGATGCCTGGCCTGTGGGGTGGTTTTCCCTTAGCTCCAGATGCTACAGGTATCCCCTACCCACCTCTCCCGCCCCCTCCCTTACCTCCCATCTAGTTGAGCCTGGAAGGAATTGTGCAGTCAAGAGAACCTGTCCCAGACTCCAGACACTTCACTAGTCCATAAGCCTTTATTTGGGGAGAAATGCTTGGGGAGCTGTCCATAGCTCCTGTGTGCTCAGAGGCAGGGTTCTTAAAGCAGCCTTCCCTGAATTAGGGGGTGTAGACTCTCCTCTGCCAATGCTAGTTAGTGTGCCAGAGACGAAAGGACCAAAGCTGGGTGGAAAAGGTGCATGGTGCATGGGAGAGAGGTATTCACACATCTCAGGGCCACTTATGAATGAAGGTAAGGAGATGAGGGTGGCCTAGAAGCTGAGTGGGCATATAAGACTTAATCAAAACAGAAACCTGGACCTTGCATCATGTCCCACGGCCATCCATCCACTGTGGTATGACCTTGGGGCAGTCACTTTTCCTGTCTGAGCCTGTTTCCTCTCATCTGTAGAACAGGGGCAACAGCGTCTGACTGGAGGTGTGAGGGGAGATGATTACTGCTGACCGAAGGTCACCTGCTTCTACTGCTCAGGCCAAATGAGGCAGATGGGACACTGCTGAAAGTTTTCAGCAGGCTCTAGAACTATCCTGGAATTTAGGTAAAAGAAAGGGGCTTTAGACTCAGGTTTTCCTGGGATTTGTCCAAGGCCAGGGGCCCAACCAGGTTCTCTCCTCTGCTAGGTGGCAGGAAGAGAAACAGACCTGGAGAGTGGACAGAGTGGGCTGGGTTTGGGCCCACTTCCACTTGGGGAGGTGGTGGTGGAAGTGTGTATACAGCTGCTGTTATTTCTCCAAGGCTAGAGTCCTGGGGAAGCTGTGGGCTGGACTGGGACCTTTGGGAGGGCTAGAGGCCCCAGCAGTCCCCAGATACTTGCTTTTGTGGCCTTTGAGTCCAGGAGGCCTTGGTGCCTAAATGGCCCTGCCACTCTGGAACAGATCTGAGGCATCAGAGTGGGCCAGACTGGGGCCGGGGCAGGGCAATGGGGAGAGAGGCAGGGAGAGCACCAGGAAGCAGAGGGCACCACAGCCCTCCCCCAGCACCTCACCCCTGCCTCCTGGCCCCAGCGCTATTTGAAGTGAGATAGGAAGTGGGCAACAGGGTAGTTGGGCCCATCGATGCCCAGGCCCTGGCAGAGGCCCAGCAGGCGGAGGCGGGCCTCGGCGGGGCTGGGCCCAGCACAAGCCACGCTGCAGTAGGGCTCCTCATACTCGCCAGGCACCAGGGCCTCCTCCAGCAGGTTGAGGCGCAGCAGGCCCCGGTCGTGCAGGGCCTGAAGGGTCTCGCGGCTGGCAGTGGAACTCAGGGCCTGCAGGTGCTGGGATGCCAGGCACATGACACCTACCAGGTAGCCACGGGCACGTGGGTGTGTGGGCAGGGCGGGCCGCAGGCCACAGGCCACCATAGCAGCAGCTAGCAGCAGGTCCACACCATAGAGCTCCAAGATCCAGTCACGCAGATAGAAACCGCCCATGCGGGGGTTGATCTCGATGAGCCGAGGCCCAGCCCCAGTCAGCTTGAGCTCCACATTGAAGACCCCATCAAGCAGCCCACAGCCCAGGCAACAGCGGAAGGCTGCCTGAACCATCTGTGCCTCCTGCTCCGGTGCCAGCCCGGTGGGCATGCAGGCGGCCGTCTCAGTGAAGCCAGGCAGCCTTGTGGGGCCGTTGTCAGAGACAAAGGCAGCCAGCAGCCGCCCGCCAAACAACACCAGGTCCACATCGTGCTCGGTGCCCTCCACAAACTCCATCAGCAGCATGGCATTGCCCCAGCCCAGCCCAATGCCCGGGTGATCGGCCTCACCCTGCAAGTCTCGGGCGATCCTGGAAAAATGTTCGTGGCACTGTGGCGCATCCTCCACCAGCCGCACTCCCACTGCACCTGCCCCGAACTCCAGCTTCATGACGCCTGGCAGGGGAACCTGGTGGACAGCCCTCGCCACATCAGCCTCACTCTCCAGCGGACAGCAGGGCACGGCATGAAGGGAGGGTGCAGGCCAGGGTGGGCCATGGCAATGCAACAGGTGCAGCTGGGTGCAGCTCTTCTGCTTGGCCAGGCGCATGGCAGCCGGGGGGTTGCAGGGCAGACCCAGCTCCTGGCAGAGCAGGGCTGTGAGCACCAGGCAGTCATCCCAGTAGGAGAAACAGCCATCCAGCTGCAGGCCGCGCGCCCGCACCAGCTCTGCCAACAGCCGTGCGTTCTCCTCATCCCTCTGGTGCTCCGTCAAGTCAAAGTGGATGAAGGTCTGCACCAGCTGGGATGCGAAGTGGTTGGGGTCTGACTCCACCAGGTGCAGCTGCGGAAACCACAAGAGGGCAGCACACCCCGGTCAGCTGGTGCTGAGCGTTGGAGAGATAGGATGAGGTGTAGGACATCCTCTCCGCCCTCAAGGGACACGGGTTCACAAACATTAGGTACTCAACAAATATTTGCTGATGATCAATTGAATAAATGGAAGGCGCAGAGGTGGGACACCTAACCCGGCCTGCGGGGAGGGATGGCACCCTGGAGGAGGCAATACTTAAGCGGAGAGCTGAAGAAGAGTCAGCTGAGGAAAGAGGAGGTCAGTAAGGGCAGCCAGCTGCAGGAAGAAGGGGCCGGGTCTGGGTGGGTGGGGATGGAGGGCAGAGGGGCAGGTGAGAGAGGGCTCAGCGGTCTCCTTTTCAGAGGCAGCATCACTGGCCAGGGCTTGTAGAGAAACCACCAGGGTTGGGGCTTGGGACAGGTGGTTTGGCTGTCATGCACAGCAGGGGTTCTGACACCGGAAGGTGCCCTCAAAGCTTACTGCCCAGTGGGGGGAACACAGACAAAAAGCAGCTGGCACCCAGGGCAGGGACAGCCACTGAAGAGGGTTGGGAGGGTGGCTGTCTGCACTCTAACGCTTGGCATCAGGAGTGGAGTGACATCCTAGCTAGAGAACATGCTGTGCAAGGCAGGAAGCAGAGAGCTGGGGGGTCGGTTGCAGGGTGGTGTTCCCCAGGGGATGCTGCGCTGTGGGAGAGGGGAGCGGAGGCTGCTACTGTAGATTAGAGCCAGCCTGAGAAGACCTCAGTTTTCTTATCTGCTCAGTGGGGATAAGAATATCTACCTGCCAGGCCCGCTCCAGATTCTGTAATGTGAGGCCACTGCTGTGAACTTGGTTCGGGATCTATAAGCTGCTCCCCAGCACCCTCCGCAGGCCCTAGGTGCCGACTCGCAGGAGGAATTCAACCTCAAAGTGCTCGTCCTTTCCCCAGGACGGAGCCAGGCTCCTTAGCCTGGCATTCAAGGCCCCAGCTCTGTCGCTAACCTTGTCCCTCGGCCCCCCAGCACATCTGCCCCGGGCTCCTCGTTCCCATTTTCCGTGGGACAAAACTTGAACACCCCAGGGCGTCTGGCCAGTTCCTGCGCACGGGCTTTGGCGCACCCCGCCAGGACAGCCCCGCGAAAGCCCCGCCCCCAGCGCTCCCGGCCCCGCCCCAGGGCCCCGCCTCCACCATTCAGGCTGGGACTTGGGGCCCGGCCCCGCCCCGAGCCCCGCCCACCTTGAGCCCGTAGTCGCGCGCCGCCTCCCACACGAACTTCTTGCTGACGCCGCCCGCGCCGACCACCAGCAGCTGCTTGCCCTCCATGAGGCAGCGGGCGGAGCGCCGGAGCATGGTCTCCACGAGCGGCGCGGCCGCCGCGGCGTCGGCCGCCGGCCCCGGCGCGGCCCACAGCCCCTCGAGCGCGCTGCACGCCTCCAGGCACAGGCCGCCGTTCAGCTCCAGGGCCACGGGGGTCAGCGCGCGGCCGGCCACTGTCAGCGCGAAGTCCACGCCTGGGCCGGGCGGGGGACACGGGCTCAGCGCGGGTGGCCCTCGGCCCTCGCCCCGGCGCCCAGCCCGGGCCGCATGCACTCACCAAGGAAGTCAGTGTGGGCCCAGCGCCCACCTCGCTGCTCGGCACTCAGGCCGGCCTCCAGGGCCAGCACGGCGGCCAGAGCAGCCTCGGCCGCCGCCTTGATGCGCTGCCGCACGATCGCCACCTGCGTCGCCTCGCCCAGGCCGCACTGGGCCAGCGCCACCTCCAGGGTCCACGGCAGGGAGTTCTGATGCCTCAGAGGCCTATCCCCGCGGCCCACGCCGCACACCACCTGGACAGGGTGCAGCTCAAGCGGCTGGCCCAGGAGGAGCCACCCGCCACATGCATACCTCCCCCTGTGCCAAGATCCAGGCCAGACCTCTCACTGAACATTCAAGAAGCCCCATCCTTCAATGTGTCTTTGTTTGTTTGTTTGTTTGAGACAGAGTCTCACTCTGTTGCCCAGGCTAGAGTGCTATGGTGTCAGCCTAGCTCACAGCAACCTCAAACTCCTGAGCTCAAGCGATCCTACTGCCTCAGCCTCCTCCTGAGTTGCTAGGACTACAGGCATGCGCCACCATGCCCGGCTAATTTTTTCTATGTATATTTTAGTTGTCTAGCTAATTTCTTTCTATTTTTAGTAGAGACAGGGGTCTCGATCTTGCTCAGGCTGGTCTCGAACTCCTGACCTCGAGTGATGCTCTCCCCTCAGCCTCCCAGAGTGCTAGGATTACAGGCGTGAGCCACGGTGCCCAGCCCTTCAATGTGTCTTAAACCATTCTCTGCCACTGCCTATGTGGTCCCCAGACCCTCCAGGGGTTCTACCCAGGCTTCCAGGGGCAGCTGGGGTCCCTGCTCCTAAAGGCTCCAAGCCTGCTTGCTTGTAGCTCCTGCAGCCCTGAAGCCTGTGCCACCCTGGTGTCCCCTAGCCCTGGCACCTCCCCTGGATGCCGCTCCCCTACTCCACTGGAGCTCCCCCCACCCCGGGAAGAGTGGAATCCCTCCTTCACAGCTGGTCTCAGAGCTGGGTACTCGGAGGGTCCCTAAGCCTTCTTGAGCTCCCCAGCTTACAGGCCCCTCTAAAGTGCTCCAGGCACTGGAGATTTATCAGGAACCCTGGGGCAGCCTTTTCCATGGGCAAGAGGTCCCTGGGAAGAGGATTCAGCCCCCAGCCCTGGTACCCAGCATGGGGCTGAGCACAGGGGCAGAGGCTCCTGATGAGGGAGGGGTTCTGGAAGGGTTGGAGGAGAGGGAAAACGTATCAGACCCAGGAGTTCCCCTAGAGGCAACCAAGATCCCCCAAAAGATTTTGTCCTCCTGCCCACAGACTGCCCAGGGGCCCTTGTCAGATCAGTGTGATGGGGTGTGGTAGGCAGGTCATGACCTGGACCTGGGCCACGCTTACCTTGCTTAGCAGGGGCCTGTCGCCCTGTGTCCGACACACCACAGCACAGATACGCACAGTCAGCTCAGGGCCAGGGGAGGGGCTGCCTGGGGATGAAGGGAAGGTCTAAGCCCAGCACGGAGAAACCAGGAGCCCGTGCCGAGCTCCCTCCCCTGCCTCTCACCTGGGAAGGGCAGCTGGGGAGGTGGGCACACAGCCTCCACCAGGACACTCTCCTCCTCCTCCAGCTTCTCCAGCAGCGCCAGCACTGTGTCCACCACTGCGGCCAGCTCCGCCCGTTGGTGCAGACGCAATGCCTGCCGCCCCCGCCAACGCCAGCCACTGAGCTTCACAGCCACCTGCAGCAGGGAAGGGAGAGGGGCCTCCTCGACACTACCCCATGTACATGCAGGGCAGGATACTGACACCACGAGAGCCAATGAGTAAACTGAGGTAAGGCAGCAGGGGGTTGCCCTAGAAATTTGGCGGCAGCAGGGCTAAAAGGTAGGTGCAGCTTCCCAGCAGGACTTGATAACCACGCCCAGGTCCCATCCTGCTGGCACAGACGTGGGCGGGAGCCTGTTACCTGCAGGACATCACCCAGGGCCTCGGAGTGCAGAAAGGCCCCTACTTCCTCTTTCACCAGTGTTTCCTGGCCCTCTTTGCCACTCAGCTCCACCAGCCGTAGGCCTGGGCTGGCATCCCCTCCCCGAAGCAGCCCCGGCGGCTTGTAGGTGAGAGCCAGGGTAGCTGGCACGGCCACACCGCCCTGCTGGGCCAGCAACCGCCTCGTCAGCAGCCGGTCCTCCAGCAGCCGGGCCAGCTCGGCCGAAGCTCCTGTGGGGCAGGTCAGGTCGCGGGCAAGCTCTGCTGCCTCCCGGCCCCAGCCAGGCCCCTGCCCGACGCCCGCCAGAAAGTAGGTGGCACGGCGTGGGGGGACAAAGTCATCCAGGAATGTCATGCCCCCTGGGTGGAAGCTCACAGCCTTGGAGACCAGCAGGGCTGCCTCACCCGGCTGCCCGGGTGCTGGCACCTTCATCAGCCAAGCAGGGGACAGGCAAAGGAGCATGTTTCCTGTGGGTAGAGGGAGGCAGGTGGCTAGTCAGGGAAGGCTTAATGTCCCCATGCCCTCCACCTCCAGCCCGGGCCCCTGTGTAGCAGGAGGCAGCTGCTCCCAGAACCCACCCCCACTCAGAGTACGGCAGCTGGTCTGGTGGAATGCGGGCAGTTGCCAGGGTTGGCGGGTATTTTGGGATGTTGCTGGGCTAGGGCAGTGCTGCCCTTTCTGTAGGAGGGGGTGGGGAAAGTTGGGCACACACTCACCCGGGCTCTGGATCCCACCCTCCAGCAGCACTGACAGAAAGGTGCTCGGGGATCCCAGAATGCACAACGTCACCTCTGCCCCAGGACAGCCTCAGGGAAAGAGAACATTGCCGAACTTACCAGGGGCTCCCGTTGCTGTCTTTCTGCCCACCTGCCCCCACCTCCATATCCCTGCCCTCACCTTTGGGCCTCCAGGTGCTTCCTAGGGATCAGAGGAGAAGAGTACAGGGGACAGGGAGGGAGCTGGATGGGGAAGGGGAGCTGCCACCTGTCCTGTCCTGTGAGGCTGGCTCCCTTCTCTCTGGAGCTGTCCAGAAGGCACTGCAGGCTGGGTGACCAGGGACCTGGGTTCTAGCCTGAGCTCTGTCTGTGAAACCTTGGAGAAGTCACCTTTTCTCTAAGCCTCAGTTCCCCAGTCTGTACAGTGGGACCAAGTCTGTGATTCTCATGTATACTAACTCATCTAGCTGTGGCCACCTGATTTATAAAACAGATGAAGCAGGGAAAAGTCTTGGGGTCCCAACTGTGAGCTGCCTCCATGGCAGCTCCCCAGACACTTCTTTAGAAGCTTTGGTGCCATGGAACACAGTTTGCAAATCCCAGGGCTGGATCTTCGTGGGGAGTGAGTGGGGGTGGGGTGGAGAGCCCCAATCCCTGACCCCACTGGTGCCAGATGGCCTTGGAAGGAATGTCTGCCTGCCTCAGACCAAACCAGAGGCTGGGGGAAGGACTGCCCCTGACCAGGATGGGGAAGCAGACTAGGCTGAGGGCCCCTCCCTGCCCCCAGGCGTGCCCCCCTCCGTGGAGCCCTCGGGCACCTGTGCGGGGCACCTGGCTGCGGTCCTGGGTCTCCGGAAGGCCAGCTTGCTGCAGACAGCTCTGCAGGAGGCTGTAGTAGTAGACAGTCCAGGCCCGGGCCTCGGCCCCTTCAGGGGAGCCCTTGCAGTCCAGGCCCACATCCTGGTGCCAGGAGCCAGGGAGGCAGCCTGTGGGCGGCAGGCCAGAGCCCCCTCCCCGTGGGCCCTCGTCTTCCTCCAGGTCCTTGGAGCCCAGGGGGAAGTCCCACTCGGGACTCAGTGGATCCAGGGAGAGCTGAGGGGGCAGAAGTGGTGGGTCTTGGGCAGAGTGGGCAAGGGGCACATGAAGTCACCCAAGGATGTAGGGCCCCCACTCTCCCAACCTGGATTATGTTCAGGGCACATACTGTCCAAGGGACCAGGAGAGGAAGGAGTTGGGGGGGAAGGCTTGTCACTGGGAGCATGTAGGTGGGTGTGCTTTGCAGACTGTTTTGTGTCATGCCCCCAAGGGGGGCAGGAGGCAATGTCCTGCTGGCTGGATTACTGACCCCCCATCCCACGCTGGGGTCCACCTTAGCTTGGTTCACAGGGGCAGAGTTTGTTTTGTCTGTTTGTGCATCAAGGCAACCCCAGCACCTAAAACAGTGCCTGGCACACAGTCACTGCTCAGTGAATGTTTCTTGACCGAAGAATAGATGAACGAATGAACCCAGCAATCACTCTTGGGTTGCTCATTTCTCTCTGGGCCTCAGTGACCCAACTGCCAGCATGGAGTTTGCTGATATCTACGCATGGAGGTGATTCTGTCTCACTGTCATCCCCACATCGGCCTCGGAGACCTGCTGTGCACCCAGCCCTGTGCTAGGCATTAGCAGGGAAAAGCTGGTGCCCTTTTTTCAGAAGTTTTGAGTCACGGAAATGCTTTCTTTGGATAAAAATGTAATACTCCTCCCCGTTTCTAAGGCCGGCCGATTCCCATGGGGGCTGCTGGAGGCTCGTTGTGAATGGATTCTGACTCTCTGTAGTCCCCTGGTCTGGACAAGCCTGGCAGCTAGACCCATCCTCCAGGGGACAGGCTCGGCCACCGTGAGCAAGTTGTGAGGTCTCTTTGGGCCTTGCAGTTGCCTGGTGCCTGCCCTGTCCCATCCCCGGGGTGTGATGAGGCTTGGACTAAGAGAATCACTGGGTGGTTGGGAGACAGTGTGCTGCATCCGGGACAGCAGAGGACTGAGCCTCAGACCTGGGCTTGAGTCCCAGCCGCCAGGGCCATGCTCTGAGCCTTGGTGTCCTCCAGAAGGTGGGCTTCCGGAGGGCCCAGGCTGCAGGCTCCCTGCTATGTCCCCAAACCTGGAATGGTGCTGGCTACACAGCAGGTGCTCAGTAAATGTTGTGGAATGGATAAATGTCCAAGGGGCCTAACAGTGCCCACCTCCCAGGGCTGATGGCGGAGGAGAGGTGGCGTGCCTGGCACACAGCAGCTATTTCTCCTATGACACAGGGTGAGGGCGGGGGCAGGAGCGGGCTGTGAGTCTGAGCTGTCCGCACAGGGCAGCCCCTGGGTTAGGCCTCTGAGTGCCAGTTGCTGCCCTCTGGGCCCTCCCTCTGTCCAGGAACATGGGCCTTTTGGGGGAGGGACCACAGGAGACTCACCATCTCAAGGGTGCAGGGGCTGAGAGACTGATGGCAGAGACAGAGGGACAGAGAGACAAAGGAGGGTGTCAGGGCAGCCAGGTCTCTACCCCACCTGCCTGCCCCTAAGACTTTGGGAGCAGAGAGGTGGCCATCTCCGTGCCTCTGTCCTGTCCCTGCCAGGAGGTGCCAAGGCTGCCCCACCCCCACCCCAAGGAAGAAGAGGGATTTCTGACGCCCAGACCCCGTGGGTCCTGCCCCCTGAGCTCAGGGGGCGCCCTGGGCGCCCGGCTGCACTGAGGGTCCTGGCTTAGCCCCTCCAGCGGGGGACTCCCCGGGTCCCGTCGGGGGCGGCGTAGTGTCAAGGGTCGCGCTGCGGGGCACAGGCGCTCTGGGTCCCTGTCCCCGCGGCCCGGGCAGTCCCCTCCCTGGCTCTCCCCGGGACGGGGAACGGAGCCGGGGGTACCTGGCGGGCGGTGGCGGCTCGGCCGGACTCGGCGGCGGACACGGAGCGGGCGGGACTCGGCGGCGGCGGCGGCACAGCCGGGCTCAGGCGGCGCCACTTTATATAGACGCGCAGGGGCAGGCTCGCGGCCGGGCGGGGCGGCGGGGCGAGGACGGCGGGGACCGCCCCGCCCCGCGCGCCGGGGCGACCCAGACCTGGGCGTGGGGGTGGGGCTGGGGGTGGGACTCGGCCGGCCAGAGGCGACGCTGGGCGGCGGGGAGAGCCAGTCCCAGGGACCGACAGGGCATCTTCAGAGACACAGACTAAGTCTCAACAGAGGGTCAGGTACAAGTGGACAGGGACTGTCAGAGAGGGTCACAGACATAGGGCTGCGGTAAAGAAAAAAGAGACATAATGGAGAAGAGTTGCGGATGGGAAGGGCAGGGGCGAGGGGAGGGGAGGGGAGCGCTGGAGCGGGCAGAGGCTGGTACGGGCCGCCCCTAGGCCGGGCGGCGGCAGAACCGGCTGGGGCACACAGCCCCGAGCCCCGCCCTTGGATGGAGTCCTGAGCTCCCTCCACCGCCCCCCACGCCCAGGCCTGCCGCTGTGTCCCAGCCAGGGGCGCTCTGCCCTATTGCACACTCTCCCAGAAAGGCACTCCTGGGCCAGGGTCTCCGGACATCTGCGGAGTCGCCTCCTCACCTCTCCTGTCCTGTGGGCCTGCACAAGGAGAGGGGGTGTCTGTAAGATCCACCTGCCATCCACACCCAGGCCAGCTGCACAGCCTCCCCAGGACACCCATATACCCAGGTGAAGCCACCCAAACACCCACAGAAGCGCACCCCAAGGGACCTGGGTCACAGCTACAGATTCAGCCCCGCAGACTCACACCCTCTCCGGGAGTGTACCGCACCTGCAGGGGCCCATCCTAGCTCTGGCTGGTGGGACCCGGCCCCTCCCCTTTCTGATCTGAAGCTCACTGTCCTCTTGCCTCAAATGGGGTTGGCTCCCTTCTCACAGGCAGGGCTAGCCCAGGGTGTGCACCTGGCACAGGCAGGCTATTGTCACCATTCCTCCACCTCACACCCCCACACTCACACCCCCTCCCTGCTTGTCTCCCTGTCCTGGCTGTCCTTGAGAGCCCCCTGGCCTGGGGGAGGGTACTGAGAGGCCGATGGCACTTGCGGGGACAGAGGTGGCAGCTTTTGGACCCTTTCTGCTACTACAGACAGAGCAGCCTATGGGGACACACCCCTGTCTACCACTGGAGGGGTTCAGAGAGGGGAAGTGACCTATCCAGGGTCCCCCAAGCCAGCCCACATTCCTCACAAGCAGCCCTCCCTGCTGGGGCTCCCACAGTGAAGCGCAGATACCCCAGGAGGTCCATTCCCTTGGCACATGGGTGGCCTGAGCACCCATGCGATCCCACTGTGGGGGCAGGGTAGGCATGGCTGTCATCCAAAGAGCATGAACTTTGACGTTTGATAAACTACGCAGCCTCTGGGGACTCAGTGTTCTCATCTTCAGATGGGGACTACAGTGAGTGCATACTTAGTCCAGGCTTGGCTGGGCAGGGGCGCCTGCTGGTAGAGCTAGTTGTATCAACAAGTATTTCTTGTTTTTTCTTCTTGCTATGTTGCCCAGGCTGGTCTTGAACTCCTGGCCTCAAGCAATCCTCCCATCTCAGACTCGTGCATCACTGGGACTCTAGGCGTGAGTGAAGAGCGCAAGTGTTTCTTGCCTTGTCCCGGGTGCTATGCAGGAGGCTGTATGTGCAGTGTCACTTAAACACTCAACACTAGGAGGTAGCAGTCACGATTGTTTGCCTTTTACACATGAGGAAAGTGAGGCTCAGAGATGTGGTGTGACTTGCCCAAGGTCACACAGGTGGTGAGAGTCAGAGCTGGGGTCTTCCTTATGCCAGGATGTGCGCATACCTACGCAGAGAGCAATGCGGTTCTGTGCCTGCTCCCAGGCTACCCTGGCTGGGCACCAGCTGCACTGGCTTTTGCCTTGTGGACAAAGGGAGGAAAATGAGGGTTTAGAAACTGCAGCCCAGTACCGGGGCCCTTGGACTTGGGGCAGGCAGGTGGTGGGGTGGTCCTACTCTGTCCTTGCCAGGAAAACATAGCCATCACCCGAGGCTGAGCTGAGCCAGGTAGGGGTGGAGTGAGGAGAAGCCATGCTTCCGCTGCTACCCAGCTGGATTGAGGGCTAATCCTCATAATGGTATGACTGGTAGAACGCTCTTGAGGCTGGGGTGGGAGCTATCATCCCACTATCTGTAGGAGAAAACCGAGGCTCAGAAAGGGCAAGGGGGCCTTTCCCATGCAGGGACTTTGCAGGGATTCCAAGTTTGGCCTCTGAGAGCCCAGAACAGTGCGGGCATGGCGGGTGGCAGTGAAGGATGGAGACTGTGGGTCCTCCCTGATCCAAGGTGGGGCTCCACATGCTCTGCCACTCCTTTGTGTGCCACCCACTCGTGTCCACTCTGCATCCCCCACTCTGATGCAGACTGACAGATGTTTCTGGGTGCCATCCCAGCTTCAGTGCCCACACACTGAGTGCTCTCGGATGTGTTACATCCCTTTCTGATCCCCTTTCCAGGCAGGTTTGTAGGGAGCTTCTGGGTTCACTGAGTATGGTTGTGCAGGTTGATCACTGCACAAAGGCACCTGGGTGAGAGGTCACCCCCCGACTCTGCCACACCGTGCACTGTGGCAGGACTGCATGTTGCCTGAAGAGCAGTATCTTTCCCCAACTGGTGCAAAGTGCTGTGGAGCTGGCGCGGCCCTGCGGAGGAGGACCTCTGAGAATGTGTGCTCGAAAGTCTTCATGTGAGGAGGGAGCTTGTCCTCTTCTGGCCTGACCTGTCAGTTCAGGCTCCTGTGTAGATGGTTGATAATGGAACCTGCAGAAAACCACCCAGAAAATACTTCCCTGAGTAGGAAAAAGGCAGTGACTCAGCCCCAGCTGGGGGGGGCCTGCCGGAGACCACCTGCTCCCAGACTCTGTCTCTGTGGTGAGCCACTGCCATTGTCCCCTCACCTTGCCCCAGCCTCATGACAGAGTTTTGCCCAGGGCTGAGCTGCTGCATTCTTGCGCTCCTATTCTCCCAGCAGAATAGCTGAACTGTGGAGGGCAGGGAGCTTCCAAGTGGACCCCAGGGGCAAGTCCCCTGGCCACCCTACCTGCTACAGTGCCCGAGATTCCACCATCAGACTCCTCTCTAAGGCCAAGGCATTGTCCAGAAGGCCCAGAGCTCTGCATTCTCACAGCGGCCCTGCCTCTGCTGCGGTCTCGGGCCGGGTATTGAGCCTCACTGACCCTCGTCTCTCTAATAGGGCTATCAGGGCCACCTGCAGAGAGGGGGTGGGGGTCTGTGAAAGGCTTTCATAAACTACAGGTAAGGGGATGATTATTAAGCTACAGGTACCCCATGGTGGGGGAGGAGGGAGGGAAGGAAGGCTCTGGAAGCTCTCCAACTCACAGGAGCCCAGCTGCCGGCCCACACTCAAAGGGGCTGGCACAGCAATGGCGGTGGGGTGGGTGGGAGCAGGAGAGAGCACGCGCAGGAGGGCAGGCCCAGGTGGGTTCCCAGGGGGAAGCTGGTTCATGGGCTGCCAGTGGTGGGGGCAGGGGTGAACCTTGGTCTGCCACGGACAGTGAGCTATGCCAAGTTCCCTCCCCTCCTGAGCCTCAGTTTCCCCCCAGGACAATCTAGATACAAATGGATCCCATGATTCCCTCCTCCAGGTGGTCAGCTTCTTGGGATTGGGACAGGTCTGTCCTGGACCCAGGGCCTGACCAGGCGCATAGTAGGTGCCACATGAACATATGTAGAGTGAGTACATTTCTGCAGTCTGTACCCCTGTCACTAGAACATTCCAAATCCAGACTCTGACATGGCCATGGCAATACTCCAGCACAGCCGCTGGGCCGTGCAGACTGAACACTCCCGATGGTCCACTGCTGACCGGCGGCCTCCGCCGCCTGCTCTCGGTGCTCCCCGCCATGTCCCTCGCCCTCATCATACTGCGGAGCTGCCGAGGGGGGAAGGGAGAGGGCGCCTGGGAACAGGCACTCTGGGGACACAGCCTGCATCGGAACCAGCCCTGTTGTCCTGGCGATGGCTCACGTTCCAGGCACCCCAGGCACCCACGGGGGCAATTAGTGAGCGTGGGAGGAGGTTTCCATGGTGGCGATCCCAAGGGGGTGCCTCCAGGGCTTGGGGGAGCAAGGGCCAGCAGGACCTTTCTCCTTTGTCCTGGGCACACTAGGCCTTTGTCCTTGCCTGGCTCTCTTTGACAGATGTGATCAGGACCATGGTGGGGGCGGACTTGGGTCAGAGTCCCCCACCCTGGGGAGTCCTGAACCTGCCTGGGGGGAAAGGAGGGAGGGGCGGCATCCGCTGGGGAGCCCTCCTCCCGCAGGTGCGAGAGCCTCTCCTGTCCCCAAGAGGCTGGGCGAGGCAGCACTTGGCTCCTGTGGCTGGTAAACACCTTCCCCAGCAGCCAGTGGGCAGCCTGGGTGTGTCCCCAGGGCGGAACCAGGGCTGGGCCAGCAGAGGGCAGGGCTGGGAGGGGGTGGGTGAGGGGAACGGCCTCATGTCCAGGGTTGGGGTGGAGGGCATTAGATCCAATTCAATCCAGGCATCTGCTCAGTCAGACTTTATTCCAGGAGCTCTTTGGGGTCCCTCAGCCCAGCCAGCTGCCTCTCCGTCCCACTCCCTCAGTGCTGGCTTAGATGCTTGTGAGGGTCTGGGCACCAGGACAGCTTCATGGGCAGGTAGCTGGCTTGGGTCCCCACAAGTCCCACTCCGTGATCTTCCTTCATCTTTGTGCCTGACACAGTCTGTAACACGGGGGCTCCTCCTCCACGGCCCGGCCTTGCTGGGAAGGGGGCTGAGTCCCGAGACCCCAGCCGTAAAGTGCAGTGGCTGTTTGCAGGGCTGGCGCCAGCCATTCAGGAGATCAGGACGCTGAATCCATGGGACCCTCAGAAGCGGGTGTCCAGGAAGGAGGCAGAGCCTCGATGGGACCTGGAGGGACCTTCAATGGGGGGCCCCCGGGCCCGAGTCAGGAGCCCATGGAAAGTCTTGCCGCGGGTCTGGGGCTTGCGCCGTGGTGGTCTGGGCTCCTCCGGGGGCTGCACCACAATTCGGGGCACCTCAGGCTTGGTGCCTCCTCGTGCCCCTGCCAGCTGCTGGGCCTCAAAGATGGCTTGGGCCCCAGGAAGGCGGGCCTGTGGCCGAGGGGGGGGCCCAGGCGCTGACTCAGGCAGCTGGGCCAGCTGGACCCTGATCTCCCGCTGCAGGTCCCGCTCAGACAGGGCCACACTGTGCACCTGTGGGGAGCAGCTGGTGCTGAGTTTGTCCGGACTTGGGGAGGGCGGGGGGTGGGGACAGGAAACCATGATGTCCCCATGGGGCGGGCAGTACACAGCCCCAGGAAGTGGCTGAGGGCTGAGGGGCTGACAGACAGCCTTGCTGGGGGAGCCACAGAAAGCCACTTGAGGCCTGGGGTTTTCGTGTTTTCTGCAGCTCAGAAGACAGGAACTGAGCCCCGGTTCTCACTTTGGCTTCCCGCTCTGGGACTCTGTCTCCCCCGCTGTGCAGCAGGGACTGGGCCATTGCAGAGGGCAGGCAGGGGGCACCCACCTGGGACATGAAGACCTCCTCCTGCAGCTGGGTGGGGGGGATGGCTCGAAGGGCGCCAAGCGTCTCCAGGAGCCCTGGGCAGGCCCCGCGCTGCTCTGCGGTGCCCAGCGCCAGGCGCACCAGCGTCAGCCCCACACGGAACAGCACCTTGGCACCTGCAGGCCGGGGCTCACTCACGGGAGGCCAGCCCTGCCCTGCCCCTCCTAGATTCTATACCTGAACCTGCCCCCAGCCATAGTCCTGCCCCCTCCCCCAACCCAAGCCAGGAGCAATGGGGGAGGACAGGCTTGGACTTTGTGGGGCACAGGCCCTCACTGCCCACATCAGTCTCAGGGCTCCTGACAACCTCACACCCAGCCTTCCGGCCTCAGCTTCCTTGTCTCCACGAGGAAAGATCAGGTGGGTGCTCTCTAAGGCCTTTCAGCTTGGATCAGTGACACCCTGATTCTAGAAAGATTCTGGGCAGAGTTTCTCACCCCGGAGCCAGGAGCACATGCCTGTGCGTGTGCACACTCCCCACAGTGTGACCTTGAGCCTCAAAATCCCTTCCTGGCAACCTCTGATCTGCTGAGAGGAGCAGGCAGGGGACCAGTGAGGCCTACTGACAACTGTGACTTGTGAAGGGACGATCTGATGTCCTTGTAGATATTCAAGGGAGCCCGCACAGAGCTCGTCCTCAGGTGGAGCTGATCAGGCCCTGTCCAGCTCAAGGTCCAAGGCTGGAGGGGAGGTGACCCATGGATGGCCACTTAGACACCTATGGCCAGAGCTCTAAGCCAGCTACTGGCCCTCCCCTGTGTGTGTGTGTGCGTGTGTGTGTGTGTGTTGGGGGATGGGGTTCAGGGGGGTTGGCCTGAATCTGGCAGGCATACAGTAGGTGTTCAGTGAATGTACTAATTTATTTCTACCATTTTTTCAGGTGCAACCTCTGGGCATCACACAGAAAACAAAGTGCAGGTGGGTTGCTGGTGGGAGGCACTGAGGTGGGGCCTCGGGGACCAGCTCGGGGCCTGCCTGACTCCCCTCCTGCTCTTGGCCTGGCCCAGAGCCCCCCCTCTGGCACGGCCTCCCCAGACCCTC
Source organism: Eulemur rufifrons (assembly GCF_041146395.1). NCBI lineage: Eukaryota > Metazoa > Chordata > Mammalia > Primates > Lemuridae > Eulemur > Eulemur rufifrons. The sequence goes on from NC_090988.1 coordinate 101,211,587, forward strand.
CCTCCTGTGTCCCTCCACTGTAGCCTGCCCCTGGGGACAGCAGCATTCCCAGCTCCAGGCCTCCTGAGCACCCCGCAAGTGTGCCTCCTGCACGGAGCAGCCAGGCAGCTTTAAAACAGCAGTCCCCTCCTGCTGCTCCCCTCACACCCTCTGTCACATCCCTTGTTTTATTTTCCTCATGACACTTATGACAATCTATAAATATCTTGTTAATTTGGTTACTGTCGCCTCCCATCCCCACCCGCGCTAGAAGGAAGGTCTTGCTGGCTCAGGTGCTCCCTGTCGCCAGGGCTTGGCCTCCTACCAGGGCCCCAACCTGGCCCAGTCCCAGAGCTCAGGCCTCCCTGCTGTGACGACAAAGCCTCCCTGGCCCCGCCCTGCCCCAGGCAGTGCCAGTCCTCCCTCTGGTGCTCCGCATCACAGGCCGGGCCGATGCCTTCAGCAAGCCTGGCCCTGAGACGGGAGGCCCCCAAAGAGCCAGGAGTGACAGCGGCAGCGCAGAGCGAAGCCTCCCCATGTGCGCGCCAAGGCCCCGCCTCGCTCACCCTCGCTGAGGAAGGCGTCCCAGACGCGAAGTACCGTGGGGAAGGGCAGGGAGCGGGCGAAGAGGCACAGGAACCACTCGGGCAGGTAGAGCAGGGGTCCGACGCCCACCTGCTGCAGGTGCTTGTGCACACGCGGGAGCAGCCGCCGCAGCAGGGCCATGAACACCTCGGCGTCCAGCCGCACAGCCTCCTGTGGCCTTGTCCATGAGCTTGGAGGCCAGTGCCGCCCGGCACCTCCACCCCCACCCCAGGCTTCTGCCCCTTCAGTCCCCAGCCCCCACTCACATGCCAGGCCCCTTCCCCTCTTTCCTCCAGCCCCCATCCCAGCCTCTCACCATGTGGGGCCCGTAGTAGCCGGGGAGGTAGACCTCACAGATCTGCACCAGGCACCAGAAGGCCTCCTGGGGGGAGAGGGCACAGGCCTGTAGTGCCCACCAAGGAAGGTACCACGGAAGGGAAGGCAGGACGGGCAAAGGGTGTTGGGGAGGGCCTGGGCACAACCAGGAGCCTGGACTCAGTGCCCCCCTGCAATCTGCCCGGTGCCTGGGTGTGCTTTCCAAAAGCCAGGGCCTGCTCATGGGCTCAGGGGGTCAGAAGTCACAGGGATCATCAGGGTGTTGGATTTGAGGGCCACAGGGCTGGGGCTCACTGGGCAAGGGTTGGGAGGGTCCCAAAGTTCAAGTCCTGGGTTCTTGGGGTCATTGGGGTCAGGGATCAGAGTCCCAGGGTTCAGAATCAGTAGTCATGGAGTCAAGGTGATGAATATCCAGACTCCTTGACCACTGGGGTAAGGGTCAAGGTCAAGGTCCCAGGCTCCTGGAGTCAAGATCGTGAGGCTTGAAGGTCACTGAGGTTGGTAGTCACGAGGCTCTGGGTCACTAGGACAGGGTCCAGGAGTCAAAGATCCTAGGTCCCTGAAGCCAGAGCTTGTAGGGTTGGGGATCACTGGGGGCCTAGGGTTCAGGGTTCAGGGGCTCAGCTCCCTAGAGCAGGGTCCTGGTCACTCACCTCTGGGGGCAGGTGCATGAGCAGCACAGCAGCCACGGGACCCTGGGCCTGGCAGTAGCCCTGTTCTGGTCGATACAGGGTGTAGGCCTTGAGGACCTGCAGGAGCCCCTGCTGCCTGTGCCAGAAGACCCCATTAGGGGCCAGTCCTCCAGGCATCCCGTCCCCACTCTGGTGGCCTCTGCCCAGGCCTCAGCCTCCCTGAGCCTTGCTGGGTCCTCTGAGATGCAAGGCTGTAACACTAGGGTGGGAAGACTGGGCCCAAATGGCTGGGGCTTGTGGGGCTGGGGTCCCTGGGCATCACTGGCTTCGTACCCATGGCCCTGGGGTGACACAAACATCTCGTGCAGAGGGAACTGACGATGCAGGTCCCTGCCAATGGTCTCCATCCACTGGGGGTCTCCTGGGGCCTCTGCCAGCTTCTGTGGGTGGGCGGGCAGGAAGACGGGTGTGAGGGCTCAGTATGGTGAAGGGCTCTGGGAGGGGGAGGTGGGACCCCTGCCCACTCTCTCACCTGGTAGGTGCCAGGGCTGTTCTTCTGACACACATGGGCCCCACACAGCAGGGGCCAGCAGCGGGCCCGCAGGGCCGAGGGGATGCCTTTGCGACACTGCATCTTTACCTGTGGGGGATGCCGAGAAGCTCCCTCACGCCAGCCCCACTGGCTCCTGTTGGCAGGCTCCGAGCACAACTTAGCATCGGGCAGGGACCACTCTGGGTGGCAGGGAGCAAAGGCATGGGGCCAGGCAGAAGGAAATGGGCCAAGGAGGCCTGGGTGGGGCCACTCTTCCCCTCACCTTCTTGTACCGCCGAGACATGGTTTTCTCCCAGTGCGAGGTCATCTCCACCCACTTCATTTCCCGTTGGCGGATTAGGTCTGCAGGGGGGTGGCCTGGCCTGGTGGCACATGGCACAGATATCCAGGTGCTGGGCAGCTGTTTTTACCTAAATCCCATACCTGCCGCCCTCCATGCTACCCAGGTGAGCCCAGCTCCTTGCCCTTGGGATCTCTGGGGAGCCCTGGGGAGTGACCTGTGACCCAGGAGCTGCCAATGGTTGTCATGGGGACAGGAAAGGATGTGGCTCCAATGTGGGCAGAAACAGGAGGGACTGAAGGGGTGAGTGGGTGTGTGCTGGGGGAGGGGCTGGTTGGCTGTCACCCAGGACAGGGACACAGACGATTCATAGAGCCCTGGACTAGAAGCCAGGAGTCCTAAGTTTGAGTCTGGTTCTGCCCCTGATTTGCTGTGTGACCTAGAGTGAGTTTCTGTCTGTATCTGGGCTTGTTTTCCTGTTTGTACCTTGGGGAGGAGACGGGAGGAGGTGTAGGTTCTATGATTTGGATCTGGGATTCCTGGGCCCAAAATTAAAAGGGAAAGGAAGTCCAGCCCCAGAAGTGGATGCAAGCCCTTGGAGGTTGGGAGTCAGAGACATACAGAGACACCCCCCCCCCACAGCCCTTCCTACCTTAAGATGCTGCCTGGAGCCTGAGGAGGGTGATACTGGCTGAGTCCCCAGCTCAGTCCCTACCACCAGACCATTCCCGGGCCCCTGAAGTTGGGCCTCACTCCAAAATTCAGCCCTCACACCCCATCCTTAGTCCCGGCATCCCACCCTCCCCAGCCCTGCCCCACTTACCCTGGCTCTGCTGAGCTTCCCCCAATGAAGCCATAGCGGTCAGCCTGGCGATACGGGCCGGGCCCACTCAGCTCTGAGTCAGACCCCAAAGAGCTGGAGTCATCCTGTAGCTCAGAAGGCTGCACCAGGTCCTCCCCCAGGGCCTGGGCCATGATGCCCAGACTTTGGATGCCACAGGCTGAGAAATGTGGGGAGAACCAGTGTGAAGGGCCACTCCTGGCCAGCCTGGGACCTGCATTCCCATCCAGCCAGTTCCTGGCCCCAAGCCTGGCTGTGGGGTCAGATGAGGGAGACCTCAGGGTATGTCATCCAGCCCCCTATGTCTCCTCTTTTATTGGGGTGGAGGGCCAGACCCTGCAGTGACAGAAAGGCCAGGCCCAGCCCCTGTCCCCACCAGCCCAGCTCACCTCCCCGCTGCACCTCACCTCCTCCTCTCACTTCCTCTTCACACACAGCTTCAGCAACCCGCCAGGGGCCCCTCCCAAGTCGGGGGGGTCACCCTTTTCTCTGAGGCTCTTCCTGCCTGCCCCAGTGCCCCTGAGCCATGGGCTCCTCCCACCCTCCCGTTGGGCGGCTGTGGGCTTCAGATCCTGTGCTGGGTATGATGGGCCAAGGCCTGCCAGAGGTAACGAGGCCTGGCCACCTCCAGTTTCCAGGATACTGGCATGTAAAGCACCCAACTCAGGGTTTCAATAAGAATTATGGTTTATTTAAAATAATGTTTGCTCTTTACAAAGTCACACTTTTAACATGCACACAATGCAATATGATTACACTACTCAAAAGGTAATTATGGGCTTATAAGAAAATATTAATTCAGCAAGCCCCAAGGCAGTGTGGACCAAAATGCACTCAGCCATCTGGGGACCACAGTGACCCAGGATGAAGGCGTCCTCCGGGAACGTGAGGCCCTGGTCTTGACAAGCCATTGCTATCTGTGAGCCTGTTTCCTTTTCTGCACTTTGAAGACTTAATCTGTAGCGTTTGAGGAGACGGTACTGTGCTCACACCACCATCTCACCCAGGGCAGGGGTGGGAAGGGCTATTTGGCCCTTGAAAGAGAAAAACAACTTCTATAGTACTTCCGGTCCCATACCCTCGGAAATGGGGCTGGGTGACTCTCAAAGGGCGGAACCAGACTCAACTTTGCCCCGCCCAAACCCCGCCCACCAGCCTCCACCAGGCCCCGCCCCCGACGCTCCAAGCCCCTCCCCGTAGCCCGAGGCCCCGCCTCCCGGGGCGCCGCGGCCTCTGCCCATCGCGTCCAGTTGAGGCGCTAGAGCGCGAGGGAGGGCGTGGCGGGGCGGGCCCGGAGGCCGAGGAGGCGGGGCGGCCGGGGGCGACTGGGGCGGGCGGAAGGAGAGCCAGGCCGGAAGGAGGCTGCCGGCGGGAGGGAGGCAGGAGCGGGCCCGGAGCTGGTGGGCCGGAGCGGCGGCGCCGCCATGTCCGACAGCGAGAAGCTCAACCTGGACTCTATCATCGGGCGCCTGCTGGAAGGTTGGCCGGGGCGGGGAAGGTCCGCGCCTGCCGCGCCCTGTCCCCCTGCCCGGCCCGGAAGTGGCGCGCGGGCGGGCCTGCCCCTCCCGGAGCCAGCTTAGACTGGGCGGGGACGGGCCGCGAGGTCCCGTGTCCACAGCCGCCCCCCCATTCGCGGGCGCGCCTGAGAGGTCTGGGGCCCGCTCGGACAAGGGAGCAGCCCCCTCTCCTGGGCCGGGGGCACACGGGTTGGCCTGGCTCTTGGGTTGAGGGAGAAACCTGTGAAGCCTAGCCCTAGAAGGGGTCCTGCGCGGTGAGGATTCCGGTGGCAGGCCCTGTCCCCTCTCGAGGGCCTTGAGGGTAGTCTGGGTCTTCCCTTAGGAGGCTTGAGGCACGGAGGTCCTGGAAGGCTCAGCAGCAACAGCTGCCTCTGGGCAAGGAGGGGCCTGGGAGGCCCAGGCGCCCCGAGTTGCCCATGGGGTCACCCGCGACGCCCACCCTCCTGTCTGAGGGGCCAGGGTCCTGACACCCCCATTCCACCCCCAGTGCAGGGCTCACGGCCTGGAAAGAATGTACAGCTGACAGAAAATGAGATCCGTGGTCTGTGCCTCAAATCCCGGGAGATTTTCCTGAGCCAGCCCATTCTTTTGGAGCTGGAGGCACCCCTCAAGATCTGTGGTGAGCCCCCTGCCCCGGCCCCTTTGGCTTCCTGAAAGCGGCACTGGCCCCCCAAAGTTTCTGGTTTCCTCTTCCTTTCAGCCCAATCCTGGGTCTGGGTTCCAGTCTAGACCATGCACCTAGCTTATGATTCCCTGGGTCACAGGTGACATCCATGGCCAGTACTATGACCTTCTGCGGCTGTTTGAGTATGGCGGCTTCCCTCCAGAGAGCAACTACCTCTTCCTGGGGGACTATGTGGACCGGGGCAAGCAGTCTTTGGAGACTATCTGCCTGCTGCTAGCCTATAAGATCAAGTACCCTGAGAATTTCTTCCTGCTCCGTGGGAACCATGAGTGTGCCAGCATCAACCGTATCTACGGTTTCTACGATGAGTGTGAGTGGTCTATGTGTCCAGAGGCTGCCCAGGTCCTGAATGGCACTTTCTGCTGTTCAGTGGGACCCTCACATTGGCCTGGCAGCAGCAACTTCAGTATCTGAGATACCTGTTGGACTGTGAGCTGTGCGAGGGCAGAGCCCGGGTCGGTTCATACCTGTCTGCCCTGCCCTCCCTGGCTGGCATGGGGTCTGGTGAATGGCTGCTGACTGGAGGGCTGCCTGTGTTCTAAGTGCATTCCCCCAGGACCCTGCCTGGTGACAATCCCCTCCAGTACATTTGCTGCTTGAGCACTCGGATGCCTATGTGGACTGGACTCTGCTGTCCAGAAGCTGAGATAAACCAGACCCAGTCTTGGCCTGGCCCTGCTCATGGGGGGTAGGTGGGTGCTAGCCCTGAGGTTGGTCCAGATTGGAACTTGGCTTCCTGTGGACTTCAGTGCTTTAGAACTCTTGGAAGGCTGGTAGGTGGTGGGGGATTTGAGCCCTCCTTGCCTTACTTCTTCCAGCTGTGTTTGAATAGCCCCCAAAGTGCCCCGGAAGGCCCCGAGACCAGGCTGGGGGTGGGCGGGGGCAGGCAGGCCTTCCATGAGCTGCTCCTTCCCCTGGGTAGGTAAGAGACGCTACAACATCAAACTGTGGAAAACCTTCACTGACTGCTTCAACTGCCTGCCCATCGCGGCCATTGTAGATGAGAAGATCTTCTGCTGCCACGGAGGTGAGGGTGGCTCTGGGGCACATGCTGAGGGAAGGCCTGGGAAGGAGCCCTGGCCACATCCCTGGGCCTTGGAAGGAAGCTGTTAGCTGGAGGACACATTCCCAGTTGCCTGGAACAGCTCTCCCTTGGGTCTTGGATGCCACTCCTTCCAGGACTTCCCCCTACCCCGCTGCGTCAGGCTGCACTTGCTTCCCTGTCATGGCATTCGCCATCCTGCATGGAATTTACTTGTCTCCTTTTTCCAGGGAGCTCTCTGCTCCTTGAGGGCAGGGACGTTTTTGTGATTGTTTGGAACCTTGAAAAAGCCTCTGCCTGGGCTCTCAGGAGCCCAGGAGAGGGGCGAAGGGGTGGTGGGAAGGGTAGGGCTGGTTGGCAAATGCTTCCTGGAGGAGGGAGGTCCTTGTTTTGAGACTTGTTGAGGAAGTGACCTGCCCCTGGTGCCCCTCAGGCCTGTCCCCGGACCTGCAGTCCATGGAGCAGATACGGCGCATCATGCGGCCCACAGATGTGCCTGACCAGGGCCTGCTGTGTGACCTGCTGTGGTCTGACCCTGACAAAGATGTGCAGGGCTGGGGTGAGAACGACCGCGGCGTCTCCTTTACCTTCGGAGCTGAGGTGGTTGCCAAGTTCCTGCACAAGCACGACTTGGACCTCATCTGCCGAGCGCACCAGGTGGGCCGGCAGGCTCTGGTCTGGGCAGGGGGTGGGGAACGCACAGGCCTCTTCTTGCGGAACTAACTGCTCCCTTCCTTGCCCAGGTAGTAGAAGATGGCTATGAGTTCTTTGCCAAACGGCAGCTGGTGACACTTTTCTCAGCTCCCAACTACTGTGGCGAGTTTGACAACGCTGGTGCCATGATGAGTGTGGATGAGACCCTCATGTGCTCCTTCCAGGTGGGTGTGGGGCAGGAAGGGACTGGCGGGCCCTGTGGCTGAGCCCCTTGAGCCTGACTGGCTTTGTCTCTTCTAGATCCTCAAGCCCGCCGACAAGAACAAGGGGAAATACGGGCAGTTCAGTGGCCTGAACCCTGGGGGCCGACCTATCACCCCACCCCGCAATTCCGCCAAAGCCAAGAAATAGCCCCTACATGCTGCCCCTCTGCCCCGGATGATGGATTGATTGTACAGAAATCATGTTGCCATGGGGGGTCACACTGGCCCCTCGGGCACACCCATCATGGGGAACATGGAGCCTTGGTGTATTTTTCTTTTTTTTTTTAATGAATCGATAGCAGCGTCCAATCCCCCAGGGCTCCCTCCTGCCTGTACCTGTGGTGGCTGCAAGCAGGATCCTGGGGCCAAGGCTGCAGCTCAGGGCAATGGCAGGCCAGATTGTGCGTCTCCAGCCTTGCTTGGCCTCAGGGCTGGCAGCCGGATCCTGGGGAAACCCATCTGGTCTCTTGAATAAAGGTCAAAGCTGGATTCTTGCCATGGCCTCTGTCTCCCTTGTTCCAAACACTGGGCCTGGCAGCCCTTCTGCACAGAGCCACCAGAGAGCGCGGGCTTGCTGGGCCCGAGGGGCTCTCAGAATTCCAAGCCAGGAACACAGTATTGGGAATGCAAGAAAAATAGTCTGCGTCATCCACAGGGGGTCCCAGGGGTATGTGCAGGACTTGAGGAACAAACAGGCATGATTGGCAGAGCGCATCAGCAGGGCCAGGTTCTTTTCTTATAAAGGTGAGTGTGAGGAAGACAGGTTTCCAGCCCTGGCCAGGTGGTTGGAGTCTGGCCTAAGGCTCAGTGGTAAATAAGAGGTGAGGGACCTCCTGTCAGGTAGCAGCTCAAGGCCAGGTCTGGGAAGAGACATGATTGGTTGGGGGTTGAGGGTGACAATAGGACCCAGGCCAGTCAGGGTGAGCCGGGCAGGGCCTGCCGGAGGGAGCAGAACCGCCAGCTCGGCTCCAGCACCTCCACCTTTACGACCCTCCAGGGCTGGGGCTACGCCTAGCCCAAGGCCTCTGGACACAGACTTCAGGTTCTCAGTTCAGCCTTCACCCTCACTGTCTTCAGCCAGCACAGGGCTGGGGCCCTGGGGGGAGTGTACAGGGGCCAGGATGGAGCCAAAGAACAGCGAGCGGAACTGGAAAGAGAACAGAGAGTTCTGGAGGCTGCTCCTTTCCTCAACTCCCATCCCCCGCCTCCACCTCCAGCCCCTACCTTCTTGGGTGGGGGAGTCCCAGGCACTGTACTGGGCTCAGCTTCGTCTTCCTCCTCTGAGTGGGGGTCAGGGCTATGGCGGTGCTGGCAGCCAGGTGAAAGGGAAACGGAGGGCAGCGCCCGTGAGCCCTCACTGCTTATGGTGGTTTCCATGGCGATCATGTAAGAGTCAATGTCATCATTGGCAAAGTCGTCCAGGTGGGGTGTGCTGCAGGCAGCAACAGAGTACCAGTGAGGAAGAGGGAGGGGGCGGGGCACAGAGGCAGGGCTCCACCTCGGAGAGCTCAGAGGGGGCTCTGAGGCCTCATGACTGCTGGTGCTTGCATGGTTTTATTACTTCCTGGTTTGGTTGGAGAGGAGAGGATGCTGGGGTTAAGTGGTGGCTTCCTGGAGGGGGTGGGCCTGGAAGCCCTTTGATCAGAGTTCAGGTAGGGGCCTAAGGGAGGCATCCTGTGGGCCAGTTTAGCTCAGCTGGGGGAAGAGAGCAGCCAGTCATTTGAGCTGGGCCACTTGGGGCCCAAGCCCGCACCTTCCCAGGGGACAGGAACTGGAGAGCACTGGCGCCCAGGGACAAGCTGGGCAGGGGGCCAGACCAAACTTCCTCTGCTGAAACTACACTGGGCCCCTCCCCCCAACCCACCTGCCCTTCCAGCCACCTGCTTCCCCCACCCCAGGCAGCTCCCTCCTCCCAGCAGCCTTTTCCCTCCGTGGCCTGGGAGGAGGCTCAGAGGGGAGGCCTCAGCCAGACAAGGAAGCCAGCAGGACCCTGGGGATGCTTCCCTAGGTGGGAGGGGTCTCAGCACAGCTGACCGTGAAGGCTGTGCCTGCAGGACTGGAAGCTGTGAGCGCTGTGGAGGTGGGGGCCCAAGAAGCGTGTGTTGGGGGGAGCGGCAGAGGCTGGAGGCAGCAGGATCAGGCTGGGGTGCACAGAGGAGGAATGGGGGGGCAGGGGGTGCCCTCACCTGTAATCCTGAAGCGGAGGCACTGGCCGATGGAGCTCCTGGGAGCCTAGGTCCTTGGAGTGTGGGTCAGTCTCTGAGAGTGTGGCTAAGACAAAGTGGCCATCCAGCAGAGAGTCCTTGATAGTGAAGATGGCTGGTCTGGGCAGTGAACAGGGGTCCCCAGCTAGGTCATTCCATTTAGCTCCTGGCATCCTAGGGCCCTCCCCCTCCCTTGTCCCAAGACTGGGAATTACCGGCCTGGAGCATCAAAATGAATGCTAAGATTCAAGTTTGCTGACTCTGCAAAGCTCAGGAGCCCCTGGGAGGGAAGAGGCAGGGTGGTGAGGCCCTGGGCTAGGGAGGGAGGACAGGACAGTGAGTGCGTGGCGGGGAACCTCACCCGGAATTCCTTGAGGCAGAAAGTGACAGCCACCCCTTCTTGCGCCTGCAACTGCTGGAAATCCTCCTCCCCAATGCTCATCTCAGTCATCATCGCTTTGACGGTGCTGTCTGTGGGGGCAGGAACAGGAAGAACCTAGGAACCTGGGCCCCACCCTTCCCATCCTCAGCTCTGCTCTGTCCTAGGCCACCCTGGCTCCTCACCTGCCTCCTCCTCCTCCTGGTAGCTGCGCAGGATGACCCTGCGGCCACAGCCAATGCCCAGCGTCACTTCAGCCAGTGCAGGAGGGAAGGGCAGAACAGCCTCCCCCAGGACCCTGTGAGGAGGGCAGAGCATTACACAGAATGCTTGGTCCTGCCCAGGGGCTCCGCTCCCAGAGGACCGGAGGCAGGGTGGTGACCAAGCACGTGCACAGGCCTAGCAGGCCCTGGGAAGGCGAGGACAGAATGAGCAGGATGTGGTCCCTGCTGTCAGAAGTTCCCAAGGTGTGAGAGAGAAGGGATAAGGCAGACAAGAGGACAAGAACAGAGCCCAGAGCAGGGAGCAGGGAGGACAGGCTGGCTGCACCTGGCCATGCAGAGGTGGGACACCACACTCATGCCATCCCTACAAACCCAGCCTTCAGAAAGAGCCCTTAAGTCTTTGTCTTCTAAGGATACACGCTACTATAAAGAGGAAGTACATCTGGAATTTGCCTCAAGTTAATTGGAGACAAGAGCTGGCATCTGCTTTTATACGTATTTGAAACTGTCCATAAGAAAAAGAAACAATTGCTCATTTAAAAGAAGAGAAAAAAATAGTACAGACCAAGGTGATAGCCTCCCCTCTTTCACTGAGAGTCCTGAGCAGTGTTAGCTCAACAGAACCTGGGGAAACAGACGTCAAGACCCAAAGGGACCTTCAGTCACCATGAGAAATGAACGGGACCTCAGGCCACTTGAACGCAGTATCCAGCATGGGGCAGGGGGCGAGCCCACTCTTCTCTGAGCTGGTCCTCGCCAGGGGCCTTTGCTTCCACTGGAGTCCCCATTTCCCTGGCCCTAGACAGCCCTTGTGCTCTGACCGCCCAGAGTCCACGCCCGCGGCTGAGTGTTCAGGTCACCCTCCTGGTGCACGACACCCTCACCCAGCCTCCCACCTTGGCCTGGAGACTCCTCAAAGCTAGATCCCAGGCAGTTAGGAAGAGAGGCTGCCCTTGGATGGGGAACACCTCTAGAAGGATGACCATGCTGGATTTTGAACCTTTGAGCCACAAGGTTAAGGACAGACCTTCAAGGTTACTTAGGCCACACAAGAAATCTGATGGCAGGTCAGGGATGTGCTCTCTACAAGAGGAATTAAAATGGGTACGATTGGCCAGGAAGCCAACCAGACTTTGGGATGGAGATTACAGGGCCGTAAAGACAATAAGGAGAATGGCACAAGAGGGCACCCGCACCTCATCCATGCCAGCCTCTGCCACTAAAGAGCCAAACAAAGACCTAAGCACACACTGGGATGCGTATCTTTGAGGTTCACAGAAACTCCGTAAGTAAAATGAGGAAGGTGCCTTCTTAAATTGGCCCTTGAGGCCCCAAATAAGGAAGAGAGAGACCTAGGGCTGAGCTTGTCGCTGGGGTGTGCTCACCGTGCTGGGGCGCGAAGCATGTGGGGGCACGAGGCTGGGTCAAAGACGGCCTGTAGGGACTCGCAGTCCTGGAAGGACAGGTTGTGAGTCTTCCTCACCCCTGGATGGGCAGACAGGGTCTCAGTGGGCCTCAGTGATCTCCCCCCACTTAGGGACCCTCTGGCTGATGAGCTGCCCACTCACCATACTTGCAGTGCAGCTGGACCACCAGGCGGCTGCTCCTGCCATTCAAGGAAATGCAGCATTTTTCCACAGTCTTCTCCAGCATTGCCAGCGAGCGGAAGACGGACAGGAAGGACTGAGTGGGGGAAGACATATCAGCCCAGCACTGCGCCTCCACCAGCCAGCTCTCACATTCCATGCAGGCCCCGGCCCATCATGTAACACTGAGAAAGGGGCTCCCATGACATATGGGACATTTGCATACTTCCCGGCCTTGTTCATGCTGTTCCCTCTGCCTGAAGTGCCTTAAAAGACTGCTTACCTTTTTTGACAACCTGAATTTCCCCACCTTCTCAGGTCCCCTCTTTGCATGTCTTTACTATGCCCCTCAGTGCATTTTATTTTTTTTGAGACAAGGTCTCGCTCTGTTGCCCGGGCTAAAGTACAGTGGTGTCATCATAGTTCGCTGCAACCTCAAAGTCCTGGGCTCAAGCTATCCTCCTGCCTCAGCCTCCCAAGGAGCTGGAACTAGAGATGCATACACCATGCCTGGCTAATTTTTTACTTTTTGTAGAGACAGAGTCTTGCTATGTTGCTCAGTCTGGTTGCGAACTCCTGGCCTCAATCGATCCTTCTCCCTCCCAAAGTGCTGGGATTACAGGTGTGAGCCACTGTGCCCAGCCCCTCACTGCATTTTGCATGGGACTGCTCCTGCATGTGTCTGTCTCCCCCATTAGCATCTGCTGAGTGCCCCAGAGCAGAGGCACAGCTCGTGGAGATTCCTGGGTTGGGGCAGTGCCACTGCTAAGGGAAGGGTCTCACCTTCATCAGGATCTTACAGCGCAGCGGGTCCTGACCAGGGGTGGTGGCCTGGTACTGCTGGAAGAAGAGTGGGGCAAAGACGAAGCAGGCATAGGCAGAGCGGGAGGAGTTCACAGTCCGGAGGGAGAGCTGGGCCACGAAAAGCAGAAAAGCAGAAAAGCAGGGAGAGACGGATGTAGTCTGGGGGCAGCGACAGGCCCAGCCCTGCAGCCTGTATTTGCTTGCACACTTGCCCTAATGTTCCCCCCCCCCCCCCACCAACACCTGTTGAAACCCTTCTCCCTGCAGTCAGCTAGTATCTTCTCATGAATTCTGTAGAGTCAGCCTCAGCACTGCTCCCGGGGTCAAGCGTCTGCACACCCTGCCCTTCCCCCTAGTTATCTCTAAGTCCATGCCACCCCCGCTGCCTTCAATTCACACACTGGCCGGGGAAGATCACAGGGCCCAAGCTGACGCCCCACAGCTGGAGAGGACACTAAAACTCGGCAGACAACTCTGCCCACAGTCACGCTGCCTGCTGGAAGCCAGACTTGAGTCCAGGCTCCCGGCTGGCATCCCACCCCTCATACCCCAGCCCCTCACCCCGTCTTCCAAGGGTTCCAGGTAGAGCTCGTCCCCGATACGGGACAGGGAGTGGACGGCCTTGCCGAGCACTGCGGGGAGAGCAGAAAGGGGTCAGGCTGGCGCCTCGGGCCGGCTCACGTGTCCCCGCCGCCAGGCCGTCCCAAACTCACCCTTCACGTTGCCGCCCATAACCAGGCACTTCATGCTGGCCCAGCTCCGAACCCGGGCCTAGCCTGCGACCGGGCTGAGGCAGGTGGCTGGCCCGCGACAACTAGCCCCACCGGGTCTCCGCGGTCGCCGGGACCCGGGTTCCCTTCGCGCGCACGGCCCCTGGCCGCCCCGCCCCCGCCCGTCTATTGGTCCACACACCGGCGCCTCAGTCACGTGAGGAAAACGCTCACAGGCCCTGCAGTCATGTGACGGAGTCCGTTTCCGGGGGTGGGCCCCTGTCACGTGGCTCGGGCGCCCTTGCAGCCTGCTTCTGGCTTTCCAGGCCTGCTCCTGACCCTGCTGGGCTGCTGGGCCGCTCGGCGGGGCGCACGGCGGGCTGCGCACCGGAACGCGAAGGGCAGAGAGACGCAGCTCCAGGGCTCGAGGTGCCTGGTGCAGTGGGCCGAGCACTGGGCTCGGAGTCGGAGATGTAGGGGCAAGCCCTCTTGGTCACTAACTTAGTACACGTTTCCTGGACGTCTGTACGGGGATACAGGGTTGAAGCAAGACCGTCCGCGCCCAGTCTGGGCTGGGGACTCGGACGCAAGCAGCAGTCACCAGCTGTAAAAAGACGTCAAAGCAACTTGCTGCAGCAGCCAAGGGTGGAAGGTGGCTGTTCGTTCTGTCTTTGAGGATCCTTTATTGGTTCTCTTCATTGATACTTGAAGGAAGAACAAAAGATTCTTCGGGCAGAAAGGGGTAGAAGGCAGAGGGAAGACCAAGAGTAAAGGCTCAGCGGTGGGTGGGCTCTGCGCCCCTGGGGAGGGGAGGGGGGCTGCCAGATGATGAGGGGCACTACTAGGAAGCGCTGGAAACGTTTTAGGAGGGTAGATTGAGGGTAGATCGCAGTTACGTGCATTTTTATAAGACCCCAGACTGTGTGAAAGAAAGGGGTTCCTCAGCTGGATCTTCCCCTCGCCCTGGGCCTCAAGTCCCACGTGTGAAAGTGGAAGGACTCGCTGACCCCTCGTTCCGCACAGTTCCAAGGCTCTGTCGTTCTTTGAAGGACCCTGGGCATCCCTTCGTCCCTGTAGGGCTGGTCCGTGTGTTACCCCTCTGGTCCTCTCAGTAGTGCAGAGGACAGATTTGTCCCTGAAACCGTTACCCTCCAGCCTCATTTTAAAAAAATTATTGATGCGTCTTAATTGTACATACTGATGGGGCACATGTGATAATTTTGATGCATGCATACACTTTCTCTTATTTCCCTCGGCTCCCCTCTGTCACCAGCCTTTGCCTCTTCCCTATACCGCTGGGCAAGGTGGTTCTTCTTCCCTTTCCCCTTCAGGGGGATCAGTGTGAATGGGACCACCTCTACCTAGGCAGTCAGCTCAGCAAGCTGGGACTCATCCTCGACCCCAACCCTGATACGCTCCTTCAGCAGATCCTGACTGCTCTGCCTCCCAGAGCAGAGGCTACTTCACTCTCACCTCTGATCTCCATGGCCACCATCTGGCTTGGGCCAAAATCCTCTCACCTGGATGACTGTAACAGCTCTCAGTGGTCTCCTGCCTCCACCCTGTCCCCTCCAGTCTACTCTCCAAACAGCAGCAAAATTACTAAAATGTCAATTGTGTCATGCCTCCCCCTTGTTTACATGCTCCAGTAGTTGCTATGAAATCCAAACTCTACTCTGAACCTGTAGGAGCCCGCTCCACCCATCTCCCCCGCTGATCACCTGTTGTACCAGTCACTTCCTCTCCCATCTGGGGATCTTTGCACTTGTTCCCACCACTTGGTATGGTCTTCCCACTTCTTACATGGTGGCTCTTCTCTTCCTCAGGGCTCAGCTGCAGTTGCCCCTCCTCAGCTAGGCCTTCTCTGCCCCCACCCCACCCCCACCCTGTGCTCTCTGGCTGGGCCCTTGCCCTGTTCTAGCAGCAGCACTAACCCCAACTCCGCATTATCTCATGCATGTGTTTTTGATCTGCCCCCCATGGAAATCAGCAAAGCCTTCCCAGCTTCTCCACCTCTGCCCCACACGCATTACCTGAGTAGCCCAGCTGGAAGAGGAGACAGAAGCAGAGCTCCCGGGAAGGCTGCGAAGATTCACATATTTCTGCCCATGACCCCTACAGGGCTATAGGGTCCTATGGCCTTGAGGTCCTTGGAGCAAGGCCCTAGGCACGGGGGAAGGGAGACGGAATCTCCTTGGGCCACTTCATGAGTCTTTCTTCAGTCACCCTCCTGTCCCCTTGCCAAAAGTCAGAAATCATCTGAACCTTCTGAAGGGCTTAGAAACCAGGAAATGGCCTAGAGCTGGGAGTCAGGAGACCTGAGTTTCATGTCTGGGACTCAACACTGACTTGCTGTGTGATGTACAAGTCTCTCCCTGTCTTCAGCTGTTTCTTCATCTGTACAATGTGATGGAGGGGGGAATGGGGACAGCACACTGAGGTCCCTTCCAACCATGACATGCTGGGATCCTGCAGGGGCCGTGCAGCTTCCCTGTCCTCTTCATCTGCCTGCAGCGGGGGAGGGCAGCTGTAATCAATCGGCTGTCCTGCTTGCCCTCTCCCTGCCCCCTGCGCTGTGGGGCTGGAGGGAGATTTCCAATCTGAGGCCAAGAAGCTTCCCCAGGCTGGCGGCTGGCACATCACACTAGTGCACTTCTGGTCCAGAGGGGAATAAGGAGCTCGGCGCTGCCAGGAACCCTTTGTGTTGGGTGAGGAATGGGTATAGGGACCCAGAGAGAATTTGGAGACCTAGGTGTAGCTCCAGCCCGACTCACAAATGGCCTCAAGCACGTCAAGGCTCCTCTCTGGGTCTGTTTCTTCCTCAATAAAATGAAGGTGTTGGGTGAGATGCTGTCTCAGGATTCTTTCAAACCCCGAATGTTTACAGTCTCTGCCATACCCCACAGTAGAGGTCGCCTTCTGTGAGCGGGTAGGCATGCAAGTATGTGTTAATGTGTGTATGTGGGGAAGGTGCAGCAGATACGGAATGGAAGAAAGGAAATTCTGTTGGGAAATTTCTTCTCTTCAACTACCACTTCTCACCCAGCTGGTTAGGTTTGAAGTTGCAGGAAGTCCAAAGCTTGAGACCTTGGTGCTCAGTAATTCATTCATTCAAAGTATTTTGGGTGCACTTTTGCACAGGACAAAAATCCCTGCTCTCATGGGGCTTCCGCCGTGGTGTAGAGAGACAGATGGCAAAATAAACAAGTCAGTCGCATCGTATGCTAGAAGGTGGTGGCTGTTGCAGAGAAAAAGCAAGGCCTGGGGGTTGGGGGGCCAATATATATAACCTGAACTTTTGTACCCCCATAATAAGCTGAAATAAAAAAAAAAAAGAAAGAAAAAAAAAGAAAAAGCAAGGCCTGAGAGGGGTAGAGGAGTGTCGGGAGAGAAGAGCTTCAGTGTTGAATAGCCTGGCCAGGCTGGCTTCATGGGAACTGGCTATTTGAGCAAAGATCTGAAGGAGGTGAGGCAGTGAGCCCTGCAGACATCTGGGGACAAGCACTCCAAGTAGAGGGAATGGCCAATGCCAAAGCTCTGAGCAGAAGTTTGAGCAAAGTCAAGGTTCCTGAGCTGGGGAGGGCTACAATCTAGTGGGGGAAAACTGACATCAAAGAATCACCGAAGTAAATGTGAAATTACACCTTTGAAAAGGGACAGGAATGATGATGACATGGGCAATGAGAGCCTGTCACTGGGCACACCTGGTCTGGGGTATCAGGGAGGGCTTCCTGGAAGAAGGAACAGTCTGAGAGAGGTGAGGCATGGGGAACAAGTTGACCAAAAAAGCACAGTTGCTGAGAAGTCATTGGTGAGGATGATTTGCCAGGCACTGCTCTGTCCTACCACAGGATGTCCCCTGCAGCCCACCTTACAGACACAAGAGCAAAGGCAGGATGACTCGTAGTTGGCGTTTTACCAGACTGGGGTAACCAATAGGCAGAGGGGCAGAGGAGTTTAGGGCTTGGGGGTTCACTCTGGTCCATCTGGCTCTAGTCTGTGCACGGGCAGAAATGGTGCTGTATGGTCACTCTGGGCTAACCAAGCAGGCATGGCACCTCTTGAGTTGCTGGGGTGCTAAGCTGGTGGAGCACCACTTGGCCCGCTTGTGATGAGTTTGTGGCATGCCAGGTGTTGCCAGCCACCTGCCAAACTCTGCCCATGCCTTTCTCATTCCCTGGCATTTCTCCCAGCAATGAGAACAATGTTTGGCATGCAGTAGTGGTTTAATAAGTCTGTGTTGAATGACTGAAGAGTAGAGGATTCGGAGAGATCAGAAGACTTGAACCCAGGATTGTCTGCTGAGGTTGAGAATGTGGTTCTAGGTGCCAGACTGCCTATATCTGAATCCTGGCTCTATCACTTAACAAGTTGTGTGAAAATGGACAAGTTGTTTATGTTCTCCAAGCCTCAGCTCCCTAATCTGTAAATGGGGGGTAACAACAGTCTCTACCTCACAGGGCTGTTGTGGGATGGAGTTAATGTTTATAAAGCTCTTAGAATCTGCTGTTAGTATTGCTATTCTTATGGTTGCTGTGTTCTACCACCTCCCTCTCTGGTGTGTATCCTCGCAGTATCGTAGGGCCAGAACTGAAGACAAGTCATCACCCTCAATGAAGCCAGGGTGAATCCACACTGGGAACCCAGAAGGCAAGTCTCCTCAAAGAAATATCACAGGGAATAGGTCTGGAGTCCAGACATTAGGAAATTTCCTGAGGCCTCTGGGGTAAGGCAGAAGAGTCACACCGGGGGAAGAGGCTCAGGAGGAAGGCTGTTGCTGCTTCCAGCTGTGCCACGTGCTGGCCCCACGATTCTGGGTCCTCAGTGTCCTCTGCCTCCCAAGAAGAATGTGGGCCCTTGCCTGCCTTGCAAGCTGCTGGATGCTGGCACGAGATAATGGATGTGCCCACACTGCCAGGCACTGTGCACAAACCAGGGATCAGGTTTTTCACGGCTGCAGGGCTGGAGGTGGAGGGGAGATGTGATGGAAATTATTAAACCCACAACGGGGATGGGAAGGGGGACGCTAAGGCTTGTGTGCCAAAACCTGGCCTTCTGGAGTTACAGGGCCCCCTTGGAGCGCAAGTGAGGTACGTTTAGGACAAATCAAAGGCAGTGTGCTTCACCCAGCAGGGGAGGATGCTGATGGAACTCATTACCCCAAGATGTGGTCTTGGCTGGAAATATAAATAGCTTCACAAAAGGTTTAGATAAATCCATGGATGACAGCTCCATTCATGGGTTAGAAGGGGAAGGAGGCTGTTTGGGGCCTGTCCCCTCCCCCCTCAGGAACGCATCAGGGATGTGACCTGGCCTCCCTGAACGATGCTTTTGCACTCCTGTTGGAGGCAGGCTGCAGGCTGCGTGGACTCCAGGAGGCAATGCTGTGTCCCTGTAAGCTGGAGCCTGGCCTGAGTCCTGGGCCCTTTGCTCACCCTCCCCCACACTCCCCATTCACTGTCTTGGGGAGAGAAGGCACCACCAGTTTTGGGGAAAGCATCCTGGCTGGGCTGTCCCCTGAGGGACCAGCAGAGGGAGACAGACACCGCGTCCTGTCTCAGTTCCCAGACCAGATGCCAGGCTGATCGGCCTTGGGCAGGGTCAGGCAAGCCTCTGTGGGTGCCGGCTTCGTGCCCACGTTGGGTAGGCGCCCACGCGGGGAAGGGGCAGGGAAGACAGTCTCCTTGGCGGAGATGGGCTTACTACGGGGGAGATGGGTTTGGGGAGGAGATTTCAGGGAGCTAACTAGGTGCGGGGTGGGGAGAGGGCTACTAATTAAGAGCAGGGTGGCTCTGGAGCCAGGCTGCCTGCCTGGGTGACGCTGGGCAAGTTATGTAACTCTGTGCCTCGGTTTCCCCATGGTACAATGACAAGTTCAACAGCACCCTGCTTTCAGGACCATGGGAGACTGTTGTATTTAAGTGTTTCATTGCAGTGCCAGGCAATGAGTAAGTGCTCAGTAAACAGTAGCTGTATCTTACATGGGTGGGGAGACCAGCGGTCTCTTCAGTCTCCTTGGAGCTCGGCAGCACACACAGCCCTTTCGCTGCCTCGTCTCACCGCAGCCTCGTCTCACCACAGCCTCACCACTGCGCTGGAGGCCTGGCGAGGCTGAGAGGCCATCTTGTGAGTGCTAGGGCTGGGCTTTCCGATGCTAGAGAATCCAGGGATCGTCCCGGGGTCCCTGCGGAGCTGGAGGCTGGAGGCAACCTGCCTCAGTGCCCTGGTTTGTGCTGAGCCTCCTGGCAGGCTGACCACATCTCTGGTGGGTATTGAAGTCACCTTGCCCTCAGTCTCACCAGAACACAAGCCCCTGGCGGGCAAGCTGTGTGTCTCTGTAGGTCCACACTGTTCAGCAAGGTATATATAGTAGGGGCTTCAGGAGGTGATTGGACCCCACAGGTCTGAATGCCAGTTCCTCCCCAGCCCCTGTACTGGTTCCAGGCCAGGTGTGGCCCTCTTTTTTGCCACTTGAATTCTCCCTGCCTCCTCTGTGACATTTTTCCTAACATCTCCTCCCTCCTCTGACCTCTTTCTTCTCTGCACTATAGCTCTTTGTACACCTTCTTAAATTCCTGTTTTATTTGACACATTTTGCAAGGGTCAAAGGCTGAAACTGAAAGTCAGGACTACAGGGTAGACCTCAGAAAGATGCCTGTGGGTGCTGGAGAGTGGGTGAGTTCTTCATAGACCCAGGCCACCCATGTCTTCTGGACACCCTGAAGGCCTAGAATGGGGCTGGCACACGTTCGGTTGGCTCCCTTCCTCCCTTCTGAGCCGGCTGTACCCGGAGATTCCACCCTTCCTGCCTCCAGCCCTTCTTCAGTGCTACAAGAATGCTGTCTGGGATACAAGGTCAAATCCTCAGGAGTTGTTTATTGTGAGGGGAGAGAGGAGACACATCCTGAGACTGCACTTGTAACACAAGGTAGAGAGTGGCAGGGCCCCAGAGTCACGTGGCTGTGCCCTGTGGTGGGGAGGCAGATAGGGGCAGTGGGGACAGGCTGAGGAAGAAGCAAGGATGAACGGAGAAGGCTTAGATGCGCAGCCATGGGGGCTTGCCAGAGACAGGTGCATTCTAGCAGAGGGGCCATCATTAGCAAAGACAAAGGGCTAGGCTGGCACAAGGGGCAGCCAGCAAGAGCACTGAGCACTGCTGATTGCTTCTAAGTGCTGGTGATTTGACCTATGTCCACTCAGTTGTCCTTTATTCTGAGGAAGGTACTAGTATCATCATCCCTGTTTTACAGAGGAGAAAACCAAGGTGTAGGGCGGTTAAGTGACGTGGCCAAGGTCACACAGCTGATAGAGGGGGAGCAGGCACTCTTCCAACAGTGCTGGAATGGCAGGCCCATGAGGTGGGACTCTGCGTCACTGCATCATGGGGGGATAGCCCCTGGGGAGATGGGGTCCATCCTCTGACCTGGGGGCGGGGCAGGAGAACAGACAGTCTGGAGAAAGCCATGAGAACCCTGAAGGAGGGAGGATGGGTGGGAGGGAGGGAGCAGGAGAAGCCGGCAGTGACTCAGCAGGGCAGGATAAGGATCTTCCAGCCCAGGGAGAGGTAACCCCACTCCTCTGCCAGGGGAGATGGAGTCACAGAGCCTGCGGCATGGGTTGGCCAGGGCAACGGAACATCCTGGGAGAACTGCGGCGGGGAAAGCTCCTGGCAGGCAAGGGAGGAGTCGAGCACCTGGGGGTATCCCTTCCGCCCCTGCCCTCTTCACACACCCATCACCCAGACATCCTGGCACATGGGCAGACAGAGCCCTGGCAGGGCAGGGGAGAGCCAGGCGGGCAGCAGGCCTGGGTCCTCTCAGCTTCTCTTTGGCTTCACAGGGAAGCAGGGGGTGGGGGGCGTGTTCTTTGGGAGGCCCCAGCTGGGTCAGGTGTGGATGGGGGACCTAGGGCAGGATGGGGCCATTGCTGAGGTAAGAGGAGGCCGTCTGCCCCAGGGTTTCCGCTGACATCACAGCCAGCTCAGGGTGAGGCAGGGCCCTCTGGGCTCCTGTCCACTGGAAAGAAAGGGAAAGTGCGCATTCACACAGCCACCCACCCCACACACACCCAGACACACCGCCCCCCACGTTCCCGCGGCTCCTCCACACATGCACTGGAGGGAGGGCGCGCACGTGGCATGGCGGTGGAGAGGAGGCTGCTCCCGCTCCCAGGGATGTGAGTCCCACGGTACTGAGCTTCTTAGGCCTCACTTTGCCGCCATTGAGCAGCAGCCCCAGGAAGCAAAGGGAAGTCCTTGTCCTGGTTCTGTTGGTGGGTGGCCATCTAACTCACAGTTTAATGCTCATTCCATGGTTCCAAACTACCTGCTAATGGAATCCAGAATTCTAGCTGAGCTCTCCAGTGCTCTTGGGATCTAGCCTCTCCTGCCCCAGGAGGGAGACACGGGGGACCCTAGCTCAGCGGGACACTGTCAGTTCATGTCAGTGGTGGGTGGTGGGCAGGACAGCCTAGGTCTCCCTCTGCTCCACACCAAGGCTCTCCAGGTACTGGAGGACTCTCTTTATGTCCCAAGGAACATCTTAGTGTCCTGAAGAAACCAGTTGTGCCTGGGGCTAGATGGCTCAGCAAAGTCCTGCTGTTGCTGAAGTCTGCCCTAAGCACCCAGACTCTTCTCTTTGCAAGAGTCCCCCTCTGCTCCCCCTGCCTCCAGGCTGGCACCTGCATGGTATAATTAAAAGGGCACGTCACTGAGGTTAGACAGTACTGTGTTCCCATCCTGGTTCTACCACTTGTGACCTGAGACAAGTGACTTCATCTTACCGAGCCTCAGTTGCCTTGTGTATAAATGAGGAAATGATAGCTCCTACCTCATGAGTTTATTGCAAAGAGAAAATGAAACAGTGCCCATGCCTGACGTGGGGAAGAGCTCAGTGCATTAAAACTATTGTCAGTATTTAAGCAAAGTAAACGTCAGTGAGAAACAGCAGCATGGCAGCAGGCTAGGGGGTCACCGTGGCAGGCATCTGCCTCTCCTGCCCACACCCAAGGCAGCCTCCACCCCTCCACCCCATGACCCCTTACGGTTCCTCTCTGTGTCCCCAGCATCTGGCATGGGTGGTGCTCAGGGAATGTTTGGTGAACAAATGAATGAACTAGTGTATGTCCCTAATTTCCAGCTGGGGAAACTCTGTGGGTTTCTCCAGTACCATACTCCTGCTTGCCTGTCAGGAGGGGACCAGACTAGAGGCTCCCCAGCTCAGGGGTCCTGGGCTGGGGTCCCTGTGACGCTAATTCTCCAGCTGTGCAGGATGTGGCATTGGTTGTTCATTTGGGCACCTGGAGAGCTTTCCCTGGGGATGTTAGTTTTGTGGGGAGGGAGAAGTGGGACATTCGCCAGTCCCTGAGCCAACACTGACTCACCCTCACCTCTTGGAGGGCAGCTCAGTTATCACCTGGTGCCAGCTCTGCCCCCCAGCCAGACACCTCTTGGGGCCTGATCTGCCATCCACCTGTAGATGGTAAGGCCTGGAGTCTGGAAAGCCAGAGAAGGTGGCAAACCAGTGTTACCCTCATCAGCTCACTGAATACTCCCACCATCCTGTGGAGAGAAGGCAGAGGTAGTCATACCCCATTCCACAGAGAGGTGACAGGCTTGTCCCAAGGCCACATTGGCCAATTGGAAGCAAGATATCCTGACTCCTAGCCTACTCCGTGCCTGCCGAAGGGAGCCCTGTGGGCTACACCCAGTGATACCTCGGTGTTGTGCCCGTGGTTGCCATTGTACTTCCTGCTCAGTCCACCCACGTGTCTGCCCTGAAGCCCCATCTCCTCTTGGATGTTCTCCTTGGCCCTATGTGCACCCACTACCACCTATAGCTGGTCTCAGATGGTTCAGTGAGTGTCCCAAGACTGTGAAATTCTTGAAGGCAGGAGTGGGTTTTCCTTGTCCTCTCTGTCCCTTACAGCAGTGGTCCCCAACATTTTTGGCGCCAGGGGCCGGTTTCATGGAGACAGTTTTTCCATGGTGGTGGAGGGGACTGGGGGGCAGGGTGGGGGGTGGAGCTGTAGCTCAGGCAGTGATGCCAGCGATGGGGAGCAGCTGTGAGTGCAAATAATGCTTCTTTGCTGGCTCCCCTGCCCCCACTCACCTCCTGCTGTGTGCCTCCCTACTCCTAAATTTCATAGAAGACAATTTTTCCATGGTGGGAGTAAGGGGGTGGCAGGGCTCTGCTGCTTGGTCCCTAACAGGCCACAGACCGGTACAGCCCTGGGTTGGGGACCTCAGGTTTATAGGACCTAGCACCTAGTAGAGACTGAGAAAATGCCTGCCTATACAATGTACCATGGGACAGAGTCTCTTCCTAAGGATGTTCATCTGGAGCTAAGGGGACAGGTGTCTCCTCTAAACTCTGTGCTGTCACCAGCAATCCCAGATTGTGTTTCTGAGAGCCACAGGGGAGCAGGAACTCTCTGAGGCCCCCAGATGGAAGTCAGAGGGCAGCCACCTGTCCTCCGCCCCACAGAAACCCTGGAGGGGCTGCTCCTTTGCTATCTTTCCTTCCTTCCCTCTTCCCCCAATTCCAGCACCCTACCCTCATCTGGGGTTTTGGCAGAATAAAGGCACAGTCATTATTCCAGCCCCCACCCCAACCCAACTGGCAGCTCCTAGCCTGCTGCCTTTGTCCAGACATGGCAGAGGGGCGCTGGCAGCTTGGAAATGGAGTTGATTTTCCCTTTGGCAGTGTGGAAGATGGGGGAGAGCAGAGGTTTGGCCCCCACTAGGCGAGGGCAGGTATGCAAGTCCAGACAAGAGGCAGAGGGAGAACAGGACTTTCTCAGCTTTTGGGGTCACTATATTAAGAATCAAAGACAAACTGGGGATCTGGGGGGCTGTGTGTAAAGCCAATTATCCCTACACTTACCTGGCCTGGGTCCCTGTTTCAGAGCTGCAGCCCTCGTTCCTGCAAACGAGTGCTTTCTAGATACCCCCCCAGGTGAATGTTTGCTGGGAGTGGCATTGTCCACTCTCCCCTCTTCTGCTTCAATCTCTTCCTCTTCCTCACCCAGCTCCCCCTTTCTCCTCTGCTCCTGCCTCCTCCCCTCTTTCTCACTCCCACCCATGTGCCTCTTTGTGTCTCCTCTTTCCTGCCCTGGTCCCTTCTCTTTTCTCACTCCTCTCACAGCCCCCACCCTCCAGCTTCAGCTCCCCTCCCCTGTCTCCTGGCTCCTCCTCCTCTCCCCGCAAGGGGCTGCTTTCTCCCTGACTCAGCAAGGTGCTTTATAAGGTGCTGAGGGGCTCAGCCAAATCCAAACCACATTGTGCAGACTCTCCACAAGGCGAGAGGCTGCAGAGAAGGGCCTGAGCTGCTCCTCTTCCTTTCTTGGCTCCCTCCTTCTGAAAGGGTAGCTGCTAGAGGTACCTCCTGGCCAGCCTCAGTGCCAGTCAGCCGTGGGCATCTGCCTTCTTGACCTTGGCATGGGCATCAAAAGATCGTTGGGCTCACTCACCAAGAATGTCATTGAAACTGCAGGGTTCTGGCTGGTGGGGGCAGGGAGGAGGGAAGGAGGGAAGAGGGAGGCCCTGAGTGCTTTTCACAAGGGCCCCTCCAAGGCAGTTTTCATCAGAGCTGCTACCAATGTCCCACAGGTTCCCTGCCCTGCACCCCAGGCCAGCTCTCCTTTCCCAGCTCTTTTTCTCCTTGTTTAGGAAAAAGAAAGGAAGAAAGGGTGGGGGGAGGAGAGAGAGAGAAAGAGAGAGAGAGAGAAGGAAAGAAAAAAACCAACCCAACAACAAAGTCTGTCCCACTCCAGTGAGGTAATTGAAAACAAACTTCTTCCCCACCCCCCCGCCCCCCCACCTCAGTTCTCACAGTGCAGAAAAGGGAAGAGCTGCCCTGGGAACCCAGCACTGGCCACGACCACGATGCCTGCTCTGACCCACGGCTGGAGGGGCTATGGCTGGACTGGCAGAGCGGCACCGGGGCAAGAGTGAGGGAGGAAGGCTCTGATGCCACTCCAGGCAGAAGCATCACCTTCCAGGTCTGGCCCACCACTGGGCCTCTTCTCCTTTGAAACAACAAATCAACAACAACAACAAAAGCAACTTATTACCAAATGATTTAATTCGTGGTGTGGTTACAGAGCATCCAAGCCTTGGGGACCAAATGACTGTCCTCCCAGAAAAATCATGAAGTGGGGCTGTCCACAAGCCCTGGATGAGAGCGGTTTCCTCTGCGCTCCCTCTCCCTGGCAGCCCTTTGGAGAGGGAGAAAGGGGGAGGAAGGGAGACCCTGTAGGGAGGGTACTAGGCTTATGGGTCCCCTAGGTGTCCTGCCCAGCAAGTCCCAACCCAGGCCTCAGGGAAGGAAGGAGGAGAGGACTCCACAGCCAAACCACCCCTACCTCACCACCAGAAAAAACCCAAACCCCAAAGGAAGGAGAATGTCAAATGTCTTTAATGGGGAAGCATTTCACAAAAGGGGACGCTTGGTCTGTCCATCGCCTTGAATCAGGAGCATTCTCGCTGAGTCACCCGAGAAGCCTCTGGTGTTGAAACTGGTCCGGTGCCTCGTGCTGATTAATGAATTACAAATCCCCCACCCATGTGCATGCTCCCTGGTCACTGGAAGAAGAACGACTGGGCAGTGGGCCTGTGGTGCCCTCTTCCTCCCCCCCAGGGGGCATTGTGAGCCGGTTAGTCACCTGCCCCAGCCCCTGGCGCCTCACTGAGCTTTAGCTTTTGGAAATGGGACAAGCGGCGGGACAATAGGCCAGGGGGGCGGTCAGCCCAGACAAAGGGCAGCAGGAAAAACACCATCACTTGCTTCCAGGCCAGCTCGCTGGCATTTGGGAGAATGTGTCATTGCATTTACTTAGGGGGAAGTGGGGGGAAGGTTAGAGACGAGGAGGCAGAGGTAGGGTGAGAGCAGGGACCCTGCGCACAGGGCAGGGGGCAGGCGTCCCCAGGCCAACACCAGGGGAGAACCCCACACCGAGGCCGCCTCACTGTCCTGGCTCTCGGGAGTCTGCAGACGGACTGATGCCCTCCCCGCCCCCTCCCCCAGGAGGCCCAGGGTGGTACCACGGCAGCCTTGCCTCACCTCACCCCCCCTCGGTGTTGTGGGAGGGAGAGGGAGCCCCAGAAGCCCTCCCTTCCCTCCTCCCCCCTCCTCCCCCCACCCCGGGGAGGGCCGCTACAATTTGTGGTTACAGCTTTACACGTCAGAAAAAAAAAAAGTTTGCAGAATGTCCCACACCGAAAAAAAAAAAAAAAAATCCGAAACCGAGCGAAAAAAACCTGCGAGTGGGCCTGGCGGATGGGATTATTAAAGCTTCGCCGGAGCCGCGGCTCGCCCTCCCACTCCGCCAGCCTCAGGGAGAGGAGCCGCGCCCGGCCGGCCCGGCCCCCAGCCCCATGGACCTCCGAGCAGGTAGGAGCCAGGCGTCCGAGGCCCCGGCCTCCGCCCTCGCCGAGCAGCCACGAGATCCGGTTCCCGTCCTTCCCCCCGACACCCCCGGGAAGCGCTGCGCCGGGGATCGGGGCCGGAGGAGGCACGGCTGGGCGCCCTCGAGAGGGGCCGGGTGGGGACGCGGCATTCTTGGAGTCCGCTCGGCGGGGCCAGGAGGTGGCCAGGGGTGCGGCGGGGAGCCCGGACGACTCGCAGACCTGGGGAGGCGGCAACCTGGAGCCCCAGCGAGGCGGGGTCCCGGGGAACCCGCAGACCGAGAGCCCCACGCAAAAGTCGGGACAAGCGAGTCCGAGGCGGGGAGCGAGGCTGTGGGAGGGAGACGCCGCGCGAGGGGAGGAGGGGGCCGGGGAGAGGAAGAGGGAGGGAGGCAGAGGGGGAGCCCGAGGCCGGGCCGGTGGGAGGCGAGGGGAGGCCGACACCTCGGGCCGCGCTGCTCCCTCCCCGGCCCGCAGGGAGGGGAAGGCGGGCGGGAGTGAAGAAGGGCGGGCGAGCGGAGAGGAGGGTGGGGGGCAGAGTCGAGCCTGGCTGGGCCGGGCCAGACGGGCCGGACGGCGGGACTCGCGGCTTCCTCGCTGCGCGCAGCGCGGCCGGAGCTTTCCATGCTGCCCACGGCCGCGGAGCCGGCGGCAGGTAGGGCGGGCGCGCGGGCCGGGCAGCTAGCCCCCCGGCCCTCTGTGGCCTGGGAGTGATTACTGCAGGGTGGGGGGGGGACGCGGGCGCAGCCCGGCCGGACCGGCAGGAAAAAGTCCGTCACCCGCCGGGGAGCGGCGGGAGCCCTGCGGCCCGCGGGACGGTGGGCGGGCAGGGCAGAGGGTTGACGCGCGGGAAAGGGCAGCGGCCGAGCTCGGGAGCCCGGCTCCCCGGACCCCGCCCCCGCCGCCGGGAAGGGAGCGACCGGGCGGGAGCGGGCGGGGGCGGGGCCGGGGGCGCCGGGGCCACACAGGGGGAAGGCGCTGCTGCCGGGAGGGGTCCGGGAGCGAGAGGTCACCGCCGAGGAGGGAGGGCTAGCGAGCTGCCGCTGCAGCCGCACAGTTCCCGGGCCGAGCCCTTCGAAAGGAACCTCAGGTCCCCGGGGCCTCGCCAGACTCCCCTCATCGTTGCTCTCCCCACTTTACTTTTCCAACGCCACACTGGGCTCCAGGAGCCGTCCCTACAGACCCTCAATCTCAGAGGACCCCATTTTCCTCCAGAGCCCAGCCTGGCCCTCCCCCGTGGGGTGGAAGGGGCTTCCAGGGGAGGCGGGGGAAACTGGCGGTGCCGGCACTGCAGGAGCAGTCTGAGCCTGGGAGAGAGGCTGGGGTGGGGGTGCGGACACATTCTCTGCCAGACGCTGTTTCTCTGACCCTGATAGACCTGTGCCCTTCTCCTGAGCACACACTGGCCCTCACATGGACACAGGTATATATTACCCTAACGGCCCAGATGTGCTCCCCCAACTAGCTCAGACACATTCGCTGCCCGGGAGCTACACACAACCAGGGAAGGAAACAGGCAGAGATGGTAGCCACTGTCACCCATCAGCCCCAGAAGTGACACTCCAGACTAGTGTAATGGCTCCCTCTTCAGACCCACACTCCTGTCCCGTTCACACTTCTGCACACCACCCCCTACACACCAGCTACTCTGCTCAGGGACACTTCACATTCCTCCCCACAATCCCACCTGCCTATTCACACCCTGCTCCTCCCCACTCTCTCCCAGCCCCTCCCGCACCCTCTTGATAACAACACCCTTTCCAGCTCACCTACAGCTTGCCCTGGACTATTTCTTTCGCTTCTTCCCCCTGCCTCTGGCTTCCAGCTGGCTGCACAGCAGCCCCCTGGCTTCTCCCTGCTCTCCCTGAGCACACCCAGGGCCCTCTTGTGGCACAATCAGGAACCCTTTCACTCCAACCGAAGCCCAACTCTTGTCTTGGTTACTGACTTCACAAGCAGGGGCTGGCCCACCCTCTGCGTCTTTCCCTGGGCCTCAGTTTCTTCTGTCTTTTAGGCTGGAAGAGAAGGGCAGGGAGGGGAATGCTGGAGAGGTCAGCAGAGATGGAGCCCCACAAGTTTCAGCAGGGAGGGACTTTAGCATGCACAGCGCAACCTCCTCATGCAAGCCTATGGTCACCAGAGGGGCTGGTGGCAAAACTAGTTCTCCTGACTTCCCGGTCCATGTGTCCCCACTCACCAAGCCACTTCTCAGCAGGCTGGGGGAAATGGAATCGAGGAGAGGGCAGACAGGAGAGAAAAGGGAGGGCAGCCAGCCTGGAGGACTGAGGAAAGATGGGTTTCTGTGGCCTGTCCCTGGGAATCCAGGTCAGGAGGCACCCCCTAGGGCAGCTTCCTACAGTCACAATGCCTGAATCTCACACCACAGTGTACACATCACCCCCTAACCCAGTCCTCCCCCTAATTCTTCTCAACAGATCCCTCCAAGGTCACCCATATGTTGGTCCTAGTCTGGCCTGAGGGAAGGGCCTTTCTGTCTGGCTCCCATATTTAGCTCAGCCTGTAGCCACTGGCCCTACCTCTGGAGCCCTGCAGTGCCTCCCTGGCTCCAACATTTAGAGGTTACAGCTTTTAGCCACAGGTCCCAGGTGCAGAGTCTCCCAGCTGACTCATCCTACCTATCCTAATCATCCTGGCACAGCTGCACCGCGGAGCCCCCACCTTCACTGGGAGAGGTCAGCCTGGGGGATCAGGCCAGGGACCGAGACAGCTGGCCAGAGATGCGTACACGGGTGTGCCTGCCTGTGCAGCCGAGTCAGAGTGGCCATGTGCTTGCGTGGGCTAAGAGTATGTGTGTGTGTGTTCATGAGGGGGGCCTTGGTTCCCAGGGCCCAGGGATCTGGATGGAATTAGGAGCTGGCCCGGGTGGGGGCCAGGATTGGGGGTGGAGGGATGCTGCAGGAAACGTGAGCTGTGCTCATTAGCTCCTCACGTGCTCAGCCGGATTTATAAACACAAGGAGAAGACGGGATGTAAACAATCAGCGGGCAGCAGCCAGAGGCAGAGCTGGGGCGGGGGCTGGGCTGGGGGCCAGGACTGGGGGAGGGGGCCAAGGACACAGCCCCCACGTCGAGGTCCACCTGCACACCATGAGCCTGGAGAGGAGGGTGAATGAGGGATCCAGGAAGCCCACCGTAGACTCCCTCCTCGGGGTTCCAGTGCTCACAACTAAACCACAGGTGTTCTCCGCCCCAGGCAGCTTTCGGATTGGATTCACTGCCTGAGATATGGACATGTCTTGCCCAGCATGGAAGCTGTCACAGCGGAGGGCAGAGCCTCATCCTTTTACCTCCCCTTTCTCCTCTCCTAGTCTCTTCTCCCTCTGGGTTCTAGAGACTCCTTCCCTCTTTCTGGTTCTCTCCATGGGCCAGTCAGTCCATGGGCCGGTCAGTCGGATCCTTCTGCTCTCCCCTGCCCGCCCCCCCCCCACCTCCTGCCCCACGCCTGCAGTGACACAGTTACCTCAGAACTGAAATATTCCTGGAAACACCGGCCTCGTCTGGTTAATTTCATGAGCCGTTTTTCTGCCCAGATGACTTAGCTCTTGTTTATCCAAAAGCTTCTCCCCCTGCTGTCCCTGAGTAGGGAGCTGGTTCCCCCCAGGGATGTCCCACAGGGCTCAGAAGGGGAGAGGGAAACAGGCCCAGAGCTGGGATCCTGACCACACCTCCCTGCCATGGGATAGCCAGAGCCCTGTCCCAGAACTCTGGCTAACAGGTCTGCCCAAGGCAGTGTGGGGTAAAGAGACAAGCTCAGCTCCCAATTCCTGCTTCAGCTGGGACCCTTGGCATTGCCACTAACTTTGAGCAAGGCCAGACTCAATCCTGAAAGCCATCTCAAGGCTAGAAGGGCCATTGCCCACCTCAGCAGGTCTCCAGTCTCCCAAACGAACACTATTTTGCACCCCAAGGATCCTGGAGGTGACTCAGCTAGATCCCTAGACTTCGTGCAGAGGGGAAGGGCCTGGAGATGGGATGTGAAGAAGAAGGAATAGGAAGGAACTAAGAGTAAGGCAGGAGCTAGGGATGGAAAGGAGCATCCAGAAGGGAAGCCACAAATTGCAGATGGGGGAAAAGAAAAGGGAGTCTGTTTCCCCAGGGAGCAGTTAAGTGCCTGACCCTGTTCTCTGTCCTAAAACACATGTGTGCATGCGTGCACACCTATATTCACACACACCCCTCAAACAAAGAGCCTTCACCCAAAAGAGCAGGGTCCCTGTAACTGGTGTCCCCCACTGCCATGCTCCATCTGTAAAGCCAGCCAGCCAAACATCTGAGTCAAGACTGACCGGTTGTGCCACTGTAAAAGTCCCCACCTGACCCCTGTGCTCTATAAGTGACACTTCATACAACTTTTTTTTTTTTTTTTTTGAGATGGAGTCTCTGTTGCCCGGGCTAGAGAGCTGTGGCATCAGCCTAGTTCACAGCAACCTCAAACTCCTGGGCTCAAGCAATCCTCCTGCCTTCCTGCCTCAGCCTCCCGAGTAGCTGGGACTACAGGCATGTGCCAACATGCCTGGCTAATTTTTTCTATATATTTTAGGTGTCCAGCTAATTTCTTTCTATTTTTAGTAAAGATGGGGTCTCGAACTCCTGAGCTCAAAGGATCCACCCGCCTCGGCCTCCCAGAGTGCTAGGATTACAGGCGTGAGCCACCGCGCCTGGCCCACTTCATACAACTTGAATCCGGAATCCTTCCCAGTTTGTAACCCTCTCTAAACCCTGCCCCAGCATTATGCCTAGCTCTAACCCTAACCTAGTCTTCATTCTTTCTTAAATCCAAACCCTATTGTAACTCTAAGTACAGCCAAATTGTTAAACCTATCCAACTTATTTCTAACTATCAAAGCAACGTGTCATTACAGAAAAATTTTGGAAGTATAAAATATAATCTAGAGGAAAGAAATCAATTATGACCTCCCACCTACCCAAGCTTAAAACCCAGACTAGCCCTGCTCTTTCTGACATGCCAAACATCACACCATCTGACATCAAAGTCAACAAATTCACAAACCTTAGCCCCAGCTAACCCTCTGCCTGCCCAAACCTAACCACATCCCCCTGCTGGACTCAAACCTCAACCACACTAAATCGACCAAATCCCAAATCTAAACTAATCTGAAACTTTAAAAATAACCCAGTCCTTAAACCTAACCTAGCCCAATGCCAAGTATATCCCTACCCTATCTAAACCCTAATTGCCTCTGCCAGTCCCAAATGTCCACTGTATCCTGACCTTGGTCCTTATCTAAAAGCCTTGAAAAGCATGTTTCCCACAAACTTCCTTACAGCGTGGACTCTGGGCATCCTGGTATGTCCAAACTCTCCAGCGCCATCAGCTGACAGCCCAACTCATCATTTGCATAGCTCTCCCTGTCTATCCCCGTCACCTGGAGGCTGAGGAAAGTTCTCACTGAAATCAAACTTTTCCCCACCCAATACCCTAGATGAGAATGGTACAAACCTCCACACTGCTACCAATCCCTGAGAGTGAAGGCTAAATGTCCTTCAGTCTAACCCTATACTTCCCACACCCAGGAACCATATCCCAGAATATGCCCAAAATTGGCTCCATTGAGGCAGCCCTGTGTCCTTCAGCCTGATCCTGGTGGTCTAACCCTACGCCTTGCCTCCTCTGGCCGATTCCATTCTTGGCTGCAGCCTCTCTCGGGCACCCTCCCTCGGTGCTGACTGCTTTCAGTGTGCAAGCTCAGATATGTGCTGTTTCCCACCGTTGGCTCCCCTCAAGCTGCACTGGGACTGGGAGACTGGGAGAGAAGACTGGGGTACAACTGGAACCCAGACATACTGATTCACAGTCCCTTGGCTTGGCCCCATCCCTCCATGTATACACATACATGTTGGCACACATACTGTGGTACACATGCCAAACACTTTCTCAGCTGACACAGATAGACTCTCAAATAGCTACTGATAGACACAAACACACGCATGCTAAGTCCTCGTCCTCAAACACACATGCCTCTTCTCTCTCTTTCTCTCTCCTTTTCTGGCCAGGAATATTCCCCCTCCTCCATCCCTTCTGCCTCCCATCTGGTGTCCCATCCTCTGTCCAAGGTGGGGACAGACACCTGAGTGGCTGCCAGCAGCTTCCCGCTTGGGCCTGGGCCTCCCCCTCATGCTTCTTGCCCATCCTGTCCACAGGGGACTCGTGGGGGATGTTAGCGTGCCTGTGCACGGTGCTCTGGCACCTCCCTGCAGTGCCAGCTCTCAATCGCACAGGGGACCCAGGGCCTGGTCCCTCCATCCAGAAAACATATGACCTCACCCGCTACCTGGAGCACCAACTCCGCAGCTTGGCTGGGACCTACGTGAGTATCCAGCTTAGGAGTCTGGGAGTTGGGTGCAGAGTGAGGAGTTGGGGGAAGACAGACATATGGTGGAGGGTCCTGGTGATCTGTGGAGTGATAACGAGGGGCCCTTTGGCTCCAAGCAGCCTCCCTGTCTGGCCTATCTCCTGTCCTTCCCTCTCAGGTGCCCCCTCCTCCCCATCCCTGGCCCCAGGACTAGGCATGTGGGCAGGCCTCGCACCCGCCTTGGCCCATTGCCCCACTGGCTGCCAGCCCAGCCGCCCGCCTCCCCCTGGGGGCCGGGGAAGTCTCCTCTGTTTACACCGTGTTGTGGTGTCTCTTGCACGGGCGGGGTTGGGTGGGGATGGAGGGGCCCCACCTCCCATGCCTGTGTTCCAGCTCGTCTCTGCCCCTAGACCTGGGGCCCTGCTGCTCTGGACCCATGGGCCTCCCTTCTGCCTGCCTTTCCCATCCTAGCTGGGCCTCCTAGGGGAGTCCTAGGGGAAGAGGACTGCAGGGAACCCAGGCCAGTAGTGGCAGGGGGTTCGGGTGGGGATAGAGGTTATGCTGTAAGGATTTGGGGGCAGTCCAGAGGTGCTCAGAGAGCCCAGGAGAGAAGGAAGGAGGGTCAGAGGAGCCAAGGACCATGGGGAACCGGCCCCCTCTTCCCGTGTTCCTCTTCCACATCCCAGACCCTACTCTGGAGCCAGGGAAAGAAAAGGGAGGAGGGTGGCGGGGGAGCTGGCTCCAGCCCCAGGATACACCGAGGAAATTAGTTTGTCTCTGTGCTTGTCAGCGTGTGAACCTCCCCCTGGGCCCTTGCCTATCCCAGGCCTCGCCCCTCTCTTCTCCCTTTCTCTCCCAGTCACACATCTCCCTCATCCCTTTCCCTGGGCCCCAGCTGCCCCCCAGGGGCTGGCAAGGGCTTTGCCCTCTTCCCTGTGCTATTCTGCCTTCCACATCCCTCCTCCTGTCCTACTCTTGTGACTGCCTCAGTTTCTTCCTTCTGCAACCCTGCTCCTATCAGCTGAATCCTTCCTTGCGGGTGTTAGTAAGTAACCTTCTGTCCCAATTCCTTCAGCCAGTGGGACCGGGCATGTCAGAGAGGCAAACAGGACTCTGATGCCAGCGGGCCCCTGCCTTTCAGCACC
Organism: Eulemur rufifrons; assembly: GCF_041146395.1. Taxonomy (NCBI): domain Eukaryota; kingdom Metazoa; phylum Chordata; class Mammalia; order Primates; family Lemuridae; genus Eulemur; species Eulemur rufifrons. Next base: position 101,245,745 of record NC_090988.1, read on the forward strand.
GGCTTTCCTCTCTCTCATTTCCCTGTGCAGAAAACCTTTGCTTCACTCTGCTACCCTCTCTAGTTCCCGACCCTTTTTCTCTCCTGGCTTTCCCTGCCAAATTTCTTGAAGGAGTGGTCTACACCCTCTGCCTCCACTTCCTCTCCACCCACTCACTCCTTAACCCCCTGCAATCTGGCTTCCAGGCCCCAGCAATGGTTCTCTCCAAGGTCGTCAGGCACCTCATTCTTGCCAAAGCCGACAGTATTTGTAGGCTCATTCTCCTTGCTCTCTGTTTTGCAGCCACACTGCTGAGCACTGCTGCCTTCTTGAACTCCTCTTCCTTGGCCTCTGCACTCTCCTGGGCCATCTTCTACCTCTTCAGCCTCGCCTCCTGGTTCCTGGTGGCTCCTCTTCCTCTCTGCCCTGACCCCACGGTGGGCACTCTCCAAGGCTTGCCCACTCAGCCAATGAGCACGTCCTTGCGGAGTGTCTCCTGTGCGGCTTTCTCTTTCTACGCCTCTCCATAGGAGAGTTCACCTGTCACCTCCATGCTGGAGAAACTCAGGGGAGCCCATGAACAGAGAGGCCTAGCATGGCGACAGGGCCAGTGACAGGGGACACAAGAAATAGAAGCTCTGGGTGCAGGCCTCTCAGTGGTGAGCAGGCTGCTCTGCCCGCCTCCTTCCCCATCACCCTCTCCTTTTCACAGCTGAACTACCTGGGGCCCCCTTTCAACGAGCCTGACTTCAACCCACCTCGGCTGGGGGCAGACACTCTGCCCAGGGCCACTGTCAACTTGGAAGTGTGGCGAAGCCTCAATGACAAATTGCGACTGACCCAGAATTACGAGGCCTACAGCCACCTTCTGTGTTACTTGCGTGGCCTCAACCGGCAGGCTGCCACAGCCGAGCTGCGCCGCAGCCTGGCCCACTTCTGCACCAGCCTCCAGGGCCTGCTGGGCAGCATTGCAGGCGTCATGGCAACTCTGGGTTACCCGCTGCCCCAGCCTCTGCCCGGGACTGAGCCCACTTGGACCCCCGGCCCTGCCCACAGCGACTTCCTCCAGAAGATGGATGACTTCTGGCTGCTGAAGGAGCTTCAGACCTGGCTGTGGCGCTCAGCCAAGGACTTCAACCGGCTCAAGAAGAAGATGCAGCCTCCGGCAGCTGCGGTCACCCTGCACCTGGAGGCCCATGGCTTCTGATCTCTGACCTTTACCAACTCCTTTTGTTACCCCTTCAAACCGTGCTCCCACTCTAGGACGGAGAACCCTGTATGCCAACACTTGTTGAGCCAGGAGACAGAAGCCACAAGCCTCTGGCCCTCCCCTGGACTTGGGTGGGGGTGTGATGTAATAAGCCCTGTCTCTTCCCCACCTCCCAAAGGCTTACAGATCTGGGGAAGAGGTGCAATAAGGCCCCATCCTGTTTCTGCAGGGAGTACTGCTCGAGGGAGTCCAAAGTGGTTCAAGGTGGTATAAAGGCTCTCACAGCCTCCTGCCTTCTGCCTACCACTTGGCCAGTACCCACCCAGCCCCTTAAGCAGCACTTCTAGGAAGCATACCTGGAAGACAGGAGTGGGGAGCCACCATAGCACGTGCCTTTCTGCAGTGAAGCCCTTTGGCTGCTCGACTCTTCTTGGATGGGTATTACTCCTCCACCCCCAAATAACTCCACACATCCAATTCAGGAAACAAACATGGTGGCAAGTCTAAACAAAGAGAGATGGGATTAAAAATAAAAGGGATGGGGCCTGCGTTGGAAGTGGCCTACAGACCAGAATAGGTAATACTAAAAGCAGAGGGGCAGGGACAGACCAGACCCAGGAGTCACCAAAGCAATCAGTGGCACAGAGTGGTAAACAAAAGCCATGCTGAACATTAGGACCTTGCCTTAAATTTTCTTGCCAGCATCACGGTGCCTCCTCTCTGCCCCCTTTCCCAGGGTATCTGTGGGTTGCCCAAGCTGGGGAGGGCAACCATAGCCATAGCCACAGGATTTCCTGAAAGTTTACATTGCAGTAGCATTTCGGGGTGTGGGGTGGCAGCTCCCCCAGGCCCTGCCCCCCAGCCCCACCCACTCATGACTCTAAGTGTGTTGTATTAATATTTATTTATTTGGAGATGTTATTTATTAGATGATATTTATTGCAGAATTTCTATTCTTGTATTAACAAATAAAATGCTTGCCCCAGAACTTAGTCTCTTTGTCTAGCCTTGCCCCTCCTCCTGGTGCTCATCGCTGCTCTCCTGGCCCTGGCCCAGGCCCACCCCGGCTCCCACTCCACCCCTAGCCTCTGGTGGAGGTGCACACAGCCCAAGAAGAGGTGCTCCTCCCTCTGCCCACTGGGGCGATGTATGCACCTTGGACTTGTCCACCCCAGTCCAGTCCCACCACCCCTGTGATCCCTCAGTTCTCTTGAGAAGCTTCAGTTTATTTTGGGTTTTTCTTCTCCCTGCCTTTGCTCAGTCTTCCTCACCTTTCTGGATTGCTTTAATGGTCTTGTGGGTCTGTCTCCCTGCCTTGAGTTTCTCCCCTCCAGCCCACCCTCCCCATGGTGTGTAAAGCTACCTATCTGTCTATCTGGTGCTCTCCCCAAAGTGGTCAGCCCCTGGGCATTCAGTCCCCAGCTTTCCCAGGACTATGGCCCCCATGCCCATGGCTGCCCCCTGGGGCCTCGAGAGCAGTGACCCTCACCTCAACACTCTCTTCCAGGGAAAGTGACAGACTGCAGCCAAGTCACAGTTCTCAGCTGTGACTCTACTCCTTTCTCTCCAATGTATGACAGCATATTTGGGGAAAAGAGAAAAACTCCTCCTGGACTGTGGGAGAATGGGATAGATGCTATTCAAGGGATGACCTAAGCTCAAATTCAGTTTCATGACCTCCTAGCTGAAAGACCTTAGACAAATTAAAGCTTTCTATTGTCCATTGGTAAAATGGAGATAATTAAATACCCTTATACGATTGTTGGACAGGATAAGAGAAACAATAAAGGTAAAATGCTTGCTTGGCTGTAGCAATCGTAGTAATTACAGATTACTTGGGATATATCAGCATGTCATGACATTTTAGTTAAGAACCACTGGGTAAATTAATGGATGAATCGCTCCCAGGTAATACATGCATATTTCACAAGGGCCTCCTAGAGACGATGCCTTGAGCGAAGGAAATAACGAATGATGGTAATGTCAATCAGCTGGCAAACCCAGTACAGCCCTAATTACCTGCCTGTCATTGACGGGTGAAAGAAAGCTAAAAGAAGCCTAAAACCTAATGTGGCTCCTGTCCTTATGGAGCTTGCAATCAACTTGGGAAGAAAAGATTAGTTTACCTAAAATAAAAGGGCCACAAGCATACACGTGCGATGTAGACTAGGAGGTACCAGCAAGTGCAAGAGCCACTAGAAAAGGGAGAGGTCAGAGTGTAGGTGCAGGAGCTGTTGGACTTGCTTGTGGGTGGGGTGAACCAGGCTCTTCTCAATGTCCCTGAGTCATCTGGCCCAAGTTGAAGGGAACGTGCCCCACCCTGAGGGGTCCAGGCTCTTTAGGTGGAGACATTTGCCCAGGCATGCCCAGGGGCACCCACAGGCCCTGCCCTCTGCCTAAAAAGATAGAAAAGAGAGGGTACCTGGGCTGTCTCCATACACAGGCAGAATGAGTCGTGGCCTGTGATGTGCAAAGCACTAAGCAAAGGGCCCTAAGGAACACAGAGGTAAGTGAGGTGTAGGTCCTGTCTGCAGAGAGCAGACGCAACCCCATACAGTGAGCTTCTTGGGGGAAGATTCTGAGTCTTCCTCTTCTCACTATCCCAGCACCCAACTCAGACTCCAGCCTAAACAAGGTGCTCAATTAGTGTGTTGAACAAAACAATCTAGAAAAGGGAATAGGAACCCCTCCCCACAAATGCTAGAATACAAGGCAGAATTCTATTAAGAGCAGAAAAAGAAAAAGAGATCCAGGCAAAATACTATGGAAGTCTAGGAAGGAGAAACCGCATCTAGTTGGGTGAAGGTCCTCTAGGCTGTGCGTCCTTTGGGAAGGTGTTTGAAGTCATCGCTGTATTTCCAGTGTGTAGCACACAGCAAGTGCTCAATAGTTACCCTTTGCATAAGCGCATGAGGTGGGACTTGACACCGTTCTTGAAGGATGGGCAGAATTTGGACAGTTGGAGATGGGGCAGGATAAGGGTTAGCTAAGTGTTTCTCTCCTTTTCAAGCAGATGGCTTCCTGAGGGCAGGCTCCATGATTTATTCATCTTTGCATCCCTACAACATTTTAGCATAATGCCTGGCAGAGTAAAGTCCTCAATAATTTGATTTAAGTGGATTTAAAGAGTATCAAGACAACAGCATTTTAGAAGTTAAGAGAACAGAATTTGAAGGAGGGGGTTGATCAACAGTCTCCGATGCCCCAGAGGAACTGAGACAAGAATGCAGAGAAAACTCACTGGTTTGGCAACCAGGAAGTCACAGGTGACCTCTGAAAGAGCAGGTGAGAAGCAGACACACCAAATTGTGAGATTAAAGGATGCGGTAGGCAGAAAGTAAGAAGGGTAAATAAAGTCCCTCAGAGTTTGCTAGTGAAGGAACTATTTAGAGGGGTTACCAGGATCAAGGAAGGTTTTTTATTATTGCTGTTTTTATTTTTATTTTTTTTTGAGACACGGTTTCACTCTGTCACCCATAGTGGCACCATCATAGCTCCCTGCAGCCTCAACCTCCTGGGCTCAAGCGATCCGCCTGCCTCAGCCTCCTGAGTAGCTGGGACTACAGGCATGTGCCACCATGCCCAGCTAACTTTTTTATTTTTTGTAGAGATGAGGTCTCTCTCTTGCTCAAGTGATCCTTCTGCCTCAGCCTCCCAAAGTGCTAGGATTACAGGCATGAGCCACCTCGCCCGGCCTGTTGTTTTTAAATAGAAGAGATCTAAACATGTTATTGTTGAGTGGCTGTGAGCCCTGAGCCACGCAGCGTGGGCAGGATGGTCAGAGGAGGGAAACAGGAGGGGAACAGACCTGGAGAAGCACCCCAAACGGGGACCACTGGAGTTCACTCACTCTGAGGATGCAGAAAGTTCCAGTGGGGGGGGGTGTAGGGGGTAGAAACAGATGACAGCATGGTCAGAGAGGGCATTTCAGAATTTGAGTTCTTCACCCTCTCCCAAATAGCTCCTAATGACGGTGACAGAGGTGTGAGCCCCTCCTTTGGGTTTTGGCACTGTGTACCACAGGGCCTCCTGTAAAAATGCCAGCTCCATGGGACAGGGACCTCCTGGTAAATGACAGATCACCAGTATTTTCTGTGAGTGAGTTTGTCACTGGCTCTCCATCCATAGCTGCCTCAGGCAATGATGCGTGTTGCTGGTTATCTAGCTTCCACCTCTCAAGTCTGGCTGTAGAGTCAGAGGCTTGGGGATCCAGAGGCCAACGTAAGAATCTAGGCCCTGCAGTGTCAAGGGGGTGCGGGCACATTATCTCTAGAAGTCCTTACGTCCTCACAAGGCTACGGAAAGCGGGTGAGAGAGAGGCAGAGAAGGCCCTCCTCCCTGTCAGCCTGTCAGCTCCAGAGAGCACGTGTGGATTAGACATTTCATTGCCATCTTGGGTGCTTGCGTCTGCGAGAATGAGCACAAAGTGAAGAACTGTCGACTGGGGTAGGGGCAACTTCTGAGAGGGTAGGAGCAGGTATAGAGGAGGCTCTGATGGGAGGGGGCAAAACAGTCAGACCTTGCCAGCCTCCTGCTTTTGCAAAGACTGACCTGGGACACAGGGGCCTCCTCAGTATGCGGAGAGACTCATTTGAGCACTTATCCCACATACACACATCACAGCCAGAGCCGCCCCAAACGAGGAATGGCAAAGGGAGGCCCTCTGTTCCCCTTAACCTAGAGGGCAAGGGCTAGTGATTCAGGCCTGGCTGTGTGCTCTGACGCTCTGGCTCTGACAGGGGGCTCCCTCAGCTCCCCCTTCTTCTCTGGAGCTACAACTGTCCCTGCCTTTGTTCCTTCAATTCTTGAGCTCCCTGACTCAGCCTGGTTCCTGAATTTCCCAGCAGGGGACAAAGCCCTTGTCAGTGGGGTGGGGGTGGGGACAGTGAGAAAGCTTTAGAGCCAAAGGTTCAGTCCTTTTTCCCCAGTCTCAGCCTTCAGGGTCTCTCAGCCCTGCTGGGTCAGAGGTCACCTCTAGGCTCCTCCCAAATAGCCCTCATCTCCAAGGCTTGGCTGATGGGGTGGAAATGGTTAACTAGGACTGTCCTCCCAGCTGGACAAAGTCTGACACCTGGTGGCCAAGGTGAGGAATGGCCAGAAGGGCCCCTTTTCAAATCTCCCCAGAACTTGTCCAGAGCCAGTACGGCCAAGGTGAAAGGGGAGGTGTAGAACGGAGGTGTGGAGGGTGGTGAGGCCAGGGAAGAAGAGGCAGCAGTGGCAGAAAAACCCAGAGACGTTTTTCTCCCCCGTTGTCTCCCCCAGGCTCCCATTCCTTAAGCCCACTAGGTGGGAGAACTTGGACAGGGAGAGGAAGGGTGCTGGGAGGGCAGTGAGGGACTAGGAGCGGCTGCCTGAAAGCATTCTGGCTCCAGGGTGAGGAATGGGGCCCAGGGGGTGTGAGTGTGTTGGGGGCCGGGGGCTGTTAGTCTGGCTGCCCAGAATCTCCTCAGGGTGGGTGGTGGGGCCTGAGGAAGGGGGCTGCTGACACACCCCACAGCCCACTGGGCCCCAGGCAGCTGCTCCCTTCCCACCACCTGCCTCCACCTACCCAGCTCTATCTGGCTCTCCCCGCAAGCCGCATCGTGAGCTGGGGGAGGGGAAGGGGCTCTCGGGGTGTTTGAGCAGTGCTGAGACCCCCTGTCCGCCACATTGTCTGAGCTAAGCCAGGCCTAGTCCCCCTTCCCCTGGAGCAGTGAGCAGTGGGTCTCAGCTAGTTCTAGTTCTTTTCTCTCCTGGGCTCCCCAGGACGTTGGCCTTGCCCTTGAAGCGAGGACCTTGAGTATATCCAGGCCAAGGTGCAAAGGTTGCTCCTCCTAGTCACATCACCAGCCTCTGGGCATTGAGGCTGACATAAGGAACCTATGGCTGGGTCTCAGGACATTACCACAAGGAGAGAGAGCTTAGCCCCCAACTCAGACCTCTGGCCTAGCCCGCCCTCCAGCCTGAAGCCTGAACTGTGACAGCAGTTTTGGGGACGGGCCCAGGAGGCTGCCTGAGTAGGGGAAGGGGTTCTAGGCAAGAAGGTGATAGGAGGTGGACAGGGTTGGAGAGCAAAGAAGGAAAAGACCCAAGGATGGGCAGGCCAAGGTCCAGCTTAGATGCCAGCACACCTTAAGGATCCCGACGCTGAGTCAGGGAAGGATGCCAGTTGGACAGGGATGGTTCCAAAATCCCTGGGTGCCAACTGCTCCCTTAGGGCTCAATCCCTCTGCTATCTGACCAAGAGAGGAGGCCAATGCTGCCTGTGGTGAGTTCCCTCAACTCCAGGCCAGAAAGCCAGGCCTAGGGTGCCTGCACTTGAGCTGACCACTCTTTCTTTTTCTTGGGCCAGGTGTGAGCTGAAGCCCAAGGGAGACATCTTCCAGGCTGGGTAGAAGAGCCTAGCAGGGCTTGAGCCAGGCAGAGCTGGGGAAGGCTGGCAGAGATGGCTCAGACAGCATCCACAGAGCAGGTCAGGGTTCCAGAGGTTGCCAAAGGAGAGCAGGGAATAGGCCCAGGCAGCAGTAGGAGCTGCTGTGGCCGCTCAGCGGCACACCCCATTTCACGCTCCCTGGGCGGTGGCAGGGCCCCACGGCTATCAGCTTTCAGGGGTGGGAGGGACCAGGAATGAGGAGGGGTCTGCCCCACCCATGGCTCCTTACTCCCTCAGGGATTTGTGGACTCAGGAGGTAGGTGCCACATACCTCTGGGAAGAGCCCAGGAGCCCCTTGTGGAGACCCTCTGGGGAGGAGGTAGTCGATCCCACAGAGCCTGGGTGCCATCCCCCCACAGAGTGCTTGGTGCCTCACTGGACTCAACACCTAAGCCCTTCCCAGCCGTGGAGGAGAGGGCCTCTCTGCTTCTGTCCCCAACTCAGCAGGGCCCCTGTCTCCCTGAATGTGGGCCCCACTTAGCCCACAAGTCACATGGGGGGATTAGAACAGTCCCAGCCCAAACAGCACAGCAGGGAAGGGCCCTCCAGCTCTATGCAGCACCTCTCGAGCTCTGTCTTCCACTCAGCCCTCCTCAAGGAAGCTGACAGACAGTCAGGCAGAAGGTGGCCCTGAAGACATGGCCTGCTCCTTCTCCGCTTTGGTGGTCTACTCTCCAGAGCAGTTCTCCTCCCTGGTTCCATGTGCACCAGGATCCTAGCCCTCTTCCTAACACAGAGCACCCAGACCCCAGAGCAGTGGGGAAGGAGGCAGACAGAGGCTCTGAGCAGGCGTCAGCCCTGGCGTCTCTGCCCCACCCTCCTGGTACCCCTGGAAGGAAGAACCGGATGGGATCTCTAGAGGGTGATTAGAGCTGGGCTGCTTCCTGTGCTGGTTCCCAGACTCCCACTGGCCAGCACTTTTGCCTGCTGCCAGGAAGTTGGTGAGGGGGAGGCAGCAGTAGGGGTGAGTCAGCGATGACAGGAGCCCAAGGGACAAAGGTCATGGGTGGAGAACTGAGAGACACTGTTTACAGCAGCCCACCTCCTCCAGGAGGCCTTCCAATGCTAATCACCCCTGTTGTCCTAATCAATCTCAGACCCACCCTTCCCCCTTTCTTCTGTTTGTTAGGAATTCCAGCCTCTCACTGACAACTGGGTACCCACCTGCCCTGTGAGCCTGTGAGATCCTGGGGAGCAAGGAGGGATGTGGCTTGACTGGGGCCTCACAATGCCTTTGACTATCAGCAGTGATGATAATTTATACTTCCTACTTTCAAAAACCTTATTACATCTATTTTAATTGAGTGATATGCAGGAGAGTGTTTAGAACAGTACTTGGCACATGGTGAGTGCAATATGAGTGTTAGGTTTGTTGTTAGTATCTTCTGCTCACATTCAAATTATTATGAGAGATGGGGCAGATTTTGCCAGTGAAGAACTAGGGATCCAAACACATAGCAAGGGGGAACTAAGACCCTGCTCTGGCCTGCTCAGAATGGAATCTTCCTGACTAGTACGGTGGACAGGGGCAGGATACAGGACCCCAGGAGAGCCAAAAAGGCAAACGCTTGTCTGGACTAAGAGTGGGCAGTGTCTCTGGGTGCAGACTGTGAGAAAGGCACTTCCAGAACCCATGGGCTTCTCCAGCCCGGTCTCCTGGGGCCAGTGGGGGTGGGGTGGGAGCAGGGAAGGGGGCTGGATTCGCCCAAACTCTCTTTAAACCTCCAGACCTGCCCCCACAACATTGGTTGGGCCAAGGGGCCGAGTGAAGGCTCCAGCTGGGCTCTGGGGAGTTATAAACCGGCCACGGGGATTAGCGAAGCTGAAAAGAACATTTGCCTAGGAAGGGAAAACGGGAAGTGAGAGGCTGAGGATAACGCTCTGCAAGTCCCTCGGGACCCATTGCAGACCAGTGGGGGGCAGGAGGAGGTGGTGAAGTTGGGGGCACCGTGACAGGTCCCCCACCCCAGCCTGACCCCGCCTCCCCTAGAACACAGCTGCTGCAGCTGCCCCGCCCCCTCACCCTGTGCTGCCTGCCATTGGCTAGAGCCAGGGCCCCGCCCTGCAGAGGCGGCCTACCATTGGCTTAAGTCTTTGATGTTTGCGTGTTTGTGGGGGTGGGAGAGAGGCGTCATTCCCTGGAACTCGGAGACTTCCTCTCTTTGCTTGTCTGGGTCATCTCGTCTGCCCGTCGTCGCTGGCCCCATCTCTCTCTCTGACTCCCTCTCTCAGCAGCTGTCTCTCTCGCGCCTGCTGGTGCCTCTCTTCCCGCAGTCGCCTTCTTTGCCTGCCTGGGTGGCCGCCATGGGCCGGAAGCGGCTCATCACTGACTCCTACCCTGTTGTGAAGAGGAGGGAGGGGCCCGCTGGGCACTGCAAGGGGGAGCTGGCACCCGAGCTAGGTCTCTGAGGTGTGGGGGAGGCAGGAGGAGTGGACACGGGGGAGCTGAGAGGCCGAGGGTGGAGGGAAGCGTAGTATGTCCTCTACTCCCGACACACGGCCGCGGGAGGGCAGAGGCAAGGGGTGTGAGGAGGTCTGGGGAACAGTGGCACAGCTGTGAGGCGAGGGCCAGGGGGCCGAGACCAGCCTCGCAGGGCAAAGGCCTGGGCAGGCTTGAGGAGCAGCGTGTCATTGCAGGAGAGGAGCCCCAGTCCCCCAACAAGGATGAAGCAGAGCTGGAGCTGCTGAGGCAGTTTGACCTGGCCTGGCAGTATGGGCCCTGCACAGGTGAGAACCCCACTCAGGTCCCCCAGAGCACATTTCTGAACCAGTCCTGTCACCTACACGTCTCTGAAGTGACCCAAACACCTGCCTGACTCTCAGGCACTGTCTCCTGCGACTGGGGTTGTGGAGGCTCCCAAGACACACACACCCACACACATTTTCTAGCCTGGCCTCTTCCCCATCCTCCATGCGGCCCCCAGAGTCTTCTTCCCACCCTTGCAGGGATCACACGGCTGCAGCGTTGGCATCGGGCAGAGAAGATGGGCTTGGAGCCTCCTCCAGAGGTGCATCAGGTGCTGAAGACCCACCCTGGAGACCCCCGCTTCCAGTTCAGGTCAGAGACAGGCCAGAAGGGCTTTCAGGGGAGCCAGGGCCTTCTCCAGGCATCACTGCCTTACTGGCTTGGGTGGGGTTGCCCTGACCTGAGGGAGAAATGGATGCAGGCTTGGGGGTCCTTGGTGAGCAGGCAAGAAGGTTCTGCAAGGTACCTGGCTCAGGAAGACAGGCTGCTTTAATAATTCTCATCTCTATGAGCTCATGGTGGGGGAAGGTGCACTCAGCACCCAGGGACTATCTGTTTAGTACTGACGGGTTTGCCAAGGACTACAGGTATGGCCAAGGACTGGGGCTGGTGAAATCAGATCAAGGGATTCAACTGACTCTCTCTCCCTCTCCCTCCCATCCCATCTTCCACAGCCTCTGGCATCTCTATCCCCTGTGAGGTACCACCTAGGACCTCCTGCCCTTGGCACTCCTGCTGGCCACCTGAGGACCTCAGGACAGAAGTGAGAGCCAGCTGCTGCCGCTCACCTCAGCTCTGCTGTGGAGGAGCCTTTGGCAGCTGCATCTGGAAGTCTCTGGCTAAGCTCCTCTATCTAACCAACAGGCTCCTGGAGCCCTTCTGAGAGCCTACTCAGGTGAAGCTGAGTACCTCCTAAATGAAGAATGGTCTTGAGGGACAAGGACCTGGCCATGACCCTTCTGATGCCTGCCACATGCCTCCCTGACCTACAGTGTGGCAAATTAGGCATAGCTTTGAGCAGGCAGATGATCTAAGAGGCAAAGATGCATTCCCCGCCTACAGCTGGGAATCTCAGGGCAGGACTCACTGAGCTCATAGGGCAAGGGGTTTGCCAAAGCTTATCAATAAAGAATATTGAGCGTGGAATCCTGACCTCCAGTTCCTTAATGTGGTCCTGCTTTGGCTGGCAGTTCCCAGCAAGTTAGTAGGTGGGAGAGAGCCAGCACCATACCTCCCTTTTTCCTGCAAGGAAGCCCCAGGCCTGAGAGGGAGGAAAGACAGATGCCTTAAGAGACAGACCCAGGCCAGGCGCGGTGGCTCACGCCTGTAATCTTAGCACTCTGGGAGGCCGAGGAGGGTGGATTGTTTGAGCTCAGGAGTTCGAGACCAGCCTGAGCAAGAGCGAGACCCCATCTCTACTAAAAATAGAAAGAAATTATATGGACAGCTAAAAATATATAGAAAAAGTAGCTGGGCATGGTGGCGCACACCTGTAGTCCCAACTACTTGGGAGGCTGAGGCAGGAGGATCACTTGAGCCCAGGAGTTTGAGGTTGCTGTGAGCTAGGCTGACGCCTTGGCACTCTAGCCGGGGCAATAGAGTGAAACTCTGTCTCCAAAAAAAAAAAAAAAAAAAAAAAAAGAGAGACAGACCCAGAGTCCTCTCAGGAGCTGAGCGATCTCTGCCTCCCCCTGGTGGTCCATGAGGGAATTACTCTTTAGTAACGTCAGTGACCCGCTGCTGACCAGCCACCTGCCACCTGCCTGCCTATTGCTGCTCACTTCACAGACATGGGCGCTTTGCCAGAGAAGGGCCCCTGGGGCCTATGGCTCATGCATTCCCAGCAAGCACCTCTGCTTCCTACAATGGGGACTACCTGGACCCAAAGCTGGGCTAGCGCGGTCCTCAATTTGCAGGACCTGTTCAGACATGGCCATAATCTAAGGGGCTTTGGTAGGGAATTGGCTGGAGCCAGAAACAGTGCTTAGGGGACCCTGGGTCAGGGTATGACATGGAGAATGGAATCAGTAACCGCTTATATAGCGTTACCTTCATTTGCTACATCGGACGTCCACCCTGAGGGCAGACAGACACAGCAGGACTAACTCCTTGGAAACAGGCCTAGACAGCAGCTCTGTGGACTTTGTAGGCCCCATCTTACTGAGCACTGACCATGTCTGAGGTGCTTTAAGTGTATGATCTCTAATCCTCCTAAAAAACCTTCTAGGTAGGTTTTACAGAGAGGCAAAATGAAGCTAAGAAAGGTTAAATAAAGTTGCCCAAAAGCACACAGCAGGTAAGTGGTAATGCAGAGACTAGGGGCTCTTCTAGTCTATACCATGCCCCCTGCCCATCTGCTGAGCACTTAGTATGCATCAGGCACACAAGGTCCTCTTGGGGTGTTATCAACAGTGAAGAGATGGACAAAAACAAACATGTATATTAATTATGTCAGGTGGTGGTCAGTGGTAAGCAAAATTAGGGTTAGGGTCAAAAGGGGTCAGAGAATGCCAATGGTGCTATTTTAGAGAGGTTGGTCAGGGAAGGCCCTCTGCCAAGGTGGCATTTGAGCAGAGACCTAAAGGAAGTAAGAGAGAAAGGCCTGCACCCATGTGAGTGTCCAAGCAGAAGGAACAATAAGTAGAAGCTCTCCCAGGCAGGAGTGTTTCCAGTGTGTTCAAGGAACAGCATGGAGGCTGGTGTGGCTGGTCAAGGAAGAGAGGCAGAGGGCAAGGGGAAATGAGGCCAGACAGGTAGCAGGCAGGTCCCATAGGGCCTTGCAGGCCATGATAAGAAATCTGGGTTTTATTCTCAGTGAGAGGGGAAGACACTGGAAGGCTTTACGCCAATACATGACATAATCAAACTTATGTTTTGAAAACATTCATTTGGCTGTTGGTGGAGAACAGATTGTGGAGTTGGAGGAAGGCAAGAGGTAGCAAAACCACTCGGGAACCTATTGGAGTTGGCCTCGTGAGAGGTGATGGAGCCAGGGACCAGGGTGGGGTGATGGAGCTGGTAAGAAGTGGCCAGATGCTCTGTATTTTGAGGGGAGAACTGACTGACAGGACTTGCTGATCAGTTGACTGTGGGATTTAAGAGAGAGGAACTAAGGATAACTCCCAAGGCTGTGGCTTGAGCGACTGTAAGGTCAGAGTTCCCATTACTAAGATGGGAAAGACTGTGGGAAGGCTAGGCTGGGCTGGAGAATCAAGAGTTCTGTTTTAAACATGTTTAACTTGAAGTGTCTGTGACACATCCAAGTGGGCATGGGGTATGGGCAGTGGGTATGGAAGTCTGGGATTCTGGGGAAGTCTAGACTTGAGATAAAAATTTGGGAATCTTTTAGATGGCACTGAAAGCCATGAGAGTAGATGAGATTACCTGGGTGAGTGTAGACAGAGATGAGAAGTGGTCCAAGGATAGCCCTTGGGGCCTCCTACACTTAGAGGTCAGGGGAAGGGGGCACACAGCAAAGGAGACAGAAGAGTGGCTGGTGAGACTGGAGGGAAATCAGGAGAGTGGAGGGTTTGGGAGGCTGGGCAGGGGAGTCTCAAGGTCTCAGATGCTCCAGAGAGGCCTGAGAACTGCCCACTGGATTTGGCAATGCGGAGGACATTGAGACCTTGACAATAGCAGTTTTGTGGAGTGACGGAGGTAAGGGCCTGCCTGGAGAAGCAGTCGAAGGGGAGACAGGGAGCGTGCCAGTTCTTTCAGGGGTTTCTTACTGTAAGGGAGCAGAGAAATGGACTGGTAGCTAGAAGGGATGAGGGATCAGGAAGGGTTTTTTATTTGTTGTTTTGTCTTTTGTTTTAGATAGAGTGATACTACTATAGCACAATTGCTCAATGAAGAGAGAGAGCTGATAGGGAGGGAAACTGATGCTGTAGGAGAAGAGGAGGCAGTTGCATGAGTGAGATCTTGATGAAGGCAAGGGGGGTTGGGAACCAGTACACAGGAAGAGGTGGCCTTCAGGAGGAGCACCCACTGTGACAGGCAGGGAGGCAGAGCATATGGGAGTAGATGCAGGTAGGGGGATACATTTGGGGATGGGAACATTAGAGAATCATATGTTTACTGAGAGCCCAGCACTGCTGGGTGGGAGCTGATGTTTACTAGGTGCCTATCAGTGCCATACATCCGTGCCATCTGCTATGCTAAATACTACACACATGTTATCTAGTTGAATCCTCAGAACAGTCTCATTAGTATTACCCATGTTTTACAGATAAAGAAACCAAGGCTGAGAGGTAAGGTGCCTTGCTCAATCAGTAAACACCAGGGCTTGAATTCACAGCCAGGTCTGTTTTCCCACTCAGTCACTCCACACCTGCACCCCAGATGTTGCAGGACAAGGGTTGTTGAAGAGATGAAGACTACGTATGTCGAAAGTTAAAAAACTGTGTAATACAAGTGCTACGCTGAGACAGCCTAGGAGTGATATAGACACTGAGTTATCTGAGTTCTCAGGAAGGAGAGAGTACCACTGGTTACAGGGACCCTCCTGAAAAGGGGTCTTGAGCACAGGGACTGTCACCTCCTGCTGCACTGGTATTACCCCTGCCTTACCTCATCTGCGCCTAGCCCCTTGTATTCACATGTCCCTGCTTCTCAGACCTTTCCACTGTAGGATGAATGGCTCCTCTCTGGGGCTGGGGATGGCCCTAGACAGCTCCACTCTGAATATTAGTAGTAGTTTCTTCCGCCAATTTTGCATTCTACTTCCCTGATATGTCTGGAGTAGTTGCTTTAACATAAAAATAGATGAAATTATTTATCAAGTAAAATGAACCCTCCAGAAAGATGTGCCATGTGTGGCTGGCTTCATATGCCCCTGACATACCTACTACCACCTTGCTCAGTTTGAGCAGGGCTTCAGAAATAGTAAATAAGCATTTATAGAAGGAAATGAGAGGTAACCAGCCCGTGCAGAGTAAAAGCCAGCAGGCAGAGAGCAGCATTCTAGACTGAAGGAATGGGCTGAGCAAAGGCAACAAGGAGGAGCTCGACATGTGTGTCCAGGGGCTAGGTGTGCACTGTGCATACCTCTGTGAAAACCAGTACAATACAAAACTAGCATTTGAGTGCTTTCTGTGTATCCAGCACTGGTTTAAGTGCATTTTATCCCCACACAAACCTTAGAAGCAATGATAAAACTTTTTATAAAAGGATTTTAAGAAGGAAACTCTGGCACAGAGAGGTTAAGTAGTTGCCCAGGGTCACAAAGCATTTGTCAGGGATATTTGATCCCAGAGACTGGCTCCAGAGCCTGCACTCTTAATCTTGTGGAATGATGCCAGTGAGACAGGCTGGGGCCAAAAAAAGACTCTTGAGCCTGAGGCTAAGGAGTTTGGACTTCATCTACTGTGATGAGAGCACCCGAAGGTTTCTGAGCAGGAGAAAGACAGGATAAAAGTAATTATCCTGGAAAATCTGTCTGGCCAGGTATGAAACGGGGAAGAAACTCCAGGCAAGACCAAGTGGGAAGCTATTAAATATTCAAGACATTTGTGCTAAGACCCTGGATTAGCACACAGGCTGGAAAGGACAAAGAACTATAAGAGATGTTGCAAAGAAGTTGGCAAAACTTACATTCAGGAAGGGAAGGATGGAGAAGAAGTGTCAAATATGACTCAGGTTTTGAGCTTGGGTGGGTGAGAGAATACAGATGCCATGAGCAAAAAATGGAAACTGGGAAGGGGGAAACAGGCTCAGTTTTGTACATGTTTAGCTTGAGATGATGACAGGACACCCAAATGGAAACATCTGGTAGGCAATGGAAACACAGAGCTCGAGTCCAGCAGAGAGGTCAGGGGACAGGGTGGTATTCAGGGGACAGAGGGCAATCACCAGCATAGAGCTGACCCATGAACCCACAGGCATGGAAGAGTTCTGTAAGAGAGTAAAGAGAGACAGGAAGAATGTGCAAAGAGAAGATCAAGGATGGCACTTGGGAAAATTCTGGAAGAAGGTGGAAGAAGATCCAGTAAACCAGAGGGAAGAGTGGTCAGAGTGACAGGAGAACCAAGGTAGAGAAGTATCACAGAAGTCAAAGGTGCGATGCTGCAGAGAGGTCAAAGAAGATAATGTCAGGAGGAATGTAAAGAGAACAGGACGGCCTCCCCTAATTCCACTCCTACACTCCTACTTTCCTCGGTCCCATTTTGTAGTTCTCTCTGGTATCTCCAGCTGTCATAGTAACTACCAGTACCACACCCATCCGTGAGGGCCACCTGATTCATTCTTTATTGACTCAGGTGTGGCAACATTTATCCACCCTCAGACAAACCCACTAGTAACTTCAAGGTTTAAGGAGCTAATTTACCAAGAAACTAAAGTAAACAAGGGAAAGAACAAGTTTCTGAATTGGTCTAGAAGCAGAAGAAAGCTGCAACAGTGCCAGCTTGAGGCAGATTTGAGTTACCATTACCACCAACCACCCTTAGGACTTAAGGGAGTCTCAAAATGATCCCTACTTTTCTATGTAAGTAGGTTTCCAGTTTATCCACCGGAGTCCTAAACTAAAAAACAACTTTGTGCTAGTCATGGCAGATGCAAATGATTAGAACCCCAGTCCCTAAGCTCTAAGAACTTACTGTAGTAGGGAGAGAGAAAAAAGATGTGCAAGTGAACTTCCAATGATGCTTCAAGACAGGTCTGAGCTTGGCCTGTGGGATCTCAGAGGGTTCCTGAGGACAACCCTTTAGCTGAGTATTTAAGGATGAGTAGGGGTTTCACAAGGTGGACACGTGATAGTGGACCATGTGTTGGGTCCTGGGTCCTTCTTGAGCCTGACTTTGGTCCTTTGTCTCTTGAAGGAAAAGGCATTTCCTAGAAACCTTCCTTGGGGTAGATGCCTCCTTCACATCACCTAGGGTGCTGATGGTTCCTACACCTGCGAGCCCTACCCCTGACTGCATAATATTTCTCTCTCTGTGCAGCCTTTTCCAAGAGTTAAGGATTCTTCCTCTGCTCCCCATGGTAACCTGTTTATATTTTATTACAGCATGCCACATTGCTGCAACAATACATTTCACTGTCCCCACTGCTGAGGAGTATTTTATCGTTGTTGGTGAATACCTATCACAGAGTCAGCTATACAGTAAGCACCTCCCCAAAGCTCACAGAACCTTCCCATTTCACTCACACCTACTTTTTGGCCTGCTGGTCCCATCCAGCCTGTGAGAATCGCTTGTGTGAGAGCTGTGAAATGTGGGCTCTACCTAAGTCACTTCTCCATGGGGGTTGTGTAGCCTTGATGGCAGGAGTCATCTTTTCCTAGGGCCTTCTCAGCAGGGAAGGCATCAAAGCTGTCAACTCACTGAGTGCTCAGCTAAGGTCCTCTGAGGTGCAGAGTAGAGACAATCATCATCGCAGTGGGCCACCCAGCCCACATCTCTACATGCTCTCAGGAGGGCTGGCCAAGACCCTACCTGCTATTGTAGCCACACTCCAGGATGCTGGAGTGTACACTCGTACCACTCCAAGGACGCCAACTGGCATCATCCATCAAAATTACAAATGCACATGTCCCTTTCAGTCCATATCTAGAAGTTTAGCCTATAGATACACTTGTATGTATAAAATAACATATATAAGGTCATTTATTATAAAACTCTTTGTAACTGCAAAGACTATAAACAGCTTAAAAGTCTATCAATAAGGGACTGGTAAAGTAAGTTATAGCACACAATGGATACGATACTGTGAAAAAGTTCCAAGAAGCTCTTTATGCATTGGTATACATTAGAGGATGGTTTCTAAAATATATAGTTAAGCAGGGGGAAAAAGGATTTACACCAAGTGTATATAATATGCTACAATTTGGTTAAAAATATGTGTATTTATTTGTACTATGCATACAGTACCTCTGAAAGGACACCCAAGAAATTGACACTTTGAGAGGAAGGTAATCTGATGGCTCAGAAATTAGGAACAAGAGGACATTTTTCATTGAGTAATAGTTTTGAATTTTGAATTATTTAACTCTAGTATCTATTCAATCAATCAATAAGAAAAAATTCTTACCATGTCTATGTTGATGTATTTAACAACTACTATAATTAATGGTGGAGTCAATTTGATAAACATTCACTGTGCCACTTACCGAGCACCAAAAAAAAAGGAAATAATTCCACCATTGTACCATGTAACGCTATGGTTTTGTGGCTTTCCCTGGACTCAAGATGCTCCACTTTTTACTACATTACACTGAGACAGAAGGGTGTTCTGCATGTCTCTGTGGTGGAGTCCTGGCAGAGGAAAGGTCCAAGACGTGCTCCTTCTAAAAGGCCTACCTCCTCTTTCGCTAGATCTCTGTCAGGCACCTGGTACTGCCCCACACTGGGACAAAGGTCAACTTTTCAAGACAACAGGTTTCGCAGGAGTCCAAACAGGATGAGTCTAGTAATCCAACCAGTTCATTTAATGATTCATTTAAAAAGTGCATGTGGGCTGGGTGCGGTAGCTCACGCCTGTAATCCTAGCACTCTGGGAGGCTGAGGCAGGAGGATCACTTGAGCTCAGGAGTTCGAGATCAGCATGAGCAAGAGCTAGACCCTCATCTCTACTAAAAATAGAAAAATTAGCCGGGCATTGTGGCGTGTGCCTGTAGTCCCAGCTACTTGGGAGGCCGAGACAACAGGATCGCTTGAGCCCAGGAGTTTGAGGTTGCAGTGAGCTACAATGAGCCACTGTACTCTACCACTCTAGCCAAGGTGACAGAGTGAGACTCTGTCTCAAGAAGAAAAACAAAAGTGCGTATGGGGCACCTGTTAGTGTGAGTAGTATGTAGAATATATGGCTTGGGTCCCACCCCTTAATGATTTTTCAGTCCTCCCTTAAATATAAGAAAAGATGCTCAATTTTCACTCTAAATAAGATTGTCAAAAGCTAAAAACTTGGACAGTATACTTTGCCGGCAAAGGCTTGGGGGAAATTGAGGTGGGAGCACAAAATGGCACAGCCCGCATGAAGGGGAATTTGGTAGTGCTGATAAGAACACAAAGCATTTACCCTTTGACCCAACAATGCCACTTTTAGGAATTTACCCTGAAGATTCACTTCCACAAACTTAAAACAACATATGCACAAGCTTAATCACTGTGGCATTATTTGTAATAGCAGAATATTGGAAACAACTGAAGTTCCTGTCCACAGGAGACTAAATAAACTCACCCAATGGAATACTGTGTAGCTATATATATAAAAAAAAAATAGGCCAGGCATAGTGACTCACGCTGAGGTGGGAGGATTGCTTGAGGCCAACAGCTCACGACTAGCCTGCACAACATAGCGAGACCCTGTCTCTACAAAAAATTTAAAAGTTAGCTGAGCATGATGGTATGCGCCTGTAGTCCTAGCAACTCAGGAGGCTGAGCCAGGAGGATCACCTGAGTCTGGGAGTTGGAGGCTGCAGTGAGCTATGATGACGCCACTGCACTGTAGCCTGGCGACAGAGTGAGACCCTGTCTCAAAAAAAACAAAAACAAAAACTTGAACTTTACTTAGTAGGTTTGTTGTTGATAATGGTATTGGTGTAGTAATCCTAAAACTGTTTTGCTACTTTTGTATTAAGCATAGAAAAAATGAATAAACACATAAATATTGGGAACCAGAGATTACACTATGAAAAAATGGAGATAAAATATAGAATTGGGAAAGGTGACAAAGAATCCTCAAGTGTTGGATTTGAATTGGAGATATCAGTATGCAGATTTTTAACAAATCAACTTTACTGAGGTATAATTGATAAATTATACAGCAAAATTACAGATTTTAAGTATATAGTTTTGATAAACGTATACACCAGTATATACACCACCAATCCCATTAAGATCTAGAACATTTCCATCAGCCCAGAAAGTTCCCTCACTCTACTTTGCACCCAATTTCCCTTCCCTCATCCCAGGCAATTTTATTTCTATAATCAAAGATTTTTTTTCCTGTTCTAGAACTTCATATAAATGCCACCATACAGTATGTATCTGGCTTATGTCACTTAATATAATATCTGTGAAATTCATCCTTGTTGATGTGTATCAGTAGTTTATTCATATTTGTTGCTGAGTAATATTCCATTGTATGAATATACTAAAATGTATTTATCGATCTATCAGTTGGACATTTGGGTTGTTTCTAGTTTGGGACTCTGATGAATCAAGCTGTTATGAACATTCATTTATGAGTCTTTGCATGGGTAGGTTTTCATTTCTTTTGGGTAAATGCCAAGGAATTGGATTTCTGGGTTATATAGTATACATATAACTTTAAACGCTGATCTGTTTTACAAAGTGGTTCCACCATATTACACTCCCATCAGCACAGTATGAAAGCTTTAGTAGCCCCATATCCTCACCAACATAAATTTCAGTCATTCTTATGTGAAGCAGTATCTCATTATGGTTTTAGTTTGCATTTTCCTAACATTGACCATCTTTTCATGGGCTTTTTTGCCATTCATGTATTTTCTTTGATGAAGTATCTTTTCAAACCTTTTGCCCCTTTTTTTTTAAGAGACAGGGTCTTACTATGTTGCCCAGGCTATACTCGAACTCCTTGGCTCAAGTGATTCTCCTGCCTCAGCCTCCCGAGTAGCTTGGACTATAGGCATGTGACACCATGCCCAGTTCTGCCCATTTTTAATCAGGTTTTTTTTTTTTTTGCTTATCATTTAGTGATGAGTTCTTCATGTATTCTGGATATGTGACTTTTGTCAAATATGTGTACTGTGAATATGGTCACGTACTCTATAATGATGGTTCAATTAACAGCTGACCACATATATGATGGTGGTCCCATAAGAAAATATATTTTTACTGTACATTTTCTATGTTTAGATATGTTTAGATACACAAATACTTCCCATTGTGATACAATTGCCTACAGTATTCAGTATAGAAACATAGTGTACATGTTTGTAGCCTAGAAGCAATAGGCTATACCACCTAGGTTTGTGTAAGTACACTCTATGATGTTCACACAACGATGAAATCACCTAATGACAAATATCTCAGAACATATCCCATCATTAAGCTTCACATGACTGTACTTTCTCCCAGTCTGTAGCTTGCCTTTTCATTTTTCTTAATAGTGTCTTTGTGTATTTTGTTTATAATTGACACATTACTGTACATGTTTATGGGATACAGCATGATGTTTCAGTACATGTGTTCATTGTATAATGATCAAATCAGAATAGTTAGAATGTCCATCACCTCAAACCTTTATTATTTCTTTGTGGTGGTAACTCTCAAGATCCTCTTTTCTAGCTATCTTGAAACAGACAATACATTATTATTATCTATAGTCACTCTACTATGTAATAGAATATCAGAACTTACTCCTCCTATCTAATAGTAACTTTATACCTGTTGACTGACCTCTCCCCACCTTCCCAACCTCTGGTAATCACCATTATACTTTCTATTTCTATGAGATCAATTTTCCTAGATTCCACATATAAGTGAGATTATGCAGTATTTGTCTTTCTGTGCCTGGCTTATTTCGCTTAACATTAGGTCTTCCGTGTTCTTCCAAGTGTCAGGATTTCACTCCTTTTTATAGCTGAATATTATTCCATTGTGTATACATACCACGTTTTCTTTATCCATTCATCCACTGATGAACACTTAGGTTGATTCCACCTCTTGGCTTCTGTGAACAGTGCTACAATAACCACGAGAGTGCTGATATCTCTTTGACATACTGATTTCAATTTCTCTGGATATATACCCAGTAGTGGAATTGCTGGGTCATATTGTAGTTCTATTTTTAATTTTTTGAGGAATATCCATACCATTTTCCACAATGGCTATACTAATCTACATTCCCACCAACAGTATATAAGCGTTCCCTTTTCTCTGAATCCTAGCCAGCATTTGTGATTTTTTGTCTTTTTGATAACAGCCATTCTAACTGGGGTGAGGTAATATCTCGCTGTGGTGTTTTTTTTTTTTTTTTTTTTTTTGAGACAGAGTCTCACTCTGTTGCCCAGGCTAGAGTGAGTGCCGTGGCATTAGCCTAGCTCACAGCAACCTCAAACTCCTGAGCTCAAGCGATCCTCCTGTCTCAGCCTCCCGAGTAGCTGGGACTACAGGCATGCACCACCATGCCCGGCTAATTTTTTCTATATATATTTTTAGCTGTCCCTATAATTTCTTTCTATTTTTAGTAGAGATGGGGTCTCGCTCTTGCTCAGGCTGGTCTCGAACTCCTGAGCTCAAACGATCCGCCCACCTCGGCCTCCCAGAGTGCTAGGATTACAGGCGTGAGCCACCGCGCCCGGCCCTCTCGCTGTGGTTTTGATCTGCATTTCCCTCATGATTAGTGATGTTGAGCATTTTGTCATATACCTGTTGGCCATTTGTATGTCTTCTTTTGAGAAATGTCCATTTAGGTCTTTTGCCCATTTTCAAAATCAGATTACAGGAAGTCCTCACTTAATGTTGTCGACAGGTTCTTAGAAACTGCAACTTTTAAATGAAAAGGCGTACATAGCAATTCCTCGAATAACATCCTTTCTTTCAATGTTATTTTGTTATAAGGTTGATGAGAAAAAAAAATTGGTTTCACTTAAAGTTGCAGTTTCCAAGAACCTACAGACAATGTAAAGTGAGGACTTGCTGTATTTGGTTTTTCGCTATTGAATTGAGTTCCTTATATCTTCTGGATATTAACTCCTTATTGGATGTATAATTTGCAAATATTTTCTCCCATTCTGTAGGTTGTCTCTTCACTCTGTTGATTGTTTTCTTTACTGTGCATAAGCTTTTCAGTTTGATGTAATACCATTTGTCTATTTTTGCTTTTGTAACCTGTGCTTCTGAGGTCCTATCAAAAAAATCCTTGCGCAGACCAATGTTGTGAAGTACTTCCTCTGTGTTTTCTCCTAGTAGTTTTATAGTTTGAGGTCTTACATTTAAGTCTTTAATTCATTTTGAGTTGATTTTTATATAAGGTGAGAGATAGGATCTAGTCTCATTCTCCTGCATGTGGATATCCAATTTTCCCAGCATCACTTACTGAAGAGACTGCCTTTTCCCCAATGTGTGTTCTTGGCACCTTTGTTGAAAATCAGTTGGCTATAAATATGTGGATTTAGACGAGCGCGGTGGCTCACGCCTGTAATCCTAGCACTCTGGGAGGCCGAGGCGGGTGGATCACTTGAGGTCAGGAGTTTGAGACCAGCCTGAGCAAGAGCGAGACCCCGTCTCTACTAAAAATAGAAAGAAATTAGCTGGACAACTAAAAATATATATAGAAAAAATTAGCCGGGCATGGTGGCACATGCCTGTAGTCCCAGCTACTCAGGAGGCTGAGGCAGGAGGATTGCTTGAGCCCAGGAGTTTGAGGTTGCTGTGAGCCAGGCTGACGCCATGGCACTCACTCTAGCCTGGGCAACAGAGCGAGACTCTGTCTCAAAAAAAAAATAATAATAAATAAAAAAAAATGTGGATTTATTTCTGAGTTCTCTATTCTGTTCCATTGGTCTGTGTGTCTGTTTTTATGCCAGTATCATGTTGTTTTGGTTACTATGGCTTTGCAGTGTGTCTTTTTTTAAACGCTATGTGACATAGCCTATTGCTCCTAGACTACAAACCTGTTCAGCATGTTACTGTAGTGAACTGTAGGTTGTAGTGTATTTTGAAGTCAGGTAGTGTGATGCCTCCAGCTTTGTTCTTTTTGTTCAAGATTGCTTTGGCTATTTAGGATCTTTTGTGGTTCCATATAAATTTTAGGATGGCTTTTTCTTAATAGTGCCTTTTTTTTTTTTTTTTTTTTTTTTGAGACAGAGTCTTGCTCTGTCACCCAGCCTAGAGTGCAGTGGCGTCATCATAGCTCACAACAACCTCAAACTCCTGACCTCAAGCGATTTTCCTGCCTCAGCCTCCTGAGTAGCTAGGGCTACAGGCATGCACCACCATGCCCAGCTAATTTTTCTATTTTTTATAGAGATGGGGTCTCGCTTTTGCTCAGGCTGGTCTCCAACTCCTGGCCTCAAGTAATCCTCCCACCTCAGCCTCCCAGGGTGCTAGGATTACAGGCGTGAGCCACCACACATGGCCTTAATAGCGTCTCTTAAAGAAACAAAGTTTTATTTAATGAATTTTGATGAAATCCAGTTTATCAATTTTTTTATGGTTACTGCTTTTTAATGTCCTAACAAATACCTACCCCAAAGTAACAAATATTACCTCCTTTTTTTTTTAGTTATTTTATTGTTTTAGCTTTTACATTTAGGTCTAAGATCTATTTTGAATTAATTTTCATTCTTTCAATCCTGATAATTGGTAATTTGTATTTTTCCTTAATCAGTCTTGCTAGGGGTTTACCAATTTTATTAATTTTTTTCAAAAAGCCAACTTTTGGCTTTGCTAATTTTCTCTACTTTTTTTGTATATTTTCTATTTCATTAATAGAGCTAGGATTAAAGGTTCAAAAATATTTTCTTTTTAAATATGGATATCCAGTTCCAGCCCAATTTGTTCAAAGATTTCTTTTATCCACTGAAGTACCTGGGCACCTTCACCAAAAATCAGTTGAGGGGGAAGGCAGCACAAAAAATCAATTGGCCAAAGTCTTTATTCTGGTCCCATTGATATGCTTGTCCATCCTTATCTCAGTATCACACAGTCTTGATTAGTGTAGCTTCGCAATAAACCTTTAAAGCAGACAGTCCTCCAACTTTCTTTTTTTTAAAAAAAATTTTTTTCTTCTAGATCTTTGTATTTCCTATAAATGTCAGAATCTGCTTGCTAATTTTAACAACAACAACAACAACAACAACAAAAAACCTGCTTGGAGTTTTATTGGAATTACATTCATTGATGTATAGATCAATTTGGGGAAAACTGACACATCTTAACAACATTGATTCTTCCAAACCATTAACATGGTATACTTCTGCATGCACTCTCTTCTTTATTTTCTTTAATTTTCTCAGAATGCTTTTTAGTTTTAAGTATAGATGTCTTGCCTGTCTTTGGTTAAATTTGTTCCCAATTTTTTTATGCTATTGTAAGTGGGTTTTTTAAAAGTTTCATTTTCCTATTGTTTGTTTGTTGCTAGAATATAGAAATACAATCGGTTTTTGTATACTGACCTTGTATCCTGTTACCTTGCTAAATCCACTTATTTATTCTAGTAGTCTTTAAAAAGATTCCTTGCATTTTCTATGTAAATAATCATGCCATCTGTAAATAAAGAATTTTGCTTCCTCCTTTCCAATCTGTATGCCTTTCATTTGTCTGTCGTGCCTCAAATGCCTCCAGTATAATGTTGACCGGAAGTGCTTAAGAACAGATAGCTTTTCCTTTTCCCTATCTTAGGGGAAAAGCTTTCAACATATCATGATTTAGTGTAATACTAGCTGTCATTTCATAAGTATTCCTTTATCAAATTAAGAACATTACCTTCCATTTGTATTTCCTGAAAGTTTTTCTTATACAAATGAGAGTGGAGTATCATCAAATGGTTTTCCTTCACCTGTGAGATAATCAAATGGTTTTCCCTTTTATTCTGTTCATATCATTTATCACATCTAGTGATTTTGAACAGTAAACTAATTTTTATTATTGGGCTGGTCAGTTTTTTCTGTTGTTGGGTTTTATTTGCTAATATTTTGTTGAGGATTTTGTATCTATGTTCATAAGGTTTTCTTTTCTTTTTTTTTTTAATATGGGAAATATTCATGATAAATTATTAAGTGAACAGTGCAAGTTAAAAACAACAGTTTCATATTTTTTTCCCCACCCCCCCTTTCCCGAGTCAGCACCTTCAAGTGTTACCACTCCCCAAACGGTGCGCAATGCACTCATTGTGTAGGCATACCCCCATCCCCTCCCCCACCCCCCACCTCAGTCTGATGTCCAATTGGTGTCGTTCCCAGATTTGTATTTAGGTGATGATCAGGGAAACCAATTTTCTGGTGAGTACATGTGATGCTTGTTTTTCCATTCTTGGGATACTTCACTTAATATAATGGGTTCCAACTCTCTCCAGGAGAACCATAGAGATGTCGTATCTCATAAGGTTTTCTTAAAATGACTTTTCTTTTTTTGAGACAGGATATTTTACTACATTGCCCAAGCTGGACTTCAACTCTTAGGCTCAAGCAATCCTCCCACCTCAGCCTCCTGAGTGGCTGGGACTACAGGTGCATGGCACTGTGTCTGGCTTACGTTCTTTTTTTTGAGATATAACCCATATCACATAAAATTCACCATTTTAAATACAATTCAGTGTTTTTTAGTATATACACCATGCTGTGCAACCATTACCATTATCTAATTCCATAACATTTCCATGACTCCAGAAACCCTGTACCTATTGGCAGTCAGTCCCAATTCTCCCTGGCAACCACTAATCTACTTTCTGTCTCTATGGATTTGCCTATTCTGAACATGTCACATATATGGAATTATACAATGTGTAGCCTTTTGTGTCTGGCTTCTTTTACTTAGCATAAGGTTTTCAATGTTCAGCCATCTTGTAGCATATAACTACTTCATTTCTTTTGATGGCTGAATAATATTGTGTAGATATACCACATTTTGTTTATCCATTCATCTGTTGATGGACAGTTGGATTCTTTCCACTTTTTGGCTAATACTGTTTTGAACATTCATGTACAAGTTTTGTATGAACATGTTTCCAATTATCCTGGGTATATACTTAGAAGTAGAACTTCTGGGTCAAATGGTAATTCTGTTTAACTTTTGGAGAAACTGCCAAATTTTTTCTAGCTTCTTAAGGTAGAAACAGAGAATTACAATTTTAAAACCTTCTTTTTTTCTAATATAGGCATTTAAAGTTACAAAATTTCTTCTAAGCACTTCTTTAGCTGCACCACACACATTTTGAAATGCTGTGCTTTCATTATCCTTCCGTTTGAAATAGTTTCTCATTTCATTTGTGTTTTCTTCTTTGACTCCTTAGTTATATAGAAATATATTCTTTAATTTCTAAACATTTGGGGATTTTTCTAGCTATATTTGTTTCTAATTTAATTTCATTGTTATCAGAGAGTATACTCTGAGAGATTTAAATATTTTAAAATTTATTGAGACTTATTTTATGGGTCAGGATATAATATAGCTTGGCTAATGGTCATTGTGTGCTTGAAAAAAATGTACATTGTGCAATTACTAGGTGGAGTTTCTTTAATGTCAACTCTATCAAGTTG
This sequence comes from Eulemur rufifrons, assembly GCF_041146395.1. NCBI lineage: Eukaryota > Metazoa > Chordata > Mammalia > Primates > Lemuridae > Eulemur > Eulemur rufifrons. The sequence goes on from NC_090988.1 coordinate 101,273,277, forward strand.
GTTGATAGCATTGTCCAGGTTTTTTTTTTTTTTTTTTTTTTGAGACAGAGTCTCACTCTGTTGCCCAGGGATAGAGTGCCGTGGCATCAGCCTAGCTCACAGCAACCTAAAACTCCTGGGCTCAAGTGATCCTCCTGCCTCAGCCTCCCGAGTAGCTAGGACTACAGGCATGCGCCACCATGCCAGGCTAATTTTTTCTATATATTTTTAGTTGTCTGGTTAATTTCTTTCTATTTTTTAGTAGAGACGGGGTCTCACCCTTGCTCAGGCTGGTCTCGAACTCCTGAGCTCAAACAATCCGCCCACCTCGGCCTCCCAGACTGCTAGGATTACAGGCGTGAGCCACCATGCCCGCCCCTGTTCAGATTTTTTATATACTACTGCTTTTTTGTCTAGTTGTTCTATCAATTACCAACAGAGGCGTTTTCAAATCTCTGACAATTGTGCATTTGTCTGTTTCTCTCTTTGGTTCTGTCAGTTTTTCCAGCTCTGATATTAACTGTTATTAGGATTACATCTTTCTGAACAATCGACCCTTTTCTAAATCTCTCTTTATCTCTGCTAATTCTCTTTGTCTTGAAGTTTACTTTGTCTGATATTAATATAGTCACACCAGCTTTCTAGTGCTTTCTATTTGCATAGTGTGTCTTTTTTCAACCTTTTATTTTTTATCTGTGTCCGTATATTAAAAATACAGTTGACCCTTGAATAACACAAGGCTTACGGGTGCCAATGCCCCTGCACAGTCAAAATTCCGTGTATAACTTTTGACTTCCCCCCAACTTTACTACAATAGCCTACAGTTGACCAGAAGCTTTAATAATAAAAGTTGATTAACACATATTTTGTATGTTATATATATTATATACTATATTCTTATAATAAAGTAAAAAAGAGAAAAGAAAACATTATTAGGAAAATCATAAGGAAGAAAAAATATATTTACTATTCATTAAATGGAAATGGGTCATCATAAAGGTCTTCATCCTCATCGTATTCATGATGAGTAGGCTGAGGAGGAGGAGGAAGAGGAGTGGTTGGTCTTGCTGTCTAGGAGTGGCAGAGGTGAAACAGGAAATACATGGGGAAGGTAGAGGGGAGACAGCAGAGGCAGGCACACTTGGTGTAACCTTACAGAAATACATTGTAACTTGTCTGACATTTTTGCTTTTTCATTTCTCTAAAACGTTTCTATACAGTACCAATCTTTCTTCCAGTTTTCTTTGGTTTCCGTGCCTGTATCATGGAAGGGTGCATGTTACAAAAGAAGTTAAAAGCAATCTTGAGCCAAGTACAGTGGCTTATGCCTGTAATTCCAGCAACTCAGGAGACTGAGGCAGGAGGATTGCTTGAGCCCAGGAGTTCAAGGCTACAGTGGGCTATGATTGCACCACTGCCCTCCAGCCTGGGCAGGCACTGGTTTGGAACCACTTATCTCCATCAAGTCATCATCTTTTTTGTTTTGTTTTGTTTTGACACAGGGTCTCACTCTGTCGCCTGGACTAGAGTACAGTAGCATTACCATAGCTCACTGCAACCTCAAACTCCTGGGCTCAAGTGATTGTCCTGCCTCAGCTTCCTGAGTAGCTGAACTACAGGTGCCCACCACACCTGGAAAATTTTCCTATTTTTGTAGAGACACAGTCTCACTATGTTGCTTAGGCTGGTTCCAAACTCCTGGCCTTAAGCGATCCTCCCATTTCAGTCTCCCAAAATACTAAGATTCAAGTTGTCTTCTGTTAATTCCTTTGGTGTGGTGTCTATTAGCCCTTGAATTTCTCTACGATCCATATCTTGAAACCCTTCACCCCCAATATTTTTTGCCATATCCACAATCTCTTTCATGATTTCCTTGATTGGCTCTGTTGTAAGTCCTATGATGTCATGCATAACATCTGGACATAGTTTTCTCCAGCAAGAATTTATTGTTTTGGGCTTCATGGCTTTTACAGCTTTTTCTATTAATATCACAGTGATGGAATCTTCAGTGGTGTAATCCTTCCAGACTTTCATGATATTCTCTCTACTGGGATTCTCTTCCATAGTGTTGACAGTCCTTTCCATAGAGTGTCATATATAATAAGCCTCAAAGGTCCTTATGAGACTGAATTAGAGGTGCTGCGTTTGGGGGCAAGTGGACCACTTCAACACCTTCGGTGTTAAACTCATGGGGTTCTAGGTGGCCAAGAGCATTGTCCAATATCAAAAGAACTTTGAAAGGTAGTCCTTTACTGGCAAGGTACTTCCTGACTTCAGGGAGAAAACATCAATGGAATCAATCCAGAAAAAGGGTTCTCATTGTCCAGGGCTTCTTGTCATACAACCAAAAGACTGGCAGCTGGTGTTTATCTTTTCCCTTCAAGGCTCAGGGGTTAGCAGCTTTATAGATAAGGGTGGTCCTGATCATAAACCCAACTGCATTTGCACAAAACAGGAGAGTTAGCTTATCCCTTCTTGACTTAAATCCTGGTGCTCACTTCTCTTTCTTCTAATAAATATCCTTTGTAGCATTGTTTTCCAGAATAGGGTACTTTTGTCTGCATTAAAAACATGTTCAGGCAGATATCCTTTCTCCTCAATGATTTTCTTAATGGCATCTGGGATCTCATCTGCTGGGCACAAGCTGCTTCTCCTGTTACCTTGGTATTTTTATAGCCTAACCTCTTTCTAAAATTATCGAACCATCTTTTGATGGCATTAAATTCTCCAGCTTTAGATCCTTCACCTTCCTTTTTGCTTTGTCATATAATGACTTCACTTTTTCTCAAAACATGTTATTAGGTTTGCCTTTCTTACAGTAATCCTGTACCCACCTAAAAGTTGCATTTTCAATATGAGATAAAAAGGTATTTTGCCTCTTTTGAGTCCTCGCTTCCAAAATGACAAAGAAAAGAAGGAACAATGGTTGTGCCAAAAGGGCCGTGGCCACGTGCAGCCTATTTCCTGCACCAACTGCACCTGATGAGTGCCTAAAGACAGAGCTATAAAGAAGTTCACCATTTGGAACATAGTGGAGGCCACAGGTGTCAGGGACATTTTGAAGCAAGTGTCTTCAATGCCCATGTGCTTCCCAAGCTGTATGCAAAGCTACATTACTACGTGAGTTGTGCCATTCACACAAGGTGGTCACGAGTCATTCTCGGGAAGCCCCCAAGGACTGAACACTCCCACCCCGATTTAGATCTGCAGGTGCTGCCCCACAAACTCCACCAAAGCCCATGTAAGGAGTTGCGTCCTTGAGGACTGAAGAAAAACTATCCTTTGGAAAACAATAAAATGGAAATTACACTTAATAGAACATGTTGAGTATATCTGTGCCAGATAGGGTGGGGGTTTGTGTATGTTATACCAAGTGTTCAAATGTGAACTGCCACACAATGTTTTCCTTGGAAAGAAAGCTTACCTGTGTAATTTAAACTTTAACTCTTGCAGTCTTACCTTTGGCCTTCCCAATTTGCATAGGTGTGTGAAAAAAGGGAGGGGAGGCATTTGGTGTTGGGTTAATTCAACCTGGCCAAGTTTAAGTTGGCATCCTAAATATGGGTGAAGATCTCTAAGAGAGTACGGGAAAACTGCACATTGTTAGTGAGGAGCACATTGGGAAGTGACTTAGACTGAGGTGTTCATACCCTTGGTGGGTGACATCAAGAGGAAATGCACACTTGGATAGCTTCAAAGCTGTTCCAGGATTCATATTCAGATCTTCAACTTCCTACCTTGTAATTGCTTTGCTGGTAAGCCAGAGCATCTTTCTGCAGTGCGTTTCTAGAACTTGTGGGAATCCCATGAGAGGATGGAGAAAGAGGTTCCCCAAAGTATGGAGAAAGGATATACCTTATTTCATCTGTATGGCAATGGTTTATTTGTACTATAATTCAGAAATAAGAACATCAACTAGGGGTATATATTTATGTGTATCTGAAAAATTCATTTGGCTAGTGGATTGTTAGGGACTGACTTTGCCAATTAGGTTATATGTTTTTCCTAAAGCCGAACCAGTAGCATGGAGATTTTGATAATATACCTTGTGCTGAAAAATGCATTAAGAAAGGTACTTTGTAAGAAGTGCAAGGTTTTTGCACTTGTTGGTGTAGCTATAATGACGGCTTCATGAATTCCTTTTCTTTTTTTACAACAGTCCTTTTGCTGGATTCATTTATCTTGAAATGGTGGGTCACCATAGCTGCAGACCTCACTTTATAGTACATGTCAAGCAATTCAACTTTTTCTTGTAATGCCATGACTTTTCTCTGCTTCTTGGCAGTGCTTCCAGCATCACTAGTGACACTTCATGTGAGTCCCCTGGTATTATCTTTCAAAACTTGGTTTATGGTATTGCACTAAACACAATGCAAAATACACGAGAACTGTGAGAGATCACTTTTTTACTGTGATACACAATTTACTAGAGAGAGAAACTGCTCATGTGGAAATAATTAGTGTCACAGAAGGCTACTCGCAACACTTGAGCTCACTGCAATAACAACAGGAGATGGCAATCAAATTGTTACTTGGTACAGTATTACTGAAGTGAATTTTATGCAGTTATGATTTAATATTTTGTTTACATTTCTCTCAACTGTGAATAGTGCCATGTACAGTATGTGTGAGCTTGTGTATAAGTTTTGATAAAGTTTAACTTTTTATTTTTTGAGACAGGCTCTCACTCTGTTGCTTGGGCTGGAGTGCAGTGGTATCATCATAGCTCACTGCAACCTCAAAATCCTGGGCTCTAGTGATCCTCCTGCCTCAGCCTCCTGAGTAACTGGGACTACAGGTGCATGCCACCACCCCTGGATAATTTTCTCTATTTTTTTGTAGAGACAGAGTCTTGCTCTTGCTCAGGCTGGTCTCAAACTCCTGACCTTAAGCAATCTTCGATCTTCCCACCTCGGCTTCCCTGAGTGCTAGGATTACAGGGGTGAGCCACTGTGCCTGTCCAAATTTTAACTTTTTATAATAAATTTATGTATATTTTATGGTAGTAAATGATAAAATAGATTAGTATCTACATATATTTTATGTCATGACATACCTAACTTTTCCTCAATTTTTTTGATATTTCTAGGCTATGTGGTTCATCTGTGAGTTTTTTTCAAATTGTTGCAAATCTCCAAAAAATTTTCCATTATATTTATTGAAAAGAATCTGCATATAAGTGGATCTCTGCAGTTCAAACTAGTGATATTCAAGGGTTAACTGTATATCTGTTTTAGATATTATATAGTTGAGTCTTCATTTTTTTATCTTGTCTGATAATCTCTTTTACATAGAATGTTTATATTTAATGGAGTTAATACGGTTGGGTATAAGTCTGCATTAATTTGCTGGAGTTTTACTATGGTCTGAATATGTCCCCCAAAATTCATATGTTGGAAACTTAATCCCCAATGTAACAATGTTGGAAGGTGAGGTCTTTTGGGAGGTGTTTAGATCATGAAGGCAGAGCCTAGTGGATTAATGCCATTACAAAAAGGGCTAATGGGAGTGGGTTCACTCTCTTGCCCTTCTGCTCTTCTGCCATGTGAAGACACAAAGTTCACTTTCTCTTGCCCTTCCACCTTCTGCCATGTGAAGATGCAATAAGAAGGCTCACACCAGATGCTGGCACATTGATCTTGGACTTCCCAGCTTCCAGAACTGTGAGAGAATAAATTTCTGTTATTTATAAATAACCCAGTCTTAGGTATTCTGTTATTGCAGCAAAAAACAGAACAAGACAGATTGCCATAACAAAGAACCTCAGATTGGGTGGCTTAAATAACAGAAATTTATTTTCTCACAGTTCTAGAGACCAGAAGTCTGAGATCAAGTTGTTGGCAGAGTTGATTACTTTTGAGGGCCATGAGAAAAGGATCTGTTCTAGGCCTCTCTCCTTGGCTTGTAGATGGCCACACTGTCTTTCCTCTGTACTGTCTTGTGTCCAAATTTTCTCTTATGAGGACACCACTCATTGTATTAGGGTCTACTCTAATGACCTCATTTTAACTTAAAACCTCTGTAAAGACTCTTATCTCCAAATATAGTTGTATTCTGAGGCAGTAGGGGTTAGGACTTCAACATATTTTGGAGGGGGACACAATTCAGCCCATAAAAAAGTCTATCATCTTGCTATTTGTTTTCTGTTTGTCCCCATGTCTTTTTTTTTTTTTTTTTTTTTGAACAAAATAGATCTATTTATTTTTTATCTTAATTTATATGACATATACATATATTTAAATATATATATTCATATATGTGTAGTTTCTTATTTCAAAAAATTATGGAGGTACAAGTGTTTTTGGTTACATGTATCAATTTTGTTATGCTTGAGTCAGGATTATAAGTGTGCCCGTCACTCATTGTACCCATTAGGTAGGCTTTCACCCATCCCCTCCTCCCCCATCCCCCCTGCCCATGTCTTTTTAAAATTCTTCTGTTCTTCTTTTCCTGCCTTCTTTTTGAGGAATCGACTATAAGTAATATATTTACCTATAATTTGATATTCATTATATAATTATATATTGAATATGTATAATATAGAATATATAGGGAATATAATTAATATTATCATAGTGCAGGTCTGCTGGCAACAAATTATTTCCTCTATTTGCTTTTTAGCTATATCTCTTTTTATTATTTTTAATGGTTACTCTAGAAATTATAATATGCATCACTAATTTATCACAGTCTAATTGCACTTTTTGACACTTCACAAATATAGGAATCTACAGCCACGTAATTTTATTTACTGCCCCACTCTTTGTAGTATTATCATGTATTTTACATGTATCTCACAATAATGGTATTTTTGCTATGAATACTCATATGTCTTTCATGGTTAAGAGAAGAAAAAAGATATTCTCTTTTCTATTAACTCAGATATAATCATTTCTGTGGCTCTACATTCCTTCCCATAGATACAAGTTTCCAAATTTCCTTTCTGCCTGAATAATTACCTTTAGGATTTCTCATCATACAGGTCTGCTGGTAACAAATTCTCTCAGCTTTAATTTTTCTGCAAATGACTTTATTTCTTCTTCATTTTGAAAGATATTTTCATTGGATATAGAATTCTAGATTGAAATTCTTTTTCTGTCAGCACTTTAAAGGTGTGATTCCATTGTCATCTGTCCTCCATTTTTTCATATCATTGTTCTCCTTTATGTTATACATCTTTTTCTCTGCCTGCTTTCAAGACATTTTCTTTACCTTTGGTTTTCAGCAGTTTGACTATGATATGTCTAGTCTAGGTATGATTTTCTTTGTGTTCATTCTGTCTGGGGTTTGCTAAGCTTCTGGAATCTGTAAGTGAATATTTCTCATCAAATTTCTAATTTTCTTGACCATCATCTCTTCAGATAGTTTTGTCTGTCCCATTCTCTTTCTCCTCTCCTTCTGGTACTCCAGACATACATTAGACTGTTTGATATTGTCCCACAGATCACTGAGACTCCAATAATTTCTCTTCAACATTTTTGTCTTTGATTTTCAGTTGAGATCATTTCTCTGGACCTGATTTTTAAGTTCACGGCCATTTCTCCTGCCAAGCCTTCTTAAACCTTCTGTTAAGTCCATCTAATGGATTTTGCATTTCAGATATTACCCTTTTCAATTCTAGAATTTCTCTTTGGCTCTTTTTTAAAGTTTCAATTTCTCTGCTGAGATTCCCCACTAAGGCCACCATATTGTTAAGCCTTTAATCATATTTATAGTAGCTGCTTTAAAGACCTTGTCCACTAATTTCAATATCTGGGTCATCTCAGGGTATGTTTCTACTGACTGCTTTTTTTCCTTAATTATGGATTACATTTCCCTCCTTCTTTAAATGACTAGCAATTTTTTATTATATGCTAGACTTGTCTGGATAACAATACTTTCTTTTAAAGGAAGTTGAGTTTTGTTCTGGTAGGTAATTCATTTCTGACAATTCTCCTTAATGTTTTTGAGACTTGGTTTTAGGCTTTGTTAGGGCAGGTTTAGAGTAACTCTTATTCTATAGAAGAGGTTAGGAAAGAGCTGACCTCTGTGAAAAGCCAGATAGTAAATATTTTCAGTTTTTCGGGCCATAGGTCTTTGTCACAACTACTCAGCTCTGCCACTACAGTGTCAAATCAGCCACAGACAATATGTAAATAAATACACATGGCTGTATTTGGCTCATGGGTGGCAAGACCTGGGCAGGCTGTAGTCTGCCTGCCTCTGTTCTAGGTCATGATCCTTATTCCCAAGGCATGGCCCTTCTGGTATCTCAGCTCAATGCCCAGGATATTAATGAATTGTTTCCATTCTGGCTAGACCTGAACTCAAATTCTCCCAGCACTGTGTGACATTTAGTATCGCCATATAACTCCCAACCCCACAGCAGCAGCAACTCTCTGCCAGGTCTCATAACGTCTCACCTTGCATACATACAGCCCAACTGTCAGCTAAGGATTCATAGAAAATCCACATATGAACTTCTGGGCATCCCTCGTCTGCACAGCTCCCACCTTTCCAGTACACCTGCCCTGCTTCAGCAGCCCTCAACTGTGAGCTCTGCCTTACCAGCTCAGCAGAACTGTTGTGCTCTGCATGGGCTTCATCTCTGTTTTGTGGTCATCAAATTGTCCAGGCAGAGGGTTATGGGCCAGGGTTAATGTGGGGCTCACCTCAAGTATTTTCCTTCTCTTAGTAATTACAGTCCTGTTTATTGCTGAAAGCCCAAAAATAGTTGCCCTATATATTTAACCCAGTTTTATAGTTGTTTACCATGGGAAGACTCTGATATGATCAGAAACAGAAGTCCTAAAACTCAGTGATTTAAAAAAAGATGTTTTTCATTCTCTGTCTGTTGAAAAGGCCTAGAAACAATAAAACCTTAGTAGCAATGAATACACCTAGAACCTAGATTTTAGTTTCTAAGTATCTCTCCCTTCTTAAAGAAACTAGAGATCTTTGGACAAATGGCTGATTCCATGTATGGGACAGGGAAAATACAAGGTGTATCCAGCTTGAAGGAGCTCTCATTGGGCAAATATAGGAAAATTTGAGCACCAAAACTAATGATCACAATGACTTCTATTATAATAACATATTGAATAAAAAAAGAATAGATGAATCTATTGTGATACCAGAAGTGAGGATGGGGAAAAACTTTTCCTTACTGAAGAATAATAGCTTATCATATTAAATGCATAATAAATATAGAAAGAATTTAAAAAACAGCTGGGCACAGTGGTGTGTGCCTGTAGTCCCAGATACTCAGGACCATGAGGCAGGAGGATTGCTTGAGCCCAGGAGTGCAAGGCTGTAGTGTGCTATGATCACACCTGTGAATAGCCACTGCACTCTATCCTGGGCAATATAGCCAGACTCTGTCTCAACAAATAAATAATTAAATAAAAATAAAAAACAATGAAATAAATAATTTAGGCAAAGATTATCACTTGATGCTAAAACCACTGGTTGACAGAATGCTGAGGAACAGGACATTCACATGATCTCAACTTACCACCTGACAGATTACTTATGATTATAAAGGGAAAAGAGTTCCTTGACAATGAAGAGATCTTGCAGGTACTATTTTAACCAAGTAAATAAACTCAGTGTCACCAACAAATGGATAAAGCAATATTATATGACTAAAATAATGCAACAAACAGGAAGAACATGTTATATAGTATTGTTATGTAGTATTCTTGCAAAAAGGCTTAATGTGAATCTAATTGTAAGGAAACATTCAAACAGACCCAAATTGAGGGATATTCTACAAGACAATTAGCTTGGATTCTTCAAAAATGTCAACATCATGAAAACCAAAAAGGCAAGAAGAATCAAGAAACATGACAACCAAATGCAATCAGTGATCCCAGATTTGATCTTGAATCACATTTTTTATAGCTGTAATGGAAAATCTAGGGATATTCAGAGAAATGTAATTATGGTCTGTAGTCTGGATAATGACATTGCATTATTATTTCTTGGTCATTACGGAAAACAGTTTGGCAGTTCCTAAGAAAGTTAAACATAGAATTACCATATAACCCAGCAATTCCATTCTTAGGAATTGAAAGCAGTGTCTCAAACAGATACCTATGTTCATGGGAGCATTATTCACAACAGCCAAGGGTTAAAACAATCCAAATATCCATCAATAGATAAATGGATAAACAAAATGTAGTATATCCAGAGGGGGAATATTATTCAGCCTTAAAAAGGAATGAAATTCTGATACATGCTACAACATGGATGAATCCTGAAAACATTAGGCTAAGTGAAATAAGGCACACACAAAAGGACAAAATAATGTATGTTTCAACTTATATGAGGTAACCAGAAGAGGCAAATTCACAGAGACAGAAAGTAAAACAAAGGTTATCAGAGGAGAATGGGGAGTTATAGTTTAATGGGTATAGAGTTTCTGTTTGTGATGATGAAAAAGTTCTGAAAATAGGTAGTGGTGATGGTTGCACAACATTGTGAATGTATTTAATGCCACGATTATACACTTTAAAATGGTTAAAATAGTAAATTTTACGTTATGTATATTTTATCAGTTTTTTTAAAAAGGATATTGTGGTTAGATAGGCTAATGTCCTTATTTTTAGGATATACAAGCCAAAATATTTAGGGGTGAAGTGTAATAATGCCTGCAACTTATTTTTAATGGGTCCAGAAAAAAAAGAGAGAGAAAAGAAATGTGGCAATAACAACTGGTGGAATCTAGATGTATGGTATATGGGTATTGTTTCAACTTCTCTGTAGGTCTGAAATTTTTCAAAATAAAAAGAAAGTGCTCAATAAATAATTTTTAAATGGAGAGGGGGTGCTCCTAGATAGAAAAAATAGCATGAGCAAAGGTGAAGAGGTGGAAAAAGTGTTTTCAAGGGATAGTCAGTAGTCTAGTTTGATCAGCGTGAAAGGTACATACTAGGATGTTCTGGGAGATAAAGCCAGAAAGGTAGGTTGGTGTCAGGTTGGGAAAGGCCCTGAGCAAAAGAACAGAGAGTCCGTACTGCACTTGGTAGGCAATGGAGAGCACTACTGAAGGCACTGAATGTAAAAGTATCACATGCGAAGTGATGGAATACTTCTGAAGGACGAATCTATGTAGTCACGATGCTCTGGACAGACTGAAGGGCATGACTAGCTGGGAGGTGATTATAGTAGTTGAGGCATGGCAACAAGGGCTTGTGCTAGGTGGAGGAAGTGGGAATAAAAGGCAACTGTTTTGTGAAGGACTATCAGAATTTAATAATTGATTAAGTATGGAAAGTCAGAGTTATCCCCCTGCAGTTTATGTCTGGGTGTAGGAGACCAGCAGCAATAGGGTGTAGGAGAATAGAGGAAATGGAAAAGTCAGCAGGAGGGGCTGGTTTCGAGCTCAAGACTCAGAAATGAACTTTAAGAAAAAAGAATGAGTTTAACTTTATCCCAGGCTTCCTGTCAAATGGATCCTTCACAGTCCCACAGACTCAAACAGGAGTCCAACCAGAAACAGAATTCTCCTTCCAAGGACAGCTTCTCCATCAGACCAGCCTCACCTTGCCCTACTACCCATTCCCAGGGACCGTCAGGCTCTTACAGCTCCCCCAGGCTCCTGATGCCTTCAGTTCTTCTCTAGTAGCATTCCTTCAACTTAGTTCCTTTACATCTAGCATCCACATAGTTCCAAGTCTTCTTGCTCTAACTTCCTCTCTTGTCTGAGTACTTTTTACTTTTTAAGAGGAGAGGAATCAGAGGTATCTACCAAGGAGCACAAGTCCTACAGTTTGCAGGTCAAGCGGGCACTCCTAGGCAGCTCAAGTGTGGTTGGGCCAGGCAAGGGTATTTGTCTTTGTGCTTAGTGACCACTGCTGGCACTGCCTGGAGGGAGGGGAGGAAGAAAAGAGGGAAGAGATGAATGAACACGGCTGAGGTGGAGGGTGAGGCTGGAGCGGAATGGCGTGGTGGGCCAGTGGGGACCACCTGCAGATCTTGCTGCAACAACAGCATGTAGGCCTGGCTCTAGCCCAGTTCCACCCACTACACGGGATACTCAGAAGTACTTGGGTAGGGAGATCTCTGCTTACCAGCTCAGGAATCCCACTGACCCCAAAATAATTCCATCTGTTGTCCCAAAACCACTTCTCTATGCCTAACTCAGCCTCCCTCCAAATTTCCCATCTCTTGTGTTGAAAATAAGAGCTTTAGGTTGGCAGGAGTAAGGACATTCTCAGGAGACAGAGTTCAGCCTAGCATGAGAACATTTGGAATGATGAGACCTTCGGACTGAGAACAGAGCTGGAGGAGACATCTTGCTGAGCCTCTGATGAGGGTGGAGGGTGTGGAGAAGGTTTTTTGAGGAGCTTCCTAGGATGGGAGTCAGTCTGCCAAACCAAGAGATGAGCTGCACAGCAATGTGAGCTGCCTTCAGAGACAGGCAGCTGCTGTTTTGAGCAAACCTGCCCAGTTGCAAGCCTTCTAAGGCCACAAGAAGATAAATTATGTAGGATGTATATAATCAGTCCCTGTCCCCACCCTAGCCTCTAGGAGCATCTTCCTTCACCCAGACCCATCTGCCACCCCCACAAGTGTCTCTGGCTTGATTTAGGCCAGCATGTAAGACCCTGCTTTAGCCTGGGTTTGCACCTTGTTTCTTTCCCTGCCACACTCACCTCTCCACTGTTACCTCTGAGGCTCACTGAGGTGCTGCCAGGGGTGCCAATGGGGTAGGGTGTGGCATTACTACCCAGGCCAATCCTACCAGGCAAACTTTTGCTAACTTTTCTCCCCACCCAGCTGGGGAGCAGCTTTCCTACTCCTGGTTCTCTAGCCCAGATACAGAATCCCCTAGTACCCCAGCTATCCAGGGTACTTACCCGGGAGAGGGCAAACCTAGGAGAATCAAGGGGAGGAGTACTATCTTTCTCATGGGACCTGCTATCATGAAAGCAGTCAGCATCTAGTGAGGACATGACAGTAAGAGACTCTGATCAACAATGTGTCCAACAGGGAGAAGCTAGGCTGGGATGGAAAACAGGAAAATGGGCAGGAAATTCTAGCTGAATGGGAAAGAAGGAGAGTCTTGGTCTACCTTCAGGTTAGCCTAGGACCATGGCTTCACCAGTAGGCTGATGGCATCCCTTCAGTGATAACAGAGGCAGTGGAAAGATCACTGGTGTCAGTGCCATCACTTAGGTCTTTGACCTACAACCTAAGAACTCAGACCCCTAACATGGAAAATCAAAGTTGTAACATAAGACCTTCCAGCTGTTGTTAAGATAAAGTGACATCACAAGTAAGTGACAGTGCTCTGGAAAGGGCCATAATGCCCCTGATGTAGGCTGACATAGGCCTCTATGGTAGGCACTGAGGTGTCATAACCTCCTCTCAAGTACCAGGCCTGGAGTTACTAAGGCTTTACACAGCACTCAGCTACAAAGAAATCCTGATGCACCACACAGGCACTTACTTACCTGCAGCCGTGGAGTGGGAGCCAACTTGGGGAGCAGGACGAAGAGGAAGAGCAGGGCTCTGGCGTGAAAGCATAAGCTGCCAGGATGGTGTAATGGGTCACACTGGGTTGCATCTCTAGGAAAAGGAGCGTTTGTGGCCTCCAGAAGTCCTGTACTGTCCCATATCTAGGGACAAAAAAGGCAGTCAGTTGTGCCCTATCCCCTCTCTGATTACACCTGTTTAACCTCTCCCCAGCTTCCTTGATCTGAGGATCACTGCACTCTCTGAGCAAGAGAGGATTCCAGGAGCAATCTAGACCCTTGAAAGGTTACACAGGACTTAGAAGGGTTTTCCCTGTCCTCAAGCCATTCTCCTTTCAACCTTCTCTACTTGTGCCCTTCTCAAGAGAGACACCTCCATACCAGGTCCTCAGGTGGTTCTCCCTTCCATGGGTCATTAGACTCCTGTCTCAGAGTCTACTTCAGAGCTAGCGCCTGGCACAGATTCAGCACTGGGCAGGACTGGAGAAGGGCAGGGCCCCAGAAATCAGCCTGAAGATGGTGGTGCTAAAGCCAGCTTCAGTCCTTTGCAGCGGATGCATGCCTTGGCAACCTATTGGCATGGTAGACATAGTTTCCCACTCCCAGGTGGGTCACAGGTGGGAAAGAATGTCCCTGGGGAGTAGTGGGCCATAGAAAAAGAAGAGCCAAGAATGAACACAAGAGCCAAAAGAATATCCATCACTGGTCCTCTAAGCCTACCTCAGGATCCTGTGCTTCTGTTTCCTCCCCTCATGGTTCTTCCCCTCAGTTCCAGGGAAAGAGGCTCACAAACCCACCTATCCATTTATGAGACCTTGTTCACTGGGCTCTCATTTGGCTGGTATGTATAAAATATGCCAATAGTATGGCCCTTGTACTGTAATTATCTGCCCATTCACATTCTTTCCCTAGAAGAGTGGCTGTAAGAGGGCATGCAAGCCTAATAAAAGGGCCTCAGGGTAATACAGAGATCACAGCTCAGTTCCTCCCTGTAGGAAACTCATAGCTCCTATTTGTTCACTAGTATTTACCACTAATATTCACTAATATTGGCCAACCAGGTACGAAGTAGGGGAGGAAAACACTGACCAAAACCCAGTCCCTGTCATCTAGGAGCTCACCATTTAATCAGGGCTACAGACACTTCTTCTCCATGTATCTCAAGGCTGTGGAAAGGGTGCCCAGAATATCTTCTCCCTACTTCTTGGCATAGCCACATTTTCCACATGCTTTAGGAGGTTCAAATGGTGTCTTCTCCTTGCTTCTGTCATTATATGGTGACTCAGTAGTGGTATCTCCTGCCTCTGAATCTTCATAGCACAGTTACCTGGACCTCTCTTATGACACATCACTTTCTACTTGAATTACCTGTTTTGTATGCATAATTGATCTTCTCTACTAGACTCTATGTTTCTTGAGGGCAAAGATTGTCTTATACATCTTCGTATCCCTCATAGCCCCCCCCACAGTTCCACGTACATGATAGGTGCTCAAAAAATGCTCATGGAATACAGCTTCCACATAAAGATGCTTTTGGATGAAGACTTGTTTGCACAACTACTAGGAGTACCCAGATTTAAAAAAAAAAAAAATAACAAATACATTTTATCACTAATTTAAAACTCCTTGTCAGGATGTTCCCAATTAACACAAAGCTTGAATTCAATACCAGCAGCATAGAATTCTTGGGTATTCCTTATATTCGGGTGTCCATCCAGTCTTATGTAAATATATTATTGTTCAATATTTAGCTGTTTTTGCATGATAATCTATAGGTGCTCACATCCTGTGAAACTTAAGGAAGGGAAAGTATCTTCCCTACTATGTGGTGTTGGGCCTTGTAGATGCTGTGCAGTAATGATATAATCCACAAGACAGCTAAAGAGAGGTGAGACAATGGCCGTGAGTATACAACCTTGGATAAGAAGACTCTGGCTTCCGCATCAAAATCAGCCAATAAAATCATCCTGCCTCAGAGAATGGATTTGCCCAGAAATAAAGGAAGTGACTTTAGAAATTAGGAAAAGGCTAAGGAATGTTTTAAAACTTATCAGAAATGAAAGCTGGGACTTGGGATGGCACTTACTATGTGCAGGCCCTGGGCTAAATACTTACATGCATTATCTCATTTAATCCTCAAAAACCTGTGGTGCTACTATCCCTAATTTTGCAAGTGAGGAAACTGAAGCTCGAGAAATGTAATAACTGTACTCAAAGTCACAAACTCAAGTTTCTCTGACTGTAGACTCCAAGCTGAGATTCTTGCTCAAACCATGCCAGTTATTTTTCTTTCTTCTTACACTTGGTGTGCAATAAGGGGCAATGAACCCAGCTGTATGTAAAACACCACAGCGCTAGAAGAGACCTTAGGGAGCATCTGCTTCGACCTTTTTATTTTACAGAGAAGGAAACTCGGGCTCAGAGAGATAAAGGAACTTGTCCTCTGGGTCCCCTGGTCCCCTTATTTTACAGAGAAGGAAACTCGGGCTCAGAGAGATAAAGGAACTTGTCCTCTGGGTCCTCTGGTACCCCCGCGGACTGGTACCAGTCCATGGTCTATTAGGGACTGGGCCGCAGATCTCCGCCACCCCCTACCCGCCCCACCCCCATCTGTAGAAAAATTGTCCTCCATGAAACTTGGAGGGGGGCTCACAGCAAGAGGTGAGCGGCAGGCTGGACGCGGTGGCTCACGCCTGTAATCCTAGCACCCTGGGAGGCTGAGGCAGGAGGATTGCTTGAGCCCAGAAGTCTGAGGTTGCTGTGAGCTAGGCTGACGCCACAGCACTCTAGCCCGGGCAACAGAGTGAGACTCTGTCTCAAAAAAAAAAAAAAAAAAAAAAAAGAAGTGAGCAGCGGCGCCAGGTGAGCGTATTTACAGCTGCTCCCCATGGCTCGCATCACCGCCTGAGCTCTGCCTCCCCCCGCCCCGCCCCCGTCCGTGGAAAAACTGTCTTCCACGAAACCGGTCCCTGGTGCCAAAAAGGTTGGAGACCGCTGCTCCAGGTCACACACAGCCGGGGGCTGCTGTGCAACAGAATTGCAAAGCCACTAGAATTCCTGTCCAAGTCTCATTTTACAGAGGGGAGAGCGGAACCCCACAGGGGCTGGAAGCTGCCCCGGATCCCAAATCCATTAGAGGCAGAGCCAGATCCAGCCCTGGGTGCGCTCGTTATCCGCCCGACGCTCTACCACCACGTTCACCTGTGGCACCAACCATCCCGGAGGCTGCCGGCGCCTGGCCCGCGTCCCTGGGGTACCGGTGGGCGGTTCGCAGGCCCTTGGCAGGCCGAGCGGGGCTGCGCGGGCCAGAACCGGACGCTGGCCTAGCGGACCCGGGCTTCCCTCAGCCCCTTGGCCTCAGAACGCCGAGGCCTCAGGAGCACGAGGACGTCCGGACGCCCCAGAGAATTTGGAAACGCCGGTCCCAGGAGGCAAGGCCGGCCTGGCTTCCTCCCCTCAAGCCCCCTACTTTGCCCCCTCAACCGTTTGCAGACCCTGTCCCAGCTCCAGCGCACCTCAGGAAGAAGCAACACCTTCTTGCTCCACTGAGTCAAGGGTCGAGGACTCTGGGGGTCGAGGTTCCCATGGAAACGAGAGGAAGCTCTTTGCGCCTGCGCAGACGCGCGAGGCACGCTGGAAATTGTGGTTTCCGTGTTCTTACTGGAGGCCAAAGGAACCGACGCAAGATGGCGCCCGAACGTCGCAGTCGATTTAGACAAGCCAAGTTTCCAGGCACCCGCGCCGCCCGCGTAGGAGAGCCCGCCGAGGCCTGAAAGGTAGCTTCTCTGGACAGCTGAGGCTCTGAGGTGTTTGGGGTGCAGGGTGAAGGGTCGGAGTCCGGTCTCTTCAGCGCGTTTGACTTTGCCGTTTGAAAACTTGGCCTAACGAAGGGCTGCCTTGATTGGGGGACAGGGCGGCGGCGTCCGAGTTCCCGCCCCAGCTTGGGTGGAAGAACGTTCTGACGGTGGGAGCTGGCCCGGGATGGACAGGCTGTGCCCGAAACTCAGGCTCCTCGACGCAGCTGGTGTTCCAACGCTGGTCAGGGCGACCGCTCCCGTTGCTAAGAGGCTGGCGTATCAGGTGGGAGTTGAATGGGAACTCCAGGGAGTTCCTGGCACTTCTGGACCCAGGGCTTGCCTTGGGCAGAACTGTGAAATTAGCGAGTTGATTGCCCAGGAACTACCTTCCCCACTCCCGAGTTAGGCTTCTGGACTGAGAATCTAAACACCTAGGATCTGATTCAGGTTCGGTTAGAGACTGTTACTTCTTTCGGGTAACTAATGCCTGCCCTTTCCCTCTGGGAGTGTTGCGAGGTGATAACATAGGACGGCCCTTTAAGAAGACAGGCATTCCCATTCACTGTAAATTGGTGCAACTTCTTGGAAAGAAATTAGGTGATGCCTGTCAAAATTAAAAATGCACATGCCTCTCCTTCAGCAATTCTAGAACTATGTCCTACAGATTTAATAGTCATGTTTGCACAAGAAAGTATATACAAGGGTACTTAATGAGGCATTACTTGGAATCAGGGGAAGAAACCATAAACAACTTAAAAGTTCATCAATAAATGACAGCTTAAATAAATGATAGTTTCCATAAAATGGAAAATGTGTGGTTTTTATTCACTTATTTATTTGTCATGACAGCCTATCATTGAAGAATGTGTGGTTATTTTTTAAACGAGGCAAATCTTTACTTTTTTATTTCATCTTTTTTAGAGACAAGGTCTCACTGTTGCCCAGGCTGGAGTGCAGTGGCCTGATCATAGCTCACTGCAGCCTCCAACTTCTGGGCTCAAGTGATCCTCCTGCTTCAGCCTCCCCTGTAGCTGGGAATGCAAGTGTGCACCACCATGTTGCGCAAAGTCAGGCAAATCTTTATGTACCTATATGGAACTCACCATGATATGAAAAAAATTTCAAAATGCAGAATAGTATGTTAATATATTATCCATATTTAAAAAGATGGCTGGATGCGGTGGCTGACGCCTGTAATCCCAGCACTCTGGGAGGCTGAGGTAGGAGGATCGCTTGAGCTCAGGAGTTCGAGACAAGCCTGAGCAAGAGCGAGGCCCCGTCTCTACTAAAAAATTAAAACTAAATAAGAATACACATACCAATATATTTGATTACATAAGCATGGAGTGTCTCTAAAAAATTAAAAATAAAATAAGAATACACATACCGATATATTTGATTACATAAGCATGGAGTGTCTTTTGGAGGGACTCAGAAGAAGCTGGAGGACAGGATAGGAGACTTTCATTTTATATCCTGTATTATTTTTTGCCTCTTTAGCAGTTTGTGTGAGCTTTGTGTATGCATATGGTTCTTAATCATTTGTCCAATTTTTTCTTTTTTTTTTGAGACAGAGTCTTGCTCTATTGCCTGGGCTAGAGTGCAGTGGTATTGTCATAGCTCACTGCAATCTCAGACTCCTGGGCTCCAGTGATCCTCCTGCCTCAGCCTTCCAAATAGCTGGGACTACAGGCGTGTGTGCGCCACCATGCCTGGCTAATTATTTTATTTTTGTAAAGACAGGGTCTCACAATGTTGCTCAGTCTGGTCTTGAACTCCTGGCCTCAAGTGATCCTCCTGCTTCAGTCTCCCAAGGAGTTGGGACTACAGGCATGCACCACCATGCCAGGCTAATTTTTTTCCCCCTCTATATATGTTTAGTTGTCCAGATAATTTCTTTCTATTTTTAGTAGAAACGGGGTCTTGCTCTTGCTCAGGCTGGTCTCAAACTCCTGACCTCGAATAATCGTCCCGCCGTGGCCTCCCAGAGTGCTAGGATTATAGGCATGAGCCACCGCGCCTGGCCAAGAGATTCATTCTTAAAACTGGGCATGAAGTCTCAATGAGGATGCCTGGTGCTGGCTCCTACCTCTGAGGCCTGCTTTGAGAGAAGGAGTTGGGTACCACCCCTTTCCCCAAAGCAGTGTAGTGTGTCATAGGGCAGAGAGAATGACTTTGGGAAGAGGGGATAGAAGTGACAACGATGGAACCATTAACTCTTCTTGAACACCAGAGTTGAGCAGAAGGAACCCCTGGGCAGGAGAGAAAGGGTCAAGGGTACTTCCTCCCAGGCAGCAGACCGCTGGCTTGGAAATTTGAGCTCTCTTGCGTTATAGCAGGATTCTTGGGACCGAAGATATGCTTGAGAACTAGCACCAAGTGTCCAAAAGGAGTCTTAGCTTCTGGAACAGGCTTGCTCTTGTCCAGGGCAGCAGTTTTCACTTCCTCTTGGGTAACGCCCTTCAGCTGTCCCAGCAGAGCCACATCCCTGCTGCCTGGTGTGGACTTGCTCCCCTGCCCGACCCACCTCAGGGGGTGTGGGCAGCTGCCGTTTACCCAGGCCCTGCCCTAGGAGATGAGGGAGATAGCACTGGCCTCCCCTCTTTTCTTCCCCATTCTTCCTCCCACCCCACCCCCAAAAAGGCCACTCCCCCAAACAGGTCTGTTGGAGACACTTGGGAATTGTGAAGAAACTGTCAGGAGTGAGGAGAGACCAAACTCCTCACGTAACAGAGAAAGATCTGATGGAAAGACAGATGGCTTTATCATAAAATTGAAAATGATAAGAAAATGTTTTTTTATTTCTCAGTACAAAGTCAGATACTATTAAGACTATGAAAAACTGGCCAGAGGCCATGAAGGACAGAAAGATGATCCTTTTTGGCCTGGTGCCCTGTGACCCAGTGTGGTGCCGTGGGAGAACTGGGTAGTGGCAAAAGACTCGGGCCAGGTGTGAGGTGGGTGAGGGAGGTGGCCTGCCAGCCTCCTCAGGCCGCCCAGGGCTGGGAACTGAGGTTCCCGTCCGCCCCTGGCCTGGCTGGCTCCGGGAGTGAAGTGGGGAGTTGTGCGGAGGCATGAGCCTTTCCCCACTGGGAAGCTGTTTTTATTCCGTGGCTACAGGTGAGCATCTCAGGGAAAGAGTTGAAAATGAAAGCAGGGTGCTAGTGCCCCCAAAGGCACCTTCAGTCTCTACCACATCCCAGTTATAAAGTCTTGAGCCCTTGGACAGATGGACATGGGTCCGAGACTTAAGGCTGTAGGAGGTGAAGCTGTAGTGACGGGTATGGGGACTCCTGGGAGGAGCTAAGAGCAGAGTGTGCGGGCAACAGGTGTGAGGGGTGTTCCTCGGAAGAGCTGTGGATCCTCCATTTAGTGTCTGGGGGGCATGAGTGTGTGAGGGCTCAGGCCTCGCCCCCCTCTCTGCTGTCATCCACGCTGGCCTGCCTCACCACCTTCCGGAGCCTGGGTGTGGGGAGAATGCCAGGCTCTCCCTGCCCCTGCCCCTGCCCCTGCCCCTGCTCCTGCTCCTGGAAGGCTCGGGTCCGGCTGGCCACCAGGGCGGCGCTCTGGAGGGCAACCACAGACTGGCGGGACTTCAGGGCAGGCCAAGGCCCCTGGCAGAGCTGCTGGCCTCCCTTCGCCCTTGAGAGTGGAGGGACGGGCTGCGCAGGCTCTTCGTCTGAAGACTCGTGGGAAGAGAAAACCTGCATGGGTGAAAGTATAAGGAAGAAGAGCTGTGGAGAAGTCTTTCCGGGGCAGAGCCAGGAAAAGGGCAGGTGCAGAGTGTCTCTGGAATGCACACAGGGAAGCTGAGCGGCTCGCAGGCCGCACTGCCTGGGGAGGGAAGACAGTGCTCCAGCTTCACTGCCCCTGCTCCTTGACCCCTACCTGCCTGGCTTCCTTCTGGTCCCCAGAAGCCCTCCTCAGCCCTCCTGCACCTGCCACCCCCTGCTGGGCCTCTCTGGGTCCCTGCTCCTTCTCCTCCTCTGCCTTTGTGTGGCCTGCCCAGTGAGCCACAGCTGAAACACCTGGTGCCAGCCCCCGAACTGGGCTGTGCGGACGCATGTGTCCAGGTGCTGCGCGATGACCCTCTGCTTTGTCAACGCCCATACCCATCCATCAACCTTGCATGCCTCTCTATCCTTCCACACCCAAAGCCGCCCCCAGGAAGCCACTTCAAATGTCCCCCGTTTGGCCTGGGGTCTGGCTTCCTAAGGCAAGGACCAGCTTCTGGCCTTAGACTTGTGCCCTGCAGCACTTAGCGCAGAGGGTGCTCACTTAGTCAGCACTTGGGTGGTGTGAGTGCTGAGACCTACCCCAGCCCCGCATCCTTTGCCTGCTGCTCCTCAGGTCAGGGAGGGGCTCAGAGATCATCTTATCTGCCCCCACCGAGGGCAGAAATCCTCGCCAGTAGGCTGTGGAGCTCACAGCCTGGGAAGGTGCTCCCTTTGCTGGGCAGACTGTGGAGGGGGCAAGGACCGGGCCCCCAGGGGGCCTGACCTCTCAGGAGACCCTCGCATAGGGGGCTGAGACCGAACCCAGGTATCCCCCTGCTCAGGGCCTAAAGCCAAGCACCAGTCCTGGTCTCTCCCCCTCCTCCCCCCTTGTGGTCCCTGCCACCGCAGACGGAGGTCCCCCAGCCCCAGCCTCACCTCTGGCAGGTCACCAGCCCCCGAGACACTCTCCAGCTCCAGGGAGGGCTCCAGGAGACTAATGGACCTCATGACCCCTCGGAGGTTGATACGGGGCCTTGGCCCAGACTCTTCTTCTGGGGCTGCCTGGCTCTTCTCCAAGCCCATGGCCTTCACCTCCCCACCACCCCCCGGTTCTGGCGGAAGAGGTGGGGATGGTGTAGAGACTTCGGGTGTCAGGGGCTCCTCTAGGGAGACCCTACCCACTTTCTGCTTCCAGATGTGGCTCTGGCGGCTGTGAGGAGGTGGCCCTGAGTCAGCTTTGAGTGACCCAGCAGCTACCCCCAGCATACACATACCCTCACCCCTTCTGCTTCCTCCACACTCCATACCTGGCAGTCAGGATGCCCTGGTAGGTCTGCAGCTGGCGCAGGAAGCCGGGGTTGGGGCGGGCAATGGGCCGCAGCTCCTGCATGTGGTGCAGCGCCTGCTCCAGGCTCCAGCCGTACTGCTTCATGGCGTAGGCCAGCACCGTGGCAGCTGAGCGGCTGACGCCCATCTTGCAGTGGACTAGCACCCGGGTGCCCTGCACCCTGTGGAGGCGGGACCTGGTCAGCTCCCCACCCCTCCCTCACAGTGAGAGGCTTACGACTGAGAGCAGAGGGACAGGAAGTAAGGACACTGGGGGCTGGGAGGGTCACAGAGCTGACGGCAGAGTGGGCAGGAGGCGCCGAGTCGGGGAGGGGGCCGAGGGCACCCGCAGGACCCGGTGGGCAGCAGGAGCCGGGAGGAGCCTGACCTTGCAGCTTCAATGAAGCGGTGCGTCTCCTTCCAGTGGGGCAGCAGCTGGGCTGACTCCTCATCCCAGAGGCGCACGTTGTGGTAGGTGAAGCGCTCTGGGTAGAAGTTGTCAATCTCCCGGGCCATGTTCAAGATGTGGCTGACCCTGTCCCAGAGGGCCCAAGGCCAGGCTGATGTGGGCAGGGGCAGCAGGCCCATTGGCCATCCGACCTGGCAGCCCCTGGGCCTCTCTGTTTGGTTCTTAGTTTCCAGTCACGTGGAGGCAGCAGTTATGGTGGGAAGAGAACTGACCCAGCTGTCAGATGACTGTGACCTTGAGTAAATCGTTCTACCTTGCGAGGCTTGAGTTTCCCCACCGAGCCCAGATAGCTGAGGTCAACTGCAACGCTACCCTTCTGTTACTCTCGGAAACTAGTTAGAGAACAGTTTTTGAACTAAGGTGAAAGTGGGTGGATCTGCAGCAGTGGGGTGACAGGGACTAACTATGGCAGGTCTCTCAGAAGCCCACGGTGGGCAAATGACAGGAACCTATCACAGCAGGAAGCCAGGTCCCCACTGGGAGAAGAGCAGTTCCTTCTCCCAAGACAGGACTAGGTGGAGAGGAGCCTTTCTCTGCTTGGAAAAGGCAGTCACAGCAGTGGGCCCTGCTGCTCCTCCTGGCATGGTTGGGGCCCTCTGTTTCCACACTTGCGTGGGGCGGGCGGAAGAGTGGGCAGAGGGCTGGCCAGTGGGGCAGCAGGGTTACTGGCCTGTCCTGGCCTGAGAGCCCATGCAAGGGTGACATCCCCAGGGGCGGAGGTGGAAAAAGAGCTGGCAGCTGCTGAGGGTGCTCTAGGGGTTTCTGAAGCTGGCCAGGCAACCCCCGGGGGGAGGCCCCAGGGGCCCTAACTGCTACCTGTTTCTCTGCAGCTCCTCCAGGTTGGCCGCGTTCCACTCTGAGCCCTGCGGAGAGGGAAGCAGCACTGTTCTCCCTCCCTCCAGCCCCTGCTTCCTGGCCCCCCACTCACCCTCTCCCCTCCAGCTGCAAGCAGTCCCCACGGCCCCCTGCTCGGCCTGCAGCTCACCAGGTAGAGGTGAGGGAAGATGCGGGAGGCCCGGTCTTGCTGCGCCATGAGCAGCAGCATCTGGTTGTCGATGAAGTCTCGGTACTGCTGGAGGGGACACCCTAGGCGCAGCTCCAGGGCCTGGCGGATCTGTGGGCAGAGCCCAAGGGGAGGAGAGGCTCAGGCCGCTCCCCAGGCTCCTAACTGCCCCTCTTCCCGCTGGGCCTCTGAGGACGGCTCCCTGTCCCATCTACACAGACTGGGGCTGAGGCCAAGGCGTCCGGGAATGGCTCAGGCCTGGAGGAAGGGCCCGGCCCCTCGGCCCCATGCCCACCTCTTTGGAAGTGATGCTCTCCAGGTCGCTGGTGTCCAGCACTTTCCACAGCTCAGCCCGGATCGCCTGCTCCATCTGCTCCTGTTCCGAGGGCCTGGGAGCACATCCCTAAGTCAAGGGGCCCTTTCCTCTCTGCCATGGCACCCCTCTGCCTTTTCCTGCCCTCCCCCTCCACCCAGACCCTCCCCTCCCTGCACTGACCGGCCAGCTTCGGTGCTGGGAGGTCGCAGAGACTCCAGGTCAGCCATGGCCGTCCACTCATTGAGGCAGCTCTGGTCAGAGTTCAGTCTGTCCTGGTAGTAGCTGGCCCAGGTGAGGGCACTGCCACCGGGTACAAGGCCACTGCCTAGAGCTGCCTCACATGCCTGGTGCAACACTTGGAGCGTGGCCCTGGGACAGGAGGAGAGGCTGGGTCACCCTGTCCTCCCTGCTGCCCTTACCCAGGCCCTGCAGCCACCTCCAGAGGAGATTCTTGGCCAGCTCTTACCACATGGTCTGGATAGAGATGGGCTTGAAGATTCGGCTCTGCCCACCAGACGTCACGCTGAAGCCCCTGCAGGAGACCAGGTTAGGTGGAACCACACTCCAAGCTCTGGGACAGGCAGCCTGCCCATTTGCCAGATGTGGGAGGTCCAGGCCCAGAGAAGTTAGGTGACTTGCCCAGGACCACACAGCGAATCTGAGGTGGAGCTGAGAGCAGGCCCCAGGCCCCAGACTCCCAGCCTAGAATTGTGTCCCTAGTGGCTATTCCCTGAGTCACATCTGTCACACTTGGTATTCTACCCTCCTGGCCCCTCCTCTCTCCCTCCCCTCTCCAGTTGCCATTTCTTACCCATCTCCATCTAAGTACACCTGGGTGTCACTCCAGAGGGGCAAGACCAGGCCCAGGGTACAGCTGGGGGAGCTGGCAGGGGACAAAAAGAAAGCCATTGTCCCCCAGCACCTCAATTCCTCGCCCCCTCCCTTCCTCTCCCTGCTCCCACCTGCTGTCAGGGAAGTCCACCCCCAGGAGGACCGTCTCATCCTGGCTCGGGTGCTCTCGTGTGGAAACTACCAGCAGGTAGCGGAGCCGGGGTGGCCGAGCTGCCTCCAACTGGGCTGCCTGGGGAAGATGTGCCCCGAGTCACAGTGGCCCAAGGACCTTGCTCCCCCCACTCCACCTGGACACCCCAGGCCCAGCACAGCCCTGCCCCTGCTCCCTCCATTCCCACCCCCTCTTTCCAGATCCAGGGTCAGGGGCACACTCCCATGCTTCCCAACTTTTGGATTCATGTTCCAACAAAATGTTCAAAAAGATCTTTCTTAAAAGTGGGGCACGGGACTGACATAAGTTGCCTATTTTTTGTTTTTGCCTAGGAAGGAGGGTCTTTTAAAAACTCTGTCACTTGCCATTGCCATCATTTCACTCAAATGTTTATCAACAAAGAAATATCAAGGACATCATCTCACAACAAAGTTCGGTACTTCTGTTATAGATTCAGCTTTACAGAAGTCTGGCTTCATCTTGTTCTTCCCCTCTGGCCACAGTCAGCTCTCTCCACGGCCTTTGGGAAGCGGTCCTCAGGCTCCCAGCTGGACTCCCATCACGTGGATGCTGGAGTCCTCCTTCCCTCTGCGTGGCCCCCCAGGGGGTGCTCAGCAAGCCCTTCCGGTGCTCTGGTCCACTTAGGGACAACTCACATTATCAGAAAAGTCCTGCTGGTTGAACAGAAACCTACCTCCGTGTAATTCCCAACCCTTGGACCTAATTGGGCTCTACTGACTCACGCAGGACAAACCTTCCCTGTCCTTTCAGTCCTCCAGAGACCTGCAGACATGACCTGGTCCTATCAGAACATCTCTACCTGAAACTGCAGGGTCATCAGGGTTTGGGTGACCCCTACACTCCCCAGGGTGCCTGCCCTCACACCACTCATTGGTCCCCAGACACACATGCTGGCTTCATTCCACCCTCTCCCCCACCCTCTCAGGGGCCACTCCTCTCTTGGTGAGCTCTGGATGGGACCCCTCACCAGAAGGATGTCATCCTGCGGCCTCAGCAACTCCACCATGAGATGCAGGTGCTGTCTCTGCTCCTGTTTCTGGGGACTTTGGAGGCCTTGCCCGTAGTCTGTCTGGTCCCCGTGGGGCTGCTCCTCACCCAGGGGTTCCTCTGCCCGCTCGGGGCTGGCCTCAGCTGTATCACCATCGTCCCCTCCGCCTTGCAGTCCCAGGACAGCCCCACGGAGCACCGCAAAGCTCTGCCTGGCAGGATGGTGGGGAAACCGTTATGCTCCTCACACCCCTTAGGGTGCAGGTTCTCAAACCTTAGCGGCATCACCTGGAGGGCCTATTGGAATGGACTGTTGGGCTCCATCCCCAGAGTCAGTAGGTCTGGAAGGGAGGCCTGAGACTGCATTTCTAACCAGTTCTCTGGCGATGCTGCCAGTGCTCTGGGAAGCAGCCTGGGGGCCCCTGAGCCCCAGCCCCTCTATTCTTGCTAGCCTGAGGGGGGTGGGAGTACTCCTTTTCCCCTCCCACCTGCCTAACTCAGGAGATACTGTAAACTTGGTTAGGGACCGAGGCGTCCTCAGGCCCTGTCATCCCATCCTGCCCTTTGGCTTGTGACCACTGGCCTGAGCTAGGGTCTGGGGAAGTGGGTGAAGGAGCCCTAAGTGACTGGGGGGAAGGTAGAAGCAAAGGCAGTCAGGCTGGCCCTGCTGCCACAAGCTGAACCCAGCAGCTGGGCCCACCGGGAGCATCGCCCCACAGATTCAGTAGGGAGCCTTCTGTCCTTGACACCTGGAGTTCAGAATGGCAGTGGCCAGGCCTGGGGACTGCATGGAGTGTCTGTGCTGGGGAGGAAGGTGCTCACCGGCGCTGGAGTCGGTTTCTCCGCTTAACCGCCTGCTCCTGCTGAGAAAGCAGCCCCCAGGGAGAGTGAGAGCAGGGACTCTCTCCTCTCTCAGGGCTGCTGGGGTGGGGGCCCTGGGGATCACCTTGCCCTCCGTCGGGGGGAGAGGGGCCAGAAGCTAATCCTCTTCCCATTGCTCCCCGCCGGGAGGCACTGGAGGAGCCCTGGCCCAAGCCCAGGTGTGGGGGGGCTGGGAGGGCGCTGAGGGTGGCGGAAGAGTTAGCCCAAATTTGGGCCTCCGCAGACTTGGGCTGGCTCGCAGGGCTCCAGATCTTGCCTTGGTCCGAGTTCCTGAGAACCTCAAAACTCCCCCACCCCCCTCTCCCCCACCCCGAGACTTGAGGTCCCCCTTCGCACAGGCCAAGCTTGAGGGGAGTCTGCCGGCGGGCAGGACGTGCTCCCCCAGGCCCAGCTGGCAGCCAACTGCGTGGGCAGGACCATAGCAAAGCCAGACTCACCGTGGGCCCCACAGGCGTGGAGTGGCCGCTGGCCGGGGGCGAGCGGCTCACTGTGACCAGAGCCATGGGGCCAGGCCGGGGACACCTGGGTGGGCACCGGGCACGGCCCCCTGCCACAGCCCTACGGACAGTGCGGCCTCGCAGGACCAGGAAGGAGAGCGGAGCTACCAGGGCCTGGCACCTCCTCGGGGGCGGCCCTTAAAGGGCCAGGCACCCGCCCAGCGGGGCCGGTGGAGCCGGCACGCAGCGGACGGCCCCGCCCCTCGGGGCTCCGCGGCTCTGCCCGCCCCCCACGCGCGCTGGGGGCGAGGCCGGGGGCGGGGCGCAGGTGCTGAGCCCAGGCACCCAAGCTGCCCGGCGCATTCATTCCTGGGCTGGTCCTTCCTCCCGGCCCCTTCTTCCCAGCCCCGCCCAGGTAGATCACCTGAGCTGTTGGGGCCTTGACCGGTCTGTTGCTCGGCAGAGGTGGGCCGGAGGGAGGCAGGGGCTGGGGACACAAGTCTTAGAGAGGATCAGCCACAATGGGTCTTAAGTCAGGGGGCCCTCAACCCAAACTTATTTCTCCTTGCTGGTTGGCTTCATGCTTCCACCGTCTGCTTGAACCACAGGGAGACAAGCAGAGCTTCAGGGAAAATGGAGATGGAATTTAGAAGTAAGCAATGAAGCTCACAAGGGATTCTCAGGTCCACCTTGGGAGTGAGCAGGGCAGGGCTGAGCCTGATTCACAGCTGCAGCAGAGGGAAGTGACTTGCCCAAAGTCACTCTGACAGAACATGCTGGAGACAGGGCAGGGGCCACAGCGGGTAGAGGTTCTTCCCAGATGGCTGTCCGTAGGGTTGGAGGCCCCGCATTTCCCCCTCCCCAGTGGATCATGGGCCAGGTTCCAGGAAGGCCAGCTCGGGTGACAGGATGAACCTGGGTCTCCAGTAGGTGGGACAAGGCTCAGAGGAGGAGCCCTTGATGTCCACAGAGCATCTGCTCAGGTGAGGGCACCTGACTTGAGTTGGCTCCTTTCACCCTCCCAACTACCCTGGGGGTAGGAGTGGTCTCCTCCTTTTACAGCTGAAGAAACTGAGGCACAGAGAGGCTCAAGGGGGCACAGCCAGGATCCAAACCCGGGTCTGAGGCCATTGCCCATGGAGTCTCCCCTTAGCGCCCCACTGGAAAGTGTGCCGTGGCTCCAGCCCATTGAGCAGAGCAAGCCTGCTGCTGACCGTGTCTTTATTTCCATCTTGTCTCCACTGCAAGCCTACGCACACGGGGCTCCAGGCCCCAGCTCAGCAGCAGACAGTTTATAAATAAATAAATTACAAAAGCAGGTGAAGGGAGCAGCCCTGGGCAGCCCTCCCGGGGGCCAGGCGGCTCAGTGTTCTGTGAGTGACAGCCGCAGGATCCGCTGTAAGTCTTCCTCCTCCTGCTGCCCCCGCCGCTCCTGCTCCTCCTGCTCCCGTGATGACAACTCCAAGGCTAGGCGAAGCTGCTCCTCAAAGCTTGGGGGGGCGGGGGCTGGGGGTGTCCTGTGAGGCTCCGTGGACAGCCGCAGGCTTTCCTGGAGGGCCCTTGTAGGCAGGGCACAAGGTAGGAGAGCAGACCAGTGAGCGCCAAGGCTCGGGGCAGAAGGCAAGGGGCTGGGGACGTGGCTTTGGAGGACAAAGACAGGGTGGCAGAGAGAAGAGATGAGGCAGGGCCCTGTCGCTGGTCCCTCATGCCACTTTTGGTGGCAACCAGCACTGTTGATGGAAGGGGCCTTGGAGTGGGCCTGGGGTCCTGGGCCCAGCACCTCCAATGCTACCCACCCCAACCCTCCAGCCAGGGCTGGCTGGGAGCTCAAGGCAGGACGCAGCTGCGACAGGGACCCAGTAGGTCCGTCGAGGGCCTCACCGCTCCAGCTGAAGCTGCTCCTCATAAACCGTGGCTTGGGGAGGAGGGTGGGCACCAGGCCGGGTGTTGGTCAGGGCTTCCCAGACAGTCACCTACAACAGCCAGAGTGCAGAGCCATCACCTTTGCCCAGTGGCTGCAGGGGCCAGGGCCCACCCCTGCCCGAGTCCTACCTGCTCTGCCTCTGTGCCTGCCTCGAGCAGGCTCTGCTGGATGGCGAACTGCAGCAGGTCATCATCCTCATCTCGAAGGGGCTCGCTGCGCTCTGCGCCCAGCACGCTGTACCCCTCGGGCACCTCAAACACGATGGGATCCACCTCACATGGGAAAGGGCTCCCTAGGCAGATGGCAAAGGGGCCACGCTCAACCCCAGAGCTCCGCAGCCAGGCAGCCAGGCAGCCTCCCTCTGCCTCCCGTAGGGCTACCTGAAGCTGGGACGGCAGAGCTGGGGGCTGGCACCCGCACGGAGCTCAGGGGCTCGTCACAGCCACACAGGTTGCTGAAGGTGATGCGGGCGTTGAGTACGTGGAAAAGGGGAATCTCTGAGAGGACACAGAGGGGACAGCCAAGCCTGAACCGCCCAGACGGAGACCCCTGCCCCTGACCCCCTGCAGTGCTGTGTCCACCCCTCTCCCTGGGGGCTGTGCTAAGGGGAGGCCACTGTGCCCAAAGTTCTCTACTGCCCGGGCCCCACTCTCTCACCAATCTTGACGGGGAAGCCAGGTGGGAGGCGCAGGGTGATGAAGTCACGCAGCTTGGCAAAATGGGCATTGCTGATGGCCATCAGGTCAATAATGGGCATCACCTGGTCACCCAGCGAGAGCGGGTGCTGCTCACTCAGCCACAGTGTTGCCTTGAACCTGCCCGGCCAACCACAGGGCGTGGGTCAAGGAACCGCGGGTGGCCCTCCCACTAAGGCCTGCCCTCTCTGGCTCTCTGGTCACCTGCCTTTACTCATGCCTCCCACCTGCCTGGGGCACCCTCCTCTGCTCAGCAGCCCCTGCCTGCCCCCCCCGGGAGCCAGTGTCCTGTCCCTATGGGCCAAGCTGTCCCCGGACCCTGGGCCCAGACTGGGGCTCATTATGGTTTTGTGTCAGCTCATCCAGTCTGGATGAGGAGGGCAGGGGCCAGGCCGTGGGCTTCTCTCCGAGCCTGGTCCACAGACCCGTCCTCCTCCTCAGCCCAGAGCTGGACCCCACCTCACGTGTTGCCGCACTTTTGTGTCCTGCACAGCCCAGGGCAGGACTGCTAGGGTTCGAATCCCAGCCCCACCACTGGGTGGCTAAGAGAATCCACGTGAGGTGGCCAGCGGGGCCTGTTGCAGGCCTCCGTGTGCTGTTACCACTCACGCCGGCTCGTCAGGGCCTCGTGAGGCAGGCGGGCACGCGGGACCGTTCTTGTTTCACAGAGGAGGAAACCAGACCCTCAGAGGGAACACGTGTCTTCGGGCCACACAGCAGGAGGCCGTGGTGCTGTGGGACCGGGCCCTCCCCAGTTTGCCACATGCTGGTCCCCAGCAGGTGCTCATTAAATTCAATAGAAAACCACACGTGGGTGGCGCCACCCACTCATTCATTCATCAGAGACTTGTGGCCAGTTCTGTGGGCCAAGCCCCTGCCGGGTGCTGAGGACCGTGGATAAGACAGACGTGGCTCCTGCCCGCAGGGAGTAGAGTCCAGGGAGCAGCCAGCTGAGTGAGCAGGTCCCTTACTACGACGGGCCCTGTGTGTGACAGGAGTCGACAAGGGCCCAGGGGGTCCAGGCAGGGTCCCCATCCCTGAGGCAAGTCCCCAGCCAGCCCCCTCACCTCTGTACTTTGCTGGACATCTCAATGGGGCGGCCAATGTTCCTCGACTCCAGGCTGAAGTTGGGGTCAAAGTATTCGTCAGGGGAGATGGCCGTGGGGTTGGTGGGGCTGGCTGCCTGCTGCACAGGGGCCTGGGTGGGCCCCAGGACCAGACTCAGCACTCAGGACAGAGGGCGGCACCCCGCCCCCCAGGCTCGGCCCACGGGTCCCGCACCCAGCCCGGGCTCACCCCGCCATGGGAGGAGTGCTGCTGGGCCATCCCCAGGAAGGACTGCAGCGGAGTCTTCCCACCTAGGAGAAGGGTGGAGCCCATGAGGGCGTGTGGGGCCGCTGCCCCCAGACTGCTCCACTGGCCCTCTGCCCTGGGAAGCTCCCCGGGGGTGGGAGAGGGGACAGATGGGAATGGTGAGCCCTCCCAGCTTGTCCTGGGAAGCTCTGGCCCCTGACCCCAGACCAGGGTGACCCCACCACACAGTGTGACCGGGCAGCAGGCAGGCGCACCTGGGTTTACCTTTGCTCCTCGACTTGTCCTGATCAGAGAGGTGCTCCGTGCGCGTGCGTGTCACCAGCTCCACGTTGGTGGCACTGTACACCTGCGAGGGGGGGAGACATGGGGAGCTGGGGGCTCAGAGCCTGTTCCCCACGCTCAGCCTTACCAGCACAGGACCCAAATCCTCCTGTCCCCAGAGACAGCCGAGATCTTGCTCCCCACGATGGAGGAGGTGGCAGGGTCTGAACCCCAGGGAGTCACCAGTAGGGAGATACAGCCCCAGGGTCAAGAGGAAAATGCTCCTCATTTGATCTGGGTTCCTTGGGTGGGGTTGCGCTATGGGCGGTCCCCATATACTCAGGAGGGGCTGGGTACTCGGGCTCAGGGTTTCCGGGGCCCAAGGGCTACTCCGTCTCTCCCTCCGTACTCTGGGGTGGATGTGGAGAAGGAGCTGAGTTCCTGGGCCTCATCTCCTGCCCCCAGCCCCCCACCACTAGCCTCTCCTGCCTTGGCCTCGTAGCCGCTAACAGTTTCCATCTTCTCAGACCGCCATCCCCAGATACCACATTTGTTCCTGAAACAGACCAAACAGGAGCTCGTGAGGACCTGCACCCCCCACGCCCTGGCCGAAGCCTTCCCTTCCAAAACCTCCCCTCCGATCAGCCTGCCCTGGCTGCCCAGCTCCTGGGACCTTCCCACTGTGAAACATGAAGGGGCCTTGAAGAGGGTGCCTGGACAGCTGGGGACATTTGAACACGACTGGGGACTAGAAGATACTGAGGAATTACTGTTGATTTTGTTAGGTGTGATAACAGTGGTGGGGCTAAAAAACATCCTGATCTTTTAGAGTCATGTGCAGAAGCATTTACTGTTGAAATAATATGAAATCTGGGATGTGATTTAAAATACTCCAGAAAAAAAAAAAAAAAGAAAAGAAAAAAGTGAGGAAGGATAGATTCAATAAGATTGGTAAAATGTTGATAAATGTTTTTTTTTTTTTTTTTTTTTTGAGACAGAGTCTCACTCTGTTGCCCAGGCTAGAGTGAGTGCCGTGGCGTCAGCCTAGCTCACAGCAACCTCAAACTCCTGAGCTCAAGCGATCCTCCTGTCTCAGCCTCCCGAGTAGCTGGGACTACAGGCATGCGCCACCATGCCCGGCTAATTTTTTTCTATATATATTTTTAGCTGTCCATATAATTTCTTTCTATTTTTTTTAGTAGAGGTGGGGTCTCGCTCTTGCTCAGGCTGGTCTCGAACTCCTGAGCTCAAACGATCCGCCCACCTCGGCCTCCCAGAGTGCTAGGATTACAGGCGTGAGCCACCGCGCCCGGCCAAAATGTTGATAAATGTTAAAGCTGGGAGATAAGTAAGTACATTATCTCTCCTTCATATGTGTTTGAAATTTTCCATCAGAAGAAGTTTAAAAGTATGTCTGATTCAACAATAATAGCTGGAGACTTCAATACCCCACTTTCAATAATGGATAGAACAAGGAGATGGAAGATGAACAAAGAAACAGAAGTTAGGAACAGCATTATGAGCTAACTAGACTTCACAGACATTCCTAGGACACCCGCCCAACAACAGACACACGTTCTTCTCAAGTGCACATGGAACATTCTGTGAGACACACTACATGCCAGGCCATAAAAGAAACCTCGATAAAGCTGAAATGACAGAAGTCACGAAAAGTATGTTTTCCAACTACCATGGCATAAGATTAGAAATCAATAACAAAAAACATTTTGGAAACTCATAAATATGTAGAAAGTAAACAACGTACTCCTAAATAACCAATGGCTCAAAGAATAAATTAAAAGGGAAACCATAAAATGCTTTGAGATGAATAAAAATGAAGACATGACATATCAAAACTTACAAGACACAGCTAAAGATACATTTAGAAGTGTGAACATAATAGAGGTGCAAATGCCTATGTTAAGAAAGAAGAGGAGGAATCATAAAAAGTGAAAAAAAATAAGTAAATAGAAAAAGATCGCATATCAATAACCTCACCTTTCATGTTAAAACACTGGAAAAAGAGCAAACTAAATCCACAACAAGCAGAAAGTAAGAAATAATAAATATTAGAGTGAAAGTTAATGAACTTAGAGAACATAAAAACAATAGGGAAAAACAATGAAGCCAAAAGCTGGTTCTTTGAAAACATCAACAAAATTGACAAACCTTTAACTAGCTTGACTAAGGAAAAAGAGAGAAGACTCAAATTAGAAGAATCATAAATGAAAGCGGGGGGCGTTACTACTAACCTTACAGAAATAAAAAGGATTATAAAGGACTATGATGAATAACTATACTCCAAGAAATTTGATAATTTGGATAAAATGGACAAATTCCTAGTGAGGCGCAACCTACCAAAACTAACTTAAGAAGAAATAGATAATCTGAATAGATCTATAATAAGTGAAGAGATTGATTGGTTAAAAAAAACAAAGGCTGGGTGCAGTGGCTCAAGATTGTAATTCCAGCACTTTGGGAGCTGAGGCAGGAGGATCACTTGAGGCCAAGAGCCTGAGACCAGTCTGGGCAACATAGCAACTACAAAAAAGTAGAAGAATTAGCTGGACATGGTGGCACACACCTGTAGTCCCAGCTACTCAGGAGGCTAGGGCAGAAAAGATAGTTTGAGCCCATGAGTTTGAGGCTACGGTGAGCTATGATCAGGCCACTGCACTTCAGCCTGGGTGACAGAGTGAGACCCTATATCTAAAAAAAAAAAAACCAAACAAACAAAAAATCCTCAAAAAACAAAAACTACTCACAAAAAGAGGCCTAGGCCCAAATGGCTTCACCACTGAATCCTACCAATCATTTAAAGAATTAATACTATTAATAATAATTCACAAACCTGTCCAAAAAATAGACTAAAAGATGACACTTCCCAACTCATTCTTTTTTTTTTTTTTTTCCTGAGGAGAAGGAAAGAGAAGTTTATTAATTTGTTGGCAAATGAGGAGGTTGGTAGACTCCTGTCTTACAGTACCAATGTCCTCTCTTCCCAACTCATTCTATGAGGCCTCATTCAGATACCAAAACCAGACAAAGACACCAGAAGAAAAGAAAAGAAACTAAAGACCAATATCGCTTATGAATATGAACACAAAATCCTCAACAAAATACTAACCAACTGGATCCAGTAACATATGAAAAGAATTATACATCATGACCAAGTGGAATTTATCCTGGGAATACAAGGTTGCTTCAATACCAAAAATCAATTAATGTAATCATAATATCAATAGAATTCTTTAAAAATCACATAATCATATCAACAGACACAGATAAAGCATTTGACAAAACCCAACACGCTTTCATGATAAAAACACTCAACAAATTAGAATTTCCACAACCTGATAAAGGGTATCTACCAAAGCCCCACAACTAACATCATAGGTAATGGTGAGATTGAATGCTTTCCCCCTGAGATCAGGAACAAGACAAGGATATCCACTCTCACCACTTCTATTCAACCTTATAGTGGAGGTCCTAGCTAGAGCAATTAGGCAAGAAGAAGAAATAAAAGAGATCTAGATTGGAAAAGAAAAAGTAAAACTATATTTACATGTTTAAAATTACTAAGGAATCCACTAAGAATCTATTCAAACTAAAAAATAAGTTCAGCAATGTTGTAGGACACATGATCAATACATAAAAATAAATTATAATTTTATACATTTGCAATGAAAAGTCTAAAAAATGCAATTAAGAAAACAATCTGATTCACATCAAAATTTGCATCAAAAAGAGTAAAACACTTAGGAATTAATTTAATACGAGTAGTATAAAACTTATCCTCTGAAAACTATGAAACATTGTCGAAAGAAATGAAAGAAGATCTAAGTAAGTGAAAAAACATCCCATGTTCATGGATTGGAAGACTTAACATTGTCTTCCAAGGTTTTGGCAGTACTTCCCAAACTGATCTACAGGTTCAGTGCAATCCCTATCCAGAATCCCATCTGACTTCTTTGTAAGAATGGACAAATTGAATCAGGAAGTCATATAAAATTCAAGGGACCCAAAATACCTAAAATAATTCTGGAAAAAAAGAACAGAGTAGGAAGACTCACATTTTCCTATTTCAAAACTTACTACAAAGCAACAGTGGTCAAGACAATACTGGTGTAAGGACAGACACACAGACCAATGGAATAGAATTGGTCTATGAAATTAATCCAGAAATTAATCCAAATCTCTATGGTCAACTGATTTTTGACAAGGGTGCCAAGACTATTTAATGGGAAAAGCACAGTCTTTTCAACAAATGGGGCTAGGACAACTGGATAGTCACATGCAAAAGAATGAAGTTGTACTCTTACCCTCCACTATACACAAAAATTAACTTAAATAGCTCAAATACCTAAATGTAAAAGCTAAAACGATAAAACTTTTAGAAGAAAACAAAGGGGAAAATCTTCATGACCTTGTACTTGGAAATATATTATTAGATATGACACCAAAATAAGGAGGAACAAAAGAAAAACAGGTAAACCGTACATCATCAAAATTAAAAACATCTGTGCTTCAAAGGACACCATCAAGAAAGTGAAAAGACAGCCCACAGAAATGAAGAAAATATTTGCAAATCACATATGATAAGAGACTTATATCTAGAATATATAAAGAACTCTTACAATTCAAAAATAAAAAGACAACCCAATTTAAAAAATGGGTAAAAGATCTGAATAGACATTTCTCCAAAGAAGATATACAAATGACCGATAAGTACACGGAAAGATGCTCGAAATTATTAGGCATTAGGGAAAGGCAAATTAAAGCCACAATGGTCCAGGAGGCTGAGGCAAGAGGAAACCTTGAAGCCAGGAGTTTGAGACCAGCCTGGGCAACACAGCGAGACCCCTAAGCTTTTTCCTCTACAAAAAATTTAAAAATTAGGCCGGGCGCGGTGGCTCATGCCTATAATCCTAGCACTCTGGGAGGCCGAGGCGGGTGGATCGCTCGAGGTCAGGAGTTCGAGACCAGCCTGAGCAAGAGCGAGACCCCGTCTCTACTAAAAATAGAAAGAAATTATACGGACAACTAAAAATATATATAGAAAAATTAGCCGGGCATAGTGGCGCATGCCTGTAGTCCCAGCTACTAGGGAGGCTGAGGCAGTAGGATCGCTTAAGCCGAGGAGTCTGAGGTTGCTGTGAGCTAAGCTGATGCCACGGCACTCACTCTAGCCTGGGCAACAAAGTGAGACTCTGTCTCAAAAAAAAAAAAAAAAAAAAAAACAAATTTAAAAACTAGCCAGGCATGATGGCATGGGCATGTACTCCCAGCTACTCAGGAGATTGAAGCAGGAGGATTGCTTGAGCCAGGGTTTGAGGCTGCAGTGAGCTACAACAGCGCCACTGCACTCCAGCCTGGGCAACAGAGTGAGACCCTGTCTTTAAAAAAAAAATTAAAGCAAAGAAGCCAAAAAAACATGAACTATCATTTCACATCCACTAGGATCACTACAATCCAAAATGAATGAATGAACAAATGAACAATAACAAGTGTTGATGAGGATGTGGAGAAACTAGAACTCTCATACACTGCTAGTGGGAATGTAAAATGGCACCGCCTCTTTGGTAAACCATCTGGCAGTTCCTCAAGCAATTAAACACTGAGTTATCAGTAACCTAGCAATTCCACTCCTAGGTATACGTCCAAGAGAAATGAAAACATACGTCCATACAAAAACTTGTATATAAATATTTATAGCAGTATTATTCATAACAGCCAAATAATGGAAACAACCCACACGTCTATCAATGGACAAATGAATAAACAAAATATGGTCTATTCACACAATGGATTAGGCCATGAAAAGGAATGAAGTAGTTATACACTACAACGTGGATGAACCTTGAAAACACTACACTAAGTGAAAGAAGCCAGATACAAAAAGCCACATGTTATAAAATTCCATTCATGTTAAAGTCCAGAACAGGGAAATCTATAGAGACAGAAAGTACATCAGTGGTTGCTTCGGACTTGGGCAGCAGATGGGGGCTTGTGGAGGTGACAGCTAAAGGATGGGGGGTTTCTTTCAGAGGTGATGAAAATGTTCTAAAATTGACTGTGGTGATGTCACAAATCTGTATACCAAAAACCATTGAATTGTACACTTTGAATGGGTGATCTATATGGTGTATAAAATCATATCTCAATAAAGCTGTTTTTTTAAAAAGTGTTTCTGACTGTGTATGGTGGCTCACGCCTGTAATCCCAGCATTTTGGGAGGCCAAGGCGGGAGGATCACTTGAGGCCAGGAGTTTGAGACCAGCCTGGGTAAGATAGTGGGACACCATCTCTACAAAAAATTTAAAACTTAGCCAGGCATGGTGGCATGTGCCTGTTATCCCAGCTACTCAGGAGGCTGAGGCAGGAAGATCGCTTGAGCCCAGGTGTTTGACGCTGTAGTGAGCTATGATCACACCACTGCACTCCACCCTGGGTGACAGAGTGAGACCCTGTCCCTTTTTTTTTTTTTTTTTTTGAGACAGAGTGTCGCTTTGTTGCCCTGGCTAGAGTGAGTGCCATGGCGTCAGCCTAGCTCACAGCAACCTCAAACTCCTGGGCTCAAGCGATCCTACTGCCTCAGCCTCCCAAGTAGCTGGAACTACAGGCATGCGCCACCATGCCCGGCTAATTTTTTTCTATATATATTTTAGTTGGCCAGATAATTTCTTTCTATTTTTAGTAGAGACGGGGTCTTGCTCTTGCTCAGGCTGGTCTCGAACTCCTAACCTCAAGCGATCCACCCGCCTTGGCCTCCCAGAGTGCTAGGATTACAGGCATGAGCCACCGTGCCCAGCCGAGACCCTGTCTCTTAAAAAAAATTTTTTTATTTTTCCCAAAATCTGTTATTGCAACTGGAGGCATACACTGTCAGAGAAGTAACACTCTTGCCAGAAGGGTCAAGTGCCTAGGTTATCCACAAAGCACTCTGGCCTAAACACGGCCGTACTAAGGAGAAGCCAACATGAGTACACACAGCGGTCCTGCAGCACAGCCTAAATCCTTGTCTTACGGAGAAACATGAGGTCATCTTGACCTAGCCCCCTCCCCAGGAAGACAGCTGCCAGTCAGGCAGGCGCACAGTGGAGCGACCACCAGCCAGCAGTCTGAGCAGCCCGGCAGTTGCTCAGCCGCCCACCGCTGAGGCGGGAGCCTCAAGGACAGCCTTGCTCTCATCAACAGTGGCGCTTGCTCCCTCTCCCGTCCCACCATGTTGCCCCGACTCACCTCTCGAAGGCCACGTTGCGAGTGTCCAGGTGCGTGGAGACGATCGGAGAGGTGAGGCGACTGGCCACATGTTCCTCGCTGGGCCGCATGGCAGCCAGCAGCACGTCAGGCTCGTGCAGAGCGAGCGCCAGCGTCTCCGTGTGCACCACCTGCCGGTCGTGGTCCACTTCCATCACCAGGGCTCCTGCCTCTAGAGGCCGGCCAGCCGGGGAACACAAGAGGGGGCACAGATCAGAGCCAGGCCCCCCCCAGCACAGAGAGAGCTGTCACGCCACCCTCTGCCACCTGCTGCTCAGTGGGTCCACCTCAGCCCCTGGATTCTCTCCACCCCAACCTCAGGTTCCACATCTGCAAAGGGGAGAGAAAGGATCGCCTCATCCTCACAAGCCACCGGAGAACCCGAGGACTGCAGTGCGTGCCCCCAGAGCTCACCCTGGCCCTTGAAGATGAAGCTCCTCCGGCCGCGCTGCCAGGTCATGTGCTCAAAGCCCAGGAGACTGGTGTCCACGCGCAGGCTCTCTCCCCGCTTCCACACTCGGTACACATCGCTCGGGCACATCTTGGACACAAGGGGCACTGCAGGGCGCACCGAGGTCACTGGGGGTCTTCCAAAGGCCCCACCCCAAGCCCCTGGGAGCCAAGTGGTCCCCACTCACCCCAGCTGGTAAACTCCCACTTCATCTCCACGTAGAAATCGGGGGCCTGAGAGAGACCAGAGCTGCCCATCAGGACCCTGCCTGGTGCTGGGGGCCAACAGGCCTGGGAACTCCTGGTCCACAGTCACTCTCTGGGAGCCCAGCCCTTCAGCAAGTCTAGATGCACTGCCATGGCCCAGCTACACCCAGCCACCCCTGCCCAGGAGAGGGTGGGCCAAGTGGGGCCCTAACGGTCCATCCACAATGAGGCTATAAGCATGTGGAGGCCTAGGAGCCAGTCTCAATCTGGCTATGAGCCCACTGGGGGGACCCTGGAGGAGCTTTTGCCCCTCAGAGTCCTCATCTATAAAGGGGAAACAATGGCCCCATCTGAGCCTGCCCCTAGGGTAAGGAGCATGAGGCCACATGCTCTGCCAGCCTGGCCCCTCTGTATGCTTCTAGAAGGGTGCATAGTACCAGGCATTCCAGGGACTCAGGCCATATCCACCAAGCAGACCTGAAGTCCCCTCTCCAGGAAATCTGCATTCTCCAGGAGGCCCAAAGCTAAAGCTCTTTTTTTTTTTTTTTTTGGAGACAAGAGTCTCACTCTGTTGCCCGGGCTAGGGTGCTGTGGCATCAGCCTAGCTCACAGCAACCTCAAACTCCTGGGCTCAAGCGATCCTCCTGCCTCAGCCTCCCGAGTAGCTGGGACTACAGGCATGCACCACCATGCTCGGCTAATTTTTTCTATATATTTTTAGTTGTCCGGCTAATTTCTTTCTATTTTTTTTAGTAGAGACAGGGTCTCGCTCTTGCTCAGGCTGGTCTTGAACTCTCAAGCTCAAACGATCCACTCGCCTTGGCCTCCCAGAGTGCTAGGATTACAGGTGTGAGCCACCGCCTCCGTGCCCAGCCCAAAGCTAAAGCTCTTTAGCGATTTCTGGCACCAGGGCCCCTCAACGCTGGCAAAGGCTTCTCTTCCAGAGGGCCCAATCTCATCCATTTGGGCCTGAACTCCTCTCCTGCAGTGAGGCGGGAAAACACACTGCACACACTGGCTGCTCCTCCGAGGCCAGGCCTGGCACAGGTGACCAAGGCGGTCCCCTGCCATGGTACCCCACCCCCTTACTGTCCAAGTCTCTGTGCCCTGCTGTACCTGGCGGAGTTTGTTGAGCAATTCCGGAATGCCAGCCAGCCTCTGCGTGGCTCTCTGGTAGTCCCGATACTGGAGCACCAGCTGCACCATCTCAGGGTCTCCAGTGCTGACTGCCTCCTGCAGGACTGGGGACACCAGGCTGCTGAGGGGAGCCCTCCTGATGGCCCTAGGCCTGGCTGCTCACTCCCACCCTCCAACCTTGCTGCCAGCTTCGGGGGGAGCCCCTCTGCCCTCTGCAGTACCTGCCCAGCCCTGGTGGCTCTCTTTGGCCACATTGGCATTATGTCGAAGGAGGACTCTCACGGACTCCAGGTTTCCCAGGGACACGGCCAGCTCCAACGGGGTCCGCCCCCGAGGGTCCTCCTGTTCAATGTCGTGCTAGGGGAGATGGGACACTCAGCAAAGGGCAGGAGAGAAGAGGCCCAGGAGGCTATGGGGTTGAACAGGATTGGGAGTCATGTGGGAAATAAGGATGGCAGACAAGGCAGGGAGATGGCAGAGGAAGGGAGGAGTTAGAGGTGGGTCCCTGGTGGCGAGGCCTGGTAAGGCATAGGTGCTGGTGCAGGTGCAGCATGTCAAGAGTTTGGACGGGCCTGGGGACCAGGACCAGGGTTCTTGTTCTAAGTCTGGCTCAGGGACGATGCGGGCGCGAGTTTGGGGGCTTGATGCAGTGTGGGGAGGGCAGACAAGCAGGGTAAGGCCCAACGCTGGGAGGCGAGGCCAGGGGCTCAGGCGCGAAGGGCAGGTGACCTGGGCTTCGATCGGGCTGGGGAGGAGGTCAGGATGCGCTTGCGGGGCTAAGTCGGGAAGGTTGGCCTCCAGGATGGAGACCACAGCCTTGGGTGTGAGGTTCGGGGGACGGGCCGGGTGCCCCAGCCGGGCCTCACCTGGCGGCTGTGCAGCGCGGCCTCCAGTTCGCGGTGCCGGTTCGCCCAGACGAGCCGGTGCAGCGGGAAGGTGGGGCCCGGGCCGGCC
This sequence comes from Eulemur rufifrons, assembly GCF_041146395.1. Classification (NCBI taxonomy): domain Eukaryota; kingdom Metazoa; phylum Chordata; class Mammalia; order Primates; family Lemuridae; genus Eulemur; species Eulemur rufifrons. The sequence goes on from NC_090988.1 coordinate 101,314,875, forward strand.
ATGCTGGGCCTCAGCGCCGCATCCCGGCCCCGCCTTGGCTTCGGGCCTGGCGCGGCCCCCTCGCCTCCCCTGCCAGCCGCGCCCCGGCAGCGCCCACCGCAGCCCCCGCGGCCCCGGCAGGAGCGGCTCGGCCGTGGCGGCGCCGGCGCAGGCGGCCGGGCTGGGGCGGGGCGGGGGCTGGGGCGGGGCTGCGCCGGGCCGGGGCGGGGCGTCGGGCCGCGCGCCCCCTCGCCTCCCGCAGCCATGGCAACCGCAGCCGCCCCGCGCGCGCCGGGGCGGGGGGGACGCGCTGCCCAGACTCCGGGTCCACCACGCGCACCCGGGTACAAGCCCGCACCCGGGTCTCCGCCCGGCGCAGCCGGACAAGGGTCTGCGGGGGGCGGTCCGGAGGGCGGGGCCTGGTTTCAGCTCCGCCCGCGGCCTGCAGGGGGCGCCCCAGGCCCTGCGCAGACCCCTCCCCGCGGGTCCGGAAGGGGAGGGAGGGGCCCGGGGGCGGAGCGACTCGGCGCGGGGCGGGGACTGGGCCCCTGAGTCATGCGCGCGCAGCGGGCCGCGGTCATGTGCCGCTGGGTTCCCCGCGTTTCCCGTGGGAGACCCTCGCGCGTGCCCCCGTTCCCGCCTGTGAGTGCGGGAGAAGTGCGAGGTCCTGGCTCCTCTGCCATCATCGCCGAGCGGAGCTCCAAGTGCCCAGTTTGGAGATGAACACCCCGCACATGCCCCGCACAACACCCCACTAATGCTGTCTGGCTGAGCATGAAGCACCTTCCTTTGGGACCTGGGCCGGCGTCTGGGGCCCAGCGATGCGGACAGGCGGTCCCCGGGGCCCTGGAGTCAGGGACGGGAGTACTGAGGAGCGAGGGGCACAGGCCCGGGCAGCAGCTGAGCTTTCCTGATGGAGGACCCTCCCAGCTACCTTTGCTCACCACATGGGTCCCTTTTGCAGAGGCTGCACTTTGCTGCTAGTGTCAAGAGAGGAAGGAGAGTTGCGAAATCCAGGCGGGCCGCCACCCACACCGGAACTAGGGTGCAGGCCTCAGTCAGCTTGGTTCCGGCCTTTGGTTACTGGAGGCCTAGCCTGGGGTCCCTCTGATCCTGGTTTTCTTGGCCATGGCTAACCCTCTGGTCTGTTAACCTACTTGTAAAATGACTCGATAGCTGGTCTAGAAGGGCCATATAGCTTTAGGGTCACCCCTTGCTCCAGGGAGTCTCTGGGCGAGGAGGCCCGATTGTCATTCTTACCCCACCTTCTCATTGCAGTCAGGCCGCTCCTGTGCCATCTGGGATCGCTGACACTGTACCCTGTGGTGTCATCTGGTCATCTGTGATGTCCTGAGGTTGACAGCAGCCCAAAGGCTTCCAAATGTCCAGAGCTCTAAGATGGGCTCTGCTGGCCGCCGCTGTGCAGCCCTCTCTGGCCTCCACCTTTCTCCAAGAGGCTGTCCCTTCCCCAAGCCCTTTTCAAGCCCAAACCTGACAGGACTTTCTTGGGCCCAGCCTCTCCTGATTTCTGCAGTCTCGAACACGACTCCCCACGGGCCCTTAATTCCCTGACAGCACCTCCTCAACCCTATTCCAGGGCCCCTCTCCCCGTCCCTGGCTGCGGGCCTGTGTTCCCACCATCACTCTGGCGCAGGCCTGCATCTCAGCTTCCTCCAGAACATCTCTGTGCCCAGGTGCTCCATGCTGTCCCATCAGTGTGTCTGAAGCCAAATCCAGCCACTTACCGTCCTCCCCCAAGGCTATCTCAGCTCCCAGCTGTCTGGGCTCTGTGAAAGGTACCACAGACCTCCCATGTTCCATCTTGGAGGACGCCCATGTTGCTCATTCCAGGTCCCTGCTGGGCCACGTTCTTCCCATCTGGCCTCAATTCGCCCCTTCCTCCACCACCAACCGTCTTTAGGATGCCTCTTTCCTGGACAGAAGCTGCTGCCCCCAGCCTGCCTCCCTGCCTCCTGTCCTTTGCTTCCCTCCGTACGCCGTGCACACAGGAACCAGCTCTCATCACCCCCAGCCCTGCTCAGCTATCAGGGACTCACCAGAGCCTGGCAAAGTTCAGACTTCATGTCCATTATATCTTCACTCTGCAGTCACTGAGCACACACCAGGGTCTGTGCCAGGTTAAGCCTGGCATTCAGGGCCTCTCAGGTGTGGGTCCTTCCCACAGTGCTCCCGCCAACCTGAGCCACTCATGAGTGCCGGGACCCTCCCTGCATCAGCAATGTCCTCCCCACTTCCCCACCCACCGCTGGAGGCCCAACACAAAGGCTCTTGCCTCCAAGACTCCTTAGTCTCCCCCTAGAGCATCCGTCCCAGCAGCCTTCCTTCTCTGCCTGGCACAATGAGGTTGGGCCTCAGCCTGCCCAGCCGAGCCCTGCCTGGAGTGGGCAGCCACACACATCTGCTCAGTCACCCATGGGGGCCTGCACGGCAGGGACACTGGGAAAAGGAAGTTTACCAGAAGCCTCTGGGTAGATGAGAGGCCTGATGTTGGGGAACCCCTCGGGCTTCAGGGACCCCTACTGAGGGCTGCACAGTGAGGCCAGAGGGGAGGCCAAGGTCAGAAAGGATGCAATGTGACCCAGAGGGCAGAAGTGCCTCACTGTGACTGTCCCTGGGGAGGGGCGGCTCAGCCCAGTGCCTGGCAGCAGGGGGTGCTCAGTGAGGCTGAGACGGTCCCAGTCCGTCCAAACATGACGCCAAGCACGGAGCTGCTGGCACCGCCTCCTGCTTACCTGGGGAGAGGGCACTGTACAGCCACCGAGTGGGGAGCAGGAGCCCCCACCCTACCCTGGGCAGGCTGGCCTTGGCTGGCTGCGGTGGCCAGGGAGGGCACCTGCCACAAGACCTTCCCCTCAGGCCCTAGCTGAGGCTGCAAAATGGTCACTAGGCACAAAAAGAGTCTGAGACGGCCAAGACGTCAGGCACCATTTTTTATAAAAACGCATAGTCTCATTTTTCACTCTTTAAAATCACATTCAAAAATCGGCAAAGAAACGCCCCAGGGAGTGAGTGGACGAAAGGGGAGGGCGCACTGACCCAGCCCCGGGGGCGGGGGGTGCGACACCACACACGGCAGCGCGACTGGCACGAGGGGGCATGCGGCGGGCGAGCTGGCGCCCTGGGGTGGTGGCACTGACATGACGTGGGCTATGGGACAAGACAGCCCGGGGGCACACTGACGGGCCCGGGGCAGGGAGGGCTGGCCCCCTCACACTGTCCTGCCCACCTGCCGCCGGCCCCCTGTGGTCCTGCGCAGATGAGGTCTCACCCAGCCCAGCAACAGGGGGACCTCGGAGCCAGGCGAGGCCAGTGTGGCCCAATCCACAGCTGCCTTTCTGTGGTCCCTGAGCCCGGGTGCTTGGGTGGGGGTGAGGGGAGCTGTAGGGAGGGCAGCGGCACCCACTGCCAATGCCACCCTCCAGGCTGAGCCCCACAGTGTCCAGGGAAGGTGGGAATGGAGGCAGCCAGTGACACAGGGCTTTTCCTGAACAACGGCACAGGAGCCCAAGTCACTCTGGGAGGCCAGGGGCCAGGGAGACAACAGGCCCTCTCCTCTCGCCAGTGGCCAGAGGGCAGGACAGTGCAGGGCTCTGTCCCTCTGTTGCAAGAGGGGCTTCGGTGGGCAAATTCAAGTAGTATCCCTGTGCTGTGCCCTCCCTGGGGGTGGGGGATGCTGGGCCCCCCGGCAGTGCCCGTGGGCACAGAGCACAGCTCAGAGCCTGAGGTGGCACAACCTGGTGTGGCACTGTCCCCCAGGGGAGGGCGGGAGGGCTACTGGGGGCTGCTGCTCCCCCCACGGGAAGATACTGGGAGCAGGCGGCCCCGGGTCGGGACAGAGGGCGCTGGACAGTGGCTGGGTTGGTGGCAGCAGGAGCCAAGGCAAGCAGGCCCCTCCCTGGGGGCTGGGCCAGGCTGGGGCCACAGGAAATCACAATAATTACAAAATAAAACCTTTTCCGCTTTGCGGGAAAACAAATAATAAAAATTCGACAAAATAAATTAAAGGTTTATAAAAGGCGGGCGGGCGTCAGAGGCCGTTGGCGCTGCCGCGCTGGACCAGCGGCACCTTGCTCAGCTCCACGACGGGCGAGCGCGGCTTGTTCTTCATCTTGGGCACCCGCTGCACCAGCTGCTGGGCCTCGCGGTAGGCGTCGCGCAGCTCCTTCTTCCACTGCACCAGCTCGGGGTCGCTCTGCGCAGCCGGGCTCGGTCAGCCAGGCTCGGCCCAGGCCGCCCCGCCCCGCCCGCCCGCCCGGCCCCCACTCACGTCGCACTGCAGGACGAACTGCTTGCCACCTCGGATCTTGAGAAGGAGGCACTTGCGCTCCTTGATTTGCGTCTCCTCCACGGACTGGATCTCCTCCATGGTCAGCAGGCTCTGCTGCAGGGCCGGAGGGACAGGCGGTGAGTGAGGGCCAGGCCGGCCACTGGGCGCCCGGCTCCCTGACCGCAGCCCCAGTTCTTACCGGGGCCTCGCCCTCGCCCCGCCACTCCAGCCGGTTGGGGAACAGGTAGAAGTACCGCCGCTGCCACTGGGTCAGGAAGGGGTTGCCCATCTTAGACATGTAGCCGTGCATGATACAGTCCTTTCCCAGCGCGTAGTCTGACGCAAGAGATGAGAGAGGGGGCTCAGCCTGGCCCAGCCTGGGCTTAAGTCCCGGTTTGGCCACTTTCTGGCTGTGACCTTGGCCAGAAGGTCAGTGCCTTAAGCCTGAGCCGGTTCCTCACTTCCAAAGTGGGCAGGGGCCGGTGACCCTCACCTTCTTCGTGGCCCAGCTGCTTGTTCTTGGCTTTCTTGCGGGCCTCCAGCCGGTCTGTCTCAGCGTTGATGGTGTCGAAGACAGTCTCTGCCACCTCTTGCTGCCACCGCTCCGAGATGGTGAGGGGGAAGTTGCGGTAGAGCTCCTGGTCACTGTCCAGTAACTTCAGCAGGTGGACAGGGCAGGGACGCATGGATGGACAGAAGGTGCCAGGACATCCGTCAGCCACAAGCCTGCCCAGACCCAGGGAGGGGCAGGGACGGTCTGGTCCACCCGCCAGCCCCGGGGAAGTGTGGGGCGGAGGAGCTGAGGCCACAGGTTGGCAGGGCTGGCATGGAGGCTCGCAGGGGCCTCGAGGGACAAGGTCCCCCCAGCCAGGATCAGGGCTCAGGTGAGAGGCCAGGCAAGGCCCAGTACCTTGATTCCTTTTGTGTCCTCCTCATCAAAGGAGCCAATGTCGAAGGCGTCGGCTGCGTTCACCTCCCCTCGCGGGGGGATCAGCGGGGGAGGGTACTGCAGCAGAACAGGGGTCATCGGGCCTTAGCATGGGGTAGGCGCTGCAGGGTGTCCCCCAGCCCCTGCCACAGGCTATCACCTTCTGCAAGAAGACCATCTGCCAGTCCAGGGAGCGGAAGAAGGGGCTCTCCTTCACCTCCTGAGCCCTGCAGGGAGATGCCTGTCACCCGGGCTCCGGAGCACCCGAAGTCGGGGGCTAAGTCTGGGCCATGGGTCAGGCTGCCCAGGTTTAACTCCTGGTTCAGCCACTTTCTAGCTCTGTGACCTTAGGCAAGTTCCTTAAACCTGAGCCTGTTTCCTCATGTCTGAATGGGAGCACAGCAGTTCCTACATCACAGGGTGTGGGGAGCTTTAACACTGGCAAATCCTGCAGTGCCGCGGCCAGCACTTAGTAGAGGTTGAAAAACCATACAAAACTGCGACCATCACTGTCAGCTTTGTTACGAGGGCCCCTCTGGAAGCAGGGCGCCAGCCAGGTCCAGCAGCTCCACCCCAGGCAGCCCCTCTGCCCAAAGACAGGGTGGCCGTGCCCCGTGTTGGGAGCTCTTCAAAGGAGGCAGGGACCCATGGGGACATCCAGGTGATGGCACACCCAGCATGCCGAGCAGCCAGGGCACTCACCCGCGGCCCAGGCAGCCCAGTCTCCGGTTGACATCCCTCTGCAGCAACCCCTCCAGCAGGGAGCGGAGTTCCGGAGAGAAGGAGTCGGGCAGCTCCACGGCCTTGAGAGAGGAGCAGGCTGTCGGCAGGGGCTGAGGAAAAGCCCTTGGCCCCATCACAGCTAGGGCCGGGGGTGTCCGGGCCCCGGCGGAGGGAGACACTGGCCCAGCGGCTGTGTGTGCTCTGACAACACAGGAAGGGCCAGACCTGCGGTGCGGGGCAGGAGGCCTGTCTCATAGAGACCAGAGAAGCTCAGTGGCCTGAGATCTCTGCTGGTTGGTGAGAACCAAGAGTCATGACCCTGGCACACAAGAGACCCCAGCCTCACTGTGGTCCCGCACTGAGAGCCTACACTCACCATTGTCAAGGTCATGCGGTCGATCTCATGCTTGTCTTTGGTCTTGTGCTGCCGGAAGGGGCTGTGCCTGGGTAAGAGGGGCCGAAGACCCAGGTCAAAGGACAGGAATGGAGAAACTGAGGCAAGCAGATAAATGAGCCTTGTCCAGAGCCAGGGAAGGTGCCACCCCAGACACCCAGGCGGCTGTGGGCTCCCCTCCCCCTGCCCCCTACTTGGACTGGAAAAGAGCTTCTCTCTGCCCCGTCCCACCTGCCCACCTGCGATGGCCCACTCACCCCCGCAGCAACTTGAAGAGCATGCAGCCCAGGGAGAACCAGTCGGCGCTGCTGTCGTAGGCCACGCCTTTCTGCAGGACCTCAGGGGCCATGTACCCGTGGGTGCCCCTGTGGGAGCAAGGAGGCCATGAGCGCGAGCGGCAGAGGGCAGGGAAGGGGAGAGGCGCGGGGCACTCACACGCTGGCGTGGGGCTTCTTCTTGGAGAAGTCGCAGGCCAGGCCCAGGTCCGAGATCCGCACGTGGCCATGCTCGTCCAGCAGGATGTTGGCTGGCTGTGGAGGAAGCTCAGTGAGCCGCCGCCCGGGCACGACGCCAGTGGTCACTCTCCTCGCTTGAGAGGATCGTGGGTGTCCAGGGAGAGGGCCCGGGCAGGGTCTCCTTCTCCCAGTCACAACTAAACCCAGAAAGTAGCTCAGGGCAGGAGGACAGGCAGCCTCGTCCCAGGGGGCAGCAGGGCAGATAACGAAGCGTCTGTGCCAGCGTCACCTTCAGGTCCCGGTAAACGACGAAGCGGCTGTGCATGTGTTCCAGGCCCAGGATGATCTCCGCCGCATAGAAGCGCATGTCAGCCTCGGAGAAGACCCCGTGCTGGGACAGGTGGTAGTGGAGGTCCCCACCTAAGGGAGGCAGCCACGGGGTGGCGCTCAGCTTCCTGCCCAGCCCCAGCCCTGGCCCTTGTCCCCCCTGGGCCCAGCACGCACTCACCGTTCATGAGGTCCAGGATGAAGCTCAGCTTGTCTGGTGTGTGGAACGCGTACGACATGCAGACGATGAAAGGACAATCCTAGGAGGGGACGGGTGGTCAGAGGCGGCTGCCCGAGGTCCCGGGGCCAATGCTGGCCTGGCGGCAGCCCGGCATACCCAGCTCACCCCGGTGCTGACAAGGGACAGCATGATGCGCTCGTTCAGGGCCAGCGTCTCGCCCTGCTTCATCTTGATGCGCTTCTTGTCCAGACACTTCATGGCGTACCTGTGGGGACGGCGGTGATCAGCACCCCCTGCGGAGTGGAGCCAGGGCTGCCCTGGGGGCTCTTGGCTGGGATGACAGGACACAGGACAAGCATGTGACAGGGAGAGAGGGCAGGAGAAAGTGTGGCAGGTTGGGGGCTCTGGGGAGCCTGCCGGAGGGTCACGGCACCAGCAGGTGGAGGGAGGGACACTGTGGCATAGAGGGAACAGCGCAGGGCCCTGTGCAGAGACCTGCCTGTCAGAGCCCTTAGCCAGAAGCACAACCCCCCCGCCCAGTACCCCCTGTAAATCCCCGTGCCTTCACGCCCCACCCAGGAGCCCTGCCCCTCCCTCAGGCATCCCCCCAAACTCCAGCCGAGCAGGGTGCTCACATCTTGCCCGTGTCGGCTTTCCGGCAGCCGTAGACCTCACCAAAGCCCCCGCGCCCGATGATGCGGTGCACGCTGAAGTCGTTCATGGTAAGCTATGGGGTGGCAACAGCTGGGGTCACTGCAGGCTGCCTGGCCCAGCCCCGGGGTAGAGGTACTGGGCTGCAGGGGCTGGCCCTGTGCCAGGGTCCCCCAAACCCATGTCCTGGCCACCCTTGCCGCTGGGGTCCTGGCACTGACCCCCACAGCCACCGCCCCAGGGGCTGAAAGGCAGACGCCCCTGACCTCCCCACCCCTGCCAAGCCACGGGCCTGGCTTCCTGGAGAGGAGCAGTAGGGAGCACGGCCCTCCACATCCCACCCGGACCCACTCACGTGGATGTTGAGCTCCACGTTCTTCCACTGGCAAAATCGTGTGAACTTATCGCTGCAAGAGAAGAACCCAGGCTCAGAGAGACTCAGAGAGTGGGCAGAAGGATGCTGGCGTGGGCCTGCCCCACGCTGCTGCCATTCCCCAGGGTCCCGTCTGATGTGGAAACATCCCAAGCCTTGGTGTCCTCTTCTGGGATCTTGTGGGAGCCACATGTGCTGGGCCTGCCCATCCTCAGTGCTGGCCAGCCTGCGCTCAGGTGCCACAGCCACCTAGCTATGGGCTCCTGTCGGGATCAGATCAGCTTAGGGAGCAGGTCTTCAAGTCTAACCCAGACTTCCTGCTACCATATTCTGGATGAGTGCCCACCTATCTGTGCTTGCATACCTCCTGTGACGCAGAGCTCACTCCATGGCTGGGCAGCTGTGACCCTAAAAAAGCTGCTGCTTATATTTAGCTAAAATCTGCCTAGAACTCCCACCCACCTGGCCGATTCTAGCTGTGTGGGCCATGGCAGGCAGCAGGCATAGGTGGTCCCTGGCTCCCCAAAGAATTGCCCGGGACAGGTTTGAGCTGCCTGGTGCTGAGCAGGGTGGTGCCCAGGATGATCAGAAGCCTGTCTGACTGCTCAGGAGGCCCTGCAACGGGGCCACTGATGTGCCCAGGCACCCGGCTGCCCCAAGCCTACCACAGGCTGGCTTCCATCTACACCACCCACACCCTTTATCAGGGCGGCCTTTCCCCCTCTTCCTCCCCCACACCAGCCCCTGCACTCACCTCTCGATGAATTTCTGGAACACATCCCCTCGGAGGTTCTGACAAATCTCTTCGATGTATGGCTAAGGGAGGAAGCTGGAAGTTGGTGACGGGGCCCCCCAGGACCATGGCTGCCCAGGCCCTACCCTGAACTGGCCAGGCTCCTCGACCTGGGGCTGTCAGGGGCCACCCTGTCTGGGCAGGAGCCAGGAAGCAGCAGGGAACAAGCCCGGCACACACCTGGAAGAGATCCGGGGGCACCTGCTTCTTCACCAGGTGGCCTTGGACATGCTCGGTGGCACTCTTCGAGAAGGGCTGGGGAAGACAAAGGTGGCTGTGAATTCTCCACAGGGTCCTTTCTTCCATTCCCAACCCCCAGGTGACTCTGGGCCAGCACACAGGTCGGACAGAGCCCGAGGGTGAGCCAGCCGGGGACACTCACGTGAGAGCAAGCCAGCAGCTCCTTCATGATGTACGAGTCAAAGATCTCCCGGCTGCGAGCCGCGCGCTCATCCTCTGTCTCCAGCTTCTCGTACTTCTTGATCTGGAAGACAGGAGTCCCACAGGTGATCTGTGGCCCAGCAGGGCACAGGGGCGCCAGCACCAGGTGTCTTACGGATTCAACAAAGGCTGACCCAGCCTCCTCCCCCCTCTCTAGGCAGAGCAGGGCCTGGGCCCACTGAGCCCTGCCAACCCACCCAGCGCCAGGTGAGGTCCCACCGCACCTCCTCATAGAACTCCACCAAGGGCTTGGCCTCCTCCAGGTGGTTCAGGCAGAAGTCTCGGAAGAGCAGGTACCCTGAAAGTAACCGTGCTGGGTCACACTGAGCCACACCTCCTCTCAGGGGCCTCCCTATCATCGTGGGCAAAATGTGGTCTCTGTCCCAGGCAGGGGTTGGGCAAGGTAGCCGCTGAGGCTGTTGCCAATCTGGAGATTTCTTGAATTTCAGGTCAGGGTCCCTGCGTTTCTACTCACTTCCCAAATCTGCTTCCTTATATGGAGGCTGGAAAGTGATGGGCACGTGGAGAGGCAGAGGAGGGGGCTGGCTCTGGCGTCGGAGAGCCCTGGGTTGGTGCCTGGGCACCCCCTCCATGCAGCCCAGGGCCCTGCACCTGCGCCATGAGGCCCACACCCCCCAAAGGCAGGCTGTGCACAAGGTCATGCCTGGGGGCCCTTCAGATGCCCCAGCCACCTGGACCAGGTCGAGGAGGGTGGCCATGGAGGGCAAGGAGGGTCCAAGGGGGCTGTGCCCCTCTTCTGGACCATGTTCCTCCCCCACTGTCTGGCTCTTGTCCACAGCAGCCCTGACAAACAGGCAGAGAGGGTGGGTTCAGTTGGGGAAACTGAGGCTCAAGGAAGCTGGCAGAGATGTGGTATGCGGCAGAGTCATGAGCGGAACTGAGGGCTCCTCCGCCCAGTGGCAAGTCCCAGGAAAGACCGTGGGACTGGGGCCTCATTGCAGGGGGACGGTCCACAGGAGACTGGGAGAGGTAGGACGGGCTGGGGGAAGGGCTCTCAGGAGACCCCGGACGGGACGTCCTCGCCCCTCCCAGGGAGTGGGGGCCTGGGTCCTGGGCCCAGGGCAGCTGCCGGAGGACAAAAGGGAGCTAAGCCCCACTCAGGCCTCTAGTCCGACGCGGGTGACCGGGCTCGTGCTGGGTGGCTTCCCACGACTCTGGGGGCACCGCCTGGGCACTCTGTCAGAGTGTGCAACCATCATTTCTGGTGAGGTTGGCCTGGGCGACTTGTAAACAGGGCTCAGGGCAGGCAGAGTGCTCTCACCGACACCGCCCATCTGACCCTGACAGTCCTGGGCAGAGACGCTCGTGAGTCCCATTTCCCAGCTGAGGACACCACTGGGCCCAGAGAGGTGAAGAAACTTGCCCAAGGTCACAGAGCACAGGCCAGAGACCCAAAGGGTGGTGTGCTTCCTGACACATCACTGCCCGGGCCAGGCCACGCCCAGGCCGGAGCCGAGGGCCTGTTCTTGGAAGGGCAGTCAGAGCTGGGAGCAGCTGGGGCCTGGCCGGTCCTGCAAGACAACAGGCACCAGGCACCAGGAGGAGGAAGAGCGAGGGGCCAGCACTGGGCAGGTCACTCACAAAAGGACCCATGGGGCGGGGGCGGGCCAACCACAGCTCGGCAGGCGCCACAGGAAGGGCCCCGCCTCTTCCTGTCAGTCCTACCAACGGCCCAGAGCAGCTGTGGCCTCGCCAAGGGGAAGCTGCAACTCTCAAAAACAAAAACCCCAAAGGAGGAACTTCCCTGGCGGCCCTGGAAGACTGCTGGGCCCCCACCCCCACCACGGGGCTCCCTAGGCTGACAGCCAGGGGCTGGAGGCACAAGAGGTCACACAGCCCAACCTGGAGCAGCCCGTGGCCACCTGGGCTTTGCCGGCTGGCCTGTCCTGAGTGGATGGGAGGCCGACCCTCCCGGGAGTGGGATCACTGCCTGTGGCCAGGGTAGGGGCAGGAAGTCAGCCTCGGGGCTGGCAGAGCTGCTGCTGTACTCACCCAGCTTCTGCGAGAAGATCTTCTCGAAGGTCACCTCGCCTCGGTCCTCCAGGTACTTCTGCATGACGCTGCGGATGCTGTGTGACAGGGGACGACGTGTGGTGAGCGGAAGCCCCTGTGCCCGGCAGGGCTGCAGGCCCAGGCCCTGTTTCTCAGCTGAGGGCACTGCTGGCGGGTGACACTGCTCCCTCCAGGAAGGAGGCCGTGCCGTGGGGCCTGCTCACTCATCCCGACCGCAGGTCAGGCCAGCAGGGCCTCCTGCTCAGAGCGCGCTGTCTGCAGGAGTTCGGTCCCGGTGCTACTGCACACCGGCTTTGGGCACTGGGCCGAATCACAAAAGCCAGGCCCGGTCCACGAGCGGGTGAAGAGAGTAACAAGACATGGCCCGTCCACACGACGACACGTTGTTTGGCCAGAAAAAGGAACCAAGCATGACACCTGCTACCACACGGGTGGACCTTGGGAACATGATGTGGAGGGAAAGAAGCCAGACCCAGGCCACATGCATGATCCCATTTGTACGAAATGTCCAGAACAAGCACATCCCCAGAGACAGAGCAGATCTGTGGTGCCAGGGCCCGGGGGGAGGGAAGGGGAGTGACTGCCAGTGGGTACAGGCTTCCCTTTTGGGGTGATGGCGATGTTCTGGAATTAGATAGGGGTGTGGGCTGCACAACATAGTGAATGTACTGAAAACCACAGAATTGTACACTTTACAATGATGAATATGTTATATGAATTGTATCTCAATTAATAAAAAAAAGCCACGCCTGAGTTTGTGTGTCCCTCGTACTTGGATAAAAAACAAGACTTCTGCCCTGGACTGCTTGGTAGGGCCGTAGGGGAGGGGCTGGCCACTGTGACCCCCCAAAGCCAGCCCGACATGCCCTACCCTATTTGTCCCACCCCCAACACTGAGAGAGCCATACCAGGCCACACTCCATGCCTCAGACACCACCTTGCTGTCCCCTACTCCCCTTTCCTGGGCCACCTCCAGCCCAGCCCTGCCACAGCGGGCCCTGGCGAGCCTGGGCTCGGAGCCCATGCCACGCTCACACAGCCCTCGGGACCCATGGGCTGCCAGCGGGCCGTGGAGAGACTGGGGAGCACTCGGACCCGCACGTCTGGGCTCTCTGGGCTCGGCACAGCCCCTGGCACTATCCCTGGAAGCCCAGCCCAGGGCTGGCTGGCCTGGTCACCCAGGCCGCTGTCACCAGAACCCACCACACATGTATACACGAGGCCCTGTGTGCGTCGTGCCCGGGGTGCGGGCTCTGAGGCTGTGGTACGACAAGCAAGTGCAGAAGCCTCACTGGACCCCACGGTTGGTGCGAGACTCGGGAAGGGGCGCCTGTGTGTCGCCGGAGAGGCCGTGTGGAGAAGGCGAAACTTCATTGGGTTCCCCAAGTGCCAACAGGACATCGGCAGGTGGTGAAGCCAGGACAGGTGGGTGGACATGGGAACAGGCAGGGGACAGTCTGCCCAGAGATGAGCAGGAGAGCAGGGAGCAGGGAGGAGGACACAGAGGGGAGGGCAGGTAGAACGGGGGGCGGGGGGCAGAGCCAGGGAGGGGGCAGGGAGCAGGCTTAGTCCGGGGCGGGCAGACCAGCTCTGCTGGGCACGACAGGAGGAAGCCCAGGCCGACGGCGACACTTGGCCACGGAGGAGGGGAAGAAGGGTCGGGCTGGCTGGTACCAGGACAGCCCTACAAGGGCTGCCAGGCCCTGGCCGGGGTCTGGAAGAAGTCGGCCACAGCGAGGAAGGTCTGAGGAGCGCGGGCTCCGGGCAGGGCCGGCACAGCCTGGAGGCTCTCGCCTGTTTCTGCTCGGCACTGTCCTTCCAAGGGCTGCAGCGGAACCCAGGCCGGCCCTCCCGGCTGTCACCTGCAGCCCAGCCCCCTTCAGGAAGGGCCAGGAGAGACAGCAGGCGAGCACGTGGGGCTGTCACTCACATAACACCGCAGCCGGGTCCCCTCGCCTGCTCCCCACCCTCAGAGGCTGGGAGATGCCGTGACCTCCCCCGAAGCTGTCTCCAACAGGAAGGATGGCGCTGATGACAAGGATAGGCCTTGGTGACCCTGTGTTCTCATCCTGTGACTCCTTGGGCACAAACCCTGCCCAGCTGGGAAAAGAAGAGCCCAGGCTTGGGGCCCCTGTGCGGCCACTTCCGAGGTGGTCCTCTCCCTGCAGCAAAGCAAGGACACCCCCCTGGAACTGGCAGGGGCTCCGAGGCTGGGACGGGCCCCTCATCCACGCCGGCACACCCTCCCCTTCTGGGGACCACACACTGGCTCATGTCCATCAACTACTGCCAAGGACACGTTTCCCGGCTCCTGGGACTCACAGGGACATGGGAGACAGTGGACAGAAACCAAGTCTCACGTGGTGCTTCACACACAGCTGGAGCTTGGTAAAAATCTGTTAAACTGAGAAAGACACAGTCGCTGCCCTCGGGCCTGGAGACCAGAGGCCCGAGCTCCGGGGAGGCCTCTGAGAGACTAGGCAGAGGGAGACAGGGGCGCGGAGCCGGGAACCTGCAGGCCAGAGCCCTGGATCTCAACTGTGAGCAGGGCTGGGAAGGCGGCACCTTCACCACCCATGGCTGAGCTCTGGGAGCTCCACTTTTGCACCCGACTCTCATGTTGCGGGACATTTTGATCCACAGAGGGGATGGGAAAAAGCAATAAAGAGGGAAAAAAATACTACAAAACACCAATCTCCGAAGGCGGTGGGGGTCAGATGGACACGTCGGGTGCTGGCCCCGTGGGCAGTGTGGACAGGTAGGTGCAAATGGCAGCAAAGCAGCTCCAGCTGGCAGGGGAGCCCACTAAGAGCTGGGCATGGCCCTGGGAATGGGGGTCTTGGGGCCTCACTAGCACGCCCTCCTGAGACCCAGGCTTGCTTCATGGGAACCGCCAAAGCTGGTGCCAACCTGGCAGAGGGAATGGCCACCCGGCAGCCAGGGCGTAGCCACTGCCACTTCCCGCCACACAGCCCAGAGCAGCAATCACCCGGCACGGAAGGTCTCCCACGGGGAAGTGTGCTCACCAAGAGACCCTGCCTGCGACAGCCGGGAGCCTGCCGGGCAGAGCCTGCCTCCTTCCCGGGGCTCTGCTGTCGGCCAGGCCCGGGCAAGAGCAGGAAGCGAGACCCTGGACTCCAAGACTGGCCCTCCCCTCACAAGCCACGCCTGGGCATGGCCACAGCATTTTTCCCAGCCCACACCACTGCACTTTCTTCCTTAAAAAGAAAAAAATGTTTTTTAAATAAAATAAACAACCCCCACAAATAAAGCCCAAACTCGAGGCCAGGCCTGAGCAGAGTCCGTGAATGGAAGGCCCTCAAAGTGGCAATTTTTAGGGTTTCCTGTCTATTCCCATGGGGCTGGTGGCCGAGGGAGCTGGCAGGTTAGAAAAATGTGTCACTGGAGGAAGCTCTGGCCAGGGTGGCAAGCACGGGCGGGCACAGGAGGCAGGGGCAGCCTCCTGGGCTGGGTCACCTTCCTGTCCAACACCCGCTCCCTGATACTGGCAGAGTCTAGAGTGGCAATGAGCCCAGAGCGGCACCCCTGCCTCCACCCAGGTCAACAGCCCTGATATCCACGGGCACGTGGCTCCCAAGACCCACTCTAAATTGTCAAGAGAACCAAAAGGCCTGAGTAGTCCCAGACAGAAGGACCTCACGGTTCCCAATCCCTTTGGGGAAGAGCCTCAGAGCCTCCTCTGCTCTGGCAGTTGGATGGGTGCCCAGGCTGGGTTCCAGATGGCTCTGCCCACCTCCTTCCCTAGGAGGTCAGGCCAAGTCACAAACTTCAAATATCTAGTTTCCCCATTTATAAATTGAGGATGTCAATAAAATGCTGAATTGCCACCACCATGATGTCCATTTAAAAACCTGAGAGGGCACAGCATGCTCCCTATACAGGATCCTGGTCTGCTTGCTTGACACGCCCGCCCGCACCCACCATGGCCAACAGCCCCTGTTTGGCAGCTGGAAGGAAGACAGTGGCTGGTGGACAGCAAGGGCTTTGCTGAATATGTGAGGGAACCAGGAGTGGGACTGGCTCCGCAAAAGATGGCAGCAATGCCCAAGCCAGACTGTAGCATGTCTTACGACACCAAAAACCTCACCATGAAAACAGAGAGCACTTTGAGAACAACACAGTTTTCTTGTACCCTGGGAGAGAAGTTTGAAGAAACTACAGCTGATGGCAGAAAAACTCAGACTGCAACTTTACAGATGGCGCATTCGTTCAACATCAGGAACGGGATGGGAAGGAAAGCACAAGAAGAAGAAAACTGGCTGGCTGGGTGGCTCACGCCTGTGATCCTAGCACTCTGGGAGGCCAGAGTGGGAGGGCTGCTTGAGGCCAGGAGTTCGAGACCAGTCTGAGCAAGAGTGAGATCCCATCTCTACAAAACATAGAAAAATTAGCTGGGTGTCATGGCACGCACCTGTAGTCTCAGCTACTTGGGAGGCTGAGGCAGGAGGATCACTTAAGCCCAGGAGCTTGAGGTTGCTGTGAGTTATGATCACATCACTGCCCTCATGCCTGGGCAACAAAGCAAGACTATCTCAAAAAAAAAAAAAAAAAAAAAAACAAGAAAGAAAATTGAAAGGGGGGATATTAATGGTAGACCGTATCATAAACAAGGTCACCTGTACTTGGGTCTATGAAAAAGTAGAATAAAAATTCCATCATCACTTTGGGCAGGAATTGGTTACAAGAATGAACAAGCTCAGTTCAATGATCAAATCAAATCTCCACACTGCTTTCCCCCATTACTGTATTCAATTATCTTTATCATGAACATTTTACATGCAACTATTTCAAAGTGTTGGTTTAATTAGGTTCATCTCTTTGATTAATAAACAGACGAAAAATAACTAAGAAGCCTGAGAGGACATGGCAGAAGAGGAGCTCTCCTAAAACGCCAGGCACTCAGCCCGCGCCCACCTCCTGGGCCTCGGGAGAGCGCTGCCCAGGCCCCACTCCCCGGTGCCCCACAGCTCGCCGCCAGCCTGCGCTGCTCCTTCTAGAAGGGGATCATATGCGAAGTGGTCTTGTTTGGGCCTGTGTCCCACACTTGCTATGTGCTTGGAGGATGGGGCCTGTGGCCAGGCAGCCTCCTGCTGGCCAGGGCTGGGCCCAACGGCCGAACCAGGCGGGTGGCTGCCACTGCCCCTGCACAGACAGCCTTGGGCACGGGGCTGCTCCACCTGCGGCTCCAGGGGGTAGAGCCAGAAACCTGCCCGGCCAAGGCGTCAAGGGCACCTTGGCACAGAGGTGCTCCGTGCCCAGCGGTGGGAGGGAGCAGCCCAGCCCTGCTCTGGCACCAGCTGCTCCGGGGGCCCAGCCTCACTTCCTTTCCCAGCAGCTGAGCGCTGAGGGCTGGGTGGCAGGACGATAGACAGGCAGGGGGTGAGCGCTGAGGCGGAGAACTTCTGGTACCTTCCAATATATACCTCACGGTTCAGAAGAGAAGCAAAGTCCCACGCTCTTGTGGCGTGGTGGTCTGGGGCCGCCCAGGGGGCTCCTGCTCAGGGCCAGAGGCAGCAGCCGTGTGGATTGGAAGGGGACCGCAGGAGTCAGAGGCAAACACGCTCATGCCAATGGCGAGGAAACCAGGCTAGAAGACGCTGACTGGGCAACTGGCCCAGAGGCCCACAGTGAGTTAGACGCAAAGAAAACGTCCAAACCCTCCCAGCACACACCCTCAGCCCTCCCCCAGTCTCTGGGGAAGAGCGGGGTGCAGGGTCTCAGAGGACCCCAACTGTGCCCAGCTTGTGCCCTGGCTGCCGTCCCCTACCCCCACCAAGCGCTGCAGGACACAGGTAGCAGCCTCCTGGGAGCCCAGGGTAGGAAGCAGCCTTGGTCCCTGGGCCCCTCGTGTGCCAGTGATGCCAAAGCCTCGACATCCCAGGACAGTACAAGCTGGCACGGAGGCCACCGGCCGGCCCAGCGGTCTGGTGCAGCCACTCTGGGCAGCACCACGCTCTGGGAGATGACGGTTAGGGAGCCAGAGGAGCAGGGCCTGTGGCTGCAGCTGAGGAGCTCCCTGTGGCATTTCCAGGAAACCTGGCACTGAGGTGGCAGCGGTAGGAGGAAGTCCCCTGGGGCTTCTTATTAATATTTCTCAATGACTCTCCCTGGGGCTGACAATGTCCTGAGAGCTCAAGGATGGGGCCATGAAGCAAATGGGGAAGACCAACCCCAACCAGCAGAGTCCGGGGCAAGCCCTAAGCAGGGGGACTGGAAGGACAGCGGCCCTGCGTACGCGAGCGCCCCCGATTCTGCAGCGGCCCAGGCTTCCTTGCAGGGATGCTCGGTAAGACACGCTCTGGGCCCTCATCAAACGTGACGGCCTCTTCATGAATAGGACATGAGCACCCACACCCTGCAATTTAATGCCAACACAGAGACCATAACCTGCCATCACCTTAGTTGCACCAAGAACAAACTTCCAGAACTCCTTGCCCTACAGTTCCTAGGAGGGGTCTGTCCCCCGCCCCAAACCCGGGCTGGCTTCTGGAGTCAGAGAACAGAGCTGCCAGCATGTCAATACCAGAAAACTCACCTCTACCAGCATAGACACATCTCTCTACAGTAAGCGGCAAAACAGAAAAGGACATTATTGTTTTAAAAAAAAAAAGCTGCAGCCAAGCACCTCATTTTTAGTATCTCGTTTGAAGCAGATCAGAAATAACTTGAATGGGCCGGGTGCAGTGGCTCACGCCTATAATCCTAGCACTCCGGGAGGCCGAGGCTGGAGGATCATTTGAGGTCAGGAGTTCAAGACCAGCCTGAGCAAGAGTGAGACCCTGTCTCTACTAAAAATAGAAAGTAATTATCTGGACAACTAAAAATATATATAGAAAAAAATTAGCCGGGCATGGTGGCGCATGCCTGTAGTCCCAGCTACTCGGGAGGCTGAGGCAGAAGGATCGCTTGAGCCCAGGAGTTGGAGGTTGCTGTGAGCTAGGCTGACACCACAGCTCTCTAGCCTGGGCAACAGAGTGAGACTCTGTCTCAAAAAAAGAAAAGAAAAGAAATAACTTGAATGTAACTCCATGCGGCGGAGGGAGCCAACACATCCAGAGCCAGTGGGGAAGGGGCCCAGGAAGGAAGGGCAGATATGATGGAGGCCGTGTGCGCCTCCAAGACTGTCCCGTGCTCTCGCTCCCGCTGTTTGTCCCGAGCAGGAGCTGGTGTCCTGGAAGCAGCAGCCATGCGCCTGCAGCCTGCACCCACTGCCCGAGCTCAGCCCCTCTGCCAGCCCACCTGGGCCAAGAGAGCGAGCGTGCCTGCACCTGACCTCACTGGGAACCTACTACTAGGACCTGGTTGTGCATTAATAGGACACATCATTCCAGGCTGACAGAGCCCAGATTCCCCTGCACGGATCCCAAGCTGCAGTGCTCGTGCTCCCTTCAAATCCATTTACCCGGGAACGGCAGCCGGGCGGCTTAATGGCAAATATGTGAAACCTCATGCTCTGGAAAGGAAAACAGATGGGAAAAGACATCCCAGAGACCCATTGCTGGGGAACAGCAGCAGCTTCAGTGGCCCAGAGGGAGTGACTGCCGAAAAGATAATCTTGTTTTCAGGGGCAGGATGGGGAGGACGCTGCCACTGGAGTGGAAGGCTGGAGAAGCGGAGGAGGGAGGAGGGGGAGCGTTCTCCTACAGATGGAGGGCAGGAAGTCTTGGCTACAAAGAGTTAACAGGAACGAAGCGCAGCAGAGGAACAGGGGCAGGGTCTGGGGAGCCAGGGAAGCCAGAAAGGGGCCGGAAGGAGGAAACTCGAGGTGGGGGAGGGACCAGGAAATAGCCAAGAAAACGGGAGGCTGCAAGAGGCACCCAGCTCCCACAATCTGCCACCGGGCTGCCACTGTCACTGGGGAGAGCAGGGGCACCTCCTGGGACGCCCGGGCAAGGCTCCTCAGCCAGGAGCCCAGAGATTAATTACAGGAGGCCTCAGCGGTCATATTCAGCAAATGATGATAATTACCAGGCTGCTGCTCCCGTGGTGGGGAGAGGGAGACAGTAGCCCCTTCAGGACCCGCCCAGACCTCAGACGCCAGAGCATATTTTACTGAGGTGGAAACTGAGGCAGGCCCAGCCAGGATAAGGGGCCTGCCTGGGTCCCAGGTGAGCCGATATGGCAGGGGGAAGAGACGCTAAATTGTCCTGTCTCCCAGGTACACAGCGCTGCCTCCTTCTACGAGAAGGTCAGGAAATGGGTCTGTTTCCTTGGATTCTATAGGGTGACAGAAGGGGAGGCCCCTGTGCCAACTGAAAGTGGCACGGTGCCCACTGTTCCCATTCCCCAGCCCTGGGAAGTGAAAGCTGAGATGCCAGCCCCAGCTCCCAGCCAAGCCACAATCCACGGCTGCCCTCGTGGCTGGGGAGGCTGCCAAGACAGACCACCCCACGGTGGTGACAACTCTCAACAGCACCTTGCCATGGGGACATACCATGGCCTCACTCCCTGACCCTGGCCTTGCTGGTGTGAAGACAGGACCCTGTATCCGCGGGGACCCCTGGCCCAGAGCTACCTCTCTGTGCACAGCTTTGCACGGGGAGGGAGCCGGGCCTTGAGGGCTGAGACAGCTGACAGCACTGGGGCCTGCCCTGCAGCTCTGCAGACAGGGGTGTCGGCAGCCCAGGCCACAACATGTGGACAGGGGCCCGAGAAGAGGTGTTCAGGGGCGGGCAGCGATGAAGCACAGCAGGGGAGAACACTGGGGACCCAGAAAGCTGAGGTCCACTTCCGGCCAGCCCTGTGACCAGGGCAAGTCTTCTCCCCTCCCTGAGCCTCAGTGGCTTCAACTGTTAAATGGGGAGAATACCGCCTGCTGGGCCTGCTGCCCACGGTTGGAGAAAATGGAGTAAAAAGCACTTTGCAAACTGGGAAGTACCATGCAAACACGAGATTCGGTCACGCTCACCTTCACAATCACACCCACTGCGTGTGCCAAGGGTAAAGCAAAGGTGGCGCGCTCTGTCGCGCAGGAGGGCTGGATGCCGACGGACAGTGCTAGAGCCTCCGGTCCGCTTCCCAGATGGGAGCAGTCTGCCCAGTGTCACACTGCTGATGGTGACTCTATGCAGAAACTCTGATGCCTGGCTCTCCTGCTGTTCCCCTAAAACTCACGGCGTACCTTGTCTCCATTCAGGACTAGACGAGACATCACACAGCCCTGATATTTCTTAAACAACTACTACATGCAAGGCATGGCCTTGCCAACTTCACAGGTTGGTTTTTGTTGAACTGAGATGACCGACGTCAGAATAAACAATAAGTTATTACAGTTTCCATCATTGCTCCTATCACCACCATCACCACCACAGATGGGAAGGGGACAGGAAAAGAAGAACAGCTTGTTTCTCAGGGTTCTAACACCTGCAGAGCCAACTCAAGGTGGGGCCCCATCAGAAGCAATGCATTCTGGGGAGGTTACCCAAACGCAGAGAGTTCCAGAAAAGGCCCCACCTCCCACTTTGCAGAACTCCAACCTGCAGGAGGGTCTCAAGGTTGTGGCCACCAAAGAGAGCCGTTTTGAACCCTAGAGGTTGACTCCCCCGTTTCCTCCCTCGTGGCTTTGTCATTTCTGAACTCATTTTTGTTCTAACTGTCACTGCTCCTTGGACAACCCCAGCTGACAGTCAGTCTGGTTCCTGTTTTGAGAAATCTGATTGCAAATGTCTTAGCAAAAAAAGGGCCCTAACGGCCTTTTCAAAACGCACACCAATTTTCCTCTCCCAGGCCTGGGGTTCAGTCAATCTGAAACCCAGTGAGCAGGGCACAGAGGAGGGGGCCAGCGAGAGCCATGGGCATGGCAGCCCTGCAGCCCACTTCGAAGGCTGGGGACATCACAGAGTCGCAGCCCTTACTTCACACTATCCACATTTCACAGATGAGAAAACTGAGGCCCAGAAGTGGAAAAGACTTGCCCAAAGTCACCTGATAAGACCATGGCAGCAAGGACAGGCCCAGTCCCCGGCCCACTGGGGCACCAGCAGGCACGAGGAGTTGCTGGCACGGGCTTTGCCACATGACACAAAGAACTGTGGTGGGCACATCTGCCAGGCCCTGGCTCAGCCCAAAGTAGTGGACAAAATGTAGAACCAGAAGTCTGAAGCCCTGATCTGGTGGCCAGGTGCCACGTGGGATTACCTGTGACACTGGGCAGGCCACTCACTTCTGGGGCTTCAGCTTCCCCACCTGTTCCATGGGGACAAAACCACACCTACTCACCCCATGGGCTGCTTAAGGCTCAGACAATGGGAAAACACTCTCAGCCATTAAACGCTGGACAAGCCACAGCTCTAATTCACACCCTCTACACTTCTGCACCTACATCCCGAACAGTTTAAACTTCGATGCCAGGTGTGATGACATCAGTTGTCATACAGAGAGGCGGCAGCCGTGGTCCAGCTGCTGCAGGTGTGCTGGGGGAGATGGTGTGCGCACACCAGGGTCCTCCTCATCAGCACCATCCCGAAAGCACTCTCCGACCCAACCCCAGGACAGTGACCGCACCAGAGGAGTGGGGAAGAGTCCCCCTCAAACCTCACACTAGTGTGTAGACTGGAGGGGAGTCGGGTGGGGGCAGTGGAAACCCCGGGGGATGGGGGATGCTGGGAGCGGGGGCAGCCAAGGGATGGGTGAGATGGTCAGGCAGGGTACATGGTGGCGCGCGGCGCGGAGGGGACCCACAGGGACCGAGGGCTGCTCGGAGGAAGGGGCGCGCCGGGCCGCTGTGGGAGAAGGCAGGAGCCAGGGGCTGACAGCGGCGGGGAGCCGGCCGAGCGTGATGCAGGAAGCGGCGGAGCGGGTCCGGGGGCCGGCGGCGCTCCGAGTTCAGGCGCGCGGGGCCTGGGGCTCGGGGCTCTGGACCCGTGGGCACCAAGCGGGCCGGTCGGGGCTGCGGAGCCGCAGGGCGTCGCGGGGCCAGCCCCGGGCGGTCTGGGGCTGCGGGGTCGAGTGTGGGGCCAAGGTCTCGGGCGCGGGCTGCGGGAGGAGCCGGGCAGGGCGACCGGCCGGGGTCGGGCGCGCGGCGGCGCCCCCTCACCTGGGCTCGGGCAGCAGGATCTTCTTGCTGGCGCGCGCGGCCGGCGTGGCCTTGCTCTTCTCCATGGCCATCAGGTAGCTCACGTCGGCCAGCACCGCCTCCAGGTCCGCCATCTTGGCGGCGGCGCTGCCTCCTCCCGCCGCGGCCGCTCCGCTGCGCTCCCGCTCGTCGGCGCTCGGCCCGGCCCGGCCGCGGCCCGCTCGGCCTGGGCGCGCCGCCGCCCGCCTGGCCCCGCTCGGCGCCCGCGGCTCCGCTCGCCGCCGCTCACAGGCGGCGCCGCCCCATGGCGCCGGCTCGGGCCCGGCCGCGGCTCGCGCTCCGCTCCCGCCGGGACTGCAGTCGGGGCCGCCGCCGCCCGCGCCCGGGAGCCGCCGCCGCCTCCGGCCCCGCCTGCCGCGCACAGCGCCAGCGAGCCCGCGAGGGGCCGAGCCGGGCGGGCGGCGGCGCCCCCTGGAGGCCGCGCGGGCCGGGGCCGAGCCTGACCTCGGGGCACCAGACCAGACCCGGGACCACGACCTCAGACCCTGGCCGTGACCTCCGCTTTCGATCCTGGACCCCGACCCGGTCCCGAAGACAGCCCTGGACCTAGCCCTTGGCCACAGCCTCGGATCGCACCTCTGGATCCCACACTCTGCGATCGGACCGCGGCTCCGACCCCAGACGTGGATCACAAGGATCCCGGACCCTGACCAAGACGCAGATTCAGACTTCAGAACACAGTCCGGGACTTCTACCTCAGACCCCGACTGTGACCTCAGATCACACTCTGGGGTCCCCAACTCCATACTCAGAGAGTCACAAAGCGCAGGCCTGGATTACAATCCTGACCCCAGACCCCCAATCCAGATTTTGGACCATCACCTCCATCCAATCCTGGTTACTAACCCCAGCCTGGACTCTGGTCCCAGACCCAGATCACTACCATGACCCTGAACCCTAAACTTGGGGTCAGGGCCCAGATCTAGACTTGAACCACCAACTCCAGACCAGCATCCTAGACCCAACACCTGGAACTTTGGAAACACTCTCAGGATCAGGACAGGTAGCCTAGGACCCAAACCGAACCCAGAATCCTAACAGGTCACCCAGAATCTGGAACATGACAATTGCAGTCAGACTCCAGGCTTACTCTACCCCCAAACGCCACCCCTCCTGCTCCAGACCCAATCCTGTCCCCACACCTCAGGATCAAGGACCCTGCACCCAACCCCACCCTGCTGACCAGCTTGTAGACCCAGGTCCCTGGCCAGCACACTGGGTTCAGCTTCCTTTCCCTGCACCCCAATTCATGATGACTCCACAGTGTGGAGTCAAACCTCCCAGCACAGAACTTTCAGTGCTTCCTGGCAAGGGAAAGCCACTCTGCTGAGAGCCCACCCACGGGGGAAAGCTGCACGTTTCAAGGCAGTGTTCCTATCTCAAATGCCCCTCTCTGGGACCCTCCTCCCAGCCCTGGCACATGGAGCTCAATTCTCATGCCAGTTCGTAGACCAGCAACCAAGACCCTTTTACAAAGCAGGGAACCCGTCTCTGTGCACTTCTTGGATCAGCCCCAGCAGAGCTCATCAGAGATGGCAAGGTCCCCTTCTCAGTGGGTGACACCCCTACACACCCACATATCCAAGTCAGAATCCCAGTTTTCTGTTCCTTGACTCCTGCCTCTTCTTCTGCCCCTCCCCTAATCTAATTTGTCATCATACCCTCCTGTCTGGCCTCCTGAGAATCTTCTTGAACCTGCCCACTTCTCAGGATCCCCATGGCCACTGCGCTGATGCAGGCTGTGACCAGAGACACCTTTCCCAAATCCAGGTCTGATGGAGTTACTGCCTGCTTAGCACCAAGAAGCAGCTCCCCAGGCTTCTGGGGCTACTGAGAGGGAAGGACCTAGAGGGAGGCTCCAGGTCCTCCGCCCAACTCAGATTAGGTGAGCAAACTCCTGAACCTGCAAGTCAAGGTGTTGGATGACTGGGCCCTGCTCCCCTCTCCGGTTTGTTTTGCCACCGTCCCCTGCACCTGGAGTTCCCCTACCAACCCACCCATCCAGCCTCCCCTCTGTGCCTTTGCTGTTCCCTGGGCCTAGAAGCTCTTCTGTGTGCCTTTCCCTGGCCAACTCCTGCTTATCCTTTAAGACTCACCTCCTCCAGGTGGCCTTCCCTGACTCCCTGACCCCAACTGGGTACATCTCAGATTTTATACTTACCACCTACTGGGCCCTGTTTCCTTGATTTGAACACATTATCCACTGCAAGATGCATCATTGTGAGTTTGACAGTGGGGAGTGAAGCTTTATTACATGTTTGCATCAATTGGAAAATGCATCCTGACGTGGGAACGCTGATGCGTGAACACACGGCACATACTCTCCCCCACTGTGCCTGGCGTTCCCGTGGCATCTCTTGCCTGCAGTGCCCACCACAGGACCCGACTCAGAGAGGCATCGATGTTGGGTGAATGAGTGAATGACTAGAACATGGAGTAAGGGACGGAACACGGCCAGATGCTACAACAGGCGGCCTCTCTCCTGCTCTCCCCACTGCCCTGCCCTGACTCTGGGACTGGGAGGACAGCCACATGCTGGCCTGGGTCTTCTGGAACAGCCCCTATTTTTAAAATTTTGCCTGATGAACTTGTCAGACCAGAGTCTGTATGTGGGTTCTGAAATGCCAGCCATCCTGCTCCAGGAGGTGGCCCTCCCGCCCATGGCCCAATCCGCAGCCCCCGCCAGGCTTGAAGCTGGGGGCCTTGGAGAGAGCTGGTCTCCCCTCATTGATTTCTGTGCCCAGGAAAGCAGCTTCAGGAAGCCCCAGGTTCAGGAGAGGTGGCGTGTCCCTGGCTTGGGAAGGCTGGTTTTTGGGGTGGTGCTGCCCTCTGGTGGTCTGGGGAAGGCCCACTGGAAACGTGCCTTCTCGGGCCAGCTTCAGTCATTGCTTCTCTCAACAAACCTTTGTTTGGTGCCCAGACGGCTCCCAGCTGTCGCCAGGACGCAGGAGTGCAAAGAGGAGTGGAGCCCGGTCCCTGACCAGCCGGCAGACCCGTAGACACATCAGTGCTTGGCATCTCCACTGGATGACTAATAGACGCTGCAAACTTAGCACGTCCCACACGAGCTCTTGCTCCCACCACCCAGCGCCTGTCCAACCTGCTTCTCTCCTGCCTCCCCGTCTCAGTTGTGGATCCTCCATCTTCCAGAAACCTGGGAGTCATCCTCCACTCCTCTCTCTCCTCACCTGTCCCTGCCCCCTCCTTCCTGAGAGTGAAGGACCTAGAGGGGGACTCTAGGTCCTCAACACCCTCTGCCTGAAGCAGGTTAGGTGAACAAACTTTTTAACCTGCTGTCCTCCGGCACTCGGTGTGTCTGTCTCCTGAGTATCCTCTGACTCCTTCCGCTGTGCCCTGCTGAACCCTGGTCTGAGTCCCAGTCCTCTCTCGCCTCGATGCTGCACCAGCCTCCCGTCAGGGCTCCCTGCCCCTCTGGCAGCCAGAGCTTTTACCCTTCCAATGACTGTCCTTGCACTTAGGATAAACCCACCCTCTTCCTGGGGCCTGGCCCTGCCCACCTCTTGACAACTTCCTCCCTTCCTCTTCCCGAGTCCTTGGCCTCTCTGGTCTTCCTTCTGCCACTAGAACAAGTCAAGTCCACTTCCACGCCAGGGGTCCTGACTTTACAGTCCCTTTCCAGAGTGGCAGCTCCTGCTCATCCTGCCATCCCATGGGCTGACAGCTCAGAGGGCTCTCCCTTTGGGGTCCCGTTTGTTGTGGTCCCTGCTGCACCCCTCGCCCCCAACATGATGCTTGGCACAAAGTTAGGGGAGCAAAAAGAAATAGGACTCAGTGTTGGCCCATCTGGAGGGGAAGAAAACCCCTAAACACATATGTCTGATTAATTTGGCGAGAGCTATCATGCAAGGGCACTCAGGAGAGCTCAGGTCAGGGGGCGGGCGGGAAGGGCTGGGGAAAATCCTGAACATGGCATGTATGCGTGGATGTGAGGGAGGCTGGGAGTAAGGGCTGGCACGTGCCAAGGCCCAGCAGTGTGAGTTCGCTCCTGCTGAGGCCTCTCCACCTCCATCCTGGGCTTTGAAGAGCAGGAGGGTGAGCTTGGGGGCTTCCCTGACTTCAGCAAGTGTGTGCCCGACTGACTTAGCCCAACTGCTGCCCAGCACAGGCCGCCACCTCTCTGAGGTCAGATGTCCAGACAGTGCCAGGCTCTGGCTGGGCCTCTGGGAGTTCGCTTCATGCACTTACTTATTCACTAGACAATATTTGTTGAGCTCCTGCTACATGCCAGGCACTTGTGCTTGGCCTTGGGTACCCGGCACAGGAAGACTGAGCTTGTGGGCAGACTATACATGGTAATAGCCACTGGCATCCATTGGGGTCTCATGTGCAGGGCTGTTCCTGGAGCCCAGCTGATCTCATTCAATGTTGGAAACATCCCTATGAGACACGTGACAGGTTATCCCAGGAGCCTCCTCAGGTGAAGTCAGGGAAAACCCAGCAAGAGCATTTTTTGCCAGAGCCAGAGGATGGGAGAGCAGTGGTTGTCTTAGGGGCAGGGAAAAGAGATTTCTAGGTACGTGGAACAGCAAATGCGGAGGCCCTGAGGAAAACAGGATGTGGGTCCTCTGCTCCTTCCAGCACACAGCAAGGGCCGTCGTGGGCCATCAGCCCACCGGTGCCAGCCCACAACACTTGCAGGGCTTCAAGACTTCTGGTTCCTCCTTCCTGGGAGAAGGGCCTCTCCCTGGAACCTTCCAGAAGGTCATATGGTCCCCGAACTGCCTGGCCACCGGCCCCAGTCTCTTCTCCCTCCTTTGAGGCTTTGCCCCCGGTAGGTTCCCAGTCCTCCGCCGCTGCTGGTCCCCTCCCAGCCCAGTCCCCGCCCACCCAAGTTGTGCCCAGCGCGCATGCGCCCCAGCGCCCACCGCTCAACTCGGCCCCAGGTCCTGCGGTGGTCCTTGCAGGCGTCTTTGTGCCTTGACGCTCCAAACCGGCCAGCGAGTGTCCGACTCACGGTCTCGTAGCCCCCACCGGGCCCGCACTGCGGCCGCTGGTACTTGCCGTGTGTGGGGTCGATCCCAGGGCCATGCCCTACTAACCTGGCTGGGTGCCCCAGGGAAATTACTTACCCGCTCGAACCTTGCCTTCTTCATCTGTACAAAGGACGCTCCCAGAGTGGCCTCCCTGGATTGTCTTAAGGATTAACTGAGATAAGGTGTGTGAAGTGTTGGGCCTACCGAGTGGCCACCGTCACTCTGGAATGCCTTGGGCCTTGCTGTGTCTCCCCTTGGTGTGTTCCATGGTCTCGTTGCTCTCATTTCTCTTCCCTCTCAACCTCTTTCTTTGTCTTTCCTCTTCTGGGTCTTTCAAGGTGTGTTTCTCTCCACGTCCCTCTGTCTGCTGTGCTAGCTTTCTCATGGCACACTTTGGGGACGTGGCAGCTGGAACTCCTTGCCCCCTGTGCCTCAGAGTGGGGCTGGTGGGAGATGGGGTGACAGCATTGGGCAGAGGGTAAAGCCAGGTGCTCCCCGGCCTCTGGTGCCTGCTCTCACTGTTTCCTGCCCACATGTGGGTGTCAGCGCTGAGGTTTCCTGCCAGCCCTAGGCTCAGAGATGTGGCCTGGAAAGATGGTGTGAGGACTGGCCTACCTAGCCAGCAGGTGCCAGCCTGCTCTGCTGCTGGCCACCCAAACCATACCTGGCACAGACCTGGCCTGGGGGGAGCTTGGATTGCCCCTTCCCCTAGGACCAGCTAGCTACATCATTTGCAGAGCCTGGTGCAAAAAATGCAGGGCCCCTTCAAAAATTATGAAGTTCGGGCCAGGCACGGTGGCTCATGCCTGTAATCCTAGCACTTTGGGAGGCTGAGGACAAAGGATCGCTTTAAGCCAGGAGTTCAAGACCAGCCTGGGCAACATAGCAAGACCCCATCTCTACAAAAAATCAAAAAATTAGCCGAGTGTGGTGGCGCACACCTGTAGTCCCAGTGACTCAGGAGGCTGAGGCAGGAGGATCTTGTGAGCCCAGGAGTTTGAGGTTGCAATGAGCTATGGATGACACCACTGCACTCTAGCCTGGGCAACAGAGTGAGATCCTGTCTCAGAAAAAAAAAAAAAAAAAGAGTTCAGGATGGCGACAGCAGAGCATAAAATTAAGCTGGGGCCCTTTGGAGGGTGCAGGTCCCTGTGTGACTACATAGGTCACTCACCTATGAAGCTGGTCTTACCCCCACTCCCCATACATCAGCCATTCTTTACAGTCAGCAAATTTCCTCATCCCTCACTCCTGGGACAGATGCGGCTAGAGCTAGCTAAGGCCAGCTCCAACTTCCAAGAGTTGGAAATGCTATGGGGGAGGATGCTTCAGCAGGGCACGAGAGAGCTGGGGCAGAGGATCCAGCGGCCCAGCTCTGCCACTGAGCCTGGGACTGGCACTTCACCTCTCTTGAGCCTTGGCTTTGTCATCCATAGAATGAAGACACCTGCCTCACGGTGGTGGGGGTTCGAGTGTGAAACGTGCTCACGTGCACATAGGCTGGCCCGCAGGCTGGGTGGGCCAACTCTGGAGCTTGTCTCAGGGTTTCACTAGCCACATCACTTTGGGCAAATTGTTCTATGTGCGTAACTCAGTTTCTCAGCTTTAAAGTGGGGAAAATAGTAAGGTTGTTGCGAGTACATGAGTTACTACATGTAGGGTGCTTAGAACAGTGGGCAACACTTAGTAAGGGCCTTTAGATGTCAGCTGTGATCACGATGTTACTGCCTATGAAAGGCACACAGAATGTCCAGGTTAACCCCTTCTGATTAGAGGACAAATAGAAAAGCCTTCTGGAAGAGGTGCTTGAAGGATAGATTTTCATGCTTGCGGTGAGGGTGGCATAGCCTCAACAGCAAGCCTAGGAACCACAGAGATACCCAGTTCGAGGACCCCTAGAAGCACCTATGGGCCAACCATTTTACAGAAGGCAGTGGCAGTATGAGTTTACTGAGCTTATTTGTTTTATTCCAGAGACAGGGTCTTGCTCTGTTGCCCAGGCTGAGGTACAGTGGCGTCATCATGGCTCACAGCAACCTTGAACTCATGGGCTCAAGCAATCCTCCTGTCTCAGCCTCCTGAGTAGCTGGGACTACAGGTGCACCCCACCACGCCCGGGTAATTTTTTTTCAATTTTTTGTAGAGATGAGAGTCTCGCTGTGTTGCCCAGGCTAGTCTCAAATTCCTGGGTTCTGGTGATCCTCCCACCTCAGCTTCCCAAAAGTGGTGGGATTACAGGCTGTGAGCCACTGTGCTCAGCTCTAGTTTACTGAGTTTAGACATGACTTCAGAGGGTTGCTGAATATTTTTGTGTATGTCATAAATTCATAGCTGAATGAAGGAAATAGGAAAAGAAAAAAAAAAGCCTTTTAGTATCGACACAAGAAAGGAAGAGAAAGATGTATGAGGTAGTGGAAAAGGTGAATTTGGAGAATGTGGCAAGATTGACCATTTATCAGGGCTGGAGGAGCCTCTAGGAATCCAAGCTGCTGGAAACACTCAACATGTTTCCTGGGCACCTAGTATGTCCCAAGCACAGTGCCAGCTGCTGGAGGTGACATGGTGAGCAACAGAGACTGATCTCTCTTCTTGGGGAGTTTCCAGGCTAAGTGGGGAGACTGACCTTATCGGAGGTACTGTGGGAGCATATGCTTCCCAGAAGTAACATGGAAACTGAGGAAGGTACACCAGGTGGAGGGCAGAGGCCCAGAGATGGCAGAACTGAGAAGCTGGCAATGGGTGGAGAGGAGTAGGGGAGCAAATGGTGAGTGACGAAGCCCCGGGAGCCTGGCATCCTCGTGGGCCACATGGACTTTATCCTGAGCTGAACACACTGAAGGGTTTTAAGCAGGGGAGAGTAGTGTCAAACCTATCTTTTAACAGAAACATTCTGGCTGCCAACATGGAGGACAGGGGGTTGGACCAGAGGCTGGAAGGCCACTTGGGGCTGTTGCTTTGGTCGAGGTTGTAGACAGTGGTTGTGCTTCCACTAGGGTGGCAGGGATGAGGTTACTAAGAGGCAGATGAGGTATTTAGCAGGCAAAATCGACACTCTTCTTTCTCTGGTGACATCCAAACATGGGTGTATCCATATTGCATCCTCAGGAAAGCAACATGAGACCAGCCCATTGTCCAAGGCCCTATTTCTAGGCCAAGCAGCAGAACTGGAGATGGTCTGTAACTCTCAGTTCAGGGAGCAGGATGGGCTGGGATCCCTCAGTTCCTCTAAAGATAGTGAGGAAAGCCTGTTCAGGACCTCCCAGACCGGACCTCAGCCCTCTTGAAACGTGGCAGTTCTCTGGCAGCACCTGGCACATGTTTAAAGGCTGGAAGCTCATACTCAACATACCAAGTGATGACAAGCAGTGGGATAAAGTGGGACAAATGTGTCAGAGCTGGTCTGGCCCACATGTGCGGTGACTTTTCAAGACTGGCCTTGGCTAATGGCTTGGGCGCAGAGGGGATGGAAGATGAGAAATCCCCAGGCCTGTTCTCAGAAGCGCACACTGGGATGCCGCTGCAGGGCTGCTCCAAGCACTGCCTTGTTTTGGAGAGGAGGGATCAGATAATCTCACACTTAAATTTTTTACATCCATTAAAAAGTTCATCTTGGCCGGGCGCGGTGGCTCACGCCTGTAATCCTAGCACTCTGGGAGGCCGAGGCGTGTGGATCGCTCGAGGTCAGGAGTTCGAGACCAGCCTGAGCAAGAGCGAGACCCTGTCTCTACTAAAAATAGAAAGACATTATATGAACAACTAAAAATCTATATAGAAAAAATTAGCCGGGCATGGTGGCGCATGCCTGTAGTCCCAGCTACTCGGGAGGCTGAGGCAGTAGGATCGCTTAAGCCCAGGAGTCTGAGGTTGCTGTGAGCTAAGCTGACGCCACGGCACTCACTCTAGCCTGGGCAACAAAGTGAGACTCTGTCTCAACAAAAAAAAAAAAAAAAAGTTCATCTTGATGAAGCTAATGTTCTATTTCTAGAAACAAGTGCTGCTTTTTAATGTTAAAAAAGCTAAGGAAATGCAAGTAGTAAGGACATCCCACAGTTCTACTGCCTCTGCTCAGAGGGGCAAAGCAGGCAGTCCCCGGCCTTGGCCATGGCCTCTCATTTGCACGCGCGATCGCTCTCTCTCTCACACACCCACACCCCAAGGCACAAAAAGTTTAGTTTTTGTGTTTAAAGCCTTTTTATTGGGAAAAAAAAAAAAAAAAAAGACCCCCCCCCAAAAAACCCCAAATCAAAATCAAAACTTAAATCAAAATATTTCCCACTGGAGGCTACTTTTTTTGTCTTTTAAAAATTTTATTACACAAATATCTCCCATTCCCACGTGTCGGAGGAAAGATGTCCTTGCTCTCTCTAAAACCAATAATGGAGAACTTTTAGAAAATAAAGTCCCATAAGCTTCCCTCCTTCCCTGGCCCAAAATAACCCCAATGTGTCAACTGAGATAGCATAAGACTTATCCCCTTAATGCTTACATTTAATTTAAATTTTTTAGCACAACATTGTAGATTGACTCTGAATCAGCAACAAAAAATATATATTTACAATATTTTTCCGAAAAACAAAAAACACAACCAAACCCTTTAAACATAGTGACTTTAGGAGTTTTATTTATGGAGCAGTTATTTTTTTAATCACCAAGTGATTTTATATTATATATATATAAATTTTCTTCCTTTCCTTTGTGGTTTTTCGCCCCGGTGCTTGGAAAGATGGAGGCAGGGGGTCTGGTCCTGCAGTCTGAGGAGGGAGGGCAGGCTCTCCAGGCAGGGCCGTGTCTAAGAGCAGATTGTAGGAAATGTGATGGACTCCCCAGGTCACTCTGTTCCCCAACGGAGACACTTCTTTCCTCCACATGGACCAACCCTTACCTCTAAAAACCATTTCCCCCTCACAGTCCCAAAGAAAAGTAAGACCCAGCAAGGGCATTGTCCATCCGCCGCCACTCCTGGGCTCGCTTTTCTGCCGACCAATTTACGTGCACGGTAAAAATGCTTGTTTCTCCAAGCCAAAAAACAAACAAACATAAAAACCAAAACCCAAAACAAACCATCAGCTTGGAAATTTCTGTGGATGAAATGTCCCAAAGTCAGAGGCACTCTCCCGGCACAATCCCTGCTCTGAAGGGGTCTCTCCACCTCCCCTTTTATAAAAAGACAACAAAACAAAACGAAGTAATCTTTTCAGTATTTTCCACAGGAGCAACCAAAAAAAAGGCAGGAAGCTTCCAATTATAGGTCATTAACAATAATATTAATAAGGTTTTTGCTCAATACCCAGGGTTCTTTACAGAGAAGTCCCCCAACTGAGGCACTCTGGAATGAGTCACTGGCACTTCCTCAAAGTTTCAACCCCAGATCACTGGGCCGTAGACCACGGAGGGGCGGAGGGGCATGGGAGCAGACTGCTGTTTGTAAGGTGCAGCCAAGAGAATCAGCAGATTGGAAGAAACAGACAAAATGCCACCCGCTACCAGGACCCAACTTCCTCTAAGGCAGCCAGTTAATGCCAGGGTCAAAGCTGGGCTAGGTGGCAAAGAGGGGACCCCTCTGCCTCTATTGCTTTGGAAGTGGCAAGGGTGCAGTTGGCGTCTCTCCTCTGGGTGGCTCACACTTTAGACCCCTGGTGCCTGGGCTCTGTCCCTTCGCCCCATAGGGCTTTTGGAGGAGGAAAGCCTAAGACTGGGCTACGGGAAAGGGGCCAGGAAGGGATGGGGTTGGAGGACAAGAAGGTGGGGGCAAGGTTGTGCTATCAGTATCCTTACAGATGGGGAGCAGAGTGCAAATTTGCATCTATCATGAATAAGCTCTTGCCACAGGCTGCTGCTACAGAGCATCTCCTCACACACTTAAATATTGACCCAAAAGAAATTCCGACCTTTCTTTCTTTCCTTTTTTTTTTTTTTTTTTTTAAAGTGCAAAAAGCTCTCTGCTGCCCTAGAGAGAGGATCTTTGGACAGGCCGTTCAATGCAAAGTAAAAGGGGGCAGCTGATGGGGTTGGACAAAGGGTGGTGGAGTGGGAGACACCACGCTCCCTCCCAACCTCCCTCCTCACACACGCGGAACACACTCAGCCACACACACAGAGGCACATGCACACCCCCTTCCATAGCTGCAGGCAGAGGGCAGGTGACTGGCTTCTAAGCAGGACCCCCTCCCCCACAAAAGGTGCCAGATCAATGAGCTGCTGGGGCTATACACAGGCCTGGGCTCTGGGGGGCTACCCTAAACCAGAGGCCTGCAGGAGCCTGGCCGGGAGGCAGGTGGGGACTTGGCCCAGTCCTCTGCTCCCCGCAGTTGGGGGGAGACAAGCTGCTCCCTCTGAGGACATGCATCCTGGAAAAGCCCTACTCAGGCAGGAATGAGGACATGTGGAAAAGGGCAGTCAGTGGGAGGCAAAAGAGAACGGGGAAACAAGGAGATGGTGCCTGTCTCAGAATCCGCCTGGGTAGCAATGGAATGGGTGTGTCCCTGGGGTAGACAGTTCCAGCTCCTCTGAAGAGCTTCAACTCCAATAAGTGCAATAAGGACCTCTAAGAGAGTAGCAGGGAAGTCTGGGGTAGGGTTCGGTGGGAAACCTCACTATGTGAATGAGCATGAGCGCTGGACAGAATCAAGCTAAGGGGAGAGGACAGGAGGGAGAGCACAGACATGGACGTGAGGTTGGGGACACCTCAACAGCACCAGTGTGATCTGCACGAGTCTGGAATTCCTGGGGCTGCCAGCCCCTCCTGCATAAGTCGGGAGAGTGTGATGGAGGAGAGACACGCACTGGACACCACAAGGAGAACCTGGCCGTGGATACAGGGCTGCTTTCTTCCCTGGGAGTTGCTCAGAACCAGGCACTGCTGCGGACCACGGGTGGGGAGGAGGGGCCCAGGGCCCAGTGCAGATGAAGGTTGCACAAACACCCCAAACTGAGAGCCCGGCCTCCTAACAGGTGAGCAAGCAAGCAGGCACCTCGACAGCACAGCCTGTGCTTTCCCCTCGAATCAATTTGCTACTCCCTTTTTCTCAGGAGGGACAGGAGCAGGCAGGTAAGCCTGGTGTCCACCGCCCTCTCTGCCCCGCCTGTAGAGGAAGGGCTCAAGGGACAGGAGGGCAGAGAGGGAGTGTGACGCTGGCCTCAGAGCCCGTGCAGGGTCGGGGAGAGAGGCTCTCCTCGGTGGGGAGTCAGGGGAAGATCTGTTTCCTGTTTAGTCTGGCCTAGGTGTGTCTTAGCTGATCTTCTGTATCAGCTTCTCATCAGACAGGCAGTAGAGGCTGTTGATGGACAAGTCTGAGATGAAGTGCTCGCAGGCTTTTCGAGTGATCTGCTTGCATCCTCGAAGGTCAATCAAGGTGACGTTGGCGATGCGCCGTAGGTAGATCAGGGTCTGGTCTGTCAATTTATTGCAACCTGTGGGGAGAGTGGCCATAAGGACAATGACTGCACATCCACAGCCAGAGAAGCCTTCCTCTGCCATCCAATTCCCCCAGCGCTCTTTCCCTCAAAATGCTAAACAAAAGCCCTCTTTGTCCCATAACTACCTGGCTCAGAGACCAGAAGTACCATCAGCAATGTGTGCTCTAAAGGGCCCCTGCTGTCTCATTTCCATTGCCACGTGACACAAGGCTGCACAAGGGCTGCAAGGCTGATCAAACTGCAGCTGGATGGTGGCTGCACAAATAAGCACCTGACTAAACCACTGCAGGCCTCAGTCCCCCATCTGTTAAAAAAGGGGACAGAAGCTGTGCGCAGTGGCTCAAGCCTGTAATCCCAGGACTTTGAGAGGCCAAGGCAGGAGAATTGCTTGAGGTCAGGAGTTTGAGACCAGCCTGGGCAAAACAGCAAGACTTTGTCTCCACAAAAAATTTAAAAAATCAGACGGGCATGGTGGTGTGCCTGTGTAGCCCTAACTACTGAAAGCTGAGGCAGGAGGATCACTTGAGCTCAGGAGCTTCAGGCTGCAGTGAGCTACGATCGCACCACTGCACTCCAGCCTGGGCAACACAGTGGGACCCTGTCTCTTAAAAAAAGTTCCAGGGAGGGCTGGAAACTGCAGGAGGCAGGGGGCACTGTTTATCACGGAAGACTGCACAGCATACCTGCCATGTTAAGCTCTGTGAGGGAGTAACGTGTGGAAGACCCGACAGCAGTGAGTAGGTTGGAGGACTGATCTGTAAGGTGGCTGCAGTGACTGAGGTCGAGTCGAGACAGAAGGGGCATGTGGCGAATGATGAGGCGAAGTGTGGCGTCCGTGATGTCAAGGCCTGCTAGCCGGAAGTCAGTCATGTTCCGGAGCTTGCTGCGATTGTCCTGACCTGCACAGGCAAGAAGAGCCTAGATCGAAACTCTAATTCTCTAATCTAGCTCCAAAGCTCCAGGCAGCATCAGCTACTTGCTGGCCAGGCCCTCTTGAAGGGGTTAAACAGAGCTGCCCACACCCAGCCCTGCCTTCAGGGAGTGAGCAGTGTGCGTGGGGGCAGTTTCTAGGAAACCAGACAAGTTTTCTTTCTTCCCAAACTGCTAGATTATGCCTCACATACGCAGCAAAAGGCTACAAGCAAAATGTTCCTCCCCTTCCCACACCCTCACACTCTTCTAGGCCATCATGCAATCAGCTTTTGATGTTCCACCTCCACCGCGAAGCCATCCCAGCCTTCCTCAAGCTATACTCTCTGGGCCCCAAACTCCACTGACCCACAAAATGGACTTACTCCTTTGTTTGTAGGGAGTTATCTACGTGTAAATAGTTAACCTGTAACTGGACACAGCCTGTCATTCTGTTCTCATTTTGTGCTCTTCTGTTCTTCCAGAGCATCGTTTCTGAGACTACCTTAGCTTCTGAGGACAAGGTCTGTTGAAGACAAAGCTACCCCAAGACGAGCACAGAGAAGTCAGGCCTAGAGCATACCCGGTTTATCAGCTGGTGGAGTCAGCAAGTCTCGAATTTGAGGGTCCTTGATTCCTACTGCCCACCGAAGATCAAGGGTCCTGAGAAGGGGGCAGCTGGAGGTGCTGAGGGCAGAGACTGCAGACCAGGAACAGCCCGCTAGGAGGAGATCTTTCAGTCCTGCAATGGATGGAGCAAGGCAGGCACTAACATACTGTTTACCAGCACATTCAGAACCACAACTACTGGCTGATTTGAGCAAGGTGAATGAACTTCCAGCCTAATGGGAGGGAAGGACTATGTCCTAATCCAGTAATTCAGCTCAAAGATTTCCATGATATACTATGTCACATCTAGCTTTGGTGTTAAATTGATTGCTTAGTTCCTACCAGAGCAATACAAGAGTGAGTGACTTCCTGTCTTTCCAAGAGCTCAAAATGCTGAAGAGAACAAGGGCTTACAAGGGGCTGACTAAGGCAACATCTGACTCAAGTTTCCTCTTCAGAGGCTATGCTGAGGAGACCTGGCAGCAACACCTGATCCCATTCTCTTTGTTGTCCAGCACAGTGTTTGGCCTGCCAGTCCAGAGTGATGCCTTGGAGACTGGCAGTTAGGGTGGCCCTGGGTACATCTCTTGCTAAGCAGAAGGCAACAATGGCATGGGACTGCTGCCCTAAGGTGATTCTAAAAAGCACTGGCAACAATGCAGCTTGCTTTGCCTGCTCCTTCTGGGCCCCTGGAAGGACAGCAGCAAGGCTGCTCACCTACCTGGCAGCCTATTAACGAGCCACG
This sequence comes from Eulemur rufifrons, assembly GCF_041146395.1. NCBI lineage: Eukaryota > Metazoa > Chordata > Mammalia > Primates > Lemuridae > Eulemur > Eulemur rufifrons. Next base: position 101,352,210 of record NC_090988.1, read on the forward strand.
TCAGTTGCTTTTTGGAGATGTTGGTCCAACTGAGGTCGAGGCTAACTGGTTGCCTCTTGATGATGCCACTGAGAGCCTGGGGTACAATGGCCTTACACCTACTCAAGTCAATTTTTGTCCAAAGTCTCTTGTCGCAGCACCTGTGACAGACGGAAAAGAACTAGCTGTCATTAACTTGATATCCTATCAATGGAGCTCCTATCACAGGCTGCTGGAGGCTTCTGGGAAAAGCACAGCACCTACACAGATTCTTCAACAAGTGTACAAGGATCACACCCTATCACTTTTTGCCTCAGAGAATAGGGCAAAAAATTGCCTTGATCTCTACGGCAACTAGATACTTTGCAAACCTACATGCCAAGTCGTGTATAACTTGACCAGTTCACCCTGATTTACTCTGGAGTGTTTGAGAACACAACACAGTTGTTAGGGACACAGAGCAAACAATATACTATAACCCCTTCATTTGCATTAAAATGGCATGGCTCCTGCTGAAGTATATATAAGGGAGCATTTTAAAATTTCTTGACTTCATACTGCCTGAAACTACCAGGCTTGCGCCATTCTTTCCCTTGAATCACTTGCAGCTGCCTGAGATGCAGGGTGCCACTGAGCACACTCACAATTCAACTTGTCTTAAGGCCATTACTGTATCAGGCCGAAAGAGGCTCTTTATCAGGCTTGGAGAGTCCTCTCCCATCCTCGAGTTTCTGCCTCTGCACTACCTTGACATTTTCTAGCTAGTCCAGACCAGAAGCGAAAGGGAGAGACCTGATTTTCCACTGTAGTCTATAAATCCACAGGCCACAAACAGCACTGTACTATGCAGGCTTCCGATTAATATTTTACAACCTCTGCCCCCTAGCCAGGCTCAGAGTCTGGCTGGCAGGGGAAGGGGAAACAGCACATAATGGAAGTCTGATGTACCTTGGCTTAGAAACCTAGGGGTAGAGCCAGGCAGGCCCACTGGCCCTAAAAAGAGAAATATTAAATTTGGGCAGATCACACATGAATTCAGATTTGGGAAATAAACTCATGTTTTGCAAAGAATAGCGCCTTTATTTAAAGACTGAAAGCATTTTACCAGTGGTACACGAAACTTCCATGGCAGAAGCAAGCTGCTGACGACAGAGCACGCATCAGAACCCCCTGGGGGAGGGCTTACCAAAGCAGACTGCTGCACCCATCCAAGAGGTTCTGATTCAGGAAGCCTGGGATGGACCCTGAGAATCTGCTTTTCTTTTCTTTTTATTTTTTTTCCCCAAGAACTGGTGCCGTAAGAGAATCTGCATTTCTAACTAGTTCCCAGGGGGTGCCACGGGTCAGGACACCATACTTTGAGAACTACTGTAATAGGGTGTGATGCAGATATAAAGGATATTTCCTGGGGTATATATTCTAGAGCTTAAGGAAAAGCCAATGATGCTAGATGGGAAGCTCTTTCTTCACCGTCACTAGGGAATTTTTTCCAAAGCGTCTGTTCAACTTGAGAAGAAATGCTAGGTCTCGTTAAGTAAGCTTCAAAACTGGACCCTGCTTGCTGGGAACAGAATTCTGATCCAGGTTTGGGGGATGAGAAAACTGCAGAGAAAGGTAAGCACCTTTCAATTCATTTTGAAAAGCATGCCCGCTTCTCTCACTGAATGGAGAGGTAACTGAGGCAGAGGCTTAAGTGCAGTCATCTGTGTCACCGGCATCAGAAGAATGACTGGAACATCACAGGCTCTCAACCAACACGTGAAGAGCTCAGCTGACTTGGGGGTGGGGGGCGCAATTTTCAGCCCTTAAGACCATTAAGTTTTAGGACAAGCTGTACAAATGTATCCCCCAAATCAGTTTCCCTCCCCCCAGCAAAGAGAGACGGGATCGTATAGAGCAGGGAGAGGAGACAAAAAGCCAAATTTCCATAATGACATCTGCAGGCACAACTGGCCACATCTTTAAACAGGACCCATAGTCTGAGAAACAGACTGGGTCAATTCACTCCTCATAGGACCCCGCCAGACTTCAGACGGTAAGGTGCATGCTGTTCTCGTTTTGAAAACCTGCCACCTGCTCCCATGCCCCTGGCTCCTGACCCCTGTATCCCTGCTCACCATTTATACCACGTCTTGCACACTCGCATACATTCACAAAGTTCTCTGCGGCTGAGGTAGCGGAAGACAGACATCCAGACCTCCCGCTGCATCCAGCTTTCGTCTCCATCCTGAGCCCAACTGCCCCGGCCATTCAGCCTGGCTGCACCCCCCTCCTCTGCACTGTCATCTTCCTCCTCCTCCTCCTCCTCTTCCTCCTCCTCTCCCCCCAGTCCCTCCTCATCCCCACGCTGGGGGGTTCGGGCTGGGCAGTGCTGCACTAGCACACGGGGGGAATGGCGAAGGTTGGCAGAGGAGGCCGTGATGGCCTGCAGCTTGGGCACAATGGATGTCCCGTGGAGCTCTTTGGTGGGCCTCTGTAGCGTGACAGTGAGGTACGATCCCCGGATCTTGGCTTTCTCAACTTCAGACAGCTCCTTTTTGCCGCTGGGATTGTTCTCCTTTTCCCGTACCATGGTGCGCTCTGTGGCCTGCAGCCGCAGCAACTGCCGCCGTTTGAAGCGCTCATCGCGGCTGGCACTGTGGTGGTCGCTGGGGCCAGCCCCAGGGGATGACCGAGTCACCATACCCCGGGGGGAAACCGGGTCGTGGATGAGCTGCAGCATGGAAGTGGGTGAGTGAGGTGGGGGTGTGAGGGGCTCGTCGCAGCTCCGCAGGGGCCGCAGGACTTTGGCTTGCACAGCTTCTTCGTCGCTCTCTTCCATTTTCCGTTTCTGCAAAGCAGGTCCAAAAAAGCAACATTAGTGCTTCCTTTCTTCCAAACCCTCTAAACTGACAGGGTGAGCTCACCGTTGCACTCAGGGGACCAGAGAGAAGACAGGTCACTGCTGCTAGAGGGGGTCATCTCCTCGGAGTCTGCAATCCAGACTCTGCAAAGATCAGCAACTGAGCTCATGCCTGTGCCAAGGAACATGGATTACAGAACAAAAATGGGTCACCTGGGAAATACACCTGTGACAAAAAGGTTTGTGTTCAAGTACAGAGGAGTGAGACCCAGATTTGGGCTGCCTGAATCCATACCCCACCTTATTCATCTCGTCCTTATTTCTGGATTATAATTCCCTGGGTAAAAATATTCTTTAAAGAGGCCACAACTCTACCCCTATGTAATCTGACAATTTTTAATCCTATTTCTAATTTCCCTTTTTTACCCAAGAGATGTGTCTCATTTTAGTGGTAGGTGGAAGAAAAAGCCTATATATACCATTTGAACCAGGATGACAAGTCTGATAGCAGTAAACGCCACTGACTTCTAGCTCTACCAGTGTCTAAGCTTGGCTCTAGCAGGCTGCTGCTTCCACTCCATGCCCCACGTGAGTGATAACGCAGAGAATGAGAACCTCCATGAGACAATGGGCTGCTACAGAAGAATCTGCTCAGGATTATGGTGAGAAATTCCACAGGAGCCCACAACCTCATCCTGTGGCACTTGTACTCTCCAGACACTTGTCCTTTCCTGGAGCCTACCTTGGCTCTCCTGTGACAAAGCCCAGTCAGTATGTTCCACTAGGAACCATATCAGTAATTCAGGGTTTTCCTCAAGGAGACAATTTATGTTCCTAAGCAACAATCCTGATCTCTCCTTTTTCAACTTACATTCTTTGAAAACCATGGTTGGAAAAGAATGACCATCTTTTGGGTGCTTGCTTTTACAATGTATTAGAAGGTAATAATAAAGCACAGCATCTACCAACTCACCTGCTACAACAGAGATATAAACACTCAACACCACTAGTGAAGACAAATGTAGGCCAGGCATGGTCACTCATGCCTGTAATCCTAGCACTCTGGGAGGCTGAGGTGGGAGGATCGCTTGAGCTCAGGAGTTCAAGACCAGCCTGAGCAAGAGCGAAACCCTGTCTCTACTAAAAATAGAAAAATCAGCATGGTGTCATGGTGCATGCCTATAGTCCCACCCAGCTACTCAGGAAGCTAAGGCAAGAGGATCGCTTGAACCCAGGAATGGGAGACTGCAGTGAGCTATGACACCATTGCACTCTACCCAGGGTGACAGAGCAAGACTCTCTATCAAAAAAAAACAAAAACAAAAACAAAAACAAAAAAACCCCCCACAAAACCACAAATTTAAAAGATACTAGTGCAAGAACTTGAAGAACTTGGGAGAACCTTGGCACTAGTCAACTCCAGAGATCCTTGCCCTCCAACCACCTCCGTGTTTAAGTGGTAGAAAATAAAAAGAAGGTAAGAAAATTCCCTTCTACTCGCTTCCCCACTTCTGTGCAGTTGCCCTGGAGGACCAACACTAGACCAGCCACCTCCTCCTGTATGTGCCCTCAGCAGGTCTTGCCTTGCCAGGCTGAGTAACCAGAGTCCTCCTGGCTCTTTGACATTACTAGTGACCACTGGACCAGGAACCTCAGCTCCTCTGGGCCAAGGTCACAGCATTGGTCCCCTCTAGGGGAGGGGCTGCCTCTGTATGACACATTTGGGCACATGAGGTGGGCAGGGCGGGGCTTTCTGCAAGGCCACAAGGGTGAATATGACAAACATGTGAACCTGTTTGACCGGAAACTCCAGCACACCACTGTACTTACTGTCTGCCTCAGGCCGCTGCCTCTCTCTAGGTACATTCCTCAGGAGAGACCCTGCTCACCTGATTTCCCTCCTCAAACAGCCCAGCTGTGGTTCCTCTTTCTAGGGCCCCAGAATATAAAAGGACCTCAGGAGTTTGCAGATCCCAACTGGAACAATATTTAGTAATACAAAAAAACAAAACAAAAAAAAACACACTAAAAACTCTAACAAAGAAAATACCAATAATTTACCAAAGAAAAAAAGATACCAAACAAACAAAACAAAAATAATCTCCCAGGTCAGAGAAACCGTGTGAACGTATAGCAATCTCCCAAACTTGATCATTCCTTTCTTGTCACAGTGCAAGTCTGGATAAGTTTCCTTTACCTGGGCTTTCTCCGAGCTGTCTTCTTGGTAGCACTTTGGACATTCCCAGCAATTTGGCAATTCCTCGTTAAGCAACCCTTCTCCATCCATCTATAGGCAGATAGAGATGTTGGGAAAAAAAAGTCTGTCTCTTAAGCCTCCTATAACAGAGCTGGGAGGAGTTACCCATTTCTAAACACATTGGTCCATAGGGGAGACAGACGTATTCACCCCAAATGGCACTAACACCCACTTCCAGCCACTGGGGAACTGGCCACCCTCACTCTTGGTTACTTGCGTTAGGCTCCGTGAGGAGACTTCCAAGAGTCAGGGTCAATTTGTGGTCTCTTTTCCTGACACATACTCTCCTGGTAGTCTCATGCCAAGGTGGGGTATAGTTCTGAGAGCTTGAGTTTAGAGGCTAATTATCTAGTCTCCGTGATTCAGCGTTCTCAACTGTCAAGCGGGGATATATACGGTAACAACTGTCAGGGATACAACAATATCCACCTTATAGGGTTGTGGTGAGATTAAATTAATTGTATTATGTATTTAGAAAAGTACCTGGTATACAGTAAATGCTTTGTATTAACCATTGTCACCATGGAGTTAATACCGTATTTTATCAATTCTAAGATGCCTACTTTTAACATTTTAATCTTTCTGAAATTGGGCTGCTTCTCATAATTGACAGTGTTATATAATCATTGTCAGTCAGGTGACAGTCATGACATAGTTGAGACTTTCTGGAAAGGCCAAGAAAGTACCAGCACCCATGCACTTTGAAGAAATATGGCAGATCGAACTTCACATTGTTCTCTATTTAAAATGTAAACAGAATTCATGTACAACAGTAGTTCTCCACCGGGCTGCCCATTAGGTCACCTGGGGAGCTTTGGGAACACAGGGCTCATACTGGAGCAGTTAACTCAATCTCTGAGACTGAGGTCTAAACTTCCTTATTACTGTTTTTGAGCTCCTGGGCTCTGCACCGAGCCTGATACAGATGAGCACTCATTAAATGGTTGCTGATATTATTACTCTCACCATCCCTTAGAACCAATATCCAGACATACACTGAAGTATGTAGCAGAGATGCCTAAAGGCTTCAGGCATCCAAAAACACACCATGCAGTTCCATGATTGCCTGGGGACTCCAGACGCACTGTCCAGAGGTCAGACTGTGAGCTCCACGAGTGCAGGAACCAGTTCTATTTTGTGTATTGTTCTATCTTCAGTCTAGCACAGTGCCTGACACACTGTAGATATTTGAATCAAGGGCTGATGTTAGACCACTCTACTACATGATCACGGAGCTAATGGCCCACAGTAGGGATGCTGGCAGCCTCCTGTGACAGGTGTTCCACTCTCCTGTTGTTCCACTCAGTATCTTTAGATACTATCAGCTGAGACTTCAGGGACCCCTTAGGCCTTTCCTCACCTGGAGGCAGCCAGGATGAACAATCTCATTGCAGATACAGCATTCCATGAGTTTCTTCTCAAAATCCTGTGTCTCCTCATTCTGATCCACCTCTCCACAGAGGGAACATGTGACTGAGTGAGGCAGTCTGGGCTATAGGAAGACAAAGATAGAAAAACCAAGAGGGCAGACTTAGATCCTTATCATTTCAACTTCCCTTCAACTGAAGATGGGAGTTTTGGTTCCTGTAGTTCTCTAGTAAACACTTAGGGAACCATCAAGGCAGGGTGGAAAGGAGAGAGGGTTTTGGTAGAAGACGACTGATGACTCAACTACCTGAGCACTAGGGACCAACAGAGACCAGTTATTTTCAGTTATCCTGTCCTTGGTCAACACAGGTCCTTTCTAATCTACTTAGAGAGGGGAAAGAAGGTAGTGATTTGCCCTTCAAATGCTGCTCTATTGTTTGAAAATTAGGCAAGTAAGGCCAAAAGACCAAATTAAACCATTTTTAGTACTAGACACCTTCCTTCTTTACCCAGGGAGAAAAGGGACAAAATGAAGAAACCTAAAAAGAGGGCATAATTTTTTATTTCCAACTCTGAAATCTCCTTAACTCTATGCTATGCGTATTTCAGTCCCTTTGACACCACAAATCCTCCCCCAAATTCTTTACCCAAGCAGATCACTCACTGCCAAGCACTGTCGGAGGACACAGGACTGCTTCATGCGTCCAGGCCCCCCAAACTTCTTCATGTCCCTGCAGTAGTGGCAAACACCACACTCTCCTTGCACACAGGCTTTGCATTTTCGACATCGCACTCGTCTCCGCCTGGCTCCTGACACAATGGGGGAGGCAGCAGCTGGCCTCACAGGTGTTAACCGTGGAGCTGGTTTCATAGTGTGAGGCTTTGTGATGGGGATGGTAGGAACCCGCACCTTTGGCCGGGTGGGGAATTTAAGCTGGAAAGAGAAAGCAGTGAGGTCAAACATATCAGGTTATTTTAAGACTGAAGAGGGTAGATGATTACATGGTAGAGTACCTAGCCCAGGGCACAGCAAACTATGGCCTGTGGGCAAATCTGCCCATTGCTTGTTTTTATAAATAAATTTTATTGGTATAAACTTATTTGTTTATGTATTGTCTATGGCTGCTTTCATGCTACAATGGTAGAATTGAGAAGCTATGACTGTATGGTGTACAAAACCTAAATTATTTACTACCTTGACCTTTACAGAAAAACTTGCCAGCCTCCGTCCTAGACCTTTGGCCTACTACTTCAGCCACATCCCTTTCATTTTGCAGAGCTGTCATATTCACCCCTCCCTGAAGCTTTTTGTGTAAGTGCCATGTACTGAAGTCACCCCAGAGGCCCTCCAATATTTCCTTATCCTGACTACTCAGAATATACTCTAAACAAGACAGTCAACTACTCGAGGGTGTTCATTTCTTTAGTATGCCAAATCCAAGCATATGACCTGGTACACAGCAGACACTCCAATATTGAAGTGTGGAATAAATCTCTCAGTTATATGTTTGTCATTTTAGCATTGGTATGTACCCTGCTGGTGGTATTTTCAAGGACAAGGATCATGTCTTCTACTTCAATTTCCCACCATGTCTTAAACGTTTTTCTGACACAAAATACTCAATAGCTAGAAATGACTGAATTGTTTTGAGGCTGTCCTCTGTGGCCAAGCAGAGGCCGAATGGGACTCCTTCCCCTAGGAAGGAGAAGGTGGTTCTTTAAAGATATCATTTTGTCTCCATACTTTTGTCTTCTGCCTAAACACCCCTAGAATGTGATGGCTTTGCAAGTTTCAGCTTCGGAACAAAGAGGGGCCTAATTTATTTGCCAAACTCATGGCCAGGATCAGAATGCTATCATTTATTTAATACGCAACCTTGACAGAGAACAGTATGGGAAAAAATTATACAGGACCTAAATAAGAAATGAAATAAAAATTCATAACCGACAATTTATTAGCTGATGGTAATTCCTTTCTTCTCGTACTAATTCCATACTGAGAAGTCCAAATGAAGAGGAATCTTGAGTAAGATCTCACCACACAAAGAAAAACTCTGGTCTTTTAGATATATATGTACTTATTTTAACTAGTTTTAAATCATATCTGTGAAGATAACTGAGTCATTGGGTCAGAAGGATAGGAGCTGATCCATTTTGGTGAACAAATGGGCAACCTGGCATCTGATTCTGGAGGCCTCCCAGTTTGATAGTTCTGTTAAGAGAGTCACCTCCAAAGATAGCCAATTATCCTGACCCAAGAGTCAAAACAGAACTGAGTAATGATTTTCTGTCAGTTTGTATTAATGCACCAAAAGCCATCTGTCTCAAGTTCTTCTTCTTCCCAGAATAGTAATGACCAACTAGCAAAAAGCTTGAGCAGCCTGAAGATCAAGCAGAATAGTGTCTTACCTTATCCCTTTTTGGCCACTGTACTATGGGGACTCCAGTGAGGGCCAACTTGGGATCACTGTTGGCAAGCTCCTCCAGCAAAATCTAAGAGTAGGAGAGAAGAGAAGGAAAAAGCAAGGCACAGTGAACGAAGAACCAACTACTCTCAACAGCATCCAGACTCAGCTTCAGTTCCCTGAAGCACCAAGGGAAGCAGGCTGGCAACTATCTGTGTTTTCCCTTCATACAGACTCACTGCAAAACAAGCAAATCAAAGACGAAACTTAAACTACTGCAGTACTATCAAGACTTCGAACTTACCTTTGCTCCCAACCCCTTACTTGTATACTCATTGTACTAACACACGGAAGCAACTAGCTATTGGGGTGACAAGTGTTACTTATACAGTCCTCTATATGACAGTAAGACTTTACTTCGCCTCTTCCCTTTTCTACACAAGTTAGTGAATATTATAAGGTAGTTAAATATTGCCTTTATTTTGCAGATGCGAGCAAGATGGCATAAAAATGATTGGCTAATATGGAATTAATAAGATCAACAGCAGAGCCTTAATCTCCTGATTCAACCCAGGACTCTGTTCTTCTAAGGCTGATTACAGAAACCCTGATCTCAAATCTCTGTTTCTCTCACTCTGCCACATACACACATGCACGTACAGTCTGCTGTTTGCCTTTATTCCTATAAATGGGGCAGAAACAATCTTAGGAGCAATAGTTCTCATGGCTTTAACTAATCAAGTCTGAATGACTTAGGAACAATGCTACAGTAAGAAACTGCCACTTAAATGAATCACACTGGCTGTTATTCTGAAACAAACCTTTTATGTTTTAGATGGAAATTTCTGAAGCCCAAACCTTCTAGCATAATGAAATCCCTCTTCTTCTGACCTCTCGAACCCTAAAGCAACATCAACAGCAAAAGAACTCAAATCTGGGAGCCAAGTTACACCATTCCCTTTCTGGTTGCCTTAGGTATGTACAGGATAGTAACTTTTCCACAAAAACTAAACTTTGATCCTGAAAAGGTTAGCAAGTCTGGGCCACCTTTAGTAACCATTCTCATAATCCTGTGTGCTCTGTGCCCGCAGACCAGGATTTGTAAGTATTTTCATGCTCCAAATCCCAGAGTTGGGACTTGGAAAGACCCTTTAACTCATAACCAAGAAGCTCATCTATGGAGATCCCTTCTATGCCAAGTCTCCAGATGCCTTTCACCGTCCCAAACTGATTTCATTTGCAGACGTTTTATTTACTTCAAGTTGCTATGGCATCCTCTTCTGGAGCCTCCTGTTAGCACCATACTGCGTGGGGGTGAAGAGGCGGGGTGTGGTGCCACGTGGGACAAAGCTCTGGTATGGGCTTCTAATCTCCCTGGGGTGAAAAATTCAAGTCCATTCAAAATGTGTGCTAGGGAGTACATGGCTCCCCTCCCCCACTTCGCACTGCCGAGGAGTAGGACTCTGCCCATTTCCTCTGCCGAAGAGAACCGAGCTGTCCACAAACAGGGACTTTCCACTTTCAGCAAAACAGACTGCACAGTAAGACCTGCGATTGTTTAAGAGAGTAGAAAAGGAACTTAACTATTCACCAAAAGCCATCTAATTCTACCTGCAAGATTTTTTGTGGTGGGGACAGGGAACGGTAGGCAGAAAAACTGTGTGGGGGTGTGTGGGGGGGCAGCTGTTCACACATAACACGACTCAGTTACTGGGGTATGTGTGGGTGTGGAGGGAAATGCAGATTTCCTTCCAAGCCTTATTTCGCTGGGGCCATTCAACCAAGCATGCTTTGCTTTTATCAAAAAAAGGCAGACTCCAGCTGAGGCCCTACAAGAAACCATATAAAGAAGCCACCACCCTTTACCAGAGGGGGTTTGGGATGGGGGAGCGGGGGTGGAGTGCGGGAAAGGCTGACGCCTATCTAGGCTCCAGGCATTCGGGAGAACATTCAAACACAGGCCCACACCCTACAGATCACAGGAAGGGAAAAAAACAGAGGGCGCCTGGGCAAAGAGGGGGAAAGGATTCCGAAAAGCCAAGCAACCCAATTCAAAAGCACATCCCACCAGGTGAGGGAACAAGTGCAATGACGGCTCAAGCAACACGAAGTAACGTAAGCATTGTCCTGGACTCACCCGCCAGGCAGTTCTTCTGCCTCTTTGCTGAGACAAAAGTCCCTACAGTTACACACACCCCAAACCAGAAAGGGTTTGCCAACCGACGGCCTGACCTTTCGTTTTTCGTCGCTCTGGAGCTGCCGAGGCTCTTGGGTGAAGTTTCCCCAGCGTCTTTGTTTTGTTTTCTGTATTGGAAGTTGTCCTGAAGGAGTTAGGTTTTCTGCCTCTAAGAAAATCCTGATTTACTTGAAAATTCTGAAATCTCCCAGAGCACATAAGGCAGGGCAGTCCAGCTCTAACCCTTTAGACTACCCAGAGGGAGCAGCGTGCAGCGCTCTGGGCTCCTTCTCAAGCCCTTCAGCTCAGCCGCGGCTTCCTGTGCCTGCGAACAATGCTGCTGCGTCACCCACATGCAGCTCCCAGAAATGCTTTGCAACGGAAGATGGCAGGAGGGGGAGCAGAGCCTGAGTGAGCCAGCCAGGCAGACGGCCCAGCCGTTCTGCTGCAGAGCCGGGAGAGGGTGTGTTCGGCAACTGCTCTCTTCTTCGCCATTGGAAGAGGCCCTGCCAGGGAGGGGAGCTCAGCCACAGCCCCGCCCCGTCTCCCTCCCACCACCACTGCAATAGGAGAAGCCAGGGCCAGCCCCCAGAGGGCTCCGGTGGCAGACTTCTGAAGGCGCCAGCGAAAGAGAAGGCTTTAACTCATTCTGCAGGCTACACTTAGGCACCTTGGCCCACATTTGTCCTTGTCTCAGTCCACACCCTTCCCCTCAGGGTGACCTCTTATTGTTACAGCCAGAGCTCTCTCGCTGACTGCACACACGTATTTCTCTCTCTCCTCTTGGCAAACACAGGGCATGGCCCAATGTCCAGCCTCTTTGGATGAAGCAGGCACTGGAGCTGAGCTCCTCCTGAGTTACCGTCTCTCGCCCAGCGCACTGCCTGCTTCACCTCCCTCATGGATGCTCCCAACCCGCCATCCAGAACCAGCCTGAGTGTTCCAGAAAAACCTTCAGAAATGGCAAATTTCAGCCAATACTGAGATATTCAATAAAATACGGTCGTCTCATATTAGCTACGTCTAAAACAGTTGCCTGCCTCTGGTTCCAACAAGGAACTCCACCACAGTACAGTACTAGAAATGTCTATAGCAATCCCTGAGCAGTTCGAGCTTGACCAACTCAAACAGCTGAGGTACAACCTCAGGTCCACACACTTTGTCTTCCTGCCTCTAAACAAGGTGCAGGAAACCAGGGCTGTCAGATGACGCCACCCTCAGGGTACCAGTACTCCCAGACTTCCATTTCCACTCAAGTCTGTTTTGCCTGCCTCATTCTTGACATTCCCTAGATGGGGCAGCCAGTTCTGCATCCTGTCAGACACCTCACTGCCACTTTTTTTTTTTTTACAGCCATTCGACTGACACATGTTGCTCACACCTCCATGCACCAATCCTGGCCAGGGTAAAGCTCTGACTGAACACACACTCTCTTCCGGCTACGGCTCCGGCTCCGGGAGAAAGGGAGGGTGCAGTACTGGCCGGGTTTCCAGTGATCTACAGTGTACCAAACTACAGGGTACCAAATGTCAGCACAGGAGCAGCTCGGTAGGAACAGAAGCCTAAGCAGCAGTTTGGGTCTGAATTTATGCAATTTTTAGATCCTCACAAATGTATCTTGTCTTTCTGCAGATGCTGCTTTGACATAAACACCTAGCTCTTACCACTGAATGCATTCTTACTTATTTCCAGGATAGCTGTTGCAGTGAGTTCTTGTACAGCTTTGTGGCCTAACAAGCTTTCTGGGGTCTGGGACTTTACTGTCAAGCGCTGCATATGTTTATTTTTACAGTAGTTGACCAAGGGAGGGAGGGACTTCACTGCTCTTGGTTGAGCTCTTCCTGGAAATGCTTATATGTTTATCCTAATCCTAAACCTCTCCCTTGCACTTTAAGACTCAAAGACCCAGTGCAATCAGCTTATTTTGTTTGAAAAGCTTTCCTTAACAGTGATCTAGCTAATGAGAGGTCTTCTTTGGAAAATGCTTATTTTTGTCTTTAGTGCTATCTAACCTAGAAGGATAATAAAGAACAAACACTTAAGACAAACATGTTACTCCAAAACAAATACAAGTTCAAGTTGTAGACAGTACAAATTCTAGAGGCCCCCAGGAAAGGACAAAAGTCAGATAGAGTGCTAAGAAAATCACTCCTAGTAAGTTTCCAAATCACAAACTAAAGAAGCCCTAATTTCCCCCCTCCTATTAATGCAGAATAAAAGAAGGCAGGTAACAAAGATAAGAATTAATAAGACCATGACATTACATAATACAGGAATATAATGAAAATATTTTAAATAATTATATATATTTTAACTTAACCATATATTCTTCACAACTGAATTAGATTTAAAACTTTTTATTCATTATGAATGTATGAATTATCACAAATATCTTGTTAGTAAAAATTGCAAATGAAGTTTTATTTGTATAGGTTGCTTTTTAAAAAAAAAAAAAAAAAAAAAAACCGGGCCGGGCGCGGTGGCTCACGCCTGTAATCCTAGCACTCTGGGAGGCCGAGGTGGGCGGATCGTTTGAGCTCAGGAGTTCGAGACCAGCCTGAGCAAGAGCGAGACCCCATCTCTACTAAAAATAGAAAGAAATTATATGGACAGCTAAAAATATATATAGAAAAAAAAAATTAGCCGGGCATGGTGGCGCATGCCTGTAGTCCCAGCTACTCGGGAGGCTGAGACAGGAGGATCGCTTGAGCTCAGGAGTTTGAGGTTGCTGTGAGCTAGGCTGACGCCACGGCACTCACTCTAGCCTGGGCAACAGAGTGAGACTCTGTCTCAAAAAAAAAAAAAAAAAAAAAGAGCAAAAAAAAAAAAACCGATTTAATGACTAAGAGGTAATTATTACTAGGTCTTCTACCAGTTCTCCCCATGTCAGAATCACCCACAAAATGTCAGATGAAGAAAATCCCTGATTAGTATTTCTGGAGTTATTTGCAACTCCTTCTGCTTCATTCCCATCATACTCCTGGGATGGAGCCTAATGTAAATTTTTAAATCACAGTTACAAAATAAAATGTTAAAATCTTAGATAAGAGTAGCAGTAGCCTATTGTACCACAAAGAACAATTTTCCAATTTATAAACTGAAAGCTTTTAATGTTGTAGTAATACATTTGTATCCTATACCAAGAAAGTTTATTAGCTGATAAATTAAGAAGACTGGCACCTCCCTCCCTCAGTGTTTGTTCTGTGCCCTGTGTCATGACAGGCACCTGTAAACCTTGACTGCACTTATTTCTTAGCCTACTTATGTCTGCTCCACCCCTGGAATATAAGGCCCTTGAAGGCCTTGATCACAGCATGTCTGCACGGTTTTCTCAACACCGTCTGGTTCTTGACAGAATAGGCAGGCATTATTCATAGCAGTGGGATAAAGGAATTTCAAAGATTTGTAATGTCTAATTTTTTTCTTGCTTATTAAGTACTTTACTAGTATTAATTTTTACAATCCCATGGAGATGTATTTTTTTTAATTATAGAAAAAAGCATTCTCTCTTTCTTATTTATTTTTTCTTCTTTTTTTCACCTTTCACCACCATTCCCAAATCATAGAAATATTTTATACAGGAGAAAACAGGCTTTCATAAATTTAGTAATTTGCCCAAAAGTCATAGAGTATGATTGGCAGGCTTATCAAAATGTTTCAGAGAAAATGGGAAAGTAGAAAAATATTCAACAACACTGAATTTGTTTCATTAAGTGAGCTGTGCAGCCAGATACATTGCTATATTAAAAGCTTATATAATATATATTAAGAATTCCTTTCTCACCAAAATAAACACAAACAAAACAATGGAGTCTGGTTAAAAATTCAAATTCTTCCAGCTGCCTTCCATTACCCTGCTGTGCCCTACCATGAGCAGCTTGGGGTACCCCTTCCAGGCACCCTGCAATGCACAAATACACGGACTGTCTTCTTACATTAATGGGACTGTACTATACATTCTGCTCCATGTCCTGCCTTTTTATTCAACATATATCAAGGATACAACTTTTCAATTTGAGAAATGCGAGAATATTTCTCAGCAGGAACAAACCCCATTCTACAGTACATTCTTAAGAGTCAAGGTTACCTACACCCTTCCCAGAGCTTTATACACACTGACTAACTTTATCAATAAGTCAACACTTTTTAACGCCTCATTTTTCATTTAATCCCCTTCCAACTCTATATTTATGATTCTTTCTTCAACACCGTAGAACTTAACCTTTTAAATCTTCAAAACCCTTTTAACACTGTACTAAATGAGCTTTTTCCCCCAGGGAATATGTAATTATGAATATCTCATCTCACTACTTTTCCTCTCATCTCTTCTACAAGTTATGTCTGAGATACAGATAGGTTATAATAGGAAATAACTCTTCTCTCTGCAGGAAGGGTAAACTTTTTGTGCTTTGTCCCCTACTGCAGTGTAGCCATCAGTGCTATAAGCACCAAGTTCTCTAGCACTGCAGAGCCCTTAGCTACGCAGTGATTCAGCATCTACCCAATCTAATGCTTTTTTCTTTTGAATAATGCTCAGATTCTCAAGGTATTAAAGCTCTAAGCTCGTTATATCTGAATGCTGGATTAAATATAACTGGCCAAATATAGGAATAATTAATCTAATTTGCTCTTAAGTGAAACTACCTGCAGAGCTGGGAGCTAAATCTGTTGTCTTCTGATGCTGGCTGCATTTTGACTATGGTTTTAGGTGAACGAGAAGATGTGGACAAGTCTCCAGAGGAAGAATTCAAACACTGTCAGCCTATGCAGCCACCCCTCTGGCCACTCATTCTTCATGTTCTGGCCTCTCCCACTGTATTTTAGCCAGTGATGGCAACCATATTTTCCGGCAATCCCTGATAAACATAAGGAAGCTCTCTCTGGACACTTTCATAATGCTAGAAGGTCTCTTTGGTTGTCTCTTAACTCATTCCTCTTCATGCTTTCTGCATGCTTTCTTAATAACTGACCTAAATCTTTCTATTAATACATTTTTCCTTGGTATACCATTGTACCATTCTGTCTCCTCAAACTTCCTCATTTAGCTTTAAACTACTCCAGTGGTTTTACTTAAGGGAGTTTGTATATTTCTACCACACTTGACCTTGTACGATTGATTACTAGATTATAATATGGCTTTCTACAAGGGTTCAGTGGAGTCAAATCTAACTATAGACATATCCTAGGGCTACAAGGACATATTTCTTTTTCATGAATCACAAACATAAATACCCAGGCCAAGAGAATTATTATGAGATATAATCTTGGAAATCTATCTTCTTAGTGTTAACAACAGTTATACAAGTTAACAAGTCTCCAAAGTCACAATTTAAAGTTTCCCACATGCATCCATGATGGAATAACTACATAAAAGGAGAATTCTGTAAAAAGATGATGTTACACTCAATCAAACCGATAGGATTATACAATTATATAAGTACTACCACAATGGAAAAGAAAAATTTAAATGTCCTTTGCTCATTCAAGGTTATGAAATGAGTCTGGGATTTAGTTTGTCTAAGTGTGGAAAAATATGGCTGAATTTGTTTTGTTTCACATTAATCATTACAGAAATAGGACCTCACCCACTTGAAACTTTGTCATTTCCTCCCCTAAATACAAGCTCTGTCTTTTCTAGAGCAAATCTTATAAAACCAACCTATAACACCAACTGTCCAGCTTCTATCACTACTGCAGAAGACCAGTCTTACTAGGTTATCACCCTGTTTGCCTTTGTTATTTTTTATCTTTTCACTGATGCATAAACAATGTAAGATATACTTAAAATGTCAATTGTAAAAAGAAAAAAAAGATGAGGTCCCATCCCAGTCTCTAGAATTCTTCCTGAGATGGCTGGCAGAAGCTGGGGAGCACCTCAGCTGGCTATATGGTGGCCACGGAAAACCTGAATCAGGGATAGGAAAGACCTATTTTGAAACATTAGTCTATCATCATTGAAGCCCCAAAATTACTCCCTAAAAGTTCTTAAAATAATCTATGTGACAGATTTTTTAAAAAACCCTTACTAGAAATTGTAGACTAACTTTCTAATACACAAACCATGCCCTGCACCCAAGACATAGTTCCAAACACTGATTTAAAAACAAAATTGTTATTCCCGGCTTTACACTTTTTGGTGTTCACATTAATGGTTATTTATGAGGAAAGACTTAAAAGAATTCCCTCTAGTTTAGATGGTTCAAATCTGGATTCCTTAAAAATAAGCTGATTTCTTTGAGGCTAATACACGAGAGGTGGGGTAGGCTTTGAAGAATACTAATGTTGGAGACCTCTTGAAAAAGAAAACATATACAATTTGCAGAAACTTGATAAAGCCATTAACACTTTCCTCAGAAGCTGTACCAATGTATTTAAGTCTTAATACTACATAAATGTGAAACTACAGATGCTAAAGCTACTCAACATAAACCAGCCACGAACAATTTCTTTTCTCTCAGTCTGCTTGGGAGAGACTGCTTTCAGTCACTTTTGCCCCGCAATAGGCTCTTTATCTGAAAGCAACCTAAGTTTAAAGTAACAAACACTTTTTTAGGTCCTTTTTTTACTTTTGGGGTCACTCAGAAATCCAGGCTTTTAGGGCAAAATTTAAGTCCTCAATGAACACACAAAATGTTAGTATTTTCTAAACAGGGACTTAACCTCATTCTAGGAATTAAAACATTGAGCAGCACTAACAAACACATGCATATATTAACTTCTCTCTGGTCAAACCAGAGATTACTCAAATCCTGTACTTTCCTCCTTCTGAATCCATGAACCGACTGCCCTAGTCAGATTAACAGCTGTCATGCAACATAACAAACCTTACCTTTACATCAGCAATGAGAGCGTCTTCATCTTCTATCCCTGTGGGGACACATTTCTTGTGCAGTGGCAGAGACTCCAACTTATCTACAAGGCAGCGAAGGCCTTCAAGCTCAAAATGGGTCAGATGCACTTGCCTGTCCTTTCGAGGGCTACACTGGGGATCCCACACCTGGCCATTATGGGAGCTCCGACTAGAGTCAGAGGATGAGTCCCCAGACAAACTTTTCTTCAGACTTGGAAGACTTCGGCAGGTTTTGCCCAGTCCATCATAATCCAGGTTGACCCCATTTGCTACAGGGCTAGTGAGGACAGAACGCCTGCTGCTCAAGCGTCGAGGTTCTCGATCCACTACTTCCTCTTCCCCATTTCCAGACTCCAACCCATTTAACTCCAAATCTACCAATAGGAAGAAAAATTGCAGTAAGAACATGCCACTTGGCCCATGTGATCAACAAGAGAAATTGGCACTATGGTAGGGGCCTTGAGGTTATAAATGACAAAGTTATCACATTTAAAAAATGTTCTCTCCTTATTCCAACCGATTTGTCCAGTGTTGAAAATCACAGTTAAAGGCAGAAATAGGATCCTGACTTAGTATGACAATTGAGGAAAGGACTCAAGTCTTTTAACTAGAAACCAGTTACTTATGAAAGTGGCTGTAAATCAGTTTCAAATTTAAGCTTGATTTTGGGATTATGATCTCATTAGCTTTTAAAAGAATAGACAGTATGAAGCACATACATTTAAAAGTAGTTTTGTCCTAAGTTTTGATCTTAAAATTAAGCTTTGGAGTTGAAATCCTAGCAACATAAAAAACAAAATGAAGTGACTGTTTTTGAAAAGGAAGATTTTTTTTTTTTTTTTTTTTTGTGAGACAGAGTCTCACTCTGTTGCCGGGGCTAGAGTGCTGTGGCGTCAGCCTAGCTCACAGCAACCTCAAACTCCTAGGCTCAAGGGATCCTCCTGCCTCAGTTTCCCAAGTAGCTGGTACTACAGGCATGCATCACTATGCCCAGCTAATTTTTTCTATTTTTAGTTGCCTGGCTAATTTCTTTCTATCTTTTTAGTAGAGATGGGGTCTCACTCTTGCTGAAGCTGGTCTCAAACTCCAGACCTCAAGCAATCCTCCTGCCTTGGCCTCCCAGAGTGCTAGGATTACAGGCGTGAGCGACCAAAAAGGAAGATTTTGACAGTTGTAACACAGAGATAATATTCACTGGTCTTTTTTTTTTTTTTTTTTTTTGAGACAGGGTCTCGCTCTATTGCCTGGGATAGAGTACAGTGGCATAATCATAGCTCACTGCAACCTCACACTCCTTGGCTCAAGCGATCCTCCTACCTTAGCCTCCTGAGTAGCTGGGACTACAGGCGCACACCACCGTACCCAATTAACTTTTCTATTTTTTGTAGAGATGGGGGTCTCACTCTTGCTCAGGCTGGTCTCAAACTCCTGACCTCAAGCGATCCTCCTGCCTCGCCTCCCAGAGTGCTAGGATTACAGGTGTGAGTCACCCCACCTGGCCTCTGGTCTTTTTCATTATTATGAAAGTAATACATGTTTGCTATCAATAATTTAGAAAATGCAAGAAGGTGCAAAGAAGTAAATAAGTCATCCCTATCCCTCTACCCTGGGATAAACACTAAACAGTGTAATGTATTTTCTTTCCACCTTTTTCTATGCATATGTGTATGACTTTGATTATATATTTGTGGGGGTTTTTCTGGAGACAGAGTCTTGCTCTGCTGCCTTGGTTAGAGTGCCATGGCGTCAGCCTAGCTCACAGCAATCTCAAACTCCTGGGCTCAAGGGATGCTCCTGCCTCAGCCTCCCAGGTAGCTGGGACTATAGGCACACACCACCATGTCCGGCTAATTTTTTCTATTTTTAGTTGTTTGGCTAGTTTCTTTCTATTTATAGTAGAGGCGGGGGGGTCTCACTCTTGCTCAGGCTGGTCTCGAACTCCTGAGCTCAAGCAATCCTCCCGCCTCGGCTTCCCAGAGTGCTAGGATTACAGGTGTGAGCCACCGCGCCCAGCCCAGACTGTTCCAGGTTTTAAACTGGCAAGGAGCCAACACTGTAATATCCTCGAATCACATGCGTCTATTGAATCTTCAAGCAAGATAACTTTGTGCTTTAGGATTTGCCTTTTACTGCATAACTTTACCCATAGTTTATATTCTCATTTGAAAATAAATGCTCACCCAATATGTGAAAGCACCCTAAGCACCCCTTAGGACTGAGGGTGACTCTAGCTCTGGGTGACAGCAAGAGACTTTGTCTCAAAAAAGAAAAAAAAAAAACCAAAACACAAAAAAGTTTATACAGGCAGAAAACTTACCCATGCTGAGGGATTCTTTCTGAAATTCCTTAGTTAAGTGGGAGCGGTTGGTTATACAGTACACATAGCGCTCCAACACATACCAACACATCTCATAGTAGAATGGATATCGAAACTTATTTGGAACCTACACAGAAATACAATAATAAGAAAAGCAAAGTGATGACAATTTTCAAGGAAAAAGAGTACAAAAAACTGAATTATTACAGTCATTAACCCAGGAAGAACTCTCACCCGTCAACCTGCAAACCCAGATTGGCATATGAAGCAAGAACTTAAGTTGATCTGTTAATTCAGAAAATGTTGGTCTTGGGAAACAATCGCTAAAGACAATGGGTACTTGAAAAGACCATTTAGAACCACCAATGAGTGGGAAAGCATCAAAAAGAAATTTTCGGTTTTGGGATAAAAAGTAAAATGT
This sequence comes from Eulemur rufifrons, assembly GCF_041146395.1. Classification (NCBI taxonomy): domain Eukaryota; kingdom Metazoa; phylum Chordata; class Mammalia; order Primates; family Lemuridae; genus Eulemur; species Eulemur rufifrons. The sequence goes on from NC_090988.1 coordinate 101,372,825, forward strand.
TACAGAAAGACACAAATTACTTAAGGACATTATTTTAGGGTTCTTGGATACAAAGGCATGCCAAGCACTCTTGCTATATACTATAGCTTTACTCTGAATCAGAAGGCCATGGAACAAAGAATCTAATGGAAAAACAGGACATGAGATGAAGTTGCATGTTCATATAATGTCATTACATATATTAAAGTATGACTGATTAGAGACTCATTCTCAAGCTGTGTCTAGTTTAGGACATAAGACTGGTACTTTCCCCACCATCAGCTCTCAGTTTGCCTCCCTCATACTTTGTACTTTGCCAAGATGGTATGTCTAAAAATCAAATTAATGTTCCATATGGCCTAATCAACCACTGTCTTTAGTTTTCTTTCCATTCTCTTCCAAAAGTAATATGAGTTTTCTTTCTATTCTCCCACAAATAGCACTTTTATTATTTTTTCAGCTGGATAATACTAAAAAGACACATCCTTTAGATCTGCCATACTCAAGGAAAATCAGCATGGACTAATCAGTTACAAAAATCAATAATGGAGACTATCCTAAATATATTTTGCCCCCTTCTTTTAGAGAGGCCATCTTTCAAAAGAAGAAGCCAAACAATACTTTCAAGATCATTGTGAACATGCAACTCCTGAGACTGTTCCCATCCTGAAGAGATGACCTCATCTACCCCTTTTTAAAAGCACTGTATCAGGTTGTTTTCCTGAATCAAGGAGAACCGCATAAGACTCCCCTTTCAAAAGCCTTCGCAAGGTCATAGGGCATCATTAAGGAATGAGGAGATCATTTCCTCATTGCGAGGATAGAGAGGCATATTTTTCATAGTCAGCCCTAATTAGTTTTCCAATGTAGAGTAGCCAGACCCTGAATCTGGGTCTCTTATGTGGCTATAGCTTTAACAACTAGAAGGGTTATTCCCTTACTTAAAAGTCAAGTAAGGCCAGTGCAGTGGCTCACGCCTGCAAGCCCAGCATTTTGGGGGACCAAGGCGGGATCTGTACCAAAAAAAAAAAAAAAATTAAAAAATTAGCTGGTCATGGTGGCCCGTGTCTATAGTCGTGGCTACTCTGGAGGCTGAAGCAGGAGGATTGCTTGGGCTCAGTAGTTCGAGGTTACAGTGAGCTATGATCAGGCCACTGCACTCACTCCAGTCCAAGTGACAGAGCAAGCCCTCATTTCTAAAAAAAAATACAAACAAATAAATAAATAAACAAGAAGGTAGAAAAGAAGGAAATAAAAAAGGGATGAAAATATAAAATAATGGCAGTAAAATTTTGAGTTTTTACTTATAACTCATGAGACTGTATTAATAACAGCCAAGATATCACACACCTAACCTGCCCTCATTACATTTTACCTATGCTGCCAAAAAGCACAGAGCATATCAATTTCTAAGACTTGGTTAGAATTTTTTTTGAAAGATTTTTAATAAATCCTCATTACAAAATTACTGAGCCTTTAAGCACTATCAGAATAATTACCAACACTTAAGTTCAAATAGTAAATTTCTATACTGGTATGGCAAAAGTAATCAAAACATTGCCTTATTTACAACATGCTTTATATTTCTTTTTGCAAAACATTCTGTATATATTCTCTTTTAAATTAAACTTTGTAAGTTTATAGAGATTAGTAATATATTAAATGGATGGCAGGTTGGTATTGGCACATAAAAGGGTGGTTATGGAAAGCAATAAAAAAATTGCTGTGTGTACATATGTAGGGGACCCAATGAAATTTTATAGCAAAACAGAAAGATTCCTTATTTGGAAAGAAATAATTAAACCATACAAAAAAAAAAAAAAAAGAAAAATATGGTTAGGGTTTACTGAAATTTGACATTTTCTTGTCTCTCTCTTTTTTTTTTTTGGAGACAGTCTTTCTTTGTTGCCAGAGCTAGAGAGCCATGGTGTCAGCCTAGCTCACAGCAACCTCAAATTCCTGATCTCAAGTGATCCTCCTGCCTCAGCCTCCCAAGTAGCTGGGACTATGTGTATGCATCACCATGCCCGGCTAATTTTTTCTATTTTTAGTAGAGATGGGGTCTCCCTCTTGTTCAGGCTGGTCTCAAACTCCTGACCTCAAGCAATCCTCTTGCCTTGGCCTTCCGGAGTGTTAGGATTACAGGCGTCAGCCACTGTGCCTGGCCTGAAATTTGACACTTTCTAATAAATAAAGTCTAGGAATTAGGTATATCAGGATCATTTATTATTAGTCTAAGCATTTGCAGGAAACTTTTTGGAGATAAGGTGCTTATTTTATTTATGTTACTGAATATGTATTTCTTCTTCCTTCTGTGAAACTGAACCAATTAAGCCCTGGGTATCTTTAGCCACAAAAGAGGAATGTATTCAAAAAACTAATTTTCAGACTGAATTTTATAACAGGTGGGTAGAGTTACCTCCTAAGATAAATTAAACAAGAATATTTTACTATAAAATTATATATATTTTTCTTGTTTGAAGCATTTTACCTATTTTTGCAGATATACTTTTATTATAAGGTCAAACTTACTAAACTATTATCCTTTATAGTTTCATTACTTTACTCTTAACAGAAAAGCAGAAATTCACTGTTATAAAATATTTTGGAAAAGCAGTGTTTCTTCTCTTAATTCTATTAATAGGGCAATTCCTGTAACTCCAACAGTATCAATTTTGTATATCAGGTGATATGTAGCTCCTAAACCAAACTAAATTTTCAAAATAGGCACCATAATGATTCACTGACCATAATCACAGTAATCAGAGTAAAAAAAAGACACACGAATTTAAAGTTGTTAAACCTGAGTTGATAAACTCCATTATACCAAATTCTTCTATGAGAACAAAAATGAAAAACATGGCTCAAAAAATTACCAGATGTCCATTTTTGGCCCTATAAAAACCCAAGATACTAAGAACCTTAAAGAATTAGAGTCTCCCAAACCAAGCATGTAAATCCTTTTAAGAAAAATAAAAAATTTTATATTTCTCTGTTTCCAAAAATGTCAACACTGTATGTTAACTTAAAGAAAAACTGAAGTTTTGACAAACTATCAATGAATTACTTGCAACATCTGTCTTAAATGCAGTAAACCTCTTCACATTCAATTGTTACATAAAATTACTTACCCGTGTCCTATCTTCAATGTTGTATATTTTTAATTGCATGGGGATGTTGAAGCTATGCAAAAAATTACCTCCAAACACTAACGTGTCTGTAGGAGTATACACAGCATGAATCCAGCCTAGAAGAAAGGGAATGGAGGGCAGTGGCTGAAAGCACACATTACAATAAGGCTCTCTCAGTATAAGACCCTATATCACACTCTTCACTCTGATTCTGCTACATAGTGGTTGGTCAAATTAATCTCTCACAGCCTCAATTTCCTTTTTAAAACCAAGATAAATTATATCTCATATTGTCGTTGGTGAGCATTAAATGAGAGATACATGTAAAGTGTTTAGCACTTAATAAACTTTTAATAAATGCTACCATTTACTGGAGCACCAACTATGAGCCAGCTCTGTACAAGATAGTTTACATGTATCCTCATTTACTCCTCACAACAAAATGAGACACTGATTTAAATATTTGAGTAAAGTGGTATCTAGCAGGTAAATGTATCATCAGAATTCTAATACAGGTCTGTGACTCCAAAATCTGTGAGTTTTTTTTTTTTGGAAACAGGGTCTGTTGTCCTATCTAGAGCACAGTGGTGTTGTCACAACTCACTAACTCCTGGGCTCAAGTGATCCTCCTGCCTCAGTCTCCTGAGTAGCTGGGATTACAGGCATGTGCCACCATGCCCGGCTAATTTTCTTTTCTATTTTTTGTAGAGCCAGAGTCTCATTATGCTGCTCAGGCTGGTATGGAACTCCTGGACTCAAGCGATCCTCCCATCTCGGCTTCCCAAAATGCTGGGATGACAGGCATGAGCCACTGTGCCCTGCCACGTGCTCTTCCATAAGCACTTATTTTGGAACTAATGACTTGATCAAAAATATTCCTGATTCAGCAGTCTAGCCTTCACAGCCATTCCCTAGAAGGTAGCTCTTCATCTCAGTAGGTCATATATCACCTGCAGAACAGGTCCTATCCATAGACATTCTGAATTACTAAAGCTAATGTGGGGCCCAAATGTGTAGAACTGAAAAGCCTTTGCTGGCAATTCAGATACTTCTTTATTGGAAAAACCACTGCTTTTAAAAATACTCTATAATGACAGGAAAAGACACCATTGTTTTTTCTCCACCCAGCATCATAACCACTCTTGGTGGTAATTCATTAATTTCTTTTTAAGAAAAGGAAGTGGCTAAACAACCCACTTTTCCCCATTTCGCTTACCTGAGGGAATGACGAAGGTATAGCCCTGCTTGAGCTCAATGCGCTGGCAATCTGACACCCGGTCACCCAGAAAGATGTCTCCCTGTTTCCCTGACAGCAGCCAATTCTCGTACAGCTCCAGGTTGTGGGCTGTAGGGGGGATGAGCCAGAAGACCTGTGAGTTAAAAAACTTCAGTCTGTTAACAGCCATTGACATGACCCAGTCATCTCCCTCAACTGATAAACAGGTACAAAGTTAAGACTACCAGGTAGAAGACAGACTAGCAATTCTCCCAGCCTATAGAACTTGACTATTTGGGAAACTCTAGAAGTCCCAGGGAAGTAGATCTTTCTTGTTCTCTACTTGATCAAACAGCATTAGGGCTTCCCTGGGGTTTGACTGCAGAACCCAGAACCCATCCAGGACTCAGAGAGAAGAGGGGCATTTGGTTCATTACCTAGGTAGTCCTTTGTACACCCCTGACTGACTTCTAGGGTCCTAAAAAGCACAGTCAGTTGGGTACCGTATCTTCAAAAGACTGGTCCGGGTTGCTCTGTTCCCAAGGTAATAATTAAGACCAACAGGACTTAAACGTATCTAAAGTAAACAACATGATTTTTTGGATTTGGAGGTATGGTCATTCTAGAGTAAGACTTCACATTTTACAAAGTATTATCTGTTTTCATTCTAGTTCTTTTTTTTTTTTTTTTTTTTTTGAGACAGAGTCTCACTCTGTTGCCCAGGCTAGAGTGAGTGCCGTGGCGTTAGCCTAGCTCATAGCAACCTCAAACTCCTGAGCTCAAGCGATCCTCCTGTCTCAGCCTCTCGAGTAGCTGGGACTACAGGCATGCACCACCATGCCCGGCTAATTTTTTCTATATATATTTTTAGCTGTCCATATAATTTCTTTCTATTTTTAGTAGAGATGGGGTCTCGCTCTTGCTCAGGCTGGTCTCGAACTCCTGAGCTCAAACGATCCGCCCACCTCGGCCTCCCAGAGTGCTAGGATTACAGGCGTGAGCCACCGCGCCCGGCCATGTTTTCATTCTAGTTCTAACTTTTCACTCACAAATGAATACACTCTAGTAAAGGAAAAAAGGGTAACAATAGAGTATAATACTATACACCTCTGGTATTATTTCTAGATTTCCATTCTTATGTAGCATTCAGAAATATTCTGACAAGCTGGAATGTAATTCTTTATGAATGAGGACAGTCCTCCAAAACATATTTATATTTACATCCTCAAAAAGGACCCAAGGTTTCCTTTGGTCACATTTGAGACCAATGCCTCCATAACAGGAGAAGTTCGTTTGGATTTTAATTCGCTGATTTCATTGTCAATCTATCTAAATTTTATGTTCTTTTCCAACATGTTACTACATTTCCAAGTACAGGAATTATCTTGTCCTCCTAAAATCACTTTCTTGGCTTCATTTGGGGAACTCTGTTTTGCGAATCTAGAAATACGACTGTTGAGACTTACTAAGTACTATGCCAATATTGGTGTAATGACAGTGGACTAGATGAATACTAATTCCTACTGAATACTAGCCAAGAAGGTCAAGTTAATTTACATTTCTTTCCAGATACGAATAGGGACAATTTCCTAACAGATTCATTTCCAGTGTATATTAACCATACATGAACCAAAGCAAAGTCATATAACCAACTTCAGATTCCAACCCCTATCACAACTATGACCGTACCTTTCCCCCTTGATGGATGTGATACCAAACAGAGGTACCACCAAAGTCCACATGGAAGTCAGTATAGCAGCCTCGAACACTCATTAGACAGTACCTGACCCAAAAAAAGCAGCAGCATTAGTGTACTGATGAAAAAAAGAGGACCTGTCCCACCGAAATGCTACACTCTCCCCTTGTGTACTCCCTCAACCTTTCACCTAATCAACTCCTGATAGGTGAGAGGAATGCAATTTCAAGTCATCACATTATCAGAGGTTATAGGTTTTTTTTTTCCTTTAATCATGTGATTATATGCTATGTTCACACACACTCTTCCTTTTGGAATTGCAAAGTCTACTCTTTAAATAATTCATCTTTTTGATCATTCAGCACATAGAACAAAGCTCGTAAGAGAGGAACCATTCCTTACTATCACTTTGGTCTTCTATGGCACATTGAGGAAAATGCAGGGTACGTCACTTACTTCTGAACTTTAGGGTACTGCATCTCCAAGATGGCATTTGTTGATTCAGTCTGACTTTCCTTCAAGTGCCTTGGCCACATGTTGTCTACCCAGTCAATGAAATCCACCTTTAAAATGGAGGAAACATTTAGGCTCGAAAGGAAGGGTTGGGGTTAAAGAGAATTTTAAAGTTAAGAAAAATAGAATTTTGTGAAATATACGTTAAAAGACTATAATTTAATTATAATCAAATTAAAACAATCTGTTGGTGAATCTTAGGGTCACTAGGCAAACATTCTAGAAATAATTATTAAATAAGAATAAAGACTAATGGTTCCATCACCATAATTGTAATCAGTATTAATAAAAAATGGGGTCATTAAATGATATAGTAGTGTCCAAATATTCTCTTCTATGTCAACTGGCATAATTTACTGTATTTTTTGGTCTAATAAAAGGTGCTATCTGAAAGGTAGCTGTAAACTCACCAAAAGAAATACCACTGTGAGAGCAGCTAAGATGCCAAAAGTTAAACAAACAAAAACCAAAAAAGAAATAAATCCAATATGGATTTGTAGTCTCACATAGGCTATGTATTATAGAAACTACTAGGTTAGGAATCAGAAACTCCATGTCTTTCATGTTTTTGAAAGATTATGCAAGGCCCTGGAACTCATCTATAAAACTAAGATAATTACCTCAAAGGTAAGTTGTACAGATTAAATGTAAATACATGTTAAAATTTCCAAAATAATGTTATCAAAGTTTAGGAATCTGTTTTAAATAATACTTGCTGAAAAAAAAGTGAATGCAGTATGAAACTATTTTAACATTTTACACTAAACCATAGCATGTCCTGTACCTTCAAGTGTCTGTACCCAACCACTGAACTCCAGGTAGGTAAAGAAACAGCTCCAGGTAGATAAAGTGTGAGAGCAAAACAACATGAATTCAGCACAGTGTTGATGTCATAACTAACTAACTTACAGTTGTAAAAAACATGTATCTGGTAAGCTTTATAACAACATCTATATATTTGATCATTTATTTCCATTACAGTGTGTAGCTAGACAAATACATACAATCTGTGCATTATATAAGGCAGTTGTCCTGTGGACACCCAGATGTTAACTGTGGGAGAGTATTTAGAAAGGATCATCAATGACATGGAAGAAATAAGCAAAATGAGGAGCAACTATTAAGGTTAACTTGCTACATCATCTCAAAGAAAATGCAGAGTCTTCTAGAAATACAAATTATTCTTATCAAATAGTCTTGTTTACCTTCAGCTTAATCTTGGTATGTGCAGAAATTTATAAATTCTCCCAGTATAAAAATAACTCTTTTGGTGACAATGACAACATGGAGAAAATGATTAGACTAACCGTGGAGGGCCTCTGCACCATGTTCTCCAGCCTGGTATGGCTAAATTCTAGGCTGATGACATTATAGAGTTTCTCTCGCTCCTCCTCTGGGGTCTCATAGTAGCGTGTCCACTGAGCCATGGTCATTTCAATGCCTTTCTGTGTGTTCACATCCATGACATCCACCATGCGACGACTCCCTGCCATGAAAGATGCATCGATCATCTCTGGCGAGCCACTAAATCCTTAAATATATTAGGAATATAAAACACAGGGGAAAGAAACAAACTCCCCTTTCTTATTTTTAGTAATAGACAAGGAGAAAGTTCTCACTCAACATGGGTAATATCACAGAAAATGGGAAAGACAACAGGAAATGTGAAAAACAAAATCACTCCCTATGGCCTATTTTTTTTTTTAAATTTTTCTTTTTCTTTTTGTTTCTCACAGCTTTCCATTGGCCAGCCTACAGCTGGTTTACTACAATGTCAGTTGTTGAATCTTTTATTTGATATCTCACTTAATCTTAACAATTCTAAATGCTAAGTACTAATCTCCATTTCATACATGAGAAAATATGTGTTAGGTAACTTGCAAGACAAAGCAGGACAAGAACCCAGGAAGCCTAATTCTAGAGTCAATGCTCTAATCCGCTGAGCTATACTGCTTTGATGCAGGTCTGAAGATCGACCTAATCTATCCCATAATTTAAATAGATCTACTAGTTAGTGGGTAGTAGACTGAATGTGAATTTATCCACTCTTGATCCATAGGGTTATTTACCTAGGTTATTTAGCTAGTTGTTATCAAATAAATCATTCCTTGATCCATAGGGTTATTTCCCAAACCTGTTCATAATTATTTCTAATATAAAAGCCTCCTTTCATTCATTCCACAAATATTTACAGAATGATAAAGACACCATGATGGACACAAATATTTATAACAGAGTCTCAACTAACTATAGTAAGTACAACAAAATGCAGAATGCCACAAGAGTTAGCATAAAATAGTAGTAGGACAGGACAATAGCTTTGAAGCCAAAGAGACCTAAGTTTAAATCTTAGCTCTAATACTACTTGGGCAGGTTATGTAACTTCTCTGAATCTTAATATCTTCTTGAGGGTTAGTATTACATTGTGGGCCGCTGGGAAGATTTAAAGTCAATGAAGTAAAATGTTCAGCACAAAGCTGGTCCTCAATTGCACAGCGGAAACAAAAAGAGAATATTATATTTTCATTACGCCAATCAGAAAAGGCTTTAGGAGAAACAGGGGGAAGAATAAATAGAATTCCGAAAAGAATCAACAGGGACAATTCCAAGAAGAGGCAACAGCATAAGCTAAAAGATTCAGAAAATGATGATCAAGGGTGGGAGAGAGAGAATAAAAAAGCTGTCAATACTGTCTGACTTGTACGACTGATGAACACCTACTATACACCTGGTCTTGTGGATATAACAGGTATTATCAGAACCTGATCCCTTGCCTTCAAGGAATTTACAGTCTAGTAAAGAGATGAGATAATCATCAAGAGGAGAATACTGCCACAGTGAAGTGCACAGGGCAGAATATACATAAAAATGTAACTGATGGCCGGGCACGGTGGCTCACGCCTATAATCCTAGCACCTGGGAGGCTGAGGCAGTCGGATCATTTGAGCTCAGGAGTTCGAGACCAGCCTGAGCAAGAGCGAGACCCTCGTCTCAATAAATAAATAAATAAATAACTGATGATGTAGGGCAATGGACTGAACATATCTTTCATATTTTGGAAAAAAAAGTGAATGCCAACTCCAAACTGCCATAAGATACTACTTCATACCCACTAGGATGGCTATTACTTAAAAATTGGAAAATAACAAGTGCTGGCAAGGATGCAGAGAAATTGGGACCCTCATACATTACTGGTGTAAATGTAAAATGGTGCAGATGCTATGAAAATCAGGTTGGCAGTTCCTCAATAAATTAAACAGAATAACCACATGACTCAGCAATTCCACTCCTAGGTATATATCTAAAACAGGTGTTCAAACAAAAGCTTGTACATGAATATTCAAGGTAGCACTATTCACAACAGCCGAAGGCAAAAATAGATCAAAGTATATCACTAGATGAACAGATAAATAAAATGTGGTCTATCCATACAAAGAAATATTATTCAGCCATAAAAAGGAATGAAGTTCTATAGTAATACACGATATAAGGGTTAACCTTGAAAACATGCTATATGAAAGAAGCCATACACAAAAGGCTACATATTATACAATTCCGTTTATATGAAATATACACATTAGACAGAAAGTAGATGAGTTGTTGCCGGGGATAAGGGGAGGAAGGAATGGGAATGATTACTTAATGGGTATGGAGTTTCTGTTGGGGTGATGAAAAAATTCTAGAACCAGATAGTTCTAGAATTGTTGGTGATGGCTGGTTACTGTAAGTACACATAATGCCGCTGAATTATATACTTTTAATATGGTAAATTACATAGTATCTGTATTTAACCACAATTTTAAAAACTAAAAATAAAAATGAATGGTTTCCTTCAAGAATGTAGAACAAAGCAAAATTCTATTCTTCTTCTTCTTCTTTTTTTTTTTTAAAGAGACAGGGTCTTGCTACTGCTCTGTCGCCAGGCTGGAGGGCAGTGGCATGGATCATAGCTCACTGCAACCTTAAACTCCTGGGCTTAAGCAATCCTCCTGCCTCAGCTTCTCAAGTAGCTGGGACTAGAGGCAGACACCACCACGGATGGCTAATTTTTAAATTTTTTGTAGCCATGGGGTCTTGCTAGGTTGCTCAGGCTGGTCTTGAACTCCTGGGCTCAAGCAATTCTCCCACCTCATCCTCCCAAAGTGTGGGGTCACAGGCATGAGCCACCATGTCCAACCTCAAAGCACCATTCTTCTAATGCTACCAGAATACTAAGTACAGGCATGCCTCAGAAATATTGTGGGTTTAGTTCCAGAACATAGCAACAAAGCAAATACTGCAATAAAATTACACTAATTTTTTGGTTTCCTAGTGCATATAAAAATTATGTTTGCACTATGCTGTAGTCTATTATGTATACAATAGTATTATATCTAAAAATGGACATACCATAATTAAAAAATACTTTATTGTTAAAAAATGCTAATGATCATCTGACCCTTCAGTAAGTTATAATCTTTTTGCTACTAGAAAGGGTCTTGCCTCGATGTGGCTGCTGAAGGTTGGGGTGGCTGTGACTTTTTTTTTTTTCTTTTTTTTGAGACAGAGTGTCGTTTTGTTGCCCTGGCTAGAGTGAGTGCCGTGGCGTTAGCCTAGCTCACAGCAACCTCAAACTCCTGGGCTTAAGCGATCCTCCTGCCTCAGCCTCCCGAGTAGCTGGGACTACAGGCATGCGCCACCATGCCTGGCTAATTTTTTCTATATATATTTTAGTTGGCCAGATAATTTCTTTCTATTTTTATTAGACACGGGGTCTCACTCTTGCTCAGGCTGGTCTCGAACTCCTGACCTCAAGCGATCCACCCGCCTCGGCCTCTCAGAGTGCTAGGATTACAGGCGTGAGCCATTGCGCCCGGTTGACAATTTCTTAAAATAAGACAATAAGGCCCACCCCATTGACTCTTCCTTTCATGAAAGATTTCTCTGTAGCATGTTTGACAGCTGTTTGACCCATAGTAGAACTTCTTTCAAAATTGGAGTCAATCTCCTCAAACCCTGCTGCTACTTTATCAATTCAGTTTATGTAATAGTCCAAATGCTTTGTTGTCATTTTAACAATGTTCACAACATATTCACCAGGAGATTCCACCTCAAGAGACCACTTTCTTTGCTCATCCATAAGAACCAACTTGTTATCTGTTTGAACATGAAATTGCAGCAATTCAGTCACATCTTCACATTCCACTATCTAATTCTAGTTCTCTTGCTATTTTTACCACACTTATAGTTACTTCCTCCACTGAAGTCTCAGATACCCTCAAAGTCATCCATGAAGGTTGGAATCAACTAAGGCTATTTCACTTTCGTATCATCCCTGTGTTCACTGGAGTAGCACCTTTAATTTCCTTCAAGAACTTTTCCTTTACATTCACAACTTGGCTAACCACCACAAGAGGCCTAGCTTTTAGTCTCTCTCAGCTTTTGACATGCCTTCCTCATTAAATTTAATCATTTCTAGCTTTTGATTTAAAGCGAGAGATGTGTGACTCTTCCTTTCACCTGAGCACTTAAAAGAGCATTTTAGGGTTATTAATTGGCCTACTTTCAATATTATTGTGTCTTAGGCTATAGAGAGGCCCGAGGAGAGGGACAGAGATGGGAACGGCCATTTGGTGAGGCAGTCAGAACACACACAACATTTATCAATTATGTTCACTCTTATACAGATGCAGTTCATGGCATCCCAAAATAATTACAATAGTAACATCGAAGATCACTAATCACCATAACAGATACAATAATAATGAAAGAGTCTGAAATGTTACAAGAATTACCAAAATGTGACAAAGATATTAAGTGAGCACATGCTGTTGGCAAAATGGTGCCAACAGATTTGCTCAACACAGGGTTGTAAAACACTTTCAATTTGTAAAAGAATACATATCCGCAAAGCACAATAAAATGAAGTATGCCTGTACCCTGTGTATGTACCAGAGCACTTAAAGTAATCATGGTCATTGTATTTACTGAGCACTCAGTACCTCTGAACAACACAGGTTTGAACTACATGGGTTCACTTACATGTGGGATTTTCTTCCACTTCTGCCACCCCTAAGAGAGCAAGACTAATCCCATCCCTTCCACCGTAACTCACCCAACGTGAAGATGACAAGGATAAAGACTTTTACGATGATACACTTCCACTTAGTAAACATTTTCTCTTTCTTATGACTTTCTTAATAATGTTTTCTTCTCTATAGCTTACTTTATTGTAAGAAAACATTATATAATACATATAGCATACAAAATATGTGTTAAGCAGACTGTTTCTGTTATTGGTAAGGCTCTTGGTCAACAGTATATTAGTAGTAGTTAAGTTTTGCAGGAGGAGTCAAAAGTTACATGTGGATTTTTGACTGAACAGGGAATCAGCCCCCCTAACCCCTGTGTCTGCGTTGTTCAAGGTTCAATTGTACATGCCAGACATTGTTCTAAGCACTTCACATTTAAGTAACTTTTCCAAGGTTACACAGCTAGTAATTAGTGGAGCCAGGATTTGAACCCAGATAGTTTTGCTCAAGTCCATACTCTCAACTAACATATCCTATTACATGAAGTTTACATGATAAAATGGTTTCCTTCTTTCTGGAACATAAACTGATATTGAAGAAGTAACAAACTACTTTAGGTTGAAAGAAGAATTGGATTAGCAAAAGTACATGTACTGATAATGGATTATTATAATTAATATTTTGTTCATTGCAATTTGACAATCACCAGCTATCCAAGAAACAAAAAAACATCTAACTCCAAAAAAACTTGGACAGAAAGTTAGTTACCAGTTGAAATATCTGATAGATCTATTAGGTTAGATATAATCACTGCTTTATTTTAAATTATAGCAAAGATATCTTGTGAGCATCCTTGGGTCTATTTAGGAAATATACGGTTACAAAGGGCTTCCAAAGAAGACTATTAGCAGTAAACAGACTATGAAGAAACGAAAAAGTGGCAAGGAAGTGGGAAGAAATCCAAAGGAAGACTGGTGACTGAATAAGACCTTATATATTTACATACTTCAAAAATCTGAATATTATATCCATGAGTCTACTTTCTTTTTCCCAAATATTTAAAATTGTGGTAAAATACACAAAACATAAAATTTACTACCTTAACTATTTTTAGGTGTACAGTTCAGTGTTATTAAATGCATTCACAATAGTGAATAAGGCATAAGGGTTCCCATTTCTCCACATCCTCACTGACACTTATTTTCTTTTCTCTTTTTTAAGAGAGACATTGTCTCACTCTGTTGCCCAAAATGGGGTGGGATGCAGTGGCACAATCACAGCTCCCTGCACCCTTGAACTCCTGGGCATGTGCCACCATGCCTGCTAATTTTCTTTCTTTCTTTCTTTTTTTGGTAGAGACAACGTCTCGCTACGGTCTCAAATTCCTGGGCTCAAGTGATCCTCCTGCCTCAGCCTCCCACAGTGTTGAGATTACAGGTGTGAGTCACTATGTCTGGTCTGATTTTCTATTTTTTTGACAGCAGCCATCCTAATAGGTGTGAGGTGGTGTCTCATTGTATTATAGTTTTGATGTGCATTTCCCTAATGATTAGTTATGATGTACACCTTTTCATGCGCTTATTGGCCATCTGTATATCTTCTTTGAAGAAATGTCTATTGAAGTCCTGTGCCCATTTGTTTTTAGACAGAGTCTTGCTATATTGCCCAGACTCATCCCAAACTCCTGTGTTCAAACAATCCTCCCACCTCAGCCTCCCGAGTAGCTGGGATTACAGGCAAGTGCCACCACACCCAGCCCTTTGCCCATTTTTTAAACAGGCTGGTTGTTATTTGTTGTTGTTTTCAGTTCTCTATATATTCTAGATATTAATCTCCGATTAAATATATGATTTACAAATATTTTCTCCCATTCTGAGTTGACTTTTTATTCTGTTAGTATCTTTTGATGCACAAATGTTTTTAATTTTCAAGAAGCCTAATCTATCTATTTTGTTTTTGTTGCCTGTGCCTTGGGCATAATATACAAGAAATCACTGCAAAATTCAATGTCATAAAGCCTTTGCCCTATGTTTTCTCATAGGAATTTATAGTTTTAGGTTGTAGATTCATTTTGAGTTAAATTTTGTATATCAGTTAGGTAAGGGTCCAACTTTATTCATTCTTTTGCATGTGGATATATGCAAAATTAGATGTATCTAGTTTTCCCAGTAACATTTGTTGAAAAGACTGTCCTTCCCCCAATCAATGGTCTTGGTACTTGTGTCCAGAATCATTTAACTACACATGCAAAGGTTTACTTCTGGGCTCTATTATACTTTATCGGTCTATATGTCTATCTTTATGCCATTACCACATTATTTTGATTACTGTAGCTTTATAATAAGTTTTGAAATTAGGAAGTGTGAGTCCTCCAGTTTTGTTCTGCTTTTTCAAGAATATTTTGGTTGTTCAGGGTCCTTTGAGATTCCATATGAATTTTAGGATAGGTTTTTCTATATCTGAAAAAAACATCATTGGGGTTTTGATAGGGATTGCACTGAATCTGCAGATCGCTTTTGTTAGTACCGACATCTTAATAATGACTGTCTTCCAATACATGAACATAGGATGCGTTTCTATTTATTAATGTCTTAATTTCTTTCAGCAATGTTTTACAGTTTTCATTACATAAGTCTTTTACTTCCTTTGGTTAATTCCTAAATATTCTTTCTTGATAGGTGAAACTGTTTTCATAATTTCCTTCTCAGATTGCTCATTTAGTGTGTACAAATGCAACTGATTTCTTTTTTTTTTTTTTTTTTTAGAGACAGATGCTCACTCTGTTGCCCGGACTAGAGTGCCACGGCGAGCCTAGCTCACTGCAGCCTCCAACTCCTGGGCTCAAGCGATCCTCCTGCTTCAGCCTCCTGAGTAGCTGGGACTACAGGCATGTGCCACCATGCCCAGCTAATTTTTTTCTTTATATTTTTAGTTTTCCAGCTAATTTCTTTCTGTTTTTCTTTTAGTAGAGACGGGGTTTTGCTCTTTTTCAGGCTGGTCTCGAACTCCTGAGCTCAAACGATCCGCCCGCCACGGCCTCCCAAAGTGCTAAGATTACAGGCGTGAGCCACTATGCCCAGCCTAAATGCAACTGATTTCTGCTTGCTAACTTTGTATCTCGCTACTTTGCTCAATCCATTTATTTCTAACAGGTTTTTGATGGACTCCTTAGGGTTTGTATACATCAGATCATATTATCAAGCCCAGCATGGTGGTACATGCATTGTAGTCCCAGCTACTCCAGAGGCTGAAGCAATAGGACTGCTTGAGCCCAGGAGCTTGAGGCCAGCCTGAGCAATTAGATTTAAAAAAAAATTAGTAAGAGCAGGCATCTTCCCCTTATTTCTGATCTTAGAGGAAAAGCTTTTAGTCTTTCATGATTAAGTATGATATTTGCTGTGGATTTCTCTTAACTTTTATTACGTTGAGGTAGCTTCCTTCTATTTCCTGTTTGAGTGTTTTTACCATGAAAAGGTCAAATGTTTTTTCTGCATCAACTGAGATGACCATGTGATTGCCCCCCTTCATTCTGTTAATGTGTATTATATTGATAGATTTTCATATGTTGAACCATCTTTGCATTCCAGAAATAAATCCCACTTGGTCATGCTGTATAATCCTTTTAATAAGCTGCTGCATTTGGTTTGCTAGTATTTTGTTGAGGATTTTTACATCAATATTCATAATGGATATTGGTCTGTAAGTTTCTTTTTTTGTACTGTCTTTGTGTGGCTTTGGCATTAGGGTAATGCTGGCCTCATAGAATGAGTTTAGAAGAGTTCCCTCTCTAATTCTTCAGAAAAGTTGGAGAAGGAATGGTGTTAATTTTTCTTTAAATGTTTGGTAAAATTCACCACGTCATCAGGCCCAAGGTTTTCTTTTTGGGGATATGTTTGAACACTGATTCAATCTTCTTACTAGTTACAGCATAGTCCTATTCAAATTTTCTATTTCTTAGTGATTTAATCTTGATAAGCTTTGTGTTTCTAGAAATTTATCCATTTCATCTAGGTTGATTTGTTGGAGAACAATTGTTCATAGTACTCTCATAGTCCTTCTTGTATCTGTAGAATCAGTAGTAATATCCTTACTTTCATTTCTGATTTTAGTAATTTTAACTTTTTTCATTAGTCCACCTTACTAAAAAGGTTTTGTCAATTTTGTTGATCTTCTCAAAGAACCAACTTTTGGTTTCTTTGATTTTCTCTATTGTTTTTCTATTCTCTATTTCACTTATCTCTGCTCTAAGCTTTATTTTTCCTTCCCTCTGCTAGCTTTAGGTTGTTTGCTCTTTCTCTATTTCCTTAAGTTATAAAGTTCTTGAGGAAAATCGGTTGATTTGAGATTTTTTTCTTTACTGTTTTTATTATTTTATTTTATTTTATTTTTTGAGACAGAGTCTCACTCTGTTGCCCAGGCTAGAGTGAGTGCCGTGGCGTCAGCCTAGCTCACAGCAACCTCAAACTCCTGGGCTCAAGCAATCCTCCTGTCTCAGCCTCCCGAGTAGCTGGGACTACAGGCATGCACCACCATGCCCAGCTAATTTTTTCTATATATATTTTTAGCTGTCCATATAATTTCTTTCTATTTTTAGTAGAGATGGGGTCTCGCTCTTGCTCAGGCTGGTCTCGAACTCCTGAGCTCAAACGATCCGCCCACCTCGGCCTCCCAGAGAGCTAGGATTACAGGCGTGAGCCACCGCGCCCGGCCTGTTTTTATTATTTTAGAGGTGGGGTCTCACTATGTTACCTAGGCCGGCCTTGAACTACTAAGCTCAAGTGAACCACCTACCCCTCAGCCTCCTGGGCAGCTCGGACTAAAGGCATGTGCCGCTGTGTCTAGAAATTTCTTGTTTTATAATGTAACCATTTATAGCTAAAAATTTTCCACTCAGCACTGCTTTCTTCGTTTCTGATTAGTTTTGGTATACTGTGTTGTGGTTCATTCATCCCTAAGTATTTTCTCATTTGCCACCTGATTTCTTCTTTGGTTCATTAAAGTGTGTGATTCAATTTCTACAATTTTGTGAACTTTCCAGTTTTACTTCTGTTATTGATTGCTAATTTCCTCCCATCGTGATTGGAAAAAATACTTTGATGTCTTTTTTTTTTTTTAACCTGAGATTTAATTTGTGGCCTAACATATGATCTATCTTGCAAAACGTCTCATGTATACTTGAGAAGAATGTGCATGTTGTTGTTGGGTACAGCATACTTTTTTTTTTTTTTTTTTGAGACAGAGTCTCACTCTGTTGCCCAGGCTAGAGTGAGTGCCGTGGCGTCAGCCTAGCTCACAGCAACCTCAAACTCCTGGGCTCAAGTGATCCTCCTGTCTCAGCCTCCTGAGTAGCTGGGACTACATGCATGCACCACCATGCCCGGCTAATTTTTTCTATATATATTTTTAGCTGTCCATATAATTTCTTTCTATTTTTAGTAGAGATGGGGTCTCGCTCTTGCTCAGGCTGGTCTCGAACTCCTGAGCTCAAAACGATCCGCCCACCTCGGCCTCCCAGAGTGCTAGGATTACAGGCGTGAGCCACTGCGCCCGGCCTGGGTACAGCATTCTGTATATGTCTGTGAGATCTAGTTGGTTTATTGTGTTAAGTCTTCTGCTTCTGTATCTTCTGTCAGGTTGTTCTATTCTTTATTTTTTTTAAGCCCCCCTGGGGCACCTCCTGCCTAATGTTCTATCCATTACTGAGAGGAAGGTAACTGAAGTCTCCAACTGTTATTGTATAGAACTGTCTACTTCTCCTTTCACTTTTGTCAGTTTTTGTTTCATGTATTTTTGATGGTCTGTCATTAGGTGCATAAATGTTTATACCCGTTACATCTTCTTGCAGTATTGAGCCTTTTATTAATATCTTTGTCTCTTGTAATCATTTTTGATTTAAAGTCTATGTTGTCTGGTATTAGTACAGCCACCCTTCCTCTTTTGGTTATTATTTGCACGGATTATCTTTTTCCATCCTTTCATTTTCAATCTATTTGTATCTTTGGATCTTTAGAGAGTCTCTTATACACAGCATATAGTTGGATCATATTGTTCTTATCCATTCTGCCAATTTGTCTTTTGATTGGAGTTTAATCCATTTATGTTTAAAGTAATTATGAGTAAGGAGGGACCCCTTTTTTTTTTTTTTTTTTTTTGAGACAGAGTCACACTCTGTTTGCCGGACTAGAATGCCGTGGCATTAGCCTAGCTCACAGCAACCTCAAACTCCTGGGCTCAATTGATCCTACTGCCTCAGCCTCCCGAGTAGCTGGGACTACAGGCATGTGCCACCATGCCTGGCTATTTTTTTCTATATAGTTTTAGTTGTCCATCTCATTTCTTTCTATTTATTTAGTAGAGACGGGGTCTCGCTCTTGCTCAGGATGGTCACGAACTCCTGAGCTCAAACAATCTGCCCGCCTTGGGCTCCCAGAGTGTTAGGATTACAGGTGTGAGCCACCACACCCAGCCAAGGAGGGACATATTTCTGTCATTTTGCTATTTGATTTCTATGTGGCTTTTAGCTTTTTTGTCTCTCGTTTCCTGAATTACCATCTTCTTTTGCATTTAGATAATTTTTTATAGTGAAACATATAAATACCTCTGTCATATCCCTCTGTATATATTCTATATCTATTTTCTTTTTGGTTATCATGGGGATTACATCTAATATCCTAAAGTGAAATACTCTATTTTGAATTAATACCAGTTTGACATTGATAACACACCAAAAATGTGCTCCTTTACAACTGTTTCTACCCCTTTTGGCTGTTGATATCACAAAATCACATCCTCATATACTATGTGCCCCTAAACATAAACTAATAATTCACTTAAATATATTAGCCTGTTAAATTATGTAGAAAATAGACTGTGGAGTCACACCCAAAGTTCCCATAATGTTTTTAGGCTAATCATTATCTTTTAAAAAATGTTATATCTCTTAAATCATGTAGGAAAAAAAGAACTACAAACCATTGTTATAATGATATTAGCTTTTATAATTGTCCATGTATTTACCTTTACTGAGAGCTATATGGCTTTAAGTTACTGTCTAGTATCTTTTCATTTCAATTTGCAGGACTCCCTTGAGCATTTCTTATAGGGCAGGTCTAGTGGTAATAAGCTCCCTTAGCGTCTGTTTATCTGAGACTGTCTTAATTTATCGTTCTCTTTTGAATGACAGTTTTCTCAGACATAAGATTCTTGATTGACAGGTTTTTTTAATTTTAGTATTTTGAATATGTTGGCCCACTACCTCCTGGCCTCCAAAGTTTCTGATGAGAAATCTGCTCATAATCTTATTGAGGATCACTTTATGTGATGAGTCACTTCTTTCTTGATGTTTTCAAGAGTTTGGCTTTCTGGGCCAGGCATGGTGGCTCATGCCTATAATCCTAGCACTCTGGGAGGCTGAGGCAGGCAGATCGTTTGAGCTTAAGAGTTCGAGACCAGCCTGAGCAAGAGCGAGACCCTGTCTCTACTGAAAAAATAGAAAGAAATTAGCTGGACAACTAACACACACACACACACACACACACACACATATATATATAAAATCAGTCGGGCACGGTGGCACATGCCTGTAGTCCCAGCTACTCAGGAGGCTGAGGCAGGAGGATCGGTTGAGGCCAGGAGTTTGAGGTTGCTGTGAGCTAGGCTGACACCACGGCACTCTAGCCCAGGCAACACAGTGAGACTCTGTCTCAAAAAAAAAAAGGGGGGGGGGCGGTTTGGCTGTTGAAAGTTTGATAATAATGTGTCTTGGTGAAGGTCTCTTTGAGTTCATCTTACTTTTTGAGTTTACTTACTGAGTTCATTAAGCTATTTGGATGTTTATATTCATGTCTTTCATCAAATTTGGGAAATTTTCAGCCATTAGTTGATCAAATATCTTCTCTATTCTCCTTCTGGTACTTCCATAATGTTTATGTTGGTCTGCTTGACAGTATCCCACATGTCCCGTTAGGCTCTGTCTTAATCCATTTCATGTTGCCATAACAGAATACCTGAGAGTGGATAATTTATAATGAACAGATATTTATTGCTTCACAGTCTGGAAGCCGAGAAGTCTTATATCAAGGTGCTAGTACCTGGGAAGGACCTTTCTGCTGCATTGTCCCATCGCAGAAGGTGAGAGAATGAGAAAGAACAAGAGGGTGCCAAACTCACCCTTTTATAACAGCACTGATCCCACCCATAACGGTGGAGCCCTCATAGCCTGATCACCTCTTAAAGGTCCCACCTCTTAATGCTGTTACAATGGCACTTAAATTTCAAAATGACTTTTGGAGGGGACAACATTCAAATCATAGCAGGCTCTGTTCACTTTTCTTTAATCTTTTTGTCATTCTGTTCCTCAGACTTGATAATTTCCAGCATCCTATCTTTAAGTTCACTGATTCTTTCTTCTGCTTGCTCAAATCTGCCGTAGACTCCCTCTGGTCAATTTTTCATTTCAGTTATTGTGCTTTTCACCTCCAGAATTTCTTTTTGGTTTCCTTTAAGGTTTTCCATCTCTTTATTGACATTTCCCTTTTGTTCATGCACTGTTTTCTTGACTCTCTCCATATATTCCTTTAGTTCCTTGAGCATCTGTAAGACAGTTGTTTTGAAATCTTTGTCTAGTAGATCCACAATCAGGTTTTTCAAAGATAGTTTCTGTTGATTTATTTTTTCCTTTGAATGGGCCATAATTTCCTGTTTCTTGACATTCCTTGTGATTTTTTTTTGTTGTTGAAAACTGGACATTTGAATTTAATAATGTAGTAACTCTTGAATCAGATTCTCTCTCTTCCCCAGGGTTTGCTGTGTTTCATTGCTTTTGTTTTTTTTATTATTGTAGGCTGTTGCTGTGCCAAGGATCAACCTGAGGTGTAAACTTAAAAAAAATTTTTCTCAGGTCTTTTCTGAGCTTGCACCTGTCCCTGGGCATGCACAGTCACTTCCTGATTTCCCCATATGTGTTGTTGTTTTTGAATGCCCTGGTCTTTAACGTCTGCCACCCAAAAGGAAAAAGAGAAAAATGAAAGGGGGAAGGTAATATAAGTGCAACAGCTCTTTAAATCTCCTGGAAATCATTTCAGCTGGAGAGAAGGGGGTTGCAACAATCCGGCGATGATGCAACAATGGTTGCCTGCCTCTTTGTACCTCTGTGATCAGAAGCAGCAATCAATGACCCCAGTACAGATTCCCAATATTTGGAGAACAGGGTCCTTTTCTGACTCCCTGACTCCAATAGGCTTTATGCAGCTTGTTCTGGGAAATACATGCATAGCTGCTTACCATGGAGCCTGACTGGCAGCGGGAAATGGGTAGCTGCTATGGTGCTAAGACCTGAAATTGATTGAAATTAACTGCACTTTACTGTCCAAGCCTTTCCCTGGAAGTTGCAAGCCTTCAATAGACCCCAGAGTTCCAAAATAGTTATGTCAGACAGATTCTGCCAGTGCAATTATTGTCTAGGTAGGGAGATAGGTTCCTGGTGCCATCTTCCCAGAATATTCTAGGAGTCTACATTTTTAACAAGCATTACATACTGTTCTGGTGCAGGTCTTTTGTAGACCACAAACCGTAAGAATGTCTAACCAACAGAGAAACTATGATGGTCTATTACCTTATGGATCCAGGGAATTACTGTCCTGGAGTTCCATTAAGAAAGGAGATCAAATGATGGACTGATAAGTATTCAAGTAGGTTTTCTGAGGCCCCCTGAGAAAGTTCTGCCTTATGAAGAGCAGGAGAGCATTTTAATTATTCAGCAGATTTACTGAGCACCTACTATACTTCAGGGACTGTGCTAGGTACTAGGAAATACATGGTAATAGGCAGATGGCCAGAATTTAACATAGAAACAGTGAGGGGATGAATAATACAGGCATTAGAGAACTTTCCTCAACCTGTGCTATCTGTGGCTTTCACCTATTGGATAAACAGAAGAGTTAATAAGAGACAGTACTGCAATACTTAATTTCCAAAGCAAAGGAATGGCACTGGAGCTTCAGTGGAGAGGACAGAACATATGAGAAGTTCTAGTATTAGGAGGAAAGAGTCAAAAAATTATTTTTGTTTCATGTCTTGTTGGAAACATTTCAGAAAGACTTTATTCCACTTTACTGACTATTGTGTACAGCAGAGCAACCATCCCTGAATTCTTAAGGATCCAGGGGTGTCTTAGGGCCATAAGAAATACCAACTGTCTATAGAAAACTAAATTGAACTTTTACTGACCCCAGAAAGTTTTCTTCTTTAATTAGACTGCTCTAATTTGCTTTCTTTTTTCTCTATTTTGAACATAATAAAATATATATCAGATTACAAGACTCAATTTAACTAGTCACTGATGAAGAGAAATTTTAATGTATCTAATTCTCAGCTTACAATGTTTCAAGTCTTAGACAAGTTATCAAATGTATCATTGGTGAGAATTTCCTGGAAATTTCTCTACTGCTCTTAGGGAAAGGGAGAGAATCACTGATATCACTGAAGCTTCGTTCTTGACTCAGAGATAAAAGTTTTCAGTTTCCTGGGTAGGCTGTCCAGAAACACAGGCATGCCTTGGAGAAGTATGCACAATGATAAAAATGGTAGGTAGGAAAAAGGTAGAGATGCAAATGTTCTATGTTTAATTAGTATTAAATAAGGCAACTTTCATAACTCCCTTTGAGAAAATTCTCAGTTGCTAATGAAATAGTTTCTAAACAAATATATATTTCAATGTTCCTGAGCCTTAAGTCTCAGCCAGAGATTTAGGACTCAGTCCTAAGTCTTATATCTTTGCCTCAAAGAAAAAGGACAAAAGCTTGATACTTGCCTACACACATTTTGACATCATTCACAGTGAAGTCTGGATCTGGCATCCTATGAAACAAATACCAGTAAGTATAAATAGAAAGAACTTTTAAGTGTGAGTTTTTTCTTAAAGTACTGAGAACTCCCCAATAAGACACATCAATCTTCACATTTAGGTTTACAATTATTTTTAAACATAAATGATTATGTATTTATGTATACATAGGAAAAAAGAATATATAACAAACTGTTAATGGTTTATCTAAGAGTGGTAGGTTTTAGGAGATTTAAATTTGTTTTCTTTTTAGCTCACCCATATTTTCTCATTTACCTGTAACAGGAATCATTTGTGTACCAAAATAAGAAAAATATAACACTTTTTAAACTAAATGGGAAATTATTTTCAATTACCTACTGTTTTGCGTTATCAATATTGCCATTGTCTATAGTCCTGGGTGTTACATGGTCATTTTGCAACCATATCCAGCCAGACTGAAAACACTTACTTTATTCCAAGTCCATCGGAATTCTTGAAAATCAGAGGGTCTCTCAAGCCACCCCGCTGGATATACTCTACATTAAAATCTGTCACCATAGGAAAACAATTATTAGAAAGACAAGAGGTATAGTTGGAAAAAAACAAAAGGACCATAAAACAGACATTTTTTTTTTTTTTTTTTTGAGACAGAGTCTCACTCTGTTGCCCAGGCTAGAGTGAGTGCCGTGGCGTCAGCCTAGCTCACAGCAACCTCAAACTCCTGAGCTCAAGGGATCCTCCTGTCTCAGCCTCCCGAGTAGCTGGGACTACAGGCATGTGCCACCATGCCCGGCTAATTTTTTTCTATATATATTTTTAGCTGTCCATATAATTTCTTTCTATTTTTTTTTTTTTTTTAGTAGAGATGGGGTCTCGCTCTTGCTCAGGCTGGTCTTGAACTCCTGAGCTCGAACGATCTGCCCACCTCGGCCTCCCAGAGTGCTAGGATTACAGGCGTGAGCCACCGCGCCTGGCCCAGACCTTAAGTAATAAGGTGTAGATGGTGTTTGCTGTTTTGTGTATACAGTTATATTCTGTTAGACAATAAAATATATGCTTGTTATTAAGAAGCATCTCTTAGGAAATAGGGAGAGCACATTGAAAAGCAAGGCTTGAGGGGTTTGCCAAGTCTATATTTTCACAGGACAGTCAGAACTTAAACAGAGGTGTAGTACTATTAATGAGTCATCTCATAAATTCTAAGTAGAAATTATCATCACCCTGTCTCTTAGTAGCCAAAAAAGTTAATTCTGACCACTACAATACACAAATAATATCCATATCAGTTTGCAAGGATCAAAGCTGCATGCATGGAATTCCACCTTCAGTTTTGGTGGGGTAGGTATATACATAAAAAGGTTTTTATTGTACTACTTTTTTTTTTTTTTTTTTTGAGACAGAGTCTCACTCTGTTGCCCGGGCTAGAGTGAGTGCCGTGGCGTCAGCCTAGCTCACAGCAACCTCAAACTCCTGGGCTCAAGCGATCCTCCTGTCTCAGCCTCCCGAGTAGCTGGGACTACAGGCATGCACCACCATGCCCGGCTAATTTTTTCTATATATATTTTTAGCTGTCCATATAATTTCTTTCTATTTTTAGTAGAGATGGGGTCTCGCTCTTGCTCAGGCTGGTCTCGAACTCCTGAGCTCAAACGATCCGCCCACCTCGGCCTCCCAGAGTGCTAGGATTACAGGCGTGAGCCACCGCGCCCGGCCTATTGTACTACTTTTAATTAAACTCAAACCAAGACATGGGAGAAAAGGGAAGAGGCCTACAGGAAAAAACTCCATCAACACTCCTGCCCTAATAAAAGATTACTTCTAATACAGCAGAGAGTGATTCATAGGGCAGGAGGATGGGGGGCAGGAGTGCGTACAAGTTGTACTGTGCAGTAAGAGAAAATAGTTAAATAACATCAACAGGCAATATTTTATCTGCATAAATGCTAAATCCATAGTTCTGAGTGTATGACTTCCTATACATCAAGGGTCTGCAGGTCTGAACCAAAATGATACTGACCTTTTCCTTCCATAAAAGTAACAAAATTCGCATTATATTTGTTGGTGTGGAGTTTCTCTTCCAAGTCAAATGTTCTTTTCCCTTCAATTTCATCATCGGAAATGCCATCATCTTCATAGCGTCGTCGCATGGTCCCACGCTGGGAGAGGAGAGACACAGAGATGAAATCATGCACTTTTTCATGCCTATCTTAATCTACAAGTGGTCACAGATTTTCCTAATGTGCAAAGTGCTAGTTTCAACTTTAGCTGCTAATTGTCAAGTGTCAATTTTCCTTGCCTTATAGATCTTTTCTTTCTCTCAACTCAAGATCAGCTGATGTTCTCAGAATGCACAGCATACAACAAAGTTGGGGTTTTTTCCCCATAGAAACCTGTAAGCAAAACTTTACTATGGCTTTATTTTTTTTATTTTTATGTATTATAGGTACATAATAGTTGTATATCTTTATAGGGTACATGTGATGTTTTGATACAGGCATACAATGTGAATTAATCAAATCTGGGTAATTGGAATATCCATCACCTCAGGCCTTTAACATTTCTTTGTGTCAGGAACATTCCAATTCCACTCTTAGTGGTGCACGCCTGTAGTTCCAGCTACTCAGGAGGCTGAGGTGGGAGGACCGCTTGAGACCAGGAGCTCAAGACCAGCTTGGGCAATATAGTGAGGCCTTGTCTCAAAAAAAAAAAAAAAAAAAGATTATAAAAAAGTTTTAATGAGCCACTGGGTTCCCTACCTGTGAAATTTTTCCTTTGCTAGTTCTTTGAGCCTAGAGATATAAATCACAAAAACATGACTTTTAAATAGGGTCTACTAAATATTTTATTTGTCCATCATTATTTATTATAGTGGGGACAAATTATCTTTATAGACATTTCAAGCCAGGATACAAAATACAGTATTTTCATAGGAGAGAGCTGCATTTAAGATTAGTTTTTTAGCCACATGTGGTGGTGCATGCCTATAGTCCCAGCTACTGGGAGGCTGAAGCAGGAGGATTGTCTGAGCCCAAAGGTTCAAGGCTGAGGTGAACTATGATTACACTACTGCACTCAAGCCTGGGCAACAGAGTGAGATCCCACTGCTATTAAAAAAATATATATATTAGCATTGTAAAATCTCTAGATAAAAAACATTTGAATTAATGCATCAAAAACTCTTTTATCTCAGATGAAGGAAGAAAGCTAATCTAAACAACAGCATTTCAAACAGTGTATCATCAATATTTAGCTTTAAAGATAACATGTCTCTCCAAAGATATACAAATGGCCAAAAAGCAAATTAAAAGATGCTTAATATCATTAGTTGTTAGGGAAATACAAATCAAAACCACAATGAGATAGCACTTCACATCCACAAGAATGGCTATCATCAGAAAGACGAACAATAACAAGTGTTGGTGTGAACGTGGAGAAATTAGAAACTTCATACATTGCTGGTGGGAACATAAAATGGTACAGCCACTTTGGCAAACAGTTTGAAAGTTCCTCAAAAAGTCAAACATATTTATCATATGATCCAGCAATTCTCCTCATAGGTATATATCCAAAAGAATGAAAACATATGATCTTGTTTCCAAAATAAAAACTTGTACATAGATGTTCACACCAGCATTATTTACAATAATCGAAGAGTAGAAACAACCCAAATGTCAATAAGTTGACAAATGGATTAACAAAGTGTGGTATACCTACACAGTGGAATATCTGGCCACAAAAGGAATGAAATACTGATGTGAGCTACAATGTGGATAAACTCTGAAAACATTATGCCAAATTAAAAAAAAAAAAAAAAAGCCAGACACAAAAGACCATATATTGTATGATTTCATTTATATGAAATGTCTGGAATAGGCAAATCTTTAGAAACAGAAAGTAGATCAGCGGCTGCCAGGAGCCAGGAAAAGGGAAGACGGGGAAGTAACTGCTAATGGTATAGGTCTCTTCCAGGAGCAATGAAAATGTTCTGGAATTAGATAGTGATGATATTTGTACAACTCTGTGAATATACTAAAAACCACCGACTTGTATACTTTAAACGAGCGAATGGAATGGTATGCGAATTCTATCTCATAAGCTGTTAACTTAAAAATGTTGCTTATGTTTCAAATTTACCTTTTAATACATAATCATGTACTGCATAATGACATTTCAATCAACGATGAACTGTAAATACAATGGTGTTCCCGTGAGATTATAATGGAATTAAAAATTCCTGTCACCTAGTGAGACACCGTAGCCCATACAAACATCATAATACAACATACTACAGGTGGTCCTTGGGTTACAGCTGAGATACATTCCTGAGAACATCTTTACATTGGATTTTTATGTAACTCGGATACCTGATGAACAGCGCATGTATGGTAATAATAATAAAAACAATACTATATGTGGTAATATTACACTGTAATACTATAATAGTAATATCCCTATACTGTAATAACTTATAGAAGGTATTGTGATTCTTTCTTTTAATTCAAACAAACAGAACATAAAACAAACTTATGCAAAGTTTAGATAGGAGATAGGAGAAATTTCAAAGAACATTAAAGGTTAACACCTAAATGTTCCATCAATGCTAGGTTAATAGTAATGTTTCAGTTATTCTGATCTTCTAACCAAATCAACAATAAACTTTCCATTTCAATAATTACATGATGCTACTGCTTAGCAGTAACTGATGCTTTCATTGGAGAACAGCCTTTCACTTGTTCCATTATTCTCACTTTATCCTTTATGATTGTTCTGATAGTCCAGCAACTGAAGCCTAATGCTTTCCCAATGAATGATGGCGTCTGGCCTTTCTCTAAATGCTTAATTATTTCTACTTTTGTTTCCATTGTCATCACTTTTCTCTTCGCTGCAGGCTCACCTAGACCAGCAGTGGACTTTTTCCTTTGGAGGCAGGGTCATGGGGGTAAACATAGACCCATAAAATCAAATAAAAAGGTTAAGATGAAAGCGATCCTGTGCATAAGTGACCACATAAACAATGAGACTAGCTGCTACAGTAAAGATGCTGCACCAATAAATCGCCTATGCCAGCGGTCCCCAACCTTTCTGGCACCAGGGTGGGTTTCATGGAAGACAATTTTTCCACAGACTGGGGCGTGAGGGATGGTTTCAAGCACATTACATTTATTGTGCAGTCAAACTTCTCTGCTAATGATAATCTGTATTTGCAGCTGCTCCCCAGCCCTAGCATCACTACCTTAGCCTCCACCTCAGATCATCAAGCATTAGATTCCCATAAGGAGCACACAACCTAGATCCCTCACATGTGCAGTTTACAGTAGGCTTTGGGCTCCTATGAGAGTCTAATGCCATTACTGATCTGACAGGAGGCGGGGCTTATGTGGTGATGTGAGCAATGGGGGGATGGCTGTAAATACAGATGAAGCTTCGCTGGCTCGCCTGCCACTAACCTCCTGCTGTGCCATCCAGGTCCTAACAAGCCACAGACCAGGACCAGTCATAGCCCAGGGGGTGGGGACCGCAGGCCTACTCCATGTGGGTTTGTTTACATGTGCAAAAGAAACTAGTTCCTAAATTATTAATTCAATTATTTAATTATAGATTATCCCTATGGAGAGTCTTGGGAGCCTGCTCTTAAGTACAGAATGCCTAATGTCTGTAACCCGGGGACTGACTGTACTCACGAGTTTGTGGTAGCACTGGTATAAACCTACTATGCTGCCAGTCATATACCACATAATACTTGACAGTGATAATAAATGCCTATGTTACTGGTTTACATATTTATTATACTATACTTTTTCACTTTAAGAGACAGGGTCTTGATATGTTGCCCAGGCTTGATTCAAACTCCTGGTCTTGGCTGCTCATATCTGTAAAACACTTTGGGAGGCCAAGGAGGGAAGACTGCTTGAGGCCAAGAGTCTGAGACCAGCCTGGGCAATCAAGCAAGACTCCCTCTCTTAAAAAAAAAAAAAAAAAAAAAAATTTAAATTAGCCAGGCTTAGTGGCACGTGCCTGGAGACCCAGCTACCTGGGATGCTGAGGCAAGAGGACAGCATAAGCCCAGGAGTTCAAGGCTGCAGTGGGCTATGATGATAGCACTGCAATCCAGCCTGGGCAACAGAGTGAGAGAGACTCTGTCTCCAAAAAAACAACTCCTGGTCTCAAGCACTCAAACAACATTCCCACTTCGTCCTTCCAAGTAACTGGGACTACAGGCGTGTGCCACCCTGGCTGTCTGTCATTATTTTAGAGTGTACTCCCCCTCTACTTATTTAAAAAACAAAAACAAAAAAGGTTAAACTGTGAAACAGCCTCAAGCAGGTCTTTCAGGAAATATTCCAGAAGAAGGCATTGTTATCACAGGAGATGACAACTCCATTAAGTGTCATTGCCACTGAAGGCCTTACAGTGGGACAAGATATCGAGGCGGAAGGCAGTGATATTGATGACCCTGACCTTCTGCAGGCCTAGGCTAATATGTGTGTTTGTGTCTTAGTTTTTTGTTTTATTTTGTTTGAGACAAAGTCTGGCTCTGTTACCCAAGCTGGAATGCAGTGGCATCCTCATAGCTCACTGCAGCCTTGTATTCCTGGGCTCAAGTGATCCTCCTGGCTCAGCCTCCCCAATAGCTGGGACTACAGGCACACGTCAACATACCCAGCTAATTTTTTTATTTTTTTGTAGAGATGAGTTCTCACTATTGCCCAGGCTGGTTTTGAACTCCTGGCCTCAAGCGATCCTCCTGCCACAGCCTCCCAAAGTGCTAGGGTTATAGGCATGAGCCACCACACTCTGTCCTTGTATCTTAATTTTTAACAAAAAAAATGTTTAGAAAGTAAAAAAAAAAAAAATAATAATAATAATAATAGAAAAAAGCTTACAGAATGAAGATAAAAAGAAAGAAAATTTTTTTTGTACAGATGTACAATGTGTTTGTATTTTAAGCTAAGTATTATCACATATAAAGTAAAAAAATTACAGTAAAGCTAAGGTTAATTTACTATTGAAGAAAACTTTTTTTATAAATTTAGTAGAGTCTAAGTGTTTATAAAAATCTACAGAAGTGTACAGTAATGTCCTAGGCCTTCACAGTCACTTACCACCACTCACTGACTCACCCAGAGCAACTTCCAGTCCTGCAAGCTCTATTCATGGTAAGTGCCCTACACAGGCACATCATTTTTTATCTTTTATTTGGTACTTTCACTGTGCCTTTTCTATGTTATAATATGTTTAGATACACAAATACTTACCATTGTGCTACAGTTGCCAACAGTATTCAGTGCAATAACATGCTGTACAGATTTGTAGGGTAGGAGCAACAGGCAATACCATATAGTCTAGGCATGTAGTAGGCTATATACCATTCAGGTTTGTATAAGCACACTCTATGATGTTCACACAATGATGAAATTGCCTAAACAATGCACTTCTTAGAACATAGCCCCATTGTTAAGCGATGCACAATTGTATTTTACTTTAGCCAGTGTTAGAATTTGTTGGAATTTCTTAAATACATACCCCCAAGGGACAATTGGTATGGCAGTGGTGGACGCAAGGATAAAGTATCCCTAAACTTATACGTGCTAAGAACCACCAAAACTGGAATTTAAAGCTAGGTATTGATGATCCAGAATTGATTACATAGCACCTAAATTTACATAAATATGTAAGAAAATGAAACACTGGAAAAAGGTCTCAGAGAGTAGGGGTCTGTAAAAAGGCAGAAATAAGTCATAAAAAATAAAAATTAGTCCGGGCATGGTGGCTCAAGCCTTAATCCTGGCACTTTGGGAGGCCGAGATTGGAGGATTACTTGAGGCCAGGAGTTCGAGTCTAACCTGGGCAATACAGCACGACTCCATCTCTACAAGAAAATTTAAAAATTAGCCAGGTGTGGTGGCATGCTTCTGTAGTCCCAGCTACTCAGCAGGTTGAGGCAGAAGGATCACTTGAGCCCAGGAGTCGGAGGTTGCAGTGAGCTATGATTATGACACTGCACTCTAGCCTGAGCGAGAGAGAGAGAGAGAGATAGAGAGAGAGAGAGACAGACAGACAGAGATACCCTGTCTCCAAAATAAAATAAAATAAAATATAAAAATTAAAGGAAATAAATTTCACTGTTATACACCAGAGGAGAGCAAGATTTAACTTCTCAGTTTTAGGCAGAAACAGTGAGAAGATATCTGAAATCCTTTTCCATATTTGGTAAAAAGCCTTATTACACTCTCTTATCTAGTACCTTGGCTCCCATTAATCCCAGTTCAAAGGCCAAAATAAGACTCAAATTTGGTGTACTTTCATTACTATAATAATGCCATCATCATTCAAAATATTTTTTAGGTATCTTTAGGGAGGATGTTCGCTTCTTACACAATTTCTTACACGAGTTTTGCTGTTTTTTTTTTTTTTTCAAAGATGTCATCCAGTTCTCTCCCTTACCTTATTTCATACATGTGTCTCTGAAGAACTCCAAAAGACAAGTTCTAAGTACATCACTGAACAAGGGCAATACCACTAGAATGAGTGCAGCTTCCTAAAGTAATCACTTTTAGAAAGCACTCATTTGCACTTTAAGTTCTAATATGCTTGTTTTTTTAAAAAATCCCTCATGTTTTCAAACCTCAACCTAGGTCTACCATTACTGATTCTAACAAGAAGTTAGAAAGAACAAGAAGTTAGAAGTTCCCCTGATTTTCCTATCTTTCTGAATGCTTTCCTTCTCTCTAAATTCAAGAAGAATCCTTCCTCCACTTGCATTTTCAATATAGAGGGTGTAAGGATACTGAGAAGCCTCCTGCATCCAAACTATTCCCATTTCTTAAAAATAACAGAAAACTGAATTTGAATTCTTTATCTCTTTTTGATTATTGCAACTGGGAAGTTGGCATTAATGTGAAAATTACTGATGTTTTACCACTGCCAAGAATGTTTTTTTTCTTCTATCTCCCATCTTAATGTAAACACCTAGTCAAAGTAAACTTCTATATAACATATCTCGTAAGCACTTTAAAAACATATTGAATCCTCATGATAACCCTGGATATCAGTAGGCAATAATACAATCTCTGCTACAGTTCATGAAACCCAAAAGGCAAGGCCACTTTGACACTAACAAAATCAGCCACCAATCTCCAACATTACCAAACAATTCAAACTGGTTTGCTAGTGTACTACTGCTTTTATTAGAATAAAAGTGCTTCTCATTACAGGTGATTTTAGGGAGCCTAGAGGAAGTTACTTGCCTCCTGTAGACACCAGGCCTCACTGGACCCAGTGTCACAGTAAGAAGCAGCCACAAACTGAACGCTAAAATCTATTTCAACCACATTTTCTCTTAAAAGCAATTTGCATTTAACAGGGAATTTTATTCCTGAATAACCAATAAGCAATCGCTTTATTCTATTTAGATTACCAAATTATATATTAATAGCAAACTCATGTTTTTCAGAATCCAAATAAAAAGAAATTTGAAACTGCCTTAAAAAAATTCACCATCCCCAGTTAAGTGGTAATTAACTGTATTAAATGGTTAGAATGGCTACATAAATGAAAAACTTAGAGTAATTTAAGTACTGATGAATACTTGAAGGGATACTACTTATATCACTCTTTTATATGGTTAGAAGAAAAGATGATGAAGCAACACTAGATACAAAGAGATATTAATCATTTCAAAGCAATTTCTGATATTCTCTTTTCTAAAGCTGTGGTAAAACAGAATGGTGGGAAGGGTATTTTCTCAAAATGTCTTTATGTAATACATCTAAAAAGTAAAAGAGCAGATAGGAGTCAGGAAATCAGGACTTTTGAGAAGGAAATATTCACTGATGTCAACAACCATCTGCCTTTCTTAGATATTTGGGGGAGTGGAACAAGCTGAGAGAAAACCATTTTTAGGTTTCTAAAACCAGACTTGTCCTACAGGAAAATGGCTCCAATGACTATAATGTGACCATTAGCATGCTTATTACAACCAAGAAACACTGAGAAGTACTTATGAAATATAAGTTTAGAAACCAGCATATGACATTATGTCTGTAATATCACAACATTGTTTTTAAAAAGAATGCATCAAAAAGAAACACTGGAAGACAACAGACTACAACTGTTAACTTTTAGTGTTAGATAGAGGGATTTCAGGTTTCCCTGCACAATCTTTCTTTCAATTCCTAGCTCTTTAGTATTTTTATTATAAACATAATATAATGAAGAACTAAAACCAAATGATCATCTCAACAGATGCAGAAAATGCATTTAACAAAAATTCAGCACTCTTTCATGGTTAAAGATATTCAACAAATTAGGAACAGAAAGGAACTTCTTCCAGCTGATAAAGGACATCTACCCAAAACCCACAGCTAACGTCATACTTAATGGTGAGAGACTGACTGAAGTTCTCCCCTTAAGATCAGGACCAAGATAAAGATGTCTGCATTCTTGACTTCTATTCAACACTGTACTGACACTTTTAGTCAGGGCAATTAGGTAAGAAAAAGAAATAAAAGTTTAGAAAGAAAGAAATAAAACTACCTCTACTCAAAAATGACAAGATCTTATACAAAGAAAATTGTAAGGAATTTCTCCCCGACCCCCCCACAAATTGTTAGAACTAATACAGTTGTATTCCTATGCACCAACAATGAAAAATCCAAAAATGAAATCAAGAAAACAATTCTATTTATAATAGCATCAAAAAGAATGAAGTACTAAGGAATAAATTTAACAGAAGTACAGAACTTGTATACTGGAAAACTATAAAACTTTGTTGAAAGAAATTAAATGGAAAGACATACCATATTCACGAACTGAAAGACAGTATTATTAAAATGGCAATACTCCCCCAAAGTGATTTACAAATTCAATGCAATCTCTATTAAATGCACAGCTTTCTTTCTTTTTTTTTTTTCTTTTTGGCAGAAATTAGCAAGATGATCCTAAAATTCACATGGAAATACGAGAACCAGAGTAGCCAAAACAATCTTTAAAAATAACAAAAAAGTTGAACTCACAATTCCTGATTTCAAAACTTACTATAAAAGCTACAGTGATCAATACTGTGTGGTACTGGCATAAGGACAGACATATAGATCAATGGAACAGAATTGAGATTCCAGAAATAAACCCTTACATTTATGGTCAACAAGCATGCCAAGACAATTCAATGGGAAAAGTCTTTTCAAGAAATGGTACAAGAACAACAGGATATCAACACCCAAAAGAATAAAGTTAGACCTCTGTCTCACACCACATACAAAAAAAAGTAAAATGCTACTATTTGAGAATGAGGATACACACACTCAAAAAAAGAAAAGAAATTAAAGAAAAAAGAAGAAAAAAAATTAAAATGGCTCAAAGGTTTACATGTAGGATCTAAAACTATAAAATTCTAAGAAGAAACACACTGTAAATATTCATGACTTTGGATTAGGCAATGATTTCTTACATAGGACACCAAGAGCACAAGTAATAACAACATAATAGATTAACCCTGGACTTCCTCGAAATTAAAATCTCTTGTGCTTCAAAAAGCACTATTAAGAAAGTGAAAAGATAACCTATGGAATAGGATTTTCTCCAATTTGCAAATCATATATCTAATAAGGATCTAGTATCCAGAATATTTAAAGAACTCTTAAAACTCAATAAAAAAGACAAAAGGAAAAATTAAAAAATAGGCATACTACACAATGAAGGTAAGAAAAGGGAAAAAAATGGGCAAAGGATTTGAATAGCTATTTCTCAAAGATATACAACTGGCCGGTAAGTACACAAAACATTATTCATTAGCTCAATATCATTAATTATTAAGGAAATGCAAATCAAAACCACAATGAACCTTGCCTGCACCTGCCGGGAGCCAGCAGTCCTCCACGCAGCCAGCATCCTGTAAGACACACCATGTGCACCCATAGAAGGGACATGGGCAGAGCGATGGTGGCCAGGCTTGGGCTGGGGCTGCTGCTTCTGGCACTGTTCCTACCCAGGAAGATTTATTCAAATCAAACAACTGTTGTAACACTTTCAAGTAACTCCTCCCAGAGTACCTGTGCTGCCCCAAACCCAGCTACTGCCACCATCGAGGCAGCTGGCAGTGCCCTTCAGTCAACAGCCAGTCTTCTCATGGTCACGTTCTCTCTTCTACATCTCCACTGTTAAGAGACTCAGGCCAAGAAATATCCATACTTCCCCAAATGGCATCTAGAATTCCAGTGTGGCAAGGAAAAAATAGGTCTTCATCAAATCTACTAATTCCATACCTCCTTTTATTAACACAGAAAATGTTGAGAATCTCAAATTAACTGGTTTAAAGAACATGTGAAGGGTCTGACTAGATGATGGATGCCAGTTTTAAGTCTGCTGGAATTTCATGTACAAGAAAAAGAGGGGCAGCATCCAAAATTAGTCAAGACATGATTTCCTTGAATGTGGCTTAAGAAGTATGGACACTTAAAAACTACCTTGAAGATAAGAATAGATTGTATCTTGTCTCGAAATAAAAGATATAATATGGAATGGAGATTCAGTTTTCATTTGGTACATTAGTTCTATAAGGCCATAAAAACAGGTAGTATAAAAAGCTTCCATGATTCTACTTACGTGTACATTAGAAGGAACTTCCAGCTGTTACTGTAAATCCTCAATGTATTGTTTCAGCAGTACTAATTTAAAGCAGATGCACTCTAGATGAAGTTCTACAGTGTTAAGCTATCACTGTTCTCTTGGAAACTGAACTCTTTTTCCCCTGAGGCTTTGGATTAGACATTGCATTTGACCTTTTATGTAGCAATTGACATGTGCCAGGGCAATAAAGGATCAGAATATCCCCCAAGTCCAAGCATCATAAGCAACTCTTGCATATCCTTATAGAGCCACAAGTGGTAGGCATTTCCTAGAACCTATTTCCATTCAACAAGAGCACCAGATTCATTTAGCTAACCTGATTCCAAAGAGTAGATAGAATTGCATTGACTTTGACTAATTTCAAAGTGCTTTTTTTTTTTTTTTTTTTTTTTTTTTTGAGACAGAGTGTCGCTTTGTTGCCCAGGCTAGAGTGAGTGCCGTGGCGTCAGCTTAGCTCACAGCAACCTCAAACTCCTGGGCTTAAGCGATCCTACTGCCTCAGCCTCCCGAGTAGCTGGGACTACAGGCATGCGCCACTATGCCCGGCTAATTTTTTCTATATAGATTTTTAGGTGTCCATATAATGTCTTTCTATTTTTAGTAGAGACGGGGTCTCGCTCAGGCTGGTCTCGAACTCCTGACCTTGAGCAATCCACCTGCCTCGGCCTCCCAGAGTGCTAGGATTACAGGCGTGAGCCACCGCGCCCGGCCTCAAAGTGCTTTTTATTTCTGCATTACGTTGAATACTTTTTACAATTTAAGAAATGATCTGTTTTGAAGGCAAAATCACAAATCTTGCAATTAAAAAGGCAAAAATACAAAAGAGCCAAAACGGTAAATCAAGTGTTTGGGAAGTGAAGACTGGAAGCTAACTTTTCATTAAATTCACAAAAACTTTTATACTCTTTCTGTAAATACTTCAGAAAAAAATCAACAACAACTATGAGTCAGAATAGCCACATTTGGAACATTTTTGTTATCAGTCAGTATTTTTAGATAGTTAGAACCTGGTCCCCCCTAAGCCTAAAAAGTGGGCTTGATTCTGCAACAAGTCTTTTGCCACTGCCTCAACACACAGAAACCTTTTTAGAAATAGACACTCCATGAATTCTTTCATTCACATGGTCACACACTAATGCTTAGATGTTCCAGTATCTGATGTGGCCACAGTAGTCTTGGTGACCAAAATCATTTTTTTTTCCATCTTTAAAAACCTATATGGGAACAACCAGAACAGACAGATCTGAAGCTACTGTGTGTGTGAATGAACACTCCCTTTTGCTTCATACCTGAATGCCATACATCTATTTTGGATTGTATATTGTGTTTGTGTATTTATGCTTTGATTCATAGTAACTTCTCATGTTACAGAATTGATTTGCATTGAACACAAACTGTAGGTAAAAATAAATAAATGGCTGAAAGGGAAGAAAAAAAAAACAACACAGTGAGCTACCACTTCATACTTACTAGTCAGATAATAAATGCTGGTGAGAATGTGGAGAAAGTGGAATCTTCATACACGGTGAGAATGTAAAACAGCACAGCAGCCCCTCTGAAAAACAGTCTGGCAGTTTTTCAAATGGCTAAACATAAAGTTGCCATATGACCCAGCAATTCCACTCCTAGGTATCTCCCCAAGAGAATGAAAACATACATCCACACAAAGCCTTGTACAGAAACATTCATAGCAAAATTACTCATAATAGCCAAAAGGTAAAAACCACCCAAAGATCCATCTGATGAATGGATAAATAAAATGTAGTATACCCATATAATATTGTTTAGCAATAAAAGGGAATTAATTACTGCTAAATGCTACAACTGAAAACATGATGCTAAGTGAAAAAAGCCAGTCACAAAAGACGACATATATGATTCCATTTATATGAAATGTCCAGAATAAGTAAATCCATAGAGACAGAAAGTAGATTAGTGGTTGCCAGGAGCTGGGAGGGAGATGGGTCATAACTGTACTGGGTTTCTTTGGGGGTAATGAAGTGTTCTGGAATTAGATAGTGGTGACTTATGTTTGCACAACTTTATGAATACACGGAAAACCACTGAATTATACATTTTAAAAGCATAAATTATACAGCACATAAATTCTGTCTCAATAAAATGCCTCAGCCTCCCAGAGTACTAGGATTACAGATGTGAGCCACTGTGCCCAGCCAGGAACATGGTTTAAGAACATTTTTTGAGAAAGCATAATCCTTTTCTAAGCAATTTCCATAGCCATTTTAGTTGACATGAAAAGGAATATGGCCAAGTAATGTAAAAAAAAAAAAAAAAAAAAAGCAGGTACTAATATTTAATTTACTAGTATGATGTGCCAGGAATGCAAAAGCAGTTTGTTAGTTATGAGAATTCCCACTCCATCTATTGAAGTAATTCACATTTTAACAAAAAATGCTGGAAAAACTAGATAACAACATGCAAAACAATGAAGTTAAATACTTAACTTACACCATATATTATTTTAAAAAACAACTCAAATGGATCAAAGACGTAAGAGCGAAAACAATAAAACATAAGAGCTAAACTGTTTCTTAGAAGAAAACAGGGAAAATCTTCATGACGTTGGTGAAAATTTCTTGAACATGACACCAAAAGCACAGGCAACAAAAGAAAAACCCAGATAAACTGCACTTCCTCAAAATTAAAAATTTCTGTGCAAAGGACCCTATCAAGAGAGTGAAAAGCCAACCCACAGAATAGGAGGAAATATTTGTAAATCATATATGTGACAAGGATTAATATCCAGAATATATAAAGAACTGTTACAACTCAACAACAAAACAAACAACCCAATTCAAAACTGGGCAAAGAAGGTGAATAGATGTTTCTCCAAAAAAGATATACAAATGACCAATAAGCGCATGCAAGGATACTCAATATCACTATTAGGGAAATCAAAACAATGAGATATCACTTCACATCCATTAAGAGAATGGCTATTATCAAAAAATCAGGCCGGGCGTGGTGGCTCACGCCTGTAATCCTAGCACTCTGGGAGGCCGAGGTGGGCGGATCGTTTGAGCTCAGGAGTTCGAGACCAGCCTGAGCAAGAGCGAGACCCCACCTCTACTAAAAATAGAAAGAAATTATATGGACAGCTAAAAATATATATAGAAAAAATTAGCCGGGCATGGTGGCGCATGCCTGTAGTCCCAGCTACTCGGGAGGCTGAGACAGGAGGATCGCTTGAGCTCAGGAGTTTGAGGTTGCTGTGAGCCAGGCTGACGCCACGGCACTCACTCTAGCCTGGGCAACAGAGTGAGACTCTGTCTCAAAAAAAAAAAAAAAAAAAAAAATCAAAAATAATGAGAATTAGCAAGGAAGTGAAGAAATTGGAACCCTCGGTGCACCCTATATAGAAATTAGCATGGTGGTTCCTCAAAAAACTAAACATAGAATTACCATATGATGATCCAGCAATTCCATTTCTCGGTATATACCCAAAAGAACTGAAAGCAGGTTCTAAAACATGTTAACTTTCCACCAATGATCTTAACTACATCATTCACAATAACCCAAAGGCAGAAACAACCCAAAATCTATTAACAGATGAATGGATTAACAAATACAGTATATACATACAATGGAATATTATTCAGCATAAAAAAGAAATGAAGTTCTGACACATGGCACAACATGGATGAACCCTGTAGCTATTTGCTAATAGCCAAATGAAATAAGCCAGACACAAAAGGACAAATATCATATGATTTCACTTATATGAGGTACCTAGAATAGGCAAATTCAGAGAGACAGAAAGTAGAATAAAGATTACCATGTGCTGGCAGGAGGAGGAACGGGGAGTCACTGCTTTATGGTTATAGTTTGTATTTAGGGTAATGAAAGTTTCCAAAATACATAGTGGTGACGGTCACACAACACTGTGAATATAATGAATGACACTGAACGGTACACTTTAAAAAGTGTTTAAAATGGGAGCTGGGCATGACAGTGTGTGCCTGTAGTCCCAGCTGCTCAGGAGGCTGAGGCAGGAGGATTGCTTGAGCCCAGGAGTTCGAGGCTGTAGTGTGCCTGGAAACAGCCACTGTACTCCAGCCCTGGCAACATAGTGAGACCCCATCTCTTTAAAAAAAAAAAAAAAAAAAGTGGTTAAAATGGCAAATTTTATGTTACATATTTTTTACTACAATTTTTAAAAAATAATGTAATATACCAAAAACCACCCTTTGAGAACCACTGTACCATTACATCACTTTATATCAAATAGTTTTTCTTGCCTAAGATAATCACACTGTGAGAGTTAGCACAAATGACAGATTTACTTTAAAAATGAAGAAACGAAAAGGTAAAACTGACCTAAGTTAACCTTTTTAGATAATAGCAGAAAACAACAAAAAGGCAAAAGTGTCTAAAGGGATAGCTCACCTCCGGTCAATGCCACTATTACTACTTTGCTGTTCAGTAAATCATTTAACTTCTCTAGATCCTACCTTTCCCCTAGAAGTAAACAACTTAAGGTCCCTTTGTGTTTAAAAAATAAAGTCCTCTACAATCTCATTCCAACTCAGATCTTTTCAGCCTTGTTCTTAGTTACATTATCCCTCAGGTCTGTTTATCTTGTATTCAAAGAATATCTATTTCAGACTCAGCCTACTCTGTCCTGACTAGGAACTCTGAGGGAGACCTGGTGGTAGGGTTGGCAGGTAACCCTGCTAGGGCCTTCCACAAACCATGCCCAACCTCCACCACCAAAAAAGTTACACAAACCTCCATGTATCTCAAATCTCAATCAACCAGATGTTAAAGGCAATTATTTATAGAGAGTTTAGGCAATTCCCATTCCCAAGAGGCACAAAGGAGTCAGAGAAGGAAAACGTTTTAAGTATGAAAAAGGCTATTGCTCTTTATTAATGACCCTCCCCCACCCTGAAAGGCTACTGCTCTGAAGGTGAATTAGGATGCCAGCGCAAAATAATAACAGTAACAGCAACTATGTTTTTAAGTGGTCACCATGTGCCAGGTACTCTAATAAGCACTATGCATGAATTAACATTTAAATCCAACATACCTATGAGATATTATTATCCTCTCTACAAACAAGGAAATGAAGAATAGAAGTGTTACTTGCCCAAGTTACAAAGCTAGTAATTAGTGTGGCTAGGATTTGAACTCAAGCATTTTGGTTCTAGAGCCAACAGCCCTCAACATTGCTCTATACTATTGAAACGTTTGGAATGAAACTTGAGCCAGACCAAGTATCTTGAGCCAGTATCTTGAGGCAGCTGGAAGAAATTGTCAAAGGTGACCCAGACAGCTGAAATGGCTCTGACACAGAGAGAAGGTGAAGTGGTGGGACCTGCTAGCAACAAAGGAGAATTTCTATAAGTCAGAAAACCATGCTTGGTAGATAGAGGATTAGCAAAGGATCTTCCCCAGGGTGGGAAGTTTCTGATATTTGCTAAAGGACAGTATATTTTTAGCTATGCCACTGTTTATTTAACGCCCCACCATTCCTAATGTCTAATTCTAGCTTTTTTTTTTTTTTTGAGACAGAGTCTTGCTCTGTCACCTGGGCCAGAGTGCAGTGGCATCATCCACAGCTCACCTTAACCTCAAACTCCTGGGCTCAAGTGATTCTCCTGCCTCAGCCTCCCGTGTAGCTGGGACTACAAGCGCACACCACCAGGCCCAGCTAATTTTTCTATTTTTTGTAGAGACGGGGTCTTGCTCTTGCTCAGGATACTCTCAAACTCCTGGCCTC
Source organism: Eulemur rufifrons (assembly GCF_041146395.1). Classification (NCBI taxonomy): domain Eukaryota; kingdom Metazoa; phylum Chordata; class Mammalia; order Primates; family Lemuridae; genus Eulemur; species Eulemur rufifrons. The sequence goes on from NC_090988.1 coordinate 101,414,566, forward strand.
AAGCAATCCTCCTGCCTCAGCCTCCCTAAGCGCTAGGATTACAGACATGAGCCACCACGCCCGGCCTTAATCCTAGCTTTACTTGACAAATTATTTTACTGGTTATTCAGCTATTCTGGCTGAAATAAAAATATTGGTATTTCTAACCAGAACCATATTATATCACAAAGTGTTCTGGACTCAGTGCATTTATTATAGTATGCTATGAGAATTTGTATTCATTCTGTATATTTGTAGTCAGAGTTACCTTTATTATACAACTTTTACAAAGATGAAATTGCCAATATTTTTATTAAGATTAATTTCTTCATCTCCCATTTTCTTTAAGGAATTAAAAATTCTCATCTATCTTACTCCACTGCTTCAGAGCAAAGCTGTAATTACAGAGCCTCTTGCTACTGATGGTATAAGAAGCCAAGTAACAACTAGATTTCCATGTCTTACATTGAGATACAACTTAAAAAAATTGCAGACATCATTTTGTAAAATCATATAAAGCTATATGCATTAAATCTGCATCTTTGCTACATATGCCAAATCCCTACTTCATAGTCTTAATGTGCACTCAAGCACACTTAAAGGAAGAAGCAAACCCAGGCACTCACTCCGCTGCCCACGCTACATATGAATGCATACATATCCCTAAAATCAACTGAACTTTAAAATGCTGTTGTTCTCATTTTCTTTCTATGCAAGTGTTTGAAAATCCAACATTATTGCAAGGTCACACTTTGGGGCAAATACACAGGGATCACTGTCTCTCTTTCCCCACCCCTGCTCTATGTACACAAAGATAAAAAGGCACAGTCCCAGCACTCAAGGAGATCACTGGCCAGTAGGGGGCGACAGACATGTAAATAAATTATATATTACAATTCGATGTGGTACGTATTAAGATAGGGAGATATTTGTTACTGAAGCCCAGGAGGAAGAACAACTAACTTAGAGGGATCCGGGAAGGCTCCACATAAGAAGCAATGTAAGAGAAAATGTTTACTCATTCAGTATAATTTTACTGAACATATACCAAGTCCCAAAGACTATGGACACAGACTTGTGTTGCTCCTCTATAGCAGTGACCTCTTCAAACTTTTTTTGGGTTTCCCCATACCTACTGGATTTCTCAATTATCTCCATATTAATAAGATATAGATAAAAACCACTTTTCTGAAATAAAGCTTATTAAACTTTGTTTAGAAGGTTTAATAATTTCATTACACCTCATGAGGGATTTTAATGGTAGCACAAAAACAGCAGGAAATCACTGCCCTACAGTGACTGAACCTTGGGGCCAAATTTTACCTTTTGATCTATGTAAAACTTTTTGCCCCTAAATAAGAGCCCTGGGCACAGAGATAAAGGAAGAACACATTTAGTTTTAACATAACTGCTTTAACCGAGCATGGTAATCCCCGGTCAGCCTTCAAATATCTTCTGTAACAAGTTAGATCAACTTCTGCAGAGATCAACAGTACATGTAGAACAGTTTTTGTATTAATTTTCTCTGTAGAGATGGGGGTCTCATCATGTTACCCAGGCTGGTCTAGAACTCCCAAACTCAAGTGATCCTCCCACCTTGGCCTCCCAAAGTACTGGGATTACAGGCATGAGCCACTGTGCCCAGCAAACAGTTTCCATATATGAAAAACATTAGGAGATCATGGTAATTCCAATAAGATAGTATAATCCATAAATGGAACGCATCACCTAGAGAATTTGGCAAGAAGTTTATACACACCTAAGTTTCTTTTGATTTAAAAATAAACAAACATATGGCAAGTCCTGAAAAAAATTAAATAATTTTTTTTAAAAAGACAGAAGGGCCAGGTGCAGTGGCACATGCCTATAATCCCAGCACTTTGGGAGGCCAAAGCAGGAGGATTGCTTGAGCCCAGGAGTTTGAGACCAACCTGAGCAATAGGGCAAGACCTCATCTCTACCAAAAATGTTTTTAAAAATTAGCTGGGCATAGTGGTGCATGCCTGTAGTCCCAGCTGCTCAGGGGCTGAGGCAGGAGGATAGCTTGAACCCAGGAGTTCAGGGTTAGAGTGAGCTATGATCATGCCACTGTACTTTTAGCCTGGGTGACAGAGCAAGACTCTCTCTCTCTAAAAATAAATTAAATAAATAAAAATTCTAAAAGGTTTCGTGAAGGTAGAATGCTCAAGAAAAAAGGAATATATGAAACAAAGTGAACTTTCCCCCAAGAGCTCCCCTCAGCACTAGTGTCAAATAGCTACTATATAAAAAAATGATCCTAAAATTCTCCAAAAGGCCAGGATATACTTACCCTTACCACAAATATACCCTTCACAAAACCAATTGGCCAAGAAATGAGTTAAAGTGCTAGACCTCTTCCACCACCAATGCCTGATTTTCTACATACCATTTGATATGATCAACTAACTGTTCAGTGTGCCTGCTGCATATTTAACCACGATTATCACCACAATTCTGCACAGGAAAAAATTACCCCCTCAAATTCAGGATGAAGATAAGGCATCTCAACATCATCTTGAAGTGACATAATCTGAGTATAGATGCTATACCTACAGGACATTGTGTTTCCCCAAAGATTTTTACTAGACTATGCATACACCCTTCTCCTTGGGTACTAGCAAAAACAGTAATTCATAATAAACTTTCTACCAACATGCAATGGTCTATCAATCAAACCACCAGAGAAATTGGAATTAAGCAAGTAAAAGCATTTGTCAGTGTCCAAATCACATCTTGGGGTTATATTTTCTGTGAAGCAAAAATGTGCAATTCCTCACTATACCTTCTGTCTCACTCTTCCAAATCTTCACTTACTTTATGTAGTCCCAGAACAATATTAAGACTTAATACTCTTAATATTTGACATTTAAAAATTAGCCTAAACTAAATGAAATCATAACTCAAAATGAAAATAAAATGTTTGCTTTTTTCTAATTATGTAACACTTAGAGCAGAAAAGGGGATTTTAGAAGACCTAGTCTCTATGAAATAATCTTTAAAGCAACACACACGCACACACACACAATACCACCCACCAAAAATGAAAACTATAATGATAACTCAGAAATATTCAGTGTCTCCCTCAAGTCAACCAATTTCTTAACTTTACTTTCATTAGTCAATGAAACATTCACTGACAATCAAATACTCCCTGAACACTTCTGTTTACTGCCTTATTTGTTTCTATAGTAACAGACACCCAGAACACAGAAACAAAGATAATGCCTAGTTTTTTCACCATCTTCTGTAACTGATGCAACTGTAAGTCATTAGTATGATACATGGTACAGGACATGCCAATTTAGTTCCTACAATGTAAGGACTAATGTATTTGTTACACAAGGACAATTTATGGAAAAAGAGAAAGCCCCCAGAGGTTTATTTTGAATCTAAAGGGGAAATAAGAGTGACCTTTCTTTTTGCCAGCCAAGAAAGGTAGTATGAACCTGAAAGGAGCGCTTGTCTGAAAAACACTAACTGCAGACATTTGCTAGGTAAATGATATAAACCATGAAATGTGTCACACATGCTGCTTCTCCCAAGTCTTTAAATGAGTTTAGGGAGATAGCAAGCAGTCGCTTGAAACCAGAAGATATTATATAAATGCACCTATTTCCAGGTGTACTACATTCTTCTCAACAGGATGCTTTCCTCCACGATCCTTCTCTCTGGAGCTATAATTAATGTTCTGATTCATAGACAAAGATCAACATCTTAACGTATGACCTCTTTTTCAAACTGCCAAACTACAGATTTATGAAATTTCACATCTAGGAGTAGAAGCTTTAGAAGGCACTGGCATAAGACCAAGAGCTGGTATTCTAAATGACTCCCCACAAACACATATACTCTTCCTCCCACTGTCACCACTACATTATAGTCCTGGCAAAACTTCTTTCCTTCTAAGTGTGCAGTCACCTCATCTGTGCCAACTAAAGTTAAAGCTCAAAAAACTACATCTTTGTTTCTAAGAATGTTACTCTAAGAGTGGTAAGCTGAGTCACATCATTAAAAAGTCCACCACAAAAGCAATACTTAATAAAAGTTATCTCAAGCCACCACAGAAACTAAAAATTAAAGTTAATGATCATATCTTTGCTAAATTTCTCCAGACTTAAGTATCACATCTAAAACATTACCAAATCACCTTCCATCAAGCTAAAATTCTTATATCTGAAATCAAAAATTCACTTTCAGTTACAACCTGTTTATTATGTTTAGCAAAACTACATAATGAGAAGATAAAGGGATTAGAGTCAAAAGTGGGTCTGGGGCAGGCACAGTAGCTCACACCTGTAATCCTAGCACTCAAGGAGGCTGAGGCGGGAGGATTGCTTGAGGTCAGGAGCTCAAGAGCAATCTGAGCAACAGTGAGACCCTATCTCTACAAAAAATAGAAAAATTAGGCAGGTGAGGTGGTGTGCGCCTGTAGTTCCAGCTACTCAGGAGGCTGAGGAAGGAGGATTGCTTGAATCCAAGAGTCTGAGGTTGCAGTGAGCTAAGATGACACCACTGTACTCTAGCCTGGGCAACAGAGTGAGACTCTGTCTCAAAAAAAAAAAAAGGAGTGGGTCTGGGTCTTGGTACTGCCACTTTGAGCTTCAAATTCCCCAACCTTCCATTTTCTCATGTGAAAATGTCAAGATTTTCACCTAATGCACAGGATGGTTGTAAGGTTTAAATGAGAACATATGTATAAGTACTTTGCAAACTTGGCCTTATACGGAAAAGGGAAGGCTGTCTAGAGTACTGGCAGGGTCTGGACCAGGTTTCCAGGGTTCAAATCCTGTTCAGTCTCTCATTGTATATGAGCTACTTAACTAATAATGACAATAGAAGCACTGCACAGGGTTATGTATGAGGATTAAATGAAATAAAAAATATAAAGTAGCCAGCACATGTTCCAAAAGTATTAGCAATTATGGTTTTGAACATGAATCAACATTGTACTGGGAAATCAACTATCTTTCCCAAAAACAGTGGCTGGCCTATGTGGCTAGAAATAAGTCATATTTCACATGCTTCTGCTCAAATGGCATTGAACTATCAGGTAAGAATTTCTCCTTCTTTATCTCCTAAGTGGTAGGCTACTAGTAAGTTTTCTAAGTCCACATCTTCTGGGAGGAACTCTTTCATGATTCTATCATCTCTAAATCTCCCCATAGGGATGACATTTTTTGAAAACTAACAACTATATCCTCTCCATTCCCACACTGCCAGCAATTTAATATGAAGTGGTCATCTCTGTAAAGTGTTGCTTGCGAAGAAGCCCCTGCTCTAAGTGGTAGAGTTGGTTATGCTCGTGTTGATCTCTGGGGTTGAGAAAGACTGAAGGGAAGGTCAAACATGAATAGGGGAAGTGCAGAGGTAGAAAGCAGAGTAGCAATGGACTTATATTAGAACAAGTTTCTGAACATCAAACAGTCAGACTTGAGCAGAAGGCTGAAGATAAACTGCAGGAGAAGATAAGTGACTAAAAAAATATGAAGTTTAAAACACAGTTCAATTCCTAACTTAAAAAAAATCCATACCTGCTTGCCTGTGTTGCTGTAAATCTCAGAAGATGGTGCTTCATGAGAAGTGATCATTATATACATTTACAGACAAGAATCAACTTAATCTGAATTATGTAGCATCTATTGCTATGATTCTCTTGTATTGTTGGGATGTAATGAGAGAAACTCTGGTAAAAAGTATGCCAACTATGTTAGAATTTCACACAGGCAAGAGAGCTCTTTTCCTACCATCTTCATGGGGATTCTAAGCCATATATCCCATGGCCTTTGTACTAGGACGCGCAAGTCTTGAGTGCTTACAACAGGTTGACTACCGTCCAAAACACAACGGAAAGAAACAGAAGAGAGCTACTATTTTCAAGAAGCTTCTGATTTATTTGGAAAATAAAACACACTTAACTAAGAAAAGTCTAGAGGCATAGCCAAGAGCAAAATGAAAACAAGAACTAAGAAAAAGTTTAGATAATCTACTTTTACACAGGTGAGTTGCTGCTAAGAAATGCTACGGCTAAATATCCATGTGGCTAAGATGTTACTACATCTTCTATTATAATAACAGCTAACATGAATGCTTCCTATGCACCAAGCATTTTCAAGCCCATTTAATCCTCACAACAACCTTTTGAGGTAAGACTGGAAAACATCAATTTTAGTTATGAAGAAAGTAAGAATCAAAAACGTCGAGTAACTTCAGCCAGAATTACTTAAAATTACTTAACAAGTAGCCAAAGTGGGACTCAAACTCAAGTCTAGCTGTTACAAAAAGTCTATGTTCCTAACCCCAACACCAGAAGCTCTCAAACTTTTTGGCCTCAGGACCCCTTATACTCTTCAAAATTACTGAGAATCTCAAACAGCTTTTATTTATGTGGGTTATATGTATCAGTATTTGCTGATCACAAATTAAAACTAGGAAATTAAATATGTAATTGCAAAACAAGACAATAAACTGTATTTCTTGTATTTTCAAAGAGACTCAAGGAAAATTTCAGGATTTCAAAATAATGAATACTAGACTATATAGTGAGGTTACAGAAGAAAGTATGACCAAAGATAGCTACTAAAATCATGAGTACTGAAAACTGAGTTAATCTCTGAAAAAGTACATATTTATATAATAAACCTACTACATTAGGAAATTCTAGAAAACACAAAAATACACAAATACACATTCCATTAGGTTGACAGCACTATCATCACACATCATATAGTCCTGGAAAGCTCCACTATACTTCTGGGAAGTCTCCGCTTACTAGAGAAAGAGGGAGAAAAAGACAAATATAGTATTACTATGAAAATAGTTTTGACTTCCCAGACAAAACTATAAAAGAATCTTTGGGTATATGCTTGGACCACATGTTGAGAACCACTGTTCCAGACCAATCTTATTTAACCCATGGGTCATAAAAGTCAACTAGGTTATAATAGTATGCATTGTTTTAAATAAAACTAGAATAGAATAGATCAGAAAACATAATATGGATAAGTACCATTTCCTGAAACTTTTGTTAAAGTTACGAATATCCATATGTATAAGAGTACTAAATAGCAATACAAAATGTACTTCCTACTGCAGGTCAGTCAAAAACTGAAAAACACTGTATCACAACATACTAACTTTCCTAATCTACTGTCTAAGCAAAGGCTATACACACACAACCTATAATATGTAGAGGGAAAACAGCATTTTTGATACATTGGATACTCTCTCAACGCGAAGTCAATTAAAGGTTTCAGTTGGGTACAATTTCTGTAGGTTAAAGAAAGTCACAGTCCACCTTACTATGATACCGTGCTGTCATCACAGCCATCACTAAAGTCTTTTTTTACCACCACCTGCCCTACAGTCAAAAAGGGAGGGCAAGCAAAGTCAGTTATCCAAGCTCCGTCAGCTATAAGTGATGGTGCTCTTTCCTTCCCTCTAAACAGAGCTCTTGTTATCTATCTATCTATTTATTTATTTAGAGGTGGGGTCTCCCTATGTTGCCCAGGCAGGACTTGATCTCCTGGGCTCAAGTGATCCTCCTGCCTCAGCCTCTCAAGTAACTAAGAATTACAGGAACATGCCACCACACCTGGCTCTTGCTACTAATCATAAGGTCAACTTTCCAAACGAGGGCTTCCTCTCTAACAAACTGGTCAACAATCATTTTGCTATTGGCATTAAGGTTACTGCTCTCATCCCAAACCTATAGGATTTCTTGGGTCAAAGCAGCATTCAGATGATGGTTCAAGCTGTAGATCTCTCCCTATCCTAGCAAAGGCCGACCTGCATCTGGCAAACTTCAACAAATGGAAACAGCAAAGCCTGTCTTCACTAGCAGTTCAAGCTTGACCCACGGCCTGAGCATAATCCAAGACACCCAGAGATCTCAACAATGGTCTCCTTGAGACGCTTACAATGAATGACAAGCTCTACTAATGGTAATGGCTGAAATATAACATCATTGTCTCTTCCTCTCTACCAGAACCAAGCTATGGAATTTGATGTCAGAAAGAGCTTCTCTCCCAATTAGTCCAAATAGATCAACAGGAAGCCTAATGGAAATTATTAGAGAAGGCAGTGACGCAGGGCTAAATTCGGTGATGCATCACAGTGGCATATACGTGTGTGTGGGGGTGTGTGTGTGTGTGGTAACATACACATAAGATTTACCATTTTAACTATTCTCAAGTGTATGGTAAGTACATTCATATTGTTATACAATCAATATCACTATCCATCTCCAAAACTTTTTTAGCATCTCATACAGAAACTCTGTATTCATTGGCATATACTTTTTCATAGATCCTATTTTTCTGATTATCAACATACCCTAAACTGCAAATGCTCCCCACTGTGGAAGGAACAGACCCATTCCCACTATTGTCTTCAAACTTTGGAGGGAAAAAGGCAAGTTCCATGACAATAGAAATCTTTCTTTTCACTACTATCTCCTCAACACCTAGCACATGCCTGACAAATATTCAAATATTTGTGTATGTGGCCGAAATATCATTCCACAGATTATGTTAGTAACTGCATATGGCAAAATGTACCTTTACAGTGGAAAAATCTACAGATTACCACTTTAATCAATCTTAATCATCACTACTAGTGGGACAACCTAAACTTGTATATCTCCTGACCTGATACAATTTGAAGTGTTCAATCACCTAGGAAGCATTCTTGCCACAATGTTTAACCTGAGTCTGATCCTCTAGACCCAATTTCCAGTTTATACATAATATAGTTTAGGAAAACAAATTAAACTATACAAAGGGGAAACAGACAAATCCAGAATATAGGATATTTTAAAAAGCAGTATTACTCACACAAATATAGTCAACTGATCTCTGACAAAGGACCAAAGATGTAGAAAGGATAGTCTTCAACAAATAGTGCTGGAACAACTGAACATCTACATGCAAAATAACTAATTCTAAACATTGACCTTATGCCTTTCAGAAAAATTAACTCAAAATAGATAATAGGCCTAAATATAAATCACAAAACTACAAAACTTCTAAAAGATAACAGGAGAAAACAATCCATGAAAAAAACTGTTAAGTTGGATTTCATCAAAATTAAAAACTTCTGCTCTGTAAAAGACACTGTTACAAGAATGAAAAGACATGCCACTAAGAGAAAATATTTGCAAAATACATTATTTTATAAAGCACTAGTATTCAAAATATTCAAAGAACTTTTAAAATGCAACAATAAAAAAAATTAAAAAGTAAGTAAGACACTTCACCAGAGAAGCTACACAGATGACAAATAAGCATATCATTAGGGAACTGCAAATTAAAACACTGAGATACCATTACACATCTATTAGAATGGTCAAAATCCAAAATACTGACAACACCAAATATTGACGAGGTGAAGCAACAGGAACTCTCATTCTTTGCTGGTGAGAATAAAAACTAGTACAGGATGAGCACACTGGCTCAAGGTGGCTCATGCCTGTAATCGTAGCACTTTGGGAGACCAAGGTAGGAAGACTGCTTGAGACCAGGAGTTTGAAACCAGCCTGAGCAAGAGCAAGACCCCATCTCTACAAAAAAAATGAGAAAAATTAGCTGGGCATGGTGGCGCACGCCCATAGTTCCAGCTACTAGGGAGGCTGAGGCAGGAGGATCGCGTGAGCCCAGGAGTTTGCGGTTACAGTGAGGTATGATGACACCACTGCACTCTAGCCCAGGTGACAGAGTGAGAGCCTGTCTCAAAACTATATAAAAAATTTTAAAAATTAAAAAAATAAATACAGCCACTTTGGAAGACAGTTTGGCAGTTTCTTATAAAACCAAACACACTTTCACCATAAAATCCAGTAATTGTACTCCTTGGTATTTACTGAGTTAAAAACTTATATCCACAAAAAAACCTGCACACAAATGTTCACAGTGGCTTTATTCATAATTGTCAAAACTTGGAAGCAACCAAGATTACCAAACTTCAGTAGGTAAATGAATAAATGAACTGTGGTTCATCCACACAATGGAATATTATTCACCAATAATAAGAAATCAGCTATTTAGCCACAAAGGGACATAGAGCAACCACAAATGCATATTGCTAAGTGGAAGAAGCCAGTCTAAAAGGGCTACTTACTGTATGATTCCAACTATATGACATTTTAGAAAAGGTAAAACTACAGACAGTAAAAAGATCAGTAGCTACTGGGGTGGGAGGGAGAAGAGGGATGAAAAGGTACAGCACAATAAATTTTTATGGCAGTGAAAGAAACTATTTTATATGATACTGTAATGGTATCTACATTAGTCAAAATCCATAGAACTCTACAACACAGACAGTGAACCCTAATGTAAAGTATGGACTTTAGTTAATAATGATTTATTTATTTATTTATTTTTATTCTTATTTCAGCATATTGTGGGGGTACAAAAATTTAGGTTACGTATATTGCCCTTGCCGCCCCCCCCCAGTCAGAGCTTCAAACGTGTCCATCCCCTAGACAGCGCACATCGCACTCATTATGTATGTATACACCCATCCCCTCCCCCACCCACATCTGCCCGACACCCGATCAATGTTATTCCTAAATGTGCTCTTAGGTAATGATCAGTGAAACCAATTTGATGGTGAGTACATGTGGTGCTTATTTTTCCATTCTTGGGATACTTCACTTAGTAGAATGGGTTCCAACTCTTTCCAGAAAAATACAAGAGGTGCTATATCACCATTGTTTCTTATAGCTGAGTAGTATGCCATGGTATACATATATCACATTTTATTAATCCACTCATGTATTGATGGGCACTTGGGTTGTTTCCACATCTTCGCAATTGTGAATTGTGGTGCTATAAACATTTGGGTGCAGATATCTTTGTTATAGAATGTCTTTTGTTCTTTTGGGTAGATGCCCAATAATGGGATTGCTGGATCAAATGGTAGGTCTACTTGTATCTGTTTAAGGTATCTCCATATTGCTTTCCACAGAGGTTGCACTAGTTTGCAGTCCCACCAGCAGTGTATGAGTGTTCCTGTCTCTCCACATCCATGCCAACATTTGTTGTTATGGGACTTTTTGATAAAGGCCATTCTCACTGGAGTTAAGTGATATCTCATTGTGGTTTTGATTTGCATTTCCCTGACAATTAGAGATGTTGAACATTTTTTCATATGTTTCTTGGCCATTCTCCTGTCTTCCTTTGAAAAATTTCTGTTCATGTCCTTTGGCCACTTTTTGATAGGATTGTTTGATTTTTTTTCTTGCTGATTTTCCTGAGTTCTAAATAGATTCTATCAGTCCTTTATCGGATGTGTAGCATGCAAAAATATTTTCTGTAGGTTGTCTATTTACTCTCGTGACAGTTTCTTTGGCTGTGCGGAAGCTTTTTAATTTAATCAGGTCCCATTTATTTACTTTTGTTGTTGCTGTGATTGCCTTTGGGGTCTTCTTCATAAATTCTTTCCTAGGCCAATGTCTATAGGAGTCTTTCCCACATTTTCTTCTAGAATTCTAATAGTTTCACTCCTAAGGATAAGTCTGTTATCCATTGTGATTTGATTTTTGTGAGAGGTGAAAGGTGTGGGTCCTGTTTCAGTCTTCTATGTGTGGCTATCCAGTTTTCCCAGCACCATTTATTGAAAAAGGATTTTTTCCCCCAGAGTATGTTTTTGTCTGCTTTGTCAAAGATTAGATGGCCATATGAGGATGGTTTTATATCTGGACTCTCGATTCTGTTCCACTGGTCTGTGTCCCTGTTCTTGTGCCAATACCAAGCTGTTTTAATAACCACAGCATTGTAGTATAGTTTGAAGTCTGGTAAATTAATACCTCCCATTTTGTTCTTATTGCTTAAAATTGCTTTTGCTAAACGGGGTCTTCTCTGGTTCCATACAAAGCGTAAAATTATTTTTTCTGTGTCTGTGAAAAATGGTGTTGGTAATTTAATAGGGATTGCACTGGATCTGTAGATCACTTTGGGTAGTATAGACATTTTAACAATGTTGATTCTTCTGATCCATGAGCATGGTATGGTTTTCCACCTGTTTACATGCTCTGCGATTTCCTTCCTCAGTGTTTCTTATCTCCTTAGTTAAATGTATTCTTAGGTACTTTATTTTCTTTGTTGCTATTGTGAAGGGTGTTGAGTCTTTGATTTGGTTCTCAGTTTGACTGTTATTGGCATATATGAATGCCTCTGATTTGTGTGTATTGATTTTGTATCCTGAGACTCTACTGAATTCATTTATCAGTTCCAGGAGTCTCTTGGTTGAATCCTTGGGGTTTTCTAGATATAATATCATATCATCAGCAAAGAGTGAGAGTTTGATCTCTTCTGTTCCCATTTGGACACCCTTAATTCTGCTCTCTTACCTGACTGCTCTCGCAAGGACTTCCAGCACTATGTTGAATAGCAGTGGGGACAGTGGGCAACCTTGTCTAGTTTCAGTGCTAAGTGGGAAGGCTTTCAATTTTTCCCCATTCAGTATGATGTTGGCTGTGGGTTTGTCATATATGGCTTGTAATTAATGATTTATTTTTTTTAAGAGATTGGGTCTCTCACTATGTTTCCCAGGCTGGACTCAAACTCCTGAGCTTAAGTGATCGATCCTCTCACCTCTGCCTTCCAAGTAGCTGGGACTACAGGTGACCGTGCAACTTTCAATACTGTTTATAATATTGTATCGGTTCGTCTGCTGTAACCAAGGTACCACACTAATGCAAGATGTTAATAGGAGAAACTGGGGGGTTGGGGAGTGGGAACTCTGTGCTTTCTGCTTAATTTTTCTGCAAACCTAAAACTGCTTTTTAAAAAATAAAGTTTACCACGTATTAAAAAAAAAGTCCTTGTTATATACACACAATGGGCACAAACAATGTTACACATACAAAAGAGGGACTGGTCAGAGGCAACAAACTTTTACTGAAAAGAGCCACAGGGTAAATATTTTAAGCTTTGTGGGCCATACAATCTCTATCACAACATGTAAATGAATGAGCATGACTTCATGGACATTGAAATTTCAATTTTGATATAGTTTTCATGTCATAAAATATTATTCTCATTTTTTTAGCCATATAAAAATGTAAAAACCAAAGAACTGAAAATAGGTATTCAACAAATACTTGTACAGAAATGTTAACAGGGGCACTATTCAGAATAGCCAAAAGGTAGAAATAATCCCAACATCGGAATATTATTCGGCCATAAAAAGGAACGAAATACTGGTATGAAACAATATGGGTGAACCTTAAAAACATGATAAGTGCAAAAAGCCAGACACAAAAGGGTCAGACAGTACCGAATAATTTCATTTATATGAAACATCCAGAATAGGTATATTCATAGAAATGAAAAGCCAACTAGTGGTTACTAGGGGCTGGAGGAAGCGGGGAATAGAAGTGATTGCTTAATAGGCACGGAGTTTCCTTTTGGGGTGCTTAAAATGTCTTGGAACTAGATAGAGGTAATAGTTGCAAAACATTTTGAAAGTACTAAATACTACTGAATTGTACACTTTACAATGGTTAATAGTTAGCTTTATGCTATGCAAATTTTACCTCAATTTTTAAAAACAATATAGGAACAAAAACTAAAAACCATTCTTATCTGTTGGGCTGTACAAAAACAAATGACTAGCCAGATTTGTTAAGTGGGTTGTAGTTTACCTCTACTCTAGATTAACAGTAACTAAAGAGTCAATAGTTAAATATAATACATAAACCTGGTTTGAAGTCAGGCAGAAAAGCTATAAATTTTAATTTAGGATATTTTGAAAATTGTGAACAGTAGATATTATGGAATCGTTATTTTCTTCAGCATGACAACAGATCTGTGGTAAGATCATGTCCTTATTCTTGGGAGAAGCATGCTGAACTATTCAGGATAAAGTGTCATGATGTGTACAAATTACTTGCAAATAATCCAGCCAGAAAGATAGAAATTTTTAAATGTGGCAATTTTCTTTAACAACTGGGGACTCTACATGCAAGATATACACATGTTCATTATATTACTCTTTCAACTTTTCTGTGTTTGAACTTATTCCAAATAAAAAGGGTTTGGGGAAAATAATATTGCATGAGTGCAGAAAACTGGTGCTAGACAGCTGAATACAAAATTTGATGACATATTAAACCTAATTTCCCTCATTCTTTGAGAGTAAGGGCATCTAAGAACTGAGTTGAAGAATATACCTGGTTCTACAATCCTTTTCTGGGACAAAAAAAGCATCACTTTTGCAAGGACTGGCTTAATGTAGGAAGACTGGTAGGACCAGTTCCTTGCGAACACAGGTATAAGAGGTACCATGAGCACCTCAAAAGGAATTCCTAGAAAATAACACACACACCACAGTTTGGCACTCTAATCCTATATTCCTACTGGCTTATAAAATTTAAAATGTTTTTCTTTCCCTAGCAAAAGAAAACCTGAGGCCAGGCGCAGTGGCTCACGCCTGTAATCCTAGCACTCTGGGAGGACGAGGCGGGTGGATCGTTTGAGCTCAGGAGTTCGAGACCAGCCTGAGCAATATGAGACCCTGTCTCTACTAAAAATAGAAAGAAATTATATAGACAACTAAAAATATATATAGAAAAAATTAGCCGGGCATGGTGGTGCATGACTGTCGTCCCAGCTACTCAGGAGGCTGAGGCAGGAGGAGTGCTTGAGCCCAGGAGTTTGAGGTTGCTGTGAGCGAAGCTAATGCCACAGCACTCTAGCCTGGGCAACAGAGTGAGACTCTATCTCAAAAAAAAAAAAAAAAAAAGAAAGAAAACCTGATTCTATAAAAGTTAAATTATAACTTAATATTCTTATTGAACTGAAATCACTCAACATCTATGGAATGACCCACATGAAATTCTACCGCGAGAAAAAAGAAGTACTAAACCCTGGTGCACATTGTTCCAGGCCAGTGGAGTCCAACAGAAATACAATGTAAGCCGCATACATAATTTTAAATTTTCTAATAGCCATATTTCTTTTTATTGGGGTTTTTTTTTAAGTTGCTTCTTATTTTTTTTTCCATATTTCTTAAAAGGTAAAATTAACTTCAGAGGCTGGACATCAATGGCTCATGCTTGTAATCCTAGCACTTTGGGAGGTCAAGGTAGGAGGATCACTTGAAGCCAGGAGTTCAAGACCAGCCTGGGCATCATAGCAACCCTGTCTCTACAAAACATAAAAAAAAATTAGCTGGGCATGGTGGCATGTGCCTGTAGTCCCAGCTACTTTGGAGGCTGGGGCAGGAGGATCATTTGAGCCCAGGAATTTGAGGTTGCAGTGAGCTGTGATGATGCCACTGCACTCACACTAACCTGGGAAACAGAGTAAGACCCTGTCTCAAAACAAAACAAAACAAAACAAAACAAAACAAGAAAACCCTAAACCCAACCCCTGCTTCAGGTATCCTCCATGATACTCTCCAAGCAAAAGAGATTATCACATCCCTATTCTGGGCAAGGAAAGAAGCTTTACTACACATTTCCTTCCACTCATGTTGGGTGTGGGCATTTTGTCCTTTGGCCTTCATCACTAGGTTCAGCTTCAAGATGAAAGAAGAGGTGCAGAAGCTTATGCTCTACTTTACACCCCTCCCCAACCTCCAAAACGGTTAGAATTACCACCATTTTACCTTGGCATCTTCCTTTGTCCATTGACTGTCCCTCCCATAATTCTAACTGACCTCTAATTCCCCAAAGAGAGATCATATCAAATTCATATTCTCCAATTCTTAGATCCCTGCTCCCAAAATAACTATGGCCTTTTCCTCTTGACATTCCCTTACTTGAACAAGTGGCTTTAGGAGAACTAAAGTCATTTCAAGATCAATCTCCTTCCCTGAGTGACTTGAGATCCACTTCCCAATATGTACATACTAACAAAAACCAAGAATGCCATAGTTTACTACAAAAATAATTTAAATACACTTGAGGATCACTGATATGTGAAGAGCAGTTTCAGTTACTCTTCTCTACTATTCTCCCTCTACCCCTTCCTTGCCCCAAAAAGGTGGTGGTAAAATTTTCCTGTTTCTGAGAAAAGAAAACATTATTTTTCACTTGTCATTCTAAGAAATGGTATCTTTGACCCCTAGTTGCAGAATTTAGGGTAAACTGAGAGGCAGTGAATCTCATAGGTTCTGATTTATTGGCCAGAAAAGCAAATGTGTATTTTTGAGCTGAACAGTTAAAGCTGTTTCTTACTTCTTCTAGCTTCTTCCCTTTGATTAAACTTGTCTAGGGTTGTAAAGAATTCTATGATTTGGTACAAGATCTGCCACAACACGAAAAATTGTTGAATTTTGCTCTTTTGGTTACCGAGTCTATAAAATATTGATTCTAATATCTAGTAATTATAACATTTATAATTACAAAATTACTATCTTTTTTATTCTTAATCTATGAAGTAGAAAATACGTGTGTGTGTGCACGCACGTGTGTGTGGGTATAAAAACAAAGAAAAAGACATGGAAGGATACACAAACTGATAATATGGTTACTTCTGGTGAAGGGATTAGGATTAGAGAGGCTAAGGGGCTCTTCAGCCTTATCTATAATATTTTAATTTATGTAATAATGCATCTATGTTACCTGTATAACTAAAAATCAATCAGATCTGAAAGATGTAAAACTGGCTTATGATATAAAATAATTTAAGCTTTGAGAATTGTAATAGATAACCATTTATTGAAAGTTCATTGTTTACAAAGCAGTCTACATTCATTATTCCAATAAGTACTCAAACAACCCGAAAAAGGGAGGTATCATTACCACTCCCAATTCAGAAATGAATAAACTTGAGAATCAGAGAGGTTAAGAAGCCTGATCAAGGTCACACAAATGTTGGGGTCCTGAAAAGGATTCCACCAAAACCAGGTTATACCTCTACTAAGGGAATAGTCAGTTTATTCAGGAAGGGAATATTCAGTTTATTTAGGAATTAAGAGAAAACACCTTTTAACTTTTGCCATTGTTAAAGAGCTCCAGGGAAAAAATATCTGCTTATTTATCTGCCAGCTTTAGTAAAGGAAGTAAAAATAAACATTTTGGGATATTTGTTGATTGGCTCATTAACAATGCTGAACATGGTTATAACATCCCAAACCTATAAATAATTTAAGAGATTTAAACATATTTGCAGTGTTGAGCCATGCACCATCAGCTCCTACCCCAGCTCTTTTTGTTAATTCAAGACAAAACAATGTACAATTTCAGTTGAATTGTACTTTAGGATGTGGATTATTTGTTTCTAATGAGGGGCAAAAGACATGATTATTACCTATGATTTGAGTTTTATCCCACAAAAAAAACCCACACACAATTTTCTTGAAGGACAGCAAATAGTGACAAATACTTATATCAAAAATAAGTGATCTAGTAAAAACTTTAAGTGAATTAATTGAGGCCAGGCACAGTAGCTCATGTCTATAATCCTAGCACTTTGGGAGGACAAGTTGGGAGGATGGTTTGAGCTCAGAAGTTCAAGACCAGCCTGAGCAAGACCCAGTTTCTACCAAAAATAGAAAAAATTAGCCTGGCATGGTGGCCTGTGCCTGTAGTCCCAGCCACTAGAGAGGCTAAGGCAGGAGGATCACTTGAGCCCAGGAGTTTGAGGTTGCAGTGTGCTATGATGACACCACTACACTCCAGCCAGGGTGACAGAGCAAGACTATGCCTCAAAAACAAGAAAAAGAAAAAAAGAATCAATCGATATGTATGTACTGAGTTGATTTACATTACCATGAAAAGATCAGCTAGATAAGTCTTGCTACAAGAATCTCTAATGTGAGGGAACTACACAGTCCCTAGGGGAAAGTCCTTGATCCTTAAAATTCTCATTCCTTCCTACTTTAATAAGGTTTAGCTAGGTTCACTGACTCTTGAAATCCAGTGAAAGGCCTATCTTTTAACCTGACCTTTCCCAGGATGGCATAAAAGATCTGGTTAAGCCTGGATGAAATACAAACAAGGCTTCCTTCTACTTTCTTACACCAAACTGTCAATAACAGTGTTTGTTTTGAAGGTGACTGCATACTCTGGACTTACGTGGCAGACACTCTCATAAATCTTAGCTCTGTTTCAACTTCCATCTTGCATAGCTTTTCTGGCTATTTATATCTGATTCAGGAAATCTTAACTGTTAATACTACAAATTAACATCAGTCTTCAGCTGGGTTCTGAGGGAGTTGCAAACATATTAACATGATCCCAAATAAGATCAGAAAGCTTTGTACTTTTGATAAACTTTTATAAAACATTCTAATCCTCCATTTAAGGAATAACTAGATAAAACCCACTAAAAATGAAGGGAGAAAACAAGGCAGTACGGTTTTGTTTTTGTTTTGTGGAGGAGACAGTCTTGCTCTGTCATGCCCCAACTAGAGTCCAGTGGCATCATCACAGCTCACTACAACCTCAAACTCCTGAGCTAAAGCAATCCTCCTGCCTCAGCCTCCCCAGTAGCTGGGACTACAGGTGTGCGCCACTGCGCCCAGCTAATTTTTGTATTTTTAGTAGAGGCAGGGTCTTGTTCTCGCTCAGGCTGGTCTCGAACTTCTGAGCTCAAGCGATCCCCCCTCCTCAGCCTCCCAGAGTGCTAGGTTTACAGGCATCAGCCAGCATGCCCAGCCTATAGTTTATATTCTACAGCAAAAAAAGAGAAAAGAAGAAAACAAAAAAGGAAAAGGAAAAGAAAGGAGAAGAGAAGACAAGAGAAGAGAAAAGAGAAGAGAAGAGTAGAGAAAGAAGAGAAGAGAAAAAAGAAAAACAGGAATTTTCCATCTAGTTTCGATAATGCTCATTTTGTACTGGGTGGCTTTCAGTTCATATTGCACACCTGCTGTTTCAAGTTCCTTTCCCAAACTCCATTCCCAGTTCTACCACCTTTCCTTACAAATGGTAACCTCATGACTTACTTTATAATGAACATCAAAACCTTAAACGGTAACGACTTTACTTATTCTCCACTATGTTGAACCAGTTCTTCCCCCTCTTCCTCCTCACATCAAGGTATTTTCTCACTGAGTCGCAGTAGATTCACTCAGATTTCAAGACAACTAAGTTCTCTAATATGCCTTTCCACTTTCCTTTTAAAAAACTATTACTTCTCTGGCTCTCTTCCCTCATCAGTTCAAGATCCCCACTTCTATAGAAGCCATTATTTAATCCCGTTTCCTGAATTCCTATCATCACAATCCACCCTAGTTCCATCTTATAATAATGAAATACTCTTATCTTTGCCACTACATCTAGACCAGTCAAGTAAATCTCAAATTCTGTCTTCTCTTAAAAGTTTCTACAGTTGAGTACTATATTCTGCTTACTGATGCCAATTTAAAAAGAAAACTCGGGCCAGATATGGTGTAATCACAGCACTTTGGGAGGCTGATGCAGGAGGATCACTTGAGGCCAGGAGTTCAAGACAGGTCTTGGCAATATAGCAAGACCCCATTCCCACAATTTTTTTTTAAATTAGCTAGGCATGATAGTATGTGCCTGTCATCCCAGCTACTTGGGAAGCTGAGGTGGGAGGACTGCTTGAGACCAGGAGTTCTATAGAGGCTACAGTGAGCTATAATCATACCACTGTACGTTAGCCTGGGCAACAGAGCAAGACTTTCTCTAAAAAAAATTTTAAAAGAATGAGACACCTGGTATGATGCTATAAATACACAACATCACCTATGTAATATTTTTGCCAAAATGTTTAACCTGAATCTAATTACTTAAGGTTCTATAAAATTAAAATATACCTAAAATGCTTCTTTCATTCACACACTCTCCTTAAACCAGCAGTGCTTGTTTTATATGGTCCCAATATTCATGAATTTATCACAGTATATTATCAGTTCCAACAACACAGTTACCATGGTATATGAACTGTGAGTAGTTGCATAAAGTATAAACTTTGCTGCTAGCTCTTCAGTCTGCAAAATCATTATGTAAATAACAGATGTGCATCATAATCAATGACCAATCACATCACTTCTTTCTAAGTCTGTCGGTGATAGGTCAACAGGTATGTTAGTCAGTCAATGCACAAACAGCAAAGCTTGTAGTTGTGTTGCTTCCTTGTCTCTCAATGATAAGCCCATGTAACATTTTACAAAAATGGATAATCAAAAGAGGGAACTGTCAACAAAGATGAAAATGGACGCGCAAAATAAAAAGTGATAATGCTAGAAGTGAAATTCAGACAGAAAGTAAATAGAGTTACATGCAGCCAAAGAAATTTAGTGAAAGTTAACTTAGCAGCATAAATGAGAAAATCAATTATGATGAAAAAGCATAAAGATGTCCCAGAGGAACACAAGCAAAAAAAGGAATATCTCAAAAATACTTTACAACATTAAAAACGCAAAGGGGTCCGGTGTGGTGGTTCAGGCCTGTAATCCTAGCACTTTCAGAGGGCGAGGCAGAAGGATAGCTTGCAGCCAGGAGTTCGATATTAGCCTAGGAAATAGTAAGACCTCGTTTCTACAAAAAAATAAAAAAATTAGGTGGACATGGTAGTGCGTGCCTATAGTCCCAGGTACTAGGGAGGCTAAGCAAAAGGATCACTTGAGCCTAGGAGTTTGAGGCTGCAGCAAACTATGATGACGCCACTGTACTTTAGCCTGGGCAACAGAGTGAGATCCTGTCTCAAAATAAATAAATAAATATATATATATATATTTAAAAAATAAAAATGCAAAGGGTAAAATGTTGGAAGCCAAGGCATCTAAGAGATGTTTGCTCCATAAGTTATAAAAGAAGTAGGCAATCACTGTTCAAACTAGTCTGATATATTTGTAACAAAGAAATACAACACTTTAATACTCAATGTTTCTAATGTTTTATATTACAATATACCAAATATTAGTTTTACTATTTTTTCATTTCCTTACATATTTATAAAAATAGTTTTTAATGTTTTGACAAAAAATGTTGTAAATTACAGATCAGAATTTTTCCCACTGCATAGTTTTCAGCTTGCATAGTCATTTTTACAGTCCCACCACACCATGCAAAGTGAGGACTGCCTGTATGTATGTATACGTATATATGCATGTGCAGATACACATGTGTATCTATTTTCCCATTTAGCCCTAAACCATCTGAGAGTAAAGTGTCCTTCATGGTCCTTTACCCCTGGATACTTAAGTGTGTATTACCTAAGAATAAGGATATTGTTTTACCTAACCATAGGACAGTTGCCAATTTGAGTAAATGTTTTAAGTTACTTCTTAAGAAACTATCTACTCTTTAGGAATGGAAGATGAAATCAATGCTTACTGTTCAAAGTCAAAGATAACAATCATTAAATTTACAAATTAGTTTATTTTGAACTTTAAAACATTGTCAATTATAAAGAAAACTCCCTATAAGCTAGTCAAATATTCAATAATTTTTAATACTAAGTACAAAGGGAATATAAAATATATTTTTATAACTCTGATTTTAAAATACATTACAATCCTTTCAGGAATTCAAAAATCATAAATGGGACATTATGATGCTACACAAAAATGCTAAATTAAATACATCATGGGGTTTGACAGTACAAAAAAAATTGTCACAAGTAGCTAGGGAGAGACTTATATTCAATTGAATTCATTAACTTTTTAAACATCTACAATGTATCAGACACTGTCGATACTCTGGTAAGTAAGACTGCCATGGTTCTTGCCCTCAGAATCTATAGAGAATAAGTGGAAAGACAATCAGGGTATTATTTGCTATTACAGCAGAAAAATCAAATGTTAAAAAAATGGGAAGAAGAAATACCTTATATAGCAGGAACAGAGGGAGACGTCAAAAATTTCTAAGAGGATATAACATCTAAGCTGAACTCTGAAGAATAAATAGAGTTAAAGGAATAAATAGAGTTCAACTCAGAAGGAACTATAAATGCAAAGGTCCAAAAGTAAGAGAACACAGCACAGGAAGAAAGGAGAAAGCTGAGTATGGTATCATTTTCAGTTAAAAAGAAAAGAGGGTGAATATGGTGTAATGGAAAGAAATTCAACTTGTTCTACTACTTACTACCTGTATAACTTTGGGGTAAGTAATTTACCTCTGTGAGCCCAAATTTCATAATAGAGAAATGGAGAAACTACTATATTCTTCCTCAAAGGGATATCTCAAGGATCAAATTTTAAAAAGCATGTGTGAACCATAAAAGAAAAAAATTATTAAGAAATTTTGGTCCCCAAAATATACCACTAAGAAAATGAAGAAACAAGTCACAGACTTGGAAAAAGTATTTGCAGCACATATGTCTAACAAAGAACATGTATCCAGAATATAAACAGAACTACAGGTCAATTAAAAGATGAACAGATGAATAAACCAAAAAAAGGGGAGGGAGGCAAAAGACTTGAACACACACTTTATCAAAGAAGATGTACAAATGACCAGTAAGCACATGAAAAGGGGCTCAACATTATTAGTCATCAGAGTACAAATTAAAATCATGAGATGCCACTTTACACTAACTAGAATGGCTAATATCAAAGACCAAATGTTGGCAAGGGTACAGAGCAAGTGCAGATCTCATACATTGCTGCAGGACTGCAAAATAGTTACGTACTTTGGTAATTTTTAAAAATATTATGCATGCATTTACTGTATAATCTAACAATTACTCTTTTGTATTTTCTCAAGACAAATAAAAACATGTCCATATCAAGACTTGTAACATTTATTGCAGCCTCATTCATAATAGCAAAAAAACTGAAAACCACCTAAATGTCCATCAAAAGGAGTAAACTGTGGAGTATATATACACAATGGAATACATTCAGCAATAAAAATGAACAAACTATGGAAACACTGGAAAAATCTCAAAAGCATGTTAAAGCAGCCCCTCAAAGAAGAGCACATGATTTGATTCCATATACCTGAAAACCAAACAGACAAACCCGTCTGTGGTGATATAAGTTACATACAAGGATGGACGGGAACACTAATTCCAAAGGGGCACCATGGAACTTTTTGTGGGGATGGAAATATTCCCTACTTACATCTTGTTTTGAATGATTACACTGTGATTACACTGTCAAACTCACCAAATTGAACACTTAAGGTCTGTGCATTTTATTGTATGCTACATATATCTCAATTTTTACAAAAAATGACACCATGGGTATACAGTCAGTAAAATCCTGAAATTGTGAAATTCTACAGGACAAGTGACCAGATTTTTCTCCACAAGAAAAACAAAAAAGGGAGAGGTAATCTATAGGTTAAGAGAGACTCTTTTTTTTTTTTTTTTTTTTTTAAAGACAAGGTTTCGCTATGTTGCCCAGGCAGGATCATTGCCCACCACAGCCTGGAACTCCTGGCCTCAAGGAATCCTCCTGTTTCAGCCACCCAAGTAGCCAGGACTACGGGTGTGTGCCATCATGCCCAGAAAAGAGAGACTTTAGACATGTATCAACCACACACAACATGTGGATAGATCTTGTTTAACTCCTGATTCGAACCAACCAACCATTGGGGAAAAAAAGACAACTGGGGAAATTTGAGCAATGACGATATTAATAAATTTTTCAATGTTTTACTGAGATAATAGTAATGTAGCTATGCTTTCTAAGTTTTTATATTACAGATCAACATGGATGAATCTTCACAATGTTGAATAAAACAAGCCAGACACAAAAGAATACATTGTATTCTCCCATTTTTAAAAAATTCAAAATCAACAAAAACTAAATTATGGTGCTGGAAGTCCCCATGGAGTAAGAAAAAGGAATAGTTATTGGAAAAAAGCTTTTGTGGTGGTGACAATTCCAAATCTTGACTAAGTGGTAGTTACACAGGTCTATTTATTTTGTAATTACTCATTGAACTATATAAATTTATGTTTTATGCTCTTTTCTGTATGTGCATTACACTTCACAAAAAGTAAGTTTTCAGGAATTGAATAGAGACTATTTCACACC
Source organism: Eulemur rufifrons (assembly GCF_041146395.1). NCBI lineage: Eukaryota > Metazoa > Chordata > Mammalia > Primates > Lemuridae > Eulemur > Eulemur rufifrons. Next base: position 101,438,467 of record NC_090988.1, read on the forward strand.
TAAGCCAGTGCTCCTACCTTAAAGTCCTGTGGCAAGAACCTCTCACATGCTCATGAAATGAACAGATATACATAACTGAAGTATTTACAGATAAAGCAAGCTGGGGTTTAATTCAAGACAACTGAGAGGGAATGGAAGATGTAGATGAAAGAAGATTTCCATGTGTTGACTGTTGAAGCTGGTGATGGATATATGGGAGTTCATTACATTACTGTTTACTCTGTATATGTTTAAATTTTTCCACAGGTTTTTAAATGTTCATAATTTTAATTACTGCACTTCTATGAATAATGATATAATATAAAACAAAAAAAAAAACCAAATATATAACTGAGCTCATTGCATTTTTATTTTTAATGCCCTAAAAAAAGAAAAGAGGGGCCAGGCGCGGTGGCTCATGCCTGTAATCAATCCTAGCACTCTGGGAGACTGAGGCAGGCGGATTGTTTGAGCTCAGGAGTTCGAGACCAGTCTGAGCAAGAGCAAGACCCTGTCTCTACTGAAAAAAAAAAAAGAAAGAAATTAGCTGAACAACTGAAAATACAGAGAAAAAATTAGGCGGGCATGGTGGCGCATACCTGTAGTCCCAGCTACTTGGGAGGCTGAGGCAGTAGGATTGCTTGAGCCCAGGAGTTTGAGGTTGCTGTGAGCTAGGCTGATGCCACAGCACTCTAGCCCGGGCAACACAGTGAGACTCTGTCTCAAAAATAAAATAAAATAAAATAAAATAAAAAAATAAAAGGTACATACAACCTAATGTTCAGTAAGAAATGGACAAATAAACTATAGAAAATCACAGCACAACTTTTACAAGCCTTTTTATAAGAGTTTTTAATGACATGGAAAATGACTATAAATTTAAAAAGATATAAAGCTACATCAAGTACAATCTCAGCTATATAAAAATACTTGTATGCATGGAAAAAAACTGGAATGAATATGCTAAAATAGTAGTGGATGGTTAAGCTTGGGATTATGAGTGACATTTTCTTTAACTTCCCTGTATTTACACAACCAAGACATACAACTTTTATTGGGGGTTGGGGGAGATCTCTTAAAAATGTCTTCCTCATTTACTTGCTGAAAATATCCATTCTATGAAAGTTGAGGGAAAAAGGCAAAAACACTAAAAAGTTGTGGAAGAGTCATTGGTATTACCTTCCAAAAGATTGATGGGTATGGAAAAAAGTGAACAAAATTTTGCCCATGGAAATATCCTATTTGGATTTTTCTCAAGTCCTTTGTATTACCCCTATATTTAATTACAATTTCAATAGGACTATTTTTAATATCAAAGTAATGCCATAGTACAATTAGCCAATAAAATATTTTTGGAATTTAATAGCATATAAAAAAGGATTATACCCAAAGGAACTTCTTGTTTTCAGAAATTGAATAAAGACTATTTCACACCTAATTCAGCGCTCCTAATTTAAAGTCCCACGGCAAAGACCTATCAGATGCTTGTGAAATGAACAGACAGATTTCACTTCAAATGGACATGCACCAACTTGCCATTCTATTCCCATCAGAGCTTTAGCAGAAAGCAATTAACTTGAATAATATGGGTAGGCACACATAAGCCATTCAAATAATTATCACAACAGAACGAGATTGAGAAAGTTTAGTCAATAGCTCTGCTTTAACATAGGTCTTAAAATGAAGTCTCTTCCCAAGTTAAGATGATGTAGCTACTGATGATGTAACTGGTGAATTAAATATGCTACTAGAGACATAAAGGTTAATATAAAAAAAATCCACAGTGGCCAAGCCTGGTGGCTCACGCCTGTATTCCCAGCACCTTGGGAGGCCGAGATGGGAGGATCTCTTGAGACCAGGAGTTTCAGACCACCCTGGGCAACACAGTGAGACCTCATCTCTACAAAAAATAAAAAAACAAAAAAATTAGCTGGGTGTGAGGTCTGGTGCCGTGGCTCACACCTGTAATCCTAGCACTCCGGGAGGCTGAGGCAAGAGGATTGCCTAAGGCCAGGAGTTCGAAACCAGCCTGAGCAAGAGCAAGACTCCATCTCTACAAAAAATAGAAAAATTAGTTAGGCACAGTGGCATGCACCTATAGTCCCAGCTACTTGAGAGGCTGAGGCAGGAGGATCACTTGATCCTAGGAGTTTGAGGTTGCACTGAGTTATGATCACACCACTGGACTCCATCCTGGGTGACAAAGCAAGACTCTGTCTAAAAAAAATATGTGTGTGTGTGCGCGTGTGTGTGTACATAAATTATATTCTCTGTTTTTTTTTTTTCAAGAGATGGGGTCTCACTGTCTTGCCCAGGCTATATTCAAACTCCTGGGCTCAAGCAATCCTCCCACCTCAGCCTCTCAAGTAGTTGGGATTACAGGCTCTTGCCACCATGCCTGGCTATATTCTTAACTCTCTCAATTAGTGGTACCGCCAATCAACCAGGAACTCAAGTCACAAACCCAGGAGTCATGCTCCTATCCAAGAACATTTTATAGGGTCACCAAGTCCCATTAACTCTGTTCCAAAATGCCTGTTGATTCAGTCTCTCCTCCATCTCCATTCCTGGTACCAAGACTTTTAGTTCCATCTTTCTCTAAACTATTATAATAAATTCTTATCTTATTTCTTGACCTCTTCAATTCTCCCTAGACTATCCTCCCCAATATCCTCTAAGGGCAGTATTTCTAAAGCAGAAATATGATCAAGTCTCTCACATGTTTACAGTTCCTGTAATGTCTCCCCATCACCTATTATATCAAACAACTTAACATGACTCATACCCCTCACATCTCAGATCCACTCCTCTTCTTACATTTCAGTAACAGTGAACTACACTGGCAATACTGTTTTGAACTTGTGGTGCTGTTTCATACTTCTTTGCCTTTGAACATGCTAGTTCCTCTGCTTGGAATTTCCACCATCATCCTCTAGTCTGCTTGGATAATCATTAATATTCCAATATTCAACTCAGCAATTAACTCCTTTCTGAAAACTTTCTGCACTCCTCAGTTATTCCCTCCTTTTCCTTACCTCTGTACTTTGCACCTCCTAAATTTCATTTATCACAGTATAGCAGATTTACTTGATTATATGGCTTTTCTTATCAGTCTGTGAGGATAGGGTATAAGATATTCACTTTTGTATACCCAGCACATTCATTAAACACCAATGGTACACCCAAGTGTGTCTGTTGAATAAATAAATAAATGAGCAAAATACCAAAAGAACAAAGCTTCTGAACCTGTAACAATTCTTGTAGTTTTGGTAACCACATTAAGAAATAGTCAATAGCTAGAAAAGGTTTGGAGAGAAAGGCAATCGTAATAATTAAAGATTTTTAAAAAAGAGAGAGAAGCAACTTCCATGTAAGAAAAGACTAAAGAAAATAGGCTTCTTCAATTTACAAAGGCAGAGACTAGTTATAATTAAAGGTATAAGAGGCAAATAGAGTAAACATAACATTGTTTACCAAATCCTGAAAAACTATTCAACCAGGCAGCATCACTACATCTTAGGAGTTCTTTTTTAGGAACTCTATTTCCAAAAGGTTCTCCTTATTTAACATAGAGTAAAAATTTTTTTTTCTTTTTCTTTATATTTTGTTTTAGCCTGGAAAAAGGGAGTCCCCTGGTTTATTCTATCAAACACTGTTGAAGCAAGGGACAGATATGTAGGACTGCCAAATGCACTGCCAACAGAGAGCAAATTTAAACTCAAGGTATTAAGCCAAAACAACAATGGTGGAAGTGGGCCATATATAAAGCATTTATCATAGTGCCAAGCACAAAATTCACATTTGACATATGTTGACTATTATGATGGTTTCCATCAGTGAAGTGTGCAACTCCCTCTACAGGAAGTAAGTGAATACCAGTAATAATCAGCACTTTTCACTCCACAAATACAACCTGTAAGTGATGTGGAGGCAAATATCTATTGCTTAGAAAGCTCCTGAGGATAGGAGGTAAATAAGTATGTATACCTGTTGGGGGGAAAAAAAAAAACCAACCTCTACTTTTTATTCTTCCATATCACTCTTTCAAATCTGCCTAATAAAGGCATGTATTTTACCTTAGTTTCACTTAAGCACTCATCATGGAGAAGTTTCCATTTATATAGAGAAAAGCATGTTATGTGTGCTAGGTACATAAATCTAAACAGACACACACAATTTTGCTTTGCGCAAGCAGCATTAAGTAATCTTCAGAAACTTAAGAATTTATTGCCTCTGATTCAAAGATACTGTGCCTATGTACTACCATTAGTAGTTTAGAAAAATGTCAGCAAATTCAACTGATAGGAAACACATATGAAGAAAAGTTTTTTAAATAACTTTAAGCTGTGAAGTTTGAAATTAAGGTAGCTAATTTTTTTTTTTTAACAGAAAAACAGACAAACTGCTAAAATAATTCCTGTGGTTCTCCTGTGGTTTACCATTTTTCACAATCACCTGGAGGGCTTAGCTGAAACACAAGTTGCTGAGTGCCCAATCCCCGGAGTTTCTGAATCAGTAAGTTTGAAGTACGACCCAAGAATTCCATTTCTAACTAGTTTCCAGATAATGTGGTCTAGGGACCACACTTTGTAAACAATTGGTTTAAATGATTAGAACTGAGAAGGACCTTGTAGGTGAATGAAATTAGACAACTAAACCAGGCTTATTGATTAGCAACGTAAGTTTCTTTCCATTGTTAGAATTCAGGAATTATGTTATATATATTCCATGTATTTTTAGGAAGTGCAAATCACATTTTTGTTCAATTCAAGAGACACTTTTTGAGCATCAAAAGACATGGTCCTTGCCTTAAAGAAGTCTACTCTAGCTAGATAAAAAGAGACTCATGGTCAAATGCAGTCACATGCTGCTTAACAAAGTTTCAGTCAACAACCGACTGCATATATGACGGTGTTCCTGTAAGATTATAATATTGGCAGGGCACAGTGGCTCAAGCCTATAATCCTAGCACTCTGGGAGGCAGATGCAGGAAGACTGTTTGAGTCCAGGAGTCTGAGGCCAGCTTGAGCAAGAGCGAGATCCTGTCTCTACCAAAAATAGAAAAAAATTAGCCAGGTATGGTGCCACACACCTACAGTCCCAGCTACTTAGAAGAGTGAGGCAGGAGGATCACTTGAGTCCAGGAGCTTGAGGTTGCAGTGAACTATGATGACATCATTGCACTATACCCAGGGTGACAGAACAAGACCTTATCTCAAAAAAAAAAAAAAAAAAAAAACCTGTATTTTTACTGTGTCTTTTCTACATTTAGATATGTATAGACATACAAATATTTACCACTGTGTCACAATTGCCTATATTATACTATACAGTAACATGCTACATGTACAGATTTGTATCATAGGAGCAATAGGATACACCACATAGCCTAGCTATTTAGCAGGCTAAAACATTTACCACTTAGTTTATGTAAGCACACCCTATGATGTTTGCACAAAGATAAAATCACCTAACAACATATTTCTCAGAATATATCCTTCTTGTTAAGTGACCATGACTGTAATTACAACACAAAGTTGACTCGTCCTACATCAAAAATACACATAAAATGCCTTGGGAATATAAATGAGGAGAATTCAAGAGAAGGTCAACATCTGGGGGCGCTGGAGGGTAATTAGGGGCTTACCAAGAAGAAACAATGGGATGGGAAAAAGAGCATTTCAGATATGCACATTCACAAGAAAAAAAATCATTAAAGGCCAGGTGCGATGGCTCATACCTGTAATCCTCGCACTCTGGGAGGCCAAGGGAGGAGGATTGCTTGAGCTCAGGAGTTCAAGACCAGCCTGAGCAAAAGCGAGACTCCATCCCTACTAAAAATAGGAAAATAAACTGGGAGAGGTGGCATGCACTTGTAATCCCAGCTACTCGGGAGGCTGAGGCAGGAGAATCACTTGAGCCCAGGTGTTTGAGGTTGCTGTGAGCCAGGCTGACGCCACAGCACTCTAGCCCAGGTGACAGAGTGAGACTCCATCTCAAAAAAAAAAAAAAAATTCATTAAGCACCAACCATGGATCAGGCACTATACCAAGTATGGAGATAAAATGGTGAGAAAAGACATAGTAGCAGTCTTTTATAATGCTTATATCCTAACAAGGAAACAATCAAATAATAATCCAAGGACATATAAAACAATCAAATAATAATCCAAGTGCTATGCATAAGAGGTATTCTATACTATGAGAATTTTTTTTTTGTTTTTTTTGTTTTTTTTTTTTGAGCTAGAGTCTCACTCTGTTGCCTGGGCTAGAGTGCCCTGGCATCAGCCTGGCTCACAGCAACCTCAAACTCCTGGGCTCAAGTGATCCTCCTGCCTCAGCCTCCCCAGTAGCTGGGACGACAGGCATGCGCCATCATGCCTGGCTAATTTTTCTATATATATTTTTAGCTGTCCATATAATTTCTTTCTATTTTTAGTAGAGACAGGGGTCTCGCTCTTGCTCAGGCTGGTCTCGAACTCCTGAGCTCAAGCAATCCTCCTGCCTCGGCCTCCCGGAGTGCTAGGACCCAGCCTATGAGAACTTATAATAGGAAAATCTGACCTAGGCAAAGAGATGCTTCCCTGAGAAAAGGGTCTGAGCTAAGATATGAAGAATGATACCTCAGTATTCCACATACCATGTTCAAATGCCCTTCACAGGAGAACCTTCGCACATAGGAAGAGTGTTTGTATTGCTATGTTTACTATTAACTGGACATTTTTGTCTCCTTTAAAATTTAAAGGAGGGATTGTGGTAGACCAGTATTCAGCTCAGCAAGACAAAAGCACTGTCAGTCAACTTCTTCACAGTGCCTTGCATTGACTGAATACTCATGCCAGTTATACAGGCAACCCATTTTCACAAAATCACAGAACCAAGGGAACCACACTAATTATGAAAGTAGCCTGGTGAGCACAGTATAAGACAAAGGTTAACAGGATGGTCTGAAGGGACATAAATAGTCTGTTCCTCGTTTCTCTAATGATCAGAACAAGTGGGGCAATTCGGTATGGCAAATTCTTGTTCCTTAGTGCCCCTTCTTTTTGTTTTGACCACCCCACTTCTGATAATTATAGTGTTACCATCAGCACTTAACCATAGAATAAATTAATTTAATTACATTCTAATTTGCCTTCATGAAACCATGCATTAAGTTAACCAATCAGTAATATTAGTCTCAGTAATATTAGATATGCACATCAGTAATATGATCTACCATGCTATGTATGTACTATGGAAGAGTCATGCCCTGCCCTTAAGAAGCATACTCTCTAGACATAAACTTTCCATCTTGTATCCAATTAGATATCATGAGAGGTAGGAAGAAAAAATTATGAGGATTCAGGAAAAGAGGTTTCCTTCAATACACAATATTGCAAATGGGCTTTAGAGGATGGGAACTAGGGTAGGGACTGGAAGACAGGATATCACATGTGTATGGAAAAAACAAACAGGTAGCTTGGTTTTGTTGGAACGCACACAGGCTAAGAGTAGAAAATAAGACTGTAGCAGTCAACTGCGGCCTGATGCCAGGCTAAGCAGTTGGTGCCCACAATGGCAAAACCTTTAAAGTTAACCAAGCACTTACGAACTATTTTCAAAAGTTGAGTTTTACTTTCGCTATTCCACAGATGAAAAAGTTCATCAAGTTTAAGTAACTTGCCCAATGTTAGAGTTTACATGCTGAAATTAAAAAACACGTCTCATGAATTGAAGTCCAGTGTCCATCCCATATCACCAGTAACTTTAAAGAGTGGGAAAGTTACAGAGGAGGGCAACAACATAATCAGAACCTTGGAAGCACAAAATAAGAAATAATGGAAAAGATATTTGAAAAAAAAATCTAGGATTTTGCAGGATACTACAAAAGTCCAGACTAAGGGTCAGAAGTAGGAATGGCTGTGGGAACTACAAGGATATCAGAATTCCATCAGAGCCTGGTGCAGTGGCTCACATCTATAATGCTAGCACTTTGGGAGGCTGAGGTGGGAGGATTACTTGAGCATCAACTACGAGTTTGAGACCAGCCTGAGCAACATAGCGAAACCCTGTCTCCAAAAAAATTTAAAAATTAGCTGGGCGTGATGTAGTCTCAGCTACTTGGAATGCTGGGGCAGGCGGATCACCTGAGCCCAGGAGTTTGACCTATGAGGATGCCACTGCACCAGCCCAGGCAACAGAGTGAGACCCTGTCTCAAAAAATATTAAAACAGGCCGGGCACGGTGGCTCACGCCTGTAATCCTAGCACTCTGGGAGGCCGAGGCGGGTGGATCGCTCGAGGTCAGGAGTTCGAGACCAGCCTGAGCAAGAGTGAGACCCCGTCTCTACTAAAAATAGAAAGAAATTATATGGACAACTAAAATATATATATACAAAAAAATTAGCCGGGCATGGTGGCGCATGCCTGTAGTCCCAGCTACTCGGGAGGCTGAGGCAGAAGGATTGCTTGAGCCCAGGAGTTCGAGGTTGCTGTGAGCTAGGCTGACGCCACGGCACTCATTCTAGCCCGGGCAACAGAGTGAGACTCTGTCTCAAAAAAAAAAAAAAAAAAAATCCATCAGCTCTTAGCCACAGATTGAATATGGGGGATAACAGAGAGAAATATACTTGATAATGCCATTTCCAAAAATACAGTGGTCCCTCCCATCTTAAAGCAAAACAAACACAAAGAGAGACTTCTATGGATCCTACACTCTTTAACTTTTAGCTACAGCTTGCTCCTCTTCTCCCTTCACAGCCAAACTTCTTTAAACATCTCTTCACTCAGTGTCCCTGTTTAATCTCACATTTATTTTGAAGATTGTCTTCTGCCCCAAATGCCACTGAAAAACTCATTTTAGAGCACCAATAACCTCTATGTCGCCAAATCCAATGGAAATTTCAGTCCTCAGTACACTCAGCCTTTTTAAAAAAATTTTTTTGTAGATAAGGTCTCGCTATGTTGCCCAGGTTGGTCATGAACCCCTGGCCTCAAGCAATACTCCCACCTCGGCCTCCCAAAGTGCTAGGATTACAGGCATGAGCCACCGCACCCAGCCCTGACCCTTTCTCTATACCATAGCCACTGATATTAGTCCAAACATCCTACTCCTCTGCTGAGCTTCTGCCTTCCCAATGCCTTCAGGATAACACCCTATTTGACCTGAGCCCTGATTACCGTGTCACTCTTTCACTCAACCAATTCTTGTTTCTGACAGTGACTGCAAAAAGAATGTATATTCATAAATGTAGTGATGTCTCTCGTGTCTCTCTGGTTACACTGGCCTTTTTGGCATTTTGGCTGGTTGGTAGGTTTCTCAAGAATGTCAAATTCTTTCCAACCTTGGGGGTTTTACATATACTAATCACTCCTCCTCTTTGCCTAGTTACCTCCTACTCACCCTTCAGGTCTCAGCTTTAAAGCCCTTCTCAGGAAAAGTGTTTCTGATGTCTTTACTCACTAATGAAGTCTAGATTAGGTCACCCTATTATACACTCTCACTGCATCCTGTATTTAACTTTGCAGCTCGTTGTGTAACTAAAATTAACATTACTAATATTTGTTTAATGCCTGACTTTCCCACCAGACCAGAAGCTCTATGACAGGACTATGCCTCTCTTATTCATTACCATATCCCAAAAGCCTTGCATGGTATCTGACACATAGTTAAATGCTTAGTAATATTGTCTCATTCCTACCTCAGGGTTTTGCATTAACTGGTCCCTCCACCTAGAACTCTCCTGACCCAGATCTGGTCCACTGAGCCTTTGAATGTCACAAGAACTGACTGTTTCTCACTCAGGTCTCAGTACACAATGCCATATTCTCAAGAAGCCTTTCACTTATCACCAATCTCAAGAAGTGATCCCTGCCCTACAAGTATCTCATCATCTTCATAATTTCTTCAAAGACCTCAGGATTATTTAAAACCAAAGTATATGGAAATTCTAAAAAAATAAGACCCAAGTAAAATGCTTAGCACAATGTAAGTACTCGACAAACATTCGTTTAAGTGAATCTCCTGAATAAGAAAAGACAACTTGGGAAACAGGCTAAATTCATCAGCAAAACATTTACAAACTGTGCCCCAAAAAGTCAAAGAGGCAACAATATAGCCTAGTACATTCTGGAACCAGAATGTCTACTTTGAACACTGGCTTGTCTCTTCTTTGCCAGGTAACAACCTGGGACAAGTTACTTAACTGCACCATGCATCTGTTTGCAAACCTGTAAAATAGGAATCACAGAACCTATCTCAAAGAGTTGTTGAGAATTAAATTAGTAAATATATGGAAGGTGCCAGTACCAAGCACACAGTATACATTTAATTAATAAGTGCTAATGGCCAGGCACAGTGGCTCACGCCTATAATCCCAGCACTTTGGGAGGCCCAGGCAGGAGGATCACGTGAACCCAGGAATTCAAGAACCAGCCTTAGCAACAGAGCAAGACGCTGTCTCCTTTAAAAAAAAAAAAAAAAAAAAAAAAGTGCTATTATCCATCAGATTGGGCTTTTCCCTCCAAAGTTTCAAATGTACACTGTAACTTTTCTTTTACCTTATCCCCCCCAAAAAAGTCCACCATGTACAGTGACACAGGCTGTGTACTTCAGAACTCCAAGGGCATCTTTCACATAGGTTAAGATACGTAAATGGTACTTTTGGGATTGTGCAACATGGTAGCATTATCCACAGTTTCTGGCAATCCTAAGAACTGTGATGATCAAAAGTCTAAGATGATAAAAAGACACAAGAGACAGAGAAGTACTTTGCAAACTCTAAAAGTACTATAAAATGATCACTACATTTATGAATATACATTCTCCTGAAGTCACTGTCAGAAACAAGAATTGGTTAGCCAGATTACTGCCCTGACACACAGAAAGTTCCTAACCTCTATGATCCAGGAATATAAAGAGATAGATTAAGGCTGAGAGCCATGAGCAGCTCATGAAGTAATTTCTCAGGAACGATCATGGAGTATTCAGCTACAGGGCAATTCAGATTATTTCAATATTTGCTCACATCAACACCACAGCTTTTATCTCATTTCCCTATCCTTCAAAGAGAACATCAAAAGGAAATCTTTTGCTATAACTTAATTATTGATCTCAAGACAGTGAATGCTTACTTAGGTTATCAAAATAAAGTGACCTTAGAATATGTTAAAAGAAGTAATAAGAAAATCTGTAGGCCATGCACAGTGGTTCACATCTATAATCCTAGCACCGTGGGAGGCCAAGGTGGGAGGATAAGCTGAGGCCAGGAGTTCAAGACCAGCCTGGGCATAGTGAAACCCCGTCTCTACAAAAAACAGAAAAATTAGCCAGATGTGGTGGCATGCACCTATCGTCCCAGCTACTCGGGAAGCTGAAGCAGGAGGATCACTTGAGCCTAGGCGTTTAAGGTTGCAGTGAGCTATGATATGGCCACCACACTCCAGCCCAGGAGACAGAGCAAGACCTTGTCTCAAAAAAATAAAAACAAAAACAAAGAACTACAGTTGGTTAATAGAGTCACTATTAGAACGCAGGGCTCATGATCCCCAATAAAGCACTCTTTTCTATCATAACATGCTGCTATCCAACAGCCACCAAGTTCTGTCAGTTTTTCACTGCCAATGTGTCTTGCTTCTATCTCTTCTTCTGCATTTCTACTACCTGTACCCCAGAGCGGTGGTTCTCAAACTTTCTCCTGCATCAGAATCACCTGGTTCATTAAAATAAAGATTGCTGGGCCACAACCCCAGAGTTTCTGATTCATGGGGTGGGGCCAAAAATTTCTAACATGTTTCCAGATACCCAGATAATGCTGCTGCTGCTGCTAAGGGAACCATAATTTGAGAACCATTGCCTTGAGTTCTGGGTACCCATCACCTCAAAAGGTAACCTATTTCAATACTCTTCTAGATATCCTCCTCACCTAAAACGACAGAAATATTACTCCTAAAACATGACTTTGACCAAATCACTGTTCTATCAAAAAAAAAAAAAAAAACATGTGCTACTCAGGACTGAGGCAGGAGATCACTTGAGCCCAGGAGTTCCAGTACAGTCTGGGCAATATAGTGAGACCCCCATTATCTTCAAAAAAAAAAAAAAAAAGAAAGAAAGAAGAAAGAGAGCCACAACCTCTAATGGCTCTCTATTGTCCATATCTAGCTTTCAAAGTTGTTTAAGATTTCTTCCCAATATTATCAACAGTACCTCCCAAAACAAACCACTTTAGTCCTACTAATCTATTAGATATCCACAAAATAGGCCTTATAGTAGTATAAAGCCTATGCTGTCTATACCAACTGAAAGGCCACCCTCTTCCCTCCTCCTCTCTACCTACCTGAAGGAGGCCTTCACCACTGTATTTGCCAAAACAATTCGTTTGGTCACTATTTGCTGCCTTTTATCTTTAGGGTTTAAGTTTTTACCAAGTACTCACAGAGAAAACCCCCAAGAACCTAAAATTTAAAACAGAAAACAAGCATATGAGTGACATGCATAAATAAAAGGCTTGATATATACACAAACTGCATAATACTACTGTTTTAATAGATCAAGTACAATAAATTCAAAGTTCACAAAAAGAAAAATGTGCCAATTTTTAAAAAATGTGATCAGACAGTGACTATCAAATATTTGTAGCTATCTCATTTAGGATGTTAAGCAGACAGCTGTTAGGGAAGTAAATTTTAAAATAGCCTAAGAAAAAGAGAAGGTACTCAGTCTACAACTTACTATAGTAAGAGTGGGTATCCTTTTGTTTTCTGTATGAAATACACAAGAAAGAGAGGATGGTGTGAGAGGAGAAACATGGGGTTTAGAGTCAGGCCACCTGAGTTCAAGGTCTGGTTCCATCCCTAACCAATTCTGTGACCTGGGGCAAGTCATAGCCTCTCCCTGAGCCACCCTCCATTTCTATAATAAAAACCTTAAGGTTTAAAACTACACCACTTACCTTGTTTTGAGGATTAAATAAGGTAATATATATATGAAAGAACCTAGCCTAGTATCTGGCACAAATAAATCTTTATTGAATTTTAACAATGCAAAAATAAAGTATTATTCCAAAAATGAGATAAACAGAAAATTAACAAAACCTGATTAAGAATGGCCATTTCCCAAGAAGAAAAATATAAAAGGACGTAAAGAATGTATGTCCCTCTGCATGCTATACTGTAAATATATATATAAACTTAATGGCCAAGATCTGAAAATAACATAATATTGTTATATATAACATAATATTATAATATATATAACATAAAATACAGACTGAACTTTTAAAGTCAACTAGACATTGTCTTATTTGTTCTAATGGCCCAAATACCATAAATGTGTTCATGTGTAACGTGCTAAGTTATTTGTTATAGCTTAGACCTTCTAGTTCTTATCTACACTGCAAAACCCAATAACCAGCTTGTCTTGCTCATTTCTGTATACCAAACTCTCCTCCACTCTAGTGGCCTATTCCTAGCACTCAAGAAAACTGGTAGCAAAGGAAAGTATGTATCAGGGCTTTCAACAATATCAACAAATACTTACTGAGCACCTGCTGTGTGTCAGGCCCTATCTGAAATATCTAGTATACAACAAAGTCCGAACTCTCAAGGAGCTTACATTCTAGTGGAGAGCTACACACAAACAAACAAGTACAACAGTGATTAGTACTCAGCAAAATAAAATAAGAGAAAGTGACAGGGCTTAAACACAGTCCTCATTTCTAGGTGCCCAAAATACAGCTTACTGTGGAAGACTGATACGTAAGAATAAAAAATTAGTTTCCTCATTATATGCATTTTGAATCACCCAAAAATGAGCTACAAGTTTTTCCTACATCATTAGGAAGGAGGCTACAATAATCAGAACAGTGTACTCCTCTACCAACACAGAGTGAAGGCTATATCTCACAAAATAATTATAAATAAGCTAATTCAACAAGTTAATTTAAACCACCTATAATTTTTTCTAGCTGTTAACAATAATACTTTCATGCTAAAAAAAAATAGTTTAGGCCAGGTGCGGAGGCTCACGCCTGTAATCCTAGCACTCTGGGAGGCCAAGGCGGGAGGATCACTCGAGGTCAGGAGTTCGAGACCAGCCTGAGCAAGAGCGTGACCCCCATCTCTACTAAAAAATAGAAAGAAATGATCTGGACAGCTAAAAATATATAGAAAAAATTAGCCGGGCATGGGGGCGCATGCCTGTAGTCCCAGCTACTTGGGAGGCTGAGGCAGAAGGATTGCTTGAGCCCAGGAGTTTGAGGTTGCTGTGAGCTAGGCTGATGCCATGGCACTCTAGCCTGGGCAACAGAGTAAGACTCTGTCTCAAAAAAAAAAAAAATAGTTTAAAATAAATATTCTCTTTTGTCTAGTCCATTTCTGGTCAGAAAGACTTTAGAGTGGGGTCATTCCAAATGGGCATGTTTGTAAAAGGGATAATATGGTAATTGCTGCTGAATTTGGGGAGATAATTTCAAAGATAACCCAAAGGTGAGAATATTACCAGGGTTTCAGTGCCCCCAGTTCCTTGCAAAGGACAAACGATTTAGCTATTTCAAAGAGAATTATATGTAAGGCATGTTAACAGGATTGAAGGATAGTATAATCACATCTTTTAGAAAATCTCTTAATCTCATCATCAAGATTGACAAGCAAATGAAATTCTCAAGTAAATCAACATCTCCTTCAGATACCACCACCAGGCTTAGGTAGTTTTGAGAGAAAAAATATTTAGGTTATATAATCCCTTTTACTCTGAAGTGTATTGTCTTCACTCTCTTACATTGATCTGAGTGTTCATTTGTTTCTACAATTGCCTTTAGCAGGGGCTAATGAATTTTTTCCATACTAAAGGTAACTAACTATATATGCAATATACTATAAAGGTTGGAGGAAGATACTATAATCCAATATATTGAAACATGTAACAAAGATATCTTTTCGAATCAAAATAGAAAAAGTTCCAAATTAAAACTGAAAGTCATCAGACTACATAGTGTAGAAATCTTAACTTAAGCCAGGTGCAGTGGCCTATAATCATAGCACTTTGGGAAGTCAAGGTGGAAGGATCGCTTGAGGCCAGGAGTTTGAGACCAGCCTGAGCAAGAGCCATACCCCATCTATACAAAAAATAGAAAAATTAGTCAGGCATGGTGGCGCACGCCTGTAGTCCAAGCTACTCAGGAGGCTGAGGCAGGAGGATCGCTTGAGCCCAGGAGTTGGAGGCTGCAGTGAGCTATTATCATTACACTCCAGCCTGACAGAGCAAGACTTTGCCTCTTAAAAAAAAAAGAAACTGTAAGATATTATGCTGAGCATTCCCAATAAATGAATACTTAATTGGGACAGTGATAAAAACCTAAAACTACTGCAACATTTTGGCTCCTGAAACCAAATGTAGAAAAAAATTTCCATCCTTAGTATCTGCCAGTGTTTTTCAATAAGGTCCTACATCTAAATTCATTAGAAATACAGAAATCATCTTTATCTCAGACACTACATACCCACCCCATCACCAAAAGGAAGCTTCTATCCTCCCCACTTGAGTACTTCCTCAGGTATATAAACTGGCCTTGGAGATCTGACTTTGTTCTAGGAATCTATACATGAAAGTACTACTATTTTCATTAAAAAAAAATTTAAGTCTTGCCTAAGAAAAGCCAAACATTGTTTACCCACCCTTGTCATTTTCTAGCTGTTCAACTCCAACATTTCAAACTAAATATTCTAGATCCAGAAAGTAGAGCTTATGCTCCAAATGTACACCATACACACCACCTTCAAAGGTACATTTCTTTTCCACATAGATAAAAAAGTTTGGCAAAAGACAATTTTTTTAAACTAGATATTTCTGATTTTTTAAAAATGACTTGTCTGGCCGGGCGCGGTGGCTCACACCTGTAATCCTAGCACTCCGGGAGGCCGAGGAAAGAAGATTGCTTGAGCTCAGGAGTTCGAGACCAGCCTGAGCAAGAGCGAGACCCTGTTTCTACTAAAAAAAATAGAAAGAAATTACCCAAAACAACTAAAAATAGAAAAAATTAGCCAGGCATGGTGGTGTGTGCCTGTAGTCCCAGCTACTCGGGAGGCTGAGGCAGGAGGATCGCTTGAGTCCAGGAGTGAGGCTGCTGGGAGCAAGGCTGACGCCACGGCACTCTAGCCCCGGGTGACAGAATGAGACTCTGTCTCAAAAATAAATAAATAAATAAATAATAAAAATGACTTGTCAAAAAGATGACATAAACATATCAAAATCTGCTGTACCCAATTCAGCTGTGCGTGTAAAATAGCTACATTAATAAAAGCCATGAAGTCCTTATTAGTAAGAATACAACTTTTTTTTAAAGGGTCCTAAATACAAAAAAGTCATTCTTGTCTCAAGATGAATGTAGACTCAGACTTTTAATACTGGTACTATGGTTTTTCTCCCAAGAAGCTATTTTGAAGGTATGTCACAGAGGGATGGTCATGTAGGTTTTATCCCCAATACAGCATGAAAGTAACAGTCAATAACACTATAACGCAACGTACTGATTCAATTCAACAAATGTATATTGTATGGGACCACACAACCTTGTTACATTATGTCAAATTAATAAACCTGTCATTCTGTCTCTCTTTCAAACTTTTATGATTCATGGCCAATTACAGCAAAACAAAAGTTCTATACTTTAAAGACACTATTAAAATATATATGTATGTATGTCTGTGTACATATGTATGTACACATACACACTAGTTAAATACTATAAAAATGAGCATAACACTTTAAGGACTAGGAAAAATGGAAAAAACGCTTCTCGGTACTTTCTTTCCATGAGAATTCCTCACTCTGCCATTATGTTAGTCTTAAAACTCCTCTAATAAGATCTAACTTAATCAATAAGGATTCTGTAATATGAGTACTCATCACAAAGACAGAGACATTAAAAGTTTGATAAGCAGACTGCCACTCAAATAATCTGCCAACATGCTCTCATATCAAAAGTTATGTTATGGAAGTGATTGAGATATAATTTTGTCTCTTGAGATTAATTTTGTCATGTAATCTTAGAAAGGAAAACAGACATCAGTCACCGTAAACTTCAAAATTAATACTCAAAATTCTAAGTGAGAAAGATCCCCCAAAATATATGATGTAACCTCTTACACAACGCTGCTACGTTAGCACATTAACAAAAAAGAAAAAATATCCTAAATAAGGAAATGGTTCATGTGTACAACAGGTAGCAATCACCTTATAATTTAAAAAAGAAAAAGAAAAATCTTACCAGTACAAAAGTCACAGAGTCCCTGGATCTTACCACTCCACCTCTACCTTGTTAAAAGATGTCAAAAGTTTTTCTAGCTTAAAGAATCTTCCTTTAAAGAGTGGACTGCAAGATCCCTTAGATATCTACCTAAGAGCACGACATGATAAAAATGAATTCCATACAGCAGTAACTGCCTGGGAAGGGAATTTTGCAGCATCCTCTTCTTTTCTGTTCCCAAAGAAAAGTTTGATTCAAGAAATGTCAAAACAAAAATAAATCCTAAACATACAAAACTCCACTGGTACACTTAATTTCTAAAAGTTAGAGATAAAGAATCATTATCTCAACACGTGAATTGGGAAAAGGCAAATCCCTGAAATAAGGCTCACCAGAATACATGTCTGCTGCATATACTTAGCAATATGTACCAAACCTTTTCTGCAGTCACATTAAAAAAAAAAAAAAAAGTCTTTTGTTAAAAATAGGGATCATCAGAAAATGGATTAGAGAACCATTCTTTTTTCCTCCACACTCAGTCTAAAACACAGAGCCAAATAAAACCACCATAAATTCCTTTAGTAATCTTCTAGGTCTTTCAGTTCAGCAAATTTCTTATACTACATACAATTCTGTGACTTTCCTCATACTCCATTCTACAAACAAAAATTCAAATTTTTGAAATGAATATATGGTAAGAATATTAATAAACTTCTCTTTGACTAACGAAAAGAAAAATCAAATTCTTAAACTCCAATAAGGAAAACCTGAGAGGAAAGGAGACTTAAGGGAATAAGTATTCATATGCACACACAAGCTAATTCCTTCATATTATGATTAAAATTTCTTTCAACAAGATCTCATACATTCCTCCCAAAATACAAAATACAGAACTTTATCAGCATCCAGTATTCTACCTACCTTTCCTCAATCAATCCCCCTAATAACCCTCCAACTCTACCAAAGTGTTAATTTGTAGAATAGAAGAAAATAATTCATAGTTCTACTCCCAGCTCAAAGTCACAAATCCTGGCAGAACATAATCTTAAAAAATTATGTAAAACTATCCTTCCTCAAACAGTTTTGGCCCTAAAATTTATCTTCTAATCTAATTTAATCAATTAGATTACAATGTCAGTATTGTAAAATTACAAATTCTTGTCACATTATAATCTACAAAGTCCTTCGATTTACAATGTTTTCTGTAAAAGCTAAAGGCTACATACAACTCCATTTCCAAATAGGATGAATATTAAGGCTCTAACTACTTGGCCATAAACCAAATGAGATATTAATATACATTCCTCCCCCACCTCCTTTAGTGCACAGAAAAGTCACCTGAAAAGTTTTAATCACAGTATGTTCACAAATGGAAACAAAATAGTTATTACACTTCAAAATTCGGGTAGGGGGAGGGAAGAGAGAGAGAAAGAAAATACTAACCAATCTCTGGCTGTAACGAATCCTTTCTTCTTCGGGTTCCATCTCTCTCTCTTCTGTTGAAATTACTGTAAAGAAACCACTCCAGGGCTGCCTTCCTCTTCCTCCTTAGGAACCAGATTGCAACACTAAAGAATAATGATACAAGCAGAAATGAGAACTCATTCTCAAACTTATGCTTTCTGTTCACAGAAAAAAGCATTTAGAATACGTGATAAGTTAAGGCTCTCTGAGAAATCAGGTTCCTCTTCACGAGTTTGGGGCCTTTCTGCTCTTAGACAAGTGGATCCATGTCATGTTCAACATTAATCAACACATCACAACTATCCGCGGCCTAGGCAAAACGAGATGTTGGTTTCAGTTCCTTGTGGATGGGCCACACCACTTGTTTCTCCCCAGTGGATTACAATTACCAAGGCTCCCCTTCATGGCAGCATTGGAAAAAAAAAAAAAGCCCAGGACTTTTATGACTTTTACCTCTAGAGAGCTGACCAGGTGAAGCAGCACTGTACTAATCCAGATCCTAACCAAATTAGTTCTTTCTCAACGGTAATTAGAAACTAAGGGCAAACTACTCATATAAAAAGAGGACAAGAAATTAATATTTAAAGAAAAGACCCCAAAACAATTTCCCATATCCCTCCATTAATGCCGTACATACACTCGCCACCTTCCTTTCCTAGACTCCCCAGATCCTTTCATTCCCAACCTACCCTCCACCCCATCACAAGATGTGCACAACTCCGAAACAAATTTGAGAGTTGCAAATCAGGGACAAAAATTCCATCTGATCTTTTTGGATAAAGTCATAAAATAAACGATTCGATCTATGGATATGAGTAAAATACATCTTTTCCAAAATTAAATAAAGACCGGTTGGCGCGGCGGTCAATCCATAATACCGAGAAAGGGTTTTCTTTTTTCTAAATATTCTCATAGATAATGGCTTCCATTGGGAACGCAGATATTCTCCCCTTTTTGTAACTACATTACAGCCACGTTAACAGCATCCTTTCAAAACTGCTACGACGAGACCAGAGGACCCGATGACATAGTTTGTGAGAGCAGTTCGTGGCAGAGCCCTCCAGGAGGAAGCCCTAGCCCGAAGTCGGGAGGGAAACCGAGTTTGCACCCCCTGGACGAGGACCGTCCAGGCTTGGAGCAGCCAGGGCCGGAGAGGAAAAACGGCAAATCTCGCCGGGCTCCCCCAGGGAAAGGTGTTTCAATGGTTCACCCATAGGAAAAAGAAATAGAAACTTTACATTAAGTCTTTAGATAACATAGTGAACCAAACTTCCAAATGAGGGGGGGAGGGGGAATCTCACCGGGGATTTTGCTCTTGAGTTCTTGTCCAAGTGAGAAGTAAAAGATTCCAAAAGCTGAGAGGAAAAATTAAATCCCAAACGTCGTCTTCGGTTTTTCCGTGGATCAACCCAGTATCCACAGAGGGTCAGAGAGACCCGGAAAAGAGAGGAAACAGTTGCTGAATCAAACCTCCTCTTCTGGCTTTGGAGACTGGGAGTCGGAGGCGTCAGGCGAGGGGAGCACGACCCCTCGGCGCCGAGCCCAGGGCGCCCCCGCCTCCCCCGAGCCAGCGGTCAGCAGCCCCAGCCCGAGCCCGAGCCCGAGCCCCGGGCCAGCCCGGGCCGCGGGGAGCGCCCTCCTCGCGTGCCCTCGGCGGGCAGCGCTGGCCGCCTTCGGGAGCGGCGGCCGATCAGCTGAGACCGGCCGGCCCGATGCTCCCCGCACCGCCCCGGCCCCCCGGAACGCGGGCCCCGGCGCCGGGGGGCGGAGAGAGCGGGAGCGGCGCGGCGCGCCGGGATGGGGGCCTGGGCTCCCCTAGCGTCTCCCCCTTAGCCCGGTCTCCGCTCTGCGGGACGAGCCCCCCGGCTACTCCCCAGTCGCAGAGGAGGGATTCCGGGAGATGGGCCCCCTGGCGTTGCCCCTCCTCCCGGAGCGCCCCCTGCCCAGGATAGACAGAGCAGCGACAGGCCTAGCCGCTGGGAAGGTGCTCTGCAAGCCGCAGCCGCCGCCGCCGCCGCTGCCGGGGAGGGGTGTTGTTTCCCTCACACAGGAGGAGCCGCTGAAGCAGCCGCCGCCATTTTGAACCCGTCAGACTCTCACATACACACAGCTCCTCCGCGGCGCACTGCGCAGGCGCCACCTCCCCACCCCCTCCTCCAGCTCGCCTCTCCACTCCCCACCCCCCTTCAAACCAGCCTTCGCTTCTTACCGCTCTCCTGGGCGCACGTGAACGCGCACGCGTCACTCTCTAACGCGCACACACCGCAAGCGCGCGCACGCGCGGATGCGTCGGCCTCGAATCGCCCGCGCCCCGCGACTCCGAGGCGGCTCCCCGCCCCACCGCGCGTCAGCCTGTCCGCCCTCCTGCGGGCCTACCGCCCCCACTCCCCCGTCGGCCTTCTTCCAGGGCTTGGGCCCGGCCGGCTCCTCGCGCCTGCGCGCAGGGCGCCGATCCTCCTCCGCGCGCGCCCTACCCCCAACACACCCTCGCTCAAACACACACACTTCGCCTGTGACCCCGCCCCTCGCGGCCAGCTGCGCCGGCGGCCCTCCCCCACCTCTCCTGGGAGGGTGGTGACCCTCGACCCCCCACAAAGCACAACCCCCCCCCAACGGCAGTGGGGAGAAGCGCCCCCTTCCTCTTCAACCCCCCTCTGTCCCAGGCGGCCCGTCAGAGTCACACAACCTGAGGGCCGGGAGGCCTGGGCCAGGGCAGTCGTTGCCCGCCTCAGAGCGGGGTCTCCCGGGGTCAGGCTGCTGGGCAAGGCCCGCCGGACCTGGGCGCCCTGCTCAGGCCTGCCCAGGGCGAGAGGGTGCGGGGAAGGGGCGCACTCCCGCCAGCTGCCCTCCCCTCGCGCGCTGGCCAGTGGGCCGAGGCCAGTCTGCCCGCCATCCCTGGGCAGGCCCCAGTGCCCCCGCCGCGGGGTCCATCCGCCCTCGGCTCGGGGGGCTCCTCGGTGCAGCGGCCTGGCCCCGCCTCACCCACTCCTCGCAGCTCCGAAGGGGCAGGAAACGAGAGTAGCATGTCTGTCCTGGGCTCGGCTCCCCCGGGGGAGCTCCAGGCGCTTGACAAGGGCGTCCACAGGTACCAAGCGCAGGAGTGGTCTCTGTGACGGCCCGGGGGCGGCGGCGGCCGGCGCACCCACCGCGGGCCGGAGGCACCCGGGGAGGTGGCCCAGGAAGCCCCCGCTCCTCGGCCACGCTCAGGTTTCCGCAGCGCCGGTGCCCCCGGCGGCCCGGGTGGGACGTGACCCCGCCCCCGGCGAGTCGGGGCGCCCCCAACGGAGGGGTGCACGGGCCGCCCCCGGCCCCTGGACCGACCCCGCCGCCCTGGGCCGCGGCGGGCGCGGGAGGCCCGGCCGGGAAGATGTCTCCTCTCGGTGCGCGCAGCTTCGCGCGAGGGTCAGCGACGGGGCAGCGGCCGCCCGAGCTGCGCCGGCCCTGCCCACGGACGGGCTCCCGCGGCTCGACAGCTGCCCGACGGGCAGGCAGGCTCCAGACGTCGACGGAGCCCGGCCAGAGGTATCCGAGCAATGCCATGAGAGCAGCCCAACCGCGATCCGGGCATTTCCCCAGCCAATCTCTTGCTTTGGGGCCCGTTTAAATTGTAAATCCCATAAAGGACCCTGGCTTGGGCGTTACACCTCAGGGTTGGCACTATTGGCTTCACTGCGCCCTTGCTGAGTGGTGTCAGACGAATCTTTTTCTCCCTGCCTGCCTTGGTTTCCCACTCTTTAATCTCTGATTCCTGGGAGGCGGGAATGACGAGAGGAAGGGCATGAAGTGAGTGAATCACATAACCTGCATAAGCAGCTTTCAACTCTTTTAGGAAGACGTTAGCGAAAGAATTGAAATAATGATACCTTCTATTTCTGTTAAGGTTTGAACTCTAGGGTAAACGCGCTACGTAAACAAACGCAAGATATTATTTATTACCACACAAGGTTTTTCTACATTCAAACTTAAGAGTTTTTACAGACATTCTCTGCTTTGTTTCACAGCATCCTTAGGAGACAAGCTGAAGTTCCAGGTAGAGTTATATTCATTTTAAACACTGACAATTGAAGTATAGAAAGGTTAAAACAGTTTGCATAATTGCTCCGACAGAGAGGAGTCCAGCACTCAGCAATTGCCACTGAAACATCTCAAACAATAGAAAAGGTTTGTCAATGTGGTATCATCCTCTTGCATTCTGGTCACTGGAAAATATTGTTTATTCTGATAACAGTTTTGTTCAGACTTCTTAAATGTACAGAGCACTGATACAAAGAGGATAATCACCAAAACTATCAGATCTAAAGCTTTTTGAAATCTTTCAGGCTAATAAAATATATTTAAAAAGCACCAGTCTTTCACATTGGTGCAACCGTAGGCATCTGGCTCTGTCTAGGTGTAGAAAAACTTAGTGGTTTGTTTTGTTTTTAAGGAAAGAAAGACTTTTGCCACTGTCAGATTAACTAAGTGTTTGGCCTCATTGCTGCTTGCAAAATAAACAGTTTTATTTCCTTCCACTCATTCCTATAGCCCAGGGAATACTTGGGGGCAAAGAGAGAGAGCGGTCTCTAGCAGTAACTCAATTTGGTCTCCCTGTTTTTCTTAAGGTCCAGAGCCCCTTAAGTAATTAACCCTCAAGGAACTGAGTTGCTCACCTTTGGCAAACAGGTACCTCCAAGTTTAACTCAGGTGAGCATGCTGGGAGGAAACCTAGGAAGGCCCCAGAACAATAATAGTACTTATTTTGAACAGAACTGCAAATAGAGCAAAGTTTGTCAGATTGCAGCCAGCTCTTTTCCAGTTGAAAACCATTTGTTAACTAGTCTGATTTGGAGGAAGGGGGCATTTAAACAGATACACGCAATGGTTTCTCCACAGGCAGGGTTTGTTAATATTCCAAAGCAGATGTGCAGGGTGAAATAAGAGATAGGCAGATGGCCAGTCATTCCCCCACAATCACAGTGAGTGGCTCTGATTGGCAAGGGCAGCTCTGTGAGGCTCACTGTGCCCTGAAAGAGCCATGTTCAAGGAGAATAGAGCTTGGGAGAGTCCCCAAGAAGGCCGATAGAATTATGAACTATATGACTTCAACTACAGCTGCAGGGATGGGGGGAGAGTGGTATGTGGGAAGAAGGAAAGAAAAATTCCTTCTAGAATTGTTGAGAAGAGGGTCCCTGCCTGGAATAAGCTGTGCCTTAATAAGATATCAACAAATCTCTGCCTTCCTGAGCAAAGCTAAGACCCAACAAATCCTGAGTCAAAAGCCAGATCACCCACTTCTTTTGGGAGACTTTAAGGGGTGAGAAGAGAACTCTATAATCTGGGTAACTAAGTTAAACTATTTCCAATTTCTCCTTAAATGTTAAGGAGGAAGTAAAGATGTCCCAAACAGTGTAGATCTAAACCAAAATAGAGAAGCTGGTCTTGAAGACCCCCTAGGAGGTAGCATAACCAGTGATTAAAAAGCTTCAGCATCCAGGACTGAAGGGCTACTCTGCTGGCTACTAGCTATTCGATCTTAATGAAAGCCTCGCTTTTTCATCTAAAAGTGGGAAAAATACCAAACTTTCACGATGAAATGAATAATGTCTTAAAGCTCAGTGTCTGGCACATAATGGCCTTTACTTACGAACATTTTCTATGTTTCTGACCTCTAGTTTTAAGGAAAGTTTGAGTAAAGATGCTTCAGTGTTTAAGTAAATTAAAGAGCTTTTACATGGTTCACAAGAGTTTATACAAAGCTAAGTACTGATTTACTCATAGCTTCTCTGTCCTTTCCTAGCTCCTAGTCTCCCTTACGTCCTCAGCCCCTGGTGTCTCTGCTGTCCATTTTTCTCTCTTCCCTGCCCCCAGCTGCCTCTCTCTCATCATCTGCCTCCTGAAGTCTCTTTGTTTCCATCCTTCTCTCCATCACTCTGCCCACTCCCTACCTCCCGTGTTCATTTTCTCTCTCCTGAGCCGTTACCATCTGACTGAACTGCCTGCCCACTTCCCTTTACCATCCATTTGGTGCACTTAATCACAGGCTCTCTAGTTTTGTTACTTAATCATTTCCAGATTGTTTCCCTCTAGCCCTCCCCCACTACTTGACTATAAGTTCCTTGAAGACAAGGACCAGGCCACATTTGTATTCCTCAAAGGACCTTCCAAAATTAATATTACATGCTGCTTTAACCCTAGGCGAAATAAAAACTGAGTGTTGGGTGGGGTGATTATGAGCTTCAAGTAATAGAAAGTTTTCTTTTTAAGTCTGGAAGTAGAATCTAAATTGATCTGATCAAGAAAAAAAACAGGGCCGGGCACAGTGGCTCATGCCTGTAATCCTAGCACTTTGGGAGGCTAAGACAGGAGGATTGCTTGAGCCCAGGAGTCTGAGGCTTCAGGGAGCTGTGATGACACCACTGCACTCTAGCCTGGGTGACAGAGCAAGACCCTGTCTCAAAAAAAAAAAAAAAAAAGCCAGAAATGCCCTGTAGATTCTTTTATCATTGAACATGGACATCACATGAGATTCTTGTCGATTGCATGGAGTGTGGTTGACCCTTTCCTTGGGACCATGTGATCACACCCTTTCCTGTCCTGGTGCTTCCTTGCTGCCGTCTTTTCCCATCTCTCCTGAGCCACGGGTTTTGACTTTGGCTGTTGGGGCAGCTGCAGGAGCATCTGGGATCCACCTGCTCCTTAGCAGCCTTAGCTTTGCTCTGGGGCTAGGCCACCCTCAATTCTCACTTCTCACTTCTAAAAGGGTAGGACTCTGCCCTGCCTGGGAATGGGGCTGAAAGATGCAGAACCTCATGCCCCATGCCTCAGCTACACCTGTGCTTGCTAGGGGAAAGTTTCTGGGGTTTCAGGATCTGTTTGCAATTTTGTGCTCACTGGCTCAGGTTGCTTGTGATGGTTGTGCAGTGCTCTAGCCTCGTCCCCAAAGGACCAATTGCTAAGCACTTAGACCTGTTCCCAGACCCTCCCAGTGGATCTGATCTTTGTTCATCTTCTTCAAGGGCATCACTGCCTTTTGTTAGCTCCTACTAACGCTGGTGTTCCTTCAGCTGCTTTGCGAGGGGTACTTGCCAGCTGTGTATTATTAGCCCAGGCCCCTTGACTTGTCCGAAGCTTAGTTCTCTCTTTAATAAAACAGGGAGAATGATTCCTGCCTATTTCCTGCTAGGATTGTTGTGGAGTCACATGGACTAATGGGCATGAACATCCTTTGGAAATTGGAAGACAACATATTTAAAAGGATTGCTGGTTCTCCTATTTTTAAATTTATTGTAGTAAGAACACTTGACATGAGATCTACTCTTTAAGCAAATCTTTAAGTGCACAATACATTCTCTGATTTCTTTTTTTCCTACATGAAGAATTTGGGTACTTACTGAGTACCTTGTGCCCAATGCTAAATTAAGTACTTGGATGGAGAAAGGAGATTTTGAAAAATTAGAAGACTTGATTTTTACCTTTGAAGACTTCACCTCATGCAGAAGACACTGTGAAGATGTAACATACTTAAAGAACAATCATCATTACAGTGAATTGTTGGAAAATGATGTAGACAATAAGAACTGGATGTAGAATTCCACTGGGATGTAAGCCCTGTGGGACAGGAAGTTTTGTTCATTGCTGCATTCCTGATGTGTAGAATGGTGCCAGGCATAGCTGGCACTCATTCATTTATGTTTATTGAATCAATGAATAAAGTAGAGTTGTGACACTTTTGAGGGAGGGAGGAGTGTGAAGGCTAGAGGCCTTTGACTTGTTGCAGAGAAGTTTTGGTTTTGATAGAGTAGTAGGGGCACGTATATTCTGGAGCAAAGGGTTGATGCAATAACAGTTGTTCCAGGGGACCTGTTCCTACAGCTGTCACTGTAGCTGGATTAGAGATGATAGAAACTGATGCCCCTACAACTGCAAACCAAGCCAGGAGGTGAGTGTGCGAATCTTAGGCCACGTTCTTCACTCTCTTTTTGTTCCAGCTTCTGTTGTGATCTAGTCTTTCTGCTCCACTTATCTCTCTCTGCTGTGTCCAATTCAGGACGTCGTCTTTAGAGTCCACATCGGAGCACAGCTTTTGATGTGATATTATAAACTTCATATCTCCAATTATTTTTCAAAATGTCTCTTTAATTATGTTAATATCATTCATTATATTAAGAAGGGTATAACTTTAAAATAACAATCTTTTTTTCCCCAAAATGCCTGCTAAGTATTTAACTCTGAAATGTATTTAGTCTTCATTTTCTTTCTGGCTAAATCTATTTTTGCACTCTCTGAGGGACTGCAAGAAAATATTGACTGAGTTTAAGGTGAGATTTCTATGTTACATGTTTTGCAATTATACTTGATTTGCCACAACTTAGAGTTCATGTTTTGATTTGGTCATAATTACTAGATCTGCTTCTACCGTTGATCTAATTATCTTCTTGGTGAGCTGTATAGCCTTAGTTAACTTTCTATTTCTGCATAATTTGGTTGATATAAGGAGTGTGGGAGACCATACAGCTATACTTTAATCCTTTGTTACTGGAACTAATGACAAGATTCACCTGTGTTTTTAATGCATATGTTTCCATGGGTGAATCTTTGTGCTTTGCATAAATGTTGGTATTTTTTATATTTCTTAGCATTATCTATTTTATTTTAGTATTTACTACTCATGTAATATAATCTATATCTTATGCATTTTTATTGTCAACAAATTCAAAATGGTCAAATGGAATTCACAATTCTGACTTGCTGGAAGATAAATATAGAATCTGGAGTGGCTTTCTTTTTCTGAATCCATGTTATTCCTCTTGAAGGGACCATATTTCTTTCTATATGCACTGAAGTTGCTCCTTAATACACAGAGATATAATTTGGATGCTACTGATAGCAGAACAATGCTCCTAATTTTCACCGCCTTCCATTCATTCTCTGGTTTATTTCTGATTAAATATGCCACCCACTGTCTCACATTTCATTGGATCTCTATGTGACCATTATTATCAACCACAAAATATATGCCAATTTCTAACTACCTGCTGGGTCCTCAAGATTTAAAACATAAGACTTGAACCTTGCCCTCAAGGAACTTGCAGTTTAGTTGGACAGAATCGAGGAGAAGACCAGCCACTGTGCATATTAACCAGAGACAGAAACAGCATGACAGAGCTGGAGAAGGGAAAAATGAAGATGGTTCGTGCACAGCTCCAGGAGCTGCAGCAATACGCTCGATCTCCTGGGACTTCCCAGTGTGTGTACGTGGTGCTTCACTAACTTCTTCCATGTAGTGTCTGCTGGGTCCTCATCTATTAAGGGGATATTAACTCTGAATCACAGAATCTTAGAGCTGGCATGGAGGTCAGAGGTCATTTACTCCAACCTGTTCATTTTAAAAAATGGCAGTCTGAGGCCCAAAGATGTTAAGCAGCTTGGCCAAGGTCATGTAGCCAGTTTAGTAATGAAATTGGAACCATAAACCATGTCTTCTGATAGCTGGTCTCGTGCACTTTCTGCTACACCTCTAATTGATGGCATTTTCTCACCATCAGATCACATGTTCATTTATTCATTCCTTTCCCAGAAGGAGCATCTGCCTGTGCGAGGCACTGGGGTTACAACATGTGTGACATGAGGCCACATTGTCAGGGGATAAGTCAGGGAAACATCAAAATCAGCCTCCAAACTGAGACCCTTTGAAAAAGTGAGAGGGTCTAATAATAGCTATTTGTGCACATCAGGTGTACACCAGGACTGAGTACCATCATGGATCTGTACAGGATATATACACAGTCTACACAGGACACTGTGAGGGCACAAAGGTAGGAGGGGCCCACCTCCATCTGCTGGTAGGGGGAGGGGTGCGTAGTCAGGGAAGGCTTCTAGGAGGAGGCTGTGCTTGAGCTGACTTAAAAATTACTGGTTACCAAGAAGACAGTGGGAGAAGACATTTCCCACCTCTGGTGTGCTCTGGATGCAGCGTGATGAATGGCGCCGACAGACTAGAGCTAAGCCTGCAGAGGAGAGGAGGGATCCCACCATATTCAGCAAGTAGATGGGGCTTTGTCTTTTGTTGGGGATGGGTATTTGGTCACCCAGGGAACACACACTTATGGAACATCTGCTGTGCAGCAGGTGCTGCTGTGGGCACTGGGAGTACCGTGGACCACAATGATCCCTGCTCTGAGTAACATCGTGTAATGGTCCAGCAGGGGCCCTGGAGATGCACTGTGTTCCCAGTGCAGCTGCACCACACAGTGAACTTGTCACCTTGCTCAAGCCATGATGCTGTCAGGGTTTCCTGATAAAATGGGGATAAGAATTCTTTCTCATAGTTGGTTGTTCAGGAAACTCAATGAGTTAATATTCCCAGTGCTGGAACAGCTTCTGGAACATAGCAAGCGAGTTTGTGAAATAAAACTGAAAATCACAGCAAGTGATTTATTAGATAAATTTTTTTTTTAAGAGATGAGGTCTCGCTCTGTCACCTAGGCTGCAGTGTAGTGGCACAATCATAGCTCACTGCAGCCTCTAACTCCTGACTCAAGTGATCCTCCACCTCGGCCTCCCGAGTAGCTAGGACTACAGGTGCGCACCACCAGCCCCAGCCAATTTTTTTCATTTTTTTAGAGATGGGATCGCATTCTATTGCCCAGGCTGGTCTCCAACTCCTGGGCTCAAGTGATCCTCCCTCCTCAGTCTCCTGAGTAGCTGGGATTACAGGCATGAGCCACGGCACCCTGCTCTTACTAGATAAATTCTATGAAGAAAATAGAGGCAGGTTCAGTGAGGAGGAGCAGCTTCAGTGGAGTTGAGATTCCTTGACAAAAGGGAACATTTCAGGTAGAGGGAACGGCTAGAACAAAGACCCTCAGTGGGAACAGGCATTGGTGTACTCAAAAAGCAGCAGGCAGGCCAGGCCTGTAATCTGAGCACTTTGGAAGGCAGAGGTGGGAGAATCACTTGAGCCCAGGAGTTCAAGACCAGCCTGGGTAACATAGGAACACTCCATCTCTACAAAAAAATTTAAAAATTATCCAGGCATGGTCTTGCACTCCTGTAGTCCTTGCTCAGGAGGCTGAGCTCAGGAGTTGGAGGTTACAGTGAACTATGGTCGTGCCACCACACCCCAGCCTGGGCAACAGAGTGAGATCCTGTCTCTTAAAAAAAGAAAAAAGCAGCAGGCCAGAGTCACTGGAGCACCGTGGCCGAGGTAAAGAGTGATGTGAGATGAAGTCAGAGTGGCCTGGCCAGGTGGCCAGGCCATACAAGACTTACAGCAAGCTGAGTGTACTCTCAAGGCAGAAGCAACCCATGGTGAGCATAGAAGCTGGGCAATGACAAGGCCAAGTTCATGTGTCAGAAAGAACTCTGATGTGATAGCAGGATGCTAGTGTGAGAGTTAAGGTTTTCTGTTCATCCGCATGAGAGAAGTTAGGAGTGTGGCTTCGGGCAGTGAAGGGATTTGGAGAGGGGAGCAGAGATGAGAGAAAGGTAACGCAGGAACATTCCATAGGATTTGGTCACTCAGATGTGCGGGACAGGAGAGGCAGCGGGCAGGCCAAGAGGACAAGGTCACATTTGACACGCGGAGTCTGAGGGACTCTGAGACCCCTGCTGTTGGCTTTGTGAGGACTGGAAAGGAGGAGAGTGGTCTGCGCTGGAGCTGAAGGTCCAGGAACCGCCAGCACCAGATCCAGGTTGCAGGAGGACCACGTGCAGAAGGAGGCTCGGGTCCCAGGGCCCAGGCCGCGGAGAGGAGAATGTGGCCAGCCCACTGTAGGTGCCAAATAGCTGCTTGAAGAATGGATGGATGTGCCAAGTGACCAGTGGAGGAAGAGGAGCCAGTGAAAGCATCTGAGAAGGAAAGACCAGAGAGGCAGGAGAGACAGAGAATGAGAGCAGCGTGGAGGAGAGTGTCGCAGAGAGAGGGGTCGAGGGGTGACAGAGTGGAAGGACCACCCAGATGGAATCATTATGACATCACTGGTGGCTTTTGACAGCAATGTTGGCAAAGTTGGGGTGAGGGGTGTGGGTGTCAGCATGCAGTGAGCTGAGAATGAATAGGAAGAAAGGATGACAAGTGTAGACACTTCTTTCAAGGAACCTGGCTATGAAAAGAAGAGCAGAGGGAAGACAGGATGGGGATTGTAATGGGAAAGAAAATAGTTTGTGTGTGGCCTGCAAGAAGGTGTCAGTAAAGAGAGGGGAGTGAAAGTAGAAACCAAAATAAGTGGAATAAGGGGTGGGACTAGAGCAGGGGGTGGGGACTGGCCCTGAGATGATTAGTTTTGCCTGAGAGAGTTCATGTCTTCCTCTGAGCCAAGGAAAGGTTACCAGGGCCACGTGCAAGGAGATCATTTTGAGGATGTGGGCACAGGAGGTTGAGGGAGTTTGCACTTGAAAACCCCTGGAATATTCTTGGGAATTGCTATGGTCTGAATGTGTCCCCCAAAATTCATGTATTAGAAATTTAATCTCCAGGACAACAGAGGAGGCGGAGCCAATGGCAGAGCCCTCATGAACGGATTAACGTTACTGTAAAAGAGGACTGCGTTTGCTATCTCCTGCCATGCAAGGACACAGCAAGAAGGCCCTCACTACATGCCAGCGCCTTGATCTTGGACTTCCTGGCCTCCTGAAGTGTGAGAAAGTCAATTTCTGATTTTGGGGGTTTTGTTTTGTTTTTTGTTTGTTTGGTGTTTGTTTTGTTTGTTTGTTTGTTTTGTTTTGTTTTTGGGGTTTTTTTTTTTTTTTGAGAC
Organism: Eulemur rufifrons; assembly: GCF_041146395.1. Lineage (NCBI taxonomy): Eukaryota > Metazoa > Chordata > Mammalia > Primates > Lemuridae > Eulemur > Eulemur rufifrons. The sequence continues at coordinate 101,469,870 of NC_090988.1, forward strand.
AGGGTGTTGCTTTGTTGCCCAGGCTGGAGTGCAGTGGCACGATCATAGCTCACTGCAGCCTCAAACTCCTGGGCTCAAGCGATCCTCCTGCCTCAGCCTCCCGAGTAGCTGGGACTAGGGCACACACCACCATGCTGGGCTAATTTTTCTATTTTTCATACAGAGAGGGCCTCACTATATTGCTCGGGCTAGTCTTTTTTTTTTTCTTTTTTGACAGAGTCTTGCTCTGTTGCCTGGGCTAGAGTGCCGTGGTGTCAGCCTAGCTCACAGCAACCTCAAACTCCTGGGCTCAAGCAATCCTCCTGCCTCAGCCTCCTGAGTAGCTGGGACTACAGGCATGCACCACCATGCCCGGCTAATTTTTTCTATATATATTTTTAGTTGTTCAGCTAATTTCTTTCTATTTTTAGTAGAGACGGGGTCTTGCTCTTGCTCAGGCTGGTCTTGAACTCCTGACCTCAAGCGATCCACCTGCCTTGGCCTCCCAGAGTGCTAGGATTACAGGCGTGAGCCACCGCGCTCGGCCTCGAGCTGGTCTTGAACTGCTGGGCTCGAACAATCTTCCTGCCTCAGCCTCCCAAAGTGCTGAGATTACAGGCGTGAGCCACCAAGTCTGGGCAATTTCTGTTTTTCATAAATTATCCAGTCTCGGGTATTTTGTTATAGCAGCACAAGACAGACAGGAGTGGAGTGGCAACCCCTTTCTCTCTGACGGAAGCCACATCTTACTACTCTTCTTAACTGACTACTTTCTGTGCATAGTATTATACCCCACTGAAGTGGAGGGAGAAGGGGGTAGATTTGGGGAGCAGCCTGAGGGTGAGTGAGACCCAGGCAGGTCCAGGCACTGCCCACAGGTGCCTTGCACAGGAAGGAGGGCTTAGAATCCAAAACAGGCCTCGAGGACCCACAATGACAGATAAACAGGCTCAGCCTCTGCCCCTTCTCCCAGCACTGCCCTTGGGCTTTCTGCAAAGCCTAGTCTTCGACCCTCAGCTCTTCTCTCCCTTGAGGTCCTTGTCTATTCTCACAACTTCAATTATCTTCTCTGTGGGTTCGACTCCCATGGCTACCGTGGCCCTGACCTGCCCCCACGACCCAGCCGGCAACTTTGCTGTTGATCCTCTGGAATCGCTGGCAAGGAATGGGGGCTCCCGCCCCATCCTCCCCTCCGAGCTGGCTCAGGCTGTGCTCTCTCCTCCCCGTTGCTGCCTCTGCCTCCAAACGGCAAGCCTTGCCTGCTGCCCATGTGAAGTCCCACAGCCCTGCAGACCCACCCACCCAGTGTGGCATTTACTGCACGCTTGCTTGTGTCTCAGGGTCTCCAGTGAGTATGTCTGGTTCCCTGTCCAGAGGAGTAAGCTTCCTGCAGACTGGGCCTTGCTGTGTGCTGCTTTCCGCCACCGAGTTTTGAATCAGGCCTTGAAAATGGTCGGTTCTTCACTCACTAAATGCTTGTGAAGGGAAACTTGAGAGTGGTCACCGTGTAGTAGCCAGTGGCAGGGAGCAGCAGAGACAGGAAGGAGGTGGAATTTGTAAAAGTAACGATTGGAACATTGCAGGCACATAAAGTATTTGCATCTGAGCAAAGACTCAAATGGGGGCAAAATTATGGGAGGGAGGGGACACTGAGTCACTGCTAGGAAGTTCCAGCCAGTAGGGGTGGAGTTGGAGGAAGAAGAGGAAGGAAGAGGAAAGCCTGGGGAGAAAGAGCTGGTGGCAAGTTTAGAGCTCAGGATGGGAATAAGTTGGTCACTGACAGCTACGAAAGCTCTAGGAAGGGCAGTATGCTCAGGGCAGCTTAGCACCAGCGCTGGGCACCTGGCAGCAGTTGCTGGAAGCCAGATGCCTGCGGGGAGGAGGTGCAGATGGGCAGAGACTAGAGTGACACAGTGACCAGTGATGGAAGAGTGAGGAGTCCAAGTGGGTCAGAGAAAGAACAGTGTTTGGCAGAGGGTGTGGGACAAGGAAGGTGGGGGTAACCCAGATAGTCTGAGCTTTACCCCATGATTGGAAGAAAAGGAGTAAGGAAAGGCTGATAAATATTTGCATTTCTTGGTGGTCCCCATCCAACCCCATTCAACCGGGTTGTTCCTGCAGATTCCTGGTCTCCCTTGGAGAGGCCAGGAAGGGAGTAGAGCCATCTTCCCTCTATGGAAGCTGAAAGGGCCAGCTTATCCTCTGCTCACCTAGTGCCCCTGGTGTGGCTTAGGTGTGGCCCAGCACACCTTCTCTTTCAGGATGCCAAGGCCAAGCAGATGACATTAGGAAGTGGGGAAGATGGAGGTCATTCCTACTGGCAGGCAGCCTCTTCTCACTAAGCCACTGGCAGTGGGACCACAGAGCTCCCTGGCTTCCTGGCTCTCCCAAACCTGGTCCTCCAGTCCCCAATCAATTCTGGGAGCCACCTCCACCACCCCCGACATGTACACCTATGCAGGCACATGCTTCCCTTAAACTCTTCTCTTCTTTGGTTAGTTGGAGTCAGTTTCTATTGCTTGCAACCAAGATCTCTGCCTAAATCAAAGAGTTCATTCCTGTTAATTAAAGCGTGAGAATGCTGTCAGATTCCTATGCAGATGTGCACCTTGTAGAATATTACAGAACCACTGCAGGTTTGTTCATCCATCTACACATGTGCCAGACATTGTACGCCAGGTACTGGGGGCAGAAAGACAAATACAGTAGACCCTGGTCTTAAGTAGGCAAGTGAGTGTGTCTTAGTTTGAATTCACCCAGAAACAAATCCCAGACAAGGAGTCAAGTGCAAGTAGTTTATTTGGGAAATGGTCCCAGGGGACTGGGAAAGTAAGACAAGGAAGGAAAGAGAGCCCACTACGGGTACGTGGTCACGCAAACTACTGCAGCAGGTCACTGGCGCCCAGTCTGGCTGGACACCTTGGGAGACAGTGTAGAACAGGCCTCGAAGTCTTCCTTCATCCACCAGCTGCCATCTGTCATTGGTTGCAGACTGCTTCCAGAGCCTGTCGGCTCCCTGTCGCATTCACTGTCCTCCAGGTGTGCAGAGTCAATGGCCTGAGACACAGAGAGGGACTGCAAGGGCCCATGGCAGAGGACCACGTCCAGGGCTACAGAATGCAGTGGAGAGTTCTACAGGTTCTCTGAGAGAACTGGACAGGGCATGGCAGGCACTGGGAAGGAATGGTCAGTCCAGAGGGAAAGTCAGACTTAGAGACATCCTTCACTAAGGCTTTCTAGGGATGATGAGTTTTGAGTTTGAACTTGCAGATGTGGCATAGGAAGGCAGTTGGAAAGAAAATCTCCTATGCCACTGTCCCACTCGGGAGGACCCAGACTGACGGGAGGCAGCCTGAGGCGTCTAAGAGACAGTCAAGAAGGAAGGAGGCATGTGATAGGAAGGCCAGCGGGTAGTGCCTCCCACCTCCTTGCAGCCTGGTCCCTAGCCACAGCCAGAGGTGCTCTTTAAACCAGCGACTCACCCAGGCTAGAGTGCCATGGTGCATTCATAGCTCACAGCAGCCTCAGACTCCTGGGCTCAAGGGATCCTCCCGCCTCGGCCTCCCAGAGTGCTAGGCTTACAGGCGTGAGCCACTGTGATGGCCTAAACTAATGACTTTTATTAAGGGCCCACCCTGTTGCACTGAATCCTTGACTCCTTGTGAAGAAGGCGTGATTATCCTCGAGCTTCAGAGACTGAGGGAAAAACACTAAGAGGTTACTACGGCTCTAGCATGCTTGAATGCGAGTAGCATGGTTCCCAGGCCTGGGCTCTCCACCTCCCCAGAAGGGTTATTTAAAAATGTAGGTGAGGTTGTTTTCCTGCTCTATTAACACACATGACAAGTGACATCTGCTAAATGAGTTGGGGTTCCGATGGCTGCAGAAGGTCTCCCATGGGAAGGTGGACTTGGAACAGCTGGGCATGGGTAGAGCACAGGGCACTAGGGAGGAAGAAGTCACCCTGGGCAGAGGAGGGAGACAGGAGTGCTGCTGGCTGGGGCATGAGACGCGTCCACGTGAGACGGCTGAGGAGCCCAAGGCGGAAGTCACCATGTGTCAGGTGTCATGAGCACTAGGTTTGCAGAGTGAGGAAGTCATGGTCTTTTCTCTCAGTCCTGAGCCCTCCTGGCTTTGGCTGTGTCTGGGGTGATGCTTTGGCTCTTTGGGTGCTGAGGAGCTGTGCGAGATGAAGAGCACCCCTTTTCCCCGGGAGCTGTTCTAGGATAACTTTGGGCTGCAGGATTCAAGCTTTGTTCTGAGGTGGGCAGGGGACAAGTTTGTTCTGATCGCTTCCGAGAGACAGCCGCAGCCAGGAATAAGTTACCTTTTCTTTAACCTCCTCAGAGATCACACCCGGATGGGCCAGGGTTTGCAGGGGTTGCAGCCAAGGGGCAGGCGGCAGAGGGTAGCCCTGCTGCAGGAAGGCTGCAGCCCCTGTACCAGACTCACCGATCTTCCTCGTTGCTCATGAGAGAGGACTGTCACCATTCTCCCTGGACCTGCAGCATCCTCCTGCAGTGTGGGCACTTCTCTCTCCCTACAGAGGACAGTTTCTGCCCCAGTTCAAGTGGCAGGGCGAGGGACACACTCGTCCCTTGTTTCTCAAGTGAGAGGTCTTGGTCCTGGACCCTGACTGGTCTGGGCCCTGAGCGTGTGCTCGAGCATTCACCATCGAGATGGGTCTGCAGGTCTGTCCAGCCCATCCGCCTCGATCTCACTCTGCTCCACCCTCAGCCCAGCTGCGAAAATGCTCCAGCGTCCCCCAGCCTGGCTCAGCCCAAAGTCCTTCCCTGACCCTCCCACATGACCCTGGCATCCCAGAGCCCAGCCACATGCACAGGTGACCATAGACCATTGCCCTGTGAGCTGGACAGAGATAATTTTGGCCAGAGACATGGGGAGGGGCAGGTGCCAGGTGAGTGGGCGGTCAGAGCCCCTCTGGCTGGTGGACAGCTGAGCCATGTGGCCCTGCAGCTGCCCGGGGCGTCCACTACACTGGCTCTGACATCTCTGCCCCGCCCTGGCAGGCTTTTAATACCTGCAGTAATCTCTCCTGCTGACAAAGCCATTTGGAGGTGGGAAGAGGAGACACTGAGCTTGGAGAGGCCCCTAGGAGCTGCTCTACCCACAGCCCAGAGATCCGGAGGGATAGGCAAGGGAATCTGGGCGAACAGGCACCAGGAGGGAAAATGAGTGAACAAATCCATCAGGCACTGTTTACGTTTCTATTGTCAGCTGCCAGCATTCGTTTGTTTAAACCTCCAGAGGTCTCCCTGGTTCGCATGGGCTGCTGCTGGCGTCCACTATAGTTCTACAAGCAGGTTGAATTGTACCCATCCCATCCGTCTTGCCTGAAGTTGAGGCAGATCAGGGCACATGCGTTTATTGAACAACGCCGTGCCCTGAGAGAGGCAGAGAGGGATTGCCGTGGAGGCTGTGGGACCTGCTAGGGGCTGGATGAGGTAGGGCAGCTAGCCCCGCAGGCGGCCCACCCAGCCATGGTGGTGCGCTAGTCTGGAATAGGTGCTCAAGGGCGCAGCTCAGGCTCTGACAGATTAGGGCCTTTAGAAGCTCTCAAGGTGGAAAGATTAGGGGATCTATCCCCGCATAGACAAACGACATAAAAACGGGGCTAAACAAAGTCCTAGAAGTCCAACCAACTCTGAAGATTTCACTTGACTACTATGAAGATTTCTGAGGACTACTTAGATTAATTTTTTAAAAATAACCTTTTGGCTGGGAGCAGTGTCTCATGCCTGTAATCCCAGCACTTTGGGAGGCTGAGGCAGGCAGATCCCTTGAGCTCAGGAGTTGGAGGCTGCAGTGAGCTGACTGTGTCACTGCACTCCAGCCTGGGCGACAGAGTGAGAACCCCGTCTCTTAAAAAAAAAAAACTTCTTAACTTTAGAACAGTTTTAGATTTACAAAAAAATTGTGAGGAGTTTCCATATACATCTGAGCCTAGTGTCCCCTGTTGTAAATAGCTCATATTAAAGGGTCACATTCGTGACAAGTAAGGAACCAATATCGACACATTAGTGTTAATTAGAGAACATACTGTATTCTGATTTCCTTAGTTTTTACCTAATGTCCTTTTCTGTCCGTGGATCCCATCCAGGACACACCGATGGCATTTAGTCACCGTGTCCCCTCAGGCTCCTCTGAGTTGTGGCAGTGTCTCCGACTTGCCTTGATTTTGACGACCTTGACAGTTTTGAGAAGAACCTATCAGACAGTTTGTAGAATGTCCCTCAGTTGGATTTGTCTGAAGTTTTTCTCACAATCAGGGGGTTATGGGTTTTTGGAAGGATGAGCACAGGGGTAAATTATGTGTTTTGATTAACTTTTAATATAAAAATCAAGTTATTTCTAAAATTGTTCATTTGCTCCTCTTTTTCTCCCTTTTTCCCTCCCTCCCTTCCTTCCCTATCTTCTTTTATTTTTCCCTTTTTCATTCATGTATTTATTTGACACAGGGTCTCGTTCTGTCGCCCAGGCTGGAGTGCAGTGGCGTCAGCCTAGCTCACTGCAGCCTCCAACTCCTGGGCTCGAGTGATCCTCCTGCCTCAGCCTCTCGAGGAGCTGGGGCGACCGGCTCTCGCCGCAAAGCGGCTAATTATTTTTTATGGGGGCGGGTGTCTCACTCTGTCGCCCCTGATCTCAAGGGATCCTCCCGCCTCAGCCTCCCAAAGCGCTGAGTGAGCCACCACACCCCTCCTTTCTCATAAGCTGAGAACTTTCACCTTTCCATTTAAGGGAAGCAGTTTATGGCACAAATTGCCAGCGTCATTACTCTTGTGCTTTGGGGCCATTTTTAAATAAAATAGGGGTTACCATTGACTACAAGCTCTGTGATATCGCACAGCCCATCTGATCACCAAGCCGGCTACTGAGTCTCTGAGGACGAGCAGCGTCTACCGCGTGGAGACACTGGACAAAGGGATGATTCTCCTCGTTCAGGCAGGACAGAGCCGGATGGCGAGAGATTTCATCATGCTACTCAGAATGGTGTAGAACTGAAAACCTACAAAGTGTGTCTGGAATTTTCCATTTAACATTTTTGGACTTGGGTTGACTGTGGGTAACTGAAATCATGGATAAGGGGGGATACTGTAGCCATTTGGGAGGAGATCCAGGAAGCAGGAGCGAGGGAAGGAGAGGGGAAAATGAGATGGGCAAAGAGAAGCCCATGAGTGTGTGTTGAGAGGTGGACTCTGGGGCGATGGCTCCAGGATTCTGCTGTGACCTCCTGAGACATGGGCAGGGTGGTCCTGGGGCATTACCCTCTTCGACCTCTGGAGTCGTGGGCCTGGAGATGGGGGTGGGGACGTAGGTCAGGAGAGTGGGACTTGTAGGGAGATGGACCAAGGGGATACGACCAGCGACAGTAGTGCAAAGAATTCCTTATCAGGACATTTCTGTTTTGATTATGGGGAAGGAGTTGGGGTAAGGAGGTGAAAAGAGTTGGTGGGGGAGTGTGAAGTGGCTGGGCTGGGCCACATGGAAGTCCCTAGAGCTGTCACCTCTTGGCTCTGTGGAGGCAGCAGCCCTTTGTCACAGCTGGAGGGAGTAGGGGGAGCAGAGTGTTCACAGCTCAGCAGAACTTTGCCAGCGCCCCACACGGGCTGGGGCTCTGTGGGGTTTGTTCTCCTGCAGGGAGGTCCTGCAGCTTCTCCCCTACTCCTGCCAGCCCCCCAGGATTGTCCTGGTCACTCTTTTTTTTTTTTTGTTTTTTGAGACAGAGTCTCACTCTGTTGCCCGGGCTAGAGTGCTGTGGCGTCAGCCTAGCTCACAGCAACCTCAAACTCCTGGGCTCAAGCCATCCTCCTGCCTCAGCCTCCCGAGTAGCTGGGACTACAGGCATGCGCCACTGTGCCCAGCTAATTTTTTCTATTTTTAGTTGTTTGGCTAATTTCTTTCTATTTATAGTAGAGACAGGGTCTCACTCTTCCTCAGGCTGGTCTTGAACTCCTGAGCTCAAATGATCCTCCCGCCTCGGCCTCCCAGAGTGCTAGGATTACAGGCGTGAGCCACCTCGCCCGGCCCTGGTCACTCTTAAGTACTTTTTTTTTTTTTTTTTTTTTTTTTGAGACAGAGTCTCACTCTGTTCCCCAGGCTAGAGTGCTGTGGCGTCATCCTAGCTCACAGCAACCTCAAACTCCTGGGTTCAAGCGATCCTCCTCAGCCTCCTGAGTAGCTGGGACTACAGGCACACACCACGCCCAGTGAATCATAAGTACTTTCATCATCTCCCTGAACCCTGAACCGTGCTGCAAATTCTGGAGAGAGCAGGAGTGGTGGCCCTCTGTCCCAGTGTGCCCCCCATAATGTAGCGAAGACAAAATCAAGGTAGGCTGGCCTACATGGTACTCAGGTGTGCTGTGGCAAGTGCTTCACCTTGGGCGTGACATCTTCTTTGATCTCAGTCCAGCCTGCCTGAGCACTTGACTGTAAACCCGCGAGTTGGTAAGTGCTGAGCCGGGATTCCAAGCCTAGTCTCTGACCTTAGAACCACGGCAGACTCGGACGGCATGATTCTCTTCTGGGTGTGACCAGACTGGCTGCGGGTCAAGGTACTTGGCCACACTGAACCCCAGTGTTTCATTGCAAGGTTGGTGGGGTGGGCGGGGTGCAGTGGGCGGTGACTGGAGGGAGTGGTGCCCGGGAGCCATGGGGCAGGTCTGCCAGCCGCCCGCTGGCCTCCCCCGAGCCGGGAAAGTCTCGCTCCTTGGGCCCTGCTGCCCTCTGCTGGTGGAGGTCCAGCCGCCTGGCCGGCGCCCAGGGGAGGCCAGGAGCTGAGGCTGGATTTCCTGGTCTTGTGCGCCCAGCTCTGCCACTTACTGCTCTGTATCTTTCTGAACCTCAGTTTCCTTATCTGTAAAGTGAGGGAACTATGGGTCCTGAATAAGGCAGGAAGGGCAGAATGTCACCTACGTTGCCTGGCCAGATATGACTGGGTGATGATCTTCCCGGGGGCAGACAGGAGCGGGGGTCCCACGGCAACCAGCTTTAGTGAACCCCTCCTGTTTATTTCCATGGCAGGACTCTCTGCACCCCCATGTCTGCCTCCCTTGGTGCTAAAAGATGTCAGTGCCTAGAGCAGGGCCTGCATGTGGTAGGAGCCAAAACTACCTATTTCCTAATCAAATGCGCTGTCAGCCCTGGGCTCTGCACTGCCCAGCCTGGTGTCTCCCCTGCAAACCGGGCCCTGGAGGAAATTCCCGCCCCACCTCATCCTAGCTGCCTGCATTCGGGCCTGCAAAGAGCCGGCTGCTTCCTGCTCTTTCCTCTCCCGCCCGAGGCTCCCCTCTCATCTCCTCCCAGGCTTGGTGACCCAGATTGGGAAGAAGGGACCAGCATCAAACGCTTACATGCTTGTTCCTGCTTTGCAGGCCCTGCAACAACCCTGCGCAGTAAACAATTACCCTCATTTCTTAGTTAATAACTCCAGTTAGGAGTTGAGACGAAGGAGTGGAGTGAGTGAATAAGCACTATCTGCATCCATTCTAATCCTCCCAACCACTCTGGGAGTCAGAACTACCCTGCCCACATTTTACAGATCAGGAGACCGACACAAAAGAGATACAGATCAGGAAACCAACAGGTAGGAGAGCCCTGGTGTCTCGTTCAAGGTCACACAACCGGTAAATTGCCGAGCTAGGATGTGAACCCAAGAAAATCCCCTTCTCTTCACAATCCGACCTATTGACGAGAAGCGTCAGCACGGAGATCGGGCTCTCCCGTGCAGGGCGGGCAGCAGCTGTTCCTCTCTGCTTGGTATCTCACTGCCCCAGCAGCCTGGTCAAAAGCTTTGTTGGCTCCCTAGCCAGCGGCTTCGGGGTGACTTCCTGGGGGCCATAAGTGCTCATCCTCCAAAGGAATGACCCCCAGGAGGAAGAGGAGGCCAGAGAGAGTGGCCTGAAGTGGGGTGATCTGCTAGCCACCACCTCCTCCCTTCACCCAGATGCGGGGCCCAGGCAGAGGGGAGAGGGAAGCTTTGTGACTCACACGGTTGCGCCCCACCCTCTGCCCTGCCTGAGGATGCCAGGGAGTGGTCTGTCCTGGAGGAGATGACTTGGGGTCCCCACCCCTGCCCTCTGCCTTCCCGGCAGACAACCCCAAGGCCGGGCGGAGGCGGTGTGGGGAAATGAAGACTGTGGTTTGTGGCTCTTGGCCCCGGCTGGCCCCTGGGCCGTGCCTCCCCAGCTCCCACTCGTCTGGCCCCGCCCGCCCTGGCAGCCGGGGTTGTGAGGAATTGAAGGGGGGGATTGTTGGCGGAGGGGGAGGAGCATAATAACCCTGGCCCCTGGTTTTCTAACATTGCTGAGTCGGAGCAAACCTGGAACATCAAATTATTCCCTGAACCTGAACTGGACCATTTCTTTTGGGCCGATACACGTAACACTCAAGGAGAACGGGCCACTGACGCCCATCACGGAGGTTTCATTAGAAACAGCTCCAGGTGAGGGACCACATCAGCCAGGTGGGGCTCACGGCGCAGGTCCCAGGCTGAGCTGCGGCAGGTGAAATGGTATTATGGGCCTATATGGGAAACCCTACCTAGATGACAGGCTGCACTTTGGGTTTTTAGCACAATCTGCTCAGGGATGGGAAACAACCCAGCCCCCATTTCTAGCCTGATTGTTCTTCCCCTAAGCATACCCCATGCCCAGAATACCTTTCCTGCTCTCCTCAAGCCCGGGGAGCTATGCCAGCTCAGACAGCTCTCTTCTCCAATTTCCCAAACCGTGTTTCTGGAGCCCTTGATAACTATTTCACTATCACTACACCGACTTCTCGCAGACCTTCTTCTTGCGAGAGACTTCAGCTGTCTTGAAGTCGGGTCCTTGTCTCCTTCATTTCTTTGTTCCCAGCTCCTAGGTGAGGATGTGGCTTGCCCTGTTGGCGTTTCAGAGTGTTCTGTCTCCAGAGTCAGTGGCAGATCTGGGCACAAATTTCAGTCTGCCATTTCCCATAGTTGTGTGATTTTTTGGGAGTTTCCCTCTTTGGGCCTCAATATCTCAATCATGCCAATCCTATAGAGCTGCTGTGAGGATGAAGTGACAAAATGCTCGTTTGTTGCCCAGCAAGGCACTAGGCACAGAGGAGAGGTACAGGAACGTGGAATGAATTGTACGGAGTAGAGCTGGGCTGGACAGTGTGTCCTATTCATGAGAGCGAGATGTTGATGGGATGTCACGAGACCTGGATGCTGGCTCAGCTTCCTTCCCTGAGATGATCGGGGACTCCACCATCTATCCTTCAACAGCCTGGGCCGGGTGCGGTGGCTCACGCCTATAATCCTAGCACTCTAGGAGGCCGAGGCGGGAGGATCACTCGAGGTCAGGAGTTCGAGACCAGCCTGAGCAAGAGTGAGATCCCGTCTCTACTAAAAAATAGAAAGAAATTAGCTGGACAACTAAAAATATATAGAAAAAATTAGCCGGGCATGGTGGCGCATGCCTGTAGTCCCAGCTACTTGGGAGGCTGAGGCAGTAGATCGCTTGAACCCAGGAGTTTGAGGTTGCTGTGAGCTAGGCTGACGCCATAGCATTCTAGCCTGGGCAACAGAGTGAGACTCTGTCTCAAAATAAATAAATAAATAAATAAAATAAACAGCCTGGTGTTTAAGGAGCTCTCTCATGTGCTCAACACTATGACAAGAGCTAGGAATGTCACACAGGGGACCCACAGTTTGTGCCCTCAAAGCCTAATCAGGAAGCCAGGTCTGTAACATCCTGGAATAAACACAGAGGAGGGGCCTGTACTCCAGCATGAAGGGGTGGCTGGGCGGTTAGCAGGGGAGAGAGCCTGGGGGGGGGGGGGTGCGTGGCACAGAGACGATGAGCTCATCACGGAGGCTTGAGAGTTTTGCCCAGTGAGTGAGACAGGAGGGCACGGCGAAGGCTGAGAGTGTTAGCAAGAAGGTGGGTGTGGTGATTGGCTTCTTCTTATCTGATAAATGGTGGGAGAAGTTCTGCCTTGTTGTCTCTTATCTCTCAGCAGTATTATGAGTATTAAGCATGAGATGATTAGGTAGAGATATAAATAGATGTGATGGTTAAATTTATGTCAACTTGAGTAGGCTACAGTGCCCTGTTATTTGGTCAAACACTAGTCTGTGTGTTGCTGTGAAGGCATTGTGTTAGAAGTGATTAACATTTAAATCAGTAGACTTTGAGTGGAACAGAGGACCCTCCACAGAGTGGGTGGGCCTCACCCAATCAGTTGAAGGCCTAAAGAGAAAAGACTGAGGTTTTCCGAAGAAGAAGGAGGAACTCTGCTCACGTCAGCAACAGAGACCCTGAGTTTCCAGCCCACTGCCCTGCAGAATTCGGACTCAAGACAGCAACACCAACTCATCTGAATTTCCAGCCTGTCCTACAGGTTTCAGACTTGCCAGCCCCTACAATCGTGAGCCAATTCCTTAAAATAAATCCCTCTCTCTATATTTATATAGATATCCATATATACATCCTATGGTTCTGTTTCTCTGGAGAAGCCTAATACAATAGATAAATAAATAAAAGTAAAACTGTGAACCTTTTTTTTCAAAGATGAGGTCTCACTATGTTGCCCAGGCTGGACTCAAACTCCCGGCCTCAAGTGAGTCCCCTCCTCAGCCTCACGAGTACCTGGGACCACAGGCACGCGCCACCGCACCCGGCTGAACCTTTTGCAAACTTTTACTGCATGCTAGGTGCCTGCTAAGCTCTTTGCATGTGCTGGTCCTCATGACCCTCTTACTCATCCCAAAGCTCCATAACGTAGTCTGAGATTGTTCCCATTTCACAGGTCAGGATGCCGAGGCCCAGAAGAACTTGCTCAAGGTCCTGGAAACTATAAAGCCGGGTTTGGATCCAAGCAGTCCCACTCTAGTACCTACATGGGATGGGCCCTTACCCACCTTGGAGCATGTGTATAAAGTTGCTTTGAAATAAGAGGCATGACACAAATGACAAGTGATGTCATCGTAGTTGTTACAGTTACCACTGGGAAGGGTAGAGGGAAGGGGGAAGGGGCAGGGCGTGGGGTTCTGGCAGGAGAGTCCTAAGATCTTCAGGTCCTGCAGGTGCAGCCTTGGGAACAGCCACAAGGTGGCGCGAGGCTGCACGGGCCACTCCGGGATGTCAGTCCAGGACTGGGCGCTGGGGGTCTGTGAGTGATTCCAGGGGACTGCAGGACCAGCGCTCCACAGGGCTGGTGGGCCTGGGAACCCCCTTCCTCAGTCCAAGGTTCCCAGGCCCCTGGGCCTAGCCTTGGTGACGCCCGTCTGTTGAGGTGCAGCTCGGCAGCCACAGCTGAGGACTGGGTACAGCGCAACCAACCGGCAGAAGGTCAGCGCCCAGCTCCTTCCCATGCTGCTAGGTGGTCCAGGGTGGGGAGGGCCCCACGCCAGTCAAGTCACCACGCAAAAGCCCTGGGTAATCCGCCGCCAGAAGTTGCGACTGCGGCTGCCAAGAGCCACCTCGGCTGCCTCCTGGAAGATGGCGTGGATGTTGTCATGCAGCCGAGCTGAGCACTCGAGGTAGGCCACTGCACCGACGGACCTCGCCATCTCCCGGCCCTGACGGGGAGAGGTGGGCGGGACTGCCGTGAGGTGGGGGTGCTGGGTGGGCCTCACGTCTGGCCTCCCTGCAGCCCTTTGCTTCCTAGGGGGTCTCCAGGACCAGAGTGGAAGACAGGTTTGCTGGGGCACCCACAGCTTCTGCACCCCGGCTTGACCAAGTGCTCTCATCCACTCCCTTGTGTTTCCTGCCTCGGTTCCAGGCTGCGTCTCTTTGCCTCTCCAGGCACCAGCTGTTTAATTTCCGACTAACCCGGGCACGTAGCAGAGCAGGGCCCAAAGACTGAATAGCCGGGCATCCTCTCTGGGCCTCAGGTTCCCCGTCCGTGGTGCACTGGGCAGAAGTCACTGTGACACGCGGAGTTCTCCCTTGTCCTCCCTCCTACAGGCAGAACCTCCCACAGTACTCTAGGTACCATTTCCAAGTGCTGGCGGTTCCTGACCCACATCCCGAGTGTGCCAGACACCTGCTGCCACTGGGAGGTCTCCACAGGTGGCCTCTCCCAGCCCTCCCCACCCCCTGCTGGGTTTCCTACCCTGTGGTAGGTCACAGGCTCCAACCCGTTTTTCCGCAGCTTATTCACCAGCGACTTGTCCTTGCGCAGGTCAGTCTTGCAGCCCACGACGATGATGGGCACCTTCTTGCAGAAGTGACTCACCTCTGGGTACCACTGCAGGGGGGGAGGGGTGTGTGTGTGTGTGTGTGAGCCATTGCGAGCTCCGTCCCTCTCAGTGGGCCACGCTCCTGCTCCCCAGCCTGGCAGCACAGCAACCGTTTAGGGAGAAATGACTTGGGGCCGGACTCTGATCTGAGAATTTACATGTAAGAACTCATTAACCCCCGGGGCCCTGGCAGCAAGTTCTATCATCGATCTCATTGTACAGATGCGGTGATGGAGGCACAGAGGGGCTATGTAACTTGGCCCGGAATGCACAACTGGAAATGGCAGGATGTAAGCCCAGCGGGTGGGCCCAGAGCCCTGCACCCACCACCTCTAGAATCCTGCCTCTCTGCAAGGTGAGGGCTCTCACGGCCACCTCCTAAACCCGGCAAAATATATAAGGAAACAAGTAAGTGATCCTTTAAAAAGTCAGCTCACGAAATGGGTGCAGCCCCAGCTGTCTGTCTCAGCTGCTTGCCTGGTGGAAGGAGGGCCCTGGCTGCTCTGTGGAATGTGAGGCCACCGGGCCGGGTTATTTTAGGCAGGACGACAGCTGGGGAGCTGGGAACCCAGAGAGGGGCTTCCTGCCTCTACGGGCACATCCCCCCTGTTCAGGCATCAAACTGTCCAGCTCCGGACCAAATGCAGCCTGTGTGGGGTCCTGGGAAGACCCCACACCCCCCACCCTTCCCTTGAAAAGGGTCTCCTTGGTGACCCCACCTAAATCCAACAGTGAATTTCTGGCTGTGCTCCTGCCTGAGCCTTCAACGGGCCTGACACCCGGCATCACTCCCTCCTCTGTGACCCGGTCTGCAGGTCACCCCAGGACCCACTCTCCTGGCTCTCCTGCCTCTCACTGGGGTCCTGCCACCTTCCTCCTCTCCCCGAGGCTCAGCGGTGCTCTCTCCTCTCCTCTACGGGCTCTCACTCCCCATGTGGCCTCCCCCAGCCATGGTTTTACCCCACCAGAGCCCCACGTGAGCTTTCCAGCCCGGCCCACCCTCTGGGAGGGACTGCGAGGGACTGCGGACTCATGCCTCTAACTGCCTGCCTGACACCCCCGCTGGGATGGCCAGCAAGCCTCCCGTCTCCGCGCTTCTCAGCCAGGGAAATGGCAACTGCACCTGCTGGTGGCTCTGGTCAAACTCCTCCCCCAACCCACGTCCAAGCCATCAGCAAATCCTGCCGGCTCTGCCTTCTAGACTGACTCAGAATCCACCCCCTTCTCACCACCCCCACCGCCAGCAGCCTGGTCCTAGGCACCACTGTCTCTCCCGGTCCCCAAGGCCCAGAACAGCCCCTGGCATACAGATGTGCTCAATCAGTAGTTCTGAATGAATGCACAGGGCAGACTGTCTGGGTTCAAGTCCCGGTGTTACCACTTTAACAGACGTGCATCTTTGGACAGGTGACTCAGGCGG
This sequence comes from Eulemur rufifrons, assembly GCF_041146395.1. Taxonomy (NCBI): domain Eukaryota; kingdom Metazoa; phylum Chordata; class Mammalia; order Primates; family Lemuridae; genus Eulemur; species Eulemur rufifrons. Next base: position 101,485,502 of record NC_090988.1, read on the forward strand.
GAATAATAATAGTATCTACTCCATACGGTCGTCAGGGGAGTAAATGAGTCAATATATGTGAGGGCCCAGACTGGTGCCTGGTACAGGGTGAGTTCTCAAGAAATGTTTCCGTCACTGCTGCTATTACTGCTAATGCCACTGGCTGTGCCCTGAGGAACCCTGGAGAGCGCCGTTTGCAAGGAGGCCCTGACGGCAGTGGGTGAGGGGCTATGCCAGGGCCAGAGGCGGCTGGAGCAGAGGAACTCAAGGGACCACATCCTGACATCTGTGAGCAGCCTCGGAACCCCTGCCATGGTGGGGGAGTATGCTGGGAGGCGCCTGAGGGCTGGCAGTCACGCAGGGAGCTGCAGGAATCTGGCTTTCCGGCTCATGTGACCCGGACAGGCAGCCTGGGGAGATGCAGGGCCTCTGGGTCACCCGGCCTTCTCAGGTAGACTCACAGTGGAAAGAGGCCCAGCGACCGAGTCTGCAGTCCAGGCCAGGCAGGAGCACTGGACTGGGAGTCAAAAGGGCAGACCCTGCCACCAAATCCCTGTGTGACCTTGGGCAAGTCACTGCTCCTCTCTGGGCCTCAGGTTCCCCATATATATGCCAAAGGCTCTGGACTTGATGTCATCTAGGGCCAGCCAAGCTCTGACAGTCAGCTGGGTCAAAGGTGGGGGGTGGGGTGGAGTGCTCTGGCTATGGCGCTGTGCCTCCCCGCCCTCCTGTACCTACCCGGTTAAAGACGTTGTCAAAGCTGTGTGGGTTGGTGACATCGAAGCAGAGGAGCAGGACACTGGCATCAGGGTAGAACAGGGGCCGCAGGCGGTCATAGTCATCTTGCCCTGGGCAGAGTGGGGATGGTCACTCCCTCCAGACCTCCTGCCCGCTGCCGGCAGCTCCCCAATGTCACATCAGACAGGGAGCATCTGGAGCCTCAGTGTCCGACACAAACTTGGCCCTTAGGTGGCTACTCCACATGAATGTCCCCCCCGGCCTGCCTGTGGGGTGTGCCGGACCACTTGCTGAGACACTGTTCCAGGGGGAGTGAGGTGAGGGCCGGGGCAGAGGCCAGGCCTGGAGCAGCCTGGAGGGGCTGAGGCCCGTCACTCAGAAGCCACTTTGCCCTGGGCTTAGGGGGCGATGAGGAAGGGGCAGGGGGAGCCGGGCAAAGACATCTTAAAGTACCAAGTAAGAGGGCTGCGGAGACTCCCTGGGGTTAGCGTTGAGCTAACCCTTATGTGGGCAAGGTCAGGAGGCTGGAGGGCAGAAGCCAAGGTCAGGAAGGTCATATAGAAGCTAAAACCGGGGTGGAATGCTTGGGACTGTCACCCCTTGAGAGCGAGGAGCTCTGGACCCTCCCCCAATCTCCAGGACACAGTGGGATGCCCTGGGATGGGCTTCAGACTCCAGTCAGAAGCAAGGAGGGCTCAGGTTCTTGATGGTCCCAATCCTGGCCAACACCTGTCCCTTGGAGATTGGCTGGCCTCCCTGGTTCAGAAGGAAGCGGCTAGGACTCTGTCCCAGGAATCTGGGGCCCACAGACGCCCCTCCACCCTGCACCTCCCCAGCCCTGCACACCCACCTGCTGTGTCCCAGATTTGGAGGTGCACAGGCCTGCCCTTCATCTGCAGATTGGCGGTGTAGCGCTCAAACACTGTGGGGGTGTAGCTCTGAGGACGAAGGGGGCAGGGAGGCTGTGAGGAAGCTTCTGAGGAAGCAGCCCCCGCAGCACCAGCCCCACCAAGTGTAGTTGTTTCTGGGAAGGCTCGCAGTTGGTCTGCCTGGCGGGAGGCTGAGAGGCCGTGTACTTCGGCAAGGTCCTGAACCTTTCTGGCCTTGTTTTCCTCAGCTGCAAAGTGGGAATATTAAAAGTTCCTACGGCAGAGTGTTGCTATAAGGATTCAATGAGGTACTCCATGTGGAGCCCTTAGCACAGGGCCTGGCACAACATAAGCACTCTATACATGCCAGCTGCTGTTATTTTTACCTTTGTCCCCCTGGACGGGTGTGGGGGACTTTGATTTCCTTCTTTCTTTTTTTTTTTTTTTTTTTTTTGGAGTTGGGGTCTTACTATGTTGCCCAGGCTGGAGTGCAGTGGCTATGCACAGGCATGATCATAGCTCACTGCAAATTTGAAGTCTTGAGCTCAAGTCTCCCAAATAGCTGGCACACGCCACTGGGGACTCCCATTTCTGAGCCTTCATTCATGCTGTCCTCTCCTCCTCCTGGGATGACATTGGCCTACACCTGTTTGTTCATTCCTGCGTTTGCTCGTTCGTTCATGCTTATATTCATTCAACAAACATTAGCACCTTCTCCAGGCCCAGTTCTGGACACTGAGGAACGAGCAATAAACAAGGCTCAGTCCCTGCCCTGGGGAGATCGCAGCTTTTTGGGATCTTCCTTTGCCTCTCGATGTCTCAAAGTCCAAACCAGAACCTTCAATGCTGGGATGCCCGTCCTGGTCCCCTCACCCCGAGCACCCATGTTCTAGCCTCTTCTTTGCCCTGTCTGGCCTCGGGAGGGGTCACTCGGGCAGAGCCCCCTGTCCCCCGGCCCTGCCCAGCCCGAGCTCACTCCCTCTCTGCAAAGGCTAGATGGATGGGAAACAGGACAGGTTCCATCGTACACAGATGAATATGCATGAATGAACAGGGAGCTTTTGCAAGACGGGTGGGAGCAATAGGTGAGGTTTTCAAAACTCCACTACAGTGCGAGCCCTTTGCCCTGAGGGGCACGGACCACCTGCTCTTGGGTCCCTAGGCCCTGACTGCTTGCTCAGGGCTAGGCTGGTGGGGCCACAGTCTGGGGGCCCCTGTCTTCTTCCCTTCCCATGCTGGGTGGGGCCCCCACCGGCTCGTGACGCAGGAGGACTTCATGCCTGCCCGCCTGCCCACTGGCCCTCTGAGTCAGGCCCTGGCCAGCTGGGAGCAGCAGCACCTTAGCGGTGGGTTAGCGCTGTCCTCCAGGACACCTGGGAAGCTGCAGGGGACGGGTGGGAAGAAAGTAGGTCCCAGAGTGGGCAGCTAGGGAAGACGCAGAAGTCAGGATGGCCTTGAGGTAGGGGCTGCCCCTGCCCTGGACTCCAGCCACCCTGTCATTCCCTCCAAGAGGAACCAAAAGGAACAGACAAGGGCCCGACCCACTTCCCTGTACCCCCTTGCCTGCCTGGGGCCCCTCCCTCAGGCCTTTGCCTGGCAGGAGACAGTGTGACCTGGTGGCTGGGAGCACTAGCTCTGGGATTAGATGTGCCTGGCTTAGGGCCCAGCTCTGGCGCTTGCCGGCTGTGTGACCCTGGGCCAGTCCTCTCACTGGTTAAAGGGGAAGAGTGTCAGCTCACGATGTGGGAGGGAGGACGGACTGGCAGGTGAGGTCCCCGCATATATGCCCACCACTTAGAAAGCTGCTTGCCAGGAGCAATGTCCACACCAGCCCCCGTCTGTCCCTCCAAGTGGTGCCACCGTCCCCGGCCCTCCCCAGCTTCTGGTCCTTGCCCTGGAGTGGGGGCCTGCTTCATGGAGGGCACAGACATCTGCGTCTGAGCTTCCAGCGGGGCCACCCATAGGACCCCCAGCTACAGCGCCCTTCCCGATCCTCGCTGCAGAGCGGCCTGCCACGTGTCAGTGCTCTGCAGATGCTCACGGTGATGACATCACCACCCGCCATTCTCTAAGGATCCTCTGTGCAGGCCCTTTGCCGGCACCATCTCCGATCCTCACAAGCCTGGAAACCTGGTGCAATCCCCATGTTCCTGATCATGCTCAGAGAGGGGAAGTGACTTGCCTAAGGTGACACACTGGGCAGCCAGCTGGTGATGGAGCCAAGTCCTTCTGGCTCCAGGGACCGGGCTCTGTCTGCAGCCACCTGCTTCTCCTGAGGTCACCAACTCCAGTTCCTGGTGCCAGGAGGGAGCAGGAAAGGGGCTGGGTTGCCCCTCTGGCTTGGAACTGCCACAGCCCCTCCCCTTCCTCTGGAATGTCATCCTGGAGACTGTCTCTACCTTTTGTTGTGTTCTTTGACCCCCAGGCAAGGTTACCCTCTGTCCATGGGACCACTAAGTCCCTAATCTTATCTGTTAAGCTCTCCCCAGCCAGCAGGTCAGGGCTGGGCCTGTGCTGAACCAGGACAGAGATGACTCAGCCTTGGGTCTGCCCTCCCGGGGCTCTCAGAGAGAAAATGGATCATTACAGGACGGGACACAGCTCAGGGTATCCCCAGGTAGGACACCCATGGGAGTCCGAGTGCAGACAGGAAGGACTCAGCTGGTTCTACCCGGCAGTGCTGGGTGCTCCTTGCCACCGCCTGGTGTGGGGGCTGCTGGGCTTTGCCCCCTGCGGGAATGGTCGTTGCCCAAATGCCAGCCAGAAATGGGCAGGGGCTGGCGTCTAGCCCCGGTATCCCTCTCTGTCCTAGGAGGTCTCTCCACCTTGCCCCCCTGCCCTGAACCCAAGATTGGGCCACAGCTGGATAAGGGTTGCTGAAGCCCTCCACATCCTCAGCCTGTTCTCTGCCCTTTGCCGTAGGCAGGAAGACGGGGAGACAGGACCCCAAGCCTCCTAGCTGCTAGCTCCCTGGGCTTCAAGGGCTGCCTGGAGGAAGAGTCTTGGGGAAGGGCAGGGGCAGGAGGAGGCTGAGTCCAGCAGGCAGAGCCCTGGGGGCTGGGGAGAGGGCCCTGGTAGAAGGCAGGGTGACCTGGGCTCTAGATCAGCACTGCCACCCCCAGTCATGTGCCCTCAGGCAAGACTGCCTCTCTGGCCTCAGTTTTCCCATCTGCAAAATAAAGCCTTTCCAGCTCTTGGACACCATGGGTCTTTAAGGGAAGAGTAGCCCAGCATGGTGGCGCATGCCTGTAGTCCCAGCTACTCAGGGGCTGACATGAGCCCAGGAGTTCAAGGTTGCAGTGAGCTGTGATGAGGCCATTGCACTCCCCAGCCTGGGTGACAGAGTGAGACCCTATCTCAAAAAAAAAAAAGAGGCCGGGCGCGGTGGCTCACGCCTGTAATCCTAGCACTCTGGGAGGCCGAGGCGGGTGGATCGCTCAAGGTCAGGAGTTCGAGACCAGCCTGAGCAAGAGCGAGACCCCGTCTCTACTAAAAATAGAAAGACATTATATGGACAACCAAAAATATATATATAGAAAAAAATTAGCCGGGCATAGTGGCGCATGCCTGTAGTCCCAGCTACTCGGGAGGCTGAGGCAGGAGGATCGCTTGAGCCCAGGAGTTTGAGGTTGCTGTGAGCTAGGCTGACGCCACGGCACCCACTCTAGCCTGGGCAACAAAGTGAGACTCTGTCTCAAAAAAAAAAAAAAAAAAGATGAGGTCTCTCTTGTTCCAGGAAAGGCAGGGCCTCCAGAAGGGCAAGAGCCTAGACAAGGCCAGTCCATCCCCTGGTGACAAGCATACCCTTCTCTCACCTGGCTGCCCCAGCATGTCCTTCAAAACATACATTTCATCAACTGCAAGAAGCTCATTTCCACATCATGTCCTCTCTGAAATTGGGATGGGTGTCGCCATCAAGTATGTCACCATCAAAGATGTCTCAGGTGGTGGTGAGGCACCCCCCCACAAGCCCCAGGCTGTCAGACACCCTGCCCAGGGTCCCCAGTGGCCTGGCCCCTCAGTGGGCTCTCCCCAGGGTGCCGTAATTGTTGAGTTCCCATTGGCAGAATCTGGGGGCCCAGAAACATGTCCCCCCAACTTAGAGTGGCTCGATGCTGCCACAGTGGGAAGCACACAGTCAAGGCCCGGCACTGTTCCCAGGCCCGGCCTCTCCTGCCTCCCCCGTCAGACTCCCCAGCGCCTACACGACCCCAGGGGCCTGGAGGATGCTGGGGTAGGAAAGGCAGAAGGAAAGACACTGGAAGCAACTCTGGGACCCCAGGGCAGCTGGGCTGAGGGCTGGCAGAGCAGGTGGGTCCAGGCCCTGCCCCTGGCCTGTGCCTGTGCAGTCTGCCTGGACAGTCAGTGGTCATGTCAGGAAAGGATGAACGGTCACCATGCCCAGAGCGCCAGGGACGTGCCAGGGACCGCATGGGAGCTGTCTATTGGTCCTGCCTGAACTCCACCTCACCACCATCTACAGTCCCTCTACCCCGCCAGGCTGTTGAGAGCAAATGGAGAAGCTAAGCAAGTTACTAAAGGGCACAGGGTCCGTTAGAGGAGAGTAGAGGTGCCAACCCAGCCACCCAATGCTAGGCCTGGCGCGCTCTTACCCTCCAAGGCAGAGCCCATGGGATGAGCGTTGTAGCAGCCAGAGCGGGAGAAGAGAGATGTTCCCTAAGAAGGCCGTTGCCAATGATCCGGGAGTCCTCCCTGCGTGTGGGCTCGGAGCCGAGCGCCTGACCTCTCTGCTAACTGCTCACAGTGACCCTGTGACGCGGGCACTATCATTATTCCTACTATGCAGTTACGGCAACAGGCACAGAGAGGTTAAGGGACTTAGCCAAGGGCACTTGGCTGTAAGTGGCAGAGCCATGATTTCAACCCAGGCGGTCTGGCACCAAGTTCTCGGTCCCTTTCAGCTAAGCTGTGCCTCCAAGCTCTCTCTTAGGACCCGCTATGCACCCAGGTTGCCTAATCCAGTCAGTCCCTGTGACACCCGTCCCAGGTAGATGCCATTCCCCCCGCTTTACAGATGACATCACTGAGGCCTTCGCTCCCAAAGGCAGAGGGAGAAGAACTCTGCCCTTGACCCCACACCCCGCTGGGAGCCCCTGGGAGGCCGGGGCGGCGCACAGCCTTGGCAGACCCGGGGCGCCGAACCGGCGGGATGCGCCGAGGCCGGGGGCGCCGGCACTCACCTCGGGGAAGGCCCCATCGGCGAAGACCATCAGCAGCGACGTCTTCCCGCAGCCGCCGTCGCCCACCAGGACCACCTTGGCGGACCGCGCGCCCGGCGGCGCCTCCTCGCCCGCGGCCTGGGCCTCCTTCATCCCGCGGCGGCGCGGGGCCTGGCGCGGGGCCTGGCGCGGGGCCGGCCGGCGGGGCAGGAATGTGGAAGGGGCGGGGCGGCGGGAGGAAGTGCGAGCCGGCGGCCGGGCGGGCGGGCGCCCCGGCGCGCCCAGGTGAGAGGCCCGAGCCGGGACTGGGGCGGCGAGGCGTGGCGGGCGGGCTGGGCCCTTCGCCTCCAGCCCCGTCCGGGCGCCGAGGCCGCGTGACGTCTGCACAGTGACAGTGGCGGTGGGGCTGCGGCCCCCTGCCCCTGGGAGGAAGCGGGGGCGGCGTGGGGGGTGTCACCATGTCGGCCTTCCCCCCTTGGTGGGGACAGGGGCTGGGTCCCCGGCTGCCTTTGCTGAACGAATGAATGAATGAATGTGCGTTTCCCAGGGCTCTGAAGACACCACACTACAGTCCTCCATCCAGGTGTTTCAGGCCAGGTGGGAAGGAGGTGACCTGGACATGCCCTTATGGGTCAGTCATTGGCACAGCCCCCCTCAACCAGCACCAGGGAGGGAGCTTTGCTGCAGGTGAGCGACCACCTGTCTCACCCTGACTGGGGCATGATCTAGAGAAAGTGATGGAACCTTCCATCTATAAAGTGCTTAGAACAGGGCCTGTGGTTGGTGCCATGTGTGAGTGGTTCGTGTTATTTAACCGTCATATGGCCACCTGGTATTGAGGGCCTCGTGATCCTGAACTGTTCAAGACAGAGTCCCTGCCTCGAGAAGCCCACGGCCTAGAATGGGAGACAGACAGGACATCAGTGTGACAGAAGCTACATTGGGGGTAGGGGTGGGACAAAAGGGGCTCTTCACCAGGTTGGGGGAGTCAGGAAACCCTTCCAAGAGAGGGGCCAGAGTCTTGAGGAAGAAGTGAGATATGTCAGATGAAGGAGGGAAAAAGATATTCCAAAAGAGGGAACAGCAGGTGCAAAGGTATGGAGGCGAGAGCCAGGGAATGCCGCCCCCGCCCCCACAGGAGGGCGAGGCTGGGTTGGGGAGCTGGTGCTGGATGGTGGAGCATTTCAGATGCCGGAATAAGTCCAACATTGAACTGGAAACTCATTGTCACCTGACCTCTCCACCCCTCTTAGTGGCCAGGGTTTAAGTCTTTTAAAAATGGGTACAGGGTCTCCCCAGATCTTGGATTGTTTCCATTGAAGCTTAAAGGAACCGGAGGCAGAGGTCTTTGGGTCCCTGCTGCCCCCCACCCCACGCTGGTCATGACATCATCCTCCATGGAGTTCAAAGCCAGGCAGGTGAAAACGCACATTCAACCCCCTTCGAATCTCACTGTGGCCCAAAAAGGCAGCCCAGGCAGGAGTCACTGCCCACTGCAGGGAGAGGCCGAGGCCAGCTGCCCTTGCTCCCAGCCCAGGCTCGCCCCAGGGCTGTGGTCGCAGGCTGAATGGAGCCTCACCTGGACGGAGAGAGCCTCCCCAGCACGGCTCCACCTTTCAGGTGTCCCTTCCTCCCCGAAACTGCCATAGGGCTGGGTGTGAAGCTACCGAGCAGGGCTCCCTGCCCCAGGGAGTGGTAGGGAGGGGCCCTGTCCCCCTCTGATCAGCTGTCAGCCTCTTCATCCCCACTGCTGCTGTCATCAGGCCTTGGGTGGCGAGGCTGGGAGGCAGGTGGGGCTGGACTGGGGGTGGAGGGAGCTGAGAGTCAGGCAGAGGTGTTTGGCCTTGGTTGCTATGGGGATAATCGCTCTAATGACACACTTGATGTCTGTCATGCTTTACAGTTTCACTGAGCATTTCCTAATAATAACAGCCCCATTAATGGATTGCAAACCATGTGTAGGTACTGTCCCTTAGGAGGCAGGAAGTATTAGTTCCATTTTAGAGATGAGGAACGTGAGCCCAGAGAGGTTAAGTTCTTGTTTAAGATCCCCAGCTAGTAAGAGACCGAACTGGGATTGAGACCCAGGTGTGACCCCAAAGCCAGGCTTTCTCCCAACATCAACACCTCACACTCCTTACTTCCTGCAGCTCTCAGACAGTGCGGTGGGCAGAGCGGATGATCTGCTTCCCCCAGTTTACAGATTCAGGAACTGAGCCTCAGACAGCGGCAGTGGTTAGTCGTGGGCCAGCAAGACCAGAGCCAGGGCTGGATCTCTGGTGTCAAGCCCAGCCTCACCGCCCCCCATGCTCGCGCTCCTGCAGGAGGGAGATCCCGCCTGCCCGGACATCTGCCTTGTTGGCAGGGAATTCCCCGAATCCCAGACATCGCTGGGCCCTGGACCATACTGTTCCTGGAGTTTATTTTTGGAGTGGTGGCCCAGGTCACAGTCTGCCTGGCCAGGGTGCTGTTTACTGTTTGGCCGTTTACTGTGGCTGCTCTTGACTTCTGGCCTGCGGGTGACTCAGTCCCTTCAACGTCCCACCAATCCCAAGCCCAGAGTCTTCTGGGAACCCTGCACCGTGGGCTACTGCCCTGCAGACTCCAGAACAGCAGAGGTGGCCAGGCCAGCCCTTGGTCTGACGTGTTGTCCCCTCCTGGATACAGGTGGCCAGACAGGATCTTTCAGGGTCCAGCTAAGCCATGAACACCTCGAGGGCAGCCACCAAGGCTGACCATCGCTGCAGCCCAGAGAGGAGGGCCTGTCCCAGACTGGCACTCAGCTGTGAGCTGTAATGTCCCGTGGACTGCCTGGCTGGGCAAACGAGGGAAGGGAAGGACAGGACAGAGTGAGGGAGGGAGGGAGGGAAGAGGGCAGGCAGAGGGCTGGCTCACAGGAATAGACGAACTGAAGAAGTGAATAGGAACAAATGCTTGCGTGGATGCGTGGATGCAGCGCAGGACCTGAATGGGGGTCCGCCCCATTTTCTGGCTCCCCACCCCCATCCTGAGGCGAGTCCTGTACGTCGGGTCCGTTCTCTGCTGCCTCCGTGTGGCCGCTTTGCTCCCTGCACTGTCCTTACCCGGCTGCCTGCAGGGCTTGGCGTCCCGGCTTGGGCGGGGTGTCTGTGCCGGGCGGAGTGAGGGGAGACTGCCTGCGGCGGCAGAGTCCCCAGCCCGTGGCAGGCGCATGGCCCCGGTGTGTGGTTCCCAAAGCCCTTTCCTCTGCGTGCCTCCCTGGGACCTTCCCCTCTCTGTCATCCTGAACACCGGATCTCCAGGGCCCTTGTCCTCGGCCTGAACTCCTCCACCCAAAGCCTTGACCTCACGTTTACCGCGTACCTGCTTGTGCCAGGCACTTGGCATATGTCGTTTCATTCCACCCCATGAAGTATGTACAGTTCTTATCCTCCTCTGACAAATGAGGAAACTGAGGCCCAAAGAGAACAGAAAATTTATCCAAGGTCCCACAGTAAGTAAGTGGAGGAGCTGGGATTCGAACCCAGGAAGTTGGGCTCCAGAGTCCATACACATAGAATCCCCCAAAGTGAGAGGTGCCGGGGCCTTTACAGGCCATCTCATCTAACACCCTCATTCTCCAGATGGGGAAACTGAGGCTCTGAGAGGGGAAGGAACTTGTCACACAGCAAGTAAGCAGCAGACTCAGGTCTATGCCAGGCAAAACCCAGAGAGCCTTTTCTCCCAATTTTCTTCTGTCTGGTCTCCCCAGACCAACTCAAGCCCTACTGTCATCTAGCTGGAGCCCAGGGCCGTGGGGACCCAGCCTCCTGTCCCGTGTCCTCTCCCTGCCTCACCATGACTGATCTTTCAGGTGGGACAGGAGAGTCAATAATGGGGTGGGAGTGGGTGGAGACAGGGAGCACTGTGGCCTGATCTTAGCACATTCTTAGGCTTTTCGGTTGTCCCGTTGGGTGTCTACAGGCAGGAGACAGGAAGTGCAGTTCGGAGCTGCTGTCGACTGTGGGTGCTAAAGCAGCGCATCCTGCTTCTCCCCGACGCGGGCCTGGCCCAGGCAAGGCCGCCAGTCAGCGCAGAGACCTCCGGCCCTTCCCCCTGGGTGGGCTCCCGAACAGCAGGCACGGGGCCCTGGAGGCCCACGGCCCAGGCGGGAGGAGGGGAGACGAAGGGGCAGGAAGGGACGGGGGCCTGGAGAGGGGGTCAGAGAAAGGACGGAAAGAGGTTGGAGGGTTACAAGAGAGAGAAGACGGAGGGAAGACAGCTTCTCCCAGCCCTGCTGACTCCTCTCCAGGAAAGCACCTGGGTTTGCGTCCTGCTGAGTGAACCTGAACCTAAAGGCAGCTCAGAGGCCTCCCGCCTGCCCTGCCTACCCGGACCTCCATGTCACCTCCAGAGCTCCTTAGAGCGACCCCCTCCCTCCCTCAGACCTGCTCGGGCTCAGGACCCCTGCATGGCTTCCCGTTGCTGGCAGGGCAGGGACCTACTGCCTCAGCGTGGACATGGGAGGCCTCCATCGCCCAGCCCCACCTGGCCTCTCAGGCCTCAGCCTGGCTGTGTCTCCCCAGACACATGCAACACCTTTGCTTGGGCACTTTTCTTTTTCTTTTTTTGGAGACAGGGTCTCGCTCTGTCACCCAGGCTGGAGCACAGTGGCACAATCATAGCTCACTGTAGCCTTGAACTCCTGGGTTCAAGTGATCCTCCTGCCTCAGCTTCCAGAGTAGATAGGAGTACAGGTGCACACCACCATGCCCGGCTAATTTTTTAGTTTTTTTGTAGAGATGGGATTTCACTACATTGTCCAGGCTGGTCTTGAACTCCTGGCCTCAATAGATCCTCCTGCCTTGGCTTCCCAAGGTGCTGGGATTACAGGCATGAGCCACCATGCCTGGCCTGCTCAGACAGTTTGAGGCCTCTCTCCCCGCTCCATGTGTACAGTCCTCCTGCCCTACAAGGCAAGCTCTCATGCTTCCACCTCCTCCAGGAAGCCTTCCCTGGTCTCTGCCCTTTTCACAGGCTCCTGCAACAGCCTGTCTCATTGGTCACCTCTGTCTGCCCAGCTGGAGGGACACAGCAGCTCTTCAGAGTCAGCTCCTGGGGTGGGCAGGCCTCCAGGGCTGCTGGGAATTCTCTCCCCACGCTTCATGTCCTGTGCTAGTGACCTTCCAGGGGAAGGGTGGCAGAAGCCAGCAGCCTGGAGCCAGACAGGCTTCTCTGCTGCCCCTCAGCTCCCCCTCAGCTCCCTTTGAGCAGTGGGGAGGGGCGGTGTGCCTGGTGGCCAAGGGCAAGGCCCTGGAGCCAGACAGCCTGAGCTTGGACCCCAACTCTGCGCCTGTCTGGCTGTGTGACCCTGGGCTAGTTACCGAACCTCTGTGAGCTCTGCTTTCCACGTTTACAAAAAGGGGATGACAACAGTACCTACTTTGAAGTGTTGCGGGCCTGTGGACCGGGCACTGGCGTCCACTGAACTCGCGAGGCCGTCTCCCCTCCGGGCCTCTCCGTTTGTTCCCTTCCTCCACCCCCGCTCCCGCCGGCCCTCACTCTGCCCGGCAAGGTGTATAAATTGGCCAGGTTTTGCCCGCTCTGCCCTTTTGTATAAACTCTTCCCCCTGCCAGGAATGCTTTGCTGACATATCCATGGCAGGAATATTCTCCTTCTGGCCCTGAAGACTCAGCAGAGTGTCACCACCAGGAAGCCTTCCTCGATATTCCCTGTCACCACCCTCCCCTGCCAGCACCGGCTCAGGGACTCTCTTCTGAGCTTCCCAAGGAGCCTGATGACATTGGTCCTCGGGCACCCCGCAGCAGAGGAGGGAGGCTGCGTAGTAACTGCCCTGAGCCCGAGTCCCTGTTCCCGGAGAAGACACAAAGGTGAGCAGGGCTCCCTGGAAGCCCCTCTTCCTGCCCCAACTTTATTTTGGTTCTAGAATCATTCCAGTCAGCACACACAGTCCCCACCGTGGCCATCCCGGGTACACAGTCAACATGTCATGCAGTGAGAGGGAGGGCAGAGAGTGGGGGCACGGATGGCCTGCACCGCGCAGCCACCGGGTTAGAGAGTCGGGTCGCCCAGGCGGCGAAGGCTCGCCCAGCCATGTGTCTCCTGGCCTGTACTCACTCCTGCTGGCCACAGGGTAGGGAGCTGGCCTCAGGGCTGGGCCATGGCAGCGTCAGGTGGGGAGAGCCACCGTCCTGCCTCCAGGCCCATGACCTCGCTGGGTCCCTCTTCTAGACACTCCCCATGTCACTGGGGATAACTGGTTGGACCTGGGTCTCCACAGCTTGGCCCAGGGCCAAGGAACAGGAAGCCAGCCTGAGAGCCCACGCCCTCACCTGTGGGTGGCCTCCTTCCCTCAGCTGCGGAGGGCAGGAAGCTACTGCTCCTCTGGGACTGCCCCTGGTGGCCAAGAGCCACCTCAGCCTGCGACACCTGGGAAGGCGTATACGCCCTCACTCCAGGTGGGGCTGGGGTGGCAGCCAAAGACTGACTCCTGTGGAGTGTAACAGGCCAGCCCCTCTGTGTCTGGGCAGCCCCGGGGGTGCACTTGTACTCCAGGCCCCCCCTAGCCATCGGGCAGAGGCTGAGTGTCCCTGAAGCCACAAAGTGCTTGGCTCCCCCCCCCACCGCCCCTCCACCCCCTGAGCTTCCCTCTCTCCCTGACAAGTTTCTCTGGGAGCTCCTCCCCCAACAAGCCCGGGCGCAGGAGTCCCCATCTCAGGTTTTACTTCCAGGGAACTTGACCTAGACACCTGGCGTCCTGGGGGTTGGAGCCATGCTCCAGAGCCACCCCTTCCTAGACTGGCATTCAATCTTCTCGGGCTGTCCCTCAAGCCACCCAACCTCCCTGATCTTCCCCAAGTTCCCATCATGCCTCAGCCACCTGGACAGTCCCTCCTCACTGCCACGGCTCCAAGGCCCCGCCGAGGGGCTTCCTTGTCCACTACATCTTTCCAGGTGCCCGCGGCCCACCAAGACCTCTGCCGCCAGTGTTCCACCGGCCCCACCACCGCCAGCGACCTGGCCTGGAGGGCCGCAGCAAGCGCCTGCAGAGCCAGTGCCTGTCTGCGCGGGACGGAGCGGGGACCTGGGTTCTCGCCACGGCTGAGGTTCGGGAGCGGAGTTCACAGCGAATAGCTCGGGAGCCACGTTTCACGCGGCCTGCAGGCTTCCGCCTGGGCCTGGTCTCTCCGTCTCTCCTGCCCAGAGAGGTCCCTTCCTGATCCACTGCAGCGGGCTGAGGCCTGCGTTTGTGCCGGAAAGTTCCCATCCTTTCCCAGGCGGGCCCCTGCCTGGGACATGCTCAGCTCCTTCCCTGCCGCCCCCTCCTCCCTCAGCGCCCTCTGGAGCCTGTGGGGCTGGGCCACCGGTCAGCACAGAGCAGAGCCCCTGGGGCAAGGGGTCTTGTTTTCCCGATGTCCTGGGGGCAGGCTTCTGTTTGTGTTACCCCTGCCGGTCCTAGGTGCCTAGCCCAGTGACTGTACCCAAGACTCGGTGGCCTGCCTTGGCAGCTCGCCTCCCGGCGGGAGCAGGGTGGGGGGAGCTCGAGATGGAGCCCAACTGGCCAGTGCCCAGCTGCACTCCCTGGGTCCTGGCCCAGCCACAGCTGGTCCTCAGTGGGAGAGAGCCCTGGGTCGCTGGACATGCAGCCACGGCCGCTCCAATCTGCACAAAGGGACGGAGATGGCTCATGAGGACTCTGCCCGGGGACCCCAGCATTCATGGCTCCAGCGGGCTATGGAGAGGGCCAGAGCTGAGTTTGTGCCAGGCTCCAGCGGCTCTGCCGCCCGCCTGGCCCACGCTGGCTGCTAGTTTCGCCGGACAGCGTGCCACATGGACACGGGCCTGCGCAGTGTGGCCAGCATCTGGTTCCAATGTGTGGTGCCCATGCCGCTGGCCGATGGCCCAATGATGACGTGGCCCACGTTGTCCCCACGACCATCGCTGCTGCTCTCTGCCACTGTCACGCGGAGAGACAGGTCCTGGGGAGGAGGCAACATGGGTGTTGGGGACCAGGAGCGACCAGAGGTCTCCCTTGGCTCCTGGGTCCCAAGCTGTTAATGTCTAGGCCCCAGCGGGGGGCCAGGCGCAGCTCCCTGATTTCTCACCTCTGATCTGGGAGGTGAGGGGACTTTTCCAAGGTCACCCAGGAAATAACTGGCAGGTAAGGGTCTCGACTAGGTCCCCACAGCCTTCTCTTGCTGCCTCCCTACACAGTGGCTCCCACACCGCCAGGGCTCCAGTGCTGGCCTCACCACCCCCTCGCTGCATGGCCTTAGGCAGTGACTTGGGCTTTTGCTACCTCAGTTTCTCCATCTGTAAAATGGTGACGATAATAATGGTTCCTACCTCATAGGGCTGTTCCGGGAACAAAATGACTTAAAATGTGTCGCGTGGCGCCCGTACACAGAGCATCACAGAGGTCTGTCCTTATTAGGAATATCGTCACTATGTTGCACTCACAACCCAGGAAGGGAAAGAACTTGCTTGAGATCAAAGCAGTAAAAGTGAGACTAGAACCCAGCCCGACTTTTGTCCTCCCCATCCTCCCCCATGATCTTGTTTGTAGAGGCTGTGGAGTGGTGGCACTATGACCACCTGGGGGAGGTAGGGGACAGGTGGGAAGCCTGTCCCACAAGGGCAGGGCAAGGCTACGATACCCAGGACCAGCCAGAGATGCTGGGATGTTTGCCTGGGGTAGGAACACCCAGGGTGAGGCAGAGTTCTGGGCATGCAGATCCAGACTGGGTGCCTGCCCCAGGGAGGGAAGGTTAGGTAGGCTTTCTACAGCCCCAGGGCCACAACAGCCACGGGTTTCGGCTTAAGACACAAAGGACTTTTTCACTGTCAGAAGTGCTGAGGGATGGAAGAAGATAGTGAAGGGAGGTAGTGAGATCCCCATCCTCTGAGGCATGTAAGCAGGACCCAACCATATCCTCTGCAGTCCCCCAACCCACGGTCTTTGATGTCCCTGCTGGGAGGGGGTCTCCCTGGGGCTCATCACCTTCTGAAAGCCATGGGGGTGCCCAGCAGGGCCTCTGTGGTTGAGCCTTGGGAGATTTAGAGCCAGCACTCTGGGCCTTGGGTTACCCCGGCTCATCTCCAGGCCTCTGCAGTTCCCTCCACTGGGGACTGTCTATCCCCGACCTCAGCCGAGCCAGCCCCTCCTGCGGGATCCCCCACCCCTCGACTGCTGAAGTCTGAGATGCTCTCAGTGGATTAGAACTGTCTGGGGACCTAACTTCTTGTGTGTACCAGGAAAACAGTGCCTGTGCCCCAGCACCCACCACAGGGCTGGTACCCAGTGGGTGCTCAATAAATGCCAGAAGGGTGATGGCTTGAGGCAAACCATTACCACCTGCAGGAGCCCCGAGAAGTGAAGCTGCAGAGATGGCCTGGCCCCCGAGTCCCAGGCTGACCTGGCCTCCTCCCTGCCCCTCCTCCTCACCTGGAGCACGATGGCTGGCACCGAGAAGATCATGGCTTCGTTGAACACCGGGTTGGGGTCATCCCTCTTCACGGCCGTCTTTTTCTTGCTCATCTTCCTCCCATCCTGCAGCAGGTATACCTTGACGAAGGGGTCTGCAGGCAGGTAGGGGGTGAGGGCCAGGCCACACTTGCTTGGCGCAGCCTGCCTAGTCCCGCTCGGCCCAGGGCTCCAGACTCCCCACACCTCGGCTAGTGCCCTTATCTCCCACAGTCCTGCCACTGGCCCTTCATCCTTTCTCCCACTTCACAGCTGAGAAGACTGAGGCTCACATGGCACGTCAGGAGAGGGCTGGGCTTTGGACTCAGCGCCTGCCTCACGCCCACACACTCCCCTCACGCGGTGCTCTGGGGGCTCAGCGGACCTGCCACTTTTCATTCTATAAATGGTCCGAGTGCAGACGTCAGCTGTGAGTCAGCCGGCTCCCGCTCAGCAGAGCCTGACGCAACTGTGTGCAGCTCTGAAAGAACAAGTTGCCCTCTGGCCGTCACCTGTTGCCCAGAGGGTGTCCTTGCTGAGCCTGCCTGCAAATCCCAGTAGGTCGGGCTCCCCCAGGCCCTGCCTTTGGTTACCCAGAGTACAGCTGCCTCCACGGGTCCCAATTTTGAGAGGGCCAGAGGGTCTCGCAGACCAGGGCATCAGGTCCTGCCTGGCACCCACCCGACCCAGCAGCCCCAGTCCCCTGGGATGTTGCCCTGTGAATGAGAATGGAGCCTCCATCATGAATTCCAGCTCCGGGAAGCAGGCACCTCCCTGGTTCCCTGCTCAGCGCCCCCGGCCCTGAGTGCTGCCTCCTGCTCTCAGACCCCCATCATCCTGGCCCCCTGTCAACCTGGGCCCCTGTCATCTTGGCCCTCCCATCGCCCTGGGCCTCCCTGTCACCCTGCCCCCGTCACCCTGGGCCCCCCATCACCCTGGGCCCCCGTCACCCTGGGCCCCCCGTCACCCTGGGCCACCATCACCCTGGGCCACCATCACTCTGCCCTCACAGGGGGCCCTGCCATCCTCCAGGGCTACCACGGTTCCCCCGCTGGACTAATCTTCCCACTGTGCACGGGTCCTGAGCTCAGCTGAAGCCACGGGGGACCCTGGCACTGTGTCCCACACCTGCTGATGCCTCCAGGGCTCACAGCACAGCAGCTGGGCCACAGCTTCCACGGAGCCACATGGAGGAGCCA
The DNA here is from genome assembly GCF_041146395.1 of Eulemur rufifrons. Taxonomy (NCBI): domain Eukaryota; kingdom Metazoa; phylum Chordata; class Mammalia; order Primates; family Lemuridae; genus Eulemur; species Eulemur rufifrons. Next base: position 101,502,910 of record NC_090988.1, read on the forward strand.
GGCAGCCCGCAGGGCCTTACCCGCTGTGGTCTTGTCGTTGGTCCAGATGAGATTCTTGGCCTTCACCACGACCACGGTGAGGCGCTCCGCCGTGGGGAGGTAGCTGAGCGAGAGCAGGATCTCTCCCACAGCGTCGGCGGCCTGGTGGACAGGAGGGTGGCTCAGAAGGCTTCTCCCCCTAGGACTTGAGCGGTCTAGGGAAAGGCCTCGATTGCCAGGGAAAGGCACAGGCTCCCTTCTCCACAGGGGAGTGGCCGTCCTTGGGGCCCCTTACACCAGGGCACTGGACTGGCAGGACTGAGAAAGGGACACTTCCCCCTCTCCCCACACTGCGTGCAGCACGCGCCACCCCTCCCTTCCCCTGGCTGCGATGTGAGCTGTGCCTTGGAGGGAGGGCCGGAGGCAGCCTGTCAAATGTAGCAGTCAAATGCAGTTTTGTTCCCTCATTCTAGGCCAAGGAACCACTATGTGGTGGTAGTGTATAGAGATCCAAGTGGAATGGCATTAAATCCATTGCTTTAACAACAATGTTCCCTGAGCACGCCTACATTTATAAAGGTAAACTTCAGCTCGGCCTCTGTCTGAAATAATCCCCTTTAGGGCCAGAGGAGTGTTTCCCTAACAGAAGCTCTGCAGAAGTTGAACCTCTGAAAGTTTGGTGGAAAGAGCAGTAGACGAGCTATAAACAGTGGTCAAGATGATTTTGTCACTTGCCTGCAGTAATCAGAGTTTCCTCAAACGTGGCTCAGGTCTCCTTCTCTGCCCTCCTAATGATCAGGGTTCAGGTTGTTGCAAGGACAATGGAGGCCCCCCTCAGAAGTTTGCATGCGTCCGCGCGCTTTCTTCAGGGGTAGATGGACAGGCCGAAGCAGGTCAGACTTACCTTGTTCTGGTCCTGTAAGTAGAGCCAGCCGCTGAAGGGCTGCAGTGGGAGGTCGAGCACAGAAAGCTTCAGCTCCACCACCCCCGTGCTGACATTCCGCTCGTCCTCATCAATGCCAAACACAGAAAACCGCAGGCTCTTCTCCTCCAGGGCTGTGGGATCCAGGGGGATGGAGAACTTCTCATCGAAGAAGATGGAGTAGGCATTCCTCTGGATCTGCAGAGAGAAAGGGCCATGGAGCGAGTGCCGAAGCTGGGGCGGTGGCAGCCAGGGGCCTGAGAGGCCACAGCAGGGAGAGATCACGGGGCAGGGACTCCAGAGACCTGCGCTAGAGTCCCAACAACCTCAAAGCCAGTCTTCCCTTTGGTGGTTCAGCCTTAAAAGTTTAAAAGTTCTCTGTCCTTTCCTCAGTGGTGGCTGATCTAGTGGCCTGGCATTTGAAGCTGCCACAATCTGATCCCAACTAATCTCCACCCTCAGTGCCCATGGTGCCACCGAACCCTCGTGGTGTTCTGGCTGAGCTGGGCTCGAGTCCAGCCCTGGGCCAGGCCTGCAGTGGGGGTGTGAAGTCAAAAGCCACTGATGTCCCAGCCCCCTGCAGAGCCTGGCCCAGGACTGTCTGGTCTGAATGCTGCAGGAGGGATGGGCGGACGGAGGGAGGGAGGGGACAGGCAAGGCTGGGCAGACTCCATTTCCAAGCCTAGTCCTGCCTGGTGGGCGCCACTGGCCTCCTCCCAGGAAGCCGTGGGCAGGCCCCCTGGGAAGGTGCGCTCGCGGGCACTGCTCTCCTCTCATGGGGGCTGCCTGAGTCACTGCCTGGCGATATTTAAAGAAAGGACCTCTCATCCCGGGCACCTTGCCTGAAGCTGGGGGGCTGCCCAGCCTGGGGGCAGCACCCACTTGGTGGGACTGGCCAGGTCGTGAAGCTAAGAAGCCTGCCTTCCCCAGAACCAATCCCCCAGCGCCTCCACCGCCATGCACCACACTCTTCTGTCACTGCCTGGGCTCTGGGAAGGCTCTTCTTGCAGTGCTCCCTGGGAGCCACGCTCCCCACACAATGCCTTGCTCTTCAAGGGTGCCTTGTCCCCAAGGGATAAAGCCCAGCTCCCAACTCCCGACCTTGGCATTTGGGCTCCTTATGCCCTTCCAGCTCCATCTCTCCTGCCGCCCATCAAACTGGTCTTGTTGCTGTCCCCTGCCGTAGGGGCTCGGGCTCCCAGCCACCCATTGTCTGAGTGCTGTGCTCTATGGGCATGTGGTAGAGGAGGATGGGAACCCTGGGTTCAAGTTCTGGGTCTCCTCTTACTTGTTGGGGCAAAGTGCATTCCTGGGCCTCAGCTTCCTCATCTGTGAGATGCCCTAACAGTCTGTCCTGTTGGCCTCAGGGGACTACTGAGAGAATCATGGATGTGTGGGGCTCTGCGAGCCAGGTTCTCAGCATGCGTCAGGCTATGTGGCTGCTGTCTGCCAACGTCCCTCCTCAAGGGATGTGTCCTGAACCACCCAGAGTCCTCTGGGCAGCTCAGGCCACAGGGAACATGGATCGGGCCCAAAAGGGGCCCTCCGTGGTCCTCAGAGCCAATTGAGCACTTCCAAGGACTTGACATGTATTGACCCATCTCTTCCTCAATAATTATGATGCCTATTTGACAGATTGGGGAAACTGAGTCACGGGGCACTAAAGTGACTTACCCAAGGTCACACTGCTAGGAAGTGGTGGAACTGGGATTTGAACCCAGGTAGTCAGGCTCCTAGGTCCTGCTCCTCACTACCCACTGTACTGCCTTTCGGAAGCTGGGCCACCCGCTCTTGGTGCCCCACATACACAGGGCTGGCGGTCAGTTCTAGACTTTCCTAGAATGATGGCACAGGGTGGAGTGGGGGAGGGAGGACGGTGTCCGGCACTGAGGGCCGGCCAGCCAATTTTCAGCATGGTAAGTGACCAGACACAGGTGGGTCTCCAGGAGTCGGAGGGCACTTGGTCCTGCGGGTCCTCAGGCTCCGCCCACTCCGGTCAGAGCTACCGCGTGCTGACCGCGCCCATCTCAGCAGCTCCCGGATTCGGTGTCCATTCAGCCCAGAGCTACCTGCTGCTGGGCAGTGGGGCGTGTCTCAGCTCAGCTTGGCTCCCTCTCAGCAAGGCAGAGGGGCGTGCAGGGGGGCCCGGGGGGGTACCCCTAGTTTACTCTCCACCCTTCCCCACTCTGCTCTCCACGCAGGAGCTGACCCCCATCGGCTGCATCAACAGGCCCCTCGTCCTCTGGCTTCCAGCGGGGTCAGCCCGTGGGCGTGAGCAGAGGGAAATTGGAGGTCCGAGTACTTATCCTCTGAGGTCCTTCTCGGCAGTATTGCTGCAGGCTGACCATGGCCTTGACCAAAGGCACAGCCCCTGTCAAGGTGGCCCTCTCCACGGCCTCTCTCCTTCTGGGTCTGGTAACCTCCCCTTCCCCTCATCGTTCAGCCCCTCCTGTACTAGACCGGGTGCCAGCCTCCCTGAGGTGGCCCCACACCCCACCCACAGCACTCTAAACAGCCCTATGCCATCCCTCTCTGCCAAGACCCCATATGGACACAGGGATGGACATGGAAACGGACACTTGCCACACACCGTATCCCTGTGGCAGGAGAGCCCTAGGGGGAGGCCCCAAACTCCTGGCTCTGTTCCCTCTACAGTCCCCACCCTTCAGCTCTGGCATCAGCATCCAGCCTGCTCTCTGGCACCCTCCGTGGGTCCTGCCTGGTCCCGCAGACCTGGGAAGGAGGCTGGCAGCCGGCACACACCTCTGCCCGCCAGCACCACCTACCCGGGAAATGCCCACGATCTGCTCGTCGGGCAGCAGGCTGACGCGCATGAAGCAGGACTCGAAGCTGGCCTCCTCCCGCTCCAGGAGGTCCTTGCCCTGCAGCACGGCCACGTGCAGGGTGTGGGAAGTGGCGTCGTAGTCCATGTTCACTTCCACCTGGCCCAGCGTGAAGTCCTGCCCAAAGTTGTTGCTCACGGAGGAGATGGAGTTCAGGGAGTCGGCCGACTGGGACTTGTGGAGGGTCCCGTAGGGGGCCAGGTCCAGCTCCCGGCCCATCAGCTCCAGGGGCCCCAGCTCGCTGATGCTCTCAAAGGCATCTTCGATGCTGAGGCTGCCTTTGCGGCTGGGTGGTCCCCGCGCGCTGGCCTGCTGGGTGTCCCAGGCAGGCACTCTCTGGGGGTGAGAGAAAGGGGCGTAGGAGGGAGCATCACAAGGACCATAGGCAAGGTCGTTAGGAGACAGCAGAGAGATGCAGTAAGCCCTGCTCATTCACATTCCCCTATCAGTGCATTTCTTAGTTAAGACGATCCTTGTTTAATGTCATTTCATGTCACTTATTTTCCTCTCCTTAACCAGAACGTAAGAAAGCTTGTTCTCAAAATGTTTATTTGTAGGGACAGAATTCCATACATAAAGAGGTCAATTACAGTGACAGAAAGAAACGTAGTTAGGGACCTAAGTGTCCCGAACAAGGGGAGCAGGTGGGAATGCTAGGGTGTGGCACTTGGCAGATGATCAGGCAGCCTCGAGGGAAGTCTACAACACAGACAGCTTTCTATTTGGTAATACTGGCCCAAATACTCAAACTTTCCTTTTCCCTAAGTTAACCTTTGGATTTGAGAAAGCAAAAGCCTTTATACAGGCAGGGCGCCGTGATCACGTCTGTGATCCCAGCACTCTGGGAGGCCGAGGTGGGAGGGTCGCTTGAGCTCAGGAGTTCAAGACCAGCCTGATCAAGAGCAAGACCCTGTCTTTGCAAAAAATAGAAAAATTAGCCAGGCCCGGTGGTGTGCACCTGTAGTCTCAGCTACTCAGGAGGCTGAGGCAGGAGGATCGTTTTAGCCCAGGAGTTTGAGGTTGCTGTGAGCTATGATGATGCCAACGCCCACTACCCAGGGTGACAGAGTGAGACTCTATCACAAAAAAAGAAAAAGCCTTTATACCATAAGCATCTTTCTTGTCTTCATTACTATAATTTTTATCTCCACATAGCCTTTATTACCATAATTTGTTTATTTTTTTAAGAGACAGGGTCTTGCTCTGTTGCCCAGGCTGGAATGCAGTGGCCTAATCGTAGCTCTCCATAACCTCAAATTCCTGTGCTCAAGTGATCTTCCTGTCTCAGCCTCCCAAGTAGCTGGGACTAGAGGTGTGTACCACCACACCCAGCTAACATATATATATTTTTAGAGAAACAGGGTCTTGCTATGTTGTCCAGGCTGGTCTTAAACTCCTGGACTCAAGTGATCCTCCTGCCTTGGCCTCCCAAAGTGCTGAGATTACAGACAAGAGCGACTGTGCCTGGCCATTACTACAGTTTTTAATGGCTCCCCAATTTTCCATTGAGTGGATAACCATAATCTCTTTTACTATTCCTCTCTTGTTGGACATTTATGTTTTTTGTGATTTTTTCAGAAATACAAATAATGCAGCATTTAATAGCTTTCTTAAAATCCTGGCTTGGCAACTGGGCAAAGTGGTGTGTATCTGTAGTCTCAGCTACTTGGGAAGCTGAGGTGGGAGGATCACTTAAGTCCAGGAGGTTGAGGCCACCCTTGGCAATATAGCAAGACCCATCTCTAAAAAAAAAGTATTAAAAAAAATCCTGGGTGGGGTTTGGTGGCTCACGCCTGTGATCCTAGCACTTTGGGAGGCTGAGGCAGGAGGATTGCTTGAGCCCAGGAGTTTGATACCAACCTAAGCAAAAGCCAGACCCTATCTCTACTAAAAATAGAAAAATTAGCTGGCCCATAGCAGCACACGCCTATAGTCCCAGCTACTTGGGAGGCTGAGGCAGGAGGACCACTTGAGCCCAGGAGTTTGAGATTGCTGTGAGCTATGATGACGCCATGGCACTCTGGCCCAGGGCAACAGAGCAAGACTCTGTTTCAAGAAAAAAAAAAAAAAAAAACCCAAAACAAAACAAAAAACCCTGGCTCATAGGACACAGTCCTTCTGAAGGCTTTTGATATGTGTTGTCAAAATGCTGTTTGGAAAAGTTGTTCTAATTTACACTATATTCCCCACAACAGAGTTTGAGATAGTCCCCCTGAACACCCCAAGTGAGTGAGCACGAGGGACTCTAATCTGGTAATAGATTCCGGCTGTGCTCTCTGGAACTCTATATGACATTTGAAAAATTCTCTGCCAAGTGTTGAAACATTTAGCAATGTACAGTGAGAGCCCTGAAACTGTTGGTATCCCCGGTACAGCCACTCCACATCCGGGCATCCTTCCCAAGTACACTCTCCCAAATGAAGACCGAGTTTTATACACAAAACATCTACTGCATTATTTATAACAGCACTTAGTAAACCATGGCACATGCACAAAAAGGAATCTCATGCAGCTGTTAAAGTGATGTTTACGACGGGCATTCCACAATATGGGAAAATGCTTCAGCTTTAAATGAGATGAAAAGGGCAGGGTATAAAAGTCTACGTAGCTATGACACCCAGTGTGTAAAAACTACACATGGAAAAAGACTGGGGGAGGTAGATTCAAAATATTGGACAGAAGTATATCAAAATGTTAATAGTTAAAAAACAGTTAACAGTTGCTTGCCTCTGGGGAGTGGCCTATGGGGAAATGTTTTTCTTCTTATTTATATATATATATTTTTTGGTTTTCTTTCTTTTTTTTTGAGACAGGATCTCACTCTGTCACCTGGGCTAGAGTGCAGTGGCGTCATCATAGCTCACTGCAACTTCGAACCCCTGGGCTCAATCGATTTTCCTGCCTCAGCCACCTGGGACTACAGGTGTGTGCCACCATGCCTGGTTAATTTTTCTTTTTTTGTTTTTTGTAGAGATGGGGTCTCGCTATGTTGCTTAGGCTGGTCTCAAACTCAAGCGATCCTCCTGCCTCGGCTTCCCAAAGTGCTGGGATTACAGGCGTGAGCCACCACATCCAGCCTTATTTATATTTTTTTGTACTTTTCACAGGATGCCGTTAAAAATTGGAAGCATTTATTCATTCAGCAAGTATTTCCTGACTCCCTAGCATTGGGCTAGGAGTAGAAGATACGAAGGAGGACAAGGAGGTCTGGTCCCCACTCAGAGGACATCACCTAGGAGGGGAGAGACTGGAGGCCGGTCCCGAGCGTGGACGGGGAGGGCCGTGGGGTACACCTGTGTGCGCCTGCGGGAGCAGAGCCTCACCTTCTGCCTGGCCTCTGCGTAGGTCTCTCCGTACTTCTGCTGAAGGTATCTGTAGTCGTAATTCGGGAACGGGGAGGGGCTGGGGAAGCTCCCCGACGTCCAGAGCTTCCACAGGCTCACAGCCGCGATGCCCAGCAGCGCCAGGGCCCCTGCAGCGTAGACACCCACCTCCCAGCCAGGCGGGCTCTTGATGACTGCAAGGCAAGGGCAGCCTCTCATGAGCGGGTGCTGGAGCCCCCCACCGGCAGTTACGGACCCCCACCCAGGGGCCGGCTGTTCCGCACTGGCTTACGCGCTGGACGAGTGTTACTGAATGCCTGCTATGTGCCAGGCTCGGCGCGAGGTGCCGGGGATCCCGTGAGGAAGAAGATACAGACCCCCGTCTTGGGTCTGCTTGGGACCAGAAGTGTTTCGGATTTGGGATTTTTTCTGACTTAGGAATATTTGTATTATACTTACTGGCTGAGCATCCCTAATCCAAAAGTCCCAAATCCAAAATGCTCCAATGAGCATTTCCTTTGAGCGTCACGTCAGTGCTCAAAAAGTTTCAGAGCTTAGAGCATTTCAGATTTCAGATTTTTGGATATGAGATACTCAACCTGTACATGAAATGTGCAGAATAGGCAAATCTATACAGACAGAATCTATACAAATTTATGTAGTAGAATTAGTGATTGGCAGAGGCTGGGGAAGTTGAAGGGGACAGGGTTTCTTTTTGGGGTGATGAAAGTATTCTAAAAATTCACCGTGCTGCTGGTTGCACAGTATATTAAAAACCAGGAAATTGTACACTTTAAGTGGGTAAATTGTTTGGTATGTGAATCTTATCTTTCAGTGAATCTCTTACCAAAACAAACAAACCAGCCACTCAGCCAGAAGAGTGAGGCGGCTGCAGGCAGTCACGGCTTGGAGACAAATCCAGATGCTCAAATGCTTTTTCTGTGCTCATGAGTAAATAACTTTCCCTATCTGAGTCTCACTGTCCCCAAGCATGGTAATTAATTATCCCTTTGGCCATGGTGAGCGAGTCCTCACCTAGCACAGTGCCTGGCCTGTGGCAGGACCACACACGTTAAACGTCTCGCCTCACTCTACGTGGAAATCTGGCCCTACTTTCCCAAGGCGGAGCCAGGTTCATTTTGCAGAAGCTCACAGTGCTGGCGGAGTCTCTGAACTGTTCTCAGTGCCATTATATGTCTACCTCAAGTCAAATGGGGAAACTGGCCCACAGAAAGGCTAAAGAACTTGCCCAAGGTCACGGAACCACGAAGGGGTGGCACTGGGGTTCCAACTCTGACAGCGGACTTCAGAGCAAGCAGGGTAACTGGTGCCTCCCTTGGCCTTGACTTAGCACAGCAAGAGGGAGAGAAGTGGGGAGGGCATCTTGGGGGAGGAGATTTATCACTGCACATCCATGGAGCACGAACCATGTGCCAGCACCTTGTGGGCACGGGAAGTCAGCCCCAGGCCTAGTCCCTGTCCTTAAGTAGCTCAGATGACAAATAAGTGACAAAACAGGGTGCTAGGAATCGTGATGGGAATAGCCCAGGAAGGCTTCCTGGGGGAGGCACACGTAAACTGAGATATGAAGAGCAAGAAGTATGCTGGGCCAAGGCAACAGGGACTGGGACGCTAGGGCAGGAAGAATGCAGGGTATAAACAGCCTAGAGGAAGCCAAATGCCCAAGCAGAGCAGGGGGGACACTTGGGGCTAGAGGGGCTCCTGGCCACCATGCCCCGAAGCCTGGCCGCTGGGAGGGATCCTGCAGCGCGGCAGCCGCCCTGGCGGGGAGGCCTCAGCCTGCCCTGCTCTCTCCTGAGCCCAGTTGTCTCTGCCGGAATCCACACACTAACTGACTCAGGAGAGCAACAGGCCCCGCCTTCAGCCCCAACATCCACCCCTCCCTGAGCACCCTACAAGGCTCTGCCTCCACTTTCTAGAAGAGGAAAAGTGAGGCTGAGGGAGGTCAAAGGGCACATCCGTCTCCCTGCTCAAGGCCACGGAGGTGAGAAATGGCAGAGCCTGGGTGCAAGTACCTTGGCTCCCAGGCAAGTCACCCAGCCTCTCTGGGCTTCAGTTTCCTGATCCGGAAAATGAAGAGGATGACAACAACATCCCCCATCCAGTGGGCCCACTCTGGCAAATTTATTCTAAGGGGAAAATCCCAACAAGTTGTTATCAAGTTTTATGTCTGGTGTGAATCACCAAGGCTGTATTTATAACAGCAGAAATCTGGAAACAGCCTGAAGGGCCCGCCGAGGGGGCTGGTGGGGGTTGGTGGCACTGTCTTGGTGGGAGGGAATGTCACTGGCTTTCGAGAATGACAATTGAGGTCATTAGGACAGCATTGTGGCAACGGGGCGGGGGGGGGGGGGGGGGCATTTCCAACATGTTGAGAGAAAAAAAAAGTCAGTGCCAATATGGTACAACTGCACAATTCTGATGTCAAAATCACACAGCACCAGCAAGGGCTGGGCAGACCGGGGGCAGGGAAAGGGAGAGGTGGTGAGGACGGAAGTGCTGTGACTTGTCCTGTGGCTACGATGTAATGCATGGCTCAATAAAACCACAACAGAGATCCACAGAGGGTCCTGCGCCCAGCCCTGATGAGGCTCGGGTGTCCTGGGAGTGTGGGGAACAGGGGCTGGGCAGATCGAGGACTCAGTGGCACGCGTGAGAATGACATGCACACTGCTCCGGGACGCACACGATAGCGCTGTGCACGCCGCTCCGGCTGGGTCACCGCGGCCGAGCAGTCACTGGGGGCTGACTGGGGGCAGGAGCAGAGGCCTGGGGTCTGAGCAGGCCACAGGCATGCGAGGGGCAAAGCAGAGCCAGGCTCCTGCACGTGAGCGTCCGGGGTGCTGAGGGACGGGCACCCGTGCCCGGGTTGGCAGAAAAGGGGGCAGGGCTGGGGGCACAAAAGGAAAAGCCCCCGGAAGGTGACATGAAATGACAACCAATACTTATTTATTGATTGGTTTTGTGGCGTGCCAGCCCTGGGCGACATGGGGAGTGAGGAGGAGGAGGAGGGAGAACAGCTCCCTCACGGAGCACCCGCGGCTGTGTCCTAAGCAGCACCTGTCCAGGCACCCGCTGGTTCTCAGCCCACCCTGTGAGGAGGTTCTATTATTATCCCAACCGTCAGGACGGGGACGCTGAGGGGTCGGGGGGAGGTCTGCTGCCAGGTGGTCGGCTCCGGGCCGTGCGGTCCCCTCCACGCCAGACCCAAGGACTTAGCCGGGCAGAGGCCCGACCGGGGAAGGTTGTGTTCCCAGTCGCTGTGTTGGGCACTGCACGTAACGTCAGCCCGCTGAATCTTCCCGACAGCCCTGAACAGCCCTAAAGTGTCCCCATTTTACAGATGAGTTAGTGGGGGCACAGAGAGGTTTTGTCACTTGCCCGGGGCCATGTTAGGTCTTGGCTAAGACCCGGGCCTGTGGGTGGAAGTGAGGACCCTCGACTGGGGGCTGGGAAAGGTGGTCCCTGCTGCATCCTTCAGCTCACCCTGGGCTGGCTGGGGGCTGTGCTAGGGCAGGAGCTGGAGTGACAGGGGGCTGGCCTGGGAGTCAGGAACCTGAGTTCATGTCCTGACCCTGTTCCTTACTCACTGTCCCTCTCCCTTGCTGAGCCTCACTTTTCCCATCTGTAAATGGGCAGGGGAACACAGACAGACAAGATGGCGAGTATATTTCAGCTCTGACACCACCCTCCATCGGCTGGCGGGCCCGCAGGGGCGTGTCTGGAGCCTGGGGGGCATCTCCCGGCTCAGCGCCGTGACTAGTCAGCGGTGCCTGCCGGGGCACGGGGTGGAAAGGTGGCAGCTGCGTCCCGGGACTGGGTGATCTCTGGGTTTAATGCTCCATGAACCTAACAACGACCTTCCTGGGTGTCCTTTCTTTGGCTACTTGACAGGTTCCATGAAGGGCCCCAGGTGAGTGGATTCTGGGGACAGGCTCATCCTCAGGGAACAGCAGGACAAGGGTCTCCTGGGGGTCCCCTCAAATCAAACAGACGGAATCACTATAGCAGGAAGGAACGTCCTGAGTGGAAAGATGCGGAGACCTCAGCCGGGTCCAAGCTCAATGTCCCCAAGGCTATACCACCTTGGGCAAGTCGCTGACTGTACTTATAGTAAAACAGGCCATTACTCATGTCCCCCTGACGCCTCCCACCCCAGGCCTGGTGCAGGGGTCCCACGGGATAGTCCACAGGTGTGACCTGCGGAGGGGTCTGCCCTGGGGACTCACCACTCAGGTGGTATTCTGCCACGTCCACGGCCATGATGCCCGCTGCAGTGGTGCAACTGGAAGGGAAGAGAGAGTCAGCGGAGACGGCTGCAGAGGGTCACCAACCTGACCCTGCGTCTTGGCCTCCTTGGCGCCCGTGCACCTGTCATCTGGAGCTCACGCTCAGCGGCAAGGGGAGCCTGACCTAAGGTAGGTGTTTTTTAAGATGACATGTTAAAAAATAGTGTTTAAAGCTCTTTTCAAACACTCTAAGACCTCATTTCAGGGTTGCCAGTTAAAACACTGGATGCCCAGTGACATTTGAATTTCAGTTAACTTTTTAGTATAAGTATATCCCAAATATTGCCTGGGATATACTTACACTAAAAGTTATCCATTATTTATTTGAAACTTCAATATTACTAGGTGTTCTGTATTGTATTTGCCAAATCTGGCAACCCTACCCGCTTTCTACCCGAGCAACACCAGGCCGACCAGCAGCGACTGTCAGTGACTCATTAGAGCAGCCCGCGGCTTGTTCACGAGCCTCGCCGCACATGCCCCCATTGAATCCGGTGGGGAAGGCTGCCTTTCCGCAGTGTTCTATTATCAGTCCTCTCGCTGCCTGGCACCGTTGCTTCCCCACCCCACCCTCCACCCCCAGGTTTTATGAACCACTGAGTCCTGACTAAGTTGTTCTAGAAAGGTCTGGGAGCTCATACAAGCCATCACCTGGACCCAGGCAACTGCTCCTTGTTGTCTTAGTGTTGGTAAGAAAGAAGTAAATCTGGCTCACAGATGTGTTCGACATGGGCGGGTGGGGGAGTTCTGGAAAACATGAGCTGCACCGACCTCAGCACAGGAGGGCGCAGCGGGCCAGGATAGCCCAGCGCAGTCCGCAGAGGGCTGGGGACACGCCCGTGACGTGCGACACGAGGGGGCTTGGGGTGAGAACCGAGCGTTTGCCTGGCCCAAGGCAGCAGCTTTTCTGTTCCAGAGGGAACGCTGACCGGGCATTCCTGGATCTTCTGGCTCTTGAAAGAAAAGCCGGATACCTGGCTTTTTTTAAATGAGCAGTTTCCAGAGTTTTAAATGTTGCTACCAATTCACAAAAAATGTAAACACCGTTCAGGTGCAGCATAAAGGCTCTGGGGCTGTGGCCCACCTGTTCCCAGCCCCTCAAGGTGTCCTGTAGGTTCCCTTTGGGACTGGGGTCAAGTTGGAGAGTGAAGCTGAGACATTTGGCATTTTCAGGAATCCCAGGGCTTTCCCCAATCTGTGGCTTTAGAGTCAAGAAGTTGGGGTGCCTTAATGCGGTCAGGGTTCTTTAGCACATATGGGGCTGCCAGAAGTCCTAGGGCAGAAGCCTCAAGAAGCAGGGCAGACAAAGGTGTACAGACAGCTCCTGGCTACCAGCTCTCCGGTGCTGCCCCCACTCCAGGATGAGATGTGGGTTGTCATGGTGATGGGAGGGTGGTGCTAAACCCGGAAGGCCTTCACCCATCCTGACTTCAGGGGAAGCTCATTCCTGGGCCCTGGGCAAGAGATAATGGCAATGACAGCCGACCTTGTGAGCACCGCTTACACACCAAGCTCAGCTGCAAGCACTTTGCATATATATGACCTCATTTAATCCTCAAAACAGCCCCATGTAGTAGGTGCTATTATTATCTCTGGCTTGCAGATGAGAGTCCCAAGGTGTAATTTGCCCCTGACCATGCAGCTAATAAAGTATTCGACCCAGGCTGTCTGGCTCCACACTCCTAACCACCGTGTCTTACCACAGGTGGGCATATGGTTCCAAAAAAGTTTCCTAGGAATCTGCGGGTCAAATCGGTCACTGTGTACATGTACATTTTGCCAGGGTAGCCCTAGCTCCTGGCAAAAGGGGATCTGGACACACTGAAACACACATGTTAACGTGAACACACACATCCCAGCCTGCTTCTGCCTTGCCGGGAATCTGATAATGGCATCGGCTTTCTTTCCTGCTCACCTGGCACAAACTGACTTTGCAAAAATGAGGCCGAGCAGGGACAGCCAATGCCAGCAGCATGCTAGCAAGGTTTACATGGTGAGGTACCCCCGAGGCATGACACACGCAGTACAGGACAACCGCAAGCTGCATGGAACCTCTGGCTGTCGGGGGGACCTCGTCCCCTCCAAGGCCGGGCCAGCTCAGACCCCAGACTCCTTAACTGCCTGCTCTTCCCCCTCCCTTTAACACAGCACTCCTTGCCAGGGAACTGTGATTTCAGTGACGGTGCGAGCGACTGCTGGGCACACCCCAGACAGAAGTTCCAGCCTTGGTGCCCTATGAAGGATCAGAAGCCAGAGCACATCTGCCGGAGTGGAGAGAGGAGAGAAGCTAGGGGACACTGAGGCTTCTGGAGGGGTCAGCCTGAGCACAGGATTTGTAGTCACCTGCACCCAGCTCTCAATCCCAGAGCTGCCCCCTCACTAGCTCAAGTGACCTTGGGCGATTTTCTTAGTATCTCTGAGCTTCAGTTGCCCCTCTGTAAATCGGGGCTCACGACTGCCCTGTGAGGGTGCCAGGAGGGTGGAAGGAGAAGGTAAGTGTGGTCAGGCTGGCAATATTAGCTGCCATGGTTAGTGGGCTAGCAACGGCCCCCACGGCCCCCTAACCCCTAGTCTGAGCAGTGGAATCGTGTGGGCAGCACTGCCAGCCTACAGATGGGTTTTATTTGTCTTAAGTTTAAGTGAGTTGCCAATTAAGTGAGTTCCAATTCAAAAATTGGGAAATTTCCCATTAAAAATCGATTTTAAAAAAAGGATTCTCAGCTTCCTTTTAAAAGTTAGAAGACCTGGGGACAATGGGTCTCCATCCCCTGCAACGCACACCCTCCCTACAGTAACAGGAGCTGGAGCTAAGCAGGCTCTGCCCTTCCCAGGCATTTGCTCTAGGGTTCAAGCCCGGCCCTCCCACCCCTCCATTCCCTTCCCCATTCATGAGTCGGGGAAGCTGGACTTTGGATGAGCTGGGGACGTTCAGAGCGGTTATGTGACTTGCCCAAAGCCACACAGACAGCAGTACTGGAGCTGGGCCTGGTAGCCATGTCTGCTGCCCAATCCGGGCCTCTCCCGTTAGCAGCAACACCCCTCATGCCATCTTCCTCATCACTCCCCAGAATCCTGTGGGGCTGTTAGCACCCCCACTCCACGGAGGAGAGAAGGGCTCAGCGAAGGGCAGTGAACTGGCAAAAGGTCACCCAGCTGGCGAGCAGGGAGCTGAGACCGAGCCAGGCAAGTGCCCTTCTTAATGGCTTCACTCACTATCTCCGAGACCCCCTGGCTCCATCTTACCTGAGCCGACCTCAGTGGGCTCCTGCTGGCAGCCTGGTGGTCTGCCAGGCACAGGGCTGTGGCTTCAGCTAGGAGCAGGGTGCTGACAAGGTGTATAGGCAGCCAGGGCAGCCTGTGACCAGAGCTCGGACACACAGCACAGCAGGGGTGAGGCGGAGCTGCTCCAGACCCTCATCTGAGCTCCTGAGGCTGCACACCCCCTCCTTCAGCACCCCTCCCCACCCAACCCCTGAACTGCATGGAGCTTGCTCAATGGAACAGCTCTAGTTTTGAATTCCAGCTCAATCATAGCTATCTAGCAATACCTCGCTATTGCTGTGTGCACGCAGACATGATCTGTGCTCACTGCTTAGCACTGTGCCTGCTATGTAGTACGTACATAATGCAGACCTGATGACTGAATGGATTAATGGGTCCCCATTTTACAGATGGGAAGCTGAGGCCCCAGGTTACTCCGCACATGAGTAGCAGCCCTGGGATGGGTGCCAGGGTGCAATGGTTCTGGGCCTGGGCTCTTGGCCACCAGTCTGACTGCTGACCAGGCAGGCCGTTGGGGGTGCGCCGGGGGGCGGGGCGGGGAAGAGCCACCACCTGGCTTTGCTGGAATCCAACCCTGGTGGAGCCTCCCTCCTGGGCTTGTCAGAGAAATGGCTTTCCAGCAATGCTGTGCCTCTGCAGAAGAGAAGGGCCCGTGTCTCTGCTCCCTCTCCACCCCATCTCCTTGCTCAAGGTCCTCAAATCACATCTCTGCCCAGCAAGGTGCTGGCTCCCCGACCCCCACCTTAAGCCAACAGGTAATGGGATGGATGGCGGACAGATACAGGGGAGCCCGACCTTTCAGGCTGGGAGCCTCTTTAGAATCTTTAGGTTTCAAAACCTTTTCAAGTGCCTCCTTCCTGCCCCCATCCCTTTCTGAGATAACCACATCCTACTGCCACCCCCAAACAGCCCACAGAAACCACAGTACTGATTGGCTGGGGGAGGTGACATTTACCGGGTACCTACTATGTGCCAGGCACTGTCCCAAATACTTGCCCTGTGTTATCTCCCTGCAGCCTTCTGAGGGGGCTGCTCCCCTGCCCCTTGTATTGGTGAGAAAGCTGCGGTGCAGGAAATGACCTGCCCAGAGTCACCAGAGCTGACAAGAGGCGGAGTCCGGGTCTGAGCCCCAGGCTAGGAGCGCCCACTCTGCCGAACTGCCTGGGGAAGATTACAGACCGAGAATGGTGAGGCAGGGGGTGGGGTCCTTGTCCTGACCTTTCTTCAGACTGGCTGTGTTAACTTGGGTGGGTCTCCTGCCCTCTCAGAGCCTCAGTTTCCCCATTTCTAATAGGAAGCACTATTGCTGCTGTTTTCCAAACCTGTCCCCCAGGGTGCAGGTTTCCCAGGCTCTTCGGAATGCGGGTGGCCTCACTGACTGAGGTGGGGGGCACACAGTGTCTCCACAGCCCCTAGAAGAGGGCTCACCAGGATGGCGGCCCTGTCCCCATGTTTGTCCCCTCTTCCCTCCCCTGCTTCAGCCTAAATCTACAATCTTGAGGCCCGGAGTCTGGCCAAGCTTCCTTCCCCCCAAGAAGCGGCAGCACAGAAGGTTCCAAGGGGCCCCTGGAAGGCCCCCCACCCAGGCCAGTGACACCGGAGGCTGAGGGTCCTCTCTGACTCTTCACACAGCCCGGACCTCCTGGGGATGGGGTGCGACGTGCACCTCCGGACTGGGACAGTTTCCGCAGACCCAGCGCTCCTGCCTCAGGAACCCCCAGGATACGTGACCAGAGTGTGGGGAGCTGACTCTTGAGTGGGGAGGGGCAGTGGAGCCGGGGCAGGGGCAGTGGGGACAGTCAGGGCGCTGAGTGTGACAATGAGGGGCGTGCGTGCAGCGCGGGCGCAGGGGGGGCGTGTAAATGGCGGGGTGAGCGCGTGTGTGCACACGCGGGGCGGGCGTGCGGGGCGCGATGCGATGCGCAGTGCGCGGAGTGGCTGGGCCGGGTAGGGCGCCCGGCGATCGCTCGGTGCAAGCGCGGCGCGGGGCTGCAGGCGCGCAGAGTCGGGGGTCGGGGGCCCAGGGAAGGGGACTGCGTGCGTCCGCGCGCAGAGTGCGTGTCCCGGTCGCGCGCGGGGGTCGGCCGGGTGCGTACTCACCCCGGCTCCGCAGAGGGGCCGCCGCTCCGGCTCCGGCTCCCGGCTCCCAGCCGGCCTCCCGCAGCGCGCACGCACCTGCGCCTCCCCGGCCGCCGGCGGCGACGCCACCCCTGCAGTGTCGCCGGGCGCCTGCCTCGGAGGAGCGCGGCGCGGGCCGGGGGCTCGGCGGGGCCGGGGCGGCGGACGGGAGCTGCGCCGCAGTCCGGGCACGCTCCCAGGAGCCCGCCGCGCGCTCCCTCGCGCTCGCCCGCCTGCCCGCTCCCTCTTTAATTTAAAGTGACAACCCCGGGCGCTTTCTCCGCTCGCGGGAGCAGCGCGGCGCTTCCAGGGTGCAAGCTGGAGAAACCCAAGCGCGCCCTGGGGTCCAGGGACGCCCCGGGGACAAGCGCAGCCCCTCACTCCCAGGCCCCGGGACCAGGGTGGGCTGGGGACGTGCTCGCCAGGGGCAGAGTCAGCAGGACTGGGCTCTAGCCTCAGCCTGCGCCCCAGGGCTTATCCTGTTCCCTTTGTAGGCCTCAGTTTCTTTATCTGTAAAACGGACCTGATATTGCGCACCTCCCTGGAGCCAAAGAAACAGACCGATAAGCGGCACAGGAGTTTCCCCTTCTCTGAAAGGATGACCACCCTTCCCACCGTGATTGAGCTGCTATCGTACACCAGATGCGTGCTGGTCCCTTACGGCATCGTCGCACTTGATCCTCACGATGGCCTAATCAGGTAGTGGTCACTCCACTTTTTACATGAGGAAACAGCCTCAGAGAGGCGACCAAGGTCACAGAACCAAAGGTCAGAGCCAGAACCTGAACCCAGATCTGTGTGACTTCAAAGTCCATATTCTTAACCACTTAGGGGTCATGCTTTCTCTCCCAAAGGAATGAATGAATCATTCAGGAGATATTTATGACGCCCCCGCCAGGCGCTGGGCAGAGCGCCAGGTGTGGGCGATCTTCCATCTTCCGGGAACAGGGGACAGGTCCCTCCCTGCCCGCGCAGTCTGGCGACCAGGCACGGCACGCATTAGGCGGGGCCGGGGTGTGCGCGGGCGGGGGAAGGTGCCATGTGTTGTGGACACAGTAACCAGGAGAGCAGGCTGGGTGGGCACCTGGGGAGGCCTCTCCAGGGATCTGGGCTGGGGTGGGGAAGAGGAGCAGGATCCCAGATGGGCGTGAGTGTGCAAAGGTGGCAGTGATTCTTGGGGCATGTACACCCTGGGCCTTTGGAGCTGAGGGCACCGCCCTCTCAGTGGAGGCTGGCTTTGTGGAGGCGGCAGTGGTCTAGACCGCAGGACCCCGGGGAGCTCCGGAAGGGGAGGGCTGTGTCTTACCCTCGCCCATAGGAGGCGCCTTTGGCTTCGTTTCAGTTCCTGGATCTGGAAGAGGAAGGAGAAAGGGCATTAATTATGCGGGGGCGGGTGGGGAGGTGGCAGCTGGTAATGGGTCTGGGCTTTCACTGCCCTTTCCCTTTTAACTTAACCTGCACAGCCACCTGCGGCTTTGGCATGATTGAGTCCATTTTTCTCATGAGGACTCCTCAGGCCTGAGGATGACGGGGTTCCTGTCATTTGGGAGGGGGTGGGGAGTTAGACGGCCATCGGTGCATAATAGGTAGACTCTGAGAAGAGCTTTTTTGGAGCAAAAAAAGGCAAAGCTGAGGCTGGTCCAATTCTGGTGTAGCCCTCGGAGCTGATGCAGGAACTGGAGTGAGCTTGAAACAAGATCTCATCGATTTCATGTTTAATCTCTTCAGTGATCAGAAAAAGCACACACATGCGCACCAAAAGACAGGACTAGAGTGCTGACAGTAGTCCCGGGCTGGAAACCACAAATGCCCATCAGCAGTGGGATTCGTAAATGCCTTGTGGTGCAGTGACACGAAGGGGTACGAGAAGCACAGAGAAGCAGCAAAGCGGCAACCACTGACAAAAGGTGAGTGAATCTCACAAACGCAATGTTGAGCGAAAAGCACCAGGCACATGCTCTACGATTCCATTTCTAGGAGGTTCAGAAACAGGCAAAACTCCTCTGTGCTGTTAGGAGTTGGGGCTGTGGTTCCCATGGGGTGGTGACTGGAAGGGGCCTAAGTGGGGCTCTGGGTGCTGGTCACATTGTGGTTTTGATCCGTGCCCATCTCTTGGGTGTGTTCACTTTGTGAGAATTCATGGCATTGCACACTTAGGATCTGTGCACTTTCTACAGGTGTGATACACTTCCATACAGTTTGTAACACCAAAAACACCGTGTATGGCTGCACGTTTCATTGGAAATAGAAGGGAAACTTGTTGGTGTGGCCCAAGAGGCCCTGAGTGACCTGGCCCTGCTGGCCTCTCTGAACTGTCACGCCAACATCCCCCGCCCCTCCACCCCCCACCAAGCTCCTGCCTCCTGGGCCTTCTGGCCTTCCTGACACCTGCCAAGCCATTTTCTGCCTCAGGGACTCTCACTTCCTGGTCCCTCTGCCTAGAAAGTGTTTTCCTTGCTCTCGCCAAGACTGCTTCTTCCATCTTCCATGCATCACACACTAAAGAAGTCCCCTCATCAGAGAGACCCTCCTGGCCACTCCCACTAATGTCCCCCACACCACACTGTTTATTTCTTCAAAACACCAGCCATAAACTCCAATTATTTTATTTGTTTATAGTTCATTTTCTCATTCCCCACTAGACTAATATTGCAAACACATGGCACACTTACTGTGGGCCAAGTGCTCTTCCATCATCATAACAAGGCATTGAAGTCTCACCCCAATCCCATGGGGATGTGCTATTCTTAGCCTCATTTCACAGTTGAGGCAGTTGGGGCTCAGAGATGTTCAGTCACTTGCTCATGGTCACACAGCTGGAAAGCAGTGGGGTGAGGATTTGAACCTAGGCAGCCTGGCTCCTGAGTCTTTGCTCTTAAATCTATACTTTGTCTGCCCTCTTCCTTATAGTATATCTTAGACAGTCCCTGGCATCTGGGACAGTGCCTGGCACACACTAGGGACTCGATAAATGTTGAGTGAACAAATGAATGAATGAAGTGCTGGAGACTAGGAGAGGAGGGGGTGGGGGAGCCTGGACCTCAGTGTGGTGATGAGGAGGGGTATGCAGTGGCATCTGGAGTCTGACTAGCAAGGGAACCAGGGAGCTGACAGCAGACGGAAGCTCTGCGATAGCTGGAATTACCTACAAGTTGCGATCAGGGCCAAGGCCAAGGCGCGGGCCTGGGAACAGCTCCTGTGCAAGTCGAGCCCACCAGCAGCCTCCGCTACAGACCCTGCAAGGCACAGAGGCCGTTCCCAGAGGGCGCTCTGCCTTGAAGGTGCACACTGTCTGGGGCCCTCACAGGAAGGAAGCCCCTGGCAGGTGTTGCTGCTCATCGGGTGCTCAGGCTGTGGTAGCCCCGGAAGAGGTGACCTGAATCACCTGCCTCTGGCCAGAGACTCTCTAGGCCTTTGGACTAGGAATGGGAAGGTCCCCAGCAATAGGAAGGTCCCAAGCGACTTAGAATCTAGGTGTGACTAGGGGGACACTCAATGAAGGCCACAGCCCTGGTGTCACCATCCGCCTTGAGCCTGCCTTTCAGTCCCCAAGCTCCAGTAGCTGGAGCCAGTTGTGTCACTGCTTCCCGGTCATCTTCTTCACCAGCCTGTCTTGGTGGGGACGTCCCTGGCTGTGTCCATCTACCTGAATTGGGCCCACTTGCAGCGTCTTCCAGTGGGGCCCCTACTCATTCTTAACTGGCCTCTGGGACGATTGGGACCAGTTCCCGAGGAGCAAGGGCACATCAGGTGAGTCGTAGTCCTGTCTGGCCCAAAGGATGCGCCACCTCAGCCCCTAGGGATGCTGTGTGTGGCGTCAGTTCCAAGACCCTGCACAAGGAAGGGCCGGCCAAGGCCACACAGCTGGGCGTTCTGGAGACAGAACTGGAATGAGGGCCCAAGGCCACTGCTCCAGCAAGCAGCTCTCTGTTGCCCGGGCCCGGCCCAGTTGTCTGCCCTACGCATGCTGCGGGCCTAACTCTGTCACTTTTAGAGAGGCGCAGCCTGGTGCTCTGAGGGCAGGCAGACATGAACTTGAATTCCCAGTCTGGGCAAGTGGCTTCCCTCCCCTCAACTGAACGCTCATCTGTAAAGTGGGGATGAAGCCGTCCTTGCCCCACAAGGTTGCAGGAGACTAACGAGCCTGTGCCGGGTGTGCAGCAAGTCACAGCAGTGACAGCAGCTGCGTTATGCTCCCCTGTATTTTCTTCAAAGTAATGACAATGATAGAATTTATGTAGCATTTGACACTGTGCAAGTGCCTTCTCACTTATGAACTTAGGTTATCCTCACAGCAGTTGGTTGGTGACGTCAGGGCAGATGATCCGTTTATGCGATAACTGAGGTTGGGCACAGAGAACTTTCCAGATGCACAGGCAGATCCTTAGGCAGAAAGGAAGTGTCCCCCAGGGCAGCGCTGGCTCTGGGGGAAGTCCGAAGAGCCGTGGGCCTCTTGGGAATGGCTGAATGGGAGCGAGTGCTGGGAGAGTGCGGCAGTTCCAGAAGCAGGCCCTGCACACGAGACCACATCGGCCAGGTACTGGCCTCAGGGAATAGGGAGCATTCAGTAGGCAGATTCCAGAACAAACCTGCTTTGGGAGTTTTTGTGATGTTCTTTTTGTGTGGATGATACATATACTACTTTGAGCCTATCTTGACATTTTTAAAGAAACACCACTCTAGCATCTAAAATGGCTAAAAAGTGATTTATACCTTTCCAGAAGCCTCTCCAGAAAATGCTAGAGAAATGCATTCATACTGCCTGGCAAAAACCTTTTCTTCCCTTTTCTCTTACCTATGTCTGCCGTCTCCCAAATGTCTGTCCACCCTGGCTCCAAACTCCTTCCCAAGCCCACTATTCGGCCTCCCCCATCATCCTTCTGTGTCAATGTTTTCCTTTAGCATGAGCTCTCTGGCCTTTCCAGCCAGGCCTCTGGCTTCTCCAATCGCCTTCCTCCCGCTCCGGCCTCCCGAGTCCAAAGTCCTCCCCGCCAGCCAGGGAGGAGGGAGAGACCGTGGACACTCCCGCGATCACAGGGTTCTGGCCACGTACAGGGAGCAGCTTTGTGAGGATCAAAGGATTCGAGCACGGAGGGATTCCAGCAGTGAAAGCTGCAACAGCTGGGGCCTGCCAGCGTGTCCCAAGCCCTCTTTATAGTCATTATCTCATTTCATTAAACCGTGAGGTTGATGCTGTTCCGAACTCTTCTTGCTGATGGGGAACCCAAGTCTGGGACAGCTAACGTCACCGGGCCTGGCCGTGTGAAGCCCAGGATTCCTGCCTCCAAATCCTGAGCCCTTTCTCTCCTGAGGAGCCGTTTCCCTTCCCTTGTTCCCAGTTGGGGCTCCCATCATGCCACGACCTGCCTGATGCCACATGCACCCCCTTTCACGCCAGGGCAAGGAAGTGGCCCCTTGAAGCAGCTGTCGCCAACACGGCTTGTTGGAGAGTTGCCCACTGGGTGCTGAGGAGCTGGCCCGGGCTGGGCAGTGAGTGTTCATGAGTGCAGGCAAATGCTATCAGGGATGGCGGGGGCTCCTTCTCCCAGCACTGGCCTCAGCACCCTGCTCTCCTGTTCCAACTCCCCACCCCAGGGACTACACCCAACGACACCTGGGCTGCCTCCTTTACCTGTAACTAAGAGCTCCTGGGTCAGGGGAAGCTGCCACCGGCATTAGGGCAGATGAAGCTTGGGAGGGAGCCGCAGCTCTGGGTGTAGGGCAAAGAGCCCCATCCCAGCCACCCAGCACATGCCCAGGGCACCTGTCTGCCACAGCCTCCAGGGAGCGTCCATATTGGGAGTGGGAGGCCCTGAGGATCCCTGCTGCCCTGGAGGGTGGGACAGGGCACCCGGCCAGGTTTGTGGGCCAGGTACTGCCCACCAGGGCACCTAGGCCCATCTGTGCCCTCAGGCTGGCCAGCATGCCAAGCCTCACTGCTGCCTCCATTTGAGTCAAAACAGCCTTGGGGCCAGCCTGCCACCCACCGCTAGTTCTACCTGCTGTAATCCAAGGCCCCTTAGTCCCCAGCCTGGGTCTTCTCGCCACAAGGCCCCAAGCTCCCGCCAGGTCCCAGTTGCTGGGTGCCCTGCCTGGTGCAAAGCCCGGCCTCGGTGCCTGGCAGAGACAGCCTGGCAGGAGCTGCTTCTCCCTCCCTCTGCAGAGAAGTTGTGTTGGGGGAGGCAGGGAAGCCAGCCCGTGGATCTGTGGGGCCCTCACCTGTGCCCCCCATTCTATCCACCCCCTCCCAACCCACAGCCTCTGCTCCGGGCACCTTGTTCGGATTCCCAGTCACTGAGGTGGTTAACAAGACCTTCATTTCTTCCAAAGAGCCAAAGAGCATTTTCTGTGAGGATGAGGAGGAGGAGACACCGTCTCTGGCCCCTGAATGCTTCTAGGCCGATGGGATGGTTGTAGGGGGTTTACTTGTGCCCCCTAAAAAGATTTTTCTAAGTCCTAACCCTCAGAACCTCTGAATGTGACTTAAACAAGGTCTTTGCAAATGCAATTAAGTTAAAGGTCTCAAGAGGAAATCCTTCCGGATTTAGGGTGGGCCCTAAATGCAATGACTGGTGTCCTTGTAAGAGAAAAGAGAGGGAGGTCACAGGCACAGGGATACAGGGAGAAGAAGGCCACGTGAAGATGGAGGCAGAGATTGGGGCTACGAAGCCCGGAGCCAAGGCTGGCTGCCACAGCCACCAGCAGCTGGGAGACAGGCGTGGACTGGGCTCTCCCCCAGAGCCTGCAGAGGGAAGCAGCCCTGCCAACACCTTGATTCTGGGCTTCTGGCCTCCAAAACTGTGAGAGAATTAATTTCTGTTTTTTTTTTTAAGCTGCCAAGTTTGTGGTCATTTGTTGCGGCGGCCCCAGGAAACCAATGCAGACGGCATGAGCCCCAGCCTGTGCCAAAGGCATGGAGCAGAGTTCCCCGGGAGTCAGGGACACAGAGGCCCTGACTGAGGGTCAGGGGAATCTTCTCAGCCAAGGCTACACTTGCTGTGGGCCTGTAACCTCATCTGGAAGAGACAGGGACAGGGAGGACCCCACAGGCAAGAGCCCAAGGCGGGCCCGTGTGGCATGTTCAGTGCCAAGGTAACTGGCCAGTGGGGCCCGGGCCCGGCAGGGGGTTGTGGGCCAGGAGCCTAGAAGGGTGAGTGGGATGGGCTCAAGGACTAAAGGCCTTGACCATCAGGGTCAGGGTTGGGATAGAGGAGAGAAAGACAGGCGCTTGGCTGAGGGTGGGAAACGCCTGGACGCGGCTCGCAGAGGGCTGTAGGAGAGGAGGGAGGAGGTGCGACCCACGTGGGCTTTTAGCAGGCAGGTGCCAGCGCAGGGTCCACAAGAACTTTCTCGTGGTCAGGGCCCCCCAGGTCGAGAATGACTGAGAGCTGGCGAGCTCCCCAGCAGGGAGGCATGTACACAGGAGTGCCTGCGAGGACCCCAGCCTCAAGCAGGTTTGGTTAGGGGTGGTCCCTAAAGACCCCTTTCCATCCCAAGACCCTACATGTCTCCTGGCTGGGCCACTCCTCCCCACCCCACGTGTCAGTTACACTGAACTCCTCTGGCTCCAGCCCCTGACACCCCCTTACCTTCTGGACTCTGAAACCCGTCACCAGGAAGACATAGAGTCACCCCTTGCGGCCCAGAACTCAGGAGTAACAAGCAGATTCCCACCCCACCTCAAAGGAAAGGCCGCCACTGCTGGGTCTCGTCTCCTCACAGTCTCCATCCTGGGGAAGCAAACACTGCAGCCCTCTTTTAGCGTGTGCGAACTTCACGCTAGTCTCTGATGTCGTCAGCCTTCACTCGGCCCTCGGGGCAGCACGTGTGGTTAAGGGCACCGAAGTCACTGTGTGACCTTGGATCAGCTTCTCACCTTCCCTGTACTTCAGTTTCCCCAACTGCGAAACCCCGCTAATGATGCTACCTGCCTCCTGGATGAGCTAGAAGCAGGAGCGCGGCTCCCCGAGTGGCAGCTCTTGCCATCACTCTAACGTCGGTGGGGACCAGCCCCGGTGCTGACTCCAAGCCCTTTGCTCCGTTTACCTGCTGGCATTTGGTGGCATCACACGTTGAGAGGGAGGCTGGTCTGAGGCCAATGCAAGCCAGACCCTACCCGCCTGGAGCTCGCAGTCTGATGCCAGAGGCTGACTTGTGACCAACAAATGATGAGGCAACGTGATGAGGGAGGACAGACACTGTGGGGCACAAAGGAGAGGTGGCTCACATAGTCTGAGGGGGGAGGGATTCAGAAGAGGCTTCCTGGAGGAGGCGACGTTTAAGCCGAGACCTGAAAAATGATCAGGCCTCAGCCGGGCAGAGGAGTGGGAGAAGGCATGCTGAGCAGGGGAAGCCAGGCAGAGAGCAAGGGCCTCCGGGGGTCTTCACAGACTACTGCCTCAGACCCAGTGCGGGAAGAGCCTAGCATGTCTGACACTTGGGGGAAATTGTTGGCTTCAAAATAAGGAAAGAAAATCAAAGTTAATATTTGATCACGCAGACTGAGTGCGGTGGCTCACACCTATAATCCCAGCACTTTGGGAGGCTGAGGTGGAAGGATGGCTTGAGCCCAGGAGTTTGAGGTTGCAGTGAGCTGTGATGATGCCACTGCACTCCAGCCCAGGCAACAGAGTGAGATTATGCACAAATATTTTGTCAACCAGTACACTGCACCTGGCATAGTGGATTAAAGAATTCTGTTTACTGTGAAATGTGACATGTGTTTGCGTGAAGTGTTGTGGAGTGAGGCCGTTAGGAAAAATGGGCCCTAGGCCCTAGGAAGGTCTTAAATGGCTCTGACCCCAAAATTCTTTCCCCATATTCCCAGGCCTGGAATTCCTTTGGTTCAATTTGTTCCAGGGGTCAAGACAAAAAAAGGTGTGGCACTGCCACTAACAGACCCCTGTTAAAAGGTGTGGGCCTCACTAACAGGCCCAGAAAACCCACGGGAGGGTATCTCCCGACCCCTCCCCAGACCCTGAGCCACAGCCAGAGGCTGCCCCCACCAAGCTGCCCAGGGAGAGGTCTCAGGACCTCACTGGCCTGAGCAGGATGCGGGGCAGCTAGAGAAAGCATTTGGAGGTGGTGGCAGGTGTCACCAGCAGGGTACTGGGCAGCCAATTCACACAGAGCCGCAGCAGACCTGGTGAGACGAAAGGGCATGAGCTCAGGGCGGGGTGCAGAGCCCAGAGAGGGGCCAGGGAGACCTGAGGGTTGGTGGGCTTGGGTACACCACAAGTCTGGACACTGGTCCTCTTTTAGCTCCAACCTGTCCTGTCTGCCCCTCAGACACAGCCCATCAAAGCTGGGGCCCGGGCTTGGGCAAGGCCACCAGCTCCAGAAATCACACCACCAGCCCCCTAACTACGGAGGGGTTTGGGACAGAAGTGGCACAGATGTCTGTGCAGGGGAGGAATGGATGAGTGAAGATGCTCCTTCGGGAATTCCTAGGACTCGGTTCTTTCTTGTCCTGCCCTAGGAGGGCGCAACACATTTTCTCTACATGTCTCAATAAGCCAGAAGTCACAGGCCCAACAGTTTTGTTGCCTTTTCCCACCTGTGACTGCAGCCCCTTGTCTGGCCTTCACCATCGCCCAGGCCACACACTTTACGCTTCAGCCACCACAACCAATTCGCTGTCCCCAAAACACACCAAGTCTTTTCTTGCATCCACAGTTTTGCTAAATGCAGTTTCTTTTTTCTTTTTTTTTTTTTTGAGACAGAGTCTCACTCTGTTGCCCAGGCTAGAGTGCCGTGGCGTCAGCCTCGCTCACAGCAACCTCAAACTCCTGGGCTCAAGCGATCCTTCTGCCTCAGCCTCTTGAGTAGCTGGGACTACAGGATGCGCCACCATGCCCAGCTAATTTTTTCTATATATTTTTAGTTTTCCAGCTAATTTCTTTCTGTTTTTAGTAGAGACAGGGTCTCACTCTTGCTCAGGCTGGTATCAAACTCCTGATCTCGAGTGATCCACCCGCCTCGGCCTCCCAGAGTGCTAGGATTATAGGCATGAGCCACCACCGCCCGGCCGCTAAATGCAGTTTATTTTGCCTGAAATGCCCTCTATCTGCTTCTTTCCAGGGGATATAAACTCCTCTTCATCCTTCAAAACCCTCTCTTGTGAAGCCTTCCATAACTGCTCCAGCAAGCCACTCATTTCCCTCTCCCACAGTACCTGGACGCTCCCTCTAGCACATTCCTCTGCACCGTCTGCCCTGGAATTGCTTGTTTCTGTGCCTGCCGCTACTGGATGCCTGGTGCATGAGGAATAGATGCCTTATGCATCTCTCAATCCTTCAGGCCCAGCAGAGAGCAGGTGCTTTGTCAGTATTTCAAAACCAAGAGCACATGTGTGAAGTCCCTATGTGCCAGGAACAGTTCTCAGCGCCTTGCATGTGCTGACGCATTTAATCTGCCCAACACTCCTATGACGAAGATGCCTTTGTCAGCCCCCGATTTACACATTCAGAACCTGAGGGATAGAGAGGTGAAGAAACGTGGCCAAGCACAAACGGTGGCAGGCGGCAGTGGTGGCGTTGAAACCAACGGCAACACGTCATGACAGCAAGTAATGAGTTGAAGAATAAATGGATGAAAAAAAATTGAAAGGAGAAAACCAGATGAAGAGGGACTTCCTCAGGATTGAGAAGGAAGTGCTCCCCCTCAGAAATGAAGAGAAAAACCCCTCGATCCAAATCCAGTCTTTTGATAAAGAAATGTATTCTTCCTTCTCCCTCCCACTCTCTCGTATTACTGCCTCTTACTCAGGAACCAAGAACGCTCCGTGTAAAAATAGCAAACCTGAGGGAGTGTGAAGGAAGTGCTTGGAGAGCACCCCACACAGCTGTGACCTCTGAGGTGGCTCTGGGGTCTGCAGAGCCTGAGCCAGGCCAGGGGACAGGCCATGGAGCAGCCCCCAGGAAGGCCCTTTGTCCCGTGGCCCGACAGAGGGCATGGCATTTCCTCAGTCTCCCCTGAGCATGAGCTGCCGTATCTCCCGGGTCTGCTGTCCCAGCCTCTCTGAGTGTAGAGCCTGCGTTTGCGCACAGGGCCCTGTACAAGGCGAATGCTCTGCTGTTGTTGTCTGGAAATTCTCAATAAGTTTTTAACTCTAGAAGTTCTAGAACCCTGCTGTGGTCCCTCGGGTCTCCTCCTCTCTCGGCCTGCCCTGCCCCTCCATCACCCCAGGTCTCGGTCCCAACATACCTCCCGGGTGTGCACGCTTGCTCTACCCCCCCAGGAACTCCACTCCACTCTCCCACCATGAGGTCCACTCCCTACTTCTTGCTCATCCTTCAGGGCCCAGCTCATTTTCCCTTCTTCAGTGAAGCCCTCCCCAGCCCCTAGCAAGTAACGAAACCCATTGGAGCTCGCTGAAGCAACAGAGGGGCATTTACCAAAAAGATCGAGCACTTCCAGGCACCTCAAGATGTCCCTAAACGACAGGATCAGGGACATAGAGAATGTTATGGGCCCAAGCACTGTTCAGCTTCCTTTTTCCTTCCCTGCAGCCCCAACAACGGACAGAATGCCCAGCCACAGCTTCCCCACTATCATTTCCTGCACCGTCAACCGCAGCCAGCCTCAGGAGAGAGCTCTGATTGGCTGGTGTGGGTCAGGTGGTCAGCCCGCTCCAATGCACGTGGCCGGGAGAGTGTGGGTCACGTGGTGGGCACATGCGCGCACGCTCGCAGGCACACACACCTTGAGGATGAGGGCAGGAGGTGTTGACAGCCGCGCCCTCCTCCCCTCACTCTTCCCGTGGAATTCATCTGTTTCTGCCTGTGCTCACTGCACGTCCGTTGCGACTCAGTCCACACTCGGATCGCGTTCTTCAGCCTGTTGGAGCTGGTTGTGTGCACGCCTAGGTCTGCGCACAAGCCCGTACCAGGACCCCAGAGTGCAGTCCGCACAGACCGGGACCTGTCAATCTAGCCCAAGGCCTCATCCTGCGCTCCTCTTCAGGGCCGGCTTCGTGGGTGTGCAGCCTGTTTGCGCACAGGGCCCAGTACAAGGTTAGTGCTTTGCTGCTGTTTTCTTGACATTCTCAACCATTTTGAACAAGGGGTCCAGCGTTTTCATTTTGCACGGGGCCCTGCAAATTGTGTAGCTGGTCCTGCCTCTCCCTTTGACCCACCTTGAACCTTCTTCCCACCCTGATGTTCGTCTGCTCAGGCTGCCGTAACAAAACACCAGGCACTGGGTGGCTTAAACAACAGAAATCTATTTTTCCACAGTTCTGGAGAAGGGACGCCTAAGATCAACGTGCTGTCAGGGATGGTTCCCGATGGGGCTTCTCTTTTCTGGCTGCCCTCTCGCTGTCCTCAGCTGGCCGTTTCTCTGTGTTGTACGGGAACAAAGAGATCTCTGGTGTCTCTTCCTCTCATAAGGATACTAGTCCTATTGGATTAGAGCCACACCCTTATGACCTCATTTAACCTTAATGTCTTCTGAGCCCCCAGGGCTGGTTCGCTCCAGCTTGTGATCCCAGCACTTTGGGAGGCCAAGGTGAGAGGATCACTTGAAGCCAGGAATTTGTGACTAGCCTGGGCAACAGTGAGACCTCCTCTCTACAAAAAAGTTTTAAAAAAATTAGCCAGGCGTCATCTCATACACCTGTAGTCCCAGCTATTCGAGAGGCAGAGGCGGGAGGATCTCTTGAGCCCAGGAGTTCGAGGCTACAGTGAGCTATGATCAGGCCATGGCACTCCAGCCTTGGCAACACAATAAGACCCTGTCCCAAACAACAACAAAACTGCCTCTGAAAAGGCCCTATTTAAAAAAAAAATAGTCACATGGGAGTAGAGCTTTGACAAGTGAATTTGGGGGCCTGGTGCCTACACCTTGGATCCACCAGGTGGCACTGTCCTTTGGGATTGACCTCTGGATTCGTCACCCTGGGCAGTGCCCTGCCCTACCCAGTCTCTCCTGGATCTTATCTGACACAGCCTTCTAGGGCCAGCCTGGAGGACAGGGGCCCGGACACTCTCCTCTACTGGATAGGGAGATCTCAGACACTTGCCCGCCTGCCTGACTCATCCTCAACCTTTAGCACTTGGCTGAGAGCCCTCCCCAGCCCACGGGCCATTTCTGCCCTTGCCCACTGCCTGTGGCTGTGTCTTACCTCACTCCATCAGTGCTCCTACCATCTCCTCTCTCAGTGGCCAAGTTTGTGCCTGTCTGGCCCACTGGTCCCTTCATGGTGACAGGGACATTCATTAAAATTTTTTAAATTACCAAAGTTAGACAGTTATATCCTCATTGTACCAAAAATCAAACAAATGGCTGTAGTTTCAGATTCTGAACACAAAAATTGGTATGAAAAATTTACCCCCTTCTAACTCTCTAATAACTGAACTTGGCTCACTGTCCTGCAGTTCTGCTCAGTGGCAGCAAAACCCCTAATATTGCCAACTTAATGTTGGTCATGTTCTGTTCACACTTAGACTCTGCAGTCTTTGAGAAAATTTTTCTTGTATTTTTGCCCTTGACTAACAGTAGGAAATCCACTGCACTTTGAAGCCAGTGCAACAATTTAATCAATAATCATGTAGCAAGAATGTCATAAAATAATACTTAATGATACACTTAATACTTATAAGATTAAGTATTAAATATTTGAGTAGTAAATAACACTCAATATCGATTTGATTCTGTTTTGTTCAGTTGACCCACTGAATTCCACAGACCACAGATGGGTCATGAAGCCAGATTCTCTCCCTGCCCCTTCTCCTCTTCTTCCAGGGCAGATCTGAGCACCCCAGGCTTAAGTTTGGTTTCAGAATCAGGAAGGGGGCACCTAGCCCTCACACCCTTCTCTGTCCTCCCACTGAGGGTGTCTTGCCCCTCAGCACCTGGACGTTGGCCGTGGTCCCTGCGGCATCTGCTGCTGCTGACCAGGGCCTGAGCAGCCCTCTGTCCACAGGTCCGCAGGCCACATGAAGGCGGCAGGACCCTTCCTTCCTGGTGCCAGGCCCTCTGGGCCTACAGACCCTCTCTCAGCCAGAGCTACTGTCCTCAGGACGCTCAGGAAGCATTTGGAAGCGCTTCCATCTCCATGGGGTCCCAGGGTGGTGGTGGGGGTCCCCCTGCAGCTTGCTGAGGCCTGAGGGCCCAGACACAGCCTCCGGACCTTTCTGGTTTTATTTGCCTCAGGCGCGGCTAAATTATTCTTTTCAAGGCTTGAAGGCACCCAGCACCCCTGGGGGCCAGGGCCTGGGCAGGTGGGCAGAGGGCATGTCTCAGGCCACCCTGCCAGCTGGAACAGGGAAACGCACTCCCTCCCGCCACGCCGCCTGCCACTCCTGGGCAGCTGCGGAAAACCTCTGGCTGTGAGCAGCGCCCCTTCATTTCTCAGCAAACGGCTTTCCCCTCGGAAGGCCCCAGGATGGAAGGCTCCTGCCGTGGGAAGCTTGTTCTCCAGGCTGTTGTTTCTGTTGTGGGCTCTGAAAAAGTCTAATTTGAAACCCAAAGCTGAGCAACGACTTCTTTGTTCCCTGTATCCGCCCTCCCAGGGGGTAGAGCTAGGGACAGCGGGAGAGCCGGCCCAGCGGCCAGCGTCTGCCTGTCGCCGGTGGGGGCAGCCGCAGGGAAGAGTGAAATGAAAGGGAAAACACAACAACCACAGAAGCAAAATAATACTCTTCCACGCAGATCGGGTGAAAGTCCCATCCACCCCCATCGCCCCTCTTTGCTGTGGAAAGTTCAGATGCTCGGCAGGTTGGTGGGCTGAGGAGCGCTTTCAGACGTTTGTTTATGCCATTGCGTGCATGTGTGTGTATGCACACAGGTTTGGATGGGGATAGATAGAGAGAGAGAGTTGCTGTTTACCCAGCTTGCCTGGGTTCAAATCCTCACTCTGTTACTTACTAAGTATGCAACCTTGGGAAAGTTACTTAACCTCTCTGTGCCTCGGTTTTCTCATCTGTAAAATGGGGGTAATAACAGTAATGAACTATAGGGTTGTGAGAATTACATAGTGGGAAGCACATGATGAGACTACGCAGTGCTAGCTAGGGGTGTCCCACCATTTGCACTGTAGACCTGACCCAGGCTCTTTCGTTACTGCAGAGTATTCCATTGTCTGGGCACGTCCTAGTCTCCTATTGATGGACCAAGGTTGTTTCCGTTTGTTATTACAAATAATGCTGCAGTGAACACACTGGGCATGTGCTTTTTTTTTTCTTTTTTTGAGACAGGGTCTCACTCTGTCGCCCTGGCTAGAGTGCAGTGGCATCATCTTAGCTCTCTGCAACCTCAAACTCTTGGCCTCAAGTGATCCTCCTGCCTCAGCCTCCCAAGTAGCCTTTTCTATTTTTTGTAGAGATGGGGTCTCACTATGTTGCCCAGGCTGGTCTCAAACTCCTGGCCTCAAGCGATCCTCTTGCTTCAGCCTCCCAAAGTGCTGGGATTATAGGCGTGAGCCACCGTGCACAGTTTATTTATTTTTTAGAGATAGAGTCTCGCTCGCTGTGTTGCCCAGGCTGGTCTCGAAGTTCAGGGCTCAAGCGATCCTCCCGCCTCGGCCTCCCGCCTGGGATTACATTTCCTGGTTTTTTAATGACCCCGACAGTTTTGTGGAGGACTGGTGAGCTATTTTGTACAGTGTGCCTCAATTGGGATTTGTCTTTCCCATGATTACACTGGGCTTACGGGTTTGGTGGAAAGGTCACAGAGGAAAAGTGCCGTCTTTATCGTATTGCTCATTGCTGCTAATGGTGACCTTGATCACCTGGCTGAGGGTGTATTCATCAGGCTTCTCCATAACGCTGCTCTTTTATTCTCCCTGGCTCTTGTCTTTGTGCTGTGTTTATGGTGCCTCGTGCCCAGAAGTTTTACGTATTCGGCCTCTTTGGAGCTGGACATCTGTCATCTAAGGGACAGCAGCAGGGCGGCAGCAGCTCCGAGGCACAGAGTGCTCGCTGCGCACCTGGCCCTGTGCTAACAGCTTCCGTCCCCTCACGGACCCTCAGGACAACCCAGAAGCTTAGTCCCGCTGATAACAAAAACCCCCATCTATTACTTAGCACAGCAGCCACCTGAGACCCCCACCCCTCACGGAGACCCGCATCAGCATAACACTAACCTATCACCTGGCCCATCAACTAATCTATTACCTGGCGCATCAGCATAACACTACACCTATTACCTGGTGCATCAACATAATACTAACCTATTACCTGGCGGGCATTAGGCACCTGAGACCCCACCCCTCGGACCATCCCAACTTAATAAATGTGGGAAAAATCCGGTAGACGGGGCTCAGAATTTGGTGGCAAGACCCCTCTGAGCCCGCCGGCAATAAACCTTGATTCTCCGACTCTCCATGTGCCACTCGGTTTGTCCTTGGGACCACCCGCTGTAACACTTGCTGTAACACCGCAATTGTCTTCATTTCGTAGACAAGAACGCAGGATCTTCCAGGATTACGCTAGAGCTAGCCAGTGGCAAAGTCAGGATTCATACTCCGGTTTTTCGACCCTGGATGTAACTGCTTGTAGAACCAAAGTACAGAGACGCTTGACCGTGTTCACCCAGCAAGTTGGTTGCTCTACCCAGGGTCCTCCCACGGCCAGGCGGCCTGTGACACCACCGTGGTTATTTCTTACTCACCATCCCTGGCTTGGCCTCAGCCACCGCCTCAAGCTGCCCTCCCTGACCCTGTCCAGCCTGTGTTCTTTGGCTGCTATGGCTTCTAGCACGCCTGGGGGAAGGGACCCAGACTTCCCAGCAAATAAACACCGCCCCCAGCTTTCCAAATATATAGAGATAAGTGTTCCCTCCCGCCACGGCTGGGACTGCAAGAACTGCAAACATCCTGTGTGGCTTCTGCTCCTCATGGTGATGGTCCCAGATCCTGACTTCTTTTTTGGGCACTATGCGACCTGCCCTGTATGATGGAGGTGACACCTGCCCACGGGACATAATCATTAACAACAACCAGTAGCACAGTAGTGGTAATAACACCCGTAATCCCAGTTTAGATACTTTATTTTTATTTACTTACTTTTTTAGAGATAGTCTCACTCTGTCTGTCACCCAAGCTGGACTGCAGTGGTGTGATCATAGCTCACTGCAGCCTCAAACTGCTGGCCTCAAATGATCCTCCTGCCTCAGCCTCCCGAGTAGCTGAGACGACAGGTGGGCAACACCAGGCCCAGATAATTTTTTAAAAATGTTTTTTATAGAGACAGGCTCTTACAGAAAGAAGTCTTTTGCTGCCCAGGCTGGTCTTGACCTTCTGGCCTCAAGTGATCCTCCTGCCTCAGCCTCCCAAAGTGCGGGGATTACAGGCATGAGCCATCCTGCCTGTCCTGGATACATTTTATAAAACAATTGTGAGCAAAGTCTTCACAAACATCTTGGACGACAATGTCTTTATCCTCAGACAGAGCCCCTTTGTGACCTAACAGGGTTGTTGCCAGCAGCCTGCACCCCAGCCTCACATCCAGGGCAGTGAGTTGGGGCACAGAGCTCTCTGTCTGCTTGAGTGTGTTAGCCATCTGCATGTGGGCACCACTTACAGAGACATTGCCTTTCAAAAACTCTCCACTATAAAGAATTTTGAACAGGCCCAGTGCAGTGGCTCACACGTGTAATCCCAGCACTTTGGGAGGCTAAGGTGAGAGGATCACTTGAGACCAGGATTTCAAGACCAGCCTGAGCAGCATATTGAGACCTAGCCTCTACGGAAAAAAAAAAAAAAAAAAAAATTTAGCCAGGTGTGGTGGCACACACCTGTAGTTCCAGCTATTCTGGGGGCTGAGGCAGAAGGACTGCTTGAGCCCAGGAGTCTGAGGTTGCTGTGAGCTATGATGACACCACTGCACTCCAGCCTGGACAACAGAGTAAGACCTTGTCTCAAAAAGGAAAGAATCTTGAACATATACAAAATTAGACACCCCCACCCCCACCCAGTACCCATCACCGTTTCAGGGCTGACTCACTTCAGCTACATTCTCAACCGTTTCCCTCCCCTCTGAAACAAGTCCCAGACATTGTATCATCTCATCCATAAAAGATCAAAATAATTTAAATGAGGGTTCTTTTTTCAGTATAACAATTAAATCATTTTTGCCCCTAAAAAAGGACTAATCCTATAATATCAAATATCTAGTCAGTGTTCAAAGTTCCAAAGATTTCATAAATATTTTCTTTTTCTTTCTTTCTTTCTTTTTTTTTTTTTTTTTGCAATGTGTTTGAAGTAGTATCCAAATAAAGTTAATGCCTTATGATTGGTTCATATGTCAGGTTTCTTTTAATATAGAGTTTCCCCTCCATCTCTCTTTTCTTCTTTGCAATTTATTTGTTGAAAAATTGCTGGACTGCCTGTCCTGCAGGGCCCCCCACATCTGCATCTCGCCGACTGCATTCCCACAGTGTGGTTTAATATGCTTCTCTGTCCCCAGGGCTCCTTGTAAATTGCGAGTTGGATCTAGAAGCTTGAGAAAATGAATCTTGACTCTTTTGGGCAAGAACATTTCGTAGTTGATACTGTTTCTCCCATCAGGAGGTGCATACTGTCTGGCTGCCTCTCCTTTTGTGATGTTATCATATTGCTTTATGTTTAAAATCTCTTATTTTGAAAATCCAAACCTACAGAAAGTTGCAAGGATAGTACGATGAACTCTCATATGCCCTTCTCTTTGATTCAAGTTTTGCCACATTTGCTTTATCATTCACATTCTTTTACATATATATTAATATATATATGCACATATATTTTCCTAAATCGTTTGAGAATAGGTTGCAAATATCATGCCCCCTCACCCCTAAATACTTCACTCAGCATGCATCTCCTAAAACTCTCACCTGTAACCATTAAATTCAGGAAATGTAACAGTGATACCATTCCATTATCTAATATCTAGATCATATTCCAATTTTGCCCATTATCCTATGTTGCCTTTCAAAATGACTTTTAAAAGACTTATTTCCGAAACATCTAATCCTTGCAGCCACAAGGTCATAGCCTCATAAGTAATTTTTTTTTTTGAGACAGAGTCTCTCTCTGTCACCTGGGCTAGCGTGCCATGGTGTCAGCCTAGCTCACAGCAACCTCAAACTCCTGGGTTCGAGTGATCCTCCTGCCTCAGCCTCCCGGGTAGCTGGGACTATAGGTTCATGCCACAACGCCTGGCTAATTTTTTCTATTTTTAGTAGAGATGGGGTCTCACTCTTGCTCAGGCTGGTCTCAAACTCCTGAGCTCAAGTGATCTTCCCACCTCAGCCTCCCAGAGTGCTGGGATTACAGGCGTGAGCCACCGCACCTGGCCACCTCATAAGTAATTTATAAGTCCATGTTAGATGCATTTTTTTATTTTGTTATTTTTATCAAAGTAATCTATGTACTTAATTTTTAAAATCAAATAGTTGAAGACTTACAACGAAAACCAGTGGCCGTTTGCCTTTTCCCACCCCACCTCCAGGGCAGCCACTCAGGTGCGTATTTCCTCTGAGATTTGCCTTCGTATTTCTAGATGATAAGCTTGCATTACAATTCTTTGACTTTTCAAATTTGGACATCACCTATCCACTTCCCATTATGGAAGATGAGGACTTAGCTCTCCTATCCCCCCCCCCCATATACATGCACATATCTCCTTTCCAGGCCTCCCAACGGAGCTGCATCATGAGTTTGGTTAAATAAATATTCAACGATTACATTACTTTGACTATGTAAATATCATTCACAGCTGAGCTGCTTAGTGTTTTATGTGTTCATTTCCTTTCTCGTGCATGTTTTATTTTGTTTTGTTTTCATGACTGCAGGACTGCCGCTTGATTGCTCAGGGCTCCCAGGGTCCTGCCTAGAGAAGAAGTTGGTACCCATTTGTTGAATGAATGAATGATGCTCGTTTAAGAGTCAGGGTCAGGGCAGACATATGCCAGTAAATGCAAAAGATTATAGAGGGAACCCACTAGAGCCTCCTTCTATGAAGTTTCCTAAACTCTCTTGGAGGCTGAAGCCTCATTCAATGAGTCATTCATTTATGCAAGTCATTCAACAATTAAATGAGCACCTACTGTGTGCCAGCTATTGAGAATACAGCAGGATACAAAAAATCTCAAGTTCCTGCCTCATGGGGCTGATATTCTGGTGGGGACACAATGAGCAATAAATGTCAGCAGGATAAACAGGGTAGGAGGCGGAGACGCAGGGTGGGTTGGGGTTTCTCGTAGAAAGGTCAGGGAAGGCCTCTGCAATGAGGCGATTAATGAGCAGAGACTGCAGGGAAGTGAGGAAGGCATTTCAGGGACAGTATTTCAGGGAGAGGGTACGGAGTAGGGGGCTGATGTGTTTAAGGAAGGATAAGGGGCCAGTGTGACTGGAGCCGAGGGAGAGGCCTCCTGATGAGGTGGGAGGAGCGGCCAGAGGGTGGGGCGGGAGCCTGTGGCATTAACTCTGTATAAGCAGAGAAGCGTTTCTGTTTTGAGCAGGGGAGCGCCCTGCCCGGGACGCTGTGTGGGAAGTGTAGATGGCCAAGCTAGGAGTAGGTCACCAGTTAGGAGACTGCAGACATGGTCCCAGAGAGATGAGGGTGGCTCAGCCCCGGGCCATGGTGCTGAGGGTGAGGGCAGGAGCTCAGAGAGTGGGTGCCTGTTGAAGATGAGGCTGACAGTATTAGCTGGTGGACGTGGGACGTGGCGTGCGGGAGAGCCGTCACCGACCACCGAGATTTCTGGCCCTGGCTGTGGGAAGGTCGGAGCTGCCATTAATTGGGATGGGAGCAGCTTGGGCCAGAAGACCAAGAGGACAGTTTGGGGCATGTTGAGCCTGAGCTCTCTATTGGACATTCGGGTGGAGATGAGGCGTAGGAAGTGGGGTGGAGAAGTCTGGAATCGGGGAGAGGGTGGGGTGAGGGTGCGGTGTGACCCTGAGTGATCTACTCCGTTTCCTGTAACAGCTCTACCTTTCAGTTGGAGAATCCGCCCTGCCCCCATGTGATTCCAGCGCAGTGAACACTGAGAGCCTTGAATTGCTTTTGCCACAGAGATTGGGTCAGCTATGAGCATATGCCCCTTCAGAACCAAAGAGACTTCTGCAGAGGCTTCTGGGACAGAGATAAGCACTGTGCCTGTGGGCCTCAGGATGTAAGGGCTGGAGCTGCTGCAGCTCCACGGGACATCATGAGGAGAGAATGAGATCTGAGAGAGAGAGGGAGAGGGAGAGGGAGAACACAGATCCTAGGGATGACTGAGCCCCTGATCAAGCTATGCCTGACGCTAGCCCCGCGTCTGGGCGTTTCGGTTATGTGAGTCAATTAATTCTTCTCCCTCGAGCTAGTTTCAGTGGAGTTTCCTTTTAATTGATCTGCACCTGGAAAACCATCCAATCCTTCCATTTTCCAAATAAAAAAGGTGAAACCCAGAAAATGCTTTAGGGACTTCATACACCTAGTGTGAGCAAGTGAGTAACGGAGTCTGCTGCGCAGGTCAGCGGAGTTCTCTACCAATGGCCCGAAGAGGCAGGATTCCGGTGGGGAGCAGGAATGGGGGCGTCCTTTAGAGCAACTAAGAAGTCTGGCCAGGGACAGTGTCTTCTCTGAGGGACTCCACTGGCTGCAGGGAGCCCACTGGACAGGCTCCGGTTCTCTTAACCTCTTCATGGAAGGTTCCCCTAGTCCCTGGGCCTGTTCTTCTCGGGGAAGGTGGAGTGGTGGACGTCGGGGCCAGCTTTGGATTCGTCCTTCTGTCTCTGGTCTGTGGACATCTAACAGAATCACGGTAACCAGCAACGGTCTGGCGTCCGTGTTCCAGGAGGCAGCGACTGTGCAGACAAAGGTGGAGAGATGGGGTATTTGGCCCCAGGTTGGGAGTGAGAATGGAAGTAGGGAAAGACTGGGGAGGTATCCAGCACCAGGCAATCCCCTGCTTGCTACAGGCAGAAGCAGGGGCCCCGGCCTCCAGCCGGCTTCCTTGGCACCTGTCCTCACTGACCCATCCACCTCCCACTGTCAGGGGTGACGCCTTCACCGGGAAGGGGCGGCCTGAGTGCCCCCAAATGGAGCTGCTTGCTGGGGAGGTGGAACCCGGGCAGGGGGAAACAGACAGAAGGTAAGGCTGTGCCAAGACGCGTGGTGGGCAGCTGGGCCTGACAGGCCAGATGGGGTGTCGGATACAGGGCACTCAGCCTGGGTCATCTCACTGTGTGTGGCCTGGTTAAGCCTGTCCCTCCCCCTGAGCTCAAGTGATCCACCTGCCCCAGCCTTCGAGAGTGCTGGGACTACAGGTGTGCGCCATCACGCCTGGCTAAAGGAAGCCGTCTCTGATGCCCACCTTCCGGCGTCTGCACCCTGAACAAGCTACTGCTGGTTGATCTACGGGGCTGTCACCCCGGTGGATTTTGAGCAGGAGAGTGTCTCATCCTCTCTGAAGTCTTCAACCCTAGCAGGGCTCTGAGTGAGCCGCGCCAGGTGTTGGTTGAATTGACTGCTTGTGCCTAGAGATCAGAGAAGGGAGACATGGCCTGGCTGGCGTGGGGCAGGGAGGGTTCACTGGCACCAGTCACAGTGGTGGGGTGGGAAGGTAAGGAGAGAGCGCCTCCCTCCTGCACCCACCCCCACGCAGGTGCTAAAGGAGAGACCACCTCCCGGGAGGCCCCAGGATGGCCATCTGGTCTGTGGCTGGGCCCACTTTCCCAGATCCTCACAGCCCCTCCCTGCCACCCACAGGCCTGCCAAGGCCAGGCCCGGCCAAGGTGAGCTGAGGACATGCTGGGCTCCGAATGCCAGGCTTCCGCGCCTCTCATTGAGCTGGCGCTTCTGTGGGCTGGCCCTGGGCTCAGCACAGTGTGTGCCTTGGCCCAGCTCATCTTCCAAGATGCCTTGGGCCAGGTGCTATTATTAACACCCCCATTTTCCAGAGGAGGCTGCCGAGGCTTAGAGAGGGGACCTGCCTAAGTTCTCATACAGGGAGAATGTCCTGGAACTGGCTCCTAAGAACCAAGGGCTAACTGCTCTAAGTGTGTACATGTATTAACTCAGGTAATACCACAACCTGTGGGCAGGGACCTTTATTTATTTATTTATTTATTTTTGAGACCGAGTCTCTGTTGCCTGGGCTGGTGTGCAGTGGCATAATCATAGCTCACTGGAACCTCAAACTCCTGCACTCAAGTG
The DNA here is from genome assembly GCF_041146395.1 of Eulemur rufifrons. NCBI lineage: Eukaryota > Metazoa > Chordata > Mammalia > Primates > Lemuridae > Eulemur > Eulemur rufifrons. The sequence continues at coordinate 101,542,807 of NC_090988.1, forward strand.
ATCCGTCCATATCAGCCTCCTGAGTAGCTGGCACTATAGCTGCATGCCACCACACCCAGCTAATTTTTATTTTTAATTTTTTTTAGAGATGGGATCTGGCTATGTTGCCCAGGCTGGTCTCCAACTCCTGGCTTCATGTAGTCTTCCTGCCTCAGCCTCCTAAAGTGCTGGGATTACAGGCGTGAGCCACCACACCTGGCCCATTATTGTTTTTATTGAACAAACTAGGAAATCAAGGAAAAGAGAGGTTAAGCAACTTGTCTGATGTCACCCAGCTAGCAAGTGATACAGCCAAGATTTGAACTCAGGCAGTTTGGCCACAGAGCTTTTATGTGCTTTGCTCTCTAGCTTGATGAAGGGGGCGATGATGGTATTGGCTCTTAGGACACAGCATGCCACAGTTTGCACAGTATTTGCACCCTTGGCATCTCATCTGCCCTTTGGCCCAAGGGAGACACAGAGGTCACAATCTCCATTTTACAGAGGAGGAAATTAAGACCAAAGGAAGGCAGTGATTTGCCTAAGGTCACTCAGCAAGCGGCAGTGGAGGAGGTTTGCCACCCAGGCCTGCACCCTTCCCAGCTCTCCTCACCGGCTGGACACTCTGAGTTTGGTGCCTCCCAAGAAAAGGGATTTGGACACCCACTGCAGGCAGGAGTTCTGCGCTGGGAGGCCGAGGCGCTAGGGAGGACCCCCAGCTTTGCCCCTGGCCTACTGTGGCAGCCTCAGTTTCCTCATCTGTAAAGTAAACCAGCTGGATCCGCTGGACTCCGAGGGCCCTTCCAGCCTGAATCCACAGGCCTCACTCTGAGAGGCGCTTGGGGAGGCAGCGTCCCCTGCTCACCTCACTGCTTCCCCCAGCAGCACACGGCCCCATTTCCCCTGCACGATGTTTTTTCCACCTGCTGTAGCCCGCGTCCTCGCAGGAAGCTCACAGGAAGCTGGGGAAGACGTCCAGCCACGCGCAGAGCATTACGCTGGCGCAGGAATCAGGGCCTGAGTTATCCTCACCCTGCTGCCCAGCGAGCACTGACTCCATCCCGCGTCGCGGCAGAGCAGCCAGTCGTCTGCCTGCCTGTCTGCCCCACCCCCACCCCCACCCCCGGCAGGACCGTGGGCAGGTTGAGGGCAGAGGTCACATCAGCAGGTCAGAGCTTGACAAGGAGTGAGCTCCCCAGTCCTGGAAACATGCAAGGAGAGGCTGGATGAGACAGGACTTTCAGCAGGAGAGAATGGAGCTCCGTGGGCGGGGACTGAGGGGTCATCTGGCTGTAAGGCCCCGTGAGGGATATTTGAGAGCCCATGGCACGGGAGACCCCATGGCACAGGAAATGACTGGGTGGCTCTGGCCGTGGTGGGCAGCTGAAATCGAGCAAGGAAGCCTGACACTGAGGCTCAACCCGGACGTCTTAATGTGACCACTGGGCAGCCACTGGCCTGCGGGCGGGCAAACTCAGAGAGCCCTCGGCTTTCATCCTGGCGGGGCCATCTCTCTGCGTGGCCGTGCTGCCCACCAGCACTGGGGAGGCCTCTGTGGATGCCACAGCCCCTCCTGTGGGTCCGACGTTGGGAAGGTCTGTGAGGTGGGCGTGTCCTTCATGAGGTCTGCGCGTGGCAGCTGGAGCCAGCCCGCCGCAGCCTGCCCGGCTCAGTGTGGAGCCCGTGCCTCCTCCTGGCACCTCAGCCCGCCCTGACGGCTGGCACGGCAAGGCTCTCCTCTCCCTTTCACAGAGGAGGAAACAGAGGCCCCAGGCCTGAGTGTGTGGCCCGGCAGTCACAGAGCCCGGCCCGAGGTCCAGGGTCTTTCCCAGTGGCCCCGTGACAGTGAAGTTCTCACGTGCCGGGGAAACCAGGGTGGGCAAGGCCTGCAGAGGGCGGGGAGCGGGGAAGGGGGATCATTTCAGCAAACGAGTCCAGTCCATTCAAAGCCCCGTTCCCTGCTCACAGGTTTGAGACCCGTACAGCCCTGCAGCCCTCCTGCTCCCGGCCCAGTGGTGACATTACTCACTGCCACTGCAAGAGCTTCTGAGAGAAGCCCCCCCTTCACACTGCCCCCCATGGGCCATGATGTGGCTCAACCACCTGGAGGGCATGGACAAAGGGCCCCACCCACAGCCCAGCTAAGGACAAGTCTGTGCAAACCCGTGTGCACGGGCTGGGAGCCCACGCTCTGGGACCGACATTGCTGAGTGAAGCCTTTGAGAGCTCAGGCTTTGCCATGAGTGGGCCCAGACGATGCCTCTTATTTGCTTTTATTTATTGAGCACCTACTCTGTGGCAGACCCAGAGCTGGGGGGCTCTGAGCAGTCGCTTCACTTTTTGAATCTCCATTTCCTCATGTGTAGAATGAGGACGCCTACCCTGTGTGCTTATCATGAGGATGATGTCAGTTCTTAAGGACACTTCTCCTCCGGGCGGTTCGAAGTACCTTACGTTCATGGGATTCTCACAATGGCCCTGGGAGCGGAGCGCCATTCTCAGCTGCACTTTACAAATGAGGAAACCGAGGCAGAGAAGGTAAGTGACTTGCGCAGGGTCCAAAACCACCAAATGGTCGAGTCAAAGCCAGGTATTTGGCTGTGGTACCAGTGTGCTTAACCACTGAACCACACTGCTCCCCAGGACGGCCGGCAGAGCGCCCAGCAGAGGGTGCGGCCCTGTGGGTGCTCCTGAAACACTGTTTCCTTCCTCCTCTCTTCCTCTGTTTAAGTGTCAGGGTTCTTCAGGGACTCTTATTGATGAAAAGTGTGGTCGCCCTATTTAGGAGCTCCTTGGCCACCCTCCTGACACCCTCCAGCCTGGGGACTAGTTTCCTAAGGGACCTCAGTGCCTGTTGTAAAAGTTATGCGCAGCTGTAGCAGCCAGTCTGCGGCACCACATGGCTTCATTCCTTCCAGGAAGGCGTAGCAAACACCTTGTTCCTCTCTTGCTATTGTCCTCGGGCCACTAATGAGAGGGGCCCCAAAGAAATTGTCCCCACCTGTGAGCTCTCCTCCCACAGGGTTTGTGAGAAGGAGCACTGTTTTGGACAGTTATGGCACATATTAAACTACCCCCCTCTTCTGGGTTGAATTTTGTCTTCCCAAAATTCACGTCCATCTGGAACCTGTGAATGTGATCTTATCTGGCAATAGGATCTTTGCAGAAATAATCAAGTTAAGAGGAGATCCTACTGGATCCGGGTGAGCCCTGAATCCAGTTACAGCTGGTGTCCTTGTAAGAAATGGGAAATTTGGATACAGACACACAGGGAAAAGGCCGTGTGGTGATGGAGGCAGAGGTTGGAAAGCTGAGGGATACCAGGGATTGCCAGCAAGCACCAGAGGCCAGGAAGAGGCAGGAGGCCTTTCTCCCTACAGCCTTCAGAAATAGTGCCGCACTGCTAACAACTTGATTCTGGACATGTGGACTCCAGAATGGTAAGAAAATGAATTTCTGTTGTTTTAAGCGACCCAGCGTGTGGCAATTTGTTACAGCATCCCTAGGCATTGAATACACCCCAAACCCAGTGGTGTAAAGCAACAGGACTTCTTACATTTCAATTCTGTGGGTTGGCTGGGCTCGATTGGGTGGTTCTTTGCTCCACCCGGTGTCAGCTTGGTGGCTCAGGCTGCAGTCGGCTGGAAGCAGGGCTGGGGCTTCACTCACCCGACTGGCAGGTGGCACTGGCTGTTGGCTGGGGGCCTTGGTTCTCCACGTGGCCTCCGATCTCCACGTGGCCTCTCTAGCAGGATAGCTGCGATGTCCTCACATGGCAGCTGGCTTCAGAGGTAGAAGCAGAAGAGGGCAGAAACAGAAGCTGCAAGGTCCCTTAAAGCCCAGGCCCAGAAGTTCCAGAAAACTATTTCCTCTGTATTCTATTGGTCAAAGCGGGTCACAAGGCCCATCTCAATTGAAAGAGAGGGACAATAGACTCCACTCTTGCTGGGAGGTATGACAGAGACAATGCAGGAGGCATCTGTGATGAGAGAGGTGGGTACGGCCATCTTTGGAAACAGCCCACCACCGTGCGTGTGTTTTGGCAGAGGTGTGCTCCGTCAACGGGCCTCCTGACAAGGCTGAGATAGGAACACGCTGCCTGAGCGGGGATCCCCCAAACCCACGAGCTGCAGGCCCGTTCAGCCGCCACCTCGCTGGGGGACCTTGGGGCAGTCCCTCGCTCACTCAGTAATAATTTACTGAGCACCTACCACGTGTCAGACCCAGAGCTAGGCACTAGGTCCCAGGAATGAACAGGCCAAGTCTCCATGGAACTTTCAGTCTGGTGGAAGGACAAAGCACATAACTAGACAAACCGATCACAAAGCGTGACAAGTAGGAGAACTGCTGGGAGTGGGGCTGGAGCATCTCTGAGGACAGAGGCCGGGTATGGCTGCAGGGCAGAGAGCTGGCGGGTGAGAGGCCTGCCCGCCCGTTCAGGGACCGCGTTTCCTCCTCGGGACATTGAGCCCGGCCTGGCGTGGGGCGTGAGCACGCAGGCAGGGCACTCAGAGAGCTGGGTCCTCTGAAGCCGGCCTAGCAGCCAGCACGTGGGTGCAATGCCTCTGGGGAGAAAGATCAGGAGAAGCGGCAGGAAAGGCCCAGCCTCCTGGGGACCCCACGGGCCCTCCCCCACTGCCCCCCCCCGCCTCTGCCCCGCCATTCTGGGCCCCTGTGGGCTCAGCCTGCCTCACAGGGCTGGGAGAGGCTCTAAGCCAGCGAATTAGTCACGAGACACATCACTTCCTTCTGCCCGTGTCTTTATTACTGCGTTCAGCCCTGGTGCTGGGTGCGGCGTGGGCTGGGGTGGGGCCGGAGCTGCCAAGCTCAGTAAATCCCCCGTCTCAGTTTCTCCCTCTGCGCATGGGGAGGAAAGGCTCCCCTGCTCCCTTCACCGGGATACCGTGAGGTTCCAAGGCCTGGGCCTTTCAGCCCCAGAGTGCCTGTGCTGCCCAGACGTGGTCCTTGCCCTGAGGGGCTCGCCATCGGTGAGGGGACTTGTGCCAGGGCCCAACATCAGCAGCAGACGTTGGTAGAGAAGGGCAGACGGGTCACAGCCCCGGGACCAGGCAATGTCCGGAAGCCTCTCGGCCATGGGTCTGGCTTCACCAAGCTCCATCCTGGAAGGTGACCACGGGTCCTGTGTGGGGCAGGGGCAGCGACACCCTCACTTCTGGGCAGGCTTCTGTGACTCCCATTCATATCATAGTCCAAGGGGCCCCCAAGCCTAGAGGGCAGGGAGCCGGGCCCCCTCCTTTTCAGCTTTGGGGTCTTTGCTGGGGCCAGAGCCAGAGGGGCAGCCCGGCAGGAACTGGTGGCAGAGGCCCGGTTGTGCCACGTAAGGAAAGCTGGGCAGTCCACATAGAGGAGGCCGCCCAATCCACTCGAGAAGAGCCATGAGGTCGGCAGCAGTCTCGTCCAGGTGCGGCAGGGCGGCCACCGTCGCTTGCAGCATCTTTAGCTGGTGGTGCCCAGTGGGGGCTCCGGGGAGGCCGGCCGACTGAGGGTCACGCCAGGAAAGTTGGCGACAAAGCTGTCCCACCTTCTTCTTACCTGCTGGAAGGCAGACGTGGGGGGAGGTCAGGGCCATGCGGCAGCTGAGTGGTGGGCTTCAGGTGTCTTTCCACCCACAGCCACGAGGTGGGGGTAGACCCCAGGGAGAGAAGCACGGCTCACTAGCGACCCTTTCTCTGAGAGGAAGGAGCCAGGGGTGGGAGCCCTAGGTTCCCCACAAGGGGGTCTGGATCTCCCCGCCCCCCCCCACCCCACCCCCACCACTGTAAGACGGTAAGAGCGTCACGGTGTGGAACTCTTGCGCAGTTGTACTGGCTGATCCCTTGCCTCCTGCTCCATTTGCCCATCCAACACTCTGTCAGATTAATCATCTTAAAACAGCATACTGTGTTGCCTGCCTGCGCTAAAACCTTCAGTGACTCCCCAGTGCCTGTGGGATAGATCCCAAGCGCCTGCAGCACCCTCTGAGATACGGTTCCGGGATCGCTGTCTCTCCAGTCTCATCTCCAGACAGCACTGTTGCCACCTTGGTGCACGGTGCTGTGTGGCTCTGCCTCTGAACCTTGGCCTCCCTGGGTCCCTCTCCCTGCAGTCCCTACCTGCCCTCTGCGGCCCCCTCCGTCCTTCGACCTCCCCATACCTGTCGGTACTGCCTCAGCCACGCCCGGCTGCTTCCTCGCTGGGCTTGGATCAGCTGCTCTGTGTCCCCCAGGCCCCCGGGCAGCCGCTCCTGAGCAGGGGCATCCAGCTCTTCTGTGCCTCCTTCGAGGCCCCGGGACTTGGACTTCTCACGCCCCTGTCTGAGGCTCAGCACCCGGCGGAGTTGGCCCTCCAGGGGCCTCCCCCAGGGCTCCTGGAGCTTTCCATAGGTGGCTCGGGGGCCTCGCAAGGACTGGCTCCGCGGCCCCATTCCCATGGCTCCGGAGGCTGCAGGGCAGGACCGCTTGAGCCCTTCAGCAAGCCACCAGCCCTCTGAGGTGGCCTGGCGCCTCCACACATCTGACAAGAGATCACCTGGGGGCAAAGGTTGGTGCTGCTGAGGTGGCCGTCATAAACCAAAGGGCAGGCCTCAGGGACTGAGCATCCCTGAGTCACCTCCCCGCGGCCTCCCCACCTTCCCCCACCAGGAGTGCAGGCCAAGGGGCCGGATCATATTGCCTCTTCCTCCTCCTCTCCAGGCAGCCTTCCCTGACCACGCCACCCCTAAACAGTGTGGCCTCCTCTGAACTCCTGTGGCCCTGGCTCCCATTGACACTGAGCGCAGATGGCTCAACAGCAAAATAGAGTCGGGCTGCGTAGAATCAGCGCAGCTCCTGCCCGTAGATTCAGACAGAAGGCGAAATGGTGGCCGCCGGTGGCTGGGGCAGAGGTGACTGAAGTCATTGCTTAAAGACTATGGATTTTCAGCTTTTAGAAGATGAGAAGAGGTCTGGAGACGGGTTGCACAGCAGTGTGAATGTATGTAACACCACTGGACTGAAAAATGGATGAGATGGTAAATTTTATGTTGTGTGTATTTTGCTAGACTTGAGAATTTTTTTTTTTTTTTTAAGAAAGGAACAAAAACAAGCAGGACAGCTCCTTGTAACAGGGACAAATAACTCAGGTGATTGTGTGTGGATTAAATGTGATCCACAGGGCCTGGCATACAGCAAGTGCTCAATAAAAGTGAGTTGTTTGTATTTATTATAGTGGGCAAATCCCTTTCTCTCTTGGTCAGTCTCATCTGTAAAGTGGGTTGTTTTGAAAATAAAATGAAATCATGAGTGTAGATGCCTCTAAAGGTGAGGCTACCAGCCAGGGGGAAGAGAGGGAGGTCTGGGGCCAGACCGGCAGATTCCTCAGAAGTGAGGAAATCAAGGGCTGAAGGAACCTCATACATCTGCTCCACCTTCCTTTTTGCTTTGCTCATTGCGTTTTGAGCATTTTTACTGGTTCCAAAGCTAATCCCTCTGTAAATTTCATTTAAACCTCATAATAGTCCAATGAAGTGGGGATTGTTGTCCCATTTTATGGATCAGGAAACTGAGGCTCTGAGAGACTAAACACCTGGCCAGAGAGCACACTCAGTAAATGGCAGAGCTGGGACTCCCACTCTGGCCAGCCTGGCTTTAAAATCCATGCTTCAACCACTCTTCTCTCTTGCCTGGGAGTCGGCAGCAGAGGCAGGACTGGGAGCCAGGTGTCCTGCCTCCTCCTCGTCTGGGCTGCTGCACATGTTCTTCTGTTGGGGGTCAGGGAAGTGCTGGCTGCGACTCCCTAGCCTTGTCCCCCTGGGCTTGGCCTTGCCCTCTTTCCTTCCACTCAGAGTTTCTGGATCTTCCTTAGGTGAATGGTCACTTAATATCCTCCAGGCTCAGCGCCCAACCAGAGAAGCTACAACCAGTGTGAAGAGAATGGAAAAAAGGAGCCCTGACTCTCTGCCCCAGCCTGTCCCAAACACTGACTCTGACCTGCAACCAGGCCTCTTTATTTCAACGCTGACCAGGCTTCTAGTGTTTAACCCACAGGTCAACCCTGACTTTGGTTAGAAAGCCACAAAACCATTATACAAGTCTCAAGGTCCTCACCCCAGCACACGTAGTCAGCTCAAATCCACACTCTCACAACAGTCTGAGCCAAGGAAGAGCTTGCTGACTCATGGACTTTTGAGATGTGTTGGCATGAGTCATTTGCTCTTGCGTCAAGCACATAGCTGCCGAATACCCTCTTGCCAAGCGTGCTGTCTTAAAACAATTTCCCAAATCCATTGAGGCCAAAAAGAAAATACGTGCTCTCGTCCTTCCCTCTCTGCTGCCTCCCTGTCATCTTCATCTGGTGTCTTAGCCTATTTCGTGTTGCTATAACAGAATACCTAAGACAGGGTAATTCATAAACAATAGAAGCTTATTTGGCTCATGGTTCTGGAGTCCGGGAAGTCCAAGAGCATGGCACCAGTATCTGGCAAAGGCTTTTGTGCTGTGTCATCCCATGGCCGAAAGTGGAAGGGCAAGAGAGGATGAGGGCAAGCAAGGCTAAGAGGGGACAGAGCTGTTTTTTTTTTTTGTTTTTTTTTTTGAGACAGGGTCTTGCTCTGTTGTCCTGTCTAGAGTGCAGTGGTGTCACATAGTGTACTGCAATCTCCAACTCCTGGGCTCAAGCGATCCTCCTGCCTCAGCCTCCCAAGTAGCTGGGACTACAGGTGTGCACCACCACGTCTGGCTAATTTTCAAAAATTTTATATAGAGATGGGGTCTTGAGGTATTGCTCAGTCTGGTCTTGAACTCCTGGCTTCAAGCAATTCTCCTACCCAAAGTGCTATGATTATAGGCATGAGCCACCGCACCTGGCCAGAAATTGCTTTTATCAGGAACTCACTCCCTGGTAAAGGGATGACTACATTAATCCATTCATGAGGACAGACTTCTCTTAACGGTCCCACCTCCGAATACCATCGCAATGGTTATAAATCCAACATCAGTTTTTGAGAGGACATCCAAACCACAGCACCTGGCAAGCTGCACCGTGCAAGTGGCATCTTCCCAAAGAGTCTGCGCCGACCTCTCTAGCTCACCAAATACACATGGCAACACAATCACACACGTGTGCCTTACCTCACCGGCCTAGGTGTCCCCTGAAGGCTAGGACAACATCCTTTTCGTGTCTGTGTCCCCAGGACTCACCACAGTAAATGGTCTTAAATATCGGGGACTATGCGTTGTCTATTGCTATATAACAAATTATCCCAAAATTTAGTGGTTTAAAACAACCACAGTTTCTGTGGGGCAGTATTCTAAGCATTGCTTAGCAGGTCCCGGGCTCGGGACTCCTCAGGGTCTTTTTGGGGGTCGACCTTCCTCCAGGCTCACTGTCATGGTTGTTTGCACAACTCGGTTCCTTGCGGGCTGTTGGAGTGAGGGCCTCAGCTTCCGTCTTGGGGGCTGTTGCTACTTGGGCTTCTCCAAAGAGCAGCTCACAAGGTGGCCGCTGGCTTCAGTGAGAGCAAGTGCGTGAGAGGGTAAAGATGGAGAGAGAGACAGAAGCCAGAGGCTTTGGGGACTGAATCTCGGAAGTGACAGCCCATCACTTTTGCTATATTCTGTCCTTTAGAAGCAAATTACCTGGTCCAGCCCACCCTCGAGGGGAGCGGCTCACACAAGGGCCTGGGCCCTTGGAGGCCACCTTAGAGACTGCCGGCCCCAGACACCTGGGGCTCCAAACCCGTCACGTTGCCTGAGTGGAAAGCCTTTTGCCCTTTGGCGTGTTAGCTTCGTGCCTGGGCGAATGGCTTAACCTCACGTGCCTACAATTCTCAGCTCTAAAATGAGGATGATACCTTATTTCATCAAATCTCGGACGGAATCTGTGGGAAGGTAGCATTATTTTATAAACCATTAAGAGGTATTAAAAGGAGATAGTCTCGTGGACGTAAAGAATGGGGCCTTAAAAGAGATGCCAAGTGCTGAGGGTGCATGAAAGAGAATGGGAGAACGCGTCTGGCTTGGGGGTGGGGGAATCTAGGCAGCCTTCCTGGAGGAGGTGGTGTCAGCTCAGCCTCGGGGGCAGGGAGGTCTGGTATAGGTAGAGATAGGGTTGGAGCTGTGCGGGTGACCACAGCCCGGGAACACAGGGAGCCCACTCTCCAAGCCCTTGAGAGTCAGACCTTGAGAAAGGCAAGGGGTGGGGTGAGGTGGGGAAAGCCCTCCACTCCGGGAGCCTTCCCGCTGCGATTGCGTCTGCCCCCACCCCGGAGCTTATCCTGATGTTTCAGAGGAAATAACAGGAGCACAGTCAGTCCTGTGCTGGATCCAGCCCAGCTGAGTCAGGTCAGCAGATACGAGTCCCACCCTCTGTGGAAGCCGCCTGGGTCTCCACGTGCCCTCTGGGAGGAGCAGACGGAGCTGTAGCCTAACAGTTAGTGCCGCTAGATTTTCTCCTTGAAAATATGACGCCCACCAGAAGTAAGATGAGAGACTGTGCAGATATACATATTTAATTTAAAATTGTTTGTGTATGATAATTTATCATGTGTATGTATGATAATGATAATTTATCTTTATTCTTTGCCTGAGCAGCTTTTATCATAGTGCATTTTGGGGCCCTCGTTCTTCTACTTCAGAACAATGGTACCAAACGCGTCCACTTTTTGAATTTCAGGTCCCTCCAGGAAACTAGAATGCCAGCCTGTCCCGTTCAGTGCCGGAACTTGGCCACCTTCTCCCTTGGAGAAATCAAAGGGAACAATAAATAATAAGACTATTATTTAAAAGCTGTTACAAAAGCTCCATGTGCTGAGCGCTCCTGGGCATGGTCTTGTGCGGTTGCAGCGCTGGGGGAACGAGGGCCAGATCGCCCCGAGTTACAGGCAAAGCATCCAGCTCAGTAGGTGCAGGGTCACAGAACCGGTAACACGGGTGCTCTTGAGTTTTTCAAATATGCAGGACCTGATGACTGTTGACGGGGGTGGGGGGGGTCTGCCTCTTCTCCTGCCTGAGCCCGTTTCCTCATCAGTAAAATGGGGCTCACGGGTCTAGCCAAGGTGCCCAAAATTTCCCTTGTTAAAAAGCACCAATATCCGGGCCCCACCACAAGCCCACTGCACGGACAGGTCTGGGCAGGGGCCTGAGAAACCGTCTGTACAGTCATACCCCAGGAGGCCCTTATCTCGCGAGAAATCTTGGAAACACAATTGCTCAGGGTCTTCTCTGAGGACTGTGATGTTAGGACTCAAATTTTAAACCAAAGCCCTTCCTTTGAAATCTGAATTCTGTACTTTCTTGCCTTCTTTTCCCAGTGTGACCAAGGCAAGTGGAGCAGAAAAAGCACAGTGGGTCCGGGGACTGGAGGTCCAGTCCCGGCTCGGCCCTGCCTAGCTTGTGTGATCAGGGCAGAAGCCATTTCCTTTCTCTGAGCCTTAGTGTCCACACCTGTAAAATGGGCGTGGCATCCCTGTCTGCCTCACGGGGTTGTTGGGAGAACCAGAGGAGGGAGCTCTGGCTCACAGAGGTGAGGAGGTTCCTCCTGCTCCTCTGCCCCATCTTGTGGGCAATGGAATAGTCCAGACTGAATGGCCGAAGTAGGAGGAGCCCAAAAAGTCAGGGCAGTCCCTGGGGGTGGGAAGCAACAGGGTTATAAAGGAGCCTGGGAACACAGCAGGGGAAACGTTGGGATTTAGGCTCCCCCCAACCCAAAACTGTACCTGAGTGGCCACAGGCAAGGGCACAAGGCAGCCTCACGCAGTTGTACAGTTTCCACACTGTACAAACACTCCTAGCAATGCTTGGCCTGTTCAGTCCTGGCTGGTGTGGTGCTACTTTGGCCCCAGGCAGGCTCTTAGCACCAAGTGCTGCCCAGGGGGAGGCCTTTTCTTCATTGTCACAAAGGTGCAGCATAGGCTAGCAGTGGTTGAGTGTGGGAGTCACTCCAAAAGCCCAAGTGGAGTGGCCTGGACCCCTTGAGAACATGGCGGGAGGGAAACATCAAAAAGAGCAGCAGGGTCGCCTCTGCCCATTGCACACACTAAGGGTGCTGTACTGCCCCATCCCGCCGAAAGGGCCTTTTTTCCCCGTCCTCAGGCGTAAGCGGGTGTGTTCACTGAGGGCCTAGCGGCCTCCCCGTCTCCCCATCATTAAGGGTCTCCCAGCAGTCAGGCTACCAGAGGCTCAAGCTGCCAAAATTTGGTTAATACATTGGTAAGATACGTCTTTCTTGTGTCACGCTAGCAGGGGGATCAAAGGCATCTGGTTTGTCCTCATGAGATCCTCAGGGTAAATCCAGGCTTCTGAGTCGTAAATACAGGCGGCTGTTTCTGGGCTCATGGTAACTGCTGTGTTTCGAGAGGCCCATGGCTTTGCCTGGGAGCCCCCATCCACCTGGATGCTTAGAGCCTCCTTATTCCTAACTGCTCTTGGCCTTCCCCACTGTGCTTCTTGAACTTGATGGTGAGCTGTCCTCACCGTGCCCCAGTGGTATGACCCTAACCATGCCTCCACCCCATCAGGCCTCCCTGCCTTCGTTTGGGCTGTTTCACTCCACATGGGATCCCTTAATCAGTATACTCACCTGGTGAACTCTCTATCTATCTATTGAAGACTTAGCCCATGCATTGCCTCCTTCAGGAAGCCCTCCAAGGCCTCTTCCTGGACTCCCGGAGCACCCTGGGCATTCCCTCCATCACAGCACCACATTGCTTTGAAATCCAGTGCTTTAAGGTAGGGGCGTAGCTCGGGGACCGGGAAAGGAACTCATTTTTCCCAGGTCCTGCTGAAATGGCTCATTGTTCTCCCACCATTGTGTCCTCCTTTCTGCCCCAGGAACACTGTCAAAGCCTCAGAAATTCTTCAGAATTTGCTTTTCCAGGTCCATGGCCACTCCCTCCACCCCCACCTGACCTGACCTAGTCCAGGTTGTTATCCTTTAACTTTTCCTCTCCCGTAAATGTGGTGCCCTCTAGGCTCCTCTCTGTTGGTGGACTTGCGTGGCCTTTGGGGCAGTTCCTGTCACTCCAGTAGTTTTAACTACCAAACATGGGCTGATGACTCCCGTTCTTTCATAAGCACCTACTATGTGCTAAACTCAATGCCTGTAGAGGTGACATTCAAGTGTGTCAGCAGAAAATAACCCAAACTCTGTAAAATAATTTAAAGAGGTTTATTTTGAGATGAATATGCGTGATCATGGCCGGGAGAGCCACACCCAAGAAGCCTTGAGCAAATGATCTTGCCATGGTTGGGGTAGAGTTTAGTTTTATATATTTCAGGGAGACAGGAATTACACATAAATCAATACATGGAAGATGTACATTGGTTTGGCCCAAAAAGGCAGGACATCTCGAAGGGGGGGGCGGGATTGCAGGTTATAGGTGAGTTTAAATATTCTTTGATTTGTAATTGGTTAAAGAAATGAAGCTTTATCTAAAGGCTTGGAATGTTTTAAGTTAAGGAATTCTGAGGCTGGGGATTGCTTAAGGCCAGGAATTCAAGACCAGCCTGAGCATGAGTGAGACCCCTATTTACTAAAAATAGAAAAATCAGCTGGGCCTCAGGGTGTGGACCTGTAGTCCCAGCCATTCAGGAGGCTGAGGCAGGAGGATCGCTTGAGCCCAGGAGTTTGAGGTTGCAGTAAACTATGAGGTTGCAATGAGCTACGATGACGATGACGCCACTGCACTCTATCTACCTGAGAGTAAGAGACTATGTCTTAAAAAAAACAAAAAAACAAAAAGATAAGGAAGTGTGTTAACAGAGACAAGCTACTGGACATGTGCCCAGACTCAAGTGATTTGTTAAGTAAGTTGAGGACCTGCAGGTGTGGTTAAGTAGCCTCAGGCTTGTCAATGAGTTACAAAGGCCATCTCTAACAAGACATGCGGGCATGAGGAGGCGTGTCTGACCTCCCTTCCACTCAACTTTAGGGTATTTCTGGAGTCCCTTGGCCAGGAGGGGGTTTATTCAGTCAGTTGGGGGACTTGAGATTTTATTTTAGTTCACAAGTTTGAGAAGGGAATGTGAGACAGAAGGTAAATAAGCCCAAGAACTTTCTAGAAACCAACGGGTACTAAGAAGCAATAAGAGAGACCTGCACTCCCAGCCTTACAGCAGCCCCTGAGCTGCTCTGCAAAGGTCCCCTGGACATGACTTTCCTCCTCCCAGAGTCCTGCTGCCTGAGCTCTGTGCTCCAGAGCTAACCCCTGGCCAGCCCTCCATAAGCTGGTCTCAGCCCATCTGTCTGGCTTCACTTTCTGCTGCATCTTAAGACTCAGGTAAGTTTCCCAAGCTTCTCAGATATTAAGAATCAGTTGGGGGCTTGTTAAAAAAAATCAATAAAAAGATTCCTGGGCCCCACCCTAGGTTTACTGACTCATAATCCACGAGTGTGGTGGGGACCAGGAATATGTTTGCTATTGTTTTTAAAGAGCACCAGAAGATCCTTGTTACCCAGGAAGTCTAGACAATACTTTTCTAGGCTTCTCAGTGGGTCTCAACACTAATACTACTAACAGGAAAGCTGTTAGGAGAGCTACAAACAGTAACAATGAGATGCAGGGGGTCTCATTCCCCAGAGAAGGATTTAAGCAGCTTAGGCTACTCAGAAATTCTGATGGTAATTCTAAGACCTGAGTTGATGGTTAATATGCAAAAGAGCCATGGGGTGGAGCTCAGGAGTCTGTTTCCCACTAGCACACGGTCCCAGGAAGGTTCTGTCACTAGTGGTACAGACGCTACATTGAGAAATAGTTTCTAGCCACGTTAGACTCCTCAACCAGGCTGTTGCCCAGGCAGTTTTCTCTTCCTGGAACGGAATACTCTTCCCAACTTTGTCCTCCTGGAAAACTCATCCTGGAGGTAGGAGAGAATGGATGGAGAAGTACCTTGTTTCCTAATCTGTTAATAACTTGAACTAGATAATTTATATCCAGTTTAAGTCCCGTTCTTTTGCTTGCAGCAGTCCATTTTCTGGTTCTACTTAGTTTTTCTGTTGAGGCCTCCACCTGGTGGTGCTGATGTGGGAGTCACCTGAACCTGAGTGGAGCCACCTGCCCTCTGTTTCAGACCCGGGAGGTCATAGGAACCAAGCAGGACTGAGCCAGCACGTCACAGCCTCTGTCACATGGCCAGCCCTAGAGCAAGGCCTTGCTTTTTCTGAGGGACACAGGAATCAACATCCATTTTGTGTGTGTGTGTGTGTGTGTGTGTGTGTGAGACAGGGTCTCCCTCTGTCACTTGGGCTCTTGGGTTCAAGCCATCCATCCTGCCTCAGCCTCCTGAGTAGCTGGGCCTACAGGTGTGTGCCACCATTCCTAGCTAATTTTTTTCCTTTCTTTTTTGTAGAGAGGAGGTCTCGTTATGTTGCTCAGGCTGTTCTTGAACTCTTGGCTTCAAGTGATCCTCTCACCTCAGCCTCCCAAAGTATTAGGATTACAGGCGTGAACCACTGTGCCTCTGTGGGATCCAGAACTTACATGTACACCACAGGGGAGATAAGATCCAGGAAGTAATGAAGTCACAACATCAGCATGCACTAGAAGAATAATAGGGACAAAAAGTAAATTACTCAGTGTCCATTAAGTCCAACCCATTTTATGAAGAAATCCAGCCCAGAGGGAGGAGGGGACCTGCCTAAGGTCACTCGGCTTTCACTGTTGTTTGTTTGTTTAAGAGATAGGATCTTGCTCTGTTGCCCAGGCTGGAGTGCAGTGGCACAAACATAGCTCACTACATCCTGGAACTCCTGGGCTCAGGGGGTCCTCCTGCCTCAGCCACCCTAGTAGCTGGGACTACAAGGTGCTCACCACCACGCTCAGCTTTAACTTTTTCCTGTATAAAGTTTTTACAAACAAAGAGTATTTGGAGTTGGACATCCAGTAGAATGTGAGCTCTATGATGTGATTGCAGAGTCTGTGTCTTGTTCACTACCGTGTCTCCATCACAGCACCAGGCACATACTAAGTGCTCAGGAGGTGTTTGTTGATCTAATGAATGTGTGAATCTGGAGAACTGGGATTTTAATCGTTGTTCTGCTACTAAAAAAAGCTGTGTTGGATCTGATCCAGGGGTGAAGTTCTTCAGTATAGGTGGACAAGGAAGTTGGAATGATAAACTATTTCTGCAAGAGTCTGAGAAGGGAGTCATATCTCTCCATTATTCAATAAGCAATTTCTAGTTAACAAGATGTTCTCATGGTCTCTGATTCTCCTAACCGTCTGGAAGCAGGTTATTTTTTTCTCCATGCTCTGATTACCATCCGATGTACCGTATATTTTATTTGTTTATTGTCTGCTCTCACTGGAAGGCAGGGACTTTGATTGGTTTGGTCACTCCCTTATACACTGATTGGCACAGAGCCTAGTTAATGAAGCTTTTCTTTCGTATCTCAACCAAACCTTTTAAACCCTCTAGGTCCTGAGCGGCTCCGCTTTGAGAGTCAGAGAGGTGAGGTTGCTAGTCCAAGGTCACACAGAGATGGGCTCCTGACCACTATCACCACCCACGCAGCTGCTAAAGGACACAGTCATGTAAAGCCGTGTGGCACAAGCTCCTTCTCCTTCCTCCTGCCCTTCACTAACGCTTTTCCTCCAACCTATTCTGCACTCGCTAGCGTGTATATGCGTCTGCCCCGGATGCCTGAGTCCCCATGCCATTTGTTATGCTTGCGGCTTTGGGAGACACGTGCTACTGGGTGAATGAATCGAACGTCCCCACCCCCACCGACAGCCAATCACGGCACGCCGGAGCCCGGCCACTTCCGCCTATTGCGGGCCTCGGCGGGGTCCGGCGGCCCACGTGAGGCTCCGGAGATAAGAGAGTGGGCGGTGACGTGCCAGGGGCGGGCTCTCCCAGCCTCGCCACCAATCAAAGAGCCCGCCGAGAACGAGAGGGGCGGAGCTGACGTGGGGCGCCAAGGCTTAAACGTGACGGACAGGTGGGCGTAGGGAGGAGTCCTGAGGGAGGAAGCGGGGAGTGACAGGGGACACTGCCCAATAACGGGAGGGGTTGGGCTGCCTGGGCCAATAGGAAGTCTGCGAGGCGGGGCCGGGACTGCAGCAAGTTCGGTTGCGCGGAGACCGCAGCTGTTCTCTGTCAGTGGAGGCAGCGGTGGTAGAGCCGGCGGCGACGACTTGCGGTGGCGCCGAGGAGGTGAGTGTCCGCGGCGCTCCGCATCTTTCTCTTCCCGTGGCGGGTCGGAGCGGGTGAGCGTGCGCCGGCGCCGCCACGAGGGACGCTTATGTAAGGGTCGCGCGCGCAAAGGCGGTGCGGGCTGCGCCAGTGACGGCTCCAGGAGACAGCAGCGGGCGGTGCGCGACGCGACGCGACGTGCGCCGCCTCTCCCCCTCCCGCGGGGGGGCGGCCGGTGCGGACCCGCCCCCGGGTCCCTCTGCCGCCCCCGGCCCGGCGCGCGCAGCCCCTGGCCGGCCGCTCAGCGAGCATCCCTCCCGCGCGGGAGCCGCCCGCTTTCCACCCTGCGGGCGGCGGCCTTATTCCTGCTCTCCGGCCCATTTTGCAGATGGAGAAACTGACGCTCGGAGCCCTAAAATGCCTCGCGCGAGGTCCCTTAGGGTTCGAACCCAAGTCTATCAGAATCGGGAGCCCAAGTTGTCCCCTTCATACTGGATGAGGCTCAGCCCTGAAGAAAGCCGTGGCGTGTAAGGCGAGGGTTTTCCTTGTTCCCAGTGCCTGCACACCGTCCCGGTAGGATCCTCCTAGCCTCCCTGTGGGGCATTCTCGGTTCCACTTTTTTCTGATGACGAAGCTTGAGGCGCCCAGGCGCAGCGATTCGCCCAAGGCAGCTCAATTAGGTGGGGCTGGGCTCAGCCCGTTATTTCTAGTTTTTCGTAGCTTACAACATGCATTCGGGAAATGCCCTCCTGGGCACAGAGTCAGAGCCCTGGCTTTGTGGACCTGCCATGCAGGTTCCTCCCACCGTGACTTGCTCTGTGTACTTTCACCTCTGAAGAGCTCTTTCCTCATCTCACAAATGATGGAGTTAGGCCAAGTCCCTAGGTCCTGGCAGCTTTGAAATTCTTAAAAATCTGAGTATGTCTTTATTTTCTGAGAGAGAGAGGCCAGGGCTCATTATCCCCATTCTCCAGCTGAGAACACTGAGGCTCAGAGAAGTACAACACTTGCTGGATACACCTGGAGTCTCCAGAGTCTTTGCCATGTGCCTTCCCTGTTGCGTCCTTACCCACCGCCACCAGCAGCCCTGGCAGGCCTCCCTCATGTCACCCTTTCCCTGTATGTGATGCAGTTACTTGTGCTGGGGGTGGATGTGCTCAGCATTTCTCTTCACTTGTAGCTACAGCTGTCTGTGTGCACGCTCTTTGTTAACTCTTGAACTTTTAATCATGTTCTTTGCACACCTACCATGTGCAGAGCCCTAGACTGGGTGCTGAGAGAAGGCGTGGGTGGTGAGGTTAATCCTTGCTCTAGAACTGCTGACAAACTGATTGGGGGAGAGAAAAATAAACAAAACCTAAGCAGCAAGTCAGCAGATGTTTGTAGAGCGCCCGCGGGAGCATTGGCCCTGAGGAGGACAGGGAAGAGGAAATTCAGTAGAGGCCGGAAAATCAGGGGAAAGCACATGCTAAGGCAAGGGAGAGGAGAAGTGGATTGGCCTCAAGGCTGGAAGGGGCTGGATCTGGGAAGCCTTCCCGGAGGAGGTGAGTTGTGAACGTCTTCTTGATGCCACTGGCAGTGGAAAAGCAGTGATTGGATTTGAGCTGTGAAGAGTTTATTATGGAGAAATTTTATCGTGGAGTAGAACCTGCAAGAGGAAGGCTGAGGATGGTGGAAGGATGAACGTGGGGGAAATTGGGGGAAATAGTAAATACTTCATGATTGAGTGTGAGGAACTTGGTTGCTGGGAAGAGGCCTCTGCAGGATATGTAACCAGGTGAGGGCACTAGTATTTGCCCAGGTGCAGGTAAGTCAGTGACTGGAAGCCAAAGTGAGGAAGTAAGTTTGGATCCAAAGGCAGCTGGGGGCTTGGCTGGGCTCTGAGGCCCGGCAGCAGGCCTGAGCTACAGGTTGTATCCCATCCTGTTCTGGCTGCTCTTTGTTTCCTCATGGCTACGCCATCCTGCCAAGCCCTGCCCTCTGTATAGTTGCTCAATATCTGTTTTTTGAATTAATTGAGGCTGCCATCCAAAGTTTCCCCAGTGCACCCCACATACCCTTCCACGCCTGTCTCCTCCTGTCTCTCTGCTGAAGCCTCCGGCACCCTGGCTGCCCCTCTCTGTGCCAGTTCTCACCTCCAAGATCTTCCCCAGGAAGGTGGGGTCCCTCCTGCCTTTGATATACCATACAGGTGGCTTGCCCTTTTTTTGTGCTGCCCCTTGCTTTCTCCCTGTCTCACTTCCAGTACCCCAGGAGCTGTGCTAGGGTGCCTGTCCTCCCAACACCGCTCATGGAGGCTCTGGGACCAGCTGCAGGGCTGGACCCCAGACCCATGTCTCCTTCTAAGTCTTAGTTCTCCTTTTCCGGCTTCCCTGTGTCCTCATAGTCCCCAACACAGTGCCAGGAACAAGTAGGTGCTTAATAACTGTTTTGGGTGAATTGTAGTAGAAAAAGGCTCAAATTGGAAGCCAGTGAGGAGAGAAGGGTGAAATTGGGGAATCTGGAAAGGGGTTGCAATTGGGGGCGATGGGGACGTCCAGCACCACGGCCGGTGTGTCTGTAACCTGGGGCCTGTCCACATCTCTCTCTGGCACTCTTCTGCGTGAGCTGGGTGCCTCATTCGGGTCACCATTTTCACTGAGGATCAGTGTGGCCTTCTCTTTGGCTGCCTCCCGGTAGCATCCTCTTCTGAACGGGTCCCTATGCCCTGTATCCTGGAAGTGCCCTCTTTGGAGGAAGGTTTCTCATCCAGAGAGAGCACTTGCAGAAGTCGGGGGCATTTCGCCAGTTCACTCTGAAACCTCACCTGGGCCTGCCTGACCATGCCTTCATCTTTCTCTTAGCTGCCTTCCAGTCTCAGCTGTGGACACTCTGCCTAAGGAGTGGGGCCTGATAGTGGAGGACGGGAGATGACAAAAAGAACAAACCGTTTCCTCTCACTTGTTGAATGAGAAGCTTGCTCATCTTGGCATTCAGGACTTTCTAATACGATCCTCCCTGTTGGGCTTTTTCTTCTATTTGATCCCACAGGTGTCCTCTTCTGCCACAGTCCTCATATGGGACTGTCACCGTTCCCTCAAACTCGCTTCTTAGTGTCCCTCTCTGTTCTTGTTCTTGGTGACCTTGTTTTCTGCAGGGCCTTTTCTCTTGTCCTGTCAAAATTAAATTATTCTTTAAGACTCAGGGCACTCCTTCATTAAGCCTTGCCAGATCTATTCATGTGGACTGGGTTTTGTCTTTTGGTGGTGGTGATGATGATGATGATAAATAATGATTTGTTATTGTTAATAGTAAAAAGAACTTTTATGAGCTCTCACTCTGTGGTGGCTGGGACTTGCTGAGCCCCTTACGTACATGTATTATCTCATTTGATTATCATACCAGCCTATCACAAAGGTACTGTTAGATTGTCTTTTACAGATGAGCCGTGCACATAGGTGAGACACAGGTGAAATAACTGGCCTGCAGGCACACGGCTAGGAAATGGCCTCGCTCTCAGGCTGACTGCTTCAGTGCCTGTCATCCTCTCATCTCTCATGTGTCTTTTTTTATTTGTTTTTGGAGACAGAGTCTTGCTCTGTTGCCTGAGCTGGAGTGCCGTGGTGTCAGCCTAGCTCACAGCAACCTCAAACTCCTGGGCTCAAGTGATCCTCCTGCCTCAGCCTCCTGAGTAGCTGGGACTACAGGCATGCGCCACCATGCCCGGCTAATTTTTTCTATTTTTAGTAGAGATGGGTCTGGCTCTTGTTCAGGCTGGTCTCGAACTCCTGACCCCAAGCAATCCTCCCACCTCGACCTCCCAGAGTGCTAGGATTACAGGTGTGAGCCACCGTGCCCGGCCTCATCTCTCATCTGTTGTCCCGTTTTTCTCTTCTCTTAGCTAGCCCCCAGCAACTTGCTTTTTGGCACTTTGAGGGCAGAGCCTGAGTGTTCTGGCATATTCCTTATGTAAGAAATGTGCTCAATAAATATTTTATTGAACTGAGTGCACGAAACAGTTGCCACTTTGACATCATCTACCAAGGCAGCTAGTTTTCTCTGAACATGGATTTGATCCCTTTGGTGGCTTGCTGGCCTGTGTTTCTGTTTGGCTGTTTACTGACCAGTGGCTGGAGCTGTCTCACATGTGGCCTTTCAAAAATAAGCAGTCTGTAAACTCTGAAAAGTGGTCACACACTGCCGACTGTGGGCTGCCGTGGGCCTAAACACGAGGTGTGCTCTTACACATGGTAGGGAGGGGTCTCTTCAGGAAAGGGTCTGCGGAAATAGGAGACACATCTCAGGCCACAGAAGACAGTTGTTCATTAGTGTCAATTTTGTAGTGAAATAGGAACCAGACTGGAAGAATCCAGAGGGAAGTAACTCCTGAAGGATTAGAGACAGCTCTGCCCAGACAGTGGGCCTGAGGCTACATGGAGTGGTTAGGAAGAGAAAGCACTTCAAGTAAAACAAGAACAGTTTCTAGAACTTCTTATTCTTGTGTAGCGGGTGCCAGAAAAGGGTTTTGCTTAAATGCTTCCCGCTAAGCGTGCCAGCTTAGCATCCCACTAGGCGTGAGTGTGTCCTCTGTGCCAGGCAGGGTGCCAGTGCTCTGTGTGCATTGCCTCACTGGGCACTCCCTAGAACCCTCAGCAATGAGTGTTGTTATAATTCCCATTTTATAGATGAGGACACAGGCTTTGAGTGGTTGTGGGAGCAAGTGGCAGAGCAGCAAGGGGTGGAGCCTAGGCAGCTGGACAGCAGCTGGCGCTCTCAGCCTTGTGCTCTCCTGCTGGCCCCTAGAGAACCTGAGATGGAAGCAGAGAAATGGTTGTCTGAGTACTAAATCTATGTTCTTGCCACTCCTAGGTTCTCTGGGGAATGCATAGAAAAATGAGGATAACACTTTTTTTTTCTTTTACTTTAGATAGCATCTGCCTTCTGGAGAGCTGACGAAACACTAAGGGTAAGTCCTGTGCCTGAATCTAGGCCAGTGGGATGCGTGGGGGTCTTCGCCAGAGCGACTGCAGGTGCCAGCAGTTTGCCGTGTCAGCACTTAGGCTCAATCAATAAAAAAGGCCAGCTCCGTCCTTGTGTGTCCCTGGTCTTTCTTGGTTTTTCATGGGAAAGTGACATCTGGCTTCCTGCTGGCCCCGTTTGGCAGCTGGCCAGCTTCGACAGGAGGCCCTACTTCTGGAAGGGTGTGGTTCCGGAAGCTGGGCAGGGAGGGTGGGGAAGCTCTTCTGGAACTAAGGGAAGAATCCCTGGGGGCCTGGCAGCCTCTGAGAAGACCCCTTGCGTCAATGCAGAGAGCAGGCAGCTGAGGTACAAGACATGGCTCTGTCAGCTGGTTGTCAAAACACTTGACACGTGTTTCCAGAAGATGACACTCAGGCTTTGCCAGTCACAGCGACGAGAGGGTGAAGGTGGAATTGTCCTTTCTTCCCCCTATATACTGCTCAGCAGCACTGCCCTGTGTAACCTACGGCTGTCAGAGTTTGCCCTAATGGGGCTTCCCTGATCGCAGGTAGCTGGGAGGTCCAGTGGCATCTCCTCAGCCTAAATTCCAAAGCCCTCTGGGCTGGGCTGCCCCTGATGGTCCAGCCCTAGCTCTCTCTGCCCGGCTGCAAGAATAGCTACTGATCATGCCCTTCCCTCCAGGCCAGTTGCTCTCCCCATTTCACAGCTTGCTGCCTTGGGGACTTCATGGCTTGGAGACAATGTTCCCCAGAGCTCATGTTCAGTGCTGAGTGGGGATTCCTTGCCACAGGGATTTCTCTTGGCTTTCCACGCATTGTGTAGGGATTTTTCTCAGGTGACCCTTCATGACTCAGGAGCTGATTTCCTTCCTGAGATTTTTTCCACAGTCTCTCTTGCCCTAGGTCTTGGGCCAGCAGCGGCAGTTTTCCACCCTACGATTGAAACCATCAGCACAGAGAAGCTGGCGAGTAAGGGCAGATGGATGGAGTGGCAGTGGCTCTGTCCCAGGGCTGGACTCCGCCTTCCGCGGTCTCCAGCACCCTGCTCTCTCTGCTCTGTCTTATTCTTGCTCGATAGACTTGGGTGTTATTTCTCTTACTTGTATCCCTACAGAGACAGGTGGGGAGGGGGGGTTGGATGAAGTGCCCTGCAAACCACCCATCTTATGGAGCCCAGGGAAGGCTCGTTAGCAGAATCCAAGCTGCTGATCCCATGTTGTTTTTTGTTTTTTTAAGTTTATCATCTTTTATTGATATTTCCCGCAAAATCCATAAGTAGGAAGGGAAAACTAGTCACCAAGAAGAGCCTCCTTTTCCCAGGTCGTCTAATTTGTCAAAGCTTGCTTGGCTTCTCAGTTCCCAAGGCCCTGCTGACTCCCCAGGGCTTTGCTTAGTGACCCCAACTAAGGCTCTGTGATCTAAGCTTGTCCCCTCCCCTCCTGTTTAGCTCTGTCCTGGTGATGCTGTGGGGAGGTGGATGTGGCCTTTTGATGTCCTTGTTGTTAAGTATTATACCAGAAGGCATAACCCCAGGTCGCCCCAGCATGACCTCAGGTTACCTGCCTTCCCGGTGCCTCCTGGTCCTGATTCGCCTGCGGGCCAGAGAAGGGGGTTGGGGGCCTGGGACATGCTAGACTGTTAGAAGTACCTTTCCACCAGCCCTAGGGAACGGGCCAAACCCCCTACGTGGCAGCTCCTCTCCTGACAGACATCCCACATGACATCAGTGGCTGAGGCTATGGGAAAATTCCACAGTCTGGCTGTGCTGAGTCATGCTTAGTCTCTGAGGATACGTGTGTCACCTTTCCCGTGTCTGTCGCTGGTCAGCTGCAGTTACTATGGAATGTTATCACGATGCTCATTTCTTATGTTTGTACATCACTATGCTTCTCCGAGTGCTTCCTCTTACCACTGTGCTGCTTATCAGTATGAAATGTATTAATATTTAATACAATTTAATTTAGTTATTTCTTTAAATAATATTTATTCTGGAAAAAATTCCTCTCTTACGGGTGAGGAAACATTTAGAGAGACCAAGTGGTGAGTTTCGGGTGACTGGTGAGTGGCATGTCCGGGTGAGGTTTTGGATGCCACCCCCGCCCCCACACCTGGATTTGTGTGTAATGCAGAGATTATTCAGAAGTTACTTTGGTTGAAAAAAATTGATTTTCAATTTGTTAAAGTTGTAGATTGAAAAATTTAGTTCTTTGTTTTAAGGGCTAGGGGTTTTTTTTTTTTTTTTTTTTTTGTAAAAGGTGAAAGATTTATTCGTTTTGAAGAGAAACCAGTGTATAAGGGCTAGTTTTTTAAGTTTAGCTTTTAGGTATAGCCTGCAAATCTTTCTGTTCTATTTATGGTTCTAGGAAATTTTAACAATCACTTTGCAAGGGGCCTTTTGATTAATGCTTGATCCCATTTGCAAACTTAATTAAACTCATTTGAACATTTTAAATTGAATTTCTAAATTATATTCAACTTCCTGTAATTATTTTAATTCTTCTTCAGTTTGTCTGATTTGAGAAATCCCTAATACTTAAATAACTCCTGTAAATCTAATAAATTAAGCTGACTCTTAAAATTTTCTTAAACTTTCCTATACTGTTTTATATTTTATTTTCTTCGATAGCTTTATTGAAGTATTATTGACATATGTAAATTGCATACAATTTAATAAGTTTTGACATATGTGGGCACTTGTGAAAGCATTACCACAGTCTAGATAGTGAACACTTTCATCACCTTCCCTGTTTTTCCTAATCTTCAGAACCTGTGACACATTTTATCACATTTGGAATCTCTCCCTCCCACCTCTTCCCCCCACTCCCCAAGTAACCACTGAACTGCTTTCTATTACTATAGATTAATTTGCATTTTTTGGAATTTTCCATAAATGGACTCATACTGCATATATTCTTTTTTGTCTTTTTTCACTCAGCATAATTATTATGAGATATGTCCATGTTGCATGTATTGCTGTTTCATTCGTTTTATTAAGTGATTCCATTACATGGATATCAGATAATTTATCCATTTGCCTGTTGTTGGTCATCTCAGTTGCTTTCAGTTTTTGGCAATTACAAATAAAGCTGCTGTGAATGTTTATGTATCAGTCTTTGCGTGGACATGTAGTTCCTTTTTTCTTGAGCAAATGCCAAGGAATGGAGTGGCTGGATCACATGGTAGCTGTATGTTTAACTTGAATTGCCAAACTCTTCCAAACTGGTTGTACTATTACATTTTATAGTCCCACCAGCAGTGTGTGAGAGTTCTAGTTCCTGTATCCTCCCCAACACTGGATATGGTCAATCTTTTTAATTCCAGCCATTTTATATGGTGGTATCTCATGATTTCAACTTGAATTTCCCTAATGACTAATGATGTTGAGCATATTTTCATGTGTTTGTTATCTGCCAATACTGATTTTAAACTTAGAAATCATAAATCTAAACCAATTACTCAGTTTCATGTTTTAATTGGAATCTCAAGACTTGTTACTCTTAACAGACCAAATTCCCTTAAACATTGACGTACATAAAGTAACAAATAACACACAGATTTCTTAACGCAAAAATATAAATATTATGGTTTTTATTTTCTTTTTCTTTTTTTTTTTTTTTTTTGAGACAGAGTCTCACTCTGTTGCCCAGGCTAGAGTGAGTGCCGTGGAGTCAGCCTAGCTCACAGCAACCTCAAACTCCTGGGCTCAAGCGATCCTCCTGTCTCAGCCTCCCGAGTAGCTGGGACTACAGGCATGCACCACCATGCCCGGCTAATTTTTTTCTGTATATATTTTTAGCTGTCCATATAATTTCTTTCTATTTTTAGTAGAGATGGGGTCTCGCTCTTGCTCAGGCTGGTCTCGAACTCCTGAGCTCAAACGATCCGCCCACCTCGGCCTCCCAGAGAGCTAGGATTACAGGCGTGAGCCACCGCGCCCGGCCGGTTTTTATTTTCTTAGTCATGTCTGTACTTAACCCTGTATCTGCCTAGAATTAAAGAAGTTTACCTAATAAGGAAGTAATTACATAATTTCAGACTATAATAAATTACTTTCCTAATCATCTTTTGGCTTTTTTTCCCCCTCAGTTGGATGACTTTTTTTTTATTTTTTTTTTTTGAGACAGAGTCTCACTCTGTTGCCCAGACTAGAGTGCAGTGGTGTCAGTCTAGCTCACAGGAACCTCAAACTCCTGGGCTCAAGCAATCCTCCTGCCTCAGCCTCCCAAGTAGCTGGGACTACAGGTATACACCACCATTCCTGGCTAATTTTTTCTATATATTTTTTAGTTGTCTGGCTAATTTTCTTTCTATTTTTAGTAGAGACGGGGATCTCTCTCTTGCTCAGCCTGGTCTTGAACTCCGGAGCTCAAATGATCCCATGGCCTTGGGCTCCCAGAGAGCTAGGATTACAGGCATGAGCCACCACGCCCGGCCCTTACATTTTCTTTATGATTCAAGAGACCCCTGGCCAGGATGCAACTTCATCTTGGCCTTTGAATCCAACTGCTCAGCAGAGCCTTGATTCATTGCCATTTTGCCTCCAAATGGGGATGGTCTCACAGCCCATGGGCCCTAAATAGAAGCATCATGTTACCTACTCTCTTATGTAACTCTGCAATTCTCTACCCAGACTGTTAAGCCATTTGACTAGATTTAATTAATCTGTTTAAGACTTCCTTTTTTATGCACTATGGTCACAAAATAGGTAGAATTAAATACAAAATTTGTAAAACAGATTCTGTATATCTCCCAAGGCTTTGTCTTACCCAGGACTAGTTGTAAAATCATGCCAGTGACCCAGCAGTTCTAGAATTTGAGTCCCAGTCTTCTGAGTCCAGGTCTGGCGTTTCTTTCCTATCTCTTAGATCTTTGCAAATAAAGAGAGTCTGGTTTTTAGAGAGCTCTTGCTTTCTGGTTAGGCTTGGTTACCAAGAAATTATGGCACCCGGAACCAGTGCTGCCTCTTTTTTTTTAATATGAAGGGGTGGGGGGTTGTGAGGAGGGGTGTGTTCGGTTGCCTTGTTTTTTTTGTTGTTGTTAAGACCGAGTCTCCCTTTGTCACCCTGAGTAGAGTGCAGTGGCATCATTGTAGTTCACTGCAATGTCCAATTCCTGGACTCTAAGCCATCCTTCTGCCTCAGCCTCACGGGTAGCTGGGACTACAAGGTGAGAGTCGTGATACCTGGCTGGGTTTTTTTTCCTTCTTTTTGGTAGAGATGGGGTCTCTCTCTTGCTCAGGCTAGTCTTGAACTCCTGAGCTTAAGTGATCCTCCCCGCTCGGCCTCCCAGAGTGCTAGGATTACAGGCGTGAGCCATGCCTGACCAAGTGCTCCCTTTTTCCTATTCTTCAGTTCACTCCCCTGGAAATGGTAAGAACTTTGGCCTCTCCCTAACCTCCCAGGGGAGAGCTACCGGTTTCTTTGGAGGGGACATTGTCATCAAATTCTTGTTAGAGATTTGGATCTTGAATGATAAATACATGTGGAATTGCATCCCCATCCAGGTCACTGGGTATGGCCCTGGGAAGCTTGTGGGTAGGGTGTGGACCTGGTTGAGCATTATTAATGCAGTCTGACCTCTCCCTTGATGCATATGTGGCCCCATGTGGGTAAGAGTGAAGATCCGGGGAGTTCCAAGAAAAGGACATTTGAATGGGGGAGAAATTGGCAGGAGGCCAACCTAGATTTTTGCTCTGCAAGAGTTTCCCTGCAGCCGTTTTTTTTTTTTTTCTTTTTTGGAGACAGGGTCTCACTCTGTTGCCCAGGCTGGAGCAATCACAGCTTTACTTCAGCTTCCCGAGTAGCTGGGACTTCAGGTGTATGCCACCATGCCCAGCTAATTTTAAAATCTTTTTGTAGAGACAGTGTCTTGCTATGTTGCTCAGGCTAGTGTCAAACTCCTGGGCTCAAGTGATCCTCCAGCCTTAGCCTCCCAAAGTGCTGGGATTATAGGCGTGAGCTACCGTGCCTGCCCCCTCATTTAAAAAAAATTATGGTAAAATACACTGTTTGGTCCATTTCAGCTGCTATAACAAAAGTAGCTTAGTTTGGGTAATTTATAAACAACAGAAATTTATTTGTTACAGTTCTGGATGCTAAGAAGTCTAAGATCAATACACCAGTGCACAAGATTCAATGTCTGCTGGGGGCTTGTTCTGTATATATAGATGGTGCCTTCTTGCTGTGCCTTCACACAGTGGAAGGGACAAGGTAGCTGCCTTCAACCTTCTTTTTCTTTTCTTTTTTTTTTTTTTGACATAGAGTCTCGCTCTGTTGCCCGGGCTAGAGTGCCGTGGCGTCAGCCTAGCTCACAGCAACCTGAAACTCCTGGGCTCAAGCGATCCTTCTGCCTCAGCCTCCCAAGTAGCTGGGACTACAGGCATGCGCCACCATGCCCGGCTAATTTTTTCTATATATATTTTTAGTTGTCCGGCTAATTTCCTTCTAGTTTTTTTTAGTAGAGACGGGGCCTCTCTCTTGCTCAGGCTGGTCTTGAACTCCTGACCTTGAGCGATCCTCCCGCCTTGGCCTCCCAGAGTGCAAGGATTACAGGCGTGAGCCACCGCGCCCGGCCCCTTCAACCTTTCTTTGAGGGCACTAATCTCACTCATGAGAATGGAACCTTCATGACTCACTCACCTCCTGAAGGCCCCACCTCTTAATACTATTGCATTGGGTGTTAGGTTTCACCATGTAAATATTGAGGGGATACTAATATTCAGACTATATCATACATATAATATAAAATTTACTGTCTTAACTATTTTTACATGTACAGTTCATTGGTATTAAGTACATTTATATTGTTTACAACCATCACCACCATCTGTCTCCGGGACTCTTCAGCTTGCTAAACTGAAACTCTAGATCTATTAAACAATAATTCCTCATTCCCCATTCACCCCAGCCCAGGTAACCACCATTCTACTTTGTCTCTATGATTTTGACTGCTTGTGGGTACCTCATATAAATAGAATCATACAGTATTTATCTTTTTATGACTGGCTCATTTCACTTAGCATAATGTCCTCAAGGTGCATCCATGTTGTAGCATGTGTTAGAATTTCGTTCCTTTTTTAGGCTGAATGATACTCCATCCATTGTATGGATTTTACTTATCCATTCATCCATGCAGAGACACTTGGGTTGTTCCCATGTTTCAGCTATTGTGAATAATGCTGCTATGGAAATAGGTGTATAACTATCTTTTCAAGAAAGACTTTACTTTCAGTTCTTTTGGGTATATATTCAGCAGTGGAATTGCTGGATCATATGGTAATTCTGTTTTTAATTTTTTTGAGAACTGCCATGCTGTTTTCTGCATCAACGGCACCATTTTATTAATACATTCCCACCAACAGTGCACAAGGGTTCCAGTTTCTCCACATCCTTGCTAAGGCTTGTTATTTTCTGGGGTTTTTTTGATAGTAGCCATCCTAATGGGTGTGAGGTGGTATCCCATTGTAGTTTTGACTTTCATTTTCCTAATGATTAGTGATGTTGAGTATCTTTTGATGTGCTTATTGGCCATTTGTATACCTTCTTTGGAGAGTCCTTCCTTCCCCATTTTGAATCGGGTTGTTTGTTTTTATGGTGTTGAATTTTAGAAGTTCTCTGTATATTCTGAATATTAATCCCTTGTCAGATATATGATTTGTCAATAATTTCTCCTATTCTGTGGATTGCCTTTTTACTCTGTTGATAGTGTCTTTTGATGCACAAAATTTAAAAATTTTCATGATGTCCAGTTTGTCTATCTTTGCTTTTTGTTGCCCGTGGCTTTGGTGTCATATCCAAGAAATCATTGTCAAATCCACTGTCATGAAGTTTTTCCTCTGTTTTTTTCTAAGAGTTTTATAGTTCTAGGTTTTACATTTAGGTCATGGATGTGGTGTTAGGTAAGGGTTTAACTTCATTCTTTTGCATGTGTTTGCAGGAGTTGTAAATATAGTCTCTCCTCACCTGTGGCTTTGTGTTCCCCCTTCAGGTGGTGAAGGAGCACTGTGTGCTACACAGTGTTTGAGAGTACAGTCGTCCCTCAGTATCCGCAGAGGACAGGTTCCAGGACCCCCCACAGATACCCAAATCCAAGGATGCTCAAATCCCTGATATAAATGGCACAGTATTTGCATATAACCTATGCACATCCTCCTATATACTTGAAATCATCTCTAGATTAGTTATAATACCAAACATAATGTAAATAGTTGTTCTGGATTGTTTTTAATTTATATTAGTTTTTATTATACTATTTTTAATTTTATTTTCTTGAATATTTTTGATCTATGGTCAGTTGCATCTATGGTCAGTTGCATTTGTGGATACAGAACCATGGATATGGAGGTCTGACTGTATACTAAATGATGGCAGTGATGCCACTGAGTGACAGACTCCTCTCCTCTCAAAGAGAGAGGAGAATGTGTCCCACCGCAGGGCAGGGCATTAAATGGGGGGCAGGAGGGTGGTACAGAGAAGATTAAACCTAAACCTTAAAAAGAAAATCATTTGACACAGCAATTCCAATTCTAGAAGTGTGACCTGAAGCATAATAGGACAAGCATACAAACATACGAGGTTGTTCAGATTAGTGTCATTACAGCAGAAAATGGGAAATCACTCAAATGTACGTCAGAAAGGGGTTGCTACAGATGCAGTCTGTTCAGTGTCAGACGATGCAGCCTTTAAAAATAGCTCATGTATCCTAATCAAGCTGTCACTGAAAATTTATTACCATAGAGCTATGATGCTTTTACACAAAAAAGGTATACAATAAAACAGAATGTATGGCATCTCATTTTTGGTTATTTTGGAATGCCATACCAAATTTTTTTTTCTGGATGCTAGAATTACAAAATTATATGTTTAAAACATTTTCTTTGCAGTATGGTTTAATTTTAAATTATTAATGTTAAAAGAATTTAAATAGAAAAGGGCGCAATTCCTAATTCTACTAGGGACTTAAGATTGAATGCAGGGGACTTAATCATCAGAGTTCTGCTCTTTTACCCTGCTTCTTCAAAAATTGTTTTGGGGATGAAAACCTCTTTCCAAATGCCATATGAGATGTAGATTCCTGGGAATGGCAAAGTAACTCAGTAAGGACTTTTTCTTTCTTTGTTTGTTTCTCTTTTTTTAAGAGATAGGGTCTTGCTCTGTCACCCAGGCTGGAGTGCAATTGTAGTCATAGTCAAGGGATCCTTCCGTCTTAGCCTCCCAAGTAGCTGGGACTACAGGGATGTGCCACCACACCCAGCTAGTTGTTTTTTTTTGTTTTTTTTTTTTTAAATTTATTTAGAGATGGGAGTTTCTTGTGTTACCTGGGCTGATCTTGAACTGGCCTCAAGTGATCCTCCTGCCCCAGCTTCTGGAGTAGCTGGGATTATCAGCATGAGCCACTGTGTCTGGCTCAAGGACTTCTTAAAAGACATTCTTCTCACTGCAGCTATTACAGGGGGAAAGAATTTAAAAAAAGAAAGAAAAGAAAAGAAAAGGCTGTTCCTCCATAAAAGTAATGAGAAAACTGGCAAAAATTGTCAAAACCCACTTTTTCAGAACTCTGGAAATTAACCAAAGACTTCCAACAATCCAAGAGATGTTTGTTGAAGAAAAATGGCTGAAAAAATTATTCTTGTTTTCAACAATAAATTACTAGGTACGCAAAGAAACAAGAAAGTATGGCTCACCCATAGGAAAAGAAGCAGTCAATAGAAACTGTCCCTGAGAAAGCCCAGATGTTGGACCATAGAGATAAAAACTTTAAATCAACTATTTAAAATATGTCTAAAGAACTAAAGGAAAATATGAGAACAATGCCTCACTAACTAGAAATTATTAATAAGTAATAGAAACGACAAAAAAGAATCAAATAGAAATTCTGGAGTTGAGAAGTACAGTAATTGAAGTGAAAAATTCACCAGAGTGGCTCAGCAGCATAATCGAGCAGGTGGGAGGAAGAATCGGCAAACTTGAGGAGAGGTACTTTGAAATCATCTGGTTTGAGGATCAGAAAGAAAGAAAGAGGGGAAATGAACAGAGCCTCAGAGACCCATGGAGCATCCTCAAGTGAATCAACATATGCATGGTGGGAATCCTAGAAGGAGAGGAAAGAGTCAGAATATTTGAAGAAATAATGGCCAGATATTTCCCAAATTTGTTTTTTGTTTTTTTTTTTTGAGACAGAGTCTCACTTTGTTGCCCAGGCTAGAGTGAGTGCCGTGGCGTCAGCCTAGCTCACAGCAACCTCAAACTCCTGGGCTCAAGCAATCCTCCTGCCTCAGCCTCCCGAGTAGCTGGGACTACAGGCATGTGCCACTATGCCCGGCTAATTTTTCTATATATATTTTTAGTTGTCCATATAATTTCTTTCTATTTTTAGTAGAGACGGAGTCTCGCTCTTGCTCAGGCTAGTCTCGAACTCCTGACCTTGAGCGATCCACCCGCCTCGGCCTCCCAGAGTGCTAGGATTACAGGCGTGAGCCACCGCGCCCGGCCATATTTCCCAAATTTGAAAAACAAATTACATGTTCAAAAAGCTCATTGAACTCCAACTACGATAAACTGAGGGATGCACATCTAGGCATTTCATAATGAAAGTGTCAAAAGACAAAAAATCTTGAAAGTGAGAGATAAGCAACTTCTCATATACAAGCAATCTTTGATAAGATTAACAGCTCATTTCTCCTCAGAAGCCAGTGGGATGGATATTAATGCCATATGAGGCCTCTTCCATCTTCAGGGATAACTTGTCAGTTTAATCCCTAAATAACAATTGGTCAAGTTTCCTTTCATACTTGACCTGCAAGACGTCTGTCTTTTACCAAGTTCCCCTCCCCATGTATTTCTAGAATTACCCAAGGGATGCTTATATGTTCCACCATGCCTGGAACACAGTAAGGGCTCAAAAATATTATTAAATGAATGCAATTTATCTGGGGTGATTATTTCCTTGGCAAGCTGACCACTGTTCTCTTCTGCATGTCATCTAGTTCTCCCTGCCTCAGGGCCATTGCCTCGGTCCTCATACCATATGGCCTTAAACATGCAAACAGACCTATCTCATAACTTCTCAAAGTGCAGCTTTTAAAAATATTGCCAGGCATTTCACAAAATTTTACTGTATGCCTGGGAATAGAAAGGAATTACAATACAGAGAAAAAAAATTTTGCCCCCAGAGGGAAATTCAACCTTTACCTCAAGAAAATTAGAGCAATTGCCAATAACTTAATGGTGACCTCTCCCCCACCCATCAGCCATCAAGGTTTCAACAGATATTGAGGTCTGATCTCAACTTGTACACCCCAAGACACCGAGTGGAGCTGACTGCTGATATTCTTTTGCTTTTGTTGTTGATAATACTCTTTATGTGTGGGTAGCACTTTCCCCAGGACTGGTTACGGTTGTGGTTTCACTGTGTGTGGATGACAGACCTGAGGTTTGGAGAAATTCGATGACTCACTCAGCTTTCCTGGGAAGAAGCAGAGCCGATCCCTGCTCTCAACCGCTGGCTTTTGGGATGGAAAGCAGCAATCCTGATTCGTGGCCTAGGGTTCTTAGAGCATGCTGCTGTTCACAGGATGTTAGAATGTGATGTCGCGGAGTGTTACAGTGCACTGATTGAAAAGACTGCAACCCTCCCTCTTTCCTCCTTAAGTCGATCACTTGATGTGTATTTGCAGTTTCTATCACAGGAGCCATTTGTTGTCACATGAGCTTGTGTCCAAGTGACAGTCTACCTCCCCATTGAGGGTGGGGCCCTGCCGTGTGGCCCGAGGCTGTTTCCATAAGGCCTTAAGCTTTTGCTCAGCCATCTCAGCTTTGACTACCCCATTGGAGCTAGTTGCAAAACAGTGGTTTGTGTTTTTGCTGACCTGAGCCATATTTCCATCCCTTTTTATTTCTGATATTCTTAAATGGCAATTTCAATATCTGGCAGAATGAATTCCCTGTGATCCAATCCTGAGTTTTCTCAGTTGACTGAATGGTTTAAGAAGGGCAGAAGTTATTACTGTGCAGTATTGCAAGAAATTGTTCTTCCCTCAAGCGTTTGCTGTGCATCTGTGGCATGCACAGCTCTTTACCAGATGCTGGACGGCCACTATCGGATCTGACAAGGTGGCCCTTTGCCCTCAGTCGCTGATGCCGTGGTTGGAGAGAAGGAATGTGTGTGCTGGGGCAGAATATATTCTCGCTCAGGTAGTGACTGGTTGTTATGGAACAGTCATAATGACTTTATTGAGTGCTGTTTCCGTGCCAGGTAAGACGCGAAATGCATAAATGCACACAGGGAATTACCAGGCAAGTGGCGTAGTGGTAGTTCAGAGCATGGGCTCTGGCGTCAGGCAGACAGGGTGAAATTCGGGCTTAGTCCTTGACCAGCCCTGTCACCTCGGGCAAGTTCCTTAGCCTCTTTGAGACTTGGTTTCCTCATCTATAAAATAGGGGCAATAAGACCTTCCTCATGGAGCTGTTGGAGGACATCAAATGAAATAACTTCCGTAAAGTGACAGTGTCGTGCCTGCTACCCATTGGACATGTCGTAATGGTGGTTATGTTTTATTAAAAAAATTTTTTTAGACTAGTCAAGTGTGGTAGTGAGAAGGGGGGGGGAAAGTAGTAGAACAAGGAATTCCATCTGTAACTGACTGTGAACAATCAAGTGACATAGCTCACGACCTTTGGACCAGCCTGTGGTGGCTATGTAAATGGCACCAGGAGAGTGTCCACAAAGGAACTCACTGTGCAGAGTGTAGGGCATGTGAGTCCAAGGACCTGCAAGACCGGGGGACTCTACCAGGTGGGTGGGATTACTCAGGAAAGACTTCTTGGAAGAGCTGGCCCTTGAATGTGTTGTCATATTTGGGTTGGCAGGGCAAGGCACCAGGCAGTGGCACATTGAGCAAAGTCATGGTGGAGAGAAAGGCTAGGCAGGGGCAAAGGGTGATGCACCAGCCTCACTGGCACTGAGGGAGGCAACAGAAGCCTGAGAGGGTGGAGGGTTGTGCAACTGATGACTGCTGAATGCACAGGGCCCTGCGCTTAGGAAGCACTGTTGGACGAGTGTGCTGGTCGGGGGAGTGGGGAGCCTTAGGGCCAGAGATTCATTGTGTGAATCCCAGCTGCGTGTTGGGATTTGAGACAGGAAGTCCCCAAGATGCTTGAGCCAGGAACTACCTAGAGGTGGATGTGGTTTTGGAAAACTTGGGGAAGGGGTGGGCAGGCTGACCAGGAATGAGGAGATTCAGGAGGAGGGTGGGGACCAGCTCAGTGCGGAATGTAGGGAATGTAGGGGGTGGGGGACTAGGCGGGGCTAGGCTGGTAGTTGCAATGGGAAGAGGCAGATACCTAGTGTCACAAAAGGGAAAGTTGTCTTGGGGTGACGTGGAGGGAGGAATAGGAGAGCTCTAGTTTGCAACTCTGTCTTCATCTTGACATGCAGAGCTAGAAAAGCAACCCCATTCATATAGCAAAAGGTAGTTGACCCCAGGACCTGGGGTCAGGGAAAAAGTGGAGAGGCAAATAGAAATGGGGAATTGGGATGGGACACCATCTTTGGAGATGGGCTATTGAGCCCAACTCAGAATTTTTGAGAAAATTGAGTGAGCTTTAAACCAGAGCAATTATCTCTGAGAACTTACCTGGAGAAAGTGTCACCCAGAGAGGAGATAGGTCTGGTAGTCTGAAGATTATTGAGCTGATTTTCTCCAGTTTTTAGCTCTCAGTGCCTGCCTTTCCCTCCTGTCTGACAGTTCCTACATGAGACAGTAGCACCCCATCTGTGTGGTGAGCCTCCTGCTGTTTGTGAGGCTGGGGTGGAAGGGCTGAGACCCCTGGAAGAGCTAATCAGAAGAGAAATGCCTTCCTACTTCGGTACTTGGAGCTTTCTCTTTGATTCCGGGGCAGGCTAGGTGGAAGCTGAAACTGCCTCCTAGCAAGTGGGTTTACACTCAGCAAAACAGTCTATATGTGGATGTTATAATAGATGTGAGAGGTTTAGGTTTTCTGTTGCATTTTTTGGAGAGAGAGATTCTCCTAGCAGACTGAAAATATGATTTATAACCCTTGTTTCTATTTTTCTCCCAACTACTTTTTGATGTTCATGGTTCCTGTGCTGGGACTTTGGAATGGGGTTTGGTCAGGAGAAAAGACAGGTAGGGGATCTGCTGCCAAGAGGCGAAGTCCGCTGAGACTAAATTCGCAAGGTAAGGGATAGTCCACTCTACCTCCTAGGGAAAGATCTGCGCCTAGTCCTGTATCTGGCCTCTGTTGTTTTGACAGCTCTGAGTCAGTTTTCTTTCCCTGATGGCTGGCTCCTCCAGCTGGAGAGGACACACAGTTTACAGAGCCTTTTCCCTCCCTGAGCCAGATTAAGCACATTTCTGGGGCAAAGGGCAAATGCAGCCATTCCTACCAGATTTATGGCCCCAAAAGGACATTTCAGCCACTGCATCTTTGAGAGATTTGTCCCAGATCAGCCAGCCCAGCAGAGTAAGGCCAAGAGTTTAGTCATTGGTGGAGTCCAACCAAGGGGGTCTTTGTGGGACCCTGGGCTTGGGTGGGTTGAAGTTCTGCCCTCCCAGTGAAATCACATGACACGATGGCGTGCCTTCCCACTCAAAACTGAGCTCTGGTGCCACACTTACTGATGAGCAGAGGAAGCCCAGCTGTGACCCAGGTGCCCCTTCAGAGACACTACCCTTGAACCTAATGGTCTTTTAACAGGTTATCAAGTGGTAACCCAAAGAGTTAGTGTCAAAGTTACTTTAGCTATATAACATTTGCACCTGGCACAAACATTTAAATGTCTACAAGTCTCATTTTATTCTCTCTCCGCAGTAACCCATTTCCCCTCCCTAGAGGCCACCTCTGGTCAGTTGTCTAACCTTTTAGAGATGGTATGTCCATTTAAAATGGAAATAGATTTATATTCTTTTTTTCCTCCTACACTCTCTCTGCCCTGTGCCCTTTTCACTTATCAGCGTATCTTGGAGATTTTCCCAGGTCAGCACAGGTAAGTCCGCAGCTCTCTTTACCAGCTGTGTGGCATTTTATGGTTTCTTTTTTCTTTTTGCCATTTGTTTGTTGCAAAATCTATCACACTTGTAGAAGCCATATGTAAAACATATTTGTACATTAAAACAAAATAATAAAGTGAACATCAGTATTGCCATTCCTCAGGTTAAGGATAGGACCATACAGGCCCCCTATGCGCCCTCCCCAGTTGAAGCCCCTTACCCCTACAGCTATTCTGACTTTTGCGATAATCGTTCTCTTGATTTTCTTGTTAGTTTTCCCACTATGACCAATCTCGAAATAACTTACTGTTTCGTTTTACCTGGTTTTGAACATCCTAGACATGGAATCCTACTGTAGATTTCTGTGACTTGCTTAGCATTATGTTTGTGATTCATCCACGTGGACGCGTGCAGGTCCATTCGTTTTCACTGCTGTAGAGCTTTCCACTGTGTGCCTGTGCCACGGTGTGTTCATCCTTTCTACTGCCAAGAGGCCCTTGGTCTGCTTCCATTTTTTTGCTCTTAGGAACAACACTGCTGCGAACATTCTTGTACATGGCTCCTGGTGCACATGAGCAAGAGTTTCTCCAGGGTGCAAATTAGGAGAGGAATTGCTGGCATGTCTAACTTTTCTAGGTTATTCAAAACCCTTTGCCACTGTGGCTGTATTAATTTGCCCTACTTCCCACCAGCAGTACAGAGCATTGAGTGTTTTCTAATCACCCAGGTAGTGGAAATTTGGACTACTTATCTGTGTGAGGGCTGCCTTGTGACTGCAGCTTCTTGGGGTGATTTTTTTTTCCCCAGTTGCTTAGTGACAAGGATTCAGACAGTTGATTTTTCTTGCACATAGTTTTTGGGGGCAAGGAGAGGTAGATCAGTTTTCTTTCTGGTTCACTCTTACCTTTGGACGTCCCAACTTCACTGCCAGCGAAATCTCCTTAGATTTCAGGTTTGCCTGGTTCTGCAAATACCCTCGGGGTAAAAGCTGCAGCGTTTATTGCCCTTCTGGGTTTCTGGCTCCTCTTTGGTTTTGGCTAGTGTTTCTTATTTTCTTGCCAACTTGTCTATGCTTTTAAGAAAAAATTTAAGCAAATATATATATTAGTTTATATATATGTGTGTATACACATGTATTTTAGCCAACACTTTCAGTTATTTTCAGCAGCAGGGATGGGTGGGTATCTAGTCCATCTGGAAAAAACTCTCGGTCAGCTTTCAAGCAGTGCTTTTGAGATGGGGCCCTTGCATCCCTGGGGGTATGGCCTCCACTCTCAGGGGTGCTTGGCTGCACACTTGAGGTATAAGGCCACCAGCACCACAGTGATGTTCTGGAATTAGTTTGGACCACTCCCCCAGAATTTGATGCTTGGGTCAGGAATCAGACTCATTGTTTCAAACTCACATGATGCTGATTTGTCCCAGGAGGCCGCTTTGCGAATTTATAATGGGAGATGGAATCTCCAGGGTCTGCCCCTTCTGGTTTTAAAGATCTGTGGTTGACCCATCCGTACCAAGTAGGTCTTACCTGGGGGTAGGTCCACTCTAGCGGTCAGCGATGTAGATAGGGTTGGTTAGGGAGCAGGAATAGCACACAGGCAATTAATATATGTCTTAAGGGATAGTTTTATGATATTACCATATTTCAGATCCTTATCCCCCTTGTCCCTGGTTGCAAATTTCCTACTTTCACACAGTGCTTTTTCCAAATATTTTGCTGTTTTAGCCTTTTGATTTCTGAAATTCCCTATAATAATTTTTTAAATTATTTAAAAATTTTTCACATTTTTTGCACCCTTGGGTAGACTGTGTGAACACCCCATTGTCATTTTTGCCACTGCCAAATCCATCTCGGTAGATATTAATTTCAAGCTGGCCTGATCCTTGTTTTTAAAATTTTTTTTTAGGCTGAGTGCGGTGGCTCACGCCTGTAGTCTTAGCATTCTGGGAGGCTGAGGCAGGTGGATCACTTGAGGTCAGGAATTCGAGACCAGCCTGAGCAAGAGTGAGACCCCATCTCTACTAAAAATAGAAAGAAATTATATGTACAGCTAAAAATATATAGAAAAGATTAGCCGGGCATGGTGGCTCATGCCTGTAGTCCCAGCTACTTGGGAGGCTGAGGCAGGAGGATCGCTTGAGCCCAGGAGTTTAAGGTTGCTATGAGCTAGGCTGATGCCATGGCACTCTAGCCCGGGAAACAGATTGAGATTCTGTCTAAAAAAAAAAAATTTTTTTTTTTTTTTTTTAAAAACCTTTTTATATTGTCCTCCTATTCCCTGGATACCAAAAAGGTTACCTGTTTTATTTGATATACATACAGATTATCATCTTTTTGTAGTGCTTTACTGTTTCCGAGGTACTTTCATGTGTCTGATCTCATTCAATGCCTGCTCGGCCTCCACATTTTAGAGGACCAGCCCCATATTGCAGAGTTCAGCCCCTGAGTGTCAGGGACATTCAATTACTTGTCCCTTGGACATACCAAGCTGTGGACCAGCTCTGCTTCTAAGAGCAGTTGGCCTTGCATTTCCCACGTTTCTTCTGAAGAGCGAGGCAAGGGGACTGTCACCTACTTATATGTTCATAAATACACAGGTATTATTTCCCCAGTTAACATTCTTTTTCTGTAGAACTCTACCTTATTCATAATTATGTTAACAAATTAAAAAGAAACTTTCCTCCAAAATACCCATTTTCTTTTCATGTTCTGCTCATCTAGTGCTCACTTTCCCTCCTCACTTTTTTCCATATGAATTTTGTATATTTTATTGCCTTGGTCTTGTAAATTGCCTTCTGAGTTCAGCAGTTGTAGCCACCCCCTTTCTAGCACGTTCTGTCTGTACTGTGGGGCTTTGCGTCCTGTGGTGTTTGCCTCCTGCTGAGGGCTGCCCCTCAGCAGCCCTCTTCCCCTTGTCCTGCTCACAAGGGACACGTCCCTTGCTAGGTCTCTGCTCTGCAGCGTCCCTCCTTTGCCAGGGAAATGCCCTGGAGCTGCGGTGCCCTCTGAGGCCTTCTGGCTCTTCAGTGGTTCTGTCCCTGCTCTGAGGTGGTCTTCACTCTCTTTTGTCCCTTTGATACCAGCTTGTTATGCTGTGCTTATCACATAACATCAAACTGTTCTCTGGGCCATTTCAGAAATAGATTCTTTTTATAATTACAAACATTTTTTTAAGGCAGAACATTTATTGTGTGACTGATCATTGAAATCCTTAAGCTGAATCCTTAAGCCGCCCTCTTGGGTTTAGGTGTTCCTTCACGGCCCGTGAGTTTGCGGTATAGGTGCGCCGTTTGACCAATCTGGTGATCCGGTGGTATTTCATCTTTTAGCCTTGCCACTCCAGTCATACCTTCTCTTGTGCTTGGCAGAGTAGCCACTCTTGCCACAGGTGGGCTTCCGAAGGTGGTAGGCCATAGTGCCACAGCAGCAGCACAAGGTAGGCATCTTAAATCCAAAAGATGACATTCCCTTTGTTGTTCGCTTCTGTGGCCAAGAACAAAGAACAGATATATATTGTTATGTTTACTTTTATTGTTTGTCTTAGAACGTATTTCTTTCGCTGTTTCTTCCTGTAAGTTTCTCCTCTTCTTATGTTTTTCTCTTCTTTCTCTCAGTCCTGATTCTATAAACATTTTGTTTCCTATGATCTGGTCTTTTGCGTTCCTTACCACCCTCTGCCGGTGAGTCGGCTTGACACCATCCAGCCCTGTCAAGTGGGCAAAGCAGAACCCAAAGTTAGCATCCCAAATTCCTTTTCTTTACTGCATGAACAAATTAACCTTTACTGTAAGCTTTTTGTGTGCCTGGGGTTGAGGAAGAGATTGCGCACCTGACATCCCCTTTGTCTCATTTAAGCTCACAGCAGCGTGGATGTGTGTAATAACATCCCTGTTTCACTAAAGGCTCCAGAAGGGCAGCCTGTAGAGTTTCCTATTGATTATCTGTAAAATCTCTTCTGTGGGGATAGGAGGGAATATAAATAATCAGGTTGTTTCTGTCCATGCAGCTGATGCTTAATGTGTATTGATTTTTTAAATTATTTAGTTATTTATATCCTTTTTTGTTTAAGCATTGGGGTCTTGCTGTGTTGTCCAGTCTGGTGTCAAACTCTTAGGCTCAAGTAATCCACCCATCACAGCCTCTCTAGTAGCTGAGACTACAGGTGTGCCACCACACATGGCTGATTTTTAATTAGAGTTTTACATTTCTGTTGCTTCCCCCACCATCCAGTGCATTGCTGGGCTGCTGTATACCTTCCATGTCGGAGAATGGAAATGGAGAGGAGTGCATGGGCGTGATTGGGAGTCAAGCTGTAGAGTCACACTGTTGGGTTCAAGTCTTTGACTAAAGCATAACTAGGGAGACCAGACTGGATGGTTAAAAATTATATGTTTAAAATGTTACTGCCGGTGTGGTGGCTCATGCCGGTAATCCTAGCACTCTGGGAGGCCGAGGCGGGAGAATCGCTTGAGCTCAGGAGTTTGAGACCAGCCTGAGCAAGAGCAAAACCCTGTTTCTACTAAAAATAGAAAAAATTAGCCAAGCATTATGGCACACATCTGTAGTCCCAGCTAATTGGGAGGTTGAGGCAGGGGGATTGCTTGAGCCCAGGAGTTTGAGGTTGCTGTGAGCTAGGCTGATGCCACTGCACTCTAGCCCGGGCAACAGAGCAAGACTCTGTCTCAAAAAAAAAAAAAAAAGAAAAGAAAAGAAAAAAAGTTACATATGTGTGAATATTCATAGCAGCATTATTCAAAAGAACCAAAAAGTGGAAACAACCCTAATGTTCATCAACCAATGAATGGATAAACAAAATGTGGTCTGTCCA
This sequence comes from Eulemur rufifrons, assembly GCF_041146395.1. NCBI lineage: Eukaryota > Metazoa > Chordata > Mammalia > Primates > Lemuridae > Eulemur > Eulemur rufifrons. The sequence continues at coordinate 101,584,691 of NC_090988.1, forward strand.
TGCAGTGAAATGTTATTCAGCCATAAAAGGGATGAAGTTCTGACACCTGATACCACATGTATGAACCATGAAAATATTGTGCTAAGTGAAAGAAGCCAGACACAAACAGGCCACACAGTGTATGAAATTTCTATGAAATATCTAGAATAGGCAAATCTGTAGAGTTGGAAAGCAGATTAGCAGTTACCAGGGGATTGGCATGGGGAATGGCTGTTAGTGGTTCACGTTTCTTTTTGGAGTGATGAAAATGTCCTGGAATTAGGTAGTGGTGATGGTCACACAACATTGTAAATATGCTAACAGTCACTGAATTGTGTAGTGCTTGTAACCAGACTGTGTGCATTATTAGGACCATGTGCCAAATGATTCTAGTTGGTCATGTCCCCAGTCTTGGGTCGTATTGACTTACCGTGATTTGTTTAATCATTTGCCTACTATAGAGCATTTGGGTTATTTCCAGGATTTTGTGCTTATTAATAATGGTAAGCCTTGCTTTCAAAGTTTAATATAATTTTGTTAAAAAATTCTACTTCCTACGCTATGCCAGGCACTTAAGAAGTACTCCATAAATATTTATTGAATTATCTATGCTTGTTATTCCCATTTCATTAGTGTGGATAATTACCTACTGTTCCAGAGTGTTTGAAGGAAGGTAATATCTGTTAAATTATGTGCCTTTTACATTTGTAAGCTGTGTTTATATTTTTTTGTAATCAATTCAGATGATGTCCTTGCCTGGTCCTTATCTTTTAGAGGCCTCCAAACAATTCCACGTCTGCAAAGGAATGTGCGTCGTATCTGTCTGCCATATCCTTCTTTTCATTATCTTCTCTGCATCTTGAGTTTGCTTGACTTTCATCATTTTTTTCCAAATAGCTTCTTAGATGCCTTCTCTGAGACAGGAGTCTAGGATGCCATTGTCATTTTGTCCAAAGATCATGTCTCTCTTGTTTGCAAATATGAAGGAAGGATAAATAGAGTGTTTGTTATTTGTTCTGCTAAGTCAATATCCTTAATTTCTAACTTTTTCTTTTTTTTTTTTTTTTTTTTTTTTTGCCTCGAAATTTTCTGACATCTGAAGCTGTGTGCTTTTCTGTGACCCATGTAAAACCGTTATGTATTACATAGCTCTTTGGCCGAAGGCAAGGAATGGACTTCTAGGGTTCTCGTCCCTTTCCCTGTGTTGTTTGGCAGTGCCATTCACTAGCCTGACTTCTTACCACTCGTTAGTACCTCCTTTCCCTGCCCCGCTGTCTGTCATTGCTCAGCACACCTGGAGAGGGAACGTGGCAGTCCTGGGGGGCCGTCCTCTATTTACAAAGCTGGTGTTACTGACCTGCGCCTTGCTTTTCTCTTCAGAGTTATTTTTCCAGGAACTAGAATGATCTCATATCCTCTGTGTCCTTGTCTGAAACTTCATTTTTGCTAACAGCAAACCTGGACAAGATTATTCATCAGAATCAGGGTTACAGCCCAGGAAATGAAGTGAAACTAACGGGCCTTTCCAGTGATGGCGAAGCCTCATTTTCACCAGCCATCTAATGGCTCTTGGCTTCCTCGTGAATGGTAAACAACTTGTGCCCCTGTCGCTTGCAGCCATGTGGGGGTCTGGGCCAGAGACAGGAAATGAAAGGGTGGAGCAGAGGAAGACCAGGTACTTCTTTTTTTTTTTTTTTTTCATTTCAAAATATTATGGGAGTATGCACGTTTTGGTTACATTATTTTCTTTTGTACAGTTTGAGTCGAAGTTATAAGTGTGCCTTTCACCCAGATAATGTGCATTATACCCATTAAGTATGAATTTACTCCTCATTTACATCTCCTCCTCCTGCCTCCCACCTGCTTGATTTCCGTTGAGTTTTACTTCCCCATGAAGACCAGGTACTCGTCACTGGAGTTGGGGATGCCTGTCTAGAAGAGCTGGGCTTGTTGCTTTTTCCAGCCAATGCTGATGACTGAAAAAATGTTTTACTCGTAGGATGAGGCAGTTATTTGTTAAATGAAAGTACATCTGTCTACAGTTGTCTCTTCATCTTTCTTGTCATTATTCTGTTTATTTAGATTTCAAACCCCACATTCTCTGATTTAAGTTAAGACTGTCCAAAACCCCTTTACTGATTCAGTAAGTCTGTTCTGGGATTGTCAATGCTGTTTGGGCTTTATGCAGACGTAGGGACCCCTCACCTCATTCATGAGCACGGGGAATTGTAATTAGGAAGATTGTGGGGCTCTTTTTTCCTATTTAACTGAGCTGGAGGTGAGGGAAAGAACCACTTTGTGAGTGATACAGGGTTAGGCAGCTCTTTGTAGAGCCTTGTTAGTCTAAAATTCTCTGGGACAGTTCCAAAGTATTGGGAAGACGAGATCAAAATTCTTGGGTGGTTTTATATCTACTGGTTGGTTTTTCCTGATTGATGGATGGATTGATTGATTGAGATGGAGTCTTGCTCTGTCATCCAGGCTGAAGTATAGTGGTGCGATCATGGCTTACCGCATCCTTGAACTCTTGGGCTCAAGTGATTCTCCTGCCTCAGTCTCCCGAGTAGCTGGGACTATGAGTGAGTGCCACCCTGCCTGGCTAATTGTGTTTTTTCGTTTCATTCGCAGAGATGGGGTCTTGTTATATAACATCACCCAGGCTGGTCTTGAACTCCTGGCCTCAATGTTTTTCCTTACTTAGAGCTAAATTTATATTAAAGAATATGATAGTAAAATAATCATGGCAGCTATAAATAATGATGGCAACTAAATTTATTCCACTTTCCTGGGTTCACTTATTTATTTACAAAAGCATCAGTTTGAAAAATCCAGGGGTCTCTTTATTTATTATCTCTTCTTCCTTACAACAATCCTGGAGGTAAAAGGTGTTACCTTGGAGAAACTGAGGCTCGGAGCCGGGGAACTACTTGTCCAAGATCATCCGGCTGGGAAGTGGCAGAGCTCAGATCAGACTGGCCTCTCTGAGTCCCGCCTGTGCCCAGGCCTGCCCTGCACCGAGCTGCTGCTGTGGGCAGAACAGAGCACGCCCCGCCTGAGAAGACTGCGTGTCTCTGCTTTTATTCCTCCCAATGGCTCCAGGTTTTCTTTGTCATTTCTGTTCTTGTGCCCTCTACAAAGGCTTTAGCTTCCTTTTATTTTTCTTACCCCAATAGGGTCTGACATGATGCCTGGGGTCTAGGAGCAGGTTTTTTTTCCAGGCATCTTGGTTCTCATCTGTGTGACGAAATTATCCTTGGCCTCTGTTTTCTTTTTCCTTTTATTTCCTCTCAAAATACTGCTTCTTCAAGGCAATAGTGAAGATAAAGATAATCCTGCCCAAGGGTTTGAAGAAATGTAAAGGAGAAGTTTTTTTAGCAAACAGCTGAGTTTTTTAGGTGGGTTGTTTTCATACTCCTTGTTGCCCTAGTGTAAGTGGGTTGTCTTCCTCACGACACCAAGAAAACAAATGTATAAATGGATGCAGTCAGGTGGCAGTTGAGCCAAGGGCCACACGAGGCATCTTGTCCTTGGTCGCATTTCCTTTGTCACATGCCTGTATTTCTATACATTGAACACATTAAATTTAGATGCAGGCCCAGCTTCATTCCTTGAGGAGGACAGAGTTCTCATACCAGGTGAAGGAAAGAGCCAGGGGGTGAGGCTGCTTGGAGGAGCGGGCGGTGAAGACAAAGAAATGGCCCTGAGATTCTTGGGGTTGATGGGATGCCATTGCTGAGAGCTGGCCCTCTGCCCTTTCCGAAGCTCCAGACAGGTCCCCAGGAGGCAGGCCTTCCAGGAACTGCCACTTTCTCTGGTGTCAGGTCCATGCACATTTTCCTGTCCCTCTCCACTTGTCCCAGCTCCATCTTCTGAGTTCTGGGGCTTCCTTCCAAAATCGAGTCCTAGTTTCACACTTTCCTTCCCATCCAGCTGTTAAGCAGGGACTTGTGGCAGGAAAAAGAAGACGGAATCTTCTGTTGCCTGTAGGAAGATGCCAGGGATGCTGGGCAATCTGCCGGTGAGTAGCCTGGTACCTTTCACCACAGTTCACCTTGCTGGATGTGGAGTCTGAGAAGCCCGTCTCCCTTGCCTCTCCCCTCCTCCTTCCCCTTTCTCTGTGCCCCAGTGCGGTGTGCTCTGGGTCGTCCCTCATAGCTTACGAACACCTTTTCTCAGTCTCTGCTGATCTGATTACTTCAGATTGAACCAGCCTCATTCTGAGTTCATTCATTCATATATTCATTCAACAAGCATTTTGTGCCAGGCACTGCGGTAACCTACATTTTCAAGGCTGTATCTGCTCTTATCATACCACTATCACTTGCAGAAGTTTGGGTCACTGATGTGCCTTTGTGCCTTTGACCTGATGCCCATTTCATAAACCCAGGTATTCCTCTCAAGTAATACAGTATCTCCCAAAGAATTAAGGCCTGGATTTTTTTTTTTTTTTTTTGAGACAGGGTCTCACTCTGTTGCCCTGGCTAGAGTGCCGTGGCGTCAGCCTAGCTCACAGCAACCTCAAACTCCTGGGTTCAAACAATCCTTCTGCCTCAGCCTCCCGAGTAGCTGGGACTACAGGCATGTGCCGCCATGTCTGGCAAATTTTTTTCTTTATATTTTTAGCTGTCCAGATAATTTCTTCCTATTTTTTTTGGTAGAGATGGGGTCTCGCTCTTGCTCAGGCTGATCTAGAACTCCTGAGCTCAAACAATCCGCCCGCCTCAGCCTCTGAGTGCTAGGATTACAGGTGTGAGCCACTGCCCAAGGCCTAGAGTTTAATTCTTATGCAAAGGGAGGGTACCCCGCCCAGGCCCCTCACTGCCACACCTCATTCTTTTCTCAGCCGTGGGGATTAGATCCCTCTCCCCTCCCTTGTTATCTGTTCGCTGTTCCCAGAACAGATCATCAAGATGGGTCCATTCACTCACTGCCGCTGCTCTGGAGCCCATTTGACCATTGTCACTATGCTACCCTGCCCCTCCTTGCCAGCCAATGGCTTCTCATTTCTTCCCAGCTTGTCAAGCTCCTGGATGTCTCAGGAGACTCTCTAACATCTGCACACAGGCCTCACCCAGGACTCTGCCAAAGTGCTCTTTAAGGGTGTGAGTGAAGGGAGAATTTGAAAATAAAAAAAATTTCCCCATTCATTTTACCTTTTGAGACTAACCCATAAGGCCTGAGACAGTCTGCTTGGGCCCAGGATTATAGGAGCCTTTTGCAGGGACTCTCCTGAAGCCTTCTTATTTATACGGGTGCTAAAGGCCTATTGGGCTTGGTCTAGCTCCTCCCTGAGCTGCCTTATTAGAGGAACTTCTAGAGAGAGGAGATCCTCAGGGAGGAGTCCTGAGTGCTGCTGTCCTCTCCTCCTGGGCCTTCTCCACTTGGCTGGGGCTCTGCTTTGAAGCCAGGGTGAAGAGACTATCTGGGTGTCACACACGCTCCATGCGGTTTAGGGGGCGGAGAAGCCTTTTATTTGTTCTTCTGCCTCTCATCTCTACACCCACACCCCCAGAAAGAGAATGTTGGAAGTAGAATGTTAATAGCACAGTCAGTTCTACTGGGCTCAAGACATGGTGGCTTGTTTACCTCCCTTCTATAGGAGTTGCTGGTGGAGGGAGGAATTCTATTATAATTGCCTTGCACATGAATTTTTCTTTAATGCAAAATTCTTTAGGATGAAGAAAAAGGATTCTACTTGCTGTTTCCCCTCATCACTTAGAGAGCTCTTGCGCTGCTGTGAGGGAAGGGACCTGGGCATGTGACTAAAGATTTTGCACTTGACGGTGGGCGCTCCATCAGGGGTAAGAAGACTTGCTAAGGTAGGGGAGAGCTAACCAGCTTCCAGTTTGTCTCCTTCCTGTAGCAGGAGGTCTTCCTGGACCATCCCAGGTTCTAGGCCACCCTTGGAAGACCTTCCCTGCAGCCCACCCTAGGCTGTGAGTATTATCATCCCAGAAGGCTGAGGCTAAGCCACCTCTTGACCCAGGTCACCCAAGTTCAGGCCAAACAATCTCTCCCTTATTATATACAAAATGCCAACAGTTTTCCAGACCTTTCTCCCTTCTTGGTAACTCTCTCATGTCCACCGGGCAGTGGACGTGTACTGTTGTCGATGTTAGATATTCTGATGTTTAAGTCTAGCCAGGGCAAAACACATATACGAGGCAGAGCCTGAGGACAGTGTACGAAGCAACAAACATCAACCTATAAAGTAAGATCGGCCGTCTCCAGCCTGGTTCCAATTTTCCTTGAAGCTTAGTTCTAGAATTTCAGACGTGACCTCTTTTCTTAGCTTATCAATTCTCCATACGCTTGAACTCCTTTATCCCTAGGTAGGAAAAGGTGAGAGGCCATCTCTGGAAACCTGTACTTATTTGCACACGCCCTTCTGATAAGCAAAGTACTTTCACATACGGTTCTGAGGGGGGTTAGGAACCTTGGGCTGCGGGATGGAGCTGAGTCACCGCTGGAGCCCTTGGTCTCTGCATGATCGCTGGGCACGGAGTGGCCTGCGGCTGGCTCTCGGCTTCGTGGGGCTGCTGTGCAGCTGAGGCAGCACTTGCTTTGCTCTACAACTGTTTGTTGAGCATGATGTGTTCTAGGCCCCAAGCTACATACACACGTCTCCCCAGAGACACAGCAGGGAAAAGAAGGCCCCAGTCTTGTGTCCTGTCATCAGAGGAGAGAGGCAGAAGGCCAGTTCCTGTTCAATTACAGCTGTGACCAGTGCTGCAAAGGCAAAGTGCGGTGGATGACGAGAGTGCGCTAACCCTGCGGCGGGTCCTGGGGGAAGCCTCCCTCCCGTCGCGGTTATCTGCCTCCTACAGCAGGCAGTGTCTGGGTGTGGATCTTGGCAGAACACAGGGAACCTTAGGCAGGTTTCGGAGACTCAACTGCCTGTCCTTCCTTGTGTGATGGAGTGAAGTGGGAGGAGCCATGGCTTCTCCTCCCTTTCCCTCCCGGGCTGGTGCCGGAGCTGCTTGTCTGTGAGCCCCTTCCCGCTGGCGCATGCTTGGACCCTGTGTGGCACACTGTTAACCAGCCCCTGGGAGTGTCATTGGAGGTGATGGCAGATATGCCTCAAGGGGACAGGGCCTGTTTCTAGTTGAATTAAATGCCTTCTTGCCTGGCTGCAGATTATCAGTTTGTAGATTATCTAGGTCTGTTCTTTCCTCACATTTTTGGAGCCTTTACCATGGGCCAGGCTCAGTCCTCCCCTCACAGAACTAGCAGCTCTTCCTGCTTTCTTTCTTCCCAGCTTCTTACCTATTGACCTTACTGAGCGAGATTGGGCAGGGATAAGGTGTGAAATTCAAAACAAACCACCTTGTTTTACCCACTAGGAGCTCAGGCAGAAGAGCTGATAGGGAGAAAGACAGAAGCCTGTTGGCTTACTGAAGTGTTTGGGTTGCCTGAGATTTTGAACTGTTTAGGTGGCTTAATATCCCCAGAGAGTAAAAAACAAGAAGTAGGCTGGCACGGTGGCTCACACCTGTAATCCTAGCACTCTGGGAGGCTAGGTGGGAGGATCGCTCGAGGTCGGGAGTTCGAGACCAGCTTGAGCAAAAGCGAGACCCTGTTTCTACTAAAAATAGAAAGAAATTAGCTGCACCACTAAAAATATATAGAAAAAATTTAGCTGGGCATGGTGGTGCATGCCTGTATTCCCAACTACTCAGGAGGCTGAGGCAGGAGGATCGCTTGAGCCCCGGAGTTTGAGGTTGCTGTGAGCTAGGCACACTCCACGGCACTCTAGCCAGGGCAAAAGAGCGAGATTCTGTCTCAAAAAAAAAAAAAAAAGAAAAAGAAAAAGAAAACACACAAAACAAGAAGGAGCTGGGCTTTGAGTTCCTAGATTTCTTTTTTGAGGGCAACCCTCCTGACCCTTCAAACCCACTATGGTGGCTGTGTCCTCAGGGCCAGTACCACCCAGGCCTGAGCACATGTGGCCCCTGTCCCAGACTCTGCACCTCGGAGGACCCCACACTTTCAAAGTGCCTTTCTCCTAATTTTCCAAGTGTTCCTCCAGTGCCTGGAGCCAGCTGGGGCCCCAGCGCCATTCTGGCTGGGTGCTTCATGCCCACGCTGGGGTCCACATTGATCCCTTGGGGATACTCTCCATCCCTCTACTTTGTTCTGTGGAGCCGTTCGAGGGCCCCATGTCAGAGCTCAGTTTTGGGGGATGGCTACAGCATTTCTTTTGTGGGAGCATGTGAGATTAGCCTTCCAGAATGGTGCTGACACACTAATTTTAAGTGACTCAAGTTTTTTTGTATAGACAGGTCCTCAAAATATATTTTTCTGGGCCCCCACACATCCTAGGGACGGCCCTGCCCAGGGTCCACCCACTGGGCTCTGCTCTGCTTAGCACTCTGGGTTTGGACCAGAAAAGAGGACAAGAGCCTATTGTGTGTCCCTGGGGCCTGAATGGCACTTTGTTTTCCCCATTTGGCTCTACAGGCCAAGTGGCTTTACTGCTGCTATGGTTGTAACAGACTCCAGTGAGAAATCTTTTCCTATTCGGACTTCACGTTGTTTCACTGACTATCCTAGGAGGACAGGGCTTTGAGCCAACTTGGGGTCTTGTGTTCGTTGCTGCTGGGTGGGGGCTCGTGCCTGTGGTGCCGAGAGAAGGAGCCGTCGCTCCCAGGAGACCTCAGCTGTCTCTTGGCGGAAGGAGGAAAACCCTTTTGTTAACATGGCACTGGGGAGCTGGTTGGCAGGGAGGAAACGTGATAGGAATTGGTAGGAAAGACCCCTCCCGCCCCAGGGTGGACTGAGGCTGGGGGCGACTGGGCAAGGGCAGGAGACGATAGTGTTTGCTGCCCTCTCCTTTTTCTGCCTTCTTGCCCTCCTTCCCCGACCGCACCGACTCCCTCTTGGCCCACTCTAGTGTGGAAGCAGGAAAGTGATCCCTAGAGAGTTGAAGCTGCCTATTTTGTGTCAAGCCAAGGGGAATGGAAAGGTGGTGTTGGGCAGAAAGAAAACAAGCGGAGAGCAGGTTGTGAGGTTTGGAGCCACAGAAGCATCTGTTCGGGTGAACTCCGGGTCCTGTGAGGCCGTCAGTCATGCAGAGTGGTGAGGTCAGCCCTCCAGCTGGCTCAGGACAGGAGTCACATCCACTTCCCTCTCGTGCCTCTTCTGTGTCACTTTGGCTGTTGTTTTATTCTAAAGTTGGCTCTACCTACCCCTTAGGCCAGCGGGGAGTGCTGTCCTCGACCTGTGGTTCACAAAGTCGATCACAGGCCCATGCAGCCCCTCAAGACCATTCCAAGGGGGTCTGTGAGTTAAAAAGATTATTTTTTAATTTTTTTTTTTTTTTTGTAGAGACGAGGTCTCGCCCTTGCTCATGCTGGTCTCCAACTCCTGACCTCAAGTGATCCTCCCGTCTTGGCCTCCCAGAGTGCTGGGATTGCAGGTGTGAGCCACTGCGCCAGGTGGACTTTTATAATGATAGTAATGGGTTCCTTGCCTTTTCCGTTGTGTTGACATTTGCACTGATGGTGCAAAAACAGTGGTGAGCAGAACTGCTGGTGCCTTTGTGGAAGTCAGGATAGTGGCACCAGGCTTCCTGGTGGCCCAGAGTCCTTCTTCCCCATGCACTCCCAGTGTGACAGAGCCAGCTTCGTTAAGAGTGGCTATGATGAAGCAGTAAAAACTATTCATTTTGTGAACTCCACGCTTGTGTATTCGTCTTCAACATCCTGTGTGAGGAAATGGGAAGTAAACATTCTGCTCACTGAGCTACAGTGGTTGTCTCAAGGAAAAGCACTTCTGGCAATGTTCTGAGTTGCACGCTAAACTAGCCGGGTTTTGTTTTTTGTTTTTTGTTTTTTGTTTTTTTTCAGGGAACACCGGTTTTACTTGAAAGAACAACTGACAGACAACTGTGGTTATTCAAACTTGGGTATCTAACAAACTTTTTCTTGAAAATGAACATAGTGAGCCTGTTGCTTCAAAGAAAATAGCTAACAATATTTGTGACTAATGGTAAAATTAGAGTTTCTAAGCAAAAATTAGAATTTTGGAAAAGTTGTATTCATCATAATGAGCTTGACAGCTTAAAGACTTTTCTGATGAGATTGGTGGTGATATTATAAAATGTAGTATTTTGGCATTTTATTATAAAATATGTTAACATCTTGAAGATCAGCATAACTCAGTGAACCAATATTTTTCAGATGACCAATGTGTGAAGTTACAAAATCAGGTTGGGTGAAAGGCCATTTGCAGTTTAAGAAAGGCCAGTGGATTTTAATGTCATAGAGTAAGAAAAGTTCCTAGGGTTTCAGATTCCACATTAAAATTAACTATTACTTACTGAGTTTTGGTGTAGTATTAAAGAGGAGTAGCCACAATCGTCTGAAAAGGCTACTAAAATATTCCTCCATTGTGCAACTGCACGTCTGGGTGAGCCCAGGTCTTCTTAAACCACATATCACAACAGATTGAATACGGAAGCACAAGTAGGGGAGAGCCGCTGTCTTCTATGAAGCTGGACATTAGGGAGATTTTCAAAAATGTAAAACATTCTAAGTTTTTTTAAAAATCATGTTTTATTAAAATATTTATGTTAACCTGTAATGTGTTTATTTTTAAATTAATTAATAAATATAAATGAGGGCACTGCATCCCACAATAACCTAGCACGGAATTTGCTTTGCCTACAGAAAGCCCTCCTCCCCTGCGAGAAGACTCTCTGAGGTCAAGGAGCATATAGACTTTTTGTTGATGGTTAACGAGCAAAAACAAAAAACTTTTGTTTATACAAGGATTTTAGCTTTTCAGGAAGCTTTAACATGTATTACTTTGTAAAATTTATTTTATTTTTTATTTATTTATTTATTTTTGAGACAGAGTCTTGCTTTGTTGCTCAGGCTAGAGTGAGTGCCGTGGCGTCAGCCTAGCTCACAGCAACCTCAAACTCCTGGGCTCAAGCAATCCTCCTGCCTCAGCCTCCCGAGTAGCTGGGACTACAGGCATGCGCTACCATGCCCGGCTATTTTTTTTTTTATGTATATATATATTTTTAGTTGGCCAGATAATTTCTTTCTATTTTTAGTAGAGACGAGGTCTCGCTCTTGCTCAGGCTGGTCTTGAACTCCTGACCTCGAGCAATCCACCCGCCTCGGCCTCCCAGAGTGCTAGGATTACAGGCGTGAGCCACCGCGCCTGGCCTAAAATTTATTTTTAAAACAGCTTTACTGAGATGTAATTCACATACTATAAAATCCACCCTTTTAAAGTATATAATTGAAGTGTTGTTTTTGTACGTAACGTTGTGCAACCATCTCCACTACTTCCAGGACATTCTCATTACGCCAGAAGGAAACCCTGTGCCCATTAGCTGTCACTTTGTTACCCTGCCCCCCAGCCCTTGGCAACCACTAATCTACTTTTTTTGTCTCTATGGATTTGCCTGTTTTTAGATATTTTATATAAATGGGATCATACACTATGTGGCCTTTTGTGTCTGGCTTCTTTCACCTAGGATGTTTTCACAGTTCATCTATTTTGCAGTAAGTAATAGCACCTCATTTTTTTATGACTGAATAATATTCCATTATATGGATATACCATATTTTGTTAATGTATTCACCAGTTGATAGACATTTGGGTTGTTTCACACTTTTGGCTGTTGTGAACAGTGCTGCTAAGAACATCTGTGTACAAGTGTTTGAGTAGATATGTTTTCAGTTATCTTGTGTACATATCTAGGAGTGATATGTAATCACTAGATCATATCGTAGCTATGTTTCATCATTTGAAGAACTTCCACACTGTTTTCCAAAGTGTCCACACCATTTTATATTCCCACTAGCAGTGTATAAGGGTTCCGGTTTCTCCATATCCTCACCAATACTTGTTATTGTTGGTCTTTTGATTAGTGCACCCTTGTGAGCGTGACGTCGAATCTCACTGTGGTTTAATTTACATTTTCCTTATGACTGATGATGTCGAGCATGTTTTCATGTGCTTCTTTGGAGAAATGTCTGTTAAGATCCTTTGCCTGGCCGGGAGCAGTGGCCCATGCCTGTAATCCTAGCACTCTGTGAGGCCGAGGCGGGGGATCGCTTGAGCTCAGGAGTTCGAGACCAGCCTGAGCAAGGGCAAGACCCCGTCTCTCTAAAAAAAAAAAAAAAAAAAAAAAAAAAAAAGATCCTTAAAAGATCCTATTTTAAATTGGATTGTCTTTTATTGTTGAGTTGAAAGAGTTCTTTATGTATTCTGGATTCTAAGACTTTATCAGATTATATGATTTATAAAAATTTTCTCCCATTCTATGAATTATCTTTTCACTTTAAAAAAAATATTTAAACTTTTCTTTTCTTTATTTTCTATTTTAACTGCTTACTACTTCTGGAGTGACCTTTTCCTTTTCTTGATGGTGTTCTTGGAAGCACATTTTTTATTTTGACGAAGTCAGTTTATCTATTTTTTTCATTGTTTCCTCGTATTTTGGTGTCATATCTAAGGAACCATTGCCTAATCCAAGGCCACAAAGATTTATATGTTGTACTAAGAGTTTTATAGTTTTAGCTGTTATATTTAGTCTTTGATTCATTTTGTGTTAATTTCAGTAAATGGCGTTAATTTCTGTAAGTTCTGTAAAGGGATCCCACTTCATTCTGTTGCTTGTGGATATCCAGTTGTCTCAGCACCCTTGTTGAAGATCAGCTGGCTGTAAGAGTTTATTTCTGGGCTCTCAAGGTCTAGTCCATTGATCTATATGTCTATCTGTATGCCGGTACCATGCTGCACGGTTACTGTAGCTTTGTAGTAAGTTTTGAAATCAGAAAGTGTGAGTCCACCAACTTCGTTCTTTTTCAAGATTCTTCTAGCAATTCTATAGTAGTTCCCTTGCATTTCCATGTGAATTTAGGATCATCTTGTCAATTTCTGCAAATAAAGTCATCTGTGATTGTGATAGGAATTGCATTGAATCTGTAGATCAATTTGGGGAGTATTGCCATTTTAACAGCATAAAGTCTCTCATCCATGAACATGTGGTGTCTTTCTTTTGTTTAGATCTTTAATTTCTTTCAGTGATACTTTGTAGTTTTCAGTGTATGAGTCTTACACTTCTTTTGTTAAATGTAGTCCTCATTTTAAGTATTTTATTCTGTTCAATGCTTGTCTTACTTTCTATTGATTTAACTTTGTTTTTTTTTTGGTTGGTTTGTTTGTTTATTTTTGTGAGACAGAGTCTCGCCCTGTTGCCCCCATTAGAGTGCAGTGGCGTCATTATAGCTCACTGCAACCTCAAACTCCTGGGCTCAAGCCATCCTCCTGCCTCAGCCTCCTGAGTAGCTGGTACTACAGGCATGTGCCACGACGCCTGGCTTATTTTTCTATTTTTAGTAGAGATGGGTCTGGCTCTTGCTCAGGCTGGTCTGGAACTTCTGAGCTCAAGCGATCCTCCCGCCTTGGCCTCCCAGAGCGCTAGGATTGCAGGTATGAGCCTCCCCGAGCACCAGGCTTAATTTTGTTATTTAATCTCCTCTTCACTCCTTTCTCAACTAGGCTGAGGACAGGGATATGTCCTCACAGGTCCTGGCATCTCATGGTACAATGTACTGCAGTAAATATTTTATTTTCTTATTTTTTAAAAGAGACAGGTTTTGGTATGTTTCCCAGGCTGGAGTGCAGTGGCTGTTCACAGGTGTGATCATAGTACACTGCAGCATGAAACTCCTGGCTGTGAGCCATCCTCCTGCCACAGCCACCCGAGTACCTGGGACGACAGGCACCTGCCATCACACCCAGTTTATGGCTTTTTGTCCACACTGCTCCTGTGAAGAAAGCATGATAAATATTATCCCTGGTCTAACAGGGAAAGGAGCCAAAGCCCAGGGTGGTGAGGTGACTTGCCTCTCAGCACAGCACTATGTAACGGTGACAGAGATAGGATCATGATTTTTCTGATTCACAGCTTGCTGCTCCTCCCAGTCATCACCCCACATGTCACTGACACTATTCTTAGTCTCCCTGGGCTTGCTTCTAGGTCTCTACCTCTCTCGTACTCATGCCCCAGGGCGTGATGGAAGAGGGAAGGATTAAGGCTGGTATCACAGGGCTGACAATGGGGTCTTTTTTCTGGACAACTCCGTTGTGCCAGATTCTTCTAGGTATTCCAAAAATTCGTAACCTCATTGAGTTCTCATAGCGACTCCACAGGATGTCTCAGATCATTCTGCATCTTATAGATCAGGAAACTAAGGTTTAGAAGTTTATGTAAATTCCCAAGTCAAAGAGCAACTCGAGTGTTGGAGCTGCAACTAAACACAGTTCCCAAAGCTCAAGCTGTGGTGTGAACAGCAGATCCGTGTGAGTTGAGTGGAGGAGGAAGAGAATGGGGACCTGGGAAGTTGTGAGGCTCCGTCAACACTAGGGTTGGGTTGGATCAATCCAGAAGCATTTGCTCACTGGCCTGGAGCTGGTATGGCAAGTTGTTGACTTGTTGCCTCTTCCTGGAAGTGACGAAGAGAAAGGAGAGACCTGTAAACCTTAGCCCATGTCATCCTGTACCCTGCAGCCTTAACCTTTGGCAATTAACTCTTAGGGTGGAAGCTAATCTGCCACATGCAGATCTTACCTCTACCAGCTACATGGCAAATTTTTTTTTTTTTTTTTTTAAAGCCACAAGGTCTCATTCTGTTGCCCAGGCTGGAATACAGTGGTGATCATAACTCACTGCAGCCTCGAACTCCTGGCTTCAAGTGATCTTCCTGCCTTGGCCTCCCAAAGTTCTGGGATTAATACAGGTATGAGCCTCCATGTCCAGCCTGTGAATTCTTAAAGTGTGGGACCAGCACACTCTCTGTTTCCACTTGAAATCACTGGCTGGAAGTTTGATTCTGCCTGTAACACCCAGTGTTAACAGTGTTGTCGAACATCTGAGCGACCCATTCATGAGGGCAATATTGAATAACCTTGTTGTTGGTTTAACTGAGCCAGACACTTAATTCCCTGTCCCCACTTCTGTTTTCCTAAAATGAAGAAAACAACTATAAAGTTGTAGTAATTGTTGGTTTTGAAGGTAGTTTACAACTGCATAGAAGGTTAATTGTCACATTTTTTCAATGCTGGATTTTCTGCTTGAATTGAAAACAGTGGTGCAGATCACACCGTGTTTCTCTGATGCAGACTTCTCCCCAGACTTCCGCTCCAGCCATGCCAAACTC
This sequence comes from Eulemur rufifrons, assembly GCF_041146395.1. Lineage (NCBI taxonomy): Eukaryota > Metazoa > Chordata > Mammalia > Primates > Lemuridae > Eulemur > Eulemur rufifrons. Next base: position 101,599,855 of record NC_090988.1, read on the forward strand.
TGCGTGGTTTGTGCCCAATGCAATGGCCAGGCTGTGTCCCTGCCATGCTGCCCGCTTCCTTCTTCTCTCCCTACCAGTCCTCTGTCAGTCACCTCGTCATCTTTGAGTCTCACTCTGTGACGTGTTTCCTGATACCTGAGTCCCTCTCCTCCCAACACCAGCTTAGAGCTGGTGCTTGCTTTCTTAGGCCCTCACCCCACCTGTTTCCTTGCCGTGTAACAGTACCCACCACACTTGGTTTCGCTTCTTTGTTTATGTGTCTAGCACTTTCCCAGACACCTTCCCTGGCTGTGAGCTCCTGGGGGCAGGGGCTGGTGTCTTAGCTCTGAGCAGAACATGCAGCAGTGATGATATTTTTGGTACAATCCAGTAGCAGCCTGTGAAAGGCCCACTACAGACAGAGCTGCGGAACATGGTCCAACTCAAGCAACTTCTGCTCTTGGGTGAGGGGTAGAGGCGCCTGTTCCAAAGGTAACTGTCCTTCTGCATGATCCATGTGTGTTAGAAATGAAGCATGAGCATAGGCAGCTGGAGCTTGTGACAAGTGTCCCATGAGAAATGGCATCAGTGCCACTGGAAGTTGTCCCCAGTTCCTTATGGTACGAGGAAGGCCCAAGCAGAGATCTACATCCTCTCTGAAACCTGTCTCCTCTCAGAATGCAGGACTCTCTGTACTTCTTGGGACTATTCCTGCTCCAAAGCTAGGTGACTAGCTTCTTTGATCCATCCCAGACACCTGGTGCCATAGACCAGATTGCACAGTGCCTCTGGGTGCCAGGGGTGCCCAGGGAGGATTAGCAGAGAAGAGTGTTTGGGCCCGGCCATCCTGCCAAGCCTGTCTGACCACCACGCTCTCCCCTTACCCTCATCCTTCCTTCATTGAGTTCTTCAGGAATTGGAGAGTAACAAAATTGGAGAAAGAGTAGAATGTTAGGATATATTTCTCCTTCCCATGTGTCCACCCCTCTCATGAGGAAGGTCCTAGTTTTATGAGAAAAATCGAGAGCAATCAGAAATATAAACTGGTTCTTCATAATCATATCATAAAGTCCTCACACACCGTGCAAGGTATGCGCCATTAGGCCCCACTTTGCAAATGAGAAAACAGACTTAGAGGTTAGATGACTTGCCCAAGGTCACACACACATAGCAGAGAGAAAATCCAAGCCCAGGTCTGTCTGACTCCAAAGCCATGTTATTTTCTCTGTGCCTGGCTCACCGCCCATGGGAACCGGAATGTCACCTAACTCTGATCCAAGTTGTTGCCAACATATCCGGAGCATGCTGGGAGAGGTAGCCCCGTCCTGCCTGATTCAGGCCAGTTCCTGATCCAGGGACTCCCCCTGGTACCAGAGCTGGTACCTTTTCCCTAATAGATACTGAGTGTCACATCCTTCTTTGGGTAACCTGTTTCCTACACTTGTGTTGTGAGGGTCTCAACTCTGCCCTATATACAGTGGGGGTAAACGTCCTAGGCCTGTCTTTTGCCCAGTGGTATAGGGAGCTTGAGGTAACGTATGTGAAAACCTCTTGGGAAAACAGAACAAGGTCTCATGCTGTAGAAATGTCTCCTTGGCCGTGGTCTTTCTCTTGAGCTTGGCTTTGCTCTTGGATGAGGCTTAGGTCCAGGTGCAGGCCCAGTGTGGACAGTTACCTCCAGCTCTAGACCCACCTGGCAGTCCCCCAACCAGATGGCAAGTGTCAAGGTGGGTGTAGGAGTTGTGGCACCTCTCTGCCTCCAGTTGGGGGGAAGCACCCTGTGCCTGTCCTGAGCCAGGGTAGGGGAGAGGATTGTCACAGCCAGAAGGCATAGCACTGAACGCAGGGAGTTTCTGCTGGTTTCCTACCTCGGCCTTCTAACTGATCCTCCACTCTTCCTATTCCTGGACAGGGCCTTTGCTTTGAGTGTCATTCTGGACTCGCCTTCCAGGACATCGGCTGCCTGCCTTTGTCAAGGTTTCTTAGTGGGTATCACCATTCCTTGGTGGGCTGGAATAGCGGCAGGAAGCTGCTTGTCATCTTTGGGAAAAGATAGAGAAGAGATGGGAACCAAAGTGCCCATGCCGGTCGGGATCCTGGACCTGAAGGGACATGCAAGTTCCCTCTGTCACTGAGTTTGCAGTTAATGAGTGCTCTCCAGGACCTTGTGGTATTCAGACCTCCTCCTGGGCTGGAACCTTGGCCCAGATCAGGGTGCACCTGCATTTCGTTAGCTGGCTCGTCACACAGTGAGCTCTCGGTGACTGATTAACCTCGGGTTCAGGAGGTGAAGCACAGGATCTAGTGGTGAGTTACTGACTGTGCTTCTCCCAAGGAGCCTTGTTGGAGCTCAGCCTGGTAGTTTGTTTTCTGTGATGGTGGGATGGTGCCCAGTGGGAGGGAACTCTGTTCTTGTGCCTGCCTGGAGTGGACTTTTGGGTTATACTACGTTAAATGAGCTGGGTGAGTTTCATCGTGATCAAGCATTTGAATTACTTGCTAATGAAATCATATCGGGGTAGCAGCTCACGCTAACCACCAGGTAACATCTGCCCCTGTGAGGGATCCAGTCTCCTGGTCCTGTGGGGAGACGGGACCATGATGTCACCAGTTGCCCAGTGGACAGGCCGAGGCATAGTGAGGCCTCAGCAGAAAGGAGGAAGACATTAGACTCCTCATTTTTATCTCCACTCATCAGATCCTCTGCTCCTTTCCCTGGGCCAGATACCCATCACTCTCTTGGCTGGCTTTCCCACCTCTGTTTATGGCTCTCCCTCCTTTATGAAACTCAAATACCACTGCCCTTTAATCCTTCCACCAGAACCCATGAGCAGTGGCTTTTGACCACCCCACACCCTGCCCTGCCCCGCTCACCCCTGACCTAGTTTTGGGTGTTTTTTTCCTTTCCCTCAAGCAGTCTGCCCAAGGCCCACCCCTGAGCCAGAGATTGGCTCGTAAGCAGCTTCTGTCCCTTCTGACCTGTAAGGGAAGGAGCAGTTTTGGAAAGTTATTGACAACGGCTTACTCTAGAACATCCATTACAAACAGGCAGTAGGCAGTGTGCCCAGATTTGGGTGTTCTGGGATCAGGAACAGTGTGTGGCCTCCCTGGGCCTCTGCAGACCAGCCACCACAATGAGAGGACGAACTTTCAGAGGCCTCTAGGCACGTGGTCCTGGGTGGGGGTGTGCACACATTGTGGCCCTTGTCACTCTTCCCTCTGGAACTTGGCAGTTTTCTAGTACTTGGAAAAGGAGAGGACAGAGATTCTGGGAACAGGTCCTCAGAGAACAGGAACCCAGTGGAGGGTTGGACTAGATCATTAATCAGGGGCCCGTGGAGACAGTTCTGGTCAGGAGAGGGCAAATTGAGGAGCACGAGGTAGGCAAATCCTGCTTGACAATGAAAACAGATTCTGCCTGAGCCCTTGGCTAGAAGAAGATGGACCCTGGATCCCACCCAGGGGCCTGGGCCGGACTGCCTCTGTGTGGTGGTCACAGTTAGGGGAAAGGCCACATGGCTCCCTGGTGAAGGCTCTGTCCAGCAGGCAGCCCGGGGCCCGTGTGTGCTGTGCTCCAGCTCCTCAGCCGCTGGGGCCTTCATAAAATGCCCTGGAGCTAGAGAACAGGAAGGCCCTGCTTTCCTTTAGGAATCTGAAAAATTAAAGGGCTAAGGTTGGCTATCTTCAGGATGTTAGGCATCCTAGACAGCAATGAAGGAAAAACATGTAGTCACCTGTATTTTAGGACACTAAACGTTTGAGTAGGACTCACTGCTCAGACCTAAGGGGAGAGAACTCCCATTTGCTTAGGAAAAAACCTCACCCTCGGTGCAGGAGGAGAAACTGATAAGGGTCCCAATGGCGTGCGGTTCTTTATCTTTAACTGCAAACAGGCCATGGCTCCGCCAAGTCCCGGGATAACAGCTCAAGGAGAAGGGCGACACGGCGGGGTGCGTGTGTTTGCACACACATTCGTTTGGGGGATGGGTGAGGGGGAGGGGTGGGGGTGACGTGGACATCCATGCTCCAGTTGTATCTCCTTCTGCTTTGTCCCAGACTCCCCAAGAGCAGCAGTTGATAAGGAATGTGCCTGGACCAGGGAAGGAGGGATTGAGCACCTGTGGCTTTGCTCGCCGTCCGGTGCCTTTTCTCCACGACACTGAGGGAAACCTGCCATCAGGAGAGTCTGAGGCAAGGACATCACTAGTACTTACTAGTCTGCTGGATTTGGAATGGTCTTATTTGTGCCCTTCATGTCCCAATTAGAATGAAGTGTCGGTTTTACAAGGGCAGGGGCCTCTTCCCTCTCGTTCGGCGTTGTCTCCGGTGACTAACAGCACCTGGCGAGCTGTAAAGGCTCAGCCAATACTGACTGCCTGAATGAGTGGGTTTTTTTGGCATGTGATTCCCTTAAGCCTCTCCAACTCCATCTTCTGTTGGTTCCGCGCCAGCCTTCTTAGTGGTCATTGTCTCCTTGGTGCTGCGCCTTCCACAGCCTTGAGAGTTCATGTTACCGGAGGAAGCCCCTCCACTCCCCTGCCTGAAACTTCTCTTTTGGGCCCTGTGCTGTAACATAGCCCCCCCCCCCACCCCAGAGCATCCCTTCAGTTTCATTCCTGCCTCAGTTTCTCCTCCTCACATTTCTGCGGTTCCAGCCCTGTCCCCCTTCTCTCCTCAGCAAAGGTTTTTATTAATAGAAAGGGAACACCCGGTGACACCCCAGGCTTTCCAGGGCCTGGGCAGTGTGAGTTTCTGTGGTTCTCCTGGGAAGGGAGCACGGTGGTGGCCGGAGCTGGGCTTGTGGGCACGCGCCCCTCCCCACCTCACCAAGGCCAAGCTCTGTCTCATGGTTTCAGCTGTCACCTCTATGCTGATCACCGCAAGTCAATGTGTCTGCATTTCTCTACTGGGGTTTCTGACCTTCCAAAGTCCGGTCCAACCCTGGCAATCAAGCCTTATTTGATGTTGATGATTATTAATTGGTAGCATATATTACACCCCTAATGTGGACTGATTCACATGCATTCTTGTGTTTAATCCTCCCAATGAACATATAAAGCTGAGTTATTATTTTTGAGAGTCTCAGACAAGTTAGTTCCCCCAGGTAACCTGGGTAATTAGCACAGAGGATCACGATCAGGATTTGAACCGGTCTGCTGGGCCCTGACCCTAAATGGAGTTTGACCGCACTCGCAGGGGGAAGGCAGCCCTGCCGTTGCCTCTCACCCCAGTGCACTCACAGAGCAGGTGTTGGTGCCCTGTGGGCCAGGTGCCATATAGCTTCCTCGGGGCCAGGTCAAGCCTGTCCTCCGTGACCTTTTACGTAACCCTAATCAACTGTTTTGCCTCCTCCATCTCCTTTTTCTCTCAAAGCAGCTCCTTGTATATACTAAGTGTTTGATGTTCCTTATATTTCCAGTGTGCTAGTGTTGCCTCTCACCCTATAGGAAGTTTCTTGAAGGTGGAAGCTGTGTTTTATATGATCCTCCATCCCTCACGTGTGTCATAGGCAACAGGTGCTCAGTAGACACTCGGTGGCTCTGATTGGATGAAATCCAATCACAGTCCATTATGTGTATTGTGGTTTACAGTTTATGAAACTGGAGGGACAATCTGAGTTTCACATATAACGGATCCCTTACTTGTCCCTCTGTGCTGGAAGGGATAAGCCCAACAGGCCCAGAGAGGTGGAGTGAATTCCCCAAGGTCACATGACCGGTGGTAGCAAAGCCAGAATTTGAACCTGAGTCTTTTGACTCTAAGGCCTTTCCTTTTCCACGGAGTCGCAGCAGGGCATGGTCCAGACTTGCGGCAGGCGGCCCCCGCTGGCTCCACTTCATCAAGCCTTCCCCTTTCCTCTGTAGAGGGAGGTTCCTGCCCAGATTCACCCTCCTCCACCCTACAACCCCCTTCCCTCCTGCCAGGCCTTACCTCTCCCTTGGTCATGTATTTCCTTATTCCTGTTTGTCCCTTTTCTTTCATTAGAATTTCTGTCTCTTGAGGGCAGGGACCCTGGCTGCTTTTCCTTTTACCCTTCCAAAGCTCCAACTCCAGGGTGTGGACCAAACATCATTCTCTCAAGGACATTGATTGATACAGTGAGGCACTCAGTGAGTCACCTGGTGGGTCCAGGAGAATTGGTGGGGAGAGGTGTGACCAGGAGGTGGGGAAGGATTACGGGTGTGGGGACAGGAGGTGGCCTAAAGATAATGCCTGTGTCTTGCCTACTGCCCAGGGGACTGTTAGTAGCAAATGAGAGTGGCTATTAAAGTGCTCTCTAAAGTGCAGAGAGCACTAGGATGTTAAATGTGATTATGGTATGTAAGAGCTCAATGAAACTGTCAAAGGGAGTAATACTGGCCTGGCGAGTGTTGGGGTGACGACCTGGATGGAGCCTCATCCCGGGCCAGGCACTCATAGCTATTATGAATTATTATTGTTTTCATAGTTATTATAAGACATCAGCTCTTTCTTCAGATGGGGGGGGTGTATGGAGGGGGTCTGAGAAGATATCTGTTCGGGTTGGGACTGAGAAGGTGGGAAAGGTGATCTGTCCCCAGGGCTTTCATAGGTTCACTCGCTAAGCCTGTCAGCTGGGACACTCCTTCCTCCCAGGGTGTTTTTGGCAATCTGACCCCTCACCCTGAGGCGGAGCTGTTGTGATCGGTGAACACTTCCCCTACTAGTAATGGTGAGCATGCAGGGAGTGAGTGCTGGCCGGTCTGGCTGGTCGGTGGGTGGGGAGGCTGCGCTGGTTTAGCTGCCGGCTCCTGGCAGGCGGGCCTGCTGCTGTGCTCCCCCTGCCCCTGGGGTGCACTTCAGGGTGAAGCTGCGTTGAGAGACTTGAGAGCACTTGGCATTTCTGCAGAACTCTGAATCAACGCAGGGCACGGAGCATCCACTCAGCCGAGTGCGGGGCCAGACTCAGCCCCACTGGATGGGCTGGACACTGCGATTGCACCGTCAGCTGGGGGGAGGGCTGGGGTCAGCTGGGGGGAGGGCTGGGGTCAGCGGTGGGGGAGGCAGAGACGGGACTGCGACACAGCTGGAGAAGGTGGCCCTTTACGTGGGGCTCACAGGGCCCAGGAGTGGCAGTGGCCAGGGCAAGAGTGACGGTGGAGGAGGGGTGGCTGAGGTTGGCAGACAGGGAAGAGTGATGGTAACTAGTAATCGCTGTAGCATGATCCATCTGGACAGCCTGTCCACAGGTGGCTCCTGAGCTGCAGGGCAGGGACTGAGGCACAGCTCGACATGACAGGCACGGTGGGGTCTGTGTGGCTTTGAGCTTCAAACCATGGCCAAGCTACTTACCCTAAGTTTCTGTTTTCTTGCTTACAATAATACCTGCCTTACCAGGCTTCTGTTGATTAAATGAGATAATATAAACCATTTAATGCAGTGGTTGGCACTCAGTGGCAAGCTCGTGCACACTGTTGGTGATGCTGACACTTTTTTGCCACGTGACCATTACGATAAAACCAGCAAGAGTGGATGCCCAGAACTCCGTCTCTGGGAGGCTTCTGGCCTAGTTTCTGTTTTCAAATTCCAAATTGTGAAAGGTCAGATCAAGGGGCTACAAAGGTATGTCCCCCCAGGAGTCGAGAATAGGAGAGAAAGCAGCAGCAACCATCCCTCAAGTCCTGTCTGGGTTGCTGTTTACTTTCTTCCTTCCAGGGACTGAAGCTCTTCGCCATTGAATTCCCTCGCTATCTCCCTGCTTGTGGGGGTGGGGAACCTGTGGCCTTTTGGCCATGTGGATCCTTGAGTCCCGCCTTTTGACTGAGTCCAAATTTTACAGAGCAAACCCTTTTAATAAAGGGGTTTGTTCTGTGAAGTTTGGACTTGTTTGAGGGGCTGCACCTGAGGCTCTGGAGGGCCACATGTGGCCCCAAGGCCACCAGTTCCCCACCCCTGCAGGCACATTGGTGCTCAGTTTGCCCAGAGAACCAAGTTTCACACTGCCCTAGGTTCCACAGGGCTTTCCTCCAGGGGATGTTTGGGATGTGGGGTCTAACAAAATAACAGCAAAGACTGGCCAGGATCAACCTCACTAATGAGATGTTAAAAAAAAAAAAAAAAAAAAAAAAAAGACTGGTCAGGAGTGGTTGAGAGTCACACATTGTTTCTGAGAAACTGAATTAATCAGCCAAGACAAGTTGGGCATCCAGCAAGGGAAGCTGAAGCACCCAGGGACAAGCGACAGTGGAAAGCCGTTACTACTACCAGGCTTGAAGGTGTCAGGAGAGGAAATAGTGTTTCTTCCACACACCAGTGAGGGCTGCAATCCTGGAGGCTGGGATGCCCAGCAGGGACTGTCATAGTGGCAAGACATGACTGAAATGGATGCACATTTCTGTGAATGTACTAAAAAAACCATTGAATTGTACTTTTTTTTTTTTTTTTTTGAGACAGTCTTTCACTCTGTGGCCCGGGCTACAGTGCCGTGGCATCGGCCTGGCTCACAGCAACCTCAAACTCCTGGGCTCAAGTGATCCTCCTGCCTCAGCCTCCTGGGTAGCTGAGACTACATGTGTGTGCCACCATGTGCGGCTAATTTTTTCTATTTTTCGTTGCCTGGCTAATTTTTCTATTTTTAGTAGAGATGGGGTCTTGCTCTTGCTCAGACTGGTCTCAAACTCCCGAGCTCAAGAGATCCTTGTGCCTTGGCCTCCCAGAGTGCTCTAAGATTACAGGCGTGAGCCACCGTGCCCAGCTTGAATTGTGAACTATATGGTTTGTGAATTATATTCAATAAAGCTGTTAAAAACAAAAACCTGGCCTGGCCCTCGAGTAGTCCCGGCAAAAACACATTTAATGAGGAAAGTTTGCTGCTGTTCTGTACCTGCTGGCCTGGCCCCCTGCCTGGCAGGAGGCACTGCCCACCACAGAGCAGCCTTGGCCTCTTTTTCTGGATCTTAGCACGTTGGAAGACCCCAGTTCCAGTAGAAAAATTTAATTCCAATTTAATTTTATTCTGGTTCAATTAAACGCTTTCGGAGCCATGCTGTGAGCCAGCGCCAGGCTGGGTCTGTCGTGAGCAAACGGGCCCTGCTGTTGGACACGCTCACTTGTTCTGGAGTCTGCTGCTTCCTGTGGGTCCTTCTGTCTCCATTTTCTTATCAGAAAAGGGAGGGTTGACAATGCCCCATGGGATTGCGGTGACAATCAAGTGGGCTAGGTGGTGCCTGGCATATGACAGGCAGAAAATGAAAGGCTTTTTCCAGTGCTCCTGGAGCAAGTCGTCCACACCAAGTTTAGATAACAAAGTTAGCTGGTCACATCTGTCCCCAGAGAGCTTGAAGCTGGGCTTACAACCCTCACCCTGTAACCAAGGCCCAGGGAGAAGCAGGCGGGGAAGAGGACACCCGGCTTGCCCTGGGCCAGGGTGGGGACCTGGGAAAGGCTTCCTGAGAGGGGAGAATGAAATGGGGCCTTGAACAGGGGGCGGATACACTTTTCATATACTGTATTTTGTTCATTTTTTGAATACATAATCCGGTATGCAGTACAAATTGAAAAGGGTAAACAGTGAAAGATATTCCCCAGAGGCAACCACTGTTACCTGCTTCTTGAATCTCATTCTGGAAATATCCTACATGTGTATGAGTGGATGTGTGTACATATCAGAGGACGCCTCTCCTTCGGGTGGATTTTGACGTCGTCCACGCTGTGCTCTGTGGGGATCAGAAGGCTCCTGCTAAGGTGCGGGTCAGGCTGTAGGTGTTAGTTATGCTCACGCTGCTTTCCTGTCTCACGGTCAGGTTCATGAGGGCTCCTTTTCCTTCAGTCCCCCCCGGCAGGAAGGGTGTGAGGTAGAGGCCGGCCACCTTCCTTGGCGCTGTCCCCCAGGGATTCTCTGTGCCTTTCTCCTGCCCTGGCTCCTATTCCTCACCGACTTGCACGTCCACAGCAGCTTCCCGACAAAGGGTGTTTTAGTCCCGGCTTCCTTGCCTTTATTTTACCTGCATACGTGATCGATAGTTTAGCTGGATAGAGAATTTCAGGTTGGAAATCATTTTTCCCTGACAAGTTTGAAGGATTGCTTTGTACTTCTCTAGATTCTCAAACTGCTGAGACATCTAAAACCTTTCTGACTTCTGATTCTTTCTGTCCTTTTTTCTTTTTCCTCCTTTCTTATTATTATTTTTTTTTTTCTAAATAGCTAGAAATTTTTTGTTTTTGAGACAGTCTCTCACTCTGTTGCCCAGGCTAGAGTGAGTGCCGTGGCGTCAGCCTAGCTCACAGCAACCTCAAACTCCTGGGCTCAAGGGATCCTCCTGTCTCAGCCTCCCGAGTAGCTGGGACTACAGGCATGTGCCACCATGCCCGGCTAATTTTTTCTATATTTTTTTAGCTGTCTATATAATTTCTTTCTATTTTTAGTAGAGATGGGGTCTCGCTCTTGCTCAGGCTGGTCTCGAACTCCTGAGCTCAAACGATCCGCCCACCTCGGCCTCCCAGAGTGCTAGGATTACAGGCGTGAGCCACCGCTCCCAGCCTTTCCCCCTTTCTCAAAGCTTATAGGATGTGAAATTTTGTGACATGCCTTGGTGTAAGTCTGTGTTCATCTGTTTTGTCAGCTTCTCAGGGGGTCCTTCCAACGTGGAAACTCGTGTCCTGTCCTAGGAGTTTCTTGAACGATTTCATTTCTTCCCCTTTGTTTTTTACTGCTCTCTCTTTCTGAAATCCTGTTATTTAGCTTTTGGATCTCTTGCACTGACCCTTTAATTTTTTTTTCCCTTTCTCGCCTATTTTCTACTTTGTTTTTTTTCTTCAGTTTCTAGGAGATTTCCTTTTTTAAAATTTTTTTTATTTTTTTTTTTTTAGAGATGAGGTCTTGCTCTGTCACCTAGGCTACAGTGCAGTGGCACAATCATAGCTCACTGCAGCCTTGAACTCCTGGGCTCAAGGAATCCTCCTGCCTCAGCCTCCCGAGTAGCTGGTACTCCAGGCCTTGGGGAGATTTCCAAGAGCTTTTTTGCTGTCTCAATGGTTCTTTTTTTTTTTTTGAGACGAGGTCTTGCTCGGTTGTCTGAACTAGAGTGCTCACTGCAGCCTTGAACTCCTGGGCTCTAGCAATCGTCCTGCCTCAGCCTCCTGAATAGCTGGGACTACAGGTGCTCGCCACCATACCTCGCTAATTTTTCCATTTTTTGTAGAGCCTTCCTCAGCAGCCAGGGCTGCAAGGTCAGTTAACCTGAGCTGCCTTCCAGCTTCCACAGTCATGTTGCTGTTGTCTCCCCTCCTAGTCTCTCTGTCCTTGAGGATTTATAGCTTTAAAAAAGAATCTCTTTACTGAAGTTTTGATGGTATTTCAGGAGGGCGAAAAACTAGGTGCATGACTGAGACAGGAGCAGGATTTGCACAGACGAGGTTGGGAGGAAAGGTGTTCTTGTGGGGGAGGGTCTTGGTGTAGGTAGTACCCTGAGGGAGATGGGAAGGTGCTTGGACTATTTGGGAACAAAGAGGAGGCAGCTGAGCTGGAGTTACAGGATCCGGGAGGCTGAGAATGGTGGGAGACGAGGCTGGGCAGGCCTAAAGGAGATGAGAGTCTCACCTGTGGGCAGTGGGGAGTCACAGAAGGTTTTTAAGAAGAGTGAGGGCATGGGTGTATTTTGGGATGCTACCTCTTGGTAGTACATAGTGTGGATTAGTAGCTAAGACTGTGGTAACGCGGAGGAGGTTTTTACATAGTTGAGGGTAGTAAGAAGGGGACAATTCAGGGTGGTTGAGTAGAAATGAAAGCAGGGAAGATGTCAGGGATTTAAGAGGCAAAACTGTCAGGACTTCTTGACCAGATGATAGGTGAGGGAGTGGGGAGAGTTGAAGATGACCCTAAACCCAAGCCCTGGTTACTGGGGAGAGGGCGGTGAGGAAGGCGGGGGAAGTGTTCGGTTTGGGTTCTGGTACCTGCGTGCTGTTTGGGAGGGGCCTGTTGGGGTGGGTAGTTCTGCTGTAAAATAGCCATTTGACATATGGGCAAAAAGCCGATTTCACACCCTCACACTGCCAGGCCTAAGTTGGTTGAGAGAGAGAGAGAAAGAAGGTGTCAGGGTAGGAACAAGGAAATCAGCTCCTTGAGAAGACAAAAGAATTTTCAAGTTGTTAAATGAGATGATGTACTTTTCTGGGGAGCAGGTTTAAAAAAAAATTTTTTTTTAAGTAGATTATGAAGAGAATTTTTATCTTAATATCCCCACAGCTTAGTATTGCAAAATGGCGTCTGAACCCCCTTCAGACATTGACAGAGCACCCGTTTCCTTCCTTCCTTGGCTCATCCTCATGTTTTGACCGAATTAAGAACTCTGTACACAGGCCTTTAAAAAAGAAAAAGAGGCATCTTTATTTGGGTTCTGTAGCCAAAAGGGAGGGTAGAGGAGGGCTCTGTTCGCTCGGGTCCCTCACTTCCGTCTCCATCCTCTCGGGGGCATGCACGTCGCCGTCTGGGGTTCTGTTAGGGTTGCTCTCTGGGAGGTGAAGAAGGGGCCCAGTTACAGCATTTGCCAATATCTGTGGCTTAACCATGCCCACTATGGCCAGTTTCAGACTACAAACATGATGTCACTGAGCACAGAGCTGTTAGGAGATGAGCACAGACTGGCGCGGTGGCTCCTGCCTGTAATCCCAGCACTTTGGGAAGCTGAGGTGGGAGAATCACTTGAGGCCAGGAGTTTGAGAACAGACTCGGCAACATAGTGAGACCTCATCTCTACAAAAAATTAAAAAGTTTAGCTAGGTGTTGTGCATGCCTGTAGTCCCAGCTACTTGGGAGGCCGAGGCGGGAAGAGGCCTTGAACCCAGGAATTGGAGGTTACAATCAGCTATGATCGCACCATGCGCTATAGCCAGGGTGACAGAGCTAGACCCTGTCTCTAAAAAAGAAAAAAAAATGCTCACAGTGGGGCGAGCTAGTGAGAGTGAGCTGTGCATGTGGTTCGTGGTGGGTCCTCACTGCAGCCAGGCTGCAGGACCTCACCTTTCCGGTTGTCTGACCTGTTCTGACGAAGGGGTTAGCAGGGTGGAACTGTGCTTCAAGGCAGCGTCTCAGCAAACAAGGCCTTGCATTGCAGCAGCCCCAGCCCCTCTCCCGGCCTCCCCTCACAGCCCCATCCCCACCACGGGCCACTGGCTGCAGATCCAACATTAATACTAAATGCTAATATTAAAAGCCAATATTTATCATAAAGGCTATGAGTCAGGCACTGCTGTAAGCACTTTACATGCACCAACTCATTTGATCTTTGTAACAACCCCATGAGGCAATTACTATTATCTCTGATTTGACAGATGAAGAAATTGAAGCCCAGAGGTTGAAGGACTTGTCCAGAGTCAGTGGAGCCCTGATTTGAACCCAGGCAGTTTGAACTCTGGGATCTTAATCACTATGTTCTCTCTGGGAATTCTCTTCACGTTTCTTTTCTCCTAAGGCTGAGTCAGGGCCTAAATACTGCTGGCTCATTAGGGTTGCCAGATAAAATACAGGATCCTTGAATTTTATAACAAACAATTTTATAGTAGAAGTATGCCCCAAATATTGTATGGTATATACTTAAAGTTTTTTGTTAGGTCTGAGCGTGGTGGCTCACACCTGTAATCCTAGCACTCTGGGAGGATGGCTTGAGCTCAGGAGTTTGAGAGCAGCCTGAGCAAAAGTGAGACCTTATCCCTACAAAAAATAGAAAAATTAGCTGGGCGTGGTGATGCGCGCCTGTAGTCCCAGCTACTCTCAGGAGGCTGAGGCAAGAGGATTGCTTGAGCCCAAGAGTTTGAGGTTGCAGTGAGCTACAACGATGCTACGGCACTCTAGCTGGGGTGACAGAGTGAGACTCTGTGACTCTGTCTGCCCCTCACCCAAAAAACAATATTAAAACAACTTTGGGGCCGGGTGCGGTGGCTCACGCCTGTAACGCTAGCACTCTGGGAGGCCAAGGCGGGAGTATAGCTCGAGGTTAGGAGTTCGAGACCAGCCTGAGCAAGAGCGAGACCCCGTCTCTACTAAAAATAATAGAAATGATCTGGACAGCTAAAAATATATAGAAAAAATTAGCCGGGTATGGTGGCACATGCCTGTAGTCCCAGCTACTTGGGAGGCTGAGGCAGGAGGATCACTTAAGCCCAGGAGTTTGAGATTGCTGTGAGCTAGGCTGATGCCACAGCACTCTAGCCCAGGCAATAGAGTGAGACTCTGTCTCAAAAAAAAAAAAAAAAAAACCCAGCTTTTTGTGTAGGAACATGCACAGATTTCAATACAGATTGAAAACTGCTTTACTTCCCTTCTCCAAGGTTAGATAATCACAACAGAAATTTAAGAAATCTCTTATACAATCAGTCTAACATTTTGCTGTTCTCGAAGAATCACTTGACCTGAACCAACTCATTCAGAAAACTAAATTCTTTTAAAAGTCCTTCAGAGGGAAGTGGGATTGCTTTTTCTAATCTATATCTTTTGCTGATGGGACTGGCCAGGTATTTTTTTTTAAAGTTTGATCTCAATCATCTCTGATGCAGCTTGAACTCATTATTCCTGCTTCTCTGAGCAGCTGTAGCAAATGAGTAGCTTGCGTGGCAGTAGGAAGTCTCGCTGTCTACAAACTGATTCTTGGCTTGTCACTTTGCTCTTTTGGTTGTGCCTTCTGGAACGTGACATCTACCCTTCTCAGCCTTGATGAAAAAGCTATTAGTCATTGTAAGGCTTGGCTGAGTCAGTGCAATGGGTGACACTTGTGGTCAGACACTAGAATATTTTTCAACTGGTACTGTCCCAGAAAATCTAGGCACCTTGGTCTCAGAGGAGGAGGTGTTCTTCATCTAGTTCAAGGCCAATCTTTCACTTGGGCCTAGAGCCTCCCTACCGGACTCGCCCTTCTCCTTATCCCTGCCCTCCCAGCTCTTCCCCTTCCTCTACCTAAAACTTGCTAAGCCCCCTCCCATGCAGGAGGCTGTCTGCCACATACGTAATGGACAACTACTCATGTCTGGAATCCATAAAGATTTATTACAACTCAGAAACAAACAACCAGCCCAGAAGAATAGTGGTCAAATAGTATGAACAGGCAGTTCACAAAAAAGAAAACCTAAATATATGTCCACAATTGTAAGAAAATCGCCAACTTCACTAATAATCAGGAACTGAAAATTGAAACAAGATACCAGTTTATACCTACAAGATTGACAAAAATCAAAGTCTGACAATGTAAGAGTTGATAAAGATGTGGTGAAATGGAAATTCTGTTCTACTTCTGGTGGTTTCGTAAATTATTAAGGCAACTACTTTAGAGTGATACTTGGCAATATTGACATTTAAAATGTCACCTGAGCAAGAGTGAGACCCCATCTCTACAAAAGATAGAAAAATTGTGTAATGCAGCAGTTCTGACTCTAGGTATATGTCCCAGAGAAATTCTTGCACATTGTATATGTAGGGTCAAGGTTATTCATTTTTAACATTTTTAATTGACTTTTTTATTATGACTGTTTTCAAACATACACAAAAATGAAGCAAATAGTATAATGAACTTCATGTACCTGTTGCCTAACTGAAGAGTTTTCATTTAGCTAATCCATATAACACAGTTCTTAATAGCTAAAAATTGGAAACAACTTATTTGTCACTCTCTTAGTCTGTTTGGGCTGCTATGAAACAGCCATAGACCGAGTGGCTGATAAACAACAGAAATGTATTTCTCTCAGTTCTGGAGGCTGGGACGTCCAAGATCAAGGTGTTGGCAGATTGGGTGTATGGCGAGGGCCGCCTCCTGGTTCATAGATCACTGTGTTCTCACAGGGCAGAGAGGTAGTGGAGCTCTCTGAGATATCTTTTACAAGGGCACTAATCCCATTTGGAGGGCTCCACCCCCATGGTCTAGCTCCTCCCAAAGGCCCCACCTCCTAACGCCGTCACATGGGGAGTTAGGATTTTAACATATAAATTCGTGAGGACACAAATAGTCAGTAGCAGTCCCTCATCTGTGGGTGGATAAACTGTGGCACACACAATACAACATTATCCAGCCATTAAAATTAATGAGCTAGGTCTACTTGTACCAATGTAGATAGATTTCAAATATAAAAATGGGTGAAAAAAACAAGTTAAAAATGCCTATAATTTAAGAAAAATATTAAAGCAAATATATGGCTGTAGGTACACATATATCTAATGAATACAAAGTCAGCACAGGGGATGTGTATCCAGCTACTCTGGGGTGTGGTAGTCCTGGGGGCGGAAAGGTCCAGGGAATAGGATTAGGAAGGACCACAGGGACACCGCAACTGTTTGTGCAGTGTGGTTTTCCCTTTTGTTAAGTTTAACTTTTATCAGAATACGTGTGGACACTTCTGAAAGTCAAATTGTGCCACAGGCGTATAAAAACCCCACAGTCCGCTGTCCCACCTGTCTCCCCATGAGTGTCTCCCCATGAGTGTCTCCCCGAGACAACCCCTGTGACTCCTGGCTCTTACTTGCCTGTCCCCGTAGCGTCCGATCTGTCCACCCTGTCCTCCTGTGGAAGGTCTACTTGCTCTCACTGCCCACTCGGCCCGGACACGGGCCCGCTTGCCCTCCCTCCACCCTCCCGGCATGGGTATGTAATCATTTTTGTTTCAGTACATTTTCAGATTTCACATTCTTAAAATCAAGTAAATATTCACATGGGAAAATACAGAGTGTGTGCTAGGGTAGCATCTTCTTGTGTAACTTCACATCTTCCTAGAATGATTCTTGCGTCATTCCCTCGTCCGCAGACCAGCAAACTGCACGTTGCCGTCCCCTCTCCGCTCTTTCCCAGACACCGGGTGATCGGCCCTTGCGCTGGTTTGTGTAACACCGGCTCCCTCCTGGAAATGCCCCACTCCTAGGAGCTTTCTGGCATCTGCTGCCACCGCCACCAGGGGTTCTCTAGGCCTGCTGGATCGCAGGCCGCCTGGGACTTCTTTCACTGTCACCCTGAGAGTTCCTTTTGCTTCCTCTGTGCCAGCAACCCCGGTGCCTGGATCCCTTGTCTTCCTCATTCTTGGTTTATTTGCTGCTTTGTTCTGTTAATGCCCATCCCAGAGCTCCCTGGGCAAGTAGGCACACGGGCGTTAAACTTTCCAGGCCATGTGTCTGAAAATGCCTGTTTTTACCCCACTTGACTGAGAGTCTAACTGGGTAGAGAATTCTGGCTCAGAAAGCATTTTTCCTCAGCAGTTTGAGGACATTGCTCCAATAGCTTCTGGCTCCAGTGTCACTGTTGGAGACCGTTATATGTGACCGCTTTTGTCTTCAGAAGTATAGCAGGGTGAAAGATGGCCCCCAGAAATATCCAAGCCCTAATCCCTGGAACTTAGAGAAGGGCTACCTTATAAGGAAAAAGGGCTTTTGCAGATGAGGATCTTGACCTGGGGAGATGGTCCTGGATCATCCCAGTGGCCTTGGATGCCATCACAGGGACATGCACTGAGGAGAAGGCGCTGTGCAGATGGAGCCAGAGATTGAGTAACGGGGCCATAAGTGAAGGAATGCAACAGCCACCAGCAGCTGCTAGAGGCAGGGGACAGATTCTCCCTAGAGCTCCAAGGGAGGACAGCCCTGCTGGTGTTGGCCAGGGAAGCTGATACTGAGTTTCAGGCCTCCAAAACTGGAAGAGAACATATTTCTGTTGTTTTAAGCCCCCAAGTTAGTGGTAATTTGTTACCATAGCCATAGGGAACTAATGCAGGAAGCTTATGACATCTCTTCTGATCGTTTTTCCAGGTGGGTCTTTTGGCATGTCATTGGGCTCTCAGAGCTTTTTCTTTCTTTTTTTTTGAGACAGAGTCTTACTCTGTCGCCCTGGGTATAGTGCAGTGGTGTCATCATAGCTCACAGCAACTTCAAACTCCTGAACTCAAGCCATCCTCCTGCCTCAGCCTCCCAAGTAGCTGGGACTACAGGCATGCGCCACCATGCCTGGCTAATTTTTCTATTTTTAGTAGAGATGGGGGTCTCACTCTTGCTCAGGCTGGTCTTGAACTCCCGAGCTCAAATGATCCTTCCACCTCAGCCTCCCAGAGTGCTGGGATTATAGGCCTGAGCCACCGCCCACAGGCCTCAGAGCTCTTCTGACACTGAGTGAGCATCCTTCAGTTCCTCGTGGCCAATCTCCCTCCCTGCTCTTTTCTGTTCTCCCTGTCTGGATTGCCAGGTAGCTGGATATTGGACTTGCTGGACTGAGTCTCTTAATTTCTTACCTTTTCTCCTGTTTTGCATATGTTAGTCTTTCTGGGTAATGTCCTGAGATGTCTTTTAATTCTTCTGTTATTATGTTTAAAAGTTTCTGTGACTCTATTTTTAATTTCCTAGAGCTCCTTTTTGTTGCCTTTTAAAAATAGCTGCTACTTCTTACTTAATGAATGCAATAGCTTTTCTTGCTTCTCCAAGAAGATTAATTACAGGTTTTCTTTTTCTTTCTTTTCTTTTTTTTTTTTTTTAGACAGAGTCTCACTCTGTTGCCCAGGCTAGAGTGCAGTAGCGTCAGCCTACCTCATGGCAACCTCAAACTCCTGGGCTCAAGCAATCCTCCTGCCTCAGCCTCCTGAGCAGCTGGGACTACAGGCACACGCCACCATGCCTGGTTAATTTTTTTCTATTTTTAGTTGTTTGAGCTAATTTCTTTCTCTTTTTTTAGTAGAGACGGGGGTCTCACTCTTGCTCAGGCTGGTCTCGAACTCCTGACCTCAAGAGATCCTCCCACCTCGGCCTCCCAGAGTGCTAGGATTACAGGCGTGAGCCACCGCGCCTGGCCTATAGGTTTTCTAAATATCTACCATCTGTATTACATTTCTCCTCAGAGTTTCCTTTTTTCAAAATTCCTAATTTGTTTTGGTGAACTTTTGGTGATTTCCTCAAATATCTAGTGATATTTGGCTGGCCATTCATGTTGAAGATGGTGACACCAAAGCCGACTGCAGTCTGGGCAGGGGTAGAGCTGGGTGGCCATGGTGATCCCCGCTGGCAGGCAGCTTTTCCCTGGAGAGCCCCCTGAATGTCAGTGGCTGCAGGACTTCTGGTTTCCTGGAGAGGAAGCCCTCAGTTTGCTGCCTGGAGAAGAGCCCGGTGACCCCGTCCTGCCCGTAGACTTGTTCGTTCCCTGCAGCACTCTGGTGCCTCACAGCCTGGACCAGACCTCACCGCCGGGCTGGAGCCTCTTCTGAAAGGCGCTGTCACATGGTGGTTAAGAGCAAGGCCCCGTGTTCCAGTGACCAGGGTGTGCACCCCAGCTCCAACGCATCCTGGCAGCACGCCCTTGGGCATGGGACTCCACCCGTCCTGCCTGAGCCTCCGTTTCCACAGCTCTAGGCCTGGGAGTGGCATGTGACCCCATCGCAGGGAATGTTGTGAGGACTCAGCGATCGAATGTAGAGGACAGTCTGAGACCTGTGCTGGCGCTCTGCAGAGCTGCAGAGTTTGCTGTCACTGTCATTCCACTGGGCATGGGAGGGTCCCCTGGCTGTGTGTGGTGGGGAGAGGAATCTCAGGCTGTAACCAGGCCTCTGTTTGCGCCCCACCCCCTCCCTCCTACCTTCTGAGGCTCCCGTGGGCCGGTCCTGGACTTCCCGGGGGTCTGCAGCTCGATTCGCTCGCTTGCCTGGGCTTCCCCCTCCGCGCGCTCCGCTCCCCTCAGTCATTGCCACTGGTCCCTATGCTGGCCATTGTCCAGGGGTTTCCCGACCTCTGTCATCTGCTGCTGTCAGCTTTCCCATTCTTTGTCCCTGTGGGCTTGGTTTTTTAAAAATTCTTTGCCTGTAGACCCTGCTGCTCAGGGGGCTGGGATGGGAAGACCACTTGAGGCCGGGAGTTCATGACCAGCCTGAGTGATATAACAAAACGGTGTCTCAAAAAAAAAAAAAATTACTTACTGATGTTTTAGTGGGATTTCAGAAGGGGATAGAAATAAATCCCTTTATTTGATCCACTACATTTCACCAGACCTATTTCTTAACATGAAATATGAAGCAAATATATCAATGTAGTTCCATCAGTTTATTCTGAACTCATGGGCACTATATTGCCAGCTGTATTGTCTGTCGTTTTCAAGTATTTTGTTTAAAAAAAAAAAAAAAAGATTCCTTTATTCTAGTACCCTCTAGCTCATCCTGCCTTCCTCTTCTTACCTAAAGGCTCTGAAAGTTCTTGTCCTAAACTTTGGGGAGTTTGAAGTAGAAACCTCTTCACCTCTCAACTCACTCTGTCCTCACTTTTCCTCCCTTCTCTCTAAGTATGCTACTGTTTGGGCCACCAAGGACCCCCCTGTTGCCCAATTTGGTGGCTTTTTTTTTTTTTTTTTTTTTAATTTTCCTTGTCAGAGTCCTGCTGCCTTGGACGCTGATCATCCTGTCCTTCTTAGAGCCTTTGGCTCGCGCGACATCACTCTCCCCGTGGCTCTTGGTGTCCCCTTGGTGTGGTCCCTTCTCCCCGCTCCATCCTTGTCTGTGGGTGTCCCCATATCACCTCATGCACCCTCTGCTTTCATCTCCTGAGCAGGCTGGGGGTGACTCCTGGGTCTCTACCTCTAGTGCAGAACTGTCCCTACACAGGGGACTCACCCAGCTGCCTGGCTGTCCTCTCCAGCCAGATGCTCTGTGGGTTCAAAGTTGAGTCACTGGTTTCTACCTACACCTTTAATTTGGTGTCGCCACTATTCACCTTGAGACAGGACCCCAGAGGCATCCTCCCTGTTGCGTCCTTACCTCCCATTTCGTAGGTGCTGTGGAGTTTATCTCCTCAGTGTTTCTTGGCACGCACCCCTCTTCCATACCTGTTGCCACCACCCTGGTTCAAGTCCTCGTCGTCTCCTGCGCACACTGGAACGCGTTCCCAGCTGATCTTCCGTGTCTCGTCTTTCCTCCTCAAACCTGGCTTCCCCGGAGCTGCCAGAGCAGTTCCCCTACGTCGCAAATCTGTCTCTCCTCTGCCTGGTTTTTCCTTCGTGTATCCTGATGTTGAGGACACACCCCCTGCTTCTTGCCGGTGTGTGAGCTCTGGACCTGGTGTAGGTGTCTGCCCTGGGGCTCCTCTCGAGCCTTCGCTCCCTGCCACGGTGGGACCCTGGCCACTGTTCATTCACTGCCCATCTGCCTTTGCTCCAGCCGCCCCCACACCCGACCCTGCTTCTCCCCTCCTCTGCCTCCATTCCCCCCTCCTCTGGACGTCCCTTCCTCCTCCCCAGCCTGGTGTCCTTCCCTGGGGAGGTCCCCCTGCTCACTCTGCCCAGCTCCCACTCAGCCTGCCCAGCCAATCACAGTGCTAAATAGCTGCGTGCTCCGGAAGTCACCACTGTGGCCTGTGTCAGGATGAGCAGATGAGAGACGGGGACATTTTTACCATTGTTGTGCTTCCCGATCCCCGGTTTGAGGGTCCATACAGGTTCTGGCCATTTGTTAGGGAATCTGGGTATATTAGTGTCCTGGGGCTGCCATAACAAAGTACCAAAAACTGGGTGAAAACAACAGAGATTTATTGACTCCCAGATCTGGAGTCTAGAAGTCCAAAATCAAGATGTGGGCAGAGCCATGTCCTCTCTGACAGCGCTAGGGAGGACCCTTCCTGGCCTCTTCCGGCTTCTGGTGTTTGCCAGCAGGCATTGGCCCCCTTGGCCTGTAGATGCCTCACTCCAGTCACGTGGCTGTCATCTCCCTGTGTCTTTGTATCATATTTGTTCTGTGTGTGTCCGTCACTGCGTCCACATTTTCCCCTTTTCCTAAGGACACCAAGCGTATTGCATTAGGGCCCTTCCTAGTGACCTCATTTTCACTTGATTACCGTGGCAAAAACCCTGTTTCCAAAGGTCACATCTGAGGTGCTAGGGGTTAGGACTTCAACATATCTTTTTTTGTGGGGACACAATTCAACCCATCACATTGGGTGACACTCACTTATCCTGAGCTTGCGAGATCCCCAAATCCCCAAGACCTCTGGAGTCCCTTCTAATCCAGCCAGTGTTCATTTCTAGTCACCTTGGGACGAGGGTAGTTGAGGGGTGGGGAGCGGGTCCTCCGTGGCTCTCTGGCAGGGGCAGCGTGGGCCTGAAGAGGCTCAGGAAGCTCCTGGACCACCCGCCCACGTCTTCTGCGTCCTGGCGTCCATGCCCCCGCACGAAAGCATTGTCCAGCGTGTTCAGAACTGAGTCTTGGCTGCCCCGACCTCCCTCGCCTCACGCTTCACTGGTTCCCACCCTCAGTCTGTGTCTGGGTCCCCTCAGGCTGCTGTGACAAAATTCCACAGACTGGGCGGCTTATAAACAATAGAAATTTATTTCTCACAGTTTTGGAGGCTGGGAAGTCCAAGATAAGGTTCCAATGTGTGCGTGTGGGGGGACACAAACAAGTGTAGCAGTCTGTGAGGCACTTTTTGCTGGCCCTGCTCTTTTGACCTCTTTGTGTTCTGTCAACAGCATTTTGGGCTCTAATCTATATGTAAGGGACACTTTCGTGTCCCACTAGCTTGTGTGGGCTGCTCCTAGGAGGGGCCAGGCCTTACTGATGTTTGTCTAAGTGTTCCCCAATATTCCTGGGCAAAGCAAACTCTCTGTGTGACCTGGAATATCCATCCACCCATTCATTCATTGCCAGACATTTATTTCATTCTGGTGTCAGGTGCTGTGCAGAGTGCTAGGGACAAAACAGACCAAGGATCTTGTACCCAGGGTCCTCACGGTATCTGAGACGGGTCAAGAAATCACTGTAACATTAAATGCTCCTTACTGAGGACAGGGACGTGACATCACGGAGAACCCCCTAAGCAGAACAATAGGTACGGCGAGGACAATGACAGAGCCATGTTGGAGGGAGATGGCTGCCCTGTGGAGTGTATCAAGCCTGCTGCGGGGCGGCGCAGGAAGGCGTTCCTGAGCCAAGTCCTAAAGGATGTGGAGAAATGAGGGCGAGTGACCTTCCTGATAGTCCAGCGCGGGGCTTCCCCTGCCCACACTGGGCCTCGGGCTGCGGGCGGGCGGGAGTGCTGGCTCCTTTTGCACCAGGGGGCAGTGTTGGCCCTGGAATTCTCACCGCCTTCCGAAGAGGCTGGGACAGAGCAGCCACCTCCATGCCAGCAGCCTTGTCCTCTTCCCGTCACTCCCCTCCCAGCCCTCAGGACCCCTCACCCTCTCACGCACCTCTTTTCTCTGAGCCCCCCTTTGTCCCCCTGTGTGCAAGTTCTGAGACCCACAGTGCAAGCTGTCGTAGTGCCACCCTTTCCCCCTCTGCTGCTGCCTTTGAATGGAGGGTTGCCAGGGGCGATGAGGAGCCACGCTGGCGGGCCAAGGCTGTTAATCTGAGGCAGGCAGCTCTGGGCAGCCCCACAGATGCACCACTGCCACCGGTGCTGCTGGCAGCCCCGGCCCTAGGCCCAGAGACCAGCTGGCTGGAGTCTTAGCAAGTGCCATGTGTCTCTTCCTGTCTTTGGTATTGTCTCTCTCCTATCTTCTGTGTCTGTCACCTGCATTGTTTGTAGGTCCTCCCTTCCACTCCCACCACCCAGAAATCTCAGCCTTAGTCTGTCCTTTTTTGGGCACTTTGATATTGGTCACTGCAGCCCTGAGAGCCAGGCAGAGTCCTCCTTTCATCTGTCCCCATTGCTGCCAGCCCCGGGGCCCCATTGGACGCGGGAAGGACGGCGCCCAGCAGCCTGGAGAGAGCGGCCCCGTCTGTCCATCAGGGGCTGCTTCTGCCACAGTGCAGAGTCCTCTGCCAGGAAGTCTTCCTTTCTGGTTCTGACCTGCTTTTGCTGGCAGCTGCTGAGCCTGGCTGGGGGCCGGGGTGGGGGCGGGGACGGGGGTGCTGGTGCTGGGGGTGGCCAGTAGGAAGTCGATGTGTAGGAGCCTTGTTAGCGTGGACAATCCTGGGGCCTGCGTCTGAACCTCCCTCCCTTCTCCCCGCTCCGGCTGCTCTCCAGCGCACCTCTGAGATGGGTTTGCCGAGGGACTTGGGGCCTGGCCGGCTGCCCCCAAAGCAGCACCCTACCTTGCCTTTCCCTTCCTCTGGCCTCACCCGCAGCTGCGCTCTGAGGCTGCAGGAGCTGCTATGTGAGAACAGGGATATTTGGGATAGAAGTGATGGGGATCC
Source organism: Eulemur rufifrons (assembly GCF_041146395.1). Classification (NCBI taxonomy): domain Eukaryota; kingdom Metazoa; phylum Chordata; class Mammalia; order Primates; family Lemuridae; genus Eulemur; species Eulemur rufifrons. The sequence continues at coordinate 101,623,912 of NC_090988.1, forward strand.
CAAGAGGAATATCCCAGGGTCTTTGGCTTGGCTGCAGCAGCTGTTAGGGGGCCACCCTACCCTGATCCCCATGTCTACTCAGCACAGTGGCCATATTACCTGGACCAGAACTTGGATGGTGACAGCGTGACAGTGGAACTTTGTTCTGCTTCTGGTTGCAAGAGGCAGCCTGGGAGATGTAGTTTAGACCTGAAGTAGCAGGATTTCCAGGGGCATTTTGATGATTTATTAGGCAAATTGAAATTGCCCTGGCTTATCTGGGACACATGGCCGCAGGCTCTCTGGTAGGAAGCGTGGAGTGCCAAGGGCGGCCCTACTGGAGTTCAGGCCAGTGACAGACAATTTTTATCAGGAGTGGGTTTCTTGGTTTTGGTTTTTTGGTTTCTAAGTGCCTGTCACACTGTGCTTCTGATGAAAAGCCACAACCTGTTCTTTTAGTTCGGTGAAGACTCTGTAAGCCCTGACGGGCCAGGGCTCCTGCTCTGGAAGGAGGCGTACACAGTGGGCCCAGATCGGGCTCTGCTGGTGACCTTGGGTGTGTTACTTAATCTACTGCACCTGGTTCCTTCTCTGTAACAGGGAGGTGACCAGGGGTTGTGGGGTTACGTGAGCGAGTACGTGGAGAGCACCGCGCCGCAGCCCGTGCCTGGTCGGAGCAGAGGCTCCGCCAGGGTGGATGCTCGGCGCCCCCCCGCTGGCCCCGGCCCTGCGTGGAGCTGTCCTGCAGGGCATCGAAGGCACCTTCCTGACTCCATAGTGGTCTCTCCTTTCTGGAAGGGAGAATGCTAAGTTTATTGATCCACTGTTGGAGGAGAAAACTGAAGCAGGAAGAGAAGTAGAAGCTATCTGTGGGAGTCATCCTGAGAGGCAGCAGGGGAGAAATAAGTGCTGCAGACACTCTTGGCTTCAGTGTGGCTGGTTCTCGCGCAAGAGGAGTTATTTACACATCCCAAGTGACGGTCAAAGCTGTCTTATTTCCCTGTCTCTAATGCGCAACCTGAGGCCTAGAAAAGGGATCTGTCAGCTGGCATTTGGGGAAAATAGCAAAGGGGCCTCTCCGGGCTGTCAGCCTGGGAAGGAGAGCAGGGGAAAGGCTCTTGGGGAGGTGGCTGAGGTGCCACTTCCCCCCTCACGGAGGTCAGAGAAGGAAAGTTTTGCTTGTGTGTGGTATCCCCTGGGGCGTGAGCCTGAGCCTGTGGCTGTGTCGGCAGGATCTGGATCAATGAAGCCGCGCCCGCCTGGGAGGTCCAGCAGCCTCCCCTCTTGGCTCAGCACCGAGCAGGAAACTAGCAGGAAAGGTTCTGGGTCAGTGGATGCAACTCAGTCCCAGTTTTCTTTCTTTCCAAGATGCGGGTTTGTTAATGAGGCCCTTGGTGTTTTTAAGGAAGCTTCTCAGCCAAACTGTCACCAACCTTGAGGACTTCTTGATTTCTAACCACCAACCAAATACCCAAAAAGGAGGGCACAGCGTGCAGCCACAGTGGGAGCCTGGCCCCTGGCCCCACACTGCCTCGGTATCTGGCCATCACTGCTTCTGTGCCCTGCTGCGAAGGTGACAGGATGCACCTGGACAGTGCTGGCCAGAGGGCCGCGGGCTGCAGACACTTTCTGGGCAGGTGCCATCGTGAAGAGAGAGGCTGGCATTCAGACACCTCCAGGATGCCAAGGCCTGGTCCCGTAAAGGCCAGGGAGTGGGCGGGGGTGGGGGTCCATTTTAATGCCAGAGAGGGCTTCTGGGAGTTGCAGAAAGGGCATTTTTGTGCCTAGGCCTTCTCGGCTTTGGGGATGGAATGAGATTTGGGAGCCGTGGGAATCTGCCCACTCAGCTCTTCCCTCCAGACCATCACAGACCCCTCAAACTCAACAAGCTAGAGTGAGCTTGTCCCACACACGCCCTACGAAGGCCCTGCTTCGGGGAGAGAGGGCTTACTGAGGTGGCCCACGCCTGTCCCACAGTAGGATTTCTCCCAGCTGACATTGATTCTGGAAAGGCTTGTGTTTCAGGCCTGGGAGGGCAGTGGGATTTGATAAGGGAAAAGCTGGATTAACCAGGTTCTAAGAAGGGTGGAGATGTCCTGGGAATAAGTGGTATTTTTATTCATCATTGTATCTGCAGGGCCTCGTCCGTGCCTGGCGTTGGGTGGGGGTGGGGAGAGACGGGGGTTGGTGGCAGGGGTCTCGTGTGACTACAGTGGTGAGCTGAGCTTCGGGGCCATGTCTGGGCTCTGAAGGGCAGTGCGACCCTCCCCACCAGCCTTCCCAGACCCCACACTGACTGCTGGTTGACATTTCTGTGCCTTTAACCCCAAGTGGCAGCATGTCCTAAATCCATCACGTAAGTCTGCCCTCCCCTCTCGGCTGCTTTCCTGCCTCGGAACACCTCCCTCGTAATCATGCCCCGTCCCGAGGGGGGCCAAGGCAGCAGGCTGTAGGCTATGGATCACCTACTCTCTGATGACCCCGCCTCCCCTGCCCTGCCCAGCGGCCCGCGGCCCATGCTGGCCTTAGGAGGCTGGATGCTGCTCAGGGGTGCCCCTTCCCCTGATTCCAGCCTTGGCTGCAGCCCAGGCCTCCGCAGGCTGTGCCTGAGAACATTGTGACCAGGCCAGTCACCTCAGGCAGAGCAGCAACTGGCCGTGGCTCCTCCGGCACCGTCCTCTGTGAGCTGAAGGCCGGGGTGCCTGGCTGGTGCAGGGTGAGTGCTCTGGGGCAGGTGTGGCCCTGCACACCTGCGGCTCCGGAGCTGCCTTTGTCAGGTGTGGGTCTTCTGTGCAGAGTAGTCGTGAGCGTTGGGGGCAGGTTTCTGCTTGTGGCAAGAGTACACGGTGTGCTGCGGCCTGTGGGTTTGCTCTGAGTGCGTGCAGATGTCACACACGCTGGTCCCCCACTCAGCAAACTCCGCTAGGTGGTGCACGGTCGGCCCGGCTCAGCGGGCTCCTGTGCCGCCTTCCCACAGGGAGGGCCCCAGGGGAGGTGCCGGTGGGAAGGTCTGGGCGTGGGGCGCAGTGCGGTGCGGTGTGCACACGTTGGCACGGCAGGGCGGGGCGCTGGTGCGGATGAGAGAGTGCCGGCCTTCTGTTGTGTGGGGCTGAGGGATTCCTTCTCCGTCCTGCGTTTGTCTGGGAGCAGAGGGAAAGGGCAATAGCAGCTGACGGTTATCTCCCAGGCATGGCACGCTCCAGACGCTGTCTCAGTCACCCCCCAGGATAACCTTTGTAGACTGGGGTGGTGGAACTTGATTTTGCAGAAGAGAAAACTGGGGTCTTAGTGGTACCCAAACCATAAAGCCGGGGCAGGGAGGGCCAGGCAGACCGAGCCTGCTGACTGCAGGCCTGCGCTGGGCCGTGCCCGGAGGAGGCTGCTCTCTGCCCCACTTTCTCCCTGCTCTGACTTCAGCCAAAGGGCCCTGACCTTTTCCCTTCTATAAACATCTGGCTGGCACCCCAGGGAATGGTCTGTTTTCCTTCCCTTTGCAGGGGCACGAGGGCTCACGGGACGGTCCTCGGCCCCCGGCCCCACTGCCCACAGCCTCAGGTTCTTTGTGAAAGGGGACTGCTGAGAGCAAACGAGGATCAAATGCAGGGGTGTGAGAGGGTTTGCCAAGGTGGTGGCAGGCATCTCAGCGCTCCATCATTTTCCTGACTGTGCGCTAAGGAGACACTTGGTGGCCTCGCTCTGGGGCAGGGCTCTGGAGGTGACTGGCCTTTGGCATAACTTCCAAGGGAATCTCTTTCTTTGCCTGGAAAAGGAAGTAAGGGGTAAGTGTGGGGAGGAGTGGGGAGGAGGGCAACAAAAATGGCCTATTTACCTACAGGATGATGGGTGAGTGCCCAAGCGGTTGCAGGAGTAAGCCCACCCAGGTGGAGAGAAAGATGGTGCCTCCTGGAAATATCTGGGGACCTCCCTGAAGGTTTGAGGATTGCGGTGTGGTGGGCCAGGCCCGCTGTGAGGCGGCTCACCTGCAGACAGGCAGGCTCACCTGGGGCAGCAGTGAGGAGGGGCCGCAGCCCTGCTGTGTGGGGGGTACCAGGCTCCTGGGAGACCTGACAGCCCAGCGCTCTCACGGGGGGCACTGTAGGGGCTCCCCCTAGCCTTTCCTGCAAGGGTCTTCTTGTCCCTTTGGCGTACGTCTTCATTTTTTTTCTAATTATAAAAAATACATCCCCAATGGAGAAAATATGGAAATTTTTCCATATGGAAATATAGAAAAGCATGAAGAAGGAGGAAAAAACACTGCACCAATTCTGTAGCATGTGGGAGTGAGTGGGGTGACAGGCCGACGCCGTCCTGCAGTTGTTGCCATAGCTCTAAAAACTTCACGAGGTCATGTTATTGTTTAATTTTCTTGGCTTCACATTATGTCATAAGCATTTTCCACGTCGTCAAAAACCTGTGTAAGGAATTATTCCGAAGGGTTATGTAATGTCTGTGTAGGTGCCATGGTGGCCAGTCTCTAAGTTGCTTCTCGTTACTTGCTGTTGTAAATAATGCTGTTTTGAACATCTTTCTGCATACATCTTGGTTCCCACTTTAGAATATTTCCTTGAGGTGGATTCCTAGAATGGTATTAACCAGACTAAAGGGCATAAATATTTTAAAGGCTCTTGATAAGTTTTGCAAACAGCTTTCCAGAGAAGCTGCCCTGATGACCGGACAGTGCCTAGGAGTCTGCCTCCCGTAGCAGCGGCAATATTACTGTGTTTACAACACTGTCGCTGCCTTCATGGGCAGAAGTGGCACCTCGTTGTTTTATTTTAAATGTCTTGATTTCTGGGAGGTGAAACCAGTTAAGGTTCGTTAGCCGCTGTGTTTACTGTTCTGTTGCTGTGCTTGTCCCAGAGGAGCCTTTGCCTCCTCTTCACTTTCCCCAAGGTGATACTTTAGGTTCTCTTCTCTTCTCTCTCTCTTCCCTCTCCTCTCCTCTCCTCTCCTCTCCTCTCCTCTCCTCTCCTCTCCTCTCCTCTCCTCTCCTCTCCTCTTCTCTTCTCTTCTTGTTTTTTCTTCCCCTCCCTCCCTTCCTTTTTAGACAAGTTCTCACTCTGTCACCCTGGCTGTAGTGCAGTGGCAAGATCATGGCTCACTGTAACCTTGAATTCCTGGGCTCAATCAGTCCTCCTGCCTCAGCCTCCCAAAGTGCTGAGATTACAGGTGTGAGCCCCTGTGCCCGGCCACGGGGTCTTTCGTCACAGCCCTCCCTATTCCAGCCCTGAGCAGAGTAGACATTTGTGGCCAGGACAAGGGTGAGATTTGCACCCCACACCTGTTCCCTGGTGCCAGCACCCACCTGCTCCCAGCTGGGAAAGAATTCTCATTGTGGGCAACTTCTGGCTTCTGCTGACCACTCAGAGCAGAGCTCAGAGGGTTAGGACGGCTGCTGGTAAATCTGTGAGTGGGAGGTAACGGGGCGATAACACCTCTGAAGTTCATTCTGCTCTGAGTAGGGTGTGTCTTCGCCCCTGAGCTCCCGGTGCATGCTTTGAGCACCTCTGGCGCAGCAGGGACTAGGCTGTGAACTCCCTGGTATTATCTCCTCCAACAGTATTGGCCGTAGGTACGGGGTTTTTCACTTGTCATTTTGAAATGACTTCAGACTTACAGTGAAGTTGCAAGAGTAGTGCAGATAATTCTCTTTTCCCCTTGCCCAAATCCCACAGTGTTTCTGTTTGCTTCATTGTTCCCGTTTTTCCTGAACCATTTGAGTGTGAATTGCAGACATGACGCCCTGAAAAACTTCAGTGTTTTTTCCTAAGAATGAGAATATTCTTTGACGTAACCACAGTCCAGTCATCCAGATCAGGAAATTAGCATCAGCATAGCGCTGCTGCGTCCACAGACCGACGACTACTATGTCGGGAGTCCCCCGATGTTCCTTACAGGAACAGAAACCCCGGAGCCATCCAGGATCACATGTGCATTTTGTCATCCTCTCTTTAGTCTCCTTTAACCTGAAACCATTCTTGAGTCTGTCTCTCACGACCTTTTTTTCCCTTCTTTTCTTCTGAGACAGGGTCTCGCTCGGTTGCCTGGGAGTCATCATAGCTCACTGCAGCCTCAAACTCCTGGGCTCAAGCGATCCCCCTGCCTCAGCCTCCCAGTTAGCTGGGACTACAGATGTGTGCCACCACCCCCTAATTTTTCTATTTTTTGTAGAGGCTGGGTCTCACTTTTTCTTAGGCTGGTCTCGAACTCGGCCTCAAGCAATCCTCCTGCCTCAGCATCCCAAAGTGCTAGGGTTATAGGTATGAACCACTGCACCTGGCCTCTGACATGTGTCCAAGCCAGCTATTTTTTAGAAATTCCCTTAATTTGGGTTTGCCTCTTGCTTTCTCCTGGGTGGATTCAGGCCGTGCGCTGTGACAGGAACCCACGGGAGCGCCGTGTCCTTCTTGCCGGATCGGGTCAGGAGGCGCGTGATGTCTCCGGTGCTAGTGGTGTAAAGCTTCATCTCTTGGTCACCGTAGTGTCTGCCAGGTTTCTCCACTTGTAATTAATGACAAGGTGTATTTTAGAAAGAGGAGCCGAGAGCCCAACACAGTTACTGTGCCCACATGTTGCATAGCTGAGGGTGAGCTGGGTACCCCGCTCCAGATCCAGTTCACTGCCTCCTGGCCACACCCAGTGGCCCCTTCTCAGTCCCCATCTTATCCCGCCTTTGGGAGTCACAACTCGGCCGACGCCTCATCCTCCTGGAGCACTTGCGCCTGCGTGAGGAGCCTGCTCGAGGAGCCTGTGGTCCCCGCCTTCCCTGTTGCCATGTCGGCTCCTCCTGGCCCAGACTCCCGGCGTCGGTGCCCCCAAGGTGCAGCTGGCCCCCTTCTCTCAAGGACGTTCTCCCCGGCTTCAGAAGCCATCCACTGCCAGTGCCACGCGGGGCTTCCCCCACGCCCTTCCCTCTTCTGGAAGCCCCCAGCCCTGCCCTGCCTGTTTCTCTTATCCTTCCTGTAGCAGGAAACGTCCTCTCCACCCACCTCCTCACTCGGGATTTCTTCCTTTCCCCGTCTCCTACAATGCACTGCTCAGTGAATCGTGCCCAGGGTGCCCCAAACATCTCCCTAAGCCCACCTGACCCCGTAGCCCCCGCCCTGTCAGAGTCTCGTGTGTCTCAGCTCAGCGCCTGCATCGCTCCAGATGTGAACCGCCGTCAGTCCCCGCTGCTCCACCACCAGGCCCTGTCCCTGCCTGCAGCCCCCCTCACACCCCAGCCTCTGCCCTCCAACTCACGGCCTCCCTCTCTCTGGCGCACACCACGCTCACTCTTCCTTGTGGCCTTTGCAATTGCTGTGCCTTCTTCTGGGAATACTTTCCCTGCAGATACCTGCATGGCCAGCTCCTTCTCCCCCTTCAGGTCCCAGCTTTTGTGTCCCCTCCTCAGAGAGGCCTCACCCCACATCCAGCTCCTGTGCCCTCGCTCCCTGTCATTCACAAGACGTCGCCTGGTTCTTACCTTTGAGGCATTTGTCGTTATCTGAAATGATCTTATTAATGTCTTGTTTTTCTTTTCTTTTCCATCTGCGGGCACGTACCTTCCCTGGACACAGAGCGTGTCACTGTCGTGTTCTCAGCACCTGAGGCCTCGTGCTGGCCTGAGCGGGGTCTGCGCCCAGCCGGCCTGCCTCTCCCTCCCCGGCCGAGGGTCTCTCCTCCTCCTCTTCTCTTTCTCTTCTTTCTTTCCCCTTTTCCATATTATTGGCCATAATAGGACACTGAGATTTTTGCAGTATTTGTTTTATTTATTGAGTATGCTTTAAAGTTCCTTATTTAAAGCAAAATGGCTGAGTCAAGCGTCTTAAACTTTTACTGAAAAGTGAATCAGATGGTTAAATAAGGCACTGACGCGGGGTGAAGAGACTGAATTCTGGTTCGAGCTCTGTTCTGGGCAGCTGTCTTTTTAGACTTGTCTGGGCCTTGGTTTCCTTCATTTGTAAAATGAGGGCCTGGTGACCTCTGAGGTCTCTCTACATTCTGGGATATAAGTTGCCCTCACTTAATTTTTAAAAAAAAAAAAATTTTATTGTGGTAAAGCACACAGAACATAAAATCTCCCACCTTAACCGTTCCTGAGTGCACAGTTCATTGGCATTAAGTCCATTCACACTGTTATGCAAACACCACCGCCACCCAGCTCCAGAACCCTTTTCAGCCTGCAAATCTGAAACTCTGTCCCCATAAACACTAACTCCCCGCCCCCCTCCCCCAGCCCCTGGCACCCGCCATCCTACCTTCTGTCTCTATGGATTTGACTCCTCTAGGGACATCGTGTAAGTGGAAGAATCATACAGCGTTTGTCTTTTTGTAACTGCCCTGTTTCCCTTGCCCTTGGTTGATTTTTGTTAGTGATTTCTTTGGTAGCCTCAGTAGAAAGGGAGGTTCCTACCACTGTGTGAAGAAAGCTGCATTTTACTGAGTGGAGGCTTCTTCCTTAGAGAGCATGTTGATGAGCACCAACTCATCTGCGGAACCCGCCATCACCCTCACTTCCTAGCTGGCCAGGACCCTGGGGACGGGGACACCACGTCGCGGGGGGTGTGTAAGTTTGGTGGGGAGTTCTGTAGCCTGGGGCCGGCCCAGGCTGCTGTGTTGGAGCAGAGGGTGGCAGACACTGATGATGCAAATTCCTTGTCCACACCAGGCTTCTTAATGGCCTCTGAAATTGCTTTAAGAGCTTGAAGTGTTATATTTTTAAAAGCTATAGTGTGTTAGGCCGGACGTGGTGGCTCATGCCTGTAATGCCAGCACTTTGGGAGGCTGAGACAGGAGGATCGCTTGAGCCTAGGAGTCTGAGGTTATAGTGAGCTATGATGATGCCACTGCACTTCAGCCAGGGCAGCAGAGTAAGACCCTGTCTTAACAAAAAAGAAAGTTATAGTACATAGTAGAATATTAAGGTCAGCTTGGGGTTCTATTTGAGTTTGGGTTTGCTCCCTTCCCTACAGCCTGGGAATGTCGGGCCTATCCAGGAGTTGAGGGAAATGGCAATGGCTTTTATGTGGGGCCACTGTGGTGTTGGGTGAGGGCCCCTCACTCTTTCTGGGGAGGCTTGGTCCTGAGGCTGCTCTAACCTGAGCTCTGACTTCCGTCCCCAGATGCTGAGGTTCCAGACAGTTCGTGGGGGCCTGAGACTCCTGGGTACCCGCCGAACCTCCACCGCCCCCGCTGCCTCCCCAAATGTCCGGCGCCTGGAGTACAAGCCCATCAAGAAAGTCATGGTGGCCAACAGAGGTGAGCCCCAGTGGGGCCAGCAAGAGGAGTCTTAGCCTTCCTCTTCCTGCCATTGCCCCCACGCCCAGCTCTCCACCCTCTTCCTGCTTCTCCTAGGACGCAGGAATCTAACCTCTGGTCCCCCTGCCCCCCAGGCGAGATTGCCATCCGTGTGTTCCGGGCCTGCACAGAGCTAGGCATTCGCACCGTGGCTGTGTACTCTGAGCAGGACACAGGCCAGATGCACCGGCAGAAAGCAGACGAAGCCTACCTCATTGGCCGCGGCCTCGCCCCCGTGCAGGCCTACCTGCACATCCCGGACATCATCAAGGTGGCCAAGGTGCGCCAGGCAGGGCAGCAGGGACCGGGGAGCCTCGAAATGCCTGGGGTCTTTCGAGACTGAGCTCTGACCAGGTCCTGCCCACAACAAGTGTGTGAGTGGCTGGACGGATGAGCCAAGCGGGTGAGGTGGGGGAGGAGGCTGGCCAGGGCCTGCAAGGGGACTGAGGGGTACTAGCCTCTTCCAACCCCCACCCATAGGAGAACAACGTGGATGCCGTGCACCCTGGCTATGGGTTCCTCTCCGAGCGAGCGGACTTTGCCCAAGCCTGCCAGGATGCTGGAGTCAAGTTCATTGGGCCGAGCCCAGAGGTGGTCCGCAAGATGGGAGACAAGGTGGAGGCCCGGGCCATCGCCATCGCCGCAGGTGAACACGGCGGGCGAGCGGCGGGAGGCCACACGGCTCCTGGAGAGGGGCTGGCAGGGGTGTTTGTTTCCTTGCTGGGTCTGGCAGGGATTCCCACCTATTACAGAGGCCCCCACACCTATCTCCCCACAGGTGTCCCTGTCGTCCCTGGCACAGACGCCCCCATCACTTCCCTGCACGAGGCCCATGAGTTCTCCAACACCTACGGCTTCCCCATTATCTTCAAGGCTGCCTATGGGGGCGGGGGGCGTGGCATGAGGGTCGTGCACAGCTACGAGGTGAGCAGAAGTGCAGGCACCCAGGGCTGGGAGCAAGGCAGGGCAGCCTGTCCTGGGGTTCGGGCGGCGGGGGGTCCACGCAGAGCTCACGGCAGAGGGCAAGACAGAGCCGGGGGCCCGATGTCCGCTCAGCCCTCGCCTGCCCTCTCAGGAGCTGGAGGAGAATTACACCCGGGCCTACTCAGAGGCTCTGGCCGCCTTTGGGAATGGGGCGCTCTTTGTGGAGAAGTTCATCGAGAAGCCGCGCCACATCGAGGTGCAGATCTTGGGTGAGTAGGAAGTGTTCCCAAAGCCAAGGTGGCACAAGGCAGCTGAGGGCCCCAATCCGACTGGGTGCACAATGGCTGGATTTTGGGACAGCTCCAGGGCCTGCTGGGGGCCCCCCAGGAGCTCTTCTAGAACCCTCCCTCCAGAAAGTGGCCCCTGGGAGCTGGGCCAGCAGTCAGGTCCCTAAGGCCTCAGTTGTGCCAGTGTCTCTGCTGCTGCCCCCCGCCCCCAGCCCCCACCCGCCGCTGGGAGCCGGCACCCACTGGCCACAGTGGTTATGTGGGGGTTGTCGGGCATTTGGGCGGAGGGCATTTAGATTCCATAAAAGCTGAGCCCAGCTACTTTCCATCCCAGGGGACCAGTATGGGAACATTCTGCACCTGTATGAGCGAGACTGTTCCATCCAGCGACGGCACCAGAAAGTGGTCGAGATTGCCCCTGCTGCCCACCTGGACCCGCAGCTCCGGACGAGACTCACCGGCGACTCTGTCAAACTTGCTAAGCAGGTGAGGAGCTGGCGCCCGCTGGGACGGAGCTCCTGCAGCTGAGGGTGTGGAGCCCTCCCCACGTGCAGACGGGCGCCTGTGCGTGCAGGCTCACCCGGCACCCTCCCCGCAGGCCGCATGGCCGGGCGCAGGGGTTCCCACGCGGACGGCCTGTGGGGAGCAGGGAGGCCCGGGAGGGGTGGGGAGGGGGGAGAAGGAATCTCTTAGAAGCCAGAAAGTGGGGTCCTTAGCATCCTTGCTGTGTGACAGCAGAGGCAGCTGGCTCAGAGGCCAGGCCCAGAGTCCAGGATGGCTAAGAAGAGGGAGGGAAAGAGCCCGGGCTACCCCTCAGCCCTCTGTTACCCAGACCGGGCTTCGCCACGGCTCCAGTTCACCCCAGAGTAAAGGGAGTAGATTCAGTGGATTCTGTTAGGATTAAGGAACATTGTGAAGGCATTTTGTCCTCACTTGCTTCCGTCTCCCGCCTCACATTCAGTACAGTCCATGGCCTCACTCGGGGCCCTCTGCCAATCTCAGCCTACCTGGGAGTCTGCAGACTGGTCGGGGGGCGCCCAGCGACGGCCTGCCCCCAGGCCTGGCCGGAGAGCACCTGCCACGGCCAGGTGTGTGCAGGGGTCCTGCCCGCCCCTCCTCCTGTGCCCTCCCTCCTGAGAGCCAGGCCTTCCCAGCAGCCAGGTCCCACAGCCAGGGCCCGATTCCTTCCAGAGCTGTGCCACCTCCGACCTCCAGGCAGCCTGGGCCAGAGGATGTGACAGACACCAGAGGAATCTGTAACCTTCCCCAAGCTGAAAGCCAGGGCCTGCGCTCCGCAGTGAGGCCTCGGCCACAATTAATATGAGGCATTGATTAGGATCTCACGTAGAGTTGTGATTTGGGTTACCTCGTAGGAGTAATTTTACCTTAAGTTTGGTCTTATTTATTGGCTTATGCCATCTCTCATTCCCTAACAGATTTGAGGGAGATGATTTAAATCTAGTTTGTGGTTTGGTAGGACCAGAAGTGAAACTGGATTTATGGTTGAAATTTGAGTTAGAGTTATTATCTGTTGGTTCCTCTCAAATGACGTCTCTTTGGGTGGTGGCCAGAGGCGACGATGGAGTAGATGAGGAGGGAACTTTCCGCAAGCCCCTCAGAGTCTGGGAGAGCCTAGGTCTGCAGGTGTGAGCGGATGAGGCGGCCTCAGCCGGCAAGCCCGAGAGGCAGGAAAGGGCACCGAGTCTGGGGCGGATGCTGACGTCTTGGGTGCAGCTATTTGAAGCTCCAGGGAGACCCTGGGTCCCAGTGGAGTCCTTGGGAGAAGCTTCCGGGCAGGGGCATGGCCCTGGGCACTAGGCACGGGCCTCCTGCGGGGCCACGTTGGAGCAGGGCACGCTGCAGGCTGTTCTGTTATGGAACCCCCCCGAGGGATGGGATGGGATCCCCGTCCCAGCTTCCGTTGGCTCGCCCCTTCCCCTGCCCGCCCGCACCCTGCTCACGCGGCTGCCCCGCAGGTGGGCTACGAGAATGCGGGCACCGTGGAGTTCCTCGTGGACAAGCATGGCAAGCACTACTTCATCGAGGTCAACTCCCGCCTGCAGGTGGAGCACACTGTCACCGAGGAGATCACGGAGTGAGTGTGGCAGGGGTGCCGGGCAGGGGCGGTGGGTGTTTTGTGTAAAATCCACGTCAAGTGGCTTCTGGAAGGGCAGTTGGCCGGGAGCCCACTCACTTTCCACCTTGGTGGGGAGCAGCCAGGGATCCAGGTACTTAATGTTTTTAAACATCATTATTGCAAAAGTATCACACGGTTATCGTAAAAATTAGTACAAACAAGCAAATAAAAATGATTGGGAGCCGCATCCCTGAGGATGCTGACATGTGCCCACGGCCAGCGCCGTGGAACCCTCATGGCTGTACGTGACAAAGGTGCCCATCAGCCCCTTTATCAGATGAGGAAACCAAGGCTCAGAGAGGGTAAGAGGGTTGCTGACAGTCACACAGCTAGGACCAGAACCCAGTTCTCTAATCCTGCCTCCAGCTGTGCCCACTCTGACTCTTGGTATCTTTCTTTCCATTTTACTTACGTTATTATGTAAATAGTTTGATGCAACTGAGATGTTTTATATAGAATTTTTATTCTACTTTTTAAATTTAATATTCAATATTTGTTGAAGGCATTCTGCCAGGCCATTACTCTTTCTAAACACTTTCAGCAGCTGCATACTACTCCATCATCTGTGCATTTCATAATTTATGTAGTCTTGTATTATTAGGAGATTAGGTGGTTTCTGGATTGTATGGTTATTAAGGGTTTTGGTCATCACCGTGTGCCCAAATCTTAGACTTCATCTCTGAGGAACTCTGAGGACAAACACCTTACCGAGATTACCTGAGCAAAGGTTAGCGACGTCTCGCCTGACAGCCTTCTACATACGTTCTGCCACTGTGTTCTCCCACAAGCACCGACTGTGGGCATTTTTTAAAACATCTGCCCAATTTATAAATGGCAATTACAATGGCTTTCACTGTTTCAAAATACATATTTTGAGCAATTTAAGTGGTTTGTTTTTTTTTTCTTTTGAGACAGAGTCTCACTCTGTTGCCCTGGCTAGAGTGAGTGCCATGGCGTCAGCCTAGCTCACAGCAACTTCAAACTCCTGGGCTTAAACGATCTTTCTGCCTCAGCCTCCCAAGTAGCTGGGACTACAGGCATGTGCCACCATGCCCAGCTAATTTTTTTTTCTATATATATTTTTAATTGCCCAGATAATTCCTTTCTATTTTTAGTAGAGACGGGGGTCTCACTCTTGACCTTGAGTGATCCACCCACCTCGGCCTCCCAGAGTGGTAGGATTACAGGTGTGAGCCACCGCGCCCGGCCCAATTTAAATGTTTAACCCTAGCTTTGGGCCAATCCATCTCGCCATGAACACTCCTGATTCCAGCTCCTTCCCCAACCACTGACCACACCCGAGACTGAGGATGCCGCGGGGCGGCTGCCTTTGCCCAGCAGGTGCACGAGGGCCGCCGGGCTCCTGACGCTCCCGAGGTGACGGTTGGAGTCTTTGCTGAGGCTCCAGCCTTGCACTCTGGCTCCGTGAGACTCGCCCCATCATGCCGCTGTGAATTGTCAGCCTTGAAACCTGCCTTGGAGGCTGCTCTGTCGGGGCGGAAGTCTGTGTGCTCTGCAGCAAGAGTTGTGTCAGACAGACTGGGTTCGGGTTCTTCCCGGGTCCCGAGCTCCATGGAGCTCGGGCAGGCTACAGCATCCCTGACCCTCGAGCTCCTCCTCTGATGGGAATGCGAGTGGCCCCCACGCACGCCATGGAGAGCAGGCATGGCAAGAGCACGGCCCTCGTCCGTGGCACGTGGACACGGCGATAAGCAGTAATCGTCCTCACTGCTATGAAGGGGTCTAGAAGGCAAAACAAAACACTGAGGAAAATCTGCCAGTGTAGTTTCTAGGCTGCCCTTACCACAAGCCTTGGTGACAATAAATTTAAAACCTGGAGTTTTTTTTTTCTTTTAACAGCTGTCCCACTGGGATTTGTTACTGTCCTTAGGAGCATGGCAGTCAGAAAGGCTGAGCTTACAAAACCGTGCAAAGGTGGAGAGACTTGTACTCTAAAATCACCTCTAGGGGGTCTGGGCACGAGCCAGCACCCAGCCATGAGGCCTCCGACAGCCCGGCCGTCACACGCCTGTCTCTCACAGACTGCCCCACGCAGCCACCCACGCAACAGAGCACACAGGGCTCCAAGCGTGGGGTGTCCTGACCCTCCGACCTAGAGATCTGCTAAGGCTTCAAATCTAGGCTTCCGGGGAGGAATTGGTTCGGGGGGAGACAGGAGAATGGAGAGGCCCCAGAGGAGCGGGCAGGCCTGGGTGTTTCAGCAGGCCCGTCTTCAGCCGCTACGCTCTCTGTCACTTAGACTGCGCAGCCTCTCCCAGCGTCCTGGTGGGAACAGGGCAGGGGGCGATGGAGCCGTGGTCAGGAGCAGCTGGCTGCGCGGGCTGGCGAGAGTCTGCGGCCACCCCTGCCTCACCCTCTGCTCCCCTCCTCCTGTCTTCTTGTGCCACCTGCAGCGTGGACCTGGTCCATGCCCAGATCCACGTGGCCGAGGGCAGAAGCCTGCCCGACCTGGGCCTGCGGCAGGAGAACATCCGCATCAATGGCTGCGCCATCCAGTGCCGGGTCACCACGGAGGATCCTGCACGCAGCTTCCAGCCGGACACTGGCCGCATCGAGGTGGGTGCCATTCCGACAGTGAGGCGCTAGTCTCAGTCTGTGTGACGATTCTCGCGGGCCAGGCTGCCACTCCACGCGCCCAGAGCTGCAGTGCCAGGTCGCCACAGCCAGCAGTCAGGGAGAGCACTCTTTTGGGCAGCTCTGAAGCCAACGTAGAGTCGTGGGAGTCGGGCAGTGCCCAGGAGGAAAGGGACAGCGTTCCGGGGAAAGCAGCCGCCGCGCACTCAGGCTGGGAGGAAGCCCGCGGGGAGTCGCGTGGGAACAGGGAGCAGACCAGCTTCCTGGAGTAACATGCGGGGTCCCCAGAAATGAAGCCCGGCCCTTGACTCTTCGATTTTCCACCAGGAGCCCAAATCCTTGCTGCCAACAGGGCGGGAGTGGCTGGGCCTGTCCTGCCCTCAGGCTGAGGGAGGAGGGCTGGCCAGGCAGGACCCAGGGCAGGGGCAGCAGAGGACCGGCCCCGCTGTCCCAGTGGAGGGAGAGCCATCAGGAGTGAGGGAGGGAGTCGGGGAGATGGTGGCGCAGGAAGGAGCCCGAGAGGCAGAGTTCAGGGCTGCCGGGGGCTGCGAGACGGCGGCCATGAGAGAGCTGGCGTGGGAAGGGTACCAGGGGGAGGGGGCACCGGGGGGAGGGGGCGCGGGGGGGGGTGCCGGGGCAGGCTCCTGGCACAGTAGGACCTGTGCCTTCTCTGGGAGGCTTCCTCAGCACCAGGGCCCAGCCAGTTGGCCCCTCAAAGTTCTCTGTCCCCGCCTCTCCCCGTTGCAGGCAGGAGCCCTCGGCCTGCTCAGGGTGCCCGTGCCCCTTGCCTTCTGGGTCCTGCGTGTTGGCAGCTCCCGCCAGCCTGCTGGGCACCGCCTCCCCCTCTGCCGGAGCCCCTGAGGAGGCGGGACACTGGGGAGCCAGGTTCTGTCCTGGAGTCCAGGGCAGAGGGCCCAGGGTCGGGTGGGGACCGTGAGGCAGGGGCAGGGACGGGGTGCTCTGGATTCTGAAAGCCACAGAGCCCACAGCGCAGCAGGGAGCCGGCCGCCTGCATCCCTTTCTGGAAGGATCAGAGCCCGTAGGTGGGGGCAGCCTGAGGCCGAGCTGCTCCCTCCACCCCCACTTCCAAGCCTGGCTCCTCGGGCCTGGTTTACCACAGAGTATTTTTAGCTGACAGTTCCTGCTCACAGCTGAGTGTTCACCCTTAAATATTTTATTAAGTTCCTCTTTATTGAACCCAGGCCTCTGCCCCTTAGCAGCGGAAACATGGTACAGTGGGTGTCCCCAGCCCCTCTGGGCTGTCCCCCCGACTCCCCGTCTTCCTTATGTGTGCCTGGCGGGTCCCCCAGCCCCGGGGAGGCTCTCCCTGCGGGAGCTCAGTCTCCCCCAGGCCTGTCATGAGTGCCACCCCCCGACTCCCCCAGCCTGTCTCCCCTGCACTGAGTCCGTGTGTCTCCCTGACCCGCTCGTGCTCCCCGTTTGCTTCCGTGCTGTGACGGGGGAGCCGGGGCCCACGCGCCTGGTGTCTTCCCGCATCTGGCGCTCTCCCGCCCTCAGTATCTCCGGACCTCTGTCCGCTTCCTCCTCTGCCTCCTCTCCCTGTCTTCCCACTCTCCCCTCCTGCAAGGAAAGGGAAGGACAGGGGCGTGGGTGCGTGCTGAGGCCTTCCCCGTCACCCGTATGTTAAAAACAAAACCCCTTGGCCAGCCTGCCTGGTCTCCTGTCCTCACTCATTGTCCCAAAGTGTCCCTGCGCCAGTCTGTGCATTTCCTTGCTTATCTGGGAGCCCCCAGTGAGCAGGGGCTTCTGTCAGCGGCTGGATCAGCAGTGTCTGGCTTGCAGTGGACACTCCATCCCTGCGACACATGAGCGGAGGGACACATGGATGAATGGATGCCAGAGGGTTGGTCAGGCAGGCGGCGGAAGGTTGGAGGGTTTCGGCCCTAGGAACGGAGGCGGGGCTGGCCCTGCCGCGCAGGCCCTCTCTGTGCCGCGCTGGGCCGTTCACGCAGCCCAGGGGTGGCAAGGCTTCTGCTCCCTTGTCCCCTCCATGTCATCCCAGGAAGCAGGCTGTGGCAACTGCGTGGGACGTGGGAAGGGGTCGTCCCCCTGTGTTTACGAGTAGAAACAGAGCAAAACCTGACAAGCCAGAGTGCGGATTTGCCTGGGGCACCCCTTGCTCGGCCCTCAGCACGCAGCTGAACCCGCGTGGCCAGCCTGGGCCGGGGGCCACATCCCGCCCGACTGCAGCCTTCAAGCCAGTTCCCGACTTCTCGCCTGTCCCCACAGGTGTTCCGGAGCGGAGAGGGCATGGGCATCCGCCTGGACAATGCCTCTGCCTTCCAAGGAGCTGTCATCTCCCCCCACTATGACTCCTTGCTGGTCAAAGTCATTGCCCACGGCAAAGACCACCCCACAGCCGCCACCAAGATGAGCAGAGCCCTTGCCGAGTTCCGAGTCCGAGGCGTGAAGGTGAGAGGCTGCGGCGCCCACCTACCTTTGCCCCCGGCCCTCGGAGCGTCCGTGGTCATTCGCATCCCTGCTGAGGGGCTGGCAGTGGCCCTGTCTTTGGCCTGGTCGAGCAGCGGCTCCCTCGGTCGTAGCCGCACGCCGGCCTCTCCCTGCTGCTCCAACACCGCGGCCACCAGGGCTGCCCCTCGCTCGCTCCTCAGCCTCCCTGGAGTTGGCCTGGTCCCCAGAGCTCTTCCTGACACTTTGGTGCACCGGCCTGAGCCTTCCATCAGGAATCTTGTTCTGGGGAGACCCACACTGTTTCCTGCCCCCTTGGGGTCAGAATCATCCGGAGCGTGTGTTCCATACTACCAGGCTGCCTTCTGGAAACCCTGATCCCGCAGGTTTGGGTCAAGGCCCCAGAGCCTGTGTTTTGAACAAGTTCCCAGGTCAATCTTAATTTCAGGAAAACGGGGCCACCCTGAGCACAAGCCCACGCTCTGCGTGGATGAGGGCGTTTTGCGAACAGTCAGACCCTCCACCAGGCCCCGCGGCCTCCTCACCCGGGCCTGGTGTGTGCACATCGTTGGGTGCTTCAGGGACAGCCGTGGGGGGTGGCGAGCAGGGGGCCGGGACAGTGGCTCCACCCTCGGTGGGTCTGCAGCTCAGCGTGACTTCGTCTGGCTGCCGTGGCCGCCCTGCCTGCGAGGGTCCCGCACGCCCACCGCCTCTTTGCTGGGCTCTGTCACTAGTGTGTGGAGCTAGAGAGGGATTCACAGCCAGGAAATACCGCCTTGTTCTTTGAAGCCAGCACCTGCCCACGTGTTCCGTGGGTGCCACCCTCAGCGTGGCAGGGCAAGAAGAGCTGGAGGACAGGGCCTGGCCCTGGGCCACCATGGGAGCTCCTCCCCCAGCCTCTCTCGGGGTCCCGCGGGCTGGGCTGTGCCGGGCGCCGGCTGACGGCCTCTCCACCTTGGCCTCGTCGTCCTCCCTGCAGCTTCTCCCAGCCCTGTGTGGAGGCTTGGCTGGGTGGGATTGGGGCACGGGGACAGTGCTGTCCCGTCAGGACCCCACAGTCATTCATCTGTCCACACAGCTCTGTGGCCGGTCCCAGCAATCGCCCCAGTGCAGAGACCTTTTGAAAGAGGCTTCTGGGCCTCGAGAGGGAACAGCGAGCTTCCCAGATGCTGGGGTGTGCACTCTTCTGGGGAGCCGGGGCCCTGCCCTGCACTCGGGGCAGTGGTGCATCACGGGCTCGACCCACACTTGTCACGGGGGCCTGGTTTTCCTGGCAGAGGTCTGTGGCTGCTTCAGTGTTAGGAGGGGCTGTCTGGCCAGTGTACAGCGTGACCGCAGCGGATGACCTGGGCTGTCCCCACCCCTTGCCTGCCCCCGGCCTGGTGGTCTTGGCTGGGCCCTGTGGTTGTGTCCCAGTTGCTCTCCTCACCATCAGCACCTGGGTCCTACCTGTGTGGCAAGCTAGTCCCTTGGGCCATAGGACTTTGCACCTGTCCCGCACCCTGGAGGGCCCACGAGCATCCTCCACCTTAGCTCCTCCCCCCACAAGGTGGAGAAGGGGACACACTGGCCCCTGATCATGGGGGCCAGCAGCAGGACAAGTGTTTTGGGTGTCCGGGGGTGCCATGTCCTCCCCAAGTGTACTGAGACGAGGCTGCTGACTCCCGCCGTGCCCCAAGCCTCCTGCCAGCGCCAAGCACTGCGGTCCTGGTGCTCCTGTCCTCGGGCGTCCTGCACACCCTCCCTCTCTGCCCTGTCCACACCCCCTCAGATGGCTCTCACCCCCTGCCCTTCTCTGTCTAGGACGTCGTTCCTGTTTCCCTAAACCAGGCTCTCGCGCCGCATCCCGCGCGTTCTGGGGCTGAGGGAGCAGGCGCACGCACACAGCTTAGCGCGCCAGCCACCGAAAACCCCAGCGCGTCCGTGCAGCGTGCTCGCTGTGGCCGGCCACAGGCCCGGCGCCACTGCGGGGCCTGGGATGCCAGTGCCCACCTTGTGTTTTCACCTGCATGGGTCGGACCCTCAGGGGGGCCAAGGGCCACCTGTGCCTGTGGGCGCTTGTGTGTCGGTGTGATGCTGCCCCGCTAGCGTCCAGGGGCAGATTGTTCAGGAGGCCGCTGGGGCCTGGCCAGGGTCCTGGCAGAGGAGGCAGAGCAGGGTCCCCTGGCCTTGGACTGTCTGGCGTCCAGATAGAGCACTAAAGCAGGGGAGTGGCCACATGCTCCCCTATCCAGCCGGCTCCTTGCAGGGAGGAGACCCAAGGCCAATTTCCAGGAAAGCCCAGTGACAAGGGGAGTCAGTGGAGCAGCTGCAGCCACAGTCTCCCTGGGGCCTGCCATACTGGCAGGAACCTTCCAGAGGGTCCCAGGCTGACAGCAGGGCAGTGAGATTCCCAGCCCTTTCCAGTCCCTTTAGGATGGCATTTTACAAATCTAGAAGATGCCCTGGGAGATGGTGGACAAGGCTGTCACCAGTGGGAGCCATGGGGACTTTTTAGTGAGTTGTGCTCAGAAGAAAATCACCAAATCGGGTCCCTTTGTCTGCCCGGAAGGGCTGTACCATCTCCCACCTCCTCCTGTTGCTGAGTCCAGTCCCGCTGGCACCCTGCGGACTGTCACATGCCACGTCTGCTGGGGAAGGTGCTCATGGTGAGTGCCACGTGCCCAGCTTTACAGGTGTAGGGTACCACTTCCTGTCCCCACCTGCCAGGAAGGGGCATGCTGTGCACTTACAGGTCCGAGTGCAGAAGCCTGCAGAGCTCAGCCGACCTGCCCAGGCCCGCAGCTCCTTCAGGGCAGGGACGGGGATCACCCAGGTCGTAAGACACCAGCCCCAGCCCCCGCCACTGCGCTGTGCTGCCCCCTTGGGCAGATGAGGCAGGGTTGGGGGAGGCCCTGCAGCCCTGACGCCTGTCCTGGCCTGTGTGCCTCTGCCACCCATGTCCCGTCCTCTCCCCAGGGGATCTAGCCGGATGAGACCAGAGACTAGCACTGAGGTGTCCCCAACAATTTTATTATAAATAAAAACAAGACTCCCACTTGGTGGCTGCAGCGCCTGCCTCGGTGGCTGTGAGCACCTGTCAGAGGGACCCGTCCCCTTACCCTAGTCTGGAGGCCAGAACCGAGGAGAGGGCTCCCTGTCCTGCCCAGTACACAGAGGAGCCTGAGGTACCGAGAATAAAAACCAAGGAGGGACCCCTGGGCCGGGCAGTGCCCCGCCCCTCCCCCCTGTGCTTACGCCTCAGGGCACACGGCGCTGCCCTCCCCTCACACCACACTCTCCTCCAGCCGCTCCGAGCTGCCCCCCACGCCGCGGCACCCTGCCCCGAGCAGCCCCCCGTGCACCGAATGGCTCCGCCGGGCCCAGGCCCCTCCCAGGCGCCTGGCGTAACCGTAGCACCCAGCGTCTCCCAGGTCCAGGGAGCAGCTGCGCTGGGGGCGGGGTGGGGGGCTCCGAGGCGGGTGGGTCTTGGGCGTGGGGCTGGGGCCGCCATTGGTCTGGGACTGGACGTGGCTGAGCTTGAGGGGGAGGCGGCCATTCCCAGCCCCCCGGCCCCGAACCAGCAAGGCCACAGTGAAGACCAGTAAGGCAGCCACCAGCACACCCCCCACGGCCACAGTCAGGGTCCCGCCCAGCACGTGGGCCTGCAGGGCATGG
Source organism: Eulemur rufifrons (assembly GCF_041146395.1). Taxonomy (NCBI): domain Eukaryota; kingdom Metazoa; phylum Chordata; class Mammalia; order Primates; family Lemuridae; genus Eulemur; species Eulemur rufifrons. Next base: position 101,645,200 of record NC_090988.1, read on the forward strand.
CACAGGGGTGTGGCTGGCAGCGTGGAGAAGTGGGCACAGCCCAGCAGCCTGGTGGCCGTGAGGTCTGAGGGCCCAGCAGCAGGTGACAGGGCCAGCAGGCAGAGGTCGTAGTCAGCGCCAGGGACCAGGTGCTTCAACAGGAAGTGGTGGCTGGAGGCTGGGACAATCCTGCAGGCAGAGGCAGGTGGTCAGAGCCCCGGGCTGGGGTCCAGCCCCACCTCCCACACATTCAGAGTCTGCCTCCAACCATGCTCCCAGCTCTGAATGTCCCCTCCCCGAGACCACACAGGCCCAGTGTGTTCACTCAAGAAGGCGGAGACACAGGCACATGCGTGTGGGACAGGAGACAGTGCCAGGGGACAGATGGGTGTGCACACTGACACGCAGGCCCAAGGCAAACCGAAGAGGATGCTGGGGCTGGGGGTGGGGGACTCGGGGAACGGCACCAGCAGAGGCAGAAATAACGTGTGTGCGCGACCATGTGCACAGACCCCGACCACCACGCACCGCCCAGGGAGACCCCTCCCGGCAGCCTGCTGCCACCTGACCCCCAGGCAGCCATGCCAGGCCAGGCCAGGCCGCTGCTCCTCCGAGACAGCAGCAGTGCAGAGTGGGGGTAAGAGCATGCCAAGGGAGGGGCCGGGGCAAAGCCTGGAAGGGGCAGTGGGGGAGTGGCGAGCAAAGCGTGCGTCCTCACCGGTAGATGAGGGTCTCGTCCTCGCTGCTGTTGTACTGGATTTGGAACATCCACACAGGGTCAGCTGGCCGCCCCGGCCCCCAGCTCACCAGCCCTGAGGTGGCGGTCACCTCTGTCACCTGCACTGCTGGCTCAGACTCCAGAGTCCCCTCGCCCTCGGCAGCAGTGCGAGCCGAGGCAGCAATATCCGAGGGCCCGGGGTGGCCCCCCTCAGCACTGGTGTTCCCGCCGTGGGGCAAGGCCAGCACCCGTAGCTCTACTCGGGCTGTGGCCTCTCCAGCGGGGTTGGTGGCAATGCAGGTATAGGCCCCTGCATCCCCGGCACCTGTCACCCCAATCTCCAGGGTCCCGTTGGGGAAAGCCCGGGCTCGGGAGGAGTTGCCAACCAGCCGGTCGTCAGGGCCAACCCAGTGCATGGTGGGCGCAGGGTCACCAAGGGCCCGGCACCGCAGCGTGGCCCGCTGGCCCTCCAGCACCCAGAGGCGCTGCGTGTGGCGGGCAATGAGGGGCGGCTCGCAGGAGAACTCGCCCTCGGGCACTGCCCAGAAGTAGCGGCCCGCCAGGCCGGGCGGGGAGGCGCAGGTCTCCAGGTCGTCGGGCCGGGCCAGCCGCCGCAGCCACAGCAGCTCGCAGTTGCAGTGCAGGGGGTTCCCGCTGAAGCTCAGCACCAGGGGGGCGGGCGAAGCCTCCGCGTCCCGCCCCCGAGAGAAGAGTGGGTCGGGTGCCAGTGTGGCCAGGCGGTTGGAGGTGAGGTCCAGGCGGGAGAGCTGACCGAGCTGGGCGAAGGCGCCCGGGGGCAGCGCGTCAATGAGGTTGTGGTCCAGGTTGAGGGTGTGCAGGGCAGGCATGGCGCCAATGCCCGCCCAGGGCACCTGGCGGAGGTTGTTATAGGACAGATCCAGGTCCTCCAGGCTGTCCAAGAAGTCATCAAAGGCCCCTGGTGCGATGCGGCCCAGCTGGTTGCCACTGAGGATGAGGTGCTGCAGGTTGACAGGCCCCCGCAGGCTGCCGGTGCCCAGCTCCACCAGCCTGTTGCCATCCAAGTGCAGGGAGCGTAGGCTCTCCAGGTCCCCAAAGGCGCGGGCCCCAATGCGGGTGATGGCATTGCGAGACAGCGTGAGGTCCACCAGCCCTGTCATGTTGCGGAAGTCGGGTGGCCCCAGGGCCTGGATGAAGTTGTCAGCCAGCCGCAGCTCCACCGTGCGCCGGTCCACGTTGGGCGGCACAAACAGCAGGCCTCGGTGGGCACAAAGGGTGCTGAGTGACTCGGACAGGTTCTGGCAGACGCAGGGCAGGGGACATGCAGCCGCTCCACTGGCCAGCAACAGCAGCAGGAGCGGTGGGGCCATGGTGAGCGCCCTGTAGGGAAGGGCCACAGCCCAGGCACAGGTGGGGCTGGTGCAGGTGCCCACTCGTGCCCAGGGCACTGTCCCAGGAGCCAGCTTCCAAGAGCCCAGCCCGGGGAGGGACTGGGTCAGAGGTCCAAGGGGTCCTCCAGGGATTAGGGAAGACTGGGGCCCTTAGGGCCAGGCCCCCCAGAGTAAAGGTCACATTTCCCAAGTAGTTAGGGGGAGTCCAGGCGCTGGGGACAAGGTGAGGCATGAGGCAGGAAGCGGAGGTGGGCCGAGAGCAGGGAGGGTCCCGGAACTTCCTTTCCCTGGCGTCCCCTGGAATCGCCATCACCCTCCCCCCTCCGCGCCATCCCCTCCCCCGCTGGGGAAGGTGCCCCCCCTCCCCCCCGCCCCTTGCGTGGCCCGTGGCCCCTCCCCAGACAGTCCCGAGCTGCACCCCCCCGCAACCCCCTCACCTGGTGTCTGTCGCTCAGGGGGCGCGGGCCGGCCTCCCCGCGGGTCTGGCCGGCCCCCGCCGACTCCAGGCCGCTCTCCCGCGGGGGCGAGGCCCGGGGATGACCGGCTGTCTGCCGCCCTCCCTCCGGCCCATGGCGCTTGGGCCCGCGGCCCCGGCTTGCTCGGTTCCCGGCACCTTTCCCCGGCACGGTTCGCGGTGGCAGCGGCGGCGGCGACAGGCGGGCGGGTGCGCGCCGAGGCGCGCGCGCCGCTGACACGCACGTGGAGGGCGGACGGGGAGGGGCACACGGAGATCCACCCGGGCCCGGGCGGCCTCCCGAGGTCACGGGGACACGCGACCACTGCAGCGCCCACGGGTGGCGCCCAGTCACGCCCGAGGCCCGGGCCGGCGCGGGCCCGCCGCGCTGCCCCCCGGCGCTGCCGCAGCGCACTCACCCCGGCACAGGCGCGCGCGCCCCCGGCCGCCCTGGCGCCCCGGCATCCTGCACCGCACGGGCGCCCGCCGCGGCGCGAACCTCACTCTGCAGACAGCCAGACAAAGCGCCTGCTCGCGGGCCCCTTCACCATCTCCCAGAGACTGGAGTCTTTGTCACATGTCGCTGGGCACCCTCCCCAACACACCCACACATGCTCACACACCCACACGTCCCTGCACCCACCGGCAGGGCCGGGCGCAAACACGCACTGTTACTGGGACCCTCGCGTTCGCAGACACACGCTGAAGGTCATAACCGTTCTGCATCACCGAGTCACGTGGAGGGTCCCCAACAGGCACGGGGCTCGTTGGTGGGGGCCGGGGCGGCGCCCCGGGCAGGGCTGCTGCGGGGTGGGGCCGACAGGGCTCGGCCTCTGGGCAGGCGCCCCGCCCCCACCGCCCCGCCCTGTCCCAGCCCCTCCCTCCTTCCCTCCCCGGCTTCCCCGCCCGCCCGAGCAGGCGCTGGGAGCCAGCCGGCCTCCGGCCTCCGCTTCGGTGTGTGTGGCGCGGAAGCCGGTTGTCCTCGCGCTCTTGCAGCCGCTCCCTCCCCCTCTGCCCCCGCGGGGCCAGCTCCCTGGGACAGCGGCCCAGGACGAGCTCCCCGAGAAAGGGCTCCTGGTGTGAGGTGGGGGTGGTGCCCGCCTCCCACTTCAGAGAGCTGGGGACTTGGGTGATCGGGCACCCTGGTCCCACTACCACTAGCCGTCTGCCCAGCTGGGAAACAAGTCACCCCCTCCCCTGTATCTTCTCATGCTCAGGCTACCTAAACCCCATCCTTCCCGGTTCTCCTCCCTCCAGACCCGAGATCCCCAGAACCCAGGGGGACCGGAGACCGGAATTCTAATCCCGCCTGGCAAGTTACTTAACCGCTGCGCCGCTTTGCTCATGTATGCTCATGTAGGCCGGGGTACTAATTGCGCGCACTCATACACTTCTTGGGGGCGAGGCTTAACTCCTGGCAACTGGAAGCCTTTCTTACTCCTGCCACTCCCTGGGCCTTAGCTGTGGCGTTTGTAAAATGAAGGGTTGGATCCTGGTCCGGGTCAGCGCCGATGTGTGATGGCATCAGATATTTCTTCGTTCCGTTTCTCATCAAAAATGTTTTCATGCACTCTAAACATAGACGTTTATCCTTGCGTCTATCATGTGCCACCACGTGCTGGGAGTTGGGGTATGTCAGGAGCCAGATGGGCCTGGTTCCTGCCCCCATGGAGCTTCCGGTACAGAGGGGACGAAGGCTGCCCAATAGTTACAGAGGCGGAATGTACAGAAGGGAAGTGCAGGCTGGGACAGGGAGGCCTCTGGGGATCCTTCTTGCCCTTATGTGGCTCTAGGCTCTTTAGATGGTTTAACTAGCCATCTCCCTTCTCAAATGCCATGCCTTGGCCCAGTTGAAAGGGAGGGACAGGGGCTAGGCTCAGAAGCAGACCTGCCACACCAGACAGGCACAAGGCATTCTTGACCGGGCCCCACTCTGCAGTGACGCCTGCAGGATGTTGGTGCAGGAGGCACCTTTCCTGTCCAGGTGATAGGAACCCTAAGGGGACAGGTGCACTCTCAAAGAGGTCCGTGTTGCACCCTGAGTCCCTAATGAAGGTGCCAGCAGCATTTGGAACACATGGATTTGCTTTCTCTGAAGCAGAAGCCAGGGATGAAGCTACACAGCCACATGCCACGCTCACATGGAGTCGCAGCCATGTGGCCTCACAGTCATGGGGCATCTCTTGCAGTGCTGGCTCCCAGGTCCTCGTATAGCCTCTAGGTTATACTCGCCCTGCCCCAGCCTCATGCTGTCACCTAGCAATTTAATTAGCAGAACTGAGGGCCCTTGTGCACGAAGCCCACAGATGCAAGTGCCTCAGACAGCATCCTGTCCCCAGAGTGCTCCCAGGCAAGTGAGGGACACAGACGAGCACTGGATGATGGGCCTGGGGGGTGGTTCCAGTAGCTGATTCCACAGGGATGTCCTAGAAAGAGGAGGGTACAAAGGCCTTTGAGTTCAGACATCCAGCAAGCATTTCCCAGGAAGGTGTAAGCCTGGAGGGTGAGCACACACAGCGAATCTGGTGTGGCCGGACGTGGCTATGATGAGGAAGGCCAGTGGAAGGGGTGGCCTGGAGATGGAGGAGAGGTCATAGGGTCTAGAGGCCATAGTAGGACCGTCCAGCTTGACCAGTGACATGGGAGGAGTGGGTGGTGTGCACGCTGGGTGCAGGTTTTGGTAACTGAGTAGCTGGTGAGGCACCCACCTAGGCCGAGGGGGACTGGGGCAGCAGGTGGGAAGCTGGTTTGGGACTTGCTGAGCTTCTGTGAGGGACATACAAGCAAAGATGCCCAGGAGGCCATTCTACCTTTGGGTTTTGGCTCTGGGAATGGAAGCTGTCACTGGAGCTGCAGGCCCAGGATGAGGCCACCCAGGGTGGTGTGGGAGGAAGCCCAGGGCAAGAGCGTCAGCGTGGGAGCATGTCCGCTGGACTTAGCCAGGAGGCGGCCACCTAGAGAGTGTCAGAGGGTGGGCTTGTGGGAGGTAGGGGCCTCTTTCAAGAAGTGTGGCTGGGACGAGAGAGGGTGGCTGCTCTAGGCCGTGGCTGCTGCAGGAAAGGCTTAGCCGTGTTCTGGGCTATAGGGAGGAGAGGAGGTGTGTGTTTCCAGACCACTGGGGAGGTAGGAGAGGTGGCATTCAGCATGCACTTTGGGGTGGGCAGGGGTGGAGGGAGTGGGCTCAGCCCCTGACAGCTTGGGGGACTCCACCAGATGGGGGGAGGGTTGAGGATTGAAGGATGGGGAAACGCCCCTTCGCACAGGGTGGCAACTTTGGCCTCTTCCCTTCTCCCTTTCCTGTCCGTGCTGCATGGTGACCCCCCACCTGCCTCTGTCCTGCAGACCAACATCCCCTTCCTGCAGAATGTGCTCAACAACCAGCAGTTCCTGGCAGGCACCGTGGACACCCAGTTCATAGACGAGAACCCAGAGCTGTTCCAGCTGCGGCCCGCACAGAACCGGGCCCAGAAGCTGCTACACTACCTCGGTCTGGCCCGAGACTGCCCTTCTCTGCCCTCCCAGATACCTCGCTCCTGCTCCTGCCCCTGCCCCTTACCCCAGCCCTTTCTGATGCACCCTCCCAGTTCACCCATCCTCCTTGCTCTTATTTGAGAAACTCCCCTTTTCTATCCATGTGGCCCCCAGTAAGTCCCCACTGCTTGGACCCAGGAGGGCCTGGCTTTGGAGAGGGCAGGGGCCAGTTGGAGGACTGGGTGTCCTGGGGGCGTGCCCCACCCCCGAGCCTACCTACTCTCACTGCTGCTCTCAACCTGCCCTGACCCACTGCCCACTCTCTCCCTAGGACACGTCATGGTCAATGGTCCAACCACCCCAATCCCCATCAAGGCCAGCCCCAGCCCCGTGGACCCCATTGTCCCTGCAGTGCCCATCGGTAGGTGAGATCCATTCTGCCAACTCATGGGAGAGACAGGAGGTTGCCACCTGCAGGATGGGTGTCAATGCCCCTGTCTGCCCTAGGCCCGCCCCCGGCCGGTTTCAGAGACATTCTGCTGCAGGAGGGGCCTGAAGGCTTTGCTCGAGCTGTGCGGAACCACCAGGGCCTGCTGCTGATGGACACGACCTTCAGGGATGCCCACCAGTCACTGCTGGCCACTCGTGTGCGCACCCATGACCTCAAGAAGATTGCGCCCTACGTGTCCCACAACTTCAGCAAGCTCTTCAGCATAGAGAACTGGGGAGGTAGGTTGGAGGAGGGCTGGAATGTTGGCCAGTGCCCGGCAGGAACTGCGTACCCAGTGTGTGGCCCAGGCCACTGGGGACAAGCTCAAGATGTTAACGTTGAGAAAACCAAAGTGTGGGAGCTGCGGAAAGCACATGTTTATTTGTTCGGTGAACACGGACTGGTGCCCACTCCGGGCAGGCCTGGTGCTGGGCTCACGTGGGGTTGCAGAGCTGAGACCCAGGCGCTGGGTGGGAGGCTCAGGTCAGGGAGGCGGCGCTGGCCTGTTAGCTCACTGGAGCACAGAACTGGAGGGAGGAAGACGTGGGGGCCTTAAAGGGGGGACAGAGAGGGCACAAATGAGCCTGGTCCACCCAGGAGATCAACAAAGGGAAAACCTGTGGGGGTCAGAGCTGGGAACATGAGGCACCCCGAAGGTGAACAGGACCTGGTACTGGAGCTGCAAGCTCAGGCTGCAGGGCCTGGCGGGGTCCCCAGGACGTGTGGAGCTGACCTGGGCCTCTCGGTCCCTGTGCAGGAGCCACGTTTGATGTTGCCATGCGCTTCCTGTATGAGTGCCCCTGGCGGCGGCTGCAGGAGCTCCGGGAGCTCATCCCCAACATCCCATTCCAGATGCTGCTGCGGGGGGCCAATGCTGTGGGCTACACCAATTACCCCGACAATGTGGTCTTCAAGTGAGCCTGGGGTGGGGTGGGCAGACACCGCAAGGTGTGGCCCGGCGGGTACCAGGCCACATCGCAGTGGCCTGCACTCCCCACGGCGGGCTCGAAACCAAGTCTTTCTGTGGTGACACTCAGTGGGGGCGGCTGTTTGGAAATGTTAGGAAGTGATTTGTAGCTGTAGAACCAGAAGGTTCTAAATCACCCCGTTTCACCCCTGGAGCAGTGGAGGCCCTGAGGGGGCGGGTGACTTGTCCTAGGCCGCTCGGTATAGAGCTGGGATTAGAACCCAGGCCTCAGGACTCCTCATTCAGTGCTCTCTCCCACAGCGCCACTCCTGTACAGAGCGCATCCCCCAGCCAATCCTCCAGGCCTGGGCAGACGCTACCTACGCTGCATGTGACTAGCGCAGGATCCAGCTCTGTCCAGAGCAGGCTGCCCTGGAAAAGGCCTTGTCCACACTGCTGTGTCCAGCTCACCCTGCCTGTGGATGCCATACCCCAGATCTCGTTCCCCAGGGCAGTGGGGTAGGCTGGGAAAGAACGTGCAGGGGCAGCGTGTGGGACTCAGCCCTGGGCTCTCCCACCCACTCAGGTTCTGTGAGGTGGCCAAAGAGAACGGCATGGACGTCTTCCGGATCTTTGACTCTCTCAACTACTTGCCCAACATGCTGCTGGGCATGGAGGCAGCAGGCAGTGCAGGAGGCGTGGTGGAGGCCGCCATCTCGTACACGGGGGACGTGGCGGACCCCAGCCGCACCAAGTACTCACTGCAGTACTACATGGGCTTGGCTGAAGAGCTGGTGCGAGCCGGCACCCACATCCTGTGCATCAAGGTGCTGGAGCCACTGTCCACCCCCGCCCCCGCCGCGTCCTCGCCCACAGGGGCACACCATGTCCCCTCTCTACCATCTCCTCTCTGCCCCATCCCCCCAGGACATGGCAGGGCTGCTGAAGCCAGCGGCCTGCACCATGCTGGTCAGCTCCCTCCGGGACCGCTTCCCCGATCTCCCGCTGCACATCCACACCCACGACACGTCAGGGGCAGGCGTGGCAGCCATGCTGGCCTGTGCCCAAGCTGGGGCTGATGTGGTGGACGTGGCAGCCGACTCCATGTCTGGGATGACCTCACAGCCCAGCATGGGGGCCCTGGTGGCCTGTACCCGAGGGACTCCCCTGGATTCAGGTAGGAAGAGCAACAGCCACAACCATGCCCCTCTCAAGGCCACGGCCGCCACTGCTGTCAGCAGACGGCTTACCTAGAACCCAGGCACCCTACCGTGGCCTTGGTGCCTCCTGTCACCCGAGTCTGAGGTGGGGCCTGGGCCAGCCCTGGGTCTGGGAGGAGGGCTGCGTGCCCCTGAGCCCTCCCCTGACGCTGGCCTCCCCACAGAGGTGCCCCTGGAGCGAGTGTTTGACTACAGCGAGTACTGGGAGGGGGCTCGGGGACTGTACGCTGCCTTTGACTGCACGGCCACCATGAAGTCTGGCAACTCGGATGTGTATGAGAATGAGATCCCGGGGGGCCAGTACACCAACCTGCACTTCCAGGCCCACAGCATGGGGCTTGGCTCCAAGTTCAAGGAGGTCAAGAAGGCCTATGTGGAGGCCAACCAGATGCTGGGCGACCTCATCAAGGTGAGCCAGGCCCCGTGTCTCCTGCCTGACACACAGGCCTGCGTGCTCCTGCCTTGGGGCCTCCATTAGGTGCCTGGCAGCCTAACCTGCAGGGAGTCCTTCTCCTTAGGTGACACCCTCCTCCAAGATTGTGGGGGACCTGGCCCAGTTTATGGTACAGAATGGGTTGAGCCGGGCAGAGGCTGAAGCTCAGGCAGAAGAGCTGTCCTTCCCCCGCTCGGTGGTGGAGTTTCTGCAGGGCTACATCGGCATCCCCCATGGGGGGTTCCCTGAGCCCCTTCGCTCCAAGGTAGGAAAGGCCCAGCATGATGGGAAGGTGGGCCTTGGGTACAGGAATCAGGCCTGACCCTCTGCTTTGCTCCCCAGGTGCTGAAGGACCTGCCCAGGGTGGAGGGACGGCCCGGAGCCTCCCTCCCGCCCCTTGATCTGCAGGCACTGGAGAAGGAGCTGATGGATCGGCACGGGGAGGAGGTGACCCCAGAGGATGTGCTCTCAGCAGCCATGTACCCAGACGTCTTCGCCCACTTCAAGGACTTCACCGCCACCTTTGGCCCCCTGGATAGTCTCAGTACCCGCCTGTTCCTGCAGGGACCCAAAATTGCAGAGGAGTTTGAGGTCAGTGGCTCTGGCGCTGCCCACACTCCACGCCTTGTCCCTGCCCCAGAGCGCCAGACTGTGGCTTGGCTGTCCCCTAGCCTAGCAAGCTTTGGGAGCAGAAAGGACCCTTGACACCAAGTGTTACCTTCACAAGTGAAGAGCCAAGACCCAGGGTGGGGGACTGCCCTGTGGCCAGGGTCAGGGGGCTACTCTCCCAGACCTGCCCCCCAGCTCTGAGCCTCCAAGCCCTTCTTCCAGGTGGAGCTGGAGCGGGGCAAGACGCTGCACATCAAAGCCCTGGCTGTGAGCGACTTGAACCGGGCCGGCCAGAGGCAGGTCTTCTTTGAGCTCAATGGGCAGCTGCGGTCCATCCTGGTCAAGGACACCCAAGCCATGAAGGTACGGTTCCCTTCATGGGGGCCAGCCAGGTGGTGGGGATGGGCTGGCCCTGCTGTGCCTCATGCCCACTCTGTCCCGTCCGCAGGAGATGCACTTCCACCCCAAGGCCCTAAAGGATGTGAAGGGCCAGATTGGGGCACCCATGCCTGGGAAGGTGATAGACATCAAGGTGGCAGCAGGAGCCAAAGTGGCCAAGGGCCAGCCCCTGTGTGTGCTCAGTGCCATGAAGATGGAGACTGTGGTGACCTCACCCATGGAGGGCACTGTCCGCAAGGTCCACGTGACCAAGGACATGACACTAGAAGGTGATGACCTCATCCTGGAGATTGAGTGATCTTGCCCTAGACCAGAAGCCTGGCCATCCCCACCCCGAGCCTTCAACACAGCTGTGCTACCAGGGCTGGCCCAGACCAGCCGGTGCCTGCAGGCAGGAGGGCCTGGCCCTGGAGGTTCTGTCCTTAGCTGGACAGGAGAGAAGCCACCTGCAGCGGCCCATTCCCTTCAGCCATCTGTCCTTTCCCTACGGGTGGACAGTTGCTCACATATTCATCTCTTGCCAAATAGGAATCTCCTGCTCACTGGAGACTACAGGTGGTCCTAGGACCTGGGGGGAGGGTTTAGGAGTTCTATCTCCTGGAGGGGGGGAGCAGAGATTAAGTCCCAGGTCCGGGAAAATCTGCTTAATAAAACTGGCTTTCCCTTCCATGCTGGGTCCTGTGCAGCTCACCGCACCCCAGCGCTGCCCCCAGCCCATGCCACTCAAACCCCACATGGGTGGGGGGCAGGGTATACCTTCCTCTTTGGAGGGTAGCAAAGATGACAGGGCTGTTTTTAAGTCACTACTGGATGCCTACTGTACATGATACCCCAAACAGGACTAGCTATTTCTGAGCTTGCTTGGGGGATTGGGGATGTTCTAAGTATGTGACACCTGTTAACTCAGGGAATCAGCCTTCATCCATCTTATGGACACTGAAACCAGGTCACAGGAAGGTTAAATAATTTGTCCAGGGCTCCACAGCTATTAAGAGGCAGAGAGGGAGGAAACGCAGGCTGTAGGCAGACTCTCTTCCCAGCCACACTGCTCAGCTTTCTAAAACCCAGGGCCAACCTCTCACCTCCAGTTAGTTCAGGACTAAATGCAAACACAACCACCTTCTGGGCAGTGGGTGAAACCCTTGGGAGTGGTGATTTGGCAGAAGTTACCCTGAGCGCTCTGGCTGCGAGGGTGCTGGTGGGAGGTTAGAAGGTGCACTGGATCGAGGGTCCCAGGTTCTCACCCTGCCCGTGCGCACAACCTGAGAGAATCCTGAGCCTCAGCTCCGGCTCCTGTGGGGGGGCGGGGGTGACATTAACCCCACCTACACCACTACCCTCCTCCCCACAGGCAAGGTGAGGTGTGGCTGGTGAGAGGGGAAAGGCAGAGAAGGCAGCTCCTTAGGGGGCTGGGGCCAGGGGAAGAAACGCCAGACTCTGTGAGGAAGGGGAGGGACAGAACTGAGACCCCCCACCCCACCCCCAGACCCAGCAGGACACACATCCCTGGCACCCAGCAAGCCTACCTGCCCAGTGCTCTTGGGTGGGCAAGTCGCAGGGGTCCCAGGCCTCTTCCTCTCTGGACCCTAAGATCCCAAAGTTACCCTCTGCCCCCAACAGGCTGGGGGAGGGGAAAGCTCTCCAGGGAGGCAGGTGTGCGATGTTGCCCTTTAGATCCATGTGAATGCAGTTTAATCACAGCCAACCTGGAGGTGTCGTTGTGGAGAAGTAACCACCAGCCTCAAGAAAGGGGACTTGGGCCAACCTCCTCCTTGAGTCTGGAATGGGACCTAAAAGGATAAAACTGTTTCAAGAATCAATTTTTTTTTAAAGCCCTGGGTGGGGGAATGAGAACCATTCTAAAAATGAGACCAGTAGGTAGAACACTAGTCGGTTCCAAGCAAGAATCCTGAGCTGCCTATCGCTGGGCAGAGGTCTGAGTGGCAGAAGCAGAAAAGCCTCTAGTCCTCGGTCACTCCGTGTAGGTTCCTCTCGAATTTTGGACCTATTTCTCTGGTGTAAAATGAGCCTGGTAGACTGTGGAGGTCCTGCTGGAGGCCTTGGGCAGAGGACACAAGCTGGAGGTTCCACCACTGGGGTTAGGGCCATGGCTCCCACTCCCTGGCCCTGCAGCCAAGGCACACACAGGCCCCAGGATGAACTGGGCTCACCCTTGGTATCTGCAGTCTCAGACCCACCCATGCTAGGACTTGGAGCCTGGCTCAGGAAGGAGGAAGCCACAAGCCCATGACAGCCAGAGACCCATGTTCAAGGTAGCTGGGACAGGTGGTGGGCACAATTCCAAGAACTGCCTGGAGTCCTCACACAAGACCCCAAATATAGACTGACTCCCAAAGATCCAAGGCCAAGTTACCCAAGTTAAATCTCTTTAATATCCCAATACAAAGTCCTGATGCAAAAAGACAATGAGAAAACCCTGGGAAGTTGTTGGGGGAGGGGTTTTATAAATAAAAAACCCCCAGCAGCTTTTCAGAGGCAGAGGGGGGCAGAGGAGCTAAGAGAAGCAGCAGTCCAAAGTGAGGAAGGGCATGTGTGGCTCCTGGGACCTGCCCCTTGTCCCCTCACTCCAAGCTGTTCCTCAATCCCCTTTTAAGAGGGGCTGCACCCTTTGGATATCTGCTCCTTTCTCTGGTCCCTGGGATTCAACTAGCTCTGGCTTCGATCCCCTACAAAAATTCCTGAGATCTCGGGGACCCCAGCCAGCCCCTCCCCTGCAGTACCCCTTGATGGGGAGGGGCTCGGGGGCCTGTGAGAGTTCATAGGAGTGTACACAGGAGCGAAGGTCAGGAGCACAGGGGAGCCTTTGAGTCTCCTGTCCGCTCCAAAAGCACACAAAGGGGAAGGCTGCCATAGAGCTTGGGGTCCGTGAGGGGCTGGAGCAGAAGCAGGAAGAGTCCCACGCCCAGGGCATAGCCTGCCAGCAGGGGCCGCCTCTGCGGGTGCTCCAGGGCCGCACAGACGGCAGGAAAGCCCATGTAATTGCAGAAGGAGTGGCAGAGAACCGGCCCGATCAGGTGTCCTGGGGAGGGGAGACAGAGCAACTCATGGAGCAGCCCTACCACCTCCTCGGGCCCTTCTAGGGCAAGTGCCCCTCATCCCCTGAAACAGGAGATCTGCACCCCACCCTGCCACCCAATCCACCCACATACCATGGTCTCTGCTGCTTCCCACCTCTCAGACCTCACCAGGCCGAGTGCCCTGGCTCAGCCTGTATCAAGGACTGTGGTGGAAGAACTTGTCACGCCTAGAATAATCAGTATTCCCATTCTCCCACCCGCTTCTGTGGGCCCCTGAGCCCCCAGGGACCCGTGAGAGACTGAGGACCAACCTGTGCGGATGAAGAGGAAAGCAGTGTAGGCACCGAAGACAGCTGTGTAGGAGAACTGGAACGCTGGAGATGGGAGGCTGCGAGTGACCACACCTGCACACCCTTCCTGCCCCAGCACTGCATACCCACCAGCCAGAGACCATCCCCTTCCCCCTGGGGCAGTGGCTGCCTGCCCACCTACAGCTGTCCTCTGCATCCCAACTCCCATGGTCAGTGGCCCCTCCAATACCACAGCCCTCTCTTCCCAATTCTTTCTCCAGAGTGCCCGTCAGAGACGCCCACACAGCCCCTAACCCAGGACTGCCCCAGGCAAGTTCTCTAGGACTCACCTGCAGACAGGAAGATGCTCCCTACGCTGCTCTGGCGGAAACGCAGCTGCTCAATAATGTGGTGAAAATGGGCTGGGAGGAAAGTGAGAACCATGTCACAGTCACGTGCCTCCCAGCCTTCCCTCTGTGCCCACTCCTCGCCCCAGGCCCCATTCTTAGCTCTCACACTGCGAACATCTTAGCAGGACCAAGTTGGCCAGACTCACCAACTCCAAAGAAGAGTGGGCAGGTGAACACAGCAGGGCCCAGGCCCGTGCACGGTGCTAACATGGGCAACATACAGGCCCGGAACACCAGCTCCTCTGTCAGGGGTGCGATCACTTGGTTCCGCAGCCAACGCATGTCTGTGAGGCAGCGGGCCCAGGAGCGGGGGGCTGGAAAACGGAGTCAGGACAAACAGTGAGTGACTAGCTACGGAACGAGACATAGCTCCCTAAGGACCCCTCTCCCACAATTTTACTCTGGGCAAACTCAGACATCTAACTTCGTTCATTAGACCCAGCATAAAGTACTTTTTGTTTTCGGAGACTGGGGTCTCACTATGCTGCCCAGGCTGGTCTCGAATTCCTGGCCTTAAGTGATCCTCCCACCTCAGCCTCCCAAGTTGCTGGAATTACGGGTGTGAGCCACTGCACCTAGCTACAAAACAATGTCTTAAGACAACTGAAAGGATGACATTAGAAGCAGAGGCAGGGCATCCTGGTAGTAAACAGACATCAAAATCTAACCAAGACCAGCTCTGGTTTGGGGAGGCAGGGGGTATTGCTTTCTGGTCCACACCAAGTACTGGTGGGGGTCCCCAGGGGTCACCTTGGACATCAAGAACCAACTCTTAGAGGCCATCTGGCTCTATGTTCCCATTTTACTGATGCGGAGATGACAGCTCATGTCTCATGTCCAGATTACACCATGAGCCCACTGATTCCCTTTCCCCATTGTCCCAGAGTGTGCCTACTTTTCCCCTCAGCTTGAAGGACTCACCTAGGACAACCTTCAACCCATCTGCCAGGTCACAGGGACAATCCATAGAAAGCTGCATCAGTGGGCCCAGGAAAAGGATCTGGGGTCAGAAAAAACAGGAGAGATCAAAGGAAAGACTTCCATCATAGTCTACTGCCCTTGCCCAGACCTTTGACCTTGGCCAGCCTTGTGAGACTTCAAGCTTCCTTTCTCATCGAGGATTTCCAACCCAAGAATACCCGAGGGCCCCAGAGCCGTATCACAATTCCTGTCTCCCATCAGCGGAAAACCAGACACACCAAGATAAGAAAAAAAGTCCACGAAAAGCGCATGATGCTAACAAAGACCAAAGAAGGACAAAGCGGGAGCACTCACCATGGTCAGCAGCAGGGGCAGCAGTGCCGCCGGGAAAATGCCCTCCAGCCTGAAGCCCATCAGGGTGAGCAGGGATGTGCCTGGCTGAGCCACAGGAAAGGAGGCATCAGTCTTGCTCCCTCCCCCCAAGACCCCGAGGTCTCTCCAGTTGCCCTGTGCCCCGCATCCTTCGCACCTGGATGCCCGTGAGTTCCCTCCAGAGCAGCACGCAGAGGGGCGAGAGACTGGACACCACCAGGACACTGGTGAAGCGCCGCTTGATGACGGCGGGGTGGTCCCTACGGAGGGGCAGTAAGTTCAGGGGGCCCGCAGCCGCCTGTCAGTGCGGCCCCGCCCCCGGCTCGCCCGAGCTCCGCCCCAGCCCCGCCTCTCGGGGGCGCGGGATCCGGCCGCGCGCGCAGCCCCCGCACCTGGGCAGCTCGCTCTTCCAGACGTAGAGGCTGCCCACGTAGGAGCAGGCGAGGCTAAGGCAGGAGAACACGGACACCCAGCAGCACAGCCCGGGCCCCGGGCCGCCCAGCGCCGCCGACTCGGGCTGCCGCTCCGGCCGCGACACCGACAGCAGGCGCAGCCCGTCCCCGCCCAGCGCCGCCATCGCGCCCGCACCCGCGGCGCGCACCAGTGACGTAGCCCCGCGGGAGCGCAGGTGACGTCGGGCGGCGCGCGGCCCCGCCCCGCCCCCAACACGCAAGCGCACGCGGCGGCGCGTAGCAGCTTTATTGAAGGACTCGGTACAGCGGCCGCCCTCAGCCTCCGGGCGGCGGGACTCACGGGAGGGGACCGGCTCAGGGCTCAGGGCTCAGGGCCGGGACTCAGCCACTCGGACAGGTTGGAGACCTCCTGCAGCCACAGCGCGTCCTGCGGGAGCAAAGGGGGCCGGGGTGAGGACCTCGGCAGCGGCCTGGCGCCGCCCTCCGTCCCCCGCCGCGTTACCTCCAGGCCTCTCCCGGGACTCGCGCCGGGCGCCGGGGCCCTGCCGTGGGTCGCGCGGGCCTCCCCTCCGCTAGGGGTGAGGGAAGCCGCAGTGGGCTCCGGGCGGCGCGGGGCGGCCTCCGTCGGGCTCGGGGCCCTGGCAGGACGGAGAGCTCGCGTCTTCTCGTCCTGGCGGAGGCGGCCCCTCCTGAGCCTCTTGTTTTCCGCTGGCCCGCTGGTCTCTAGGAGAAAACAAGCCCACTTCATCTTAGTCCCACGGTACCAGAAAGACCCTTGGGGGCAGAGGGCAGCCTGGGACAAAGGGCACCGAGGGCCTCTCCGTCTGCACCCCTGTCACCAGGTCTTGTCCGGATCGAAACCCTGCAGCTCTGGGGCCTTCGGAGCAGGGAGGCTGCAGAATGGCTTCAGGGCCTCCCTGCCCCCACAGCCTAGCCTGGGAAGGGGCATCTGGGATCGTACCGGGCCCTCACTTGGGGGCTCAGGGCACTCATTCACGTGCCGTGCGCATCCTGCCTGGCGTCTGCCCAAGCTCCTTCCTCCCGCCTGTGATCCCCACCCCCGACCCCTGCCCAAGTCGGCCTCGCCTTTCTCTCCCTTTGTGGCTCGTGTTGCTTTGGGCAGTGCCCATAGCCAGCTTTCCTACACTTAAGTGATGCACTTGTGCAAGTTGAGGGATAGATTCTTCCTGAGCAGGTCCTGGGAATGTAGCTCAAGAGCAGCTCACAGGTGTCAGCAGGGATGCAGACCTGTGTACAAAGCCCAGGGTTAGAACAGAGAAGGAAACCGTTAACCTTCTCTGGAGGTGAACAGAGATTTCCCTGAGGAGATACCTGAGCTGGGTTTTGAGGAATGAAGAGAAACATGCCAGACAAGAGAAAGAAAAGGAATTCCTTGCTGAAAGCTATGCACATAAACTTTATGCAAAGTCATAAAAGCATAAAACAACATCCTACATAAAAGGCAAGGTTGGGGGATCCTGGGAGATGAATCTGAAGGGGTTAATAGGAATCAGAGAAGGCTAAGAAACAAGAATTTTATCGGTAAGGAAGTAGGAAGCCAATGAAGAGTTTTAAGCACTGAAGAGAGAGAGTGAGTTAATTTTGTATTTTACAAAGATCATTCTGTCAAAGTTGAGGCTTCCATCAGACTTGAGGCAGGAAGACCTCAAGAGCCCAGGAGAGTGAAGGCATCACCAGGAGTCAAAGTCTCCATCAGGCCCAATCAACAGGCCTTGGTGACCGAGTGGATATGGGACATGAATGAGAAGCCTCTTGAATGAATCCAAGATGTCAGATGGGAAAAACCGGATAGACAGCGGTGCTATTAATCATGACCAAGACTAAAGTAAGAGGAGCCAAATTTGGCGTGTGTGTGCAGAGGGCACTGTATGGGGAGAGAGGAAGTTGAGGTAGCAATGGGACCTCCACGGAGAGCTGTCCAGTGAGCACATGAGTCTCCTGTCCGGCACTCGGGAGGCCTGGCTTGGTCATGCCACTTTGGGAATCTTGAGCCCAGAGGCAGTGGTCCATAGCTGGGGTGGAAGACAGTTAGGAAGGAAGTGCAGGATGAGCAATAGTTAGGGAGGACCAGGAGGAGGAACTAGGTGAGTCCTGGTCTTTAACAAATTCTGCAAATAGTTCAGAATGAAGATGAATGCACAATTTGGTAATTAAGAGGCCTTCCCGAATGAGAGATTTTGCAGTTTCAGGGGCCACAGGGAAGCAAGTGCCCTGGGTTAGGGAGAGAATGAGAGGAAGAAAGGGAGACAGGGTGCATGCACCTCGGGTTATTTTTTTGTTTTGTTTTTTAAGGGGGTCACCCAGGCTGGAGTGCAGTGGCACTATCATTGCCCACTGCATCCTCCAACTCCCGAATCAAGCAGTCCTCTTGCCTCAGGCTCCTATCTCAGCCTCCCAAGTATGTGGGACTACAGGCAAGCACCACTACCCCTGGCTCTGCAGCTTGCATTTTTAAGAATCCTGGCTGAGATAGGATGGAGAGAGATTGAGGATACATGGAGGAAGTTCAAGGTCATAGGAGATTTTCTTTTGAAGAAATGGGAAATTGACTTGCTGAGAGCTGAAGGTAAAGAAGTGATAACTGATACAAACAGGTCCTGAGGAAACAGGAAGAATAATGCTACCCTCAGCCTTAGAGGGCCACTAATGAGGTTCTGCAGTGGGAGGAGTACAAGTTGGGTGAGTTTGCTGAGAAAAGAGATGAGTAAGTGTGAAGTGGGAGGCCAAGTCGGGAGCAGAGGTGGGGTAGATTTTTGAAAGAATGGAGTAGCCCCTGAGGAGACAGGGCCTGGAAGACAAGGGAAAGGACTGGCAAACCAAAGGCTCCTCAGTGAATGGACCACGGATGGGTGGTGGCTTCAACACAGTATTTTGGTGATTTTTTTCAGTAGAGCTGCCTGTGTGGGGCATAAGATGGATGGCAATGAGAACTGCAGGTTTACAGGGCAGAACAGCCCAAGCTGTCTGGCGGGGGGGTTCCATCTAGATTTTAAGACTCATGTCGGCCGGGCGCGGTGGCTCACGCCTGTAATCCTAGCACTCTGGGAGGCCGAGGCGGGTGGATCGCTCAAGGTCAGGAGTTCGAGACCAGCCTGAGCAAGAGTGAGACCCCGTCTCTACTAAAAATAGAAAGAAATTATATGGACAACTAAAATATATATACACAAAAAATTAGCCGGGCATGGTGGCGCATGCCTGTAGTCCCAGCTACCCGGGAGGCTGAGGCAGTAGGATCGCTTAAGCCCAGGAGTTTGAGGTTGCTGTGAGCTAGGCTGACGCCACGGCACTCACTCTAGCCCGGGCAACAGAGTGAGACTCTGTCTCAAAAAAAAAAAAAAAAAAAAAAAAGACTCATGTCGCTCGGCCGGGCGCGGTGGCTCACGCCTGTAATCCTAGCACTCTGGGAGGCCGAGGTGGGCGGATCGTTTGAGCTCAGGAGTTCGAGACCAGCCTGAGCAAGAGCGAGACCCCACCTCTACTAAAAATAGAAAGAAATTATATGGACAGCTAAAAATATATATAGAAAAAATTAGCTGGGCATGGTGGCGCATGCCTGTAGTCCCAGCTACTCGGGAGGCTGAGACAGGAGGATTGCTTGAGCTCAGGAGTTTGAGGTTGCTGTGAGCTAGGCTGACGCCACGGCACTCACTCTAGCCTGGGCAACAGAGTGAGACTCTGTCTCAAAAAAAAAAAAAAAAAAAGACTCATGTCGCACAGTGGAGAAAGCATGAGCTGTGGAGGCAGCAGGCTGAGACTCGGCTCTTGCTGTGCGCTGTGCGTGTCTCACTTGTGAGGATCAGTGCTGCCCACCCCACCAAATGAGATAAGGTCTGTGGAAAAGCCCAGCATCTCTCAGGGTTCACGGAAGGTGCTGAATTAAATGTTAATTTTCTTCCTTATAAAGGAAGGTACTTATTCTTTTGTCACTCCTCACTGCATAAAGACTGACTTGTATGTGGTATGGTATACTTCCATTTTTAAAAACATCCACATCTAAATTAAAAAAAAAAATAGACTCTTTGCTTTATACGAGCCTTCACTGCAGGATTCTTTTCAGTAGCAACAGCTCCACAACTTTTAAAATATGGTTCAATTGACAGAATGATTCAGGAATACATCTTAGGCCCAAGCATAAACAACATGCGGCATGTTGTTTTTATGACCCTGGAAAGGGACGTACCAACAAAGCATAGGTGCTTACGTCACAATCCCCAACTTCCCTCAAGCCCAGATACTATTTTGTGCAAAGGACTCAGGACCTATAGGAGGGCATCCCTGCTAATTTGGCTCTTTCAGAGACAGACCAGGTTTGAATTCTGGCTCTGTCATTTCCTGGCTTGTGGCCTTGGGTAAGCTTATTGACATCCCTGGGCCTCAGTTTCCTCCTCTGTCAAAAGAGAATAATAATAGTACCTATACCTCAAACGACTGTTTTGAGAACTAAGAGCATTAATACATGTTAAAAGCTCAGAATAGGGCCTGGCACTCACCAGTGACTGTGAGAGCTTCTGTCACCCTGCTGCTGTTTATGTGGTGTGGAGAAAGGACTTCAGTATAACGGCCGTCACCTCATACACCCTGATACTTCCCCATGCTACGTATCAAGGTTGAGGTGGTGCTGTACCCAGGAGCAGCCTCCAGAGCCCAAAACAGAGTCGCAACCAAAACGGGGAACTGCAGTGCCAACACTAATGATCAAGAGAAGATGTGAAGGAACCTACTGGATTCATGGCCCAGAATCTACTTGTCCACCCACACCTGCCCCATCACGTGCTATCTGTAACCGTACAAGCTGTACCAGAAAGCTCTAGTCATGTCATACCGTCTTGGGGAGGGAATTCCTGCTGCTGCCTGGAAGACCACACCCCAACCCCCCCACCCCACCCCCGCCGGGGTCTTCCCAGTGGCAGCAGCAGCAGGACATTGCTGCAGTAGAAAGTGCAGTGGAATAGTTTGAAAGCTGATGTCATGTTTTTTACTTTTCCAACCTCAGTCCAGGGCTCACCTGAAAAGCTAAAACCTTACCTCCAAGGCGCGCCGGGCTGGTGTTTTGTGCATCCTCAGTGCTCTGAGCTGAATCCTTTTTCTCTGGGGTCAGCTGCTAAAAAAAAAATTAGAAGTTCTAAGTGAGTTTTGCAGGAGCATGAACGAGCCCTAGTGAATCAAGAGTGACCCTGGTAGCTTCATTGACCTCATGGGGCTGTCCTTCCTCACCTGGAATTCCCTCTTAAGTCATGAATCCCTCACTCAGCCTCCTGCCTCAAGGCTTCCTTCTTATGCGGACCCTTCTGCAGCTCCCTCTGGCACTCCTGGCATACCCTTCGAACTTCAGTCACTTTCCCGCCTGCCTCGCTGCTCGGGCTCTGAAGTCTGCTGGCATGCCCCTGTTCGTCACTCCATGTGCATGTGCCCATTTTCTACACCGTAAATCCCTTGAAAGGTATGGCTGGCTCATCATGCCTTTGTCTTTTCACAGCTGGCACAAGTGCTCAACAAATGACTATTTAATAGTCACGCCTGGGAAGCCACAAGGCACATTCTGTAGTCATCTGCAGCCTGTCAGCCCTGCCACACTAGTTGTTTCAATTTGGACAGTTACTAAGACTAGAACCCTATCCTTCCAGCCCCTCTTTTGTCTTTTCAAGAATAAAAATGTATAAAAATAGATATCCTCTTCATCAAAATTAAAAATTTGTGCTTCAAAGGACACTGTGACAAAAGTGAAAAGTCAACCTACAAGAATGGGAGAAAATATTTGCAAATTATATCTGTTAAGGTAATTTTATCCAGAGTAAAGAACTCTTAACAATAACAACCCAATTATAGAATGGACAAAGGATTTGGGTTTTTTTTTTTATTTTATTTATTTATTTTTTTTGAGACAGAGTCTCACTCTGTTCCCCGGGCTAGAGTGCCGTGGCGTCAGCCTAGCTCACAGCAACCTCAAACTCCTGGGCTCAAGTGATCCTCCTGCCTCAGCCTCCCGAGTAGCTGGGACTACAGGCATGCGCCACTGTGCCCAGCTAATTTTTTCTATATATTTTTAGTTGTCCAGCTAATTTCTATTTTTAGTAGAGACAGGGTCTTGTTCTTGCTCAGGCTGGTCTCTAACTCCTGAGCTCAAATGATCCTCCCGCCTCGGCCTACCAGAGTGCTAGGATTATAGGTGAGCCACTGTACCCAGCCTGGACAAAGAATTTGAATAGATATGTCTCCAAAGAAGATACACAAATGGCCAATAAGCACATGACAAGATGCTCAAGATCAGTATTCATTAGGGAAATGCAAATCAAAGCCACTGTGAGATATTACTAATACTTCATACCCACTAGTATGGCAGTAATAATAATAGCAACTGTTGATGGGAATATGGAGAAATTGGAACCATCATACAGTGCTGGTAGGAAGGTAAAATGGTGCAGCCACTGTGGAAATTTCCTGAAAAAGTTAAAACATAGTGTTATTGTATGATTTGGCAATTCCACTCCTAGATACATACCTAAGAGAATTACAAATGTATTATGTCCACACAAAAATGTTCAGAGCAGCATTATTCATAACAGCCAAAAAGTGGGGAAAAACTCAAGTGTTCATCAGCCAGTGAAATGGATAAACAAAATGTGGTCTATCCATACAACGGATTATTATTCAGCCATAAAATGAATGAAGGACTATTACATGCTACAACGTGGATGAACCTTGGAAACATGCTAAATGAAAGGAAGTGACATAAAGGCCACATATTGTATGGTTCCATTTATATGAAATATCCAGAATAGGCAAATCCATAGAGTAGGAAATTAGATTAGTGGTTACCAGGGGCTGGAGGGAGAGGGGAACTGGGACTAACTGCTAAAGGTACTGCTAATGGTGTGATGGCACGTTCTGGAACTTAGTGGCGATGGCTGCACAATACCGTGAATATACTTAAAACCACTGAATTGGACACATTAAAATGGTAAATTCTGTGGTACAATAATTCTATCTCAACAGATAGGTATTCTGTCACATATTATTTACCAAAACAAGCTTTAATTTCTAAAGTTAATTACATTCCAACAAACATTGAAGGGGCAAAGATGGCCCTAAAGTTGTGAATAAAGAAATGGCATTAGGAAATTTTCTAAATTTTTTTCTTGAGAGAAAACTTTTTTTTAATACTTTTGCTTGGAAAATCTAATGTAATAGATAATCCTTTCTCCTATCTTGAAATCAGTTTTGCCAAGGAATTCCCCGCGTTGAGATATACAGCTCTGAGTCCTGTGGAAGCCTTTCGCACCCTTGATTCATCACCTGATCCTGCAGATGAGACAGCCCTGTCTTTGGGATACACCTCCTTGGATTTACCACTCTGTAGGACATTTAATTCTAGTTTAACCCCTGGCAAACACCTAGAAAACTACCTCCTTGTTACTGTTCCTGCTCATTCTGGGTTTAAGTTCTCGGTCCCTACACACATCTGTGATACTTAAGTCCTAGAGCAGCGGTCCACAACCTTTTTGGCACCAGGGACTGGTTTCATAGAAGACAATTTTTCCACAGACCCGGGGATGGGGGGTGGAAATGATGAGTGATGGGGAGCTGCTGTAAATACAGATGAAGCTTCGCTTCCTCAGTTGCCACTCATCTCCTGCTGTGCATTTGGGTTCCTAACAGGCCCTGAACTGGTACCAGTCCCAGGCCCTGGGGTTGGGGACTGCAGCCCTAGAGTACTATCTTGCCCACTCCTTCCTTGGCCCACTGTCTCTGTTCGAACACCCAGACTTAAAATCTCCACTTCTGGCTGTGCGTGGTGGTACACATGTATAGTCTCAACTACCCAGGAGGCTGAGGCAGGAGGATCACTTGAGCCCAGGAATTTGAGGCTATGGTATGCTATGATTGCACCTGCAAATAGCCACTGCACTCCAGCCTGGGCGACAGAAGGAGACTCTGTCTCTAAAAAAAGAAACTCCACTCCTTATGACCTTTCCCTGAATAAATTCTATAAAACTTGAAATACACATTCTTTCATTTCTTCCATTTCTCAACAAACTATATAATAGCTATAGATGGTTTTATTCTCTGTTAACCTAGAGGTCCTTTCCTGTTTAGAAATGGAAACTGAGAGAATGGCCCAGAGGTTGTCCTTGATCTTGTAGTTTTAGCTGGAGCCACTGGGTGCCACTCTTGTGCCACTAACAAATTATTTATAACTACATGGCCATTACCAGAGGGAAACATGATTTCGAGTGGAAGCAGCAGTTTCTACTCAAGGCCCTGGATCACTTATCTTCTCTGAGCTTAGGCCCCCATACTATATAGCAACGAAATCCTATATGGTAACAATGTTAGTAGGCTTCAGAGCGAGGAAATCTCAGTACAAATCCTAGCCTTAAACTTACTGGCTATGTGACTCTGGGCAAATGATGAAAGTTCTGTAACCAGTTTCCTCATCTATATATAAAATGAGAAAACTAAGACCTAATACTTAACATCTTTGTGGAGGTTAAAATGGAAATCTTGGTACTGATTAGTAATGCTACTTCCTTCAAAGACCTATGACTACTGGTAACACCTTGAGTTCAGTAGCCATCTGCCAAGTTAACTGGGCTATGAATGGCCCCAAGGCTGTGAGCTGTCGTTATAGCAAAAGAGTAGGGTAAAAGAGGTCAGATCATTTCTTTCTGAGAAACTATTGGATATCAGAGAGGCCCAAGCAAAAGGACTTCATAGGCTGAAACACTCCTAGATCCCAAGGAGTCTTTCTCTGTCCATATATCCCAGGTCCTATGATAATGGCACATGCCTTACCCTGAACCTATCCGTAGAAAGCTGAAGATGTGGATGGCTGTAGTGAATGGAACTGTAGCCACCACCACCACCACCCCCAGCATGTGTCCCAGTGCTAACCCCCAGAACCTGTGAATGTGAGCTTATTTGGGAAAAGTATCACATTTGCAGATGTAATTAAGGATCTCAGGATGGCATCATCCTGGAATTACAGTGGGCCCTGAATCCAATGACAACTGTACTTACAAGAGAAAGGCAGAGGGAGATTAGACAGAGGAGAAAAGCTATGTGAAGATGGAGATAGAGATTAGAGGTATGCAAGCCACGAGCCAAGGAACACCTTCTACCAGAAGCTAGAAGAGACAAGGATGGATTCTCCCCCAGAGCCTCCAGAGGGAGTCTGGCCCTGCCAATACCATGATTCGGACTTCTGGCCTCCGGAACTGTGAAAGAATAAATTTTGGTTGTTTTTAAACCATCAAGTTTATGGTAATTTCTTACAGCATTCCTAGGAAACTGATACCATGGGTTTTAGTTCTGTTTGCTCAAGGTGTGGGCAGCGGCTTTCCAAATTGGAGGGGAACTGGTGAGAGTACTTGTGGTGAACCAGCTGAAAGGAAAAGCAAACACATTCCCAGGAAGGTGTATCCTAGAAGGTACATACAGCCATGAAAAAGGGTGTGGCAAAAGGGGCATTTATAGGGGTTTACTGCTGCTCTATGCCTTTCTGGCTACACTGAAGAGGAGGATGGGCAACTCCATGAGATCCCATGATTCCTGGGTGCCTAAACTTCCCCATCCAATCAGGCAAGCAGCAGTAGGAGGGGGAGAGACGATGCAGAGGAAGTGCTAAAGGCCTTGTTAGTCATTCTCTCAGAAACAGTGTCCATAATTTTTTATAAAAACTACTGAGATACAACTGACATACAGTAAACTGCATATATAATGCACATATATAATACAATTTTATAAGTTCTGACACATAGCATTGCCACAATCAAGTTAATGAACACATCCAACACCCTCAAAAGCTTCCTGCTGCCCTTTATAATCATTCCCTCCAACTCTCCCACCTCTCATCCTCAAGCAACCACTAACCTGTAACTATAGATTAGTTAGCATTTTATAGAATTTTATATAAATGCAATCAAATAGAATGTACTCTTTTATTTATTTCTGGATTTCTTCACGGAAGTCAGCTATTCAGAGATTCATCCATGTCACTGTGTGAATCAGCAGTTCATTCCTTTTATTGCTGAGTAGTGTTGCAATATATGGATATACTACAATTTGTTGTGGTTTACCTGTTGACTAACATTGGGCTGTTTCCAGTTTTTGGCTACAACAAATAAAGGTGCCAGGAACATTAGTACAAGTCTTTGTGTGGATAAACGCTTTCATTTCTCTTGGGTAAATACCTAGGAGTGTAAAAGCTAGGTCATATGGTAGGTGTATATTTACCTTTTTAAGGAAGGCCACATTGTTTTCCAAAGTGGTTGTACCGTTTTCATTCCCACAAGCTGGGTATGTGAATTCCAGTTCCTCCACATCCTTGTCAACACTTGCTATGGTCAGTCTTTTTATTCCAACTGGATGTGAAATGGCATCTCATTGTAGTTTTTATTCTCATTTTCATAATGACTAATGATGCTGAACACTTTTCCTGTATGTTTGTCATTTTTGTATCTGTATTTTCTGAAGTGTGTGTTCAAATCTTTTGCCCATTTAAAAAATTGGGTTGGCCGGGCGTGGTGGCTCACGCCTGTAATCCTAGCACTCTGGGAGGCCGAGGTGGGCGGATCGTTTGAGCTCAGGAGTTTGAGACCAGCCTGAGCAAGAGCGAGACCCCATCTCTACTAAAAATAGAAAGAAATTATATGGACAGCTAAAAATATATAGAGAAAAAAAAAAAATTAGCCGGGCATGGTGGTGCATGCCTGTGGTCCCAGCTACTTGGGAGGCTGAGGCAGGAGGATCGCTTGAGCTCAGGAGTTTGAGGTTGCTGTGAGCTAGGCTGACGCCACGGCACTCACTCTAGCCTGGGTAACAGAGTGAGACTCTGTCTCAAAAAAAAAAAAAAAATTGGGTTGTTTTCTTATTAATGAGTTTTGAGAGTTCTTTTTTTTTTTTTTTTTTTTTTTTTTTGTTGAGACAGAGTCTCACTTTGTTGCCCAGGCTAGAGTGAGTGCCGTGGCGTCAGCTTAGCTCACAGCAACCTCAGACTCCTCGGCTTAAACGATCCTACTGCCTCGGCCTCCCAAGTAGCTGGGACTACAGGCATGCGCCACTATGCCCGGCTAATTTTTTTATATAGATTTTTAGTTGTCCATATAATGTCTTTCTATTTTTAGTAGAGACGGGGTCTCGCTCAGGCTGGTCTCGAACTCCTGACCTTGAGCGATCCACCCGCCTCGGCCTCCCAGAGTGCTAGGATTACAGGCGTGAGCCACCGCGCCCGGCCTGAGAGTTCTTTATACATTCTGAATACTGTGGTAAGAATTTAACTAAAAATTCAATTTCTTTAATAGATACAGAGCTATCAGGCATATTATAGAAGTATTTCTTCTTCTTGAGTGAACCTTCTAAATTCATAGCTCTTAAGGAATTTATCATCTAAGTTGCCAAATTTACTGCAATAAAGTTGTACATAATATCCCTGATAATCTTTTTAATATCTGATGCCACCTCTCTAATTTCTGATAGTGGCAATTTGTACCCTCTCTTTTTATTCTGATTAGTCTGGCTAAATGTTTATCAATTGTTTTAGTCTTCTCAGTGAACCACCTTTTAGTTTCTTTTATTCTTTTTATTTTTTGTCTATTTTTTTTTTGTTTATTTTTCACTAGATTTTATTTTCATTGCCACTCTGATCCAAGTCCCAGGTTTCATTGATTTTTCTCCATTGTTTTTTCCATTTTGTATTTTACTGACTTCTACTCGGATTTTTATTTTTTCATTTCTTCTGTTTAATTTGTATTTAATTTGCTCGTCTTATTCCAGTTTAAGTTTGAAGGTGATGTCACTGATTTGAGACTTTTTCTAATACAGGCATTTTCCCCTCTCAGTGCAGCATTAGCTACATCCCACAAATTTCGATAATTTGCATTTCCATTTAATTAAATTATTTCTAATTTCCCTTTTAATTTTGTGTTTAATCCGTGGGTTATTTATAAGTGTGTCATTTAGTTTCCAAATATTTTGGAATTTTCTAGATATGTTATAGATTTTACTTTAATGATTCTACTATGTTTAAAAACATACTTTGTATGACTTGGAACCTTTTAAATATACTGAGACATTTAAAGGCTTAGAATATGGTCTATCTTGTTAAAAGTTCCTTGTGCACTTGAAAAGAATGTATATGTTGAACAGGCTGTTTTTATAAATGTCAGTTAGGTCAAATTGATTGATAGCATTGTTCAAGACTTCTACAAACTTACTGATTTTCTGTCTACCTGTCCTATCAATTATTAGGAAAAGAATGTTGAAATCTCCAAATAAAATTGTGGATTTGTCTATTTCTCCTTACAGTTCTATTATTTTTGTGTCATGTATTTTAAAGCTCTCTTAAAAGGTGCATGAATGTTTAAGACTATTGTCTTCATGATGAATTCATCATTATTATGAAATAACCCTCTTTATCCCTGGTAATGTTCTTTGCTCTAAAATCTACTTTGATATTAATATAGCTTTTCCAGCTCTATTAGTATAAACATGGCATATCTTTTCCCATTTTTTTACTTTTTATTTTTTCTTTTTATTTAAAGTGGGATTCTTGTAGACTGCATAGTTGCTTCTTGCTTCTTTATCCACTCTAACAATCTCTGCCTTTTAATTGAGTTTAGACCATTTACATTTTCTTTTTTTGATACAAGAGTCTTACTCTGTCACCCAGGTTAGAGTGCAGTGGTGTCATCATAGCTCACTGCAACCTCAAACCCCTGGGCTCAAGCAATCCTCCTGCCTCAGCTTCCCAAGTAGCTGGGACTATAGGCATGCACTACCACACCTGGCTAATTATTGTATTTTTTTGTAGAGATGGGGTCTTGCTCTTGCTTGGGCTGATCTAGAACTCCTGGACTCAAGCAGTCCTCCTGCCTCGGCCCCCCAAAGTGCTAGGATTACAGGTATGAGTGACCTCATCCAGCTGGACCATTTACATTTAATGCATAATTGATATGATGAGGTTTAAATATATCATCTTTTTTGTTTGTTTTTGTAGAGATGGGGTTGCACTATGTTGTCCAGGCTGGTCTCAAACTCCTGGCCTCAAGCAAATATATCACCTTGATACTTGTTTTCTGTTTGTCTCATCTGTTCTTTGTTCTCTTTTCTTCATTTTCTGCCTTCTTTTGGGTTGAGTATTTTTTATAATTCTATTTTATCTCCTTTCTTGGCTTTTTAGTTATAACTCTTTCTTGTGTTATTTTAATGGTTCTTTTTATCTTCAACTTACCAGTCTATCTTCAAGTAATATTATATCACTCCACATACAGTGTAAGACCTTATAATAGCACATTTCCAGTTCTCTCCTCCTGGTCTTTTTGTTGTTATTGTCATATATTTTACTTCTACACATGTCATAAACCTTACAATACATTGTCACTATTTTGCTTTAAAAAGTCAATTATGTTTTAAAGGGATTTAAATAACAAAAAAAAAATCTTTCTATTTATCTATGTAGTTACCATTTCCAGTGTTCTTCATTCCTTTGTGTAGATCCAAGTTTCTATCTGGTATCACTTTTCTTTCTGCTTTAAGAATTTCCTTTACATTTCTTATCTGCTGATAATTAATTCTTTCATATTTTGTATGTTAGAAAAATATCTTTATTTCATCTTTTTTTTTTGAGACAGGGTCTTCCTCTATCACCCCGGGTAGAGTGCAGTGGCACAATCATAGCTCGCTGCAGTCTCAAACTCCTGAGCTCAAGTGATCCTCCTGCCTTAGCCTCCCGAGTAGCTGGGACTACAGGCGTGCATTACCACAACCAGCTAATTTTTCTTTTTCTTTTTTTTTTTTTGTTGAGATGGGGTCACACTGTGTTGCTTAGGCTGGTCTCAAATTCCTGGCCTCCAGCAATCCTCCTGTCTTGGCCTCCTAAAGTGTTGGGATTATAAGTGTGAGCCACCGCGCCTGGCCTCATGTTTGTTTTTACAGATATTTTTGCTGGGTAAAAAATTCTAGGTTAAGAGTTGTTTTCTTCTCTCTCCAATACTGTAAAGATTGTGCTCCATTTTCTTCTAGCTTACAGTTTCCAACAAGAAATCTTCTCTACTCCTTATCTTTGTTTCCTTGTACATAACATGCGTTTTTCCCCCTCTGTCTATGTTTAAGATTTCCTCTTTACCACTGGTTTTAACCAACTTAATTATTATGTGCCTTGGTGTAGCTTTCTTTATGTTTCTTGGAGCTTGGAGCTCATTGAGGTTATTAGATCTGTGGGTTTACAGATTTCATAAAATCTGGAAAAACTTCAGTCATCATTTCTTCAAACATACTTTCTGTTCCCCATCCCTCCTTTTTCATTTAGATTGTCCAATTATATACATGTTAGGCTAATTGAAATTTCCCCATAGCTCACTGATACTCCATTATGTATTTACTTATTTTTAGTTGTTTTTTAATCTCTGTATTTAGGACAGTTTCTATTGCTATGTATTTTTTCTTAAGCATCTAATATGCCATTATTACTATTCAGTATAAGTTTCATCTTAGACATTGTAGTTTTCATCTCTAAAAGTTTATTTGGTGGGTCTTTTTTATTTTTAAGAGATGGAGTCTATGTTGCCCATGCTGGCTTTGAACTCCTGGGTTCAAATGATTCTCCCACCTCAGCATCGTAAGTAGCTGGGACTACAGGCATGTACCACTGCACCCAGCTATTTTGGGTCTTTTTTTAATACTTTCCACATCTCTATTCAATCTTTCCTCTTGCTTCCTGAATACATGGAATACAGTTATAATAATAACTGTTTTTATGGGGGCAATGTATTAGCTTCACTTAAAAGAAAACTCTTATAAATGATAGTCAAGTGCCATCTAGATCTTAAGGAGCTTCCATTTTTCTATTTTCAGTCAATTGGAATAGTATAAGGTTTTGGTTTTTTTCTTTCTCCCCTTTTCACTGGGCCCTTCCAACACAATGAATGAAGGAGATATCATTAATTTAAGCAGCCCATCAGTGACTGCCGCTAGACTGTTTAGTACGGAATGCCTTCCCATCATATTTTAGCCAGAACAACTGGCTATATCCCTTGCAGCAAGCACTGCAATTAATGTGACTGTCAATGTCAATAGCTTAGAATATTGCAAAAGATAAGCTAGTTGAATGCCTTGAAAGTATCATCCACTGGTCAGATGGTAAACTTTATTCAGTATTATTTACATTAATAGTTGCACTTGATTGCAGTCTGTGAGGCTGTAGCATTCATGTATAGGCCTTGGCGAGCCTATTTCTGTGATGTGGCAGCAGAGATAGAACACTATGCATTAAAAGCACTTTTTTTGGTAATAAGTTTAATCCCCAACCCCAGGAGGAAAGCCGATTAAGTTGTGTTATCTGTGTCATCAACTTATTCTAGTACCTCAGTGTTTACTCCTGTTACCTGTATATCTTCTGAAAAGAAATAGCTCTTATTAATGCTTTTTTGTTTTCCACCGAGTATACATACACTACTGAATAAGTGTAGGAGTTTTATGTTTACCATTTGAGTCTTGCAACAATAAAGATATTTTGAATATCAGTCGTGATGGTAATTTCTCTATAAAAGATCCTTAAATGGAACATTGTTTTTGAGATCTAACTCCCCACCTTCACAAAAATGGCCAAACTGCAATAAAAATTATGGCATATCGAAAATAATAACAATGTTCAAGGCCATGAGTTTGAGACCAGCCTGAGACCCTATCTCTACAAAAAATAGAAAAATTAGCCAGGTGTAGTCCCAGCTACTGAGCTAAGAGGCTGAGGCAGGAGGATCACTTGAGTCCAGGAGTCTGAGGTTGCAGTGAGCTATGATGCCGCTGCTGCATTTTAGCCCCGGGGAACAGAGCAAGATCCTGTCTCCATAAAAAAAAGAAAAGAAAAAAAGTAATAACAATAAGTCTTTTAATGTCTTTGTCTACTATCTGTTGTGTCACTTCTGGATTAGGTTATGATTAAGTTTTCTCTTTATTTTCTCCTGCTTCTTAGCAAGCCTGTTAATTTTTGATTGGAAGAAAGGCATTGTAAATATTATCTTGGTAGGTGCTGGATATTTTTGTATTCCTATAAATAATTTTGAACTTTGTTCTGTCATGCTGTTGAATCACTTGGAAATACTTTGATCCTTTTGGATCTTGCTTCTGTTTTTAAGCTTTATTAGACAAAACCAGAGGAGTGTTTATTGTACGTTAATTTTTTTCTCCATTCCCAAGGCAAGACTCTTCTTAGTTTTCTGCCTAATGCTCCATACATTATGAGGGTGTTTTTCCACTGATAGATAGGAACAGTTACTATTCCTGCCCCTGTATAAGCTCCACATATTGTTCCCTCTAATCTGAATGGCTCTTTACCTGGATTATTTCTCCACATGAATGATCTGATCAGTACTCAACTGAACAGTAGAGGGGTCAGACCCTCTGCAGACATACAGAATTCTCGGTGCAGCTCTCTCCTCTTTGGTACTCTGCTCTGAAAACTTTAGCTGCCCTGGTATCCCTGGATTCCCCAGCTCCAACTATTCAATTTAGGGAGACCACCAAACTTTGCCTGGATTCCTTCTCCCTGTTCCATGGCCTCCGTACTTTGTCTAGACAGTGCGCTGGGGTAATCGTCATTTTGTTCAATGAAACAAAAATCATTTGTTTTCCATCTCTCAGGAATGACTATCCCATTTGTTGCCTGATGTCCAATGTATTAAGAGCCATTGCTTCATCTTTTTTAATTTTGGGCAGGAGGGTATATCTGGTCCCTGTTACTCCAATGTGGCCAGCAGCCACTGTATGATTATTTCATTCTTAATTTCTCATTTATTCATCCTATACTTTAGTTCCAGATAAGTCAATCCTACAGACTGGAGCTAAGAGAACTAGAAAAGTGGGCTTCTAGGCCGGGCGCGGTGGCTCACGCCTGTAATCCTAGCACTCTGGGAGGCCGAGGTGGGCGGATCGTTTGAGCTCAGGAGTTCGAGACCAGCCTGAGCAAGAGCGAGACCCCATCTCTACTAAAAATAGAAAGAAATTATACAGACAGCTAAATATATATATAGAAAAAATTAGCCGGGCATGGTGGCACATGCCTGTAGTCCCAGCTACTCGGGAGGCTGAGACAGGAGGATCCCTTGAGCTCAGGAGTTTGAGGTTGCTGTGAGCTAGGCTGATGCCACGGCACTCACTCTAGCCTGGGCAAAAGAGTGAGACTCTGTCTCAAAAAAAAAAAAAAAAAAGAAAAGTGGGCTTCAGTTAGACTACTACTACCAGCTACACCTGGAATCTGGAAATATCAGAATTTCCTAGCTATGATTTCCCTCTACTCATTAGAGGAGACTACCACAAAACCAGCCAAAGCTATTTGACATCCTTAAGAGTAGAGACCCCAGCTAGTGAAAGTCTATTTGCCTTTGCTTTGTTGGTATAAAAAAAGAAAGGCTATTTTTTTTTTTTTTAAGAAAGGCTATTTTTTAAAAAAGAAACTCTAGATCTCCTACATCCAAAAAGGTAAACAGAAAAAATGTATTTTTCATTAGTCAAAACTAAACATAAGAATCCTACCACATCACCCCATTATGATAGTAGCTATGTGCTTGGCACTTTACATAATCTTATTCAAAATTCATAACAATTATTTTTATTTAAGAGACAAGATCTCACTCCGTTGCCCAGGCTGAAGTGCAGTGACCCAAACATAGCTCACTGCAACCTCAAATTTCTGAGCTCAACTGATCCTCCATTCTCAGCCTCCCAAGTAGACAGGACTACAGGTGTGTGCCACTACGCCCAGCTGATTTTTAGAAGAATGTTTTGTAGAGACAGGGTCTTGCTATGTTGTTGCCCAGGCTGGCTTCGAACTCTTGGCCTTAAGCAATCTTCCTGTCTCAGCCTCCCAAAGTGCTGGGATTATAGGCATGGGCCACCATGCCTGGCCTCACAACAATCATTTTAGATATGCCTCATTCCTATTTTACTGATAAAGAAACTGAGGCTTAGAAAGGTTAAGTAACTGCCACAATAATGCCAACAACTAGTTAGTGACAAAATGGAATTTAGGCAATGTCTAACCATGCCCTTAACTTCTATGTAATAGTATGTTCTATAAAGTTTTTCTGAACCACAGACTTCCTTGCTGAGAGGCTAACCTCAGATCGTGCAGTCTAAAACACTGGCACCTACCCACCCTGAATTCAGGATCCCCACATACCAAAATGGAAGGTTTCTACCAAATTACCAATTATTAGTTTACACTTACCTGCTTCACCTCACATGAGCAGTGGTGAAGAAATCGGTGCTGGGTGACCTCATGAAATACTTTGTGCAGTTTGGTCCCAAACTCCTGTGTGTCAGCTGCCTACAATGAACCAGAGATCAAACATGCTGAGTTCCAGTACTAGAACGCAAAGGAGAAGTATTCACAGAAGTTTATATGGGGAGAGGATGAGGCAGACAGGAAGGCAAACCACTGGTATTGCTCACATGGTGTCAGGGGTTTCCTTTGTTTCTATGAAGGCAGGAGAGGAAAAGAGAAGGCCTGGGATACTGGGCATGAGTTAGGTGGTTGTGGCTCCTATATGTCTTCCCACTTCCATCACCTAAGCAAGATCCTTCAGACAAGGTCTTTGTTCTCTTATCTCTGTAGGAGATAAATACCCCAGAGATCCGTCTATTTATGAAGGGGTTATGTAAACTACTCTTCTGTAAAACAAGTTTCCAAGAGAGCAGAGGTCCACTGAACAACTGAGGCTGATATGAGAACTTTTCCTCAGATAAGCCTTTTAGGGAGAGGGACAAAAGAACACAGTTTGCACCCACAGGGAATGGGTCATAGCCTTCTACTTTTTAATACAGAATTGTAGGATATTAGAGTTAACAGGGACGAGAATAATCACCTAATGCAACACACTAATTTTATGTGAGAAATTTTAGATGAGAAAATTTAAATTCCAAAAGGAGAAGTGACTCTCCCAAGATCTCATAGCTATTTAGTACAAAAGTTAGGGCTTTAATGCATCCCTTCAAATTCCCAATAGAGTTCTTCTCTCTACCCTGTGCTAGCCCCATGACCTGGAAAGCTGAAGCTCTGACAAAATGCACTAGCTTATAAAGGTGTTAAACTCTTTTATCTGTAACTCCATCTATAGAAATTTATTCTAGGAAATAATTCAAAAGAAGATATCATATAAAGGTATTGCTGAAACACTATGTATATCAAAAAACACACTGTAAACAATTTAAATGTCTAACAGGAATGTTTTATTAAATTAGATAAAAAATACTATAGTGGAATATTAGTTAACTGAAACAAAATTCTAAAACTGTTGAAACAGGGAAAAATGTCAAATTATATAAGAAAATAGAATGCTTTGGTTATAATTATGTATGGGATAAGCAAAAATTTTAAATGGTGATAAAATTTATTAGCTATTATTTCAAGTTGTGTGTATGTGTTATACTATCTTTCCAGAAAAAAAAAAGAACAAAAAACTAAAGCAAGAGACATGAAACTAATGTGTTCCCCATTGATAATATTAATACCAGTTGGTCAGCAGACATTCCTAAAAGGAAGAAAAGAAGCTGACATTGAGAACCTATCATATGCCTCATACTTTCCCACTGTCTTATTCCTTTTTGGCTGCTACAAAAATTGCCATAGGCTGGGTGGGTTATAAACAATGAAAATTTATTTCTTACAGTCCTGGAGGCTGGGAGTCTGAGATCAAGGTGCCAGCACGGTCGGGGGTCGGGTTCTGGTGAAGGCCCTCTTCTGGGTTGCAGACTGCCTACTTCTCCTCGTGTCCTCACGTGGCAGAGAGGCAAGGGTCTCTCTTGGGCCTCTTTTATAAGAGCACTAACCCCATTCATGAGGGTGGACCCTAATGACCTAATCATCTCCCAAAGGCCCCAAGCCTCCTAATACCTTGGGGCTGGGGTTAGGATTTCAACATATGAATTTTGGGGAGATACAAACATTCAGACCATAGCACGCATGTAGTCCTCACACTCATAATAATGCTGTGAGGTACTATTAATATTATTTTTTCCAATTTGTAGGTGGGGCTTAGAGAAGTTAAATACAGGCATAAGTCCACATAGCTAGTAAGTAAATGAGTCAGGATTTGAACCTAAGCCTCTCATTCCAAGACTCTTTACACCATTCTATATCGTCACATACTTAAGGTTGCTCAGTTATTTCCAATGTATTCTATCACGATGAGGTAGCAGAGCATTGTCCAACAAGGAATTGGAAATCACTGATCTAATCCTAGCTTTCATCTTAACTAGCTATGTGACCTAAGGGAAGTAGAAATCTTCAATAACTTGTTTTCTCATTTATAAAATAGTATACACACTACTATTCATTCAACAAATTATTTCTTGAAACATTTAGGCCTGGTACTATGTAGGATCACAGTACGAGCAAATAAAATAATGTTTCTAAAAGCACAGTGCATGTTACAAAGGCAGTGGGCACTTCAGCATCCCCAACCCCCTGCTAACCTGAAGGGCCTGGAGACACATCGTTCGGAAGCTGCCGCAGGTGCTGCCAGTCACTACACTCATGATGGAATTCACAGCCACCGCGAGTGAGGCCTGCAGTTTCTGATGAGCCTGGACACATAACACATGAGAGGAGACTGCACTAATGCCAAGCTGCTGGCTCAGAGAATCCCAAAGGGCCCAAAGATTTCAGGCAGGGCAGGATTTCAACAATTCTTCCCTTCTATCAACAATACATACTGAGATCATGACACATCTTTACATCATGACACTTAGGGATTAAAACAAATTTTTAAAATGTTCTCTCCTTTCATAGAGATGACTTATTGACATAGACACATTCAGAAAAGACAAGCAAGGAGACATTGATCAATAAAACAGATACATTATTTTTTAAAAAACGCTTTAAGTTTTGCTTTCTTAATGTGGTTGTTTTTTCCCTGAATAAGGGGCCATATGAAGGGAGAAATGTGTTACCAAAAGTACACAGGATGAATGAATTCAGAAATTCAAGTAAAAAGAGAAAGTGGTACTATAAAGAATTAGGAAAATGAGAGAAGAATGTAAGATTTAGTGACACAGCAGCTCCAGAAGTATGTGTGGGAAGAGGAGATATACAGATGAGGGAGACGTGCTTTATCAGTCATTTTTCTCTATTAGCTATTTCCCTATTTACTCAAACCCACCTACTAGGAGGTAAGACTAAGTAAGCTGGTTACAGTGGCCCACCTCACTTAAAGCTTGAGTTCCTAGGCTAGATGAAGTTTTACAAGATCACCCCAGGTAACAGAAGAGGAAAGGAAGGGGCATTAAGGGAGGAAGCGCTCTTAGGCCCTGCCTGCTATATACTATCTTTTTCTTAGAGAGTAGGAGAAAGGAGGCTGTGAATTTCTTATTACCTTGGCAGCCTGGTGATGCTGCTCCAAGACCTGGTCCACAGTGAGCTGGATGGAATCTTGTACTACACTGTGGCTCTCCATGAGGATGGCACCGAGATGAGTAGTGAGCAAAGTCTGGACTCCTACAGGGAGGAAGAATGTCAGTAAACCATGAGTGAGGGCGGCTCCTTCAAGACTGCATGTGCTCTGAGTCAGAGCTGGGAATGGGAAAGACGCCTCTTGGAAGAAAAGGCCATTACCTGTCCACAAATAATTACTTTTTAAAGACAAAACCTCCCAGCAACTAACAAACCCACCCAATTCTCACTTATAAATGAAAGAAAGCTCAGGAAAATTAAAGAGAGGAATGACATTATTTTTGAAGAAACAAATGACGGATCCCATCGGAAATATATATTAACACCACATACTAGAAACAACGATACTGGTGACTGCCAGAGGAGAGGAGAAAGAGGGAGAGAGAAGCTCTGGAGAGTGTGTCTAACCCCACTCCATTCCTACTGAGCATCACTGTTGTGGGGATTCTTCCAGATGTGCTGTGGTAAAGAAAAGGTTAAAACTCACAAAGATGACTCTGAGAACCCCTCGCTTGCATAAGGTCCTTTTGAATGGAAGATTCTCTCTCTTTCAGAAAAGTTAACATGTGAGAGCAACGGGCAAAAATATGTCTTCAAACAACAGGCTACCATTTAATGATCCTGCTGCAGCAGACACAGGAAGCCAAGTTCACTTGACAGGCCACCTGGAGAAAATGCTTCTTCATCGTGCTTTGTGTTTTCAGTGTTGTTCTACTCTCTCCTGGATAGTCTGTTCAGATACTATGGTGAAGCAGCCTAAGGCTGCCTGGCTTTTCTCAGGACTGCATTAAAAATTCAAGCCAGAAGGAACACTCTCTACCACAAGGCACCAGAATGCTTTTCTGCTAAGGAAGGTAATATGGGGTAAGTTCAAAAGGAGGCTAGAGCTAGAATAAGGAGAACATAGATTCTAGGGTCAATTTTACCACCAATTAGTGATGGCTAAGTCGCTTCACTTTTCTTACTTCAGGAAACGGCTTTATATCACCTGCTTCATAGGTATGTTGTGCACATAAACTGGGATGATTTACATGAAGTGTTTTGAAATGTACACTGCATTATTCAATGGAAAAATATTGATATTGCTGTGATGACTGATATCTGGATTACTATTTTCCATAGTTTGGTCCTAAAAATAGCTTCAAGAAATCAGACCCCCCCCCCCTTTTTTTTTTTTGAGACAATCTCATTCTGTTGCCCAGGCCAGAGTGCTGTGGCATCAGCCTAGCTCACAGCAACCTCAAACTCCTGGGCTTAAGTGATCCTCCTGCCTCAGCCTCCCAAGTGCCACCATGCCCGGCTAATTTTTTCTATATATTTTTAGTTGTCCAGCTAATTTTCTTTCTATTGTTAGCAGAGGTGGGGTCTCACTCTTGCTCAGGCTGGTCTTGAACTCCTGACCTCGAGCGATTCTCCCACCTCGGCCTCCCAGAGTGCTAGGATTACAGGCGTGAGCCACCGCACCCAGCCCAGACCCCTTTTGATAGCAGACATTAAATTAAAAAACCAAAGTTCACCCCTAAAACTGCTGATACCACCAGATGCTTTTGACATTAAATAATGAGTTAATCATAGAAAAGTTACCATGACAAGGTAGGCAGAAGGCCAATTATATAATTTTTTTTAAAGATACATGGAAACAGATTGTAATTTTTCACAATCTGTTTCCTAAAAGAAGGAGCCTGGAAAAAGCTTTCAAGAATATGAGAAGGAAGAGGGGGGAGGAGAAGATAAAATCACCACTCTGTCCATATCTACCTCCCTCACTGCACATCCTCTTCAGAGGCTAGTCCTAAACTACCAGATGTGTGAAATTTGAAAAGATACTCTGTTTACTAATTCAGTGATGAATTTCTTTTTAATCCAACACTGAGTACAAGTACTGGGATACTGCAGGCCTTCAGAGTCAAGCTAAACAGAAGTGTATAAATTATCATGGTACTGTAAGAATAATAAGTAACACTGGTTTCTGAGGAATTTGAGCTCTCATGACACGTTCAGTAGCACCCAGAACATGGTCCCAGGTTTGTGTTATCCTAGGATTATCCTCTGGCAGAACTTTAAAAAAAACCTGCTTGAAGGTAGCAGATCTTAACTTTTAAGAGACTTTTAGTCTTGGAAAGGCTAAACAATCTCATGTTAAAGATATGAAAAGGGAGGCTCAGATGATTTCTTTGACTTCTTTCCCCAAAATCACTAAGGAAGCTGGTGTTAGAGCTAAAATTAAACCCAGGTTTCTTGATTCTACCTTGATGTTCTCTCCACAGTAGCAAGCTGTTTCTCTTTTCAGCCTCTGTCTACATGAGCACAGGCTAGGTAGCAGCCCTAGGAATCCTCACCTTAGACCTCTTTGCTAGAGCCTCATTAGTTTGGGTCTCATCTATTTCTCATTCCTCTGGCCTTAATCTATGGAACAGTGAGGCATCAAAGAACACCAGCTCCTCAAATAAAGGACTGGCCAGAGCCCAGCAAACAGTGCTTCTCTCCTAGAGTATTCACAATATGTGTTGGGAAGAGGTAGGAGAGGCTTGGGAGGAAAGCAATGGAAGGAATCCCACAGGTGGCAGTGGTGTGTTCAACAAATAGTTGGCACCAGTCAATGTGCGCTCTTTTGGTCTGGGGTTGTAAGAGGTCTCATTTTTCTTATGATTCAGGGGGAGGGCCGCACCAAACAGCACTGGAATGCCTGCATAGCAGAATCCCATGAAAACATACATACCAGCCCACAGAGAAAGAACACAAAAACATATCAGAAGCACCAAAAGGGAAGCTTATGAACTTTTCCCCAAATTTGTGTAAGTTCCACTTCTCCTTGTAACTTCCCTCAAAGTTTAGGAAGACATTTAGAAACACTTAAGTTTCTGTCCCAGGATTTATTGAATTAAAATGAATAAGCCAACTCCGGCTCACAATCAGTGGTTTTCAAATTTTACTATATTTAAGAATCACTTGAGAATCTTGTTTCAAATGCAGATTCTTAAAGTGCACCAGATTTTTACATTATTGCAAAATAAAGAAAAGTAGAAATTAATCACTGGCCCAGGAAGCTGCAAACTTTCAAATAATCTAGGTGATTCTGATGCATGTGTCTCATGGACCATAAACTGAAACAATATCTTTACCTTTAAAAGAGAGGTTTTTTTGTTGTGTGGCTTGTTTTTTTTTTTTTGAAATGGAGTCTCCCTTTATCACCCAGGCTGGAGTGCAGTGGCATGATCACTGCAGCCTCAAAGTCTTGGACTCAAGCGATCCTCCCACCTTAGCCTCCCAAGTAGCTGGGATTATAGGTACAAGCTACCATGCCTGGCGAGAGAACCTTTTTGAAAACAGGTTATCACCTTTCTAATCCCCCTTACATGCCTGAACAAGGACAAGCATACATTTCTTTAATCCACTTGGAAAAGCAGTATGGTGATAAAAAGTTCTCAAGACTGGCTGCACATCAGAATCATCTGAGAAGCTTTAAAAACATACTGAGACCTGGGCCCCACCTCCATCCAAGGAAATCAGAATCTTTGGGGCGAGGTTTGAATCATTTTTAGACACTCCCAGGTTGTGTGGCTAAGGCTGAGAACCACTGAACCCTAGGGAGTGTTATATGAAGTGTCTGCTGATTTCTTGCCAACCAAATCTGGGAACGTCATCATTTACATGATGCACCAACATAATGGATCTTTCCCATAGGGCATATAATTTAGTTTAACAAGCAAGGTTTCTCACTGAAATTCTTTATTCTATAGAAATACATCTAATTCAGATATCTGCATTACACAAAGTCTCCCTTTCTTTATCTTCCCAACATTTGGCACACCCCAGCTGGCAGCCCCATCCTCCTATACCTACCCCAGATTTCCATTTGCTGGACGGGAAACCCATTGTGGAAATCCACAAAGAGAAAAAGCAGCAGAGTGTGTCCTTGAGTGTCCGTATTCTGAGACTGAGTCCCCTCGCTGGATTCCACCACGTAACTCACATCTGGAAGCACCAAATCTGGAGGACAAGATATCACACCAATTCCTGACATAAATAAAGACTTGTAGAAATGCTAAGTGACTAAAGAACGTATATTCTGAACAAAGAAGCATCTGAGAATAGGAGATCTAAATTCAAACATTCACTTCCCCTCTTGAACTTGTTTCTCCATCCACACGATGGAAGCAAATAATAGTGACTCACTCACAGGAAGAACATCAAAATAATAACTGGGTGTGTAAAATGCAAACCAAACAATACTCCTTTGCATTTACTGGGAAACACTAAATTCACTGATTCCTCACATACAACTTTCCAAGGCAGGTATGGCTAGTAAGAGGCAGAGGTCAGATTCAAACCTGAGTAATGATGATAACAACAGCTAACTTGCGCTACATGCCAGGTACTATGTTAAATTCTCATATACTGTCTTAACATTTAGACTTCGTAACAACACTATGGGATAGGACCTATTCTTATGCCTTTTACAGATAAGGAAAGAGGCACAGATAGGTTAAATACCTTGCCCAATGTGAGCTAGTAAATGGTAGAACTGAGTTTTAGACCTTGCTAGACTGACTCCAAAATCTGTGTTCTCAACCCAAATACTGTGTGATATTTGTATTCCTACGTAATTCAATGCCCTGTGGTCACTTTCTAGCACCTTGACCCTTTGGAATACAATCTGGATAGTGCTACCTTCCAGAATCATATAGAGAAGCACCTCTATGTGGATCCTGGTTTTATCCTTTAGAGTAACGAGGGAGGGAGATGAGGGGACATTTCTTACATATTCATTTCCAAAGCTAACTGAGCAAGTTCAGGCATCATGAAGTGGTAAAACATAAAGTAAATCAACAAAGCCTGAAAACAAAAATGAAAGAGAAAAAGAAATATGGAGATTTCTAGAAATTCACCTAGGTCATCCTTCTATTCAAAATCTTGATAGCCTGACAGGTTAAGACCAAACATTCTTTTCTGACAAAACTACTTACCTCCAGAGACGCTGTCCCAGGACACCCTCCTCTCATACCCACCCTCTGGAATCACTACCCACTCAGGAACAAAGAACCTTATCGCCAGGCTTCCTTCCCAGGTGAAGATCCCATCATTCCCCCCCGAGATAGGCTTCAATCTTCTCATACCAGTCACAATCCTAGAATACCTCTTCCTTAATAGTCTTCCTGGGGATCCAAAAGACCTACTACTTTCTGAACTTCAAAGGATTCTAGAGGGACAACAGTCAAGCTCAAAACTGTAAACCTCTTAGACATCAGCCCAGGGTTGCATATTCCTATTTCCCAACTTTATTTATTAGTTCAGTTATTAACCTCCCAACTTTTAGCATGATTCACCCAAAGATAATGTGGTTAAGCCCTACATGAATATTATAGCCAGCTTCCTAGGTTCAATACTATGGTCTTGAATTTACGTTGCATTTTAACTTTTTCTAAGTAATTTTATACAGATTTTCT
This sequence comes from Eulemur rufifrons, assembly GCF_041146395.1. Lineage (NCBI taxonomy): Eukaryota > Metazoa > Chordata > Mammalia > Primates > Lemuridae > Eulemur > Eulemur rufifrons. The sequence continues at coordinate 101,687,604 of NC_090988.1, forward strand.
CATTTCATCATGAAGCATTTCTCTTCCACAATAGTTCAAAGGTGTCATTGCTCCTTTAGTCATCTTTCTAAAGCCCTGAGTTGACAGACTAAGGTACAACAGAAACCCTCTGAACAAGTCCCTAGAAGAAGGATCAGGAATAGAGGTGGCAGCAGAGGAAGTGAGAGGAGAACCAGCATTCACGTGCAATGCCAAACAGGCTCTGATGGGGCTTTGCCTGTTTGACATCTGTTTGCTCACTCCAAGTGGTCTCTTAAACTCAGCCAGACCCCCATCCCCACATCCCAACCTAGGCCATCAGATCACTGGGTCCTATTTTTATATATACCTGCTATTTATATTTCCTTTCTCTAATATCCTTCAGGTTTCTTCATTCCTGTACAAAAGAGGGAGACATACCTCTATCCAAATTGAGATCCAAATTGGGCACCATATGCAAGTGGTACTTTTTCCAGTCAATGAAATAAGAGGTATCTTTGAACACAGTAGTAATTGGCTGCTCCCGACTTGACAGTATCAGAGGCAGACCCAAAGGTCCATATAGAAATATGTATAGTTGCTAAAGAAAACTGCCAAATTTTAGTTTCTTATGACTATGTATTCACTTGTATAAAGCAAACATAACACTGACCTGGTTCATACTCCCAGAAATAAACAAGTATACTATTTAATTACATCTTGAGCCTTTTCCACACCAAAGATAGGTGTGAGGCACCAGAGATAGAGCCACTAGGATATCCAGAAATTTATTTGGGGTTTAATAAATGTGAGCTACTGGTATAGTACTGGGACAGTTAATTTATTCATCTTATGCATTCAATCATAAATTTGAGTGGCACTGAGGGTTAACGCTGTTCTAAATTCTGGGGGCACAAAAATGAATATTCAGATTTAATACCTATCTTCAAGTTAGCATATTTACAGTATGGGAGATAGACATAAAAACCAATAAACTATAATATAATGTGATACATGCCAGAATAGAAGTATATACAAAGGACACTTTGGTAGGCCAAGGCAGGAGGATTGCTTGAGGCCAGGAGTTCGAGACCAGCCTGAGCAAGAGTGAGACCCCATCTCTACAAAAAATAGAAAAATTAGCTGTGCATGGTGGCACATGCCTGTAGTCCCAGCTACTCAGGAGGCTGGGGCAGGAGGATCACTTGAGCCCAGGAGTTTGAGGTAGCAGTGAGCTATGATGACACCACTGTACTAAGGTGACAAAGCAAGACTTTATCTCAAACAAACAAATAAATAAATTAAATAAAATAAAAATAGAAGTATATACAAAGGAATATTTACTAGAAAGTATCTGAGTAGATTTAGATTGAGAAGGAAACTTCCTCTCACGTTCTCCAACCCTATTATCTAACAAAGACAAAGGCAGACAGGCCCTTGAAATAGTTTCCTTATCTGGACTTCCCATTCCTACTCTCATCTTACCTCTACCCCAGGGTTTCTTGACCTCTGGACCACTGACACTTTGGGCCAGATAATTCTTCACTGGTGGTGGTTGGGGACAGTCCTGTGCACTGCAGGATGTTTAGCAGTATCCCTGGCCTCTACCCACTAGATGCCAGTAGCAAACCTCCTGACATGACCCCCCCCACCACCAACGACAATCCAAAATGTCTCCAGATATTGCCAAATGTCCTGGGGACAAAATCACCCCATTAAGAACCACTGCTTAACCTTTCTTGTCCCCTGAACCAAGGCTAAAGAGACCAGAATAAATACTTTCCTTTATTTTTCTTTGTCTTTATCCTCTTTCTATAGGGTAAACACAAGGTATTAAATGTGAATATTAAAATCCTTACCCAGTGGGCACTGAGACATTATGGAAAGTCACAACAGAAAAAAGGAGGCATTGCCCGTAAATGAAGTCTCCCTCACAAATCTCAGGCATTAACACACAAACTAATGCCAACACAGTCACTGTTTAGAGCTAGGGGATCTCTGAGATGTTGCAAACTCAGGATAAGAGTAGAGAGTCTGAAGAGCCAAAATGTGTGGTTGTCTTTTAATTGGATTGTTTAAACCATTTACATTTAATATGAATATATTATAGCTATGGTGGGGTTTAAATCTATCATCTTGTTCTCTCTTTTCCATTTGTTCCTTGTATTACTTTCCCACTTTTCTATTTTTAGGTTCTGTTTTGGATTAAATAATTTTTATAGTTCCATATCTCCTTTTTGGCTTATTAGTTATAACTGCTATATTAATTTAGGGATTGCTTTAGGCTTTATTACTATACAACTTTAACTTATCATAGTCTACCTTCAAATAATATTGTAACAGTTCACATATAGTATAAGAATCCAGCAATATACTTCCATTTCTCCCTTCTTGGCCTTTGTGCTATTGTCATCACACCTTTTGCTTCCATATGTTATAAACATTGTTATTTTTGTTTTAAGTAATTATCTTTTGAAGAAATTTTTTAAAAAAGGACAAAAATCTTTTATATTTACCCACACAGTTACCATTTCCAGCATCCTCCTTCTTTATGTGTAGATCCAGAATTCTGTCTGGAATCATTTTCCTTCTACCTGAAAGATTTCCTTTGACATTTCTTATAATACAAGTCTGCTGGTGATGAATTCTTTCACCTTCTGTATGTCTGAAAAATTCTTTGTTTTTCGTTCATTTTCTTTTTTATTTATTTGAAACAGAGTCTCATTCTGTTGCCCGAGCTAGAGTACCATGGTGTCAGCCTAGCTCACAGTAACCTCAAACTCCTGGACTCAAGTGATCCTTCTGCCTCAGACTCCTGAGTAGCTGGGACTACAGGCATGCGCCACCATGCCCGGCTGATTTTTTCTATATATTTTTAGTTGTCCAGCTAATTTCTTTCTATTTTTAGTAGAGACGGGGTCTGGCTGGTCTCGAACTGCTGAGCTCAAACCATCCGCCCACCTCGGCCTCCCAGAGTACTAGGATTACAGGTTTCCTTCATTTTTGAAAAATATTTTCACTGGGTATAGAATTCCAGGCGGACAATTTTCTTTTTTCTTTTAGTACTTTAAAGATGTTGCCCAACTTTCTTCCAGTTAACACTATTTCCACTGAGAAATCTGCTGTGATTCTTATCTTTGTTCTTCTACACCTAATGTGTTTTTTTTTTTATCTCCAGCTGTCTTTAAGATTCTTTATTACTGACTTTATGCAATTTGTTTGAAATATGTCTTTTTTTTTTTTTTTTTTGAGACAGAGTCTCACTCTGTTGCCCAGGCTAGAGTGAGTGCCGTGGCGTCAACCTAGCTCACAGCAACCTCAAACTCCTGAGCTCAAGCGATCCTCCTGTCTCAGCCTCCCAAGTAGCTGGGACTACAGGCATGCACCACCATGCCCGGCTAATTTTTTCTATATATATTTTTTAGCTGTCCATATAATTTCTTTCTATTTTTAGTAGAGATGGGGTCTCGCTCTTGCTCAGGCTGGTCTCGAACTCCTGAGCTCAAACGATCCGCCCACCTCGGCCTCCCAGAGTGCTAGGATTACAGGCGTGAGCCACCGCGCCCGGCCTGAAATATGTCTTGATATCATTTTCTTCATATTTCTTTTGCTTTTGTTTCATTGATCATGGATCTGTAAGTTTATAGTTTTCATCAGATTTGGAAATTTTGGGACCATTATTTCTTCAAATATTTTATCTGCCCTCTTTCCCTTCAGGACTCTAATTGCATGTCCCTGAATTAGGCCACCTGAAGTTATCCCACAGTTCACTGATGCCTTCTTCGTTTTTCTTTTCTATTATATAATGTTGACACCATACATTTTTTTCTTGGTGTTTCATTTCCATTTCTATTGTTATATATTCAACTTCACTAATTTTTCTTCTGCAGTATGTAGATCTGCCATTAATCTCATCCAGTGTATTTTCATTCTAAAAATTGTAATTTTTATCTCTAGAAGTTCAATTGGGGTCTTTTTTCTTATATCTTGTCTTCATTTAATATGCTTGTTTCCCTTATTGAACATATAGAATACAGTTATATTTGCTTTAATGTCCTTGTTTATTATCATCTGTGACATTTCTGGGTAGGTTTCATTGATTGATTCTTTTCTTCTTTATGGATCCTATTTTCCTTCTTCTTAGCAAGCCAAGTTGTTTTTTTATTAGATGCTAAGCATTGTGAAGTTTACCTTCTTGGGTGCAGGGTATTTTTGTATTCCTATAAATTTTTTTTTTTTGAGACAGAGTCTTACTCTGTTGCCCCGGCTAGAGTGCCATGGCATCAGCCTAGCTCACAGCAACCTCAAACTCCTGGGCTTAAGTGATCCTCCTGCCTCAGCCTCCCAAGTGGCTGGGACTACAGGCATGCGCCACCATGCCCGGCTAATTTTTTCTATATATTTTTAGTTGTCCAGCTAATTTCTTTCTGTTTTTTTAGCAGAGACGGGGTCTCGCTCTTGCTCAGGCTGGTCTCGAACTCCTGAGCTCAAACAATCCACCTGCCTCGGCCTCCCAGAGTGCTAGGATTATAGGCGTGAGCCACTGAGCCTAGCCCCTGTAAATATTCTTGAACTATTTTCTGGGAAGCTATAAAATTACTTGGAAATAGGCCGGGTGTGGTGGCTCACGCCTGTAATCCTAGCACTCTGGGAGGCCGAGGCAGGAGGATTGCTCAAAGTCAGGAGTTCTAGACCAGCCTGAGCAAGAGCAAGACCCTATCTCTACAAAAAATAGAAAAATGAGCCACGTGTGGTGGCGGTTGCATGTAGTCCCAGCTACTCAGGAGAGTAAGGCAGGAGGATCACTTGAGCCCAGGAGTTTGAGGTTGCAGAGAGCTATGATGACACCACTGCACTCTACCCAGGGCAACAGAGCGAGACTCAGTCTCAAAAAAAAAAAAAAAAAAAAAAATTACTTGGAAATAATTTGAGCCTTCTAGGTCTTGTTTTCAAGCTTTGTTAGATGGGACCAGAGAAGCCTATAGTCTACAGCTAACTTGTCCCTGCTACGCAGTCAAATCCTTCTGAGGACTCTACCTGACATCCCATGAAATATGAGGTTTTTCATTCTGCCTGGTGGAAACAGTCTCCACGTGATCTCCAAGGATTGTTCTCTGTCTAGAGCTTTCTGTCTCTATGCATTTCTCTCCTCTTCAGTACTCTTTCCTACAAATTCTAGCTGCTCAGACCTCCATGAACTTTGTCTCCCCAACTCAGAGAGATCTACCAGACTCAAGTTGGGTATCTCCTCCCTGCACTGCAGCCTGGAAATGCTCTCTAGGAAGTACAGCAGGACAATCATAAGGTTAACTTGTTTGTTTCTCTTCTTTCCAGAACCACTTTCCAATACTACCAGCTGTATAAGAAAACTGCTATTGAATATAATTTGTCCATTTAACAGTTGTTCAAGGTGGGATGTTAAATCTAGTCCATTATTCTATCATGGCCAGAATGAAAGTTCCTAAATGTTTTTGAAACAATCTCACTGGCCCTTGATAGCTTCCTTGCTTTCTGACCCAACATGATATGCAGGTTCATCTTGTACATTTCTACTCCAGGACTAGAACCAGTCATTTCTCCTTTTTAGTGGACAATGGTATTCAGAGAAAACATTCTGGGTACTAGGAGTGCTTATTGCTACTAATTGTCATTGCCTATACGTTTTTTTCAGTGGAAAGAACTAAAAAATATATCATTTTAAAAGTCAGAAAAATTGTGGATTCACACCGGTATTTTCAATTGCACTTTAAGGTTACTTTTTAAAAAAAAAACTGTTATTTTTTTGAATTTACACTCATATATCTTCTATCCTATGCTCAAACTTTTGGTTCTTAACAATGTTAATTACTTATTTGTTTTATCATGGAATGCATACAATAATTTCAATATAAAATACCAATATTATTACTAATAATCAAGACCACTGAATGAACTTTAAGAGTTCTTTGTACTTCATTTCAACCTCAGAGTATATCACACTAAGAATGTACAATCATCATATTCTAAAGTCAATTGAATTAATTCTCCTTGCTATATTGATTATGACATTAATATAATATATAGGTAGGTTTATTACCTTTTATCTTGAGGGGTATTTTTACAGGGTATGAAATTCTAGGTTGATTATTATTTTATTTCAGGGCATTAACACTATTAGTCTACCACCTTATGTTGCTATGGAGAAGTCAGCTGTCAATTTGTTCCTCTTTTGAATATAATCTGTCTTCCTGGCTGATTTTAAGGTTTTTCTATTTGTCTTTGATCTTCGGTAGGTGTAGATATCTTTTTTATTTATCCTGCTTGATAGTTGAGTTTTTAAATGTTTTAGTTGTTTCAGCCATTAATTCTTCCAATATTGTTCCTGTCCCATTTTCTTTCTCTGGACATTAGACATTATATTTGAAAAAGTGTTAAATAATTTGAAGCATAGGATATAGTTATTTTCCTCCAGAAATAATTTTTTTCTAAAAGAGATCTAGGAGAATTATTAAATAGCAATCTAGAATCACACTAATCCAATTTCAAAGTTTAAGATTTTCTGGCCTGCCTAGATGACTAAAAAACATGCAGTCCATCTGAAGGATGGTTTATTTCAGGTTCACCTTACTCCTTAAAATGTAGCCTTTTAGTTATCCCTGCCCAAACAGGAGGTGTTTTAACAGCACCCACAAGTTCAGCAGGCCTGGATTCTTTGGCCTTCTTGTCCTGCATTGATTCAGAAGTATTTTTTATTATACATCTTAGACTCTCAGCTACTTGTTTTCATTGGCAAATGATCCCAGGGCGAAAGCAGCCCCCAATGCTGGAGTCAGCTCTCTGTAATTCCATTCTCCCCTAAATCATGGCCCAGAAATTCCTCCCCTTCACTAGTTCATTGATGCTTTTGATGTTTTTATTAATATATTTTCATCCAACCTCAGTCTTCAATGGGAGGGTTGGTCTAAATTATCTAGTTTGTCATTCTCAGAAACTGAAATCCCACCAGGGTTTTCATAGCTAGTTCTCTCTCTTCATTAAAACATTACCTCCTCAGAGTGTTCACTGACCAGATTTAAAATAACATCCCCATCATTCTCTATCTCTTCATCTGCTTTACTTGTCTTCACTGCACTATCACTACCTAGTATCTATTTATTTGTTAAATTTTCCCACTAACATGTAAACTCTGAGAAGACAGAAAATTTGTCTGTCTTATTCATTCTACAGAATGGAATGAAGAGGAAAAAAGAACCTTTTATTCTTTGCTTTATACTCTTCTGTACTATGTAGATATTAAGAAAAAACATGTTTTAAAATATAAAATGTCCATGTATAGTCTATATCACTATCCTGCTCCCTCTTCCTAAGTAAGATATTCTGATATTGCCAGATAGCTGACATCTATCATATCATGCCTCTTCTGTTCTCATTCTTTTTATTTTTTTGAATAAAAGGGTTTCACTATGTTGTCCAGGCTGGTCTCGAACTCCTGGGCTCAAGTGATCCTCCTGCTTCAGCCTCCCGACTAGCTGAGACTACAGGCAAGCACCACTGCATCCAGCTTTGTTCTCATTCTTTATACTCTTTGATAACTTCATTTCCTCCTACAGCTTCAATCATATAGTAATAACAATTAATAATTATTGAGCACTTATGTGTCAGGCAGTGTGCTTGGAGCTTCATTCATATGGATTGTTACAGTTAATTCTAAAAAGCAAGCAAACAAGCACCAAAAGAACAACAATATAACCTTTGAGAGGGAATGCAGACAAATCTATGAGGTAGGTATTATTATTCCCATTTTAAAGTGAAGGAAGTAAAGGCTTAGGCTGGTTAACTAAGATGCCTACAGGCATACAGCTAATTAATGGTGAATCCAGCATTTACACTCCCGTGTCAGGCTCTAAACACAGCACTCTATGACACTCACCTATGGTGGAAACCGAAATCCTAAAAGTCTGTAATTCCATATCTGATTACTTCCCAGTTCCAAACCAAGATTTCTATATAGCTGCTATGTTTACCATCTTCAAAGGATGTCTTGCAGGCATCATAAACTCAGCATGTTCAAAGCCAAACTCATTTTCTTTATCTCCTAAATCTGCTTTTAATGTTTTGTATATTGCTGACAGTATCATTATTCTGTCAATCATCCATGGAAATTGTTTTTTTTTTTTTTTTTAGGAGACAAGGTCTCACTGTGTCACCCAGGCTAGACTGCAATGGCACAATCATAGCTCATTGCAGCCTCAAACTCCTGGGCTCAAGCAATCCTCCTGCCTCAGCCTCTTGAGTAGTTAGGACTATAGGTGCACACCACCATGCTGGCTAATTTTTTAAAATTAAAAACAAGAGAGATGTAGAGACGTGGTCTTCCTATGTTGCCCAGGCTTGTCTCCAACTCCTGGCCTCAAGTGATCCTCCTGCCTCAGCCTCCCAAAGTGCTGGAATTACAAGCGTGAGCCACCATGCCCAGCCCGTGGAAATCTTTTTCAACAGCTTTATCAAGGTGTGATCCACATATCATACAATTCACCCATTTTAAATGTTCAATTGAATGGTTTTAGTATATTCAAAGAGTTGTGCAACCATTACCATCATCAATTTTAGAACATTTTCATCACTTCAAAAAGAAGCTCCCCCCATCTACCTTCTATCTCTATAGATTTGCCTATTCTAGACATAGAAATCTGACATAAACTTTAGCCATTCCCTACCCCTAATCTCTCCCTACCCCAACAATGATCTGGTTACCTCATCATGTTGATTCCTTCCTGTGGTAAGTCTCACCTTTCCATGCCCACCACACTTTTAATTCAGGCACTCATTATCTCTTAACCCAGTTCACTTACGTATTTACTTAGTAATTACTAACTTCTCTTTCCCATCCATTCTGCGCAATGCTGCTAGAGACTCCTGCCGAAACATTCAATGGTTTCCCACTCTATAAAGCATAAAGTTCACACTCCTTAGTCTGGCACTCATGATCTACCATACTCAACTTCACAGTACTTTCCAGCCTCATCTCTCCCTCTTGCACGATTCATCCCATGCTTCAGTTATGTTGTACTGTATGAAGAATGAGTGGCACATGTCACATTTTATAGTTTGCAGCTCCCTGTCAACATTTTCAAACTTGGCTTTCATATTGGATTATACGTTTTTATACAAATCACACATGCTTGTAGATACAGAATTCATATACTAAAGGCTTTCCTAAAATTGGGATATAAACACCCATTTTAAAAGACAATTGGATGAAATTTGTCATCAAAAAGATATGGAAACTGAAGAAATCCCGTTCGACTGGCTGGAAAAGACCTTTGGGGTGGGGCACAGAGCAGCAGCTGGAGTCAGTGTCAGTTCTCCCAACAAGTCCATGCCAACCACGTCATCAGGGATGGAAAGTGTTATTGGATGTCCTAGCACAGGGTGGATTCTGCTGCAGCATGATTCAGTTGTACCAAATTTTGGTCTACTGTCAGAAAACAGACAAATTTAACTTTTTTCTCTCTTAAGAAATTATTTAAAAGGGCATTCAAAATTCCTTTTATAAACCTCTGGCATATGCATAACCATATAACCTACAATATCAGTTTTGTTGGAATAACCAAGTTGTGTCCTACTCAGGGAATTAGAGCAAAGGAAAAAAAGCAAAGAAATTGACATTTCAGGGATGGCATCATGGCTCCTGCTTTTTCTCCCACTAGTGGCAGTTTCTTATTCTCCAAAGTATATTTCCCCGACTAAAATTACTCTACGTTTCTGAGCAGAAGTTCCCAAGATCAGTCAAAGACAAGCATTGTGTGAGGGGGTCTGTGTATCACAAATGGCCTAACCTGACCCTGTGGTATTTAGCAATCTGCTCCCCACATGCCACACCTTCCCCTGCAGAGGTCTGAGGTTCCTATTTTATAGGACCAATGAGGAAAAATTAGGGCATCTTTCTCTCCCAGAAAGAATCTAGTAAAATTTTGTGTTCATTTATTTTTCAATGGCTCTTTTCTAAACAGAGAAAAAATATTAATAAACCTTTTCCACTCTCTATAAACGTATCAGGTCATCCAGGGAAACATGTCCACAAACATTATCTCAAAAGTTTAAACTCTGGTCAGTAAAACTATGATGATGAGACACCTACCTATAAGGATTATACAATACTAGAATCCTCTAATACTAGAGGATTAGATTACTAAAGAAAGATATACGGTGGGGGTTTTGTTACCTGTATATTAAAAAATAAAAAATATTCTCATCTGAGGTGTGATTTTTCGGTGAGAATAAGAAAATAATCTAAAAAACCTTGGGTGGTCTCTTCAAGCTGTAACATCCTTATGACTACTGGTATTGACTTAGGGCATATAAGCAGAGGCAGAAACTATTAAATAAAGACTAAATTAGTTGGACTTAAGCATATGTTAGGTTTTTTTCTTGATATAGTTCATGTTCACTTTGGATTCTGTGGTAGCTGGATGTCAAAGCAAAGCAAGGCAGAGGGTTCTGTCTGTTCCCTATTATTTACCACCTCCTCCATGGGTTTACGTTTTTGAAGTCTGAAGAAGGTTGAGGTGGGTAGGGAGAGATTTTCCAAATCTATGCAAAATGCTGATGCACAAAAAATAATATATAACGAATTCCTTTGTATTCATACTATCTCTCTAGCCAAGAGTTCAAGTAAACTTAAATTCACAGACCTCTCTTCTCATGTCTAAATGGGATTGTAATTAGCATGGTTTGTTTCATTTCATTTACAGAAGAAAATAAGGAATGGAAAGGAAAAGGAACATGTCTTCAGATCAAGTAGAATATATTCAAGGAGCCAAGAATATTAACAGTTTTCAACATAAATAACTTAAAAGTTTTACTTCCACTTTTCTTTTTCTTTCCTGTTGCCCAGGCTAGAGTGCAGTGGCATTACCATAGCTCCCTGTAACCTCAAACTCCTGGCTCAAGCATCCACTTTTCTTTTTTTTTTTTTTGAGACAGAGTCTCACTCTGTTGCCCAGGCTAGAGTGAGTGCCGTGGCATCAGCCTAGCTCACAGCAACCTCAAACTCCTGAGCTCAAGCGATCCTCCTGTCTCAGCCTTCCGAGTAGCTGGGACTACAGGCATGCGCCACCATGCCCGGCTAATTTTTTCTATATATATTTTTAGCTGTCCATATAATTTCTTTCTATTTTTAGTAGAGGTGGGGTCTCGCTCTTGCTCAGGCTGGTCTCGAACTCCTGAGCTCAAACGATCCGCCCACCTCGGCCTCTCAGAGTGCTAGGATTACAGGCGTGAGCCACCGCGCCCGGCCAAGCATCCACTTTTCTTAAAGAGAAGCTGACATGTGGCACTTAGAAATGGCAAGTGAGACCATTTCCAATTTCTACCCACATTCATATTCATAACAGGAGAGTCAAGCAGGGAGAAGGAAAACAACGCTTTTCGCCTTCACCTCACATAATGCTGAGAGTTTACGACAAGAGCAATTCCATTCAACAGGTTCAAAGTGGGTTCATTCTCTAGCCTGTAAAGCAAAGAAAAGCTAAGCTATTTCTCAAAGATTTTAAAATCAATCTCTGCTTGATACAAATTTTGGCCCATGACTACTACCACCCCTGAGATTACTGGAATTCAGTAACTAATTAACCGAGGGGAAAATGGCAATTTTTAAGTTCGCCCTCTCTAGTGAAAGAGAAAGACATGAAATTTTGCTTATTCAAATTTAATACAGAATAAGAAAATCAGAAAATTAGTTTCAAGGTGATTTTGGATCAAGAAATCAAACTGTGAACCTACTGGAAATAGGACAATAATGGCTGAGAAAAACTGCAGAGCCATAGCATCATCTTAAGCCCTGTACTTACCCAAAGATCTCTTTGGAGAGGATTCCATTTACCTTTAGACTGAAATTAAATCTGACCTGCAAAACAGTAAATGAGGTAAGATATTTAACATGAGCCAGAATAGAGATTAAAAACTTCTATACTCAATCCCTAAAGGAAAAAAGTATTCTCTTAAAAATTTTTAAAAATTAATACTATTTTTAATTGACAGATTGTAGTTATATATATTCCTGGGGTACAATGTGATGTTCTGATATACGTATCCAATATGGAGTGATTAAATCAAGCCAATTAACATATCTATCACCAAGCCAGGCATGGTGGCTCCCACCTGTAATCCCAGCTATGTGAGAGGCTGAGGCAAGAGGATCCCTTGAGGCCAGGAGTTCAAGAGAAGCAACATAACAAGACTCTGTCTCTAAAAAAATTTAAAACATTAACTGGGCATGGTGGCATGTGCCTACAGTCCCAGCTACTTGGGAAGCTGAAGCAGGAGGATCACTTGAGCTCAGAAATCTGAAGTTGCAGTGAGCAATGTTCGGGCTACTGCACTCCAGGCTGGGTGACAGAGTGAGACCCTGTCTCTGAAAAAAAAAAAAAAAAAAAAATGGAGATGATGATAAAACCTATTTCACAAGGGGGTTGTGAGGGTTAACTGAATGAGTGTGTTGAGAGCATGTAGAATAGTAACTGGCAAACAATAAGCAATTAAACCTTGCTGACGATGAATAAAATAGGAAGATAGCATAAGAAAAGGAGGACATCATATGACATACTTAACTGTGTTCATATTTACAAACATATCTTACTATGATAATTATTAAAAATTTAGCTCTCCAATGTTTAAAATATTTTATCAAAATTTTCTTATTTGGGCCAGGAACAGTGGCTCACACCTGTAATCCCAGAGGCCGAGGCACGGGGACTAATTGAGGCTGGGAGCTCGAGACCAGCCTGGGCAACATAATGAAGCCCTTTTCTCTACAGAAAATTTAAAAATTAGCTGGGCATGGTGACATATACCTATAGTTCTAGCTACTTAGGAGGCTGAGCCAGGAGGTTCACTGGAGCCTGAGAGCTGGAGGTTGCAGTGAGCTGTGATCAAGCCACTGTACTCCAGTCTGGGCAATAGAGCAAAACTCTTAACTCTAAAAAAAACAAAAAAATTTCCTAACTTGTTCTTAAAGTCACTTTAGAAAAGGAAATGATCAGCAAGGTTTATTGTCCAGGTTTAAAAGAAAAATGAAGCACAGAGGAGGGAAATGAGGTATCTAGAATGATACAATAAAACAGTAAGAAAGTGAAAATAAGAATCCAAAAGAAAGCCCTATGTCCAGAGGCTTCTCAGCTGTGTCACACAACCAACATTAAGATTGTCTTAAGGACACAGAAAGCAAATCAATTCAATATTAAAAGTTTTAATCATCTTCACGGAAAGAGAACCAGTCATATCCTACAGAGTAGAGGTCTCTTGAAAACATATGACTTAAACAAGACAAGCATTATTATGCAAAAGAACAGCTTACCTTAGGGTGCACCATGGTGATTTTGCGTAAAAAATGCTTTATAACCAGACAATCCGTCATTAAAGTTCTGGGATTTTCATCAATCTGTAAAAACACAACAAACAAAAAACCCCACCAAATTCAAGAGAACAAGTGAATCAAATTATGGTATTTCTTCCCATAAAAGTAACTATACCTCAGAAAGCTTTTGGACATCCAAGAGGAAATATGTTTGGGAATGAGATTATACACAAAAAGGAATTTAAACAGTCATCACTTCTTGGGTCAGAGTACCTATTTCTTGAAACTTCAGGAGACTCATGAAGAAAGATCAGGAGTAAAACCCACAATGTCAAAACTACCTTTGGAGACAAATTTAAAAGTAATTCAGACTGGAGCTGAGAAGAATAACTCTATCTTAATACTACCATCCTAATGTGCTTTGGAACAATCTGTATTAAGAATCTGAGTGGACCAGCCTGAGTAAGAGCAAGACCCCATCTCTACTAAAAAAATAGAAAGAAATTAGCTAGACAACTAAAAAAAAAAAAAAAATATATATATATATATATATATATATATATCTCACACATATATACAAAAAATTAGCCGGGCATGGTGTGCATGCTTGTAATCCCAGCTACTTGGGAGGCTGAGGCAGGAGGATTGCTTGAGCTCAGGAGTTTGAGGTTGCTGCGAGCCAGGCTGACGCCACAGCACTCCAGCCCGGGCAACAGAGTGAGACTCTGTCTCAAAAAAAAAAAAAAAAAAAGAAAGAAAGGAAAAAAAAAAAAAAAAAAGAAAGGAAGGAAAAAAAGAAAGAAAAAAAGAAAGAAAAAAAAAGAAAGGAAAAAAATAAAAAAGAAAGAAAGGAAAAAAAAAAAAAAAAGAATCTGAGTGGAGGCCAGACGTCGTGGCTCATTCCTGTAATCCTAATACTTTGGGTGGCTGAGCCAGAAGGATCACTTGAAGCCAGGAGTTCAAGACCAGCCTGGGCAATGACAGGACCTTGTCTCTACAAAAAATACAAAAAAAATTAGCCGAGTTTTGGTGGTGCGTATCTCTAGTCCCAGCTACTTGGGTGGCTGAGGCAGGAGGATCTCTTAAGCCCAAGAGTTTGAGGTTGCAGTGAGCTATGATGATGCCACTGCACTCTAGCTGGGGCAACAAAGTGAGATCCTGCCTTAAATTAAAAAAAAGAAAAAAAAAAAGAATCTGAGTGGAGTTAAAGGAGCAGACAGTAAAAGGAACCTATTTTTGACATCCATCCATTCATCCAAACATTTATTTATAAGGAAAAGCTGTAGAGCAAAAAGCTCAAAAGTCAGAAGACCTGTAATCTAGTACTAGTTCTGTAAAAAATTACTTATGTAACTATGAAAAGGAAATCACTTCACTGCTCTGGACCTCATTTCCTCATCTGCAAAACAGGGATAAAACCTACCCTTTCTACCTCACAAAATTTTTTTAGGGATCGTTATATTAGAAAGTATATATTATACATGGTAACGATAATAGATACCACTTACTGAATGCCTACTATTGTGACAAGCATTATGCATGTGCTCACAACAATCCTGTAAGGTAGGTATTTCCATCCATTTTTTTCAGATTTAAAAAAAAGATTCAGAGAAGTTAAGCAACTTGCCTAAGGTCACCCAGCTGTTCAGTGGTAGAGATTGCATTTGACCCTACGTCTTTTCTTTAAAGTTATTGTTTGTTGAGTGACCTTAAGTCTTTCTAATACCAATTGCTCACACTCTTTCCAATATACTATGACATTTCCCTACAAATGTAAGACTTGCCATCTAATGAGGGCTTCCTCTCTCCCAGGAATGGTGCTAAAGAATCTTATTTATATTACCTCATTTAACCTCCACAAAAACCCCACATTTTATATATGAAAAAAAATGAGTCTCAAAAGGGTTAAACAGGCCAGGTGCAGTGTCTCACACCTGTAATCATAGCACTTTGGGAGGCCAAAGCAGGAGGTTTACTTGAGGCCAGGAGTTCAAGACAAGTCTGAGCATGAGCTAGATCCCGTCTCTACTAAAGAAATAGAAAAATTAGCCCGGCATGGTGGCCCATGCCTGTAGTCCCAACTGCTTGGGAGGATGGTAGAGTTAAGATAGAGTTATTCTTCTCAGCTCCAGTCTGAATTACTTTTAAATTTGTCCCCAAAGGTAGTTTTGACATTGTAGATTTTACTCTGATCTTTCTTCATGAGTTTCCTGAAGTTCCATGAAATAGGTACTCTCACCCAAGAAGTGATGGCTACTTTTTCATGCATGTCTCCATTAAATAGTCTTTGCTATGGACCTTAATACTCAACCCTTCTAACTGAGGCATACATGATGAAATCTTTTGCAATTCCCTCTTTTTCTCTTCTAATTATCTTTATTCAAATATATATCTACATATATACATATTCTGATACACCCAGGCTGGAGTACAGTGGCTTCATCATAGCTCACTGCAACCTTAAACTCCTGGGCTCAGCCTCTCTCGTAGCTAGGACTACAGGCACACACCACCATGCCTGGTTAATTTTTAAAATTTTTTTGTAGAGACATGGTCTCAAACTCCTGGCTTAAAGTGATCCTCCCACCTGGGCCTCCCAAGGTGCTGGGATTACAGGTGTGAGCCACCACACCCGGCCTTGGTTCAAGTTCTAATTCTGCCACTTAACTTTTGTATGACATTGGGAAAGTCAGTCAAGTTCTCTGAATCTCAGTTTTCATCTCTATTAAATGGGATGATAATCCTTGTCCTATAAAGTTGTCAAGAGGCTTAAATAATATATATAAATGTTAAGTATACAAATTACTGTTTGTTCAGATGGGCTAAAACACATAACCTCATTTCTTAGAATTGCTTTCCTTGGTTCACTGGAATCACCTTTTTATTGCTACTTGACATTAATAGTTTCAGAGCTGACTAACCATTAATTGGTCCCAATTATTTACCCTGTGTTCTCCTAAAGAGATAAGGCACAGCCAGGGATATCTGTTGTCCTGACACTGTACCCATTCCTTTCAGAAGGAGACAAAATTATTCAGACATGGAGAAAGGCTTCCCAAATGCTTCCTGGGAGAATGCTCTTATCTGTTATGTCTCTACCAACTCCACTGAAGAAAAGATAGGGGATCAGAGAATTTTAAAAGGGAATGGAGAATGAATTGTCAATCTCATACATCTGGACTACAATTAAATCAATAAAGAGATTTCTAAACCAACCTAATAAAAACATATCCAAATATGATCTGCACTGGGAATCGATTTTTACTTTCTTTATCAGGAGAATCTAATTGAAATAAGGGTTTGTTTTGGTCATTCCCAAACGTGTCTGCACAGTAGGAATCACCTGGGATTTTAAAAATATTCCAAAGCCTAGGCCACACCTGCTATGGACTGAATTGTGTTCTTCAAACTTCATATTTGGGGGTTGAAGCTCTAACCCCCAATGTGACTGAATTTGGAGATAGGGCCTTAGGAGGTAATTAAGGTTAAATGTGGTCATATAGGTGGGGCCCTAATCCATAAGACTGGTGTCCTTATAAAAAGAGACACCAGAGATCTCTCTTTACACACACACAGAGAGAGAGAGAGAGAGAGAGAGACAGAGAAGGCCACATAAGGATACAGCAACAAGGTGGCAGTCTGCAATCCAGGAAGAGAGGCCTCACCAGAAACCAACCCTGTTAGCATCTTTTTTTTTTTTTTTTTTTTTTTTTTGTTGAGACAGAGTCTCACTTTGTTGCCCAGGCTAGAGTGAGTGCCGTGGCGTCAGCTTAGCTCACAGCAACCTCAGACTCCTCGGCTTAAGCGATCCTACTGCCTCAGCCTCCCGAGTAGCTGGGACTACAGGCATGTGCCACTATGCCCGGCTAATTTTTTCTATATAGATTTTTAGTTGTCCATATAATGTCTTTCTATTTTTAGTAGAGACGGGGTCTCGCTCTTGCTCAGGCTGGTCTCGAACTCCTGACCTCGAGCGATCCACCCGCCTCGGCCTCCCAGAGTGCTAGGATTACAGGCGTGAGCCACCACGCCCGGCCCCTGTTAGCATCTTGATCTTGGACTTCTAGCCTCCAGAACTGTGAGAAAATAAATCTCTGTTGTTTAAGCCACCTAGTTGGTGGCATTTTGTTATGGCAGCTCCAAGCAATTAAATCACCCCAGATCAATTAAATCACAACCTCTTTGAGTGGGACACAGACACCAGTATTTTGGAAACTCCCAGGTGATCTAATGTCTGCACAGGCAAATTTAGGAACCAAAGCCTTATTTCATTTCAACTTTGGAACTTGATGGACCTAGGCTTTTCTTTCCTGTTATTAGATTTGTAGAAAAACAAGAGTAAAATCATCAGTAATTTAGAGAATCACAACAAAACCTGCCTCAAAAATCATCTGGAAAGGTGTTACCACCGACATGTCTTGGGAATAGCTGCTGTCCTCCGAAGTCCAACTCAGCTTTGCAGAGAATCCAGGCAGTATAGACTGTATTTCTGTGTGAGAAGAACAGCAACAAGGTAGAACAAGCAGTTTGGATAAGCACCAGAACTGATAAGCCAAGAAGGCTTTTCCCTGATGAAAAGATTATCTGCAAAATTTAAAATCTGACTGGAAATGGCTATGCATCAGCAAATTGAACATTTAGAATTACTTTATGAGTTTAAGACATTTAATCTCATCTTTTCAATTTTTCACATTTGCTAAATCAATTTGTATTTTCAGTTAATTTCCA